>NC_133167.1:81445000-82740000 GCF_040802235.1 Manis javanica | reverse complement strand
AGAAAGAGAGAAAAGAAGCAGTCTCTAGCATATGATAGCAATTGTCCTTTGATCACGTCAAAAGTAAGATACGTATAAAAGATGTGCTTAGCAGTTGATACAGAATATTCTTTCTTTAGTTTGTGAAATGGTCTATATTTTATGCTGACAGTATCATAACACTGAAATATATTACCTTTCTCAATAAACTCTTAGTTCTCCACAAACAGCCTGCCAAAATAACACACACTATCAACCGTATTACTGATCACTTTTGATTAATAAAGAAACGTTCATAACACATCTCCTTTGAGTGAATTGTATGTCCATACCTTGAAATCTCTAAATTCCAAATAGGAGGGAAATTAACTTTCAAGTATCTAGAGATTAGTCTTAGGAAAACTATAGTAAAGACTTACAAGAATGTAAATTTATTTTAAAAGCAAAGAACAAATAAACCCAAGAGAGGTGAGGTAAGTAATTAGCAACAGGAAATTTCAGAATCTTCTAACTATAATGAACCGTAAAATCGCAATAGGTGGAACTTCCATTTAAACTATGATTAAAGAATATTAGGGAAGTTTCTAGAGAATTTCTTATCCATTTGTTTTAGGAATCAGCGATCAGCCATAAAGTCAGTGTTTAAAGGCTGAAGTTATCCATCTTCTACACTCCGTCTGGGGAGATCCTCGCTCTGCCTTCAGCAGCAATGAGTCCCAGGCATTTTCTTCCGTAGGGAGGGCCCCAAAGCCCTCTGCAAGCCCTTCAGGGCACAGCACCTCCAGCCAGGCAGCAACACTTCTTGAAGTAAAACTGACCCATCCTGCCCTCGTCTGCTCTTGTCTCCCCTTAGGCCCCCAGCATCTTCCATAATCCTGTACAAAGGGAGGAAGCACCTGTAATTTTGACAGCTGTGCCATTTTATTTTCAACCAAACACACTTTCTCTTTCTCCAAGGATGAAGAATGAAAATAGATCATACTGGTCTCAAAGGGAACGGACATGCTTAGCAGTAGAATCGAGGGGTCCCCTCTGCACTCATCATCATCCCTCACCACTGGAACCCGCCCATCACGTTGCTGGATGTGCAGGCTTCTCCCCAGTTTCACAGGTATCCTGGGTTGGAAGGCATGGCAGGAAGAGTTCTGCGAAACGGTTAGGAGATAACTGGGTAAGGTGCTGGCACGTTGTTGGCTTCATCAGGTTCGCATTCGAACAGGAAGCCTGAATGGGGAATGGCACAAGCAGGGAAAGCATCATGGTCAAGAAAACCAGAAAGAAAGCTGGTCGGTACTCTGGGCACTCAGACATCGCCCTCGTTCTGCGATCAGCTCAAACCCGGCATTTGCACGCCTGCACGGTTCTCTCAGCTCAGACCCCCCCCGTGCTTCTCTGGCTTCCCGTCTCACTCAATGAATGTCTCACATCCCTTTATTTCTCTCTACTGAACTATTATAATTTTTTCCTACCACTATACACATAAATGGCATAGTAGGAAGAGCCTGTTCACTCATAACAACACAACAAAACCATACAAGGACAATAGCAATATAAATTATTCTTTCCACAGAACAAGGGGTCTCAGACTTTAGAATAACTTGTTCTGGTGTTTCTTCCAAGAACAGAGATGTTCATTCACATTTCATTCTGAGCAAAATTGTCCTCCCTGTAAGCGCAAACAGATGACCCCTAATGCAGCAGAGAAGCAAGCAAATGACCAAAAGCTAACTGGCTTTTAACAACTTTTTAAAAATTGAGTTTTCACATCCTGCTGTATCTGTCTGGACAAACTCAGGACTGGGTAGACTTTTTTTTTTTTGTGAGAGGACATCTCTCATATTTATTGATCAGATGGTTGTTAACAACAATAAAATTCTGTATAGGGGACTCAATGCACAACCATTAATCAAGGGCAAGCCTAATTCTCAACAGTCTCCAATGTTCTAAAGCATAACGAACAAGTTCTTACATGGTGAACAAGTTCTTACGTAGTGAATAAATTCTTACATGGTGAACAGTGCAAGGGCAGTCATCACAGAAACTTTCAGTTTTGATCACGCATCATGAACTATAAACAATCAGGTCAAATATGATTATTCGTTTGATTTTTATACTTGATTTATATGTGAATCCCACATTTCTCCATTATTATTATTATTATTATTATTATTATTATTATTATTATTATTAATAAAATGCTGAAGTGGTAGGTAGATGCAAGATAAAGGTAGAAAACATAGTTTAGTGCTGTAAGAGGGCAAATGTAGATGATCAGGTCTGTGCCTATAGACTAAGTATTAATCCAAGCTAGACAAGGGCAACAAAACATCCACAGATGAGATTTCTCTCAAAACAGGGGGGGTGAGGTTCTAAGCCTCACCTCTGTTGATCCCCAGTTTCTCACCTGATGTCCCCCCTGCGACTGTGCCTGTCTTAGGTTGTTCTTCCCTTGAGGAATCGTACTCGTCTCTGGCTAATCGGGATAGACTTTTTAAAAGCCATTCAGATTGAGCTTTTTAATCTTCAGCAGCCAATAATACTCATGAGGCCACTGGTCTTGTCATCCAAAGACATTTTGATTATCTAAGCCCAAGGACAATTTGAAGTCTTTCTTCCTGTTCATTCTAGTAACTGTAGTACAAATTATTCTTTAGTTATTTCTAAATTTCTTAGCACTTATAAACATTTTAAACATATTCTTTTCACAGTTCTTCATCCAAAAAGCACCCACAAAAGATTGATTTGATAATCCTAAAACACATTCATTTTGTTATCAAATTCTAAAGCTAAGTGTAAAAGATAGAGGCAAAATGTGACTGATTGTACAGTCAATAAAGATCAATAAATATCAGTGTCACTGTCTTGTGCCATGTCAATATTTTCTTATATACATACACAACTTCCAAAATAAAAACCTTCAGATTATGAAATGTTTGCTTTATGAATTTGTATGTCAGAGACTGCTAACTAGATAAAATGATATAGTTAAAAGAAATAAAGGTTCTGTGGAAGCCAAGTATGGAAACATAGTTGCTTTTTCCAAGAACGTCTCTATGAAATAGGAGCACTGGACTAGATGATTTTTGAATTTCTGTCCAGGTTTTTGAGATCTATGATGATTGTTAGGCGTTCTATTGATTTTGTTGATGTTTCTTTTGGAGTTAGGGGCACCATTCTTCAACCTAGTGTGGTCTAGTTTCTCAGCTTAACTTACTCACCTGCAAAAAGGATATTGTATCTGCCCTACCTCAGGTAGTTTCTGTGAAAATGCAACATATGGAAGCACTTGATGGGCCAGTCACACTTTATGAATCGTGATGGTAGATCTACTCTCCATGACACAAACTGCCACAAGGTAGAATTAGGAGTTAAAGTGTGTGGCCTTGAAAGTCTTATTTAGTTTGAATCTTTATCTCTTCAATGCCACTGAGTCTGGGGCCTACTTGGAAAGCAGGGACACAGGTGCCCTACCTTATGAGATTGTTTGTGAGACCTGAATGAGATAATATATGCCTAGCTCATATCACAAGGCATTGTACGTGATAAGCATTCAATGAATGTGATTATTTTTTGTACATCCTGCCTTTGTAAGGCATGCAAATGGGTGGTATAAAAATTTAGAGAAAAGCAGTAAGAGAAGATTGAAGTGTACTAATTTCTACATGTGGCCATTTTTCAGAGATTGTTCTAACAAAAGGAGATGATAGATAGATAAATAGATGATAGATAGATAGATAGATAGATAGATAGATAGATAGATAGATAGATAGATAATAGATAGAAAGAAAGATTAAGTTAAAGCTGTTTGAATTCAAGGAATATCAGATTCCCAGTAATGGTGATAAATGGCCATAATTTGGAGTCTCACCATCACAGACAAATGTTTTTACATCTCACTTCTCTAGATTTTGGGGTTTCTTTAATATCATCACTTTTGTCTATGGTGCACCGGAGCCAGCTTTTATGGGGCTGGTACATATCAGGTTGCCAATTACTAAATTTCCAGGAGTTTAATGAGCTGGCTGAAAAACTGTAATTCCCTGAAATCTACCAAAGTGAATTGTAGTTACTCAAGGAAAATGACAAACACTACAAATTACAACTTTTTTTCTGATCCTGAAATTCTTGTTAAATACCAGAATACCACTGTTCTTACTCTTTGACAATAACCATTGAACTTGAGAAGTTAGCCCCTATATTGCTCTGGAAGGTAATGACTTAACTTTTCAAGAAACAGGAAGCCAATGCTTATGGTGAGCGAGGCATGGTGCTCTATTCTAAACTGACAGGAAGAGCAGTTTATGGTCTATTGATTAGATTAAAATTCTGGGTAAAACCTGAAAAAAAAAGGAAATGCAATCTAGTGAAAAACAAAAAAACAAAAAAAGAGTGGGGGCAGAAGAAGAGAGGGTAGCCCAATCTGAGAGGATATCTCAAAAGCATTATTCTGCTGAACCGGCTTCAGATATCACACACTCATCTCCTGAGATACATCAGTGCCTCCCTTCATGACTCACTTGATATTTCCAATGGTAAAAGTCTGGTATTGTAACTTCAGATATTGTGATCTCAATTTTGTCATGAAAAGTGACAATGTTTTCAATAGATTTAATAAATGCCTCCTAAATGTCTTTTGGTGTCTTCATTTGTAGTTACTCTGAACCACATATGAGTCGTTGTAACTAGCGGAATAGACCCATTGTGAAATCTAGTAGGAACAAAAAGACAATGTGTTGGCAGTATTGTCTCCCAATATGCAAGCCTATGGAAACCAATTTGCTTTTAACACTAAAAAATGTTCCAATTGCATCTGTCATCTGAAACATATTAACTATTTTAAAAGCAAGCAGTTGAAACACATGCTATCTCCCTAAAGTGCAATTAGTTAATATTCCTCCAGGGTGTACTTGGAATCACAGAAACTACAGGGCAAGTATTTATGTGATTCCACAATATGACATTTCTATAGCCAAGAACAGTGGCTTACCTTGGGCCTCAGTCTGGTGCTGTTGAAGAAAAACTGTATTAGAATTTGGAAAAACAAGTTTAAAACACCCAGTTTTGCCACTTAGTGGCCAACCTTTCATTATTTACTGAAGTCTCTTGGCCTCAATTTCCTGATTCTCTTAATTTATACAACATGTATTTTAAAAGAGGAGAATTGGACAGACATTTTTTTGCTATGTAGATTATCACTGGAATAAGAGTGATAAGTGTACATGGTACATGGATATGCATGGAGTCCCATAAAAATTCTGGATCACAAAAAGTTAGGGGCATTTCCTTAATATTTTGATAATGACTCACAAAATGTCTCAGGCAGATATTGGATATTCTGAAAGGGAAAGCAAATTTCTGAGTAGACTCAAGTCCAGAGTCATATTAGAGAAAAGTATCTAAATATGATTGAATAATACTGACTTATTAATTTATTGCAATTATTTTCATGATTTCCATTATTTTTTAGATTGTACATCATCACTTAATAACTTCTGAGAGTCCATTTTATGCTGCTCTTTTTCCTGCTGCCTGGTAACAAGATTATGGTAGAGTATTTCTTCACTTCTTTTTTGAGTTCAATTTTATATCTCTTAAAAGTAGAATGGGCAGCATAATGCCAAATTCATACATTCATTCCGCTTTTGTATTGTGGTAGAAAGTACCTACAAATGTATCACCTTCACCACCTTTAAGAGTATAGTTCAGGGAATTAAGTATAGTCACATGGTTGTGCACCCTTCACCATCCTCCATCTCCTGAGATTTTTCCATGTTCCCAAATTAAAATTCCATGTCCATTAAGCAATGATTATTTTCCCTGCCTCTCAGCCCTTAGTCACAATCATTCTGCTTTCTGTCTGTATGAATTTGACACCTTTAGATAACACAGGTAAGTCAATCATACACCACCTGTCCCCTTGTGACCAGCTTATTTCACATCATAAGGCTTATCTATGTTGCAACATATAACAGAATTGCCTTCCTTTTTAAGGCTGAATACACTCCACTACATGTATATGCCACATTATGTTTATCCATTTGTTTATCCATTCATCCAGTGATCAACACTTGATTGCTTCCACCTTTTGGCTACTATGAATAAGCTGCTATTAACACTGATACACAAATATCTGCTCAAGTTCCTGTTTCTAATTCTTTTGGGTATACATACCCACAAGTAGAATTGCTGGGTTGTATGGTAAGTCTGTGTTAATTTTTTGAGGAATCTTACATTCTACAACACTTATACACCGCACTATTTGGCATTCCCACCAGTAATGCAAAGAGGCTTCCCCAGCCTCTCCAGTAAGGGCTACTTTCTGTATTTTTAAAATAATAGTCATCTTAATGGGTGTGAAGTGGTATCTCATTATAGTTTTGAGGTTCATTTTCCTAATAGTGATGTTGAGCATCATATCAAATACTTTTTGGCCATTTGTATATTTTCTTTAGAGAAATGTTGATTCAAGTAATTTGCTCGTTTAATGATCAGCTTGTTTGACTTTTGTTGTTGAATTCATGTTTTCCCCCAAAATATGACATACAGAGAGACAAAAATAAAAATACTGAAATCTGAATGGTCTTGCTAAGTTATGAATGATGAGCCATGTGACCACCAAGCCCTGAAGCAACCAGCTTTCGATGGGGCAGTAATAGGAGTTTCATTAAGGAGTCGTCATACCTACTGTAGCTTACTTACTAGGAAATGAGCTGCCTATGAACAAGGTCATTCCACAGACATTCAGAGGTTACATGATTCTAAGGAACTACAGTAATACTGCTGTGAAAACAAGATAACAATCATTTTAGTCATACTACACTCATTTAAATGGATTTAAATAAACATTTTTTTAATGTTTCCCAATTGTACACAAGTCATATACAACTGGGAATAATATCAAGATAATGTGAAGAATAAGTGTTTCAAAATGTTTTCCTCCTCTTCAAATTGGAAAGAACAATGTATAGGGGTCTCTGGTCACCATCCTCAAGATACTAGTAAATTCTCTCAGAATAGACGAAGACTGGTGTACTTACTATCCCAGCAGACCAGTTTTTCACAAACTGTGTTTCCAAATACTGGCATTACACAGGTGTTAAATAGGTGTCACATTGAAAACAACTCTGTGATTGAGGAAAATATGTGGGATGCAGGGTTCAACAAAGGTAAACACATTGCTTTAAACCTTCTCAGAAATATTAATAAAATAATGTGCATTATGAACCTTTGGAAAGGGCAAACAGTATGCAATGGTTTTTAAAATTTTTCTGGTGGAGTGATTAATTTGGCCAACCCCCACCGCTGCATTCTTTGTCTGGCATCTAGTAGGTCCTCAGTCACTGTAATTTGAATTAAGGGAATGAAATCCAGGGAGAAAGACAGAAAAGGCACTCAGACAAGCAAACAGCACAGTTAGGAAATGTCCTATTTTTGCAACCCAAAACTGGAGCAGGGAAAGAAGATTGATTTTCTCAGAATAAAAATTCAAAACAGAAACATACTTTTACCAGAATATTACTTTTAATTGAAGAGTGGGGAGCTGGAGGTGAGTAGATTTTTCTATGGACTAGAACATTGCCTCAGTTATTTGCTTCCCTTTTAACAACAATGGCCTCATGGATTGAAGGGAGGACATTCTTTCCTAAGTTTTAGTTGCAATTAGTTTATTCCACTGGAATATGATAAAATGATTATCCTTATCTTAGGACAAATGCACAAACATTATTAGTGATTAATGGAATAAACTACTCAGTCCTTTAAATTATCCAGGCATCAGATTTGATTCTGTGACCTTCTAATGCAGGAAATTTGAAGAGGTAGGTTAAACTTGATCTGAAACAATCTTTCTTACTGTTTGTTGTACACTTAGTGGCCTTTCATTACATCTAAAGTCATCCTGTTCCCATGATCTGGAAACCATCTGCATAGGGAACACTAGAGGCTTTTCACTACATCCATTCAGCTCTTGGGAAGAGCACTGAGCATCCCTGCAGAGCCACACAGCATGGTGGACCTGTCCGTCTGGAAAGATGCCCCTCCCCCAGTGCACTGGGCACTTGCTTATATCAGTATCAAGCCCCTCTCTCATTTACACCTTCTACTGTTTCCATTTTGCCCTAATACAAAGTCCAGATTTCTTACATGGCTGATGAGGCACTTCATAGCTCACAGAGTCATCTCTCCATATCCCCCCCTCACTATCTATGTCCGGGCTCTACTGAATTTCTTCCAGTGTCCTAGGTGAGCTAGTTTTTATCTCATCTCCATATATCTAGAAATGCTGTTTCCTCTGTCTGAAACACCCCATTTCTAAGACCATCCTGCCTCCTCATTCTTCAGGTCTTGTTAGATTAAGCTTCCACCAGAGATTCCATATTGACCTCCCTTTAATAAGTAAGGTGTCCCCCCCATGAATTTCAAAAGCATTCTCTGCTCTTCCTCCAGTATACCATGAACCACACTGCATTCCAAACTGCCTGTGTTCTCATCTGCTCCACCCATTAGACTTGAAGGAGGATTCGCATTGGCGATCTTTTCTTTTTTTATATACCTCTTTATGTGTTATGTCAAAGGCATTATCTGTTGGATAGGAATTCCTTAAAATTATTTGCTCAAAGAACAAATTAAACCATGTAGACATGTATTCTTTTAGAATGAGTGCCTATATGTGTACTAGTTAAAAAGTAATGAACATGATGGGCAAAGACTGAAATTTGTGGAACTTACATCCAGATGGAAGAGAAAAAAACACGTTCACAAACAAATGTTAATATTGTGAGAACTGTTTGTAAATGCTTACAAGAAAAAAAATGGTCTATAAGAGAGAATGTAATATTAAGAGGTGAGCAGGTTCTGGTTTATAGAGAATAGAGTTATGGATAAAAAAGAAAAAAAACAGGAAAATACAAAATAAAATAGTAAAACAGGCAAATTTCAAGTCAAGAGAAGCCATGTATTTGATCAGAGGAACAAAAGGAGTATGATGTTAAAAATGAATAAAGTGGGTTAATTTCAAGGGAATAAAAACATGCTATCTGATCCCCAAAATGCATTCCCTCTTCATCTTGGACATACTGTTAGGCTAATTTTCTAGCCTCTCCTATAGCTGGAGGTGGCTGTGTCACTATGTCTTGTTCATGGAATATAAATACGGGTGAGAGTGTCTCTTTCAGTCTTTCTGCTTCTGTTGGCTGGATGCACACTATACTGAGGTGTTGTAGGACCATGGAAACACAGTACAGAAAGGACCTGGGCCTCCAAGTCATTGGGGAATTAAAATCTGCCTCTCAGTCAAGAACATCCACCTCCAGTTGATACGTGAACAAGGAATATTTTCTGTGTGTCCTGGCTTAGAATTTAGAACAGTGTAGTATAAAAATCATTGTTGTAAACTTCAAAGCAATCTTTTTTAAAATTTCAACTATATACATTTTACATTTTCTTATTCAGAAATGTCAAAGACTTTGCTCTTATTAAAGATACTAAAGTTACCAGATTTTGTCTGTCAATAGAGTTGCCAACAGTAGTGTTTTCTTTATATTACTTAGGGACTATCTGTGATCCTGAAGGAGAGAAGATAAGCAACACTTAGAATATATGGATGGACATAGATATAAATATTCATACAGAAACAGTGTAGATATCAATTAAGACTTTCAAGTAAATGTTGAAATTATATAATGATTTAATATCAATTCAAGGAAATCAAGGTTCTATTATAGAAACTTAAGTATATTAGAGACCTTAACTGCTATAATTTGCAGCTACTTGGAATGTTCACCATTCCCAATTGGTAATCACAGGCTAATCATTTTATTTTTGATATCTTTAATGCACAATTACTTTAACAACAATTATGGTTACTAGACTCCTTTTATTATCAAGCCTCCCCAACATACCCCATGGCAGTCACTGTCCATCAGCGTAGTAAGATGCTATAGAATCATTACTTGTCTTCTCTTGTATATACTGTCTTCCCCATGTCCCCACCCCCTACATTATGTGTGCTAATCGTAATGCCCTGTTTTTCCCTTTTATCCCTCCCTTCCCTCCCATCCTCCCCAGTCCCTTTCCCCTTGGTAACTGTTACTCCATTCTTGGGTTCTGTGTTCCTGCTGTTGTTTTGTTCCTTTTAATTTGTTTCTTTGTTCTTATGCTCCACATATGAGTGAAATCATTTGGTATGTGTCTTTCTCTGCCTGGCTTATTTCACTGAGCATATAATACCCTCTAGCTCCATCTATGTTGTTGTAAATGGTCGGATTTGTTTCCTTCTTATGGCTGAATAATATTCCATTGTGTATATGTACCACATCTTCCTTTTCAATTCATCAACTGATGGACACTTAGGTTGCTTCCATTTCTTGGCTACTGTAAATAGTGCAGCAATAAACATAGGGGTGCATCTGTCTTTTTAAAAACTAGGGCTGCTGCATTCTTAGGGTAAATTCTTAAGAGTGGAATTCCGTGGGTCAAATGGTATGTCTATTTTGAGTTTTTTGAGGAACTTCCATACTGCTTTCCACAATGGTTGAACCAGTTTACATTCCCACCAACAGTGTAGGAGGGTTTCCCCTTTCTCCAGAACCTCATCAACATTTGTTGTTGTTGTTTGTTTTTTGGATGTTGGCCATCCTAACTGGTGTGAGGTGATATCTCATTGTGGTTTTAATTTGCATTTCTCTGATAATTATAGAGATGTGATAGCACTCTCTTTCATGTGTCTGTTGGCCATCTGAATTTATATCTTTGGAGAACTGTTCAGATCCTGTGCCCATTTTTTTTTTATTGGATTATTTGTTTTTGTTTTTGTTGGAGGGTGGTGTGAGCTCTTATATATATTTTGGATGTCAACCCTTTTATCGGCATCTGTCATTTATGAATATATTCTCCCATACTGTAGGGGTACCTTTTTGTTCTACTGATGGTATCATTTGCTGTACAGAAGCTTTTTAGTTTGATATAGTCCCACTTGTTCATTTTTGCTTTTGTTTCCCTTGCCTGTGGAGATATGTTCATGAAGAAGTTGTTCATGTTTATATGCAAGAGAATTTTCTTCTAAAGGTTTTATTGTTTCATGACTTATATTCAGGTCTTTGATCCATTTTGAGTTTACTTTTGTGTATGTAGTTAGATAGTAATCCAGTTTCATTCTCTGATATGTAGGTGTCCAGTATTGCCAACACCAGCTGTTGAAGAGGCTGTCATTTCCACATTGTATATCCATGGCTTCTTTATTGCATATTAATTGACCATATATACTTGGGTTAATATCTGGACTCTCTATTCTGTTCCACTGGTCTATGGGTCTGCTCTTGTGCCAGTACCAAATTGTCTTGATTACTCTGGCTTTGTAATAGAGCTTAAAGTCAGGGAGCATAATTTCTCCTGTTTTATTCTTCCTTCTTAGGATTGCTTTGGCTATTTGGGGTCTTTTGTGGTTCCATATGAATTTTAGAACTATTTGCTCTAGTTCATTGAAGAATGCTGTAGGTATTTTGATAGGCATTGCATTCAATCTGTAGATTGCTTTAGGGCAGGATGGCCATTTTGACAATATTAATTCTTTCTAGCCAAGAGCATGGGATGAATTTCCCCTTTATTGGTGTCCTCTTTTAATTTCTTTTAAGAGTGTGTCCCGTAGTTTTCAGGTTTATAGATCTTTCACTTCCTTGGTTAGGTTTATTCCTGGGTATTTTATCTCTTTTTTGATGCAATTGTGAATGGAATTGTTTTCCTGATTTCTCTTTCTGCTAGTTTATGATTGGTGTATAGGAATGCAACAGATTTCTGTGTATTAATTTTGTATCCTGCAACTTTGCTGTATTAAGATATTAGATCTAGTAGTTAGTTTTGGAGTGGATTCTTTAGGTTTTTTTATGTACAATATTATGTCATCTATAATCAGGGGCAGTTTGACTTCTTCCTTGCCAGTCTGGATGCCTTTCATTTCTTTGTGTTGTCTGATTGCTGTGGCGCTAATCATTTTATAGACACCTGCAGAACAGTGTTTCATTCTAAACGCTTCTGTTAAAACTCACCTAGCTCTGAAGAATACAGCACCACATATTTTAGCAATTCCCCACTGTACTAATAAAAATGCATGGTTTTTATATATGTATACTCCGATCAGATATTGAGTACTAACTGTTGTCCACTTTTGCATTCCATACTGCCCTAAGTACATATAGGGGTTCAGTTGAATTTGAAAAAATGTATGTTTCTTCTTCTCTTACTTAAAAAAACTTACATATACTTGGCACACTTTGGAGATGGTGAAAAGTGTGAGTACTACAGAGATTAGTTGCAATTAGAGATTAGACTGATACTCTTAAAAATATGAGTTAGTACCAAGGAAAAAGAAGCTAGAAGGTCCAAGGTGTTTAGTCTGGGCTGCACAACCTGATTCTGCTACTGTGTGAAAGAGTAGAAAAAAAAAATTCCAAGTCACTAATGGGTAGTAAGTAGCAAAAAGGGATTAACACTTAGATTTGGACATCTTATCAATTAGGCCTAAGCATAACTAGAGAGAGGAGAGCCGTCAAATCAGTGGAGAGGCAACATGCTTGGCTTCAATTACCAGCAAAAACTAAGTAAAGTGAATAAATGACAAGTGGGATATTAGTTTGGATTTGTATCTTGGATGTACGACTTTTCCATTCCCAATCACGACATAATCTTTGCAACTGAAATACCATGAAACGTCTGGTTGCAGTAGCATGGATAAATGCACAGTTCAGAACAGAGCTGAAATAACGGTTTTATTGTTTGCTTTTTTGTTTTAGAATTTTGCCCCTATGTGTTCACATTTTTCTTCTTGCTCCTTAAGGAGCACAAGAAAACTCAGTGCTTTTTTACAATTAATCAGCAAAAGTGATAACAATTACATCGAAATTACATCAGACTTAAAGTATTCAAGGGGATGGAGAATTTCCAAACTACAGAAATACAAATACAGTGCAATCTACTTGAAAACACAGCAAAACAGTTTAATCAAAATAATACTGTAATATCAGGAATCAAATTTTTTCACTTATATAACTAACATATAGGGGGTCAACCCTGATAATAAGATAATAGTGTATATCAACAGAATATAAAAGGAGTATCTTATTATTGCTGTGCAATTATGATAAACTCACTTTTATTATTCTTCCACCTGAGACATGGCTATAATTACTGATGCCTTAGTATTCCCTCATTTAATAATTGAGGCAGCTGTCATATTTACACAGATGCTGGGGAAGATACAAAAATGATCACAACCTTGCTTATTAGCTTTGACAAGTATTCTTCTGCTGTTAGGGATTGTCACTAACACATAGATAAGATTAGACAAAAAAATAATTTCCATTTGAATGATGCAATCTGTGTGTTTCTTTTCTTTATTAAAAACACACAATACACTTTGAAATGTACAATTGTATTCAAATGGTTTTATTCATGGAATACAAAGGCATTGTTTATTTAAAAAAACAGTTCCTATTTTTATATCTCATATGTGCTGAAATGTGCTTGGATTGAATACATCTGTTAGAAGAGTTAGATGGTCCTTACAGCATTCTTCTCTTGTCTAAACCAGCTCACTGGCACTTAAAACAGAAATGAATAAGCTTTTTTGATTTTCTTTTGTCCCAAGAGAAGGAGAACTTCTGATTACCCCTTTTGGGGAAACTGGCAGATTTGTTCTATCTGCAGCTAGGGAGTGAAGGCTACACACCATTCAGAATTGGGATTCAAGTTCATGTTGCAGATACAAAGGAATGTGCAAAGCACAGAATTCTAAGGCTTAGTCACTAAATCTGAGAGATGTCCATTAAGAAACAGTAGGTAGAAACAGGATGGATTATGTATTGCCATATTTACATAAATGGCCTTTCAAAGTAAGTGCAGCAAAGGAAAAAATGAGGTAAAAGGAAATTCCAGACAGCCATGACATGGGGAGGACAATGAATAGAGGCCAAATAAGATGTCCTGCTCTATGTGGGGAGAGTTACACACATTTGTCTGCCCTTGTCTACAACGCAGTTCTATCAATAGGATATACAGAGCCCTTGACTTCTAACTCCTACACTCAGTGACAAATATTCCTGAGTTCTGCATATCAGAGGGGTAGGAGGAAAAACATGGGGTTGAATAACACTGCATTTTAGAGATACAGAAGGACAAACCTCAATTGTACAGTCTAGGCTCTCTCCTAAACTAATTTCTAGGTAAAAAACTATCTGCTTTAAGGATAAGATAATACACACTGATTAGGAATCTGAAATTCATAGGCAATAGAACTACCAATCAGCCAGAGGAAATCTCAAGCTATTCTTCCTAAGGTCTTTCTGAACCATGTATGCTTTCTTTCTACCTATTTCTTTAATGTATTTGTTTTATGATGGATTCCTACATCTATAATATTTTTAATACTATTCTTATGCCAGTATTCCTTAGACATGGCTATCTTTATTGGGATCTTTGCTTGTTTTATTTAAGTATACCACCTTAAATTAAAAGCTTTGCAAATGAATGGTTTTATGCTAATCACATTTTTATGAGGCTCATATTTAAAACATTGAGTTATTTTTATTAATGGGATACTGCAGTAAATCCTTTCATAGCATTAGTTACTTCAAATTTATCTTGTATGTAAGTTCAGAGTTACACAGACTGGGTTTGTTTAAGAAAGATTTCTAATGTGGTTGTAGGTTTTTCATAGGTAGGGTTCCAGCTTCATGTAATTACCTTGTACGGAGTCAGCACAAGCCTTGTCTCTTGATGACTGATCCATAAAGGCAGGCAGCATTAGCATTTCCTGAAAGCTTGTTTAGAAATGCAAAATCTCAGCTCACCCCGAGACCCAATAAGTTAGAATTAGTAATGTTAGTAACATCAGTAACATTGATCATATGATCATTTAAGTTTGAGAAGCACTGCCCTGGTCAAAACAATTTTTGTGAGTTTTATTAGATACATATGGTACTAGGATGGCAGTGAGGTGACTGTGATGGTAGTGAGAGTGGTATTATCCTAGTGGAAATGCTGGAAATAATAGTGGCTTTGGAGGAGGTGGTGGTGCTATCATCTTCACTCTCCAGATCCCTCTATGTAAGGAAACTAATATTTTAGTACAAAAGATCATTGAAAAAAAATGATACATAAGAATGAGAAAACTCTATTTCTTAGAAGTCCTATAGAGAGAATTACATGCATGTGAGAAGAAAACACTGATAAATCACTTGAAAGGGAGACAAGATTCCCAAAGTTTATTCCAGAGAAGGGCCAGGGAGGATAGATCTGGGTCATGGACAGATAATTTGAGTTTCAGAACTGACCCTGACAAAATATAGTAAATTCTGGCACATTACCTTGAGTAAATTTCCCCACACAACACTCATGTGGTCTTACAGACAAATGTTAACCAAATAGTTAATATAATTTTGATACATGGATACATTTTTAGCTTTTCCATAGCACAAATGATGAACTTGCTCAGTGTGTCCTTATCTCGGGTTACCCCAGATTACCATGAATTTTGGGGGCAGGAAAGCTTGCATTTTTTTTTTCTTCCTCTATAAAGGAACACAGTACAGGAACCAATGAATGTTCTGAAAGGGCTGGATAACACAGGATCCTGGCTTCTGGATAACTTCTCATGAGCAATCAGCTTATCCTTTTCATCTATTTAGGTCTGTGTCCTTTTCTATGATGGCATTCTAACTCAACAAGATTAAAGTCTGGGGACCTGTAAAGAAAAATACAGTCTGCACGTATTGCTTTGTTATAATCTTCTCTGCAATGCATAATGTTTCTACTGTACAAACTATGTGCTGGGAATCAATTTCATCCAATGGCTGCTCGGGGTGCATCATCCGGGAGTGCTGACTGTGGCCCTCCCCTGGCTTGAGTTAGTGTCTTCATTTGCTATCAACATGGAGTCATCATGTGCTTTGGGGTCATTGGGAGACCTTCAAGCAGCACATTAAAACTGTAATTGCAGCTATTTTGTCAAGGAATTTTCCCTGCTCATAATTTACAAAGCCTATGATAACAGATGGCCATAGTCAGTCTGCAACTTAGGACATCCTACAATTCTGTGTGAACTGGAATCATGTCTGATGACAAGAACTACTTCTTGGAATAGCCCTTCATTCTTAAAGCATGGCCTGTTTGTGAGTGCAAAGAGAAAGATTAAAATATCATTTTTCTCATTGTAGAATCCAAAATAAAATAAAATAAAACCATCTGAAAAAGAGGAACAATCACTGTGTTTTCCTTGTTAAAGCCATGATGTGTACCATCTTTCAGGGAAATAATTTCATGGGGGTTAATGTACCCAGTGTCTGTCTAGGGCAGGAAATTAAACTAAATCTCTAGAGTTCCACTGTCAATTCATCAGGATAAATGAGTCTGCAATCCAGCATGTTCCAGATGAGAAGCAGGCCCTAGGCTGCTTCTGCCGTATTTCATTAGCAACCTTTCTGATCACAGGGTAATACTTAAGGAAAAACATTTATGTCATATAATGCAATGAAGACCAAAACAGGTGGTCAGAAAGAAAAAGAAAAAAAACCCTCAGTCACAGTTTTCTGACTTCTATAGTTTATGTGAGAAGATAAAACTAGAATATAATATAGTATATAATGAGTTAGTACACTAACAAAATGCTTGACTTTTTGTTTGTTTTTAGGTATCAATGGACTGAACCATTCTAGTTAAGAGTTTTTGTGGTTTCTTTTTTAATTCATAATCACTTATTAAGTTGCCTATAAAATATAAATACTTATATTAAACATTTGGGGAGAGGCAGTAATGAAAGGACATTTATGACTTTTGAGCTCTTCTGTAAGTAGAAGGTATGTGTTGTATACTGTTTGCTCTGGCATGTGCATGCATCTGACTCGGATCACAAAGTTTCCAGGTTCCTAAGGAAAATTTCAAATATCTATTTTGCTATCAATAGATAAACGTTTGGCAACCTACTCGTTCTTACTGAATCCAAGTTTCATTCATGTTCAAAATGGAAAATAATTACAACCGTATTATTATTATTATTATTAATGTATACAGACTCACTGAATTAAATTAGCTAATTTATGTGAAAAATCATACTTTAGGTTGTAAAATGTTGTTCAGTTGTACAAGTAAAAAACCATATTGGTTATTTCAGAGAAAGAAATTCCCCAGTGGGAAAGCAGAGCAGTAAATGGAAACCAGTTGTGTTCACAAACGTGAGATGACCAAGAAAAGAGTGGAAAAATATTTAGAAATGTACATTCAGCTCATATTATGGATATTATTGAAAGCCTTGAATATCAATCTCTGATGATTTTTGAATCGTGTTAAAGGGAAATAAACTAGTGATCATTAGCAAAATAGACTTTATTGAATTCACTTTCAAGTAGCTGTGAACTGATTTAGGAAGGAAGGCACAGAAGTGGAAAGGAAAAGGTAAGTGGAACAGAAATTGTAAAGAAGACAGCCCCAGAGTACAGTGTCGCAATGTAGAGGGAGACCAAAGGGTAAAATTAGCTTTTTGCCTAAACCAGAGTACCTAAAAAAACCCAGAAAACTGGGAAGAACATTTATTATAGATGAGATGATCACTTTTAACCTTAAATTTCCCAAAAAAGTATACCTTTTTTTTATGGTTTTACATTTTCTTTTGATAAGTATCCCAGTAACTTCCTGACACAGAAGTTCTAAGATATATACACACACAAAAGGCAATTACATTTTAACAACTGGAAAAATTCTGTTGAAAAGGATTGTTAACAATATAATAAAATTGTTTTTCTCATCCTCTGTATTAAAAATATTTGATGTATTTTAAGAGACCACCCAGAGTTCTAATTCTTACTTTCTTGTCTGCTTCCATAATAATGTTTACTTTTTCTCCATTTTTTTTCTGCTTTTTTTAAAAATCTGGGCTCCTTATGAATTTTAAACATCCTCAGAAATTGGGACTTCTTGAATAATATAGCAGAGGTGTACACAATAAAGCTAATTCTACAAGAATCAAACTTTACACGTATTACATAAATGATTATAGAGCAAGCCATGCAGTATCATCTACACATAAGTGGTGCAAGATTTATTTTATCTCTTGCATAAAAGCTTTCAAGCAGTTTAAATAATTATAACAACCAATGGTAAGATCAATTTGGCCACCAATGAAAGGGACACATTGGTCATTTCAGAGGTAAATTAATTAAGGATAATACACTTTCTTAACTTCCTAAACACAAAGTAAAAATGTTTGGCAATTATCATGAGTGGCAAAATTGCCAAGATATTTTCTAGACTGAGTCATTTACTGTCCAAAATCTAGTGAATTGTTTAGCAATAAAAGTATCACTAAGACATAAGAGTTCCTTAATTTAAAACTTCCAATTAGCCCAGTTGTATTGTTTCTATAGGTACTTTAGGACTCCAGTATAAAGAGTTTGAATCTGTCTTAATTTATCACATATATCAGCAGATGAAACTTTTGCAGTGTCTAAGGATTGTTTGTGTCCTTAGTTATAAATTCCTCTTGTTTTGATATGGAAAATCCATTCAAAGAGACTCATTGAAAGTATTTAATAATGCTTGTCAGGATTACTGTAACTGTAGATAAAACCAGCCAATAATTTTCTCCTATTTTCAATTACTTTACTATACTAAATGTCTGATTTTTTTAAGCCAAAGCTATGCCATTTGAGAGAAAGACAACCTTTAAAGCTTAATTTGAGACTCAGTTTATTTATGCATTTCCACTGATTTCCATGTGATGGCAGATACATGATTTCAATGTTAATAAAGTGATTTGAGAGTCTTAAAAATATGTCTTTAATGTATTTAGGTGTTATTCCAAGTTTTTTTCAGAGTTAAGCATTTCTTAAGTACCAAATGTTGCTCTTGAACACCCTAATTAACATAAGCAAATTCCAATTTAGAAAACTTCACATTTTTATCAACTGAAATACTCTTTTTTTTCTTAATTAGGAGAGAGTTAAATCATCTCAGACTCTCAACTTAACCAATGTGAATTTCGTCTTAGGGAAAATGTAATACGAAGATGAATGTTTTAAAGGAGATTTCACATTTTTCAAAGAATGATCAAGTCTGTTCTGTTATTGTTAAAATTTTTCGGTGAAGGTGAACAAGTTGTACTATATCTCACCAACCAGAAAGGTCTAGAATCTGTGTTTATCACATTAGTGCTAAAACTGATAGGAGAACAAATCAGAATGCAGATTAGAGACTAAAGAAGTTTCCAAATTATTGCATGTTATAATTCCTACTCTTTTCAGGACAACAACAAAAAAAGAAACAAAAACAGGATAAAAACCACTCTGAATCCTAAAACTCATCTCCAGCAAAAATAGCTCTTCATTCCTTTTTCAGAGTAGGAGGGGAAAGGTCATGAAGGAGGCCATCTACTGCAACATGAATGCACTGTGAGGGAATCAGAATTTCTGGACCAAGTTCTCTCATCCTTTCCTGAAGGCCGCTGTTCCACAACAACCAAGGGAAGGCAGAGGCAGGAGACTAGATGGGTAGTGATGGCAGGTGAGTGAGGGGAGGATGCACTGGAACATCTCTCTCCTTCTGGTCCTCCTCTGGCAATGGCTATGTCTCTTCCCAGGTTCTAGCTCCCAGTGGACAGGACAGGATGCGGCCTCAACTTTCAGTTCTGGTGATTCTTTTTCCTCCCTCCGTCTCTCCAGTGGAGGGATGGTGGTAACTTCCTGCTGTTACCTTATCATCTCTGCAGGCTTGAAGGCTCTTTTATCACCTAGTTAAACAATTCCTTGTGCTCTAAGCCTTTGTTAAATACTCAAGTAGTTTCTGTTTGCTATACTCTAATACACCCTTTCTCGGATGTCTAATTTTTTATCATATCATTTGCATATTCTCTCAAATGCTTTTCCTTGAACAGATTAAATTTCCAGTGTGTTTCTAAAGGTAGCTAATCAGCACTAAAGTTTTCTATTATATACATTAACTGTTATGAAAATCTTGGTGCTTGATAGTATATTTAAGAATCCCTGTATTTTTCTGACTTATTTACTTGAGATACTGGAGTTTACAAAATAGGTTTGGCCTGTGTTTTAGGAAAAATCTTCAGAAGCAAGAAATTGGAATCTACTGAGTCCTCCCTCTTCACCTTTCAGAGTGGTGCCTGAGAGGGGATCTCTTAAAGAGTCATGTATTCAGTGAAGAATTTAAGGGATTCTAATACAGATTATAAAGTTGACCATGTCTTCTCTTTAGAAATAGTTGGTTCATATCAGAAGAACCTTTCGAGCAAGGTGGAAGGAACAACTCAAATAGTATAGACCGAGAGATCACTTAAACTTCCAGAAAACTTGCATGATTGTGTCAATGTCTGTTTCCTAATAACAGATGGCATGTGATGGAGAATTTGGCCACAATCCTCTGTACTGAAGTTGTAGAAAGGGCTAACAGAAACTAGCTACTGTCAGTAACTGTTCTGAAGAAAGAAAAATAGGAAGGAAAAAAGAAAGGAGGAAGATAGGGAAGAAGAAAGAAGGTAACAAAAGAAAAACCCAAAGACAAAAAAGAAACAAAATCCCACTAATATCTAATGTACTGACATATGGACCTAGACAAGTTCACAACACACAGATATTTTAACTATGGTATAGAAGTCCAAGATTCTCCTGACTTTGGTCAATATAAAAATTATATTCAGTTTGTATGTACTCTCATTTCTCAATTTAT
This sequence comes from Manis javanica, assembly GCF_040802235.1. Taxonomy (NCBI): domain Eukaryota; kingdom Metazoa; phylum Chordata; class Mammalia; order Pholidota; family Manidae; genus Manis; species Manis javanica. The sequence continues at coordinate 82,719,303 of NC_133167.1, read as the reverse complement.
ATCAGCCATAAGAAACCATCTAGAATGTTCTTTAGACATTCAGAACATACTAACACTTTTGAAAAAGTGATATTACTTGGAAATGATTAATGAAGTGAAGTAGGAAGATATGCAAAGATACTACTGCTTAATATGAGTATGTTGGTGTCTGTATGTGTGTGGTTATATCTACATTTATCATAATAATGTAGACCACAATCATATAAGATTTATCAGGACTGATAAATTTTTCTGCCAAAGAGTTTAAAGGAATTAGGGGAGACTATTTCAAATATGAATGAAGTTAGTATGATAAAGACACAAATACTGAAACCCAAGATTCAATTCTCCAATGCAAACCTGCCCATATGTGTTTGACATAAGTAAGCTTCACCAACATAAGAGTTTTGCTACTGACCCCTGAAAGAAGGAAATCAGAAAATTTGAAATAAGATTTGTGGGAATAAAGAATCATGACATCCCATCCTCTTCAAAAAATGGATTGATTCTCTTTGAGTTGTTTTTTTAACACCCTATTCATTAAGCCTTCTATTTTAGTCATGGCCCAATATTGGATATGAAATGTAACAGAGTTTTTAGTAAACATATTATGACCTCTGCCATGGCAGAACTGTTCTTGTTCAATACCTGGGTTCCCATAGCTTAGTGTACCACTTGGCACAGAATGGGTACTCAATAAATGTTTGTTGAATTAGACTTTCCTACTTAGTTAGTAGTTATGTTAGAATTATTATGTTGTTTTTTGTATTACTGTAAATAAATTGTATTTATATAGTGTGATGTTTTCAATTGAGGTTATGTAGTAATCTCTGTGCATTTCATCAGTATTTATAATGTGGATGCCAAATTGACTTTGAATTCAATCTGTGAAGGAAGTAATATCCCCTAATCTAACTGATATTTTCCATTTCTACTTATGAGTCAGGTAAGTAGAGTCAGTTAAGAATTGTTGTGTGAAAATTAGAAGAAATGAATGCAGCATTTTGGCTGCAATGAGGGTCACATGAAGAAAATATTTTATCCACAATTTGGACCATCAGGAGTGTCAAAGATTGAGATCCTACAAATAAGAGCTCATAACTGAAGATCACTAAACCCACAAAGATATTAGTTAACATAAATGAGGACAGAAAAGCTGAAAGTCAACCTCTAAAGAAGATAAATAAATAAGACAGAAGCCACACTTAAATGCAAAGGGAAACTAAACCCCTTGAGAATAAGTAAAGATTTTTAAATACAGCTAGAGGAGAATAAAATTATCTTGAAAAATGTCAAAAAACTTTAATGACTATGTAAGAGTGAATTTACCTCTGGGCCATTTTTCTATTCCATTAATCTACCTGTTAATCTTGATTATTTTTGCTTCCTAATAAGTCTTCAATTCAGGTCTATAAATCATCTAACTCTCTTCTTTTTGAAGATAGCTTTGAATATTTCATATTGATTTTGGAATCAGCTTATCACTCTGTATCAAAAAAATCAATTGAGAGTTAGAGATTTCTGAGATTTATGATTGATGTTTTTAAAAGATGACTCTGACTTTTGTGTAGGGAATGGATTAGAGGAGAATAAGAACAGAGTCAAGAGCCTAGTTTGGAGATTATCACCCTGGTCTAAGAGCTGATGATGGAGGCCTGGTTCAAAGAGTAGCAGTGAGATGGAGATGAGGATGGCTTCAAGCTAGGCTTTACAAGGAAGAGATGGAGACCATTTGGAGAGTCTGAGAGCATAGTTCAGGGCATTCATGAATGTAATTCAAATGTGATGTCACAGGCGGATATGTAAACTTTGGAGCTGCCTGACACACAAATGAAACAGACCTGAGCTGGATGTGATTATATAAAATTTGCGTGGTATTACATTGCTAAATTATTGTGAGAAAGCAAACACATGCTATTTTGGGGGTTGATAGGAGATGAAATGAATTAATCTGCAAACAATCTTGGAGTTGGGTTTAAAAGCATGATGATCTGTAATTACAATGGCTGTTTTCTTCAATCATCTCCTTCTGTGAACCTATTTAATCAGTCTGGGTGTATAATAAGCCACCATGTTACATATGCCCTGTAAATACATTTTACTAAGGGTGAAAATCAGTGCTAAATGAGTTTGAAACCTGAACTGGTAATGGGAGGAGTGGCAGCTAATCCCTAAATTAAAAGAATTGTGTTAAAGATTTAAAATTGGCCTTAGCTGAGGTAAAACCACCAGGGCCTGAATTACAGAATCCCTCCTCTATCTCTGTGTATCTGTGTGTGTGTGTGTGTGTGTGTGCGCGCGCGCGCATGTATGCATGTGCGAACAATAACAGAGGCTATTCTCTGCTTCATCCAAAAAACAACATGCTGAAAATGCTAGCTCTAATAATTTTCTTTTATTGCAAAAGACTGAAAATGTAAAATCCTAAAGTAGATTATTTTCTAAAAATCTTCAAGAGGAGAGACTAAATCCTTAAACCCTTTCTAAAAAGCTAAGTTTATATGAGAGTCACTTGACAAAGGAAGGAAAAATTATCAGACATAAAATATTCATTAATTAGACATAAACTATATGAGCTTGTCCTACATACACTACGCAAATTACTACTTAAGAATCTCATTGGTAAACAATCCAATTAAAAAGTCTTGCTCCAATAACTTCTTATTTACCAGGCTCTTAATTATTGGAAGGTCCATTATAGACACTGTTATGATCCTCTTACCTGTTTATCACATAAATGTCACAAGTCATAAGAGCAACCTAGAAGCGAGGGCATACCTAATAAATAATACTCTAGGTCATGTATTTTTCTAGTCCACTGGGCTGAAGTTTGGAGGGAAGGAAAGAAGTTTAATAGCACTATGTTCTCTTAGACATTCATAAAGGCCAAGAATAAATCCACAATAATTATACTTTGGGGAGCTGTAAAAAACACTTTGGTGCATATAAGGTCTATAGTTATTGAAGTGCCACTGAAATACCATTTCCTGTTTGGAGAATTATTCGGTCACAAAATCTTTCCACATAGAAGTCCCTGATAAGACACGAGTGCCATGTCTTATCTTTGAGAGATATCCCTGAGAATAGTTTAAAAACCTAGGGAAGATATTCATGGAGTTGAGGAGACAGAAAGAAAAATAAAGTGGTCAATTTGAATGACTCGCCAAGTGTTGCATTTACGCATACTCTGTCATTTTAACTGAGACCATTAAATGCCATACTTTATTTCTACAGCATACACCAACCTATGTTGGCAACTTTGGAGAGAGGCAATAAAACTGAAGCCTCTTTTCAGAGAGTCTATGACTTATTTAGGGAGCCTGGAATACATAAAGCTGAAAAATTTAAATAACACAGACGTTTCCCTAACTTCTGAGCATGTGGATGACTAGCGGAGGTTTACTCCATAACCAACCTCTCCTAATTCCTTTTTAAGAAAATAAAATAAAATTTTATTCTGGGCAGTCATGTGCCCTGATGAAATATCTGCCTTCTCAGACTATCTAGAAACTGGGAGTCCCCACTTGGCCCATTTCTAGCTATTGGGATGTAAACAAAAGCACCTGGATGAGCATCCAAGAAAGTCATTGTTTCAATGATGAAAATGAATAGATTCAGTTGGTGGCAGTTTTTGCCATTTGCTTTTTATCTTCTTCTTGCCTGAATTGTGGATTCCATACCTGCAAATGGAATAACCATCCTGTGACAAGAAGAACAAAAGCCACAGGTCCAGAGAGAAGCATGGCAAAAACATAAGAAATCTGCTATGCTGGTGGTATGATGGAACCACCATCACAGCTATGCTGTGCCTACCCTTGGACTTACAGTGAGAGGAAATACAACTATTCGGTTAAACTCCAGGCAGCTGAATCCAATCCTAACTGATGGATATGTTACTAGAGTTAACATGTGAGTCATGCATGTCACTGCTCCTAACAAATACTTCAAGTTCTCTGAGCACTATCTCATCTCATTTATTTCTTACAACAGCCCCTATTGGAATAAGTGGCAGTGTCTACTTTTTCAGATACAGATAAGGAATGTTGGCAACTTGGAGATTCACGGATGTGTCTGTCCTAGGATCACACACAGGCACTCCCTGGTATGCACAGAATTTGCACTTAATTTGCTCCACTCTACCACCATATCAATTCAATATCATTAATATTAAAGGTTTCCTCAATATCTCTTAGCTAACAAGTGTTTTTGCTGTTAAAAAAAGCAATCTTTACTTGTGCAGGTCTTACAATTATATAGTCTATTTTAGCTACAATAGCATACTTGAAGTTCACAAGTCTAATGGAAATAGGATAATTTGTGTTATCCACATTTTACAGCTTCACAAGTTGAGTTTAGAAGATGACAGACCTGCTCAAGAAAGGAAAGGAGGGAGAACATGTTTATGTCAAATAACCTCTAATTCAGTGCCTCTATAGGCCGAGTTCTGCCATGAACTCTATTTTGTCTCCTTTTCCTCTTTTCCCAGTGAAGCTCTCTTTCTGCACCTGAAAATAATCTGTTTAGGAAGCTGGGACAATGCTCTGAGGAACCAGTGTTGGTTAAGTCTGTGACTCCTGTGAAATTCTGGGCAGGGGATTAACGATAGCTGTGTCTAGCAAGCTTGGACCTTCTGCCAACCCTGGACCCCAGAAATGATGAACTGTGAGGGAGCTCATCCCTGCATATCCAACTGCTAAATGCTGTGACACATGCCAATGCTTACATGGGAAGCAGAGTAATGTGGGCTGCAGTAGAGCCAGCAAAATGTACAAAGAAGGGTTGCTGGGTGACACCTAAGCAGGCCGTCTAGTTATGTGTAGTGATGATGTAGTTATATCACCATTCAAGGTGAATCTGAGGTCTGCTGGTGGTCCATCTTGCTTTTTCCATTTTGCCAAGCATGTTTGATGGCTTTGTAAAATGAAATATATGCACCACGTGAGGTCTGCCAGCCTGACTGACACTGTGTACCCCAGGGAGGCACACTGTTGAACAAACAGGAAAGCTTTTATCCTGACAACATGCTGCGAGCCTTTCTCTAAGGCTGAGTCAACACACAGCAATGGTTATATAACACATTTGAAAGAATGGAGAATGGAGTGATCTTCACCCGATTTATTAGGCAAGGATAGCGTTAGAGTCTTCCATTATTATGCATATAATCCTGTGTCTAATTCAAAAATTATTGATGTATGCATTTTGTTTACAAATCTAGAATGAAATAAATGTAACAAAATAACAAAATCTGAAGTTTGTGAGTTACTATAAAAAATGAATGAATTGAGGCAACTGAACTTTATGCAGTCTTACAATAATTGGAAAGAAAGCACAAGTTTAAAAAGACACACAGTTCATATGGAGTAAGGGTGCTTATTGGCCATTGCTTCTTTCAAATTTATTTTTTACTTTTTTAAAAAAAATCTATCTTTTCTGTTGTTTTACAGTGGGCACCAAAGGCATCTGAAGCCAGTTACATGTATTTATGTTCTATTCTGACTAAAATGGCTTGGCTGAAAAGTATTTCAAAATTTAAGGAAAAATAAAACTGACTTTAGACGCCCAAGCCAGGTTTTAGCCCAGAGCAAAGTGTCGTGGCTGATCCCTAAATTAAATGGAAACACTGACAGACTCTTTATACTGGCAGTGTTTGTAAGGATAACAGGTAAATACAATAGTTTGAACTAATAATAGGTAACGTTTTCCAGGTTTGGCTATTAAAGGTCCCTCATGACAAACAAGCTTTATAAAGTTTCTCCAAGAAAAGTTTACTTATAAGACAAAAAAAATCAAAATTCAGCCAATTTTCCATTGCAATGAAATATGATTCCTTTTTGGTCGTTTTCATATTGTAAATTTCTCTTTGCAAGTTTTACATTATTACAATATGTACTTTTGGGTATTAGGCCTTTGTTTAAAAGAGACCCTGCAGGCAGCAATAAACTGAGGGCTTTTAATGAGATATTATTAAATTTCCTTTTAATGCAAGTTAACTGTTTACAAGTTTCTTTTAAAAATTAACATTTTCATGAAATATCCTTTATCTCATTGGTTTCCCATATTACTTCAACTTACAATATGATTCTTTAGTGTTTGTATTTAATCAAAATTCTGAACATATTCACATTATAGTTTGTTGAAATGGCTTCACATTATTGTTTGTTTGGTTGGTTTTATTCTTTATCATTAATATTCCCTAAAGAGAAAACTATGAAGCCTGGCAGGAGGTTTAGTGGATGGATTGGAGAGAGGAGAGCAATATTTAGATCCTGGCTTTGACAGTCCTGAGCTTTCCAATTGTGGGTACTGTTCTTATTTTTGAGAGGGGAGCTAAAACTGAAGCTCAGTCAGAGTAAGTCTGGAAATGAAAGGAGATCAGAGGCCCAGCACAACTCCTGGCCTGTGGCAAATGCTCTGTGAAGCTTTGCTATGATCGCTTTCTGTGTGATTTTTTTTTTGTAGGAATAGCATATAGAGCAATTTCCTCTCATTAAGCACCCATTAGCCATCTTCTATAAATTGAAGTGTTTATCACCACTACTTTACAGTGCTACCGATTCATTATGAAACTCCGTACATATGAATGGTCTGCTTCTGAATTCTCTTTTCTATTTAACTGGTCAACCGTCTTTGTGCCTGTGTCATTAATACCATGTTATAATGGTTTTATAAGATACTTTGAAAGCTAATTTTCCAAGTCCTCTTATTTTGTTTGTTCTAAAGAGTGTATTGGCTCTTGTGGGCTTGGTTACTTTCTTCACATATATGTTAGAATCTACTTGTGTTAGATTCTGTGAAGAATCCCATTAAAATATGTATTGAAAATTCATAGACTCTAGAAATCAATTTGATAAAACTGCTGTCTTTTGCATTTTCATTCTTGCCATATATAAGCATGATGTTGTTTTCTATTTACTTATCTAAATGTTGCATATATATGTGTATACACATATATTCATAAACACATATATATATATACACATGTATTTTCTATAACTTTCAATATTTTTTGTATATTTTCTCAGAAGGATCTTTTCATGGTTTTAATTATTTAATTAGCTAAAGGTAATTTCTGAAATTATGTTCCCTGGCTGTTGCCAAATTTAAAGTTTGTTATTCATTCTGAATAAAATTATATTTACGTCCTTGTTTTTTGTGTAGGCAGTTATACTTTCTGCAATATTTAGAATGTAAAGTTTTTGAATAGGAATGGCAAGCATGCTTCTCTTATTTCTAATTTTAAGAGAAAAGACTATTATTTCACCACCATGTATAATGTTTTGAGTTTTGGCAGATAGCCTTAATCTGGTTAAGAAAGCTCCCCATTTTTTTTAAAACACTAGTGTAGAATTTTATGATTGGTGTATTTGCATCTATTGAGACTCTTACATGGTTTTCTCTTTTAATCATTTAATTTGGTAAATTATAATTTTTTTGAAGTTAATTTACAATCATTTCTGGGATTAATGGAGTCAATATGAATTTACTGACACCTTACTATATAATGTCCTGGTCTAGTATGGGAGTTTACCTATGAACAAAACAGACAAACCTTAAGGGAGCTCACATAATTAGAGGAAAAGACTACAAATAAATATTTTAAATGCATATAAGTAACATGTTACTCATAAGTACAATGGAGAAAAACCACAAAACTAACTTGTTTGCAATACATTATATCATACATATACTTCTGGATTTGTTTTGCCAATATTTTGTTTAGGATATCTGTGTTCTCATGAATGTGTTGGCCTACCCCTTACCTGCTCTCATGGAGTGTTCAGACAAGATTTTGTGAGCCTTGTGAGATGGGGACCATTCCCTCATTTAAATTTGTTTTTTTTATATTGTATTAATTTGTCCAAATGAGCATACTAACAATTTCTATGTGTTCACTCCAAATAGGTAATGCACAAAACTCCCCCCAATATATTTATATTATAATGTGCAAAATAATTATCTCTTCTGTGTGACTTACATCAGAGATTGTAAGAACTGAGTGAAATATAGCATTTAATTCAATATGATTTATTTCATTACATCTATTTTTATTCTGATCATTTGATTTTGTTTATTTATAATAATATAAAATATTGTCTTGTATCAATATTTGCATTCTGGATAAAGTTCTGCCAGAACGTTATCAAAGTCAGTTGTGATTTCTGCCAAATGAAAATTTCTGTGTTCACATTACTTCTAGAATGATAATGTCAACTCTAGACACGGCCTTGCCAAGAATAGAATCATGTAGATTATGCCTTCAAAAACAGCATTTTTGTCTCACTTCTGATATAAGTTTAGTTATACAGAAAGGCAGTTGTTAATATTTTTAAAAATCATATATCAATTTAGAACACTTAAATCTATTGGTGATGTGTGTGTTCTATATTACTATTAAAATGAATATGTGATAAAACTGCTTATCTTTGTATGTACTCTAATTCTTTAATTAACTATTTTCCATTCCTAAAACTTTGCAATTTAACAAAATTTAGTAATAGTCATTTCAGGCAGAACAAAGTAATTAGTATATCATCATTTTTTTCAACATATGCAAGAAAGATGGGTTAATATTTCTAAAAAGTTCCTATATATACCATCTTTTAGACAATTTGACTGTAATTGATGCAGATAATTTTCAATAAAAGTGACCAATAATTTAATATCCAAATTTCAGATATTATGTTATTTTATCTGAATCAGAAAAAACGTATTTGTTTTAATGGAATCTTTGAGATAGTCTCTCTTATGTTTATCCTGGAGTGTATCTGTTATGACTGACATAAAGGTAGAGTGCATTTACATCCAGCTCTATTGGTGAGGGATCTTCTGCTACATAATGGTCAAATTAGTAGCTGGAAACCTTTTTTAATTTTCTGGCATTTTTTTCTATTTTCTCAAAAACTTTATTCAGTTACTCAGATAACTGTACTTTATTTTCACCTTTAATAGCTTTCTATTTTTTCGTGATAATTCTTTGAGAATGTATTTCTCTAAACAATGGAGAAATGATATAATAGCTTAGTACTGTAACATGTAATTTGTAAAACCTAAAATATTATGTACCTCACTAAAAATTTGTTATCGGAATTATATCTGTACTCATGAAATTTCTATTTGATCAAATAAATACTTGTTATAATTTAACTAGTGAATCATTATGCAGTTATTTCTAATTTATTACTACACTCTACTTTGTAACTTATTAGCTATAAATGAAAATTAGTTACTACTTACCAATTCCTATTACAAAAAAGGTAATTCTACTTTTAAGTTAGGAGCTTAATAAATATCATTCTAGCACATTAAACAAATAGTAGACCATAGGACTAAAATTTGAAACATCATATATAACAAAAGTAGTACTAAAACTTAAAGTTTTAGATATTCATCAATAACCACTGCAGTCAGAGAATGGTTTTAAATTTTAAACTATTTTAAATATTTTTTTAAAATACAGTAGATTTGCAAGGTATTTATATTACCCAACTTATTCCTCTTTTGTAAATAGAAGCAAAACTAAACATACTAGCCCAATAGAACAGGGCATTTTACTTTCTTCTGCCAAAAAGAATCTGTACTGATTCATTAGAATAAACACATCTTTCAGAATATTTTTATAATAAATATGAAAATTATCCATCTCTGGCTTTAGCAAAATCATAAAACAACAGAAATAATTTCCAAAGTAATAAAGAAATCTGCTATGTGATTAGCACATCCTGCAATGTGGCACCCATATGCGTCTTGCCATGACCAGCCTGCCACAGTATCTCCTACTCTGAAACTGCTTCTACTGACAAATCCATATACATCATTTAGGAAGAGTAGGCAATGACTTTTTCAGTATTTCCAAATACAGTTGACCCTTGAACAATATGGGTTTAAACTGCACAGGTCTATTATTACATAGGTTTTATTCAATAAATGTGGTACAGAACTATAAATGTATTTTCTCTTCCTTAAGAGTTTATTTTCTTGAGCTTACTTTACTGTAAGAATACTGCGTATATTATATATATATAACATATATAGAAATGTTAATTGACTGTGTTATTGGTAAAGCTTCCAGTCAAGAGTAGTAGGCTATTAGTAAAGTTTTTAGGGAGACAAAAGTTATGCCGATTTTGGACTGCGTGAGGCCCCTCTTCTCCACATTGTTCAAGGGTCATCTGTATATCCCCAGAGTTGTTTAGCTTCATCCATTTTTGTACAGTTCATCTTCTCTCTTCTGCCAAATAATAAAGCTCAAGCATAGCCTATTTTCTGAATTTCAAGAGAGAGTCTGCTGTTTGGTCTCATCTGCAGAACCACAGCACCTTGAAAACAATCCTGTAGCCTTCAAAACTCAGAACAATGTGGCATCATAGGGCTCACCAATTTGATGCCACAACTTTTATACAGAGTTTCATTTACTGAGCAGATGGCTGTTAATGTGGATGGGCTTATATAATGCAGTGGAGTGCCCTGGGACACAGAGCACAAGCATTTCAATATCCGCCTGTTTGCCAGAGTTAAGGCTAAATTTGTTCTTGGGCAAAGAGAAAATTATTTGATCAAGTGAGCTCTGGGAAGTCCTGCTGGGTAAGAGCCTGAAGTTACCACGGAAAGAGAATCAGATTGTTAACGGGGGTGAGGATGGGATTAAATCGCTGGTGCAGGGCTGAAGGGTATAGTCAATAGCTTTTGCCTCTTTCATTTTCCATTTTTTTACTACATGTCCTTCACAATCAAGAGTATGCCATTCAGTTTGGGGACTGGCACACAGATGTGAAATTTACTTTCATCAATTAAGGAACAAAATCTAATGTGACCAATAGCAACAACAAAAGATGGCAAAAGATAAACCAGCCACATGCTATGGAAAGAAAGCTGATGTACTGTGCTAAAGTCAAATGAAAAGAACTTTAAGATAGATACATTATTGTGATATAGAGCAGAGACATGGGACAAGAGTAATGCCACTATAAAGTCTACAGAGCCCACAAAGGCCTAGCTTATTGTTTGACTTAATCTTTATGCTGTTCCTCCCTTCTTCCAGTCACTTTAATCAATTATGTAACATGTAACCCGGACAGAAGACAGACCTCAGGAGTGTAAATGAACCTACATGGATAAAAAATGCCAAGATCAGGACACAGAGTTCCCTAAATAACTCTATTCTTTAGAAAAAACTTCAAAGGAATTATTAATCACCTGTACACATCATGCCTTACATGGATCCCTATCCAAAAGACCTTATAAAACCCAAACCCTAAGTCCTTAAGGGTGCCTCCTCTCTGAGGTCATCCGCCCTCCTGCTGCGTACTGTTCCTTTAAATAAAACTTGCTTAGAGGCACCTCTTCTCTGAGGCTGCCCACACTTCCCCCTATGAGTGCATACTTTGCTTCTAAGTAAAACTTTCTTGCTGCTTAAGCCTGTGGTGCTTTGTCTCTGAATTCTTTTCTTCAACAAAATAAAGAATTCCTGGACATCCACCGCTGGTGGTAAGTGTCTCTGTCACTTTGCTATTTCATTCAGCTTTCGAGTCGCAAACACAGCTCTACGATCCCGTTCTTTAGGAGCCTGACTGAGTGTCTCTCTGCTTTTCTCCCTTTTTCCTTCCTTGTTCTCCACCACCTGCACGGCTGCATGTTTGCACAAATAAAAGGATCACTGTCCTGGCACTATGCAATTCTGGCACTCGCTATGACTTCTGCTTTAATGAATTCCTTTTTTGCTTGCACTTGGGCCATCTGTTCTCAGATTCTTTCGGATCAGACTCAAGAGTCCTCCCTCCCCCATCCCGCTTGAGGTTTCCCCTAGTTCTCAGGGAAGGACCTCCCCAGACAGGACTTCCCGACAACAACTGGAAGTAAAAAATTTCAAGTCAGTGAGAAGTTATAATAAATACACACTTAAATTAACCCATGAAATAACCTCAAATACACAAACAAAATTTTAGAATGTAGAAATTACTAAATCCAACATTGGTGTGAGAGAGCTAAACAGTTTTTTTTGATAATTCTTAAGACAAAAGATTATGTATTTATAAGAATATAGGAGACTTGAACAACCAAATCAGCAGCTCCGTTGAATAGATAGATGGACAACTATGAGGCAAACAAAGCGAGCACTCATATAAATCAAAGGTTATAAATATGAGGATATAGGTCTTAAATCCATTAAGATGACCATTTAGGAAAAAAAGTTAAAAATTAAAAATAAATTTACATGGAATATACAATGTTTTTAAAATACCCAGCCCCCACCATAGATGAACTCATAGTTGGCAGCTACTTATAAAAAGAGACGGACAACTATTTTTTTTTTAAATACACATAGAGGTAGCTTAAAACAGCATTCTGTGGTGATAATGTAACCTCTAACAAATAACTTAAAAAGTTAAAGAAGAGTGTAGTTCCTTGATATAAATGTTTCTGTTTGTCTTCTTCTATGTCACATGTATGATGTCAGATTTTAGAATTCAAGTTATCTGAGCCAAGGCAATGAAGTGTTTTTTTCCACACCTTTCTGGCATTTCACTTCGCCAATGGAAGACTGTCAGAGCTGTACTCTCACATTAAGACGAAGATAATTGTAATCACATAACTCTAGGGAAGGGAATTTGGTGTTCTGAGCATGTTATACACCTAAATAAAACAGAGCCAGGTGTTATTTCTGTTTCTATTTTAAAGCTTCAGAATAGCTGGGTATTGCATATTTTCTGGGGATACTTAGCTGGTTACTCTCACGTGGCATTTGCCATGGTCTAGGCGAGGGGCTCAGTCCACATCCTTGTAAATCTTAAAATTCTAATGTTTTGTCTCAGAATTGTTGTGTTTTGGGGAAGTAGATTTGCATGATCCTTCTCTGTGAACTTGGCTTTATGTATATATGTGTGTCTATATAAATATAAGTGTATATATTGGAATGCATATTCATTAATTTATAGTGAGAAATACGACTGGAAAGGTTCACTTGACCCAACCAGTGTGTTCTCTCCTGTAGAAGAAGATGTATGCAGAGCTAGCTTATTTGAGTGTTGGCAAAGCCTGGAATGTAAAAAGGCAAATTCTGGTAGTTTTCAGCAGTCTGCCAGCCACAAAGGCTGGGGGCGGCATTCTCATACACCGTTCGCCCAGGCAGCTCTAATATTCAAACCTAGTTACTAGGATGTCTTCCCATCTGAACAATGCTTACATAGGCTCTGCCTGCTTTTCGCCTCCTGTCTGCCCTATCTGTGTATTTCCATAATTGATGACACTCTGTTCACTCAGTCTTTTATCTACACAGAGCATGATTTGATTAGGTTTTTACTTATTAGAATCACATTCTGGCCTGACCTTCTTGAGATTATTACTCTCATATTACATTGCTCAGAGTTTTGGGTGTCCTTGAATGTTTAGTCACACACTTACAGATGATAACATGATTTTGTCCCATGTATCTATCCTAAAATCTTCATGGATTTGCCAGAATAACAGTGGTCACATTTCTAAGACCTTGGAATAGGGGTGTCCTGTCGTAGCCTCCAGGAATGACTGCTCAGTAATTGTGAGGAATCTGGCCGATGGAGTTTCATTTTTGGCATTACTAGAAATTTAAGGCCAAAATTGACAGTGTTAAGGCCTCAGAGGGAAACACTTCATTTTCATTTAATAAAAAATGTTCTTCCTTGAAAATCGAGGGGGGCTAGAAACCATCTGAAGGCCTTAAGTCTTTGTGGTGTTGTCTGGCTTGTCTTTGTGCCAGCCTGCGGTTATCCCTAGTGTCTGACTTAATCTATAGGCTCACTTTTTGTTCAGGGTAGGAATGCACTAGTGTGCTTATAATAAGTCAAGTTCAGTGGGATTTAATTCTTTTAATTTAGTATTGCTGTTATGTTTTGGAAGGTAAAGTTGGCACTTTGGAGGGAACATGCATCTCTGTGAATTGTTATCATATAATTTTTTCATAACTATCACTTGGTCTTTACCTTTCTTGCAGGCTGTAAAAAAATTCCGGTATTTCTTTGTTAATCTTATTTTTCAATCCTTTCCTCCCTTTCTTCTTTTAAATGTTCTTAAGGAACCTATATTTAAGATTTTACACGATCGTTCAAGTTTACAGCAATAGTTTGTATGTATGTTTTAAATATATATATATATATATATATATATATATAGTTATGATAATATGATATAGTAGCAGAATTTGTGGCTATAGTACCAAAATTTGAATATTAATTGTTTATTCATTTGTCCAGTATTCACCTAGAGGAGATAGGGGACTCATTTACAGGCAGAATGGTCTACAGTATTGTTTATTTTTTATTCCCTCATTGGCTAAGGGAAGATGAGAAATTTCTTGTTCTACAACTATGTTTGTTATTATAAATATTTTATTAAAAACTTTTTCCCTTTAGCCTTACTTTACTTTTTAAAATCAGTATGTAGAAACAAAACAAAATTAAGCTGCTTTTTGTGCTCCTCATAAAAAGAGAACTTTTGACTGTTACTTAGAGGTTTTATTTGTGTTCTTTTTCCCTAATGCCTAATGATCATATTGATATCTATTGTTATATTGATATTACTACTGATCACTTATGCTGCATTTTATATTTTGTAGACAAACTTCTTTTCAAGTACAAAACTTCAAGAACAGAAGAAAAGTTTGGTGGCAAAAAATGAACTCTGCACACTTTCACAGTCTGTGGCCGTCACATATTCGTTGTTCCAAGAAAAGAAGATGTCTTTGGTAAGCGTTATTTTCAAGTTAGAGGGAATTAAAAAGGTTTTCTAAATATGTGTCTTAACAACTTTTTAGTATTAATGTTGTGAATTGGGATAAATTTCTTCTAGTCCTACAATATTTGATATTGTTCCATTTTCTATTTAATTTTAGGACGGAATGCCATTTTCTTTCTCTGTTGGGACTCTCTCTGTCAAGTAAAAACAGCAAGTGTAGTTTGGCCATGATTCTATACAGAGAGTGTAGCAGAGGTAGTGAAACATACATTTATTGTTTAGAGATTCTTTAGGGATTTTTATGTACAATATCATGTGATATTCAAACACTAACTGTTTGAATAGAGCAGCCATATTTTAAGACTGGTTTTTTTTTTTAATTCCTGCTTAGCATATCTCTGGAAGGATGTCCAAGAAGATAGAAATCAGTTAGAAACAGCAGTAAACTTGCTTTTCACTCTGCATCTCTAGTACTGCTCTGTTTTTCAGCCATGCTGGATGCTCTTTGAAAAACATGTAATTACTGTGAAAAGTGACCACACTTAATATTTCATTGTTCTGGCATGAATCCTTAAGGCTGTTGAGGATTTTTTAATATATAAAATGGGACAGAATAAGGCTTCCAGCTCAGTTTAACTAATTTGAATTCCGGTCCTCTCTGACATTAAATTGATTTGGACAAGGCGATGTGGTCTAATGCCTGCTTTTCCTGTTCTCTTTGTCTCTATCTGCTAGGCGACATTACAGGTTTTTATTCAGGTTACGTTCCAGTATAAATAAGGATAAACAGTCCTTAGCTTGTCTTAATCACTTAATCGATATCCTAATTAGAAAATCAAATTGCTTAATCAAAAATACAAAAGCCATTACAGAAGAAGCCGAATAATTCCACTGTACTAATTTTGAAACAAATTACATGATAAACAGGAATGTTAAGTTCAGTCTCTTACTTATACAGTAACTTCCCTTTATCCCTATGTGTATGGTATAACTAGATACAGTTACTAAGGAAATTTGGGATAGCCTCTAAATTTTCTGAATGTAGTGCATTCTACTACTTAGCCATGATATGAGGTTTCTTGTATAACATTACACATACATGTGGTTAAAAATGTGAAGAGTGGTATATCTTCATTTATATCTTTTGCTCTTATTTGATTGTTAACTATTGTGTAATATCATGGTGTAATTATCTGTTCCTCCCAGGAGTCTGAGGGTCTTGCCAGTTAACCACAAAATTAAACATGCCTAAGACTAATTAATCAGGAGCAATAATACAATTAGTGTTAGGTAATTTGATGCCTCATATCAAATAACGCTGATATTATACACACATGGTGCACACTGTGTAATAGAAAAGGGTAGACAGTTAATGAAAGTAACTTAAAACCTACCTTTGAAGGATGAAAATAATAGTTTGAAACGATCTATTCTATGAAAGTATCAACATTCATGCAAATACTGTCCAAATTCAGACTTTCGAGATGTATTAAAAGGGAGTATCATTAAATAATTTAAAGCTGAGTGTTTTAACTTCCTGAATGTTTAGATGACTATTTTACCTAATAAGCATCTTAATGGGTTTGGAGCTATGTTTGTTTAAAAAGCTGCATGAATATATAGTATTGACCTAAATTTAATACAATTCTTGTTAAGTTCAATACTAGGTAAATGATGACAGCCCTTGTTAAATTGGGGTTGTTATTATTTTATGAACAGAGTCAATATAAAACACCTATTAAGATCTCAAAAATAGTTTATAGAGTGCTTATGGGGCCTTATGTTATCACTAAGCATTTTCAGATTTGCCTTCTTGGAAATTCGTGTAACTAAAGTACCATGTGTTATTTCAAGTAGAATATTGGATTACAGTTTACTGTATTTTCAAAAGGTTGTGGCAGTATTAAACATACAATTAACTGAATGACTATTCTTTGCCAATGATAGATTTTTAAAGTGAATAATTAGAGGGGCAAGGATTGATGTTTTAGCTAAAGCTAGATTTTGTTTTGTTCAGTACAGTAAGTGAAAAGTAGAACCTGTGGAGTTCTTAATGTGGGTATTTTAAAGAAATAGTTAAAGTGAAAATTTTAAGTGAAGGTTTAATCCATTGTTTATTTCTTAGTGACCATTTACTCCTGGAAGGGTTTGGACATTTTGTTTCCCTGCAACTCAGTGGGCACTTAAAAAAAACTCACTCAGTTTGTTTTGCTGCTGTTTCTCTAGAGGAGTGTGGCTGAGAACAGGGTTTTGCCCATCTCAGCGGTTGGCATGCACTTATCCCAGGCGGTGAAAGCTGGCTACCCACTTGATACCGAGCGAGCAGGCCTGACTGCAGAGGTTCAGAAGATTATTGCTGATGTTATCCGAAACCCTCCCATCAACTCAGGTGATGACCAGGACCCTCGTCTGCAGCCTTAATGGCTGGAGTGATTGAACCCAGAGGGAGTAAACAAGCAGGGCACAAATATTTTTTACTTTAACAGCATTAACCCTTTATGCTATTATGAAAACTTTGCTTTTGTAATGCTTTTATTGTTTTAGAAAACAGTCCTCCCACTATCACTCAGGAAATTCTGAGTCTGAGAAACTATTATATTCCTTTTTAGATTCCAATTACAAATTTCACACTCATCCCCAAATAATGCACTTTCGTCCTTTTCTAACTTCAACCTCATTGAAAGGAAAGGAGCGACACACAGCAGCAATTCACCGGAGAATTCTGCTTTATTAGGAAAAGGTGCTGGGTTATATAGGAAGGGGCATGGGGTGATTGAGGTGTCACTTCTACGGGGCTGGTGGCTGTTGGCTAGGTGCTGGGATTGGGAGGGGGGCAAGAGGTGTTTGGGCTTCAGGTGGTGCCGAGGAACCCGAAGAGAAGCCGGAAGTTCGCCATCTTACTGGTGGGGGCCCTTCATTCCCCCCTTTCTCCTCTATGGGGTTGTGGACGTTGCTTTCTCTCTGTCTGCTTCCTGCTGAACGGGGGCTGAGAAGGGAGTGAGGGCTTGAGGACTGGGAGGAAAGGGTTGATAGGACTCCCCACAGTAAGGACGAGTAGATGTGGACTTCTTCAGGTTGGAAATCAATGAAGGTTCCCTGTAACCATAGGTCGAGGACCTGTTGATTCCAATGGTGCCAAGAGGATATGGGCAGTCCAGTCTCTCTCTGATCCACTGAACTTCGAGGCCAAGATAAACTTCCCAGGCTTCTGATTCTGTGATTTTCGGAGCGAGGTTTTCTAGGTTTCTCCCAGTTTCTTGGTTATTTCTCATCAATATCTATGTAATGCTGTAGGCACTTAAGAAATTTCTCATTGTGATTTACACAAAATGTTATCCTTCTTCCGTTTACTGGGGTGATTTGTCCCCATTGGTTTGATGGATGCTAGATGGGTTAGAATCCCCGAAAGGTCTTTTGTTGTTTTAAAAAGAGTAAAATAATAAAAGAAAGGAATGCAACCCAGTTATTGTGATCCCCCATCCTGCCTGCAGTGCTGCTCATTGCATCTTTATAAGTCTAGAAGGAGAATTGCCTACATTTACCCTCATCTGAACTTCCAGCTACAAAGGTCATGTGCTGTTGGGCCATCTCATTGTTTAAATGTAGGGCATTGCTAGGATATATTGTACAAAATCAATGATCTGTTTTTCAACTCTCTATCCACCATGAAATAAAAATGACATGAACTTTTTTTTCCTAAAAGAAAGAGTGCAATTACCAGTAAATCTCTAAGAAGAGCAAATAAAATAGCAAATCCTTATAGAAGTTGCTTGATTAGTGTTTTGTTTTGTGCATTTAGTGTGTTGTTTGGAGAAAGCTCCCGAGGACTTTCTTGGAATTGCTTTGCTTCTCTCATAAAAACTATGCATTAGGAGTCAGTGTCTTTTTTCACTGAAAAGTAGGCACAAAGACTAACAATTTAATTTAAAATGACATTGCCTAACATGTATTAGAAATTGGTTCATTTTAAAGTTCCAGGCTATGGAAAGGCTTATCATAAAGAGCTTGCTCATTATATCTCCTGTTTTTTCAGTTTTAGCAAACAAACTACCTCACTTATCACAATGAAGTCAATGTTTATCAGTTCCCTTACATTGATTTGGGTCATGAAATTGACAGTACTTGGAGCCTACAGAACAGAAGGCCTTGCTGAGTGATTCCCAGCCAAATCTGGCTCTCACCTTGTTCTTCAGCATTATTTCTTCACATTATTTATTTCCTCCTTGAGACAGATAGAAAACAGTGGTCACTGCTTTCAGGGTAGTTCAGTGTGAGGAGTTGAGTCATATATGCATGAAGGAACAAATAAAACCAAAGCCTTCAGAAATACAATTTGCTTATTATAATTTTTAATGTTTGTGGGACTTTCCCCCCGACCCCGAGCTTTATTTGGTATACTTTACATATAATAGACTACCCACTTTAAAGTTGCAGTTTAATGAATTTTAGTAATTGTATGCTTGTTAGTTTTTTAGGGCTGTCATACAAAGCACCACAGACTGGGTGACTTAAACAACAGAAACTTATTGTCTCGCAGCTCTGGAGGCTGGAAGCCCAAGACCCGGGTGTTGGCAGAGCTGGGTCCTTCTAAGGCCCCAAGGGAAGATTCTGTTCATCTCCTTGGTTTGTACATGGCCATCTTCCCATTGTGTCTTCATGTTGTCTTTGCTCTGTTGTGTCTAGGTCCAAATTTCCTCTTCTAAGGACACCAGTTATATTGGATTTACGGCAGATCCCAATGGCCTCATGTAAATTGTTACCTCTTTTGAAGATGCAGGGTCCAAATGTGGTCATATTTGGAGATAACTGAAGGTTAGGACTTCAACCAATGCACTTGTAGGGGGACGCAATTCAGCCTAGAATATATTCAGTCACGTAAAAATTACCACTACCATCATTAAACAGTTCTAATACCCTAGAATCTTTTTTGTGCCCTTCCTCCCTGATTCCTGGCCCAGGCAATCACTGGTCTTTCTGTCCCTATAGTTTTGTCTTTTTAAAACTTCATATGAATGCAATTATATATTATATAGTCTTTTGTGTTTGACTTTCACTTTGCACAGTTTTTGAGGATCATCCATGTCCTTACATTGCTGTTAATATTCTTTTCCATTGATAATTTGTATTCTCTATTATAGTTATACCATTATTTATTTATCCATTCACCAATAAATGGGCATTTGGATTGCTTCAAGGTTTTGGCTATTGTGAATAAGACTGCAGTGAACTTTCACGTACAAATCTTTGCATTGACTAAGATTTCATTTCTCCTGAATAAGCAACTAGGTGTGGTTTTGACATGTCACTTGGCAAGTTTGTGTTTAACTTTGTAAGTGACTAATATACTGTTTTCAGGAGCTGCCATGTTATTTTACAAACCCATCAACAATGTATGAGAGACTCAGTTTCTCTGGATACTGTCCATCATTTAGTGTTATTACTTTTCACTTTAGCCATTCTGATACGTGTGCAGTGGTATATCATGATTTCCATTTGCACTTACCCAATAACTAATGATGTTGAAATTCTGTTCATGTGCTTATTTGCCATCTGTATACGTTATTTATGGACTGAAGTATGTCCCCTCCTAATTCACATATTGAGTCCTAGCCCCCAGCACCTCAGAATGTGACTGTTGTATAGGGCCTTTACAGACATGATTAAGGGAAAACAAAGCCTCTAGGGTGGGCCCTAATCCACTCAGACTGGTGTCCTTATAAGAAGGGAAATTTGGGCACGCACAGAGATGCGAGCACACAATGGAAAGATCACGTGAGGACAGTGAGAAAGCCGCCATCTGCGAGCCAAAGAGAGAGGCTTCAGAAGAAACCAAGCCTGCTAACTTTGTGATCTGGGACTGCTCGGCCCCGGAGCTCTGAGGAAATAACTTTCTGTTGTTCAAGTCATACCCCATCTGCAATATTTCTTTATGGCAGTGGTACTGATGCAGTGGTACTAATGCAGTGGGAATGTCTCTTTATGTCTTACCCATTTTCTAATTAGATTTTTTTGTTTTAACTGTTGAGTTTTGCGAGTTCTTCATATATTCTAGATACAAGTCCCTTGTTGGTGTTGGATATGTGAACTGCAAAATGATTCCCAGTCTGAAATTTGTCTTTTTATCCTTTTTACAGGGACTCTTACAGAGCAAAAGTTTTAAATTTTGATGAAATACAGTTTTTCAGTTCTTGTTTTTATGGGTCATACATGTTTTTGGTGTCATAGGATTCTGTCTAGCAATTAGATAAGGAATATTTTCTCCTATGCTTTTTTTAAGTTTTATATTTTATGTTTTACATTGAAGTGCATGATTCATTTTGAGTTAATATTTTGTATGATGTGGAATTTAGACTAAGGCTCATTTTCTTTGGCCTACAGATGTCCAATACCCCACTCTCCTTATTACATACTTAAGTAAATGTTAACATCTGGGGAGTGATTTCTCCTACTTTGTTGTTTTTCAAAATTATTTTAGCTATTCTAAGTTCTGTGCCTTTTCTTAGGAATTTCAGAATATGTAACTTGCTTTTAATAAAAATATTTTAGCAGGATAGAAAGCATGCATACAAAAATATAGGTAATGCATAAATGTCCATTTTAAAGAGTGGTAAAAAAAATCTTAAGAAATAGAACATCATCAATATTCTTGAAGCTGTATGTATGTTCTTCCAAATTATACTTCTCTTTCCTCACTGTCTTAAATTCAAGTATTTCTTTGCTTTTCTTTATATTTCCTTATATTTTTACTATTTTTATAGTATACTAAAACCATAGGTTTTAAAATTTTGTCTGGCTTGATGTGCATATAAATGGTATAATTCTACATGTATTCTAAGTTACCTTGTTTCCTCAAGATTCACTGATGTTAATGCATACAGCTCTTGTTTATCAATTTTTGAAGCTCCATAGGCTCCCTTTGTGTGACTGTAATACAGTTTATTGATCTAATCATCCAATTAT
Source organism: Manis javanica (assembly GCF_040802235.1). Lineage (NCBI taxonomy): Eukaryota > Metazoa > Chordata > Mammalia > Pholidota > Manidae > Manis > Manis javanica. The sequence continues at coordinate 82,697,658 of NC_133167.1, read as the reverse complement.
GATCATTTGAATTGTTTCTTTCTTTGCATTACAAAGAAATAGGCTATTGATATTTTTATACCTAGTGTTTATGTGCAAGAAAAATCTCTAGTATTTTGCCTAAGACTGAACTAATCTAGTCATAGAGTAAGTAGGTGCATCTTCAGTTTTACTAGATACTGATCTAACTTGTGTTCTAAAGTGTATCAGAGTTCCTATTGAGTGCATCTTGCTTTGTCCTCTAAAAATATGTCTTCTGATTCTTTTTAAAAGATGTAGGCTATTCTGTTAAATGGAGATCGCCCATATGTGGGACCAAACAAAGACCACCCAAATGAGAACAATTTATTTACTCTGAGCTTGCTAGGACAAGGGAGTTAACTACCATCGCTTGCATTTGGTAGATGCTCAAAGACAGGCACAGAGTGCAAAAGCTTTATAGTGAAAAGAAAGAAAGACCTGGGGTGTACTGGTTAGAGACTGGGGACAGTGAGAAGCTGGAAGCAGGCTAACTGGAAGCATTATGTGTTTGGTTTGGGAGCTTATTTGGCTTTCTCTGGTTGATCCTGAGTTGGAAGCTGGCACAAAAAAATAGGGAAGCTGGCAGTCACAAAGTCCTGCTCATTCTGGGCTGCCCGCTTCAGAGATTTCTGCTTGGCTTCCTGGACTGGTTGTTGGGTCAGAGTTCTATCATCACATACGGTCTGGCCATTGTTCATTTATATATTCAGTGTTTCATATAATATGTTACGCCATTGTCCTTTTGAAAGACATGTCAGTAATATTTTTTCATGTTTTTGCTATTATAAATAATGCAGGCATTTCAATTTGATAAAATAAATATCTCAATCAATGGATATGAAACTTTTTTGTTTCAACAGATATTTTTGACTTGCCCTGAAACCTGTCATTCTAATTTTTCTAATGGTATGATTGTGAAGCTTCATTTCAGGTAGGTGAGTCCAAGATTGCTTTTTTCTTCTAAAATACTGATTGATGAAGATCAAGCTAGACATATTGTAATGACATAATAGTGTAATGAGATAATTTATAATTGAAGAAAGTAGGGATTACCAAGCTGCAATAGAATGATGAATGAATGGCTTATTAGTTTGGTTGTTTTACATCAGCTGCTTTTGTGTTGTAACTCAATATAGAAGGGTGTTGGCAGTTAGATTCTATAATCCAGTTGAAAAAAGCACAAAAACTTCTTTTAGAAGTAGAAAGTGAAATGCCTGGAGTAAGAGCCAAAGGAATAAAAAGATACTTTATCCACAAGGGAACAAAGTTTGGGAGGAAATGAGAAATGAGATACAGGCGAGAAATAATAAAAGCGCTTGAAAATACGAAAAGACAATTGTAATGGAATAGGTAGTAAAAATTGGACACGGTGAAGTGGTTTAAGAATTTGAAACAAAACATAAAAGGATGATACAATTCAAAAGCATTTTTTGAGTGCCTTGTTGTGAAATATCTTTGCTGGGGAAGGTATTAAGAAAATGGCAATTCAGAGGCTCCAATCTCAGAAACCCCATATTTTGTATCATGTTGGAAATGGTATGGTGGAATTTAATAGAAACTAATTCAAACTAGTTTAAAAATACACCGCCGTGGTGTATTTACATTTTACAAAGTTAAAATAATTTCTTATCTTGGAAGCAGTATATATATTTTATCAGAAAACTGGCAGTATCAAGAATTTGTCCCTGAAAACAGAATCATGTTTGTTTTGTTTTGGCTTGCTATTCAGTATATTGGGGAATGTGATATTTTGATTAATCAAATATTGTGGTTTATATGAAGTGACCACTTTCATTTCATTTATGGTGTATGTATACCATATCTGCCAATAGCACACTTGGCTCTTCCAAACTGTCTCCCTTCTCCAAAACTGCTTTTCTGGGACCCTAGACTCAAGAACTTGTACTTAACTTTGATTTTTCTTTTTCTTGAACCCTTTCTTTTGCTTCAGGTTTGTTGGTATGTCATGATTCTTTGTTGGTAATAATACAGACTTAACCTTTTTTTCCCTTAATCTCACAATAATCTCTTTATATCTGAAATAATTCAGCTATGCTGGGCTCCCTACTTTGGCCCCTCTGATATTCTCCTGCAATCCATTCTCCTTCTCAAATAAGTTAAAGTCCATGGCACTGCTTTCAGGACTATCCTCTTAACCGTCCTTATTGTCCTTAGTAGCACATGGGACTGAGACACCCTCACTACGTTTCAAGGTCTCAGGCCAGAGGGTATATGATTCCATGTGCCTAGATGTAGCAATGAGAATAACTTGATCCAAACAGGCCTTTTGACAGAAACAGTCCCCAGGATGTGGCCTGTGTGAACTAAACTCCAGGAGCAGACAGGATGTTGTACATTTAAGAAGAGGCAGTAGAGAGAGACAAGGCTGTGAACTTGGGTAAATTATAAAATAGTCACTGGCTTCGGGGAGGGTTATATGGAGTAATGCATGTAAAACACTGAGAGTCATGCCTGGTGTAAAGAAAGCACTAGCAATGGTTAGTTAACATTTTTATTCCCGTTTACTGCTGAGGGAAATGAGGCACAGAAATGTATATATTAGATTATCTTTATTTCTTTTTGCCACCCATTATAGACCCTTTGACACATAAGTTCCCTTTGTGGCTTTTTAATGTAAATTGCAGTGTTTTAACCTCCTTTAGTGCTGTTGACAGATTTGCCTCTTTAAGTCATGCTCAGCTGATGCAGAACTAAACTTTACAAAATTCCGTAAAACTTAATCAACTCCTTTATGCAAAACATAAGCTTCAAATATGGGATGATTATGCAAGAACAAGTTGTCTATTTGACCCAAAACACCAGTATCTGTGATAACAATGAAAGGGCAGAATTCATATTCATGAGCCATCATAAAGCCGCTAAAATCTTTCATTTCATTTGTGAATACTTTTATTTGTGTCAGTTTTAAGCAGAAAGTGACATACAGAAAGTGATTTCAATCCCATATACAAAGTATTCTGTTGTTAATTTTAGGGCTTTGTTTTGTAATATTAACAATGGGACATAGATGTGGCAGGTTTGCACAATTTCAAACTGAACACGGGGAAAGGGCACACTTCAGAAAATTACTATCCATAATAAATGGGATAAAATAATAAAAGTGTGGAGTCACTGTTGGAAATGAGGAGGCAGATGCTAAAAAAAGTTATTAAATGACTCTGCCCTGGAGAAGAAAGGTTCGTCTAAGCAAAAAACTACTTTGGGAACCAATGCTCAAATAGAGTGAAAGTCACAACTACATTCGCTGAAAATGAGGCATAGGCTTTTAAATACTTTCTTCCTGTTATAAGGTCTAAATTTTGAAGCCATATACAAAAAAATTAAGCCTTTCATGCATGTTGTTTTAGATTTCATAAAGTTTGGTGTAACTGCCTACTAATTGCACATTGGAAAACCAAGCTTCTGAGAAAAGAGAAGAAGATGATGACAGAAGTTAAGTAACTTATTCAAGGTGAGGCAAGGATAAAACACCCAACTTCCATTCAGGTGGATTTGCCCCCACTTTAAATGGATTTTAGAAACTTAAGTTTCTCAGTCAAAACAAGCAGTAAAAAATGGGCAAAGGACGTGCATAGATGTTTCTCCAAAGAAGATATGCAAATGACCAATAAACACCTAAAAAGATGCTCTACATCACTGGTCATTAGGAAAACAGAAATCAAAACTACAGTGACATACGACATCACACCCATGAAGATGGCTATATCAACAAAACAAAATAATAAGTGTTGATGAAGATATAGAGTAATCGAAACTCTTGTGCACTGTCGGTGGGAATATAAAATCGTGCAGCTTTTGGGTAACAGCTTCGCAGTTTCTTAAGAGTGGGATCTTTGATAATCAGTATTCCAGGGAATTCAGTGAGACCTTATTTTTAGAAACAACCTTCCGGGTTGTACAGTACTTAAAATGGCTATTCAATTTGTTTTAGGAATTCAACATTTTTTTTGGTAGTCTCAGTTTCAATAGCAGTTCATATTCAAACTGCAAGAAGAGACTTGTCTATTTCAGCCTGAACTAAATTACCTGTGATGGATCTGAAAAGTGTACACTTATCTGTTACATAAAGTATAACAAGTCACAAAAGTCAAATTCTTCTCAAATATATCACATTCTGTGGTATTTTTAGCAAATGCTATTTTTATATTTGATATTTTAGTTCAGATGCCACGTTAGTAAGGAATCCAGAGCTGGATTGAGATTAGGCTGTAACACTCTCAGGCCTAACACATTTCATGGAAAATGTACAGACTGCTAGGCAGTCTCTTATGGATTCAAGAAATCAGACACTCTTATTTCTTTGGAACCATGAGTGCTATGCCCCTACGTGCAATGCTATGGCAAAGAAAAGACTCCAAATTTCTAAATAACTCCATTAGTGCCACACATGACGTTTCCTGGGTGGTACTCTGATCTCTGACATAGTGCTAACACAGAGGGTTGTAGGTTTCACTCACTCACACTAAGCCAAGGCAGGCTTATTTGTTCTTGTTTTCTCTGCAACCTAGAGCCTTGCCTTCATCAGATCCACTGCTTGCCTGGTGTCGGCAAGAAAGGACTCAGGCAATATCTGAATTTCCAATAATGACAAGAGGATATTCAAACTTGAAGAGGGCATTCAAAGAGTAGCAAAAACAAAATAGAAAATGGCAATGTTCAGCTGAACTCAGAAAGGATTTCCTTGTTTCTTTTTTTCACTTTGCTTATGGCTAGACTAATGGCCTCTGTTGTGGGAGACGGCTTATTAGGGAAGTGAGACCTCCCATCAGCTGGAAAGATAACCGTATACGGAAATGGTGACATGATCAGATGCTGTCTGCATTCAGTATGGTGATGGAGGCACAAGCTATTTTTTCTTGCTAATTGGTTACTGCCTTTTTTTTTTAAAGGAAAATCAGATAGATACTCATTTTATTATACAACAGTCTAAATAAACTCTTAACAAACTTGATTTCAGAAAATGTTTGCTACTGCCCTTAGTGTACAAGCAAGAAATTAGTCACCCAAAGGGTCAGACCAAATATCGATAAATTTATTTTTTCTTCTATGAGGAAATAATAATCCATTTGAGATGAACAAACTCTTCCCAGTTCCAGAATGCCAGTCAGAAATGATCTCTTATAAAGTCAATCCATGTTAATTTACTCTGACTAGTGTCTATGAAAATATGTCTAACAACCATGTAAAGATATGCTAAGCATGCATACTCCTTTAATTCTTCAACCAAGACCAGCTACTATATTTGCTCTCCTGAGATGTTAACATTTTGAAATGAATAAGGAAAATGGCAGACCATCTGTTTAGGTACCAGAGTTCTGACCTCAGGATTCAGAGGGCTTTCTAGCTTAAGAAAGAGCATATTCTTAGTTATGTCAGAACTTTGCCTTCTAGCAAAGAAAAGGCAGCATTATCCCAAAAGACTGATCTAAAGACAGGAAAGCACTTCACTAGTATATTGTGAATAGATTTTAGTTCTTAGTAGTTCAGTACGTTCTGGAAAATTCCCCAAGTTATCATTCTCTCACGTTTGAATGAGAACGTATTGTTTGCCCACAGCAAATTTCCACTGCGACAGAGATCCTGCACAGGTTAGAAATCTACCACCTGGAAAGAGGGAATTCTGCTAATGAAATGCCTTAGCAACACCAAGAGGTCTGTGGGAAGGTGGTGATGTGTCCAGACTCTAGCAGTACTCTAATATGTGGTGTCAGGAAACAGTGGATTTGTTCTCTGACTCACACATCCTCTCCCGTGTCAGCTGGCCATGTAGTTCCCTAAAAGGGAAAGTTCATGCACTCTGTTGAGGGATAGATCCAGGTTTTGTGGGTTTAGAAGATTATCCACTTTTGGGGAAACTTCTTTAAGATAAAGAATCTAAAATCACAAGTACAGAATCAGATACAAGATGAACTAGTTTCTTAATATGCCAATGATTTCACATTATTGTTTTCCAGTGGAGAAGGAGGAAGAGACTTGTACCTTTAATGTAGCGGCTCTGACTCACTCATTCCCGACCAACCTTGCTTCTTCTCCATCACTCACATACTTCCAGGGCTGGGTACCATAGGACATACTCGTGTTGTAAGATGATGTGTGGCTCTCACCTTCATGTCCCCAGATGAGCTAGCACAGATGCTGTAGGGATTTTCCCAGAAGCCTTTTCTGTTTGTGGACTGCCAGCATTAACTCCACTAATATATGAAAGGAACAAACACACAATATTCCGCCTAATCCAAATCAAATGTAATCACATGACTTCTTTCCCTTTAGCAGGCATGACAACTTCATCCCCTTAACATAAGGTTCTAACTAATTGCACACACACAAAAAAACTGTGAAAAATTCTTACAGAAATGTATGACCACATGGACACTTCTTCAGTTTCATTAACTCCATGCTGAATATGCCTTGGGGGTCTCTACAGCTTTTTTGGCTTCCAGAAGAATAATTTTTTAGGAATATTTGGGTAAGATAGAACCCTTATTTTTGCATACCTTTCCTCTTTAACCCATTTAAACATTTTGTAATGTGTATTTTAGAAAAAACTTTTACATTATCAAGTCTGTCAAAATCAACTGCTAAAAATGTTCCCATTATCAATAGAATTTGGGCTACAATGAATTGGTTAGACATTCAATATGGAATAGCAGACTATGTTTCTTTTATTTAACCTATGGTGAACTAATACTACAGTTTAAAGCAGGTGGCTTGGGTTTATTTGAGTATTTATAATATTTGTACTGGAATAAAGATGACATACAATATCATATTGTTTCAGATATGCAACATAGTGACTTGATAATTATATACATTACTAGATGCTTGCCACAGTAAGTGTAATTACTCTATTACCCTACCAAGATACTACAATATTACTGGTTATATTCTCTGTGTCGTACCTGCATTCCTATGACTGACTGACTTTACAATTCGCAGTTTGTACCTCTTTCTCCCCTTCATCTATGTCACACATTTCCCTATGGTAACCAGTAATCTGTTGGCCATATTTGTGGGTCTATCTCTGTTTGTTTTCTTAGACTCCAAATATAAGTGAAATCAGATTACGTATAATATATAATAAGTGAGATTTTTATTCCCTAAATGAAAAAAAAAACCCAAGTAATTAAAAAACATTAAGGGATTATTTTTCACTTCTCTGTCCTTTTAACAATGTAAAATGATGCCTAATGCTTCACCCCTTATGATTTTAACACCTTGGTGATAATTTCAGGAGCAGGATTTTACATTTGCAGGTTGGAGAAGAGAACCAGAAAGAGTGGGAGAAGCAGAGGGATGCCAGATAAGATCATCCGACATTATGTGGGCTAAAATCATGCAGTGAAGACCCACCCCAGCACTTACGGAAAGGAATATGGTTGTCTCAAAACTTTTCCCTAAAACCAGCTCATATAGTTGAGGAGTGGGGAAGAGAAAGGCAATAAATAATTTGCCTGTATGCTCCACATACACTTAGAATTAAACTACCTAGTTATGTTTTTAATTATTTAGATGTTTTGATAGATTATTTTAAGGGTATGTCCTCTGGGATAATTTTAATGAGTTCTACTTTGTGTTAAGGAAAATAATATCTTATTTTAAACTTTCTGGGCATTCTTAAAACACTGACTTTAACACCAATTTCATAAAAGCCAAAAGTTTGAAGGAAGTAAGCAAAAAGAAAATTAATTTAAAACTTTAATGAAGCTTCTTAAAGAATGCATACTAATTTAGATATTTCAAGTTTATGAAGTATATAAGTTACATGAACTTTAGTACACTGACGTCTGCTGGCTAGTCATTCTCCATGGATATTTAGACAGTGAAACACAAACCTTGACACAAATTCTATTTTATAAGCAAAGATAAATTTTAAAATTGTAGTATCTTCTTTTACAGCACATCTGTGATTCATTTGTTACTGATTGCATCCATTTTCAGGACAACAATCATTTCATGATTATTGTGAAAAAGTCATCTTTTTAAAATTGATTTTCTACATTTTTATTAAGGTTTCCATAAATTAATTTTTATTTACTAAGCACAAATGGGGCTGGCTGCTTTAAACATCTCTGGTAAGGTCATCTTATGTTGTTTTAACCTGTTTTCTGCATTGTAGTTACAAGTTTGTAGGCTTACAACAAATACAAAGAGAATCAGAGGAAAATAAAGTCATGCTTGTACTTTATCAAGTAGAAAGTTATTTCCATAAGCCCAATGTAATAACGCACAGTAGGTAGAACCAGCTCTTTTCCCAAACCAAAAAAATAAGTAAGTAATTTGTGAAAATTACTTAAATCACTATAATACAATATTAAATTTACATTTTTTTGAAATTCCCATTTTCTAATTGCATGTATTTCTTTTTTTATTTTTTATTAAGGTATTATTGATATACACTCTTATGAAGGTTTCACATGAAAAAATGACGTGGTTACTACATTAACCATATTATCAAGTCCCCACCCATACCCCAATGCAGTCACTGTCCATCAGGGTAGTAAGGTAAGTGCATGTATTTCTAATAAGTGTAGCTTTCATGAAGTCAAAGTTGCAGGAGTGATTAAAGATATAAAAAGATGCCTAATATTGCTTACACTTATAACTTTATAAATTAAAACTATACAGTGAGGCCATTTTTTCTCAAACAAATTGAGTCAAGGATAAAATTTTGACCACATATGCTGGTGGAATGACTGTAGGAAATAGTCTCTCTCACACATTTTTGGGGGAATGAAAAATGTTATTATTCTTTGGAGGCAATTTAGCAACCTAGAAAAATTATGTATTTATTTCTCACATGCCACAGCAATCTGCCATCTCAGATGTTACCCCAGTATGTCCTGGGCTAAATATATGTGTTGGCACAAACAAAAAGCAAAAATCAATATATACACGAGGTTTTCTTGCAGCACTATTTGTAATAACAAAAACTGGAAACAACCCTAATGCCCATCCATAGCTGACTGAAACTGTGGTACATACAGACAATGGAGTACTGTGTGTAAAGAAAACTGAAGCCATATATTAATAGACTGTGTGAAATGATCTCAAGGATATGTTGTTAACAAAAAGGAAGAGGGAGAAATTATATATAGTGTATGACCATTTATTCAATAGACGAAGAGGGATAAAAGTATTACCTTCCATAGTAAAAATCAAGAATAAACTTAAAGGTATTTTTAGAATAGTAACTTTTAAGTAGAGGAAGATGAAAGGAAGAAGGGCATAGCGATAGAAACCAGACTTCTCTGAAAACTAGGGGAGAATCCTCTGCCTCTTCTAGCTTCTGGTGCTCACCAGCAATTTCAGCCTCTGATGTCACCTGGCCATCATTTCCCTGTGTGTCTCTCTCCTCTCCTTCTAAGGACAGGAGTCCTTTTGGATTAAGGGCCCATCCTGCCCCAGTATAACATCATCCTACTTAACTAATTACGTCTGCAACAACTCTGTTTCCAAGTAAGGTCACATTCTAAGGCACTAGGGGTTAGTTCTTCTTTTGGAGGGGACAAAATTCAACCCGTAACAGGAAAATTGTCAACATTTTACATATTTATGTAAAAGCAAAAACATTCCCTAAAACCTCAAAATGAAATGAAACAAATGAACCTACTACATACCACGCTGGTGGCATAATCACACAGAGGAATTCTTTCAGGATGCCTTGAAAGGCAATGCTTGGATTGTACAGATTTAGAGTGATATATACTAAGGATAAAAGAGCTACTGAAAAATCTTTAACTCTTTTTGGTTCAGATAATGGAGATAAATATGCTAAAGTCATAAGAAACCTAGCTTTTTAGCATCATTGGATACAAATATAAAGTCAAAGATACTAAGTTACAAACTCCGCTATCCTAAATTTGAACTGGAAATATCAATATGAATATGTGATATGTTTTTTCTTAAAAATTCATGTTTAAATTCTATCCAATGAAATGTTGAAGAAACCATGTTCAAACTAGCAGCAGTGAATATTCCATAAAAATCTTAGTTAAGAACAATTGAATCTGAGTCTTATCAATACTTTATCATTTAAGTGTCAGGTTATAAAACATAGAAATGGCAAAAAGAATGTTAAATGACACTACATGAATGCAGAAAAGCAAACTCCAGGTAAGATTTTTAGGAAAAATTAGTATTTTCAGCAAATAAACTGAAAAAAAATCAAGGGGATAAACTACAGAATAAAATGTATTTAAGAGGGAATTCAAAGAAATGTAATGGGTGAACTTTATTTAGATCCTAAATCAAACAATGAACCACAGAAAGCATCTGTAACATTATCAAGAAAATTTAAGTTGAGACTATGTATTTAATGATATTAAGAAATTACTATTAAATTTCAGATGTAATAATAGCATTGTAGTTTATATTTACATATATACATATACATACATATATATATATACAGATATATGTTTAAAACTTATGGATGCAGTTATATAATGTATAGTTTGCTTTAAAACATCCTAGTGCAGGGGTAGGTAGCTATGACTTGAAAACTTTTGGACTTGGTTGATGGAGTCCCTAAAAGATCATAACACTTTTTTCTTTACTTTTGTATGTATTTGATATTTTCAACAATACAATGTTTTTAAAAGCAGGCCTGGTTTCTCTTTCACTCCTCCTTCTACACAAGATACAGAAATAAAGTTAAATGCAAAATAAACTCTATGACTTTAGACCAACAATAGTAATGGGCACTCAGATTTTGCAAAAGGTTTTATATATATTTAAATTAAAATATTGTTAATATACAAACTTACTGTGGTTTCATACTGTCACCTGAAGCAAACATTTATTACTAGAGTGAACAGCCAAGAACCTTGGTATGTATCTGCATGTTGCTCATGTGCTGTCACCTGGGATGTTGGTACTGAACCATTTTACATACAAAAATGCCATGGGCTTAATAAAATATGGTTGCTTATATTTCAATTAATTGTTTTCATTTTGGGCGAAACAAAAACCCTGCAATCTCCATGATGGTGAATTTAAAATTGTAGAGTCTAAGCCATTGTTATCTGAAAATCTTACCTGATATCAGCCATAGAAATTATTTTGTTTTTAAGTGCCTAAGTGATAACAGTTATAACATCACTAACTGACACAACTTCACTTGGGGTATGTTTAAAAATAGAAATAACTTTTAAAAATATTGGCAGTCCCACCCTTTGGAGAGAAAAATCTTTCCATGTGGATGAGTGGTTTAATACTGGTGTTTGCAAACATGTTAAAGTAATAGATTTGCCTGGATCTTCTTGAATGACATTTGAAAACGTTTTCTAGATTTTGATAATGGTGGATTGATGTTCCCAGTAAAATTGTCCATTTTTAACTAGCTGTTTCACAGCATATTTCTGATCTAAGAATTTGTATATATTAGTTCTTTCAGACTATGTTTGCCAGACTATGTTGCCACGATTTGCCAGTGTGATTTAAAACACAAAACTTGAAACCAAAGAAAATACCACGAAATGTGGGAAAAACTTTGAAACGCCAGGAAATTTGGGAACCACCAATTTTAAATTGCTGCCCTAGAAAAATCTCCATAGCGATGTTCAAGAAAAGCTATTGCCTGTCCATGAGACCTGAGAGAAGACATCCACATTCTAAGGCCATTTTTTCAACACTTATAATTAGAAGCAAACGCCAGGATTCATTCATTGATTTTTTAATATTCACAAATGAAATCTGTTGGGATAATTGCCATGAATTCAAAAATATTTTTGATTGATCATGAACTAGTTGAAAAAGGTCACACTACTTTTAAAACTCCTTTCTGGCCTGCTTTGTGTGCATTTTCTGTAACAATGTTGGTAGGATTATGCACAACTCAAGTTTGCTATTTGCTACAATTTTATGAAATTGCTGGCAAAAGTTTTGGTAATAAATGGTTAAACACAGCAAAACTATATTTTAAAAAATTAAATTTATTGGGCCGGGGGATAATGGTCATCTGTCATTTTCACCTGTCCAGAATCCATTGACTCTTTTTTTTTTTCTGACAGAGTAGTTTGAATTTTCTTTTGAGATAATATCATCAATAATCTCAGTTTTTATGGTTCTGATGCAGGGGCTGCCTGAACTCCAGCTGCAGAAGTGGCCATGTGACTCAGGTCCATCCAGTCCATCATTCTAACCCTTTGACCTCACTCATAAAATTATTGTAAGAATAAAATAAGATAATAAATGTAGATTTCACTTCAGTGATGTGCATGTAATAAGAGCTCAAGAAATGTTAGTTGGTTTTACTATTAAAAGGTGAATCTGATCTTTCATCTCCTCTTCTTATAATATCATAGAATCTAAACTGCTTCCTCACAGTGGGACACATGGCTCAGCTGACATAATCAGGTCATCTCCAGTCTTGCCCCCACCATAGCGCATTGAGTTCTCTGAAAGTTCCACACCTCTTCTTTCATTCTAGGAGCTTAATCATGCCACTCCACTCTCTCTGGTGTACTTATTCCTTCCCCCTTCCTTCCCTTTCCTCCTATACTAACCTGTATGCTCGGTGAGGACAAGCTTCCTGTCTATCTCATTCCACACTGTATTTCTCCTGAGTAACATAATTAATTGATCCCTGGCAAGGATTCACGAAGTGCTTATTGAATGAATTGTTTTAAACCATATTTTAAAGAATGAAGCCAGCGTAAGATGAGGTATTTACACATTTCTCTTAAAAAAAAAATTTCCTCCCAAGTTTCCAAAATACAGAAGACTTCTGTTGATTTTAATGTTTAAAAAAAGAGGAAATTGCAGTGCCTGTCTGGGACAGTAGATGGCAGTGCAAATATTATTTGACATAGATCCTCGTCGGTTTACAAAGATTCCAGAACGTGTCCCTGTAAATATCCAGCATGAAGTCTGATCGTTCTTCTTTATAATGTCTTTTATGGCTTTTCACCGAGACAGGCATTCTTTGTGAATACTGTTGGTGCATCGTACCTGCAGGGCCTTTCCAAAGAAAGCCAACAGCTGCCAACTAGGACCAATGTCAGGGAGGACTCCTGGCAGAGGGCACATGGTGGGGCCAGGTTCCCTGCCGTGAAAGACACAAGGAGCTGACACTACTGTCAGATTTTGAGCCTGCGCATTCTGATCATGGTTCTTAACCAGGATTAATCTACTGAGGGGTAAGTAAGATGAAGTCACCTTCTACATTTCAGAACTGCTTATTCCTGGTTAATAATTTTTCCCCAAGAGACTCAGAGAGTAGTTGGATATTTAGAATTTCTTCAACAAGAATGAAATTACTAACCAGTTGTATTCTTTCCAACAGTTTTATGGTGTAGTATAGGATATAATCTCAGGTGCTATGCCCATGTTTAGAAGAAATTAAGTTTAAGGGACTGTGTGTGTGTGTGTGTGAGTGTACATGTGTCACACATATAGTTATATATAGCATATGAAATAAGTTATCAGACTTTGCAAACTAAACCAAATAAGACCCAAACTTAAAACCCATACATGGCTTTAAACACACATATATATCAGTTAATGTCACCAAATCCCTTGATTCTCAACTGCTCCTGTAACTTTAACAATCTTGCTAGGAAAAACAAAATAGGAAGAAAAAAATAAGTGGTTTCAAAAAAAGTCCCATGTACTACGGAAACACAGTCTAGTGTTCTGTCTTACTGAATCAGGGGGCAAAAATGCCTTCTTGGTGTAAAAAACCATCCCCATCAGAGGTACAGAAGCTCCTTGAAGGCAGACACCATCAGTGCTATTTTTTAGGGGAAAAGACAAATGAGCACTCAGATTCCCTAGAATTAATTTTTAGCTATATCAAAACGATCAGTTATAAGTATATCTCCATTAGTTACAGAAACAGACATTTCATGGGATGGAGAACAGAGAAAACATTTCTACGTTGGATTTATGAGGTGGGTTATTTGGGGCCACATATTTATCTTTGTAATTCTGCTTCCCTTGGTTTAAGATGACAATACATTACTTGACTTTGTAAATCACTTCACACAAACCCTGAGTTTAAAATCCATAAATGGTTTCCTGTCATTTTTTAGGTCAGATCCGCATCACCAATGTGGCCAGCTCGGCCAGCCCTTGCCAGGCACTAGCATTCCCCACTAGCCATGCTACCCTGCTCTCCTCTTCCCAGCCCCTCTTCCACACACATCCTAGCGTCACAGGGTCACTGACCTCCTGCTCCTCTCCTTTAATCGCTCTTTCTCCTAATTCACGTGGCATCTCAGTTCCCATGCTGTCAGGAAGTCATGTAACAGAGTCCACAGGGACTATAGTATGGTGTCACTTTTCTTAGTTCAGAGCTTTTGTCACAGATTGTAAATACATTTTTAACCTTTGTGATTAGTAGCTGCCACCCCCATTGACACGTGCTCAATGTTTAGTACTTTATATTGAAAAAAATAAAAGAAGTGGATAAATGAATGGCTGAATAAATGAATGAATTCATGATCATGGAGGTGGGAATAGGGAACCCCAACCTAATGAAATCATGGGGATAATGCAGCAGTACGGATCAGGAACATGAAATCCACTAGAATCTGCTATTTATCAAAAGTCTATGTAATATATTTGATTTCTCATGAGCTTCAATTTGGTCACATAATTTTCAATGGCTCAAAGATGATCCACAAAGGGGATAAACTTAAATTTCATAATTCAGGGTAAATATAATTTGCAATAATATTACAGCAAATATTGTAATTATATAAGGTCCTATTTTCCTTAAACTTGTTCATTTAGCTGTTAATTTGAACATGGAAGACCTTACACAGTCTGAACATGGAACACCTTAGAAACAACCAGAAAACAGTCATTCTTTGCTCCCCACAAACAGTTTCAACTACCTGGTGGTGGGGTGGGCAGTTCTTTCTTGCCCTTTGGATGAACCCTATGCCATGCCCCAGAGCTTTTCCTTTGCATTTTGATAATTAAAAATCCTTCAGTTTCTTGAAGTCCCAGAATGTCTTTTGGAAGTAATTTAAATGCCTGGCTCCTTGCATTAACTGCAATTGGAACTTTATTTCAAGAAAAGACTTCTCTCCTGGCCTATTTAGCCCTACTAATTAGCACACAGAGGAGATGGCTGCCCGTTAGGTCCCTCCTGTGTTTGCCCCCACGGGGCAGAGGTAGGATGAAGGGCAGGGGAGAGGGAATGGGAAAGGTCTTGACTGGCACTAGCATGTACTCGCATCTCGCTCTCTGGCTATAGCAGGTATTTAGCAGAGACAGAAAGAGAGGTGAACACCTCTCACTCTGGGGCTGCTTTCACGTGACCCTGAAGGCCTCCCGTGATCTCCACCTGCAGATCTCCTTACTGTTTGTCTACTGGGCATCCCGTAGTGCACCCTGACCTTGCACCATGAGTCTTTGTCACTCTGGACAGTCACATGACGTAGCCGCCTCCAGGGTTGCTCTCCATGGCCTAATTGGGCCCATAGGAGGCACACTTGGCCCACATCTTTAACCCATCATCAGTGGCTGGAGTAACTTGCCAAGCAACTTTCTGCTCTGTGGTCATAGGTCATTTACTTAACTGCTGATACTTTTTTTACTATATGCCTCCGATGATTAAAATAATAAGATTTCCAGGTCCTACTAACGTCTCTCACTCTATTTTCCACTGGGGGAGACGCTTCTCACTTCTCATTCCTCCTCTGTCATAGATGGAGGTTCATCAAACAAACATGTACACACACACACATGTACAAACTCTATCACAAAGTCTAATACCTGGTGTCTAACCTCTTAGCTTGTAACCATTTTCTGAGACTAGAGATGAGAGTTCAGTTAAGGACTGAGAAATTCATTTTGATCACTTCCTTTTTGCAAATTCTGCTTCCATAGTCCAGTTTTTTGCCTTGGAACGTGACAGTCATGGCCTACTATCATTTTTTAAATTAGCCTTCCACATTTTATACCCTATTTATTTACATTCAAACCCTATAAAGATACACTTTGGTTATTTAAAATGGTTAACTCATTCCAAGTTCTCCTTTTCTGGTTGTTTCTCAAAGCTGTATCACCAGTATCAGGAGGAATACAAAAAAAAACTATTTCTCTGATGAATGCAAATTCTAGCAGGCACAAGTTAGTTTTCCACAGAGACATAAAAGTGGGGCTACTGGGGATATGGCTTGCATCACTCTATGCAAGTTATGTGTTCACTACTAGAATTCAGAAAGGGAGAGTCAAACTCTAGTGTGCAAAATGCTAAGCAGAACCTAGCATCTGGGATCTGGCCAGTGTTCCCTGAGGAAATAAGCAAGCACCCAATTATGACTGGGAAGGAGAGCAGATGTGGAAAACTCTTCTGCTGGCTGAGCTGACGGTACAGAATGACAGCCTGGAGGGTCACAGACACTGAAACCCCCGGTTGCCTGGGGCTGATGTGGAGCCGAGCAGGAAGTTAGTCAGTCTTCTACAGCGAAGCCCCAACTACAGTAGAGGCCTGAACTCTTCCAGAGTGACTTCTTGTTCCTGTTGCATAGTAAAAATAAATATAAGAGACCTCGTGGTGCTTAGCAATACACAGGCCCTAAATGACGCAACCATGACAGTTGAAAGCGATGCTTTGAAAAGTGAGATGGTGAGGCAAAAGATGGGAGGGTGGATGTTCCGGTTTTGTTTTGACTGTTCGTTTCTGACTGAGCATGCTCTACTCATAAGGTCATAATAACAAGGCATTTCTATTTGAGGGAAAGCCAGCAAAATTCAAACAGACCAGGGTACTTCTCAGTTACTTATTTCACACGACACCCCAACTCAGTGACTTAAAATGACGCTCATTTTAGTTTTGTTCACGAATCTATTGATCAGCTGGTGGTGCTTCTGGTCTTGGGCTGAGCTCACTCGTCTATCTGTAGTCAGCTGTGGGCTAACTAGCTTTCTTATATGTTTGGGGGTTGGCTGGCTGAGGGCTGTTGGCTTTCTTCCACATCTCATTCGCCAACTGGCTAGCTCAAGTTAGTTTACATGATGCACAGCCTCCCAAGGGTTGGAAAAGAGCCAGCCCTCACGGCCTCTTGAGTCTGGGGCTCAGAATTGGCCCAAAGTCACTTGCATCTCATTCTATTGGTCAGTGCAAGACACAAAGCCAACCTAGGTTCAAGGGGCAGGAAATAGGCCTTTCTCTTGATAACGAGCTACAAAAAGCACATTGCAAAGGGGGTGAGTATGGGGAGAGGGCACTAACTGGGACAGTTACTGCCACATAGGATCCCAAAACTGCCAGGCCACATGAAGAAATGGAGGAAAGAGAAGAGGAAATAAGTCAGGAATCATGTAGCATATTAAAACATTTAACACCAACAAAAATAAATCTTTTTTCATCCACACCTCAATAAGTGAGCTGCAGGGAACACTCAATCCCCTCTTCCTTGTCGAGCTCCAGTGTGTCATGCTAGTCTCAAATTAAATACCACTTTCTTTAGGAAACTTGCCTGATATGCCTTCCTTTTAGCCAGAAAATGAATCAAGTATTTTCCCTCCATAACATTTATAAGAATCTGTATTTTTGTCCCTGTCTTCCTTGCTAGACTAGGTGCTCTGAAAGTACAGGGTGCAGCTGACCATATTTACCTTGCACACCTGCACCCCTGCCTAGCCCCTGCATAGCACAGAGTAGATGCTGAATAAATATTTCTTAGAAAATAAACACAGAGGGAATGAATGAATGAATGAATAAATGGATCGCTGAGGATTAAGTTGAGTATTATTAAGGAAAATGCGCACATTTGGGGTTATCAAATTTTCATGTGATTTCCACATCCTTGCCAACATGATTTGAAATCCCATTCTTGCTACCAAACAGAAAAGAAACACTGTGAGAGATTAAGATTACTTTTTGATAACTTTGTATAATGCAGCAACCAAGTCTTAAACCCTGCATCTGCCCCTTTCTAGAAATTTAATAAATGCAAACTCAAAGGGATCCAGAAATGGTCATCACACTGTCCTAAAATCTGGACTGGAAAATGCACAAATAAACGAAGCACAGGCTGTTCCATGAATAGTAGTCCTACGGCCAGTCAGATTACGTGTAGCTGAAGAAAACATTATCTTTGGAATGAGCAGAGCTTTCCAAAGGAAATGCTTCAGTCTTGGTCCTAGAAAAAAATAATCAGACACTTTTGGAGTAAAATAGAATGCTAACAGAATAAAATTGGTCTACTATTATAAGCCAACTTTATACTAGGCATTTGTATGCATTTTTACATTTAATCCTCATAAAGACCTATGTCATGCCATATCTTTTATCTTTTCTGTAAAGATAATCAGAGCACAGTATGTCATGTAATTTCCTCAAGTCATTAGCACCGAAATATTAATTTATTAACATTGTTGCAGAGCATGAGTTGCTAGCACAGAAAAGGAAGGTGGCGAGACTGGGGTCCGGGGGAGAAAACTACATGGATTTATTATGGTTTGCCAGGAATTGTTGTCATAAAAGGAAGGTGGCGAGACTGGGGTCCGGGGGAGAAAACTACATGGATTTATTATGGTTTGCCAGGAATTGTTGTCATAAATACTGTACCTCAGTTCCCAGTCCTGCTGCCCAGCTACACTGCTACCTGTTTTTCACTTCTCTAGGTTTGTGCGCATGGGACTCTTCTGGAGTATGAAGGACTGAATCATGAATGTTATTGAGTTAGAGCTTCCAGGAGGTTTATCAGCAAAGCTAGCCAGTGACTCCAGCATTACCAAGTACAGCAAACATGTTTCAGAATTTTCAAGAGGAAAGCATCTTCCTTATAAAACAACTGGTAAAATTTCACCACTATTCAAAGACTACACTCTTAGATTCCCTTGCAGTTCCCTTTCCTAAATTCCAGTTTTCTGCTGCTTAAACGGCCCCCATCCTTCCCAGGTACCCACTATAGGCGTTCAGCTCATGCCCTAAAACATTTGTGGTCTTCCCAGTCTTAAATTATATGACTAGAATACAAATTAGGGCTCCAAGTGTCTTATGAACCATAGTTCGGGGTGTGGGTGTCCTCAGCGCCATGTGAGAGCCAGAGCGCTCAGCAGCCCCAGCAAAACAACCCATGGTTCCTTTGAAGCGCATCTCTCTTCCTACCTCCTCTGTCTACATCCTGCTCCGTTCAAGGCCTGCTCAAATGCCTACCTTGCCCCAGACCAGAGGCTCGCCTGGCTCTGTTGCAAAGATATCTGCGAAGGTATCTGGAATCCTAATTATGATTGGTATTTATTTAATAATCACTGTGTTCCAGACACCACATTAATTGTGTTAATATGTTATCTCATTTAATTCTCAATATTATTGATGAGGTAGGTACCATTTTCATCAATCTGGTATTTATTTAATAATCACTGTGTTCCAGACACCACACTAAGTGTGTTAATATGTTATCTCATTTAATTCTCAATACTATTTATGAGGTAGGTACCATTTTCATCCATCTTTTATAAATGAAGCTCAGAGAGATGAAGGTACATGTAATCATTTGGATTTAATTTGGATTTAAATATAGATCTGCTGGATGCCCAAACCTCAGTGCTCAGAAACTCAATTTTACTTTATGCATGCATTAGAATTTGTATAAAATTTATTCTGCAAATGCGGGTGCATTTCTTTGTGTTCATTAAATGAAATCAAATCCATATCTGTTTTTACTTCTGTGAAACTGTGTGCCCAGGACTCCTTTTGGATATGAAGGGCTGACTCATGAAAGGTCGTGGAAAATGCTTTCCTGCAATGGGTCATGAAAAGGCCTAGAACTGTTGTGCAGACTGTATAAGATCTTTGCCAGTGTTCAGTTCACCTGAGAATCACAGGGTTCTGTTTTCTATGCATACAGAGCCCCTTAAAGTACTAAGTTCTGTATTTTGGAGTTGGAACCATAAACCTAATGTCCAGCCTCACAAAAAGCCCTATGCAAAGTCTACTGCACCCATCCTCCCTCCCAGTGAGATGCTGGCCACTTTGCCAGGATGCCGTGGGTTCATAGGCTGCTGGTCCTTACTATTCATGGAATGCCAGACCTCTCTTCCTCTTTGAGAGTTTAGAAATCCCTTCTGATCATCAAAGGCCACATGCCTCTCCTAATACCCCCACCTTCCCCTTGGCATAGCCTTCTCAAAGAGCTGCAGCTCCTGGAAAATAAAAGCTGGGAGAGCAGGATGTCTCCTGGAACCTGCTGCTTCTACTATAACTCAACCACCCTGTGCTTCAGGGTCAATGCCATGCCTTCACTGAATGGAATGGGCATAACTTGATTTTACAAATCAGAAAATGCAAATTGTCAGCCTTTGCCTACCTAGCCAGAAGAAGTAAATGATTTGATTCAATACTTTCTGAAAATTGAGATGTATTTAAAAACTGGGAGATTTCACATGATAGAATTAAATCTGGGGATTGTGGGAGGGTATTTCTCATGGCCAGCATCAGCTGGCACTAAGGAGCTTCTGTCCCCTTGAGATGTCCTTGTATTTCGAGGTCACCTGCATTTCCATCATTCAGTCCGGACGTTTGCTAAAATGTAATGGATTTTCTTTGCAATGAAGAAATACTTTTCCATGTCTAAGCTTCTAATAAATATGGAAATGTGTAACAGAATAAAAGGGCTTCAAGTTTCAAAAAATGTGGCATTTATTTTCTGGGTGGAGTGACGAACACGCCTATGTATGTAATGTGCACTTAAAACATGCCTGTTTTGAAAGACGTCTTGGAAAATAGAAGTGGATTATCACATTTTAAATGAAGTAGTGGTTTTAACTGTCACTGCCATTTTAAATCATGTCTACACCCAAGCCTCTCTCCCACCATTTCCCCTCGAAAAGCCCTGACCGCTCGTGTCAGGAGGATGGTGGTTCTTTAAGGCAGGAGCCTTTCACTCCCTCATTTGCTAGCAAGTCAATAAACTATTCTTTCCTTCCCCCAAAACCTTGTCATTGTGTTTTGTGATTTGACCTCAAGGACAGGACCTGGTTTGGTATCAGAAGCAGCATGCCCCCAACCCGAGAAAGTTCCCGCGGTGTCTAGTGTCACAGCCCACAGGGCTAAGCTGTCAGGGACACAGAGCTTCCCGGCTTCCTCCTTGGTAGCCACAGGGGGCTGTACCTGTACCGGCAAGGAAGTCATGCTGTGTGGCAGGTCAAGTACAAGCCTCTAGAACTCCCTCTAAAGTATACATTGAAAGCACTAATGCCTTCCAAGAGAGGTTACAGAAACCGGTGTCACCACCAAGGATTTGAAAGATGTAGGGGTGGTCATTTCCATATACCCTTATTGAAGTCACTCATTTGGCCTATTCAGAAAACGCTTGAATCTTGGAGATGACAGTGGCATGATTGTCAATGTAATCAGTGTCTCAAATTGCAGTTACTGCTGCACATGGGGCTTCATCACTTGATCCCCAAGCACCCAGTGTGGAACTACTCATCAGGAAAATGCTCTTTGTTCTCTTCCTATGAGTAAAGACCAGCAGAGCAGTGAGCTTTCAGCCGGAAAGGAGAGAAAACTATCTCAGAGGTATATCAAATCTCCAGACTCAGGTTGTCGTTTAGTCAGAAGGTACCTTCATCTCCTTTTTCTTCCAGAAGACGTCACACTGGCCCATCCCATTGATGGTATTATGCTGATTGGACCCAGTGATCGAGAAGTACAACTCATGTAGGCATACTGATAGCACAGACACATGTCAGAGGCGGGAAATAAACCCAACAAAAATTCAGGGGCCTTTCGCCTTAGAGAAGTTTCTACAAGTCTATCGTGTGGCCACGCCAAGCTCTACCTTCCAAGGTGAAGAATAGGCACTGTATCTGACCCCTCCTCACACACACACAAGAGTTCAGCAGCCTGGTGGACCACCTCGGATTTCAGAGGCAGCATAGACTTCATTTCTAGTGTGCTACTCTGATCCATTCACTGACTGGTCTGAAAAGCACCTAGTCTGAGAGCAGCCTGGACCTTTGGAAGGTGGATGCCAGTAGATGACACCACCTGGATCGAATCTCATTGCTGCTCCTTCAAGCTGCACACCTGAAAATGGCCTAGAGGGGGTGTGACTTGCCCAAGATCACAAGGCCCAAACCTGGGCCTGAGTTGCGTGCTCTTCCATGCTCCGTGCCAAGCCTGGTTGGCACTCTTCCATCTCTGAGTCTCTGCATCAGACACACATGACACCAGCCCCCCGAAGCTGGAGGTGTCATCCATATATCCCTGAGGACGTCCCTAGGGAGGAATGTATAACATGACCCTGCCTGTGCAGGTTGGGACGTTGGGCAGCTCCTGGGAGGTGCCATGGCCTCAGCAGGACAGGGAACTGGTGAGAAAAAGATGCCTGAGCTTAGCTCTTGTCTCCTCAGAGCTGGGACTTTGGTGACATGGCTAAGAGTGGAGGGGAGGGCTCTTGCGGGATGTGTGTAGTGACGCATGGGAAGGGACAGGAGGGTGGGCAGTCAGCAGCCCAGAGGGGCCTGGGAGTGTGTCTGAATGCAGGGAGGGGCCCAAGAAATGGACCCTTCAGGAAGTGATGTCACTGACAACACGCCCAGTAGAACCTGAATTGTGACCCGGCGCCCAGTTTCTGGTCACAGACCCCAGTCCTGCTCACTTGACCAGAGACGCTCGACAGAGCAACATGTGGTCTTGTTGTGTGGAGCCTTCTGAGGGCGTGAGAGTCATGGAAGCGGAGAGGGACAGTCTTCCTGCTCGATGTGGGCGTTGGCTCAGAGACCACCTCCAACGCCTCTGTCTGTGTTGCCTGAGGAGGCCCGAGGTAACACACGGTGGCCCAGAGCGGGCCACAGCAGGGCCAGACCACAAGGGTGACCCATCTCGGGCTGACCTTCCCGCTGGACCCTGCTGTGTGTGTGCGGTGGGTGTGGGTCATGGGTGGGACTGAAGGCTGGGGAGGAGGGGGTCCGTTCCTGTGTGGTAGCATGTTGTGAGGTGGTGGTCCCCTGGCACGATGAGTGTTACAGCTCTGGTCTCATCATTCAGGATGTGGAGGTGAGTATTGGGACCAGGTACTTCCACCCACATGGTGATCCTGAGCCCGGGGGGTGTCCTCTCCTTCCCCGAGGGACTGGACGTCTATGCAGATGGCCCTGTGTGCCTGATCTCAGGGGCAGGGTTTGGGGTCCACATTGCCCCCTGCGGGGAGGTCCAGGAAGCCTTGGGTGCCTCCTACCCAGCTACTAGGATCTGGCTTTGCACAGCTCCACTCTGGAGAGCGTGCAGGACCTGGTGGATAGATTCATCAGCTCCTGGACCTGGGACAGGTTGTCTACACCCAGGACTCACCCATTCCAAACCTGGCAACCTGCCAGGGCCTTCCCAGGGCTTCCCCACGAGAGTGGCCGACAGTCCCACTCCAGGGGGCCTGGATCCTCATTCCCTGGGGGCACCTTGTCCATCTCCTTGCTCGTACCCCAGGGGGCTGGAGGTGCTCAGGGGAGTTGCAAACCTCCCTCGTCCTGGTGGTTCCTGGTTTTCCCACTGACTATATCCTCGCTGCCCCCTCAGCCTGAACATGAATCAACTACCCATGGGACTAAGGTCCCCCAGCGCAGGGCTCCCAGGACAGGCGTGATGAGGAAGGGGAGAAAGTGCACCTCACGAGTGGAGGCAGCTAGAAACATCAGCCGGAGCACTCCTGAGTCCACACTCCCTCCTGAGGATGCTCACCAGTTGGCAGGTGCGAAGGAGAAGCAGGGACGGTTCAGGGCAAGAAGGTCGTCTTCAGGTGCATCTCTCAGCCTGAACGCTTCTTCGTCCCTACTCCCTGCAACGGACGCTGACCAGCCGGCCAAGAGCCAGCGGCTCCCCAGGTGAGCATCCACCCCCACCTTGACACAGTCGGGTCTCTGCCCACAGCCCGCTGTGTGTCTTGAGTGTCCCCACATGTGTGGGAGCCATAGTGTGCTCCTCTGATACGCAGGGTGGCTGGGGATCAGCCCGTTAGGGTGCCCATGGGGAATACGGGAGGAGCCTTACAGGGGCTCCCCTGGCACTGGGTACTAGAGAAAGGCCTGCCGTCCATGCTGGGTCACTTTGGGGATATTACTTCTCTGTACCCAATGAAAAATGTGTCAGGGGCCTCAATTTGGAAAAGCACATGGAAAGCAGCCTTTGCAACGGAGGCATGCGATTCCTGGGGCTGGGCCCGGTCCTTTTACTCACTGAGGTCACATGGTGGACCTCTGGGGGCAACAGAGAATTTGTGCAGGCATTTTGGGGACACTAAGCATAAGTGAGTGAAGGAAGGAGACACAATACTAAGACCCCGTCCGGGTGGAGTCGGGCAGTCACTTCAGGCGTCATCCGCAGGACACGGCCAGGGAGCATCACGGGGTATGCCCTCACGGCCTCTTCAAGGAACAGGGGTCATGACGAGGGGCCTGAGGAGGATCAGATAATATGAGTTCTCACTGGGCCCAGAGGGTATGCTGCTTATCTCACAGAATGGGGGGAGGCGGAGTTTGGGGCTTGGGGCAGGGAGCGCACAGCAGAACCCAGCAGGTAACCCATGTTTGGTGGTGGGTGGGGTCCAATGCGAGGGCTGACGACTGGGGACATCCTATCTGGGAGTAAGGGAGAGGATGGGGTCCCAGGACAGACAAACAGGGTCAGGAAGGGCGAGGGGCAGACACCTGGACAGGAGGGAATGCAGAGCGGCCAGACCCACACAAGGGGGTGCCGGGAGGGCAGTGTGGCTGGAAAGAACAGGCTTCTCACTCTGCCACCCCAAGGTCATCCCCCAGCCCAAGGATGGAACGGGCTAGGCACCACGCCAGGGAGCCCGAGCGTGTGCCCAGTGTTCTCTATGGAAGCCAGACTTCATCCACCCTGAGGGGCCAAATCCTCCACCACTTGGCCCAGAAGGAGAATCTGAGGCAATTGGAGGCAAAGCTGGAAGGTGAGGGGCTGCAGCCAGGGGACCGTCTAGGGTAGGCTTCCTGGACTGGGGTTCACTTCAAGGACGTGAGGTCTTTTCTGTCCTTGGTAAGGCATGGGGAATCAGCCCCGGGGTGACCCTGTCTCTGTGTCCCCCTCCAGCACTAGGTCGCAAGAAGCAGAAATGGCACAACCGGTATCTCTCATACCAGCTACATCTAGAGCCAATTCAGGAGCTCCCTGAGCCCCCTGTGTTGGAGCTACAGCCAGCGTCACCTGCTTCAGTCCCTGCAGACCCAGGGGATGTCCCAGCAGTGGCCTCAGCCCTGGTGCCAGGCCCTGAGCTGAAGCCCCATGAGCCCTTGGGCCCAAGGCCTGTGACACCTGCAGGAATGGCACCAGGCCTAGCAGAGCCAGAGCCAGGACTGGAGCCTGCCCACCCTTGTGTTGTGAGCACACAGAATGTGACGAGCAAGGAGGAGCCAGCCATCCTGGCATTTTGCCCCTGCCTGGTGGCCGAGCAGCTGACCCTTGTCTTTGCGGTGAGCAGAGCGGGCTCTGGGGGTCAGGGGTGGGCCTTCCCTGTGTCATGGGCTGCCCCAGATCTGCCATCCCTGACGTGGACTCCTGTGATCTGGGCCCACGTCCCAGCTTCCCCATGGACTCACCATGTGCCCTGAGAGATTCTCCTCACCCGAAACCTTCACTGACGCACAGGACAGTAGGGCTGGCACTTAGGGATCCTTGCAGATCAATGAGGTGGAGTGGAGGGAAAGTGGGCAGGGCCTGGCCTGGCTTGGAGGGGAAGGGGAGGAGGGGAGAGGTCCTCAGGGAGATGATGCCAGAGCCTTAGGTTCTTGGGCCATCATTGGCCCGACAGGCCTCCACAGCCTCCACACGTCAGAAGCCCCTGCCATGTACCTGACGGTGTGGGAGACACAGACACCAACAAAGGCCCTGGGTGGACTTGTTTCAGGGGAAACTGTGATTGAGTGGGTAGTGGGATCCACGTGGTAGCAGAATGGGAGGCAGATGCCCCAGGATGGGTAGAGTGAGCTGCCTTGTGCGGCAGGGAGGAGGTGAGTGAGGTTACCTACGAGCAGAGCCCCTCTGTTCCCCACCAGTGTGGGGTCCTGTGCATTCGGTCCTGGGCACCTCAGTGGACGGGGTCTGAATCCTGGATGGCCACAAGGCTCACAGCACATCCTCAGCTGCCTGGGCTCCAGCTCTGACCGGTGACTCTGCCTGGGCAAAGAGGCACCAGGGGCAAGGCTGCATGACCCTCCCTTGTAATCCCCAGGGGCTGTATGTCAGGATGGACACTGAGCGCCTGGCTCCCACCATGCATGGGTTCCTCGGGGAATTTGACACCTTGCTTAAGTTGGTCACCACCACCTGCCTCGGGACTCCGAGCATGATGGCCCAGGACAGGGCCCGAGTCATGGAGTTCTGGATCCAGGTGGCCATGGTATGTCATGGGACGGCCCCCTGGGTCCATCCTGCCATCTTGGGACCTGCTCCTCTCCTTGGCCAGCTCTCAGGATGGGTGCTGCGGTCTGCCCTGCACGGTCCCTGGGCCCCTCCTGCCAGGGGAGTGCGCACCTGGACTCGCAGGCCCCAGGGGTAGGCAGCCACCCCCGGCACCTTCCTTGTGTTGAGCTACAGTCCTCTATGCAGGAGGGATGCTCACCAGGTACCAGGTGTGCTGGGCTCTCTGGGTTTCTGTGTCAAGAACAGGAGTTCATGAGGGGACACAGCAGAGAAGCAGGCCACGCTCTCAGCTCTGTCTTCCCTCCCAGGAGTGTCGGCCCCTCAAGAACTATGCTGCCCTCCATGCCATTCTCTCGGCCCTGCAGAGTCCTGCTGTATGTTGCCTGGAAAGCACCTGGGGACATATTGCCTGGTGGGTAGTCCTGTCCTTGGGACCAGGGCACCTGAGTGGACAGGGACACACCTACATCTGGCAGTGTCCCTTCAGTCCGCTGGGATTTCCCTGGGAGGCTGCAGAGCCTAAGGACAGGGATGGGGGGCTCTTGAGCCCCTGTGGGTTAGGCCACGGGTTCCCATGCAGGAATCAGTTCCCTACAATGTCAGGTGTGGGTTGAAGCTAATTGGAGATTTTGAGCATGTGCTCTGCAGCAGGTGGTCTCTGCCCCAGGGACAGCGACCTGGCCCAAAGCAGATTTGGCCCTGGGAGAACTGGGAAATGGAGGCCCAGGGCGGAAACATGGGAGTGCCCTCCACAGGCTACAGATTCCCAAGGGCTCAGGGCCGTGGTGGAAAGCCTCATGCAGGCTAGTGGACCTTCTAGGATCTCCAGGAAAAGGGGTCTGCCTCCAAACTCTCCACCTGCTGGCCACATGTCTCCCTCCTCCTGTCCCCTCCCCTTAGCACCAGCTTGATTTTATATGAAAACCTGCAAACGGAGGACAAGTGGGTTCATAGGAAGCAGCTCTTCGAGGTAAGTGGAGGCTAGAGGTCTGCAAGGGAGGCAGTCCATGGGGCAAGACCTCTGACGCGCTGTGGCCCAGCCTTGGGGCAGACTCGAGGTTTGCGGGGTGAGAGGGGGAAGCTGATGGGGGAAGTAGATTTGCCCAGGCCCCCGAGGGCCTTTTCTGTCTCCCTCCCTGGCTCCACTTGACTGGGGGCCTGGCATCTAGTGAGGACCCAGAGGACAGACCCCAGACGGGACTGGCGCTGGCATGGGGTCGGCAGCAGGGGTGGGGCCTGTCACTGAGCAAGCTCAGCCTCTCCCCTGGATACCCTCAGCCTGTCACTGTCCCCTCTGTGGCCTCGGGCTCCTCATCTGGACGTGGAGGGTTGTTCTCACCCTGGGGTGTGGGCCTCCCTGGTGAGCAGGGTCAAGGCAGCACAAGATGGGCTTCAACTTTCTGCCCACCCCACCTGGTCATGTGAGGGGAGCCGTGTTGATAGCCAGATGACAGTGAGACCTCACGGCACCCTGGGAGGTAGAGGGATCTCCCCTGACCCTCTCAGGGCGGTGGGCCACGGCCCAAGGACACCAATGGGTTTGTGTGTGCTGGAGCTGGGGTCACTCTAGGCTGAGAACCTGGTGGAGGTGGGGACAGCACAGGGGCCAGGGGACTCAAGCAAGGCATCCATCAACCAAGGTCTGGCTGTGGGAGGCCACGTGGGATGGGACCCCAGGAGAGGAAGAGGAAGTTGAGAGTGGCGCGGATAGGGTCGGGGCAGTGGGGGTGACGCTCCACCTGCTCCTGGTGCCACCAGCCCTGAGCTGCCAGCACTGGGGTGACCAGGAGGAGGGCGAGAGCAGCTGGGTACAGGGAGAAGTTGGAGGACAGGTGCAGGGACCACAGGTCCTGAGACTGGCCAAAAGCAAGCCCTGGAAAGAGGAGCGCAGAGCGAAGGGAGGAGAGGAACACAGCACAGGGTGGTCCAAGGGAGCTGGGGGCAGCAGGTGTGGGGTTCAGGGGAGGTGCTGTGGGCGATCCTGAGGCAGGCGGGGACTCATCACTTCCCCACCCTGGTGGCACAGGACATGGTCCCCTTCCTCGGAATGTTTCCGGACGATGTGCCTGTAGACAAACTCCTGGAACACCATGAGGACGTGAGTGAGCCCAGAGGGGCACAGGGGGGCAGGATGGTGAGCTTTACAGAGGAGAGAGCCCCCAGTGAGCCCGGACCTTCCAGCACCAGGCTGGCCCCCAATTCCTGAGAGTCTCCCCTCCACCCCAGTAGCTGCGCTTCTTGGAGAGGAGTGCCAGAAGGACCCACTTAAGCCCCGGTCCTGGTCCCAGGGCAGGTGGGGCTGAGGGCTACAGGGGCCAGCTTCTGAGCAGGACTGGCCTCCCCCTCAGGACCTGCCCAGGGGGAGGGATGTTACTCCTTCAGGGCAGAAAGCACATCAGGGTGCTGGCAGTGCCTTTCCACCTGAGGCCTCAGCTCCCCAGTCCAGTCCCCGATTCTTGGTAAGCCTGAGCGTGAGCCACATCCGGGTGGTGTTTCTGGGCTGGCCTGCCCCTTGGAGGGCCCTGGCGGTCCTTCAACTTAAGAAAGGGTGGGGATGTTCTGGCCTTGTTCTGGGATCAGGGGGCTGTTTTGATGCACTTTTCTGAAAAGTAGGTTTCTTCCTACCGTCAAGACCCCCTGGGCAGGACTCTGTCCAGCCCATCCCCTGCGTCAAACGTGTCTTGAGAGAGTTAAGACATGCAGAGCTGAGGACACTCAAGGCTTTGTCAGGTGGGGGATGGGGTGTGGCATCAAGGCCCCCTTCCTGGAGGAGGAGCTGGAGACACAACAGTGGGAACTGGCAGGGCTGGATGATATCGGAAGGAAGGCGGGTTCCCGTGAGCAAAGATCAGGGACCATCCTAGGGCCCCACTCCTCACACCCCTCCTTCTCTGTACCCTGTCCTTGCTCTGCCCCAGGTCGCTATCATCCAAAGTGAGATCATGATGCAGAGGGAGCTGGCTGTGCTGTATGACCTGGAGCCTGAGGAGAGCTTCATATCCTTTCTCCACGCTGGGGAGCCCCTGCATGAGGAGCAGAGGTGAGGCCGGCAGGAGTCAGGTGTGGGCTGCAGCTGCCAGCAGGCTCTGGGAGAAGGGCCCCCTGACGTGTGGCTCCAGGGGCTCACAGGTGGCCCTCTGTCCTGCAGCTACGCCCTGTCCTGCCAGCTGGAGCCCCCAGGCCAGGAGCCCGGGGGAAAGGGACTGTAGTTCTTCAGGTCGCACGTTTAAACTTACTGACCAGGGCCAGGTGAGTTTCTGGGCTGGCATGATCACCAAGGGGTGGGCAGCTGCTCAGCCTCAGGGAAGCTGCGGGCTGTGTTGGGTGTGGGGGTGTACTAAAGATGGGTGGGAATGGGACCCCAGGTTCACTGCCCACAAGTTGTATCAGACTGAAGGGTGGTTCCCCTCCCCCTCTGGGACCCAGCCACCTCCTTTGTGAGTAGGTGATGCCCATGAGCTTTCCCATGACAGGGACACCCCAGGTACCGGTGACTGACAGGACCCTCCGCACAGGGACCAGAGGACAGAGGACAATGCGGACGGGGTGGAAGCAGGATAATGGGGGGAACCCGGGATAACCTGCCTCTTCTGTTCACCTGTGTGGCCCTGTAGCTGCTGTCATCGGGCCCGTGGCCCTGCTGGTATCCTGGCTGCATGTGGACAAGACCTTCCCCTTCGGGCAGGCGGCACCCTGCGCCCCAGGACCCTAGTGTGCTTCCTGCTCCCCTTCCTCCCCTGCTCATCCTGAGCCTCTGTTGGGATAGGTGCTGTGGCACCTAATCTGTCGGCAGACATGGGCAGCTCCCCACGCTGCGCTGCATCCTCAAGGACCAGTACGTAGCTGCAGCCAATGTGGCCACCTTCGTAATGTGTCAACCCCTCTGCTTGGGGCCTGCTGGACAGAGGCAAGCTGCCCCTCCATGTGGAGGATGTTCCCCTTTCTGCAGGTGGCCTCCCGCTCTGTTGATGCCACCTGCTGCCTGGGTGTTGTCGGCCACAGAGTTGTAGCCACAGGGTTCCAGGAAGAGGCGGGGCTATCCTCACCGGGCCCAGCCTTTCTCGGGACGGGGACGGATACGGACACAGTACAGTGCTGCATGGAACCACCGCCACCTAGGTGCCCAGCGGAGGCATCTGAGGATGCAGGGGTGGCTGGCCACTGCAGGTTTCCAGTGCATGCTCCCAGGGGAGCCCCCTGGGCAACTTCCTCCCCTCATCCCTGAAAAATTGCCTAGCTAGGGATTAAACATGGCGGTGTGACAGGCAAGACAGAGACCTCCTCCTAAAACCACATCTGATACAAAAATATAATTAATATAACTCATTATGAAAGAGTACCAGGAAAGATGGCCACACCAGACTGAATACATCTGGAGAATAAGAGCAGCCCTCACGGAACAGAGTAATGTACCAAAGCTATGATGCGGCGGGACGCAACCCTTCCCCCACCCCAGCCCATCAGCAGGAGGAAGAGACACAGACCAGGGATGGAGTGGAGGCCTGGGACTGCTGGAGATCACCCTGGAGATCTGGTCTGGGAGCACGAACCTACATTGCATGGTGCTCTGGTGATTAGCGGGGTTGGAAAGCTAAGACAGGTGGAATATATGGAGAGATGGAGAGTCCAGCTGCTTGTGGAAAACAGGGATTCATATCCGGCTGATCTGGATGGGCAGTCTGAAAGATTTCCTAAAAGCGAGAGGGCTGCTAAAGCGGCAAGGATTGCACAGAGCTTCCTGCTCAGGACAAAGGACAGGTAGACAAAATTGTGCAGGTGCACTCTGCCCAGCAGGTTGGGAACTTAAACGATCTTCACTGCTACATCCTACTGGATGCAGCTCCAAGGCCCCCCACTGTGACATGCAGCCTGCTGTGTCTTCCTCCCAGCTAGCCTGCACCTGTCTTGCAAACCAGCAGGCCAGTCAGAGGGAAGCCCCACCTACAGTATCTACAAACACAAAGCATAGAGGCTTCACACCTGTGTGTTCGGCCACTGATTCTGGTAGTTGAGCAAGGCACAGCAGCCAGGAAAGTGGAACCTGCCCTTTCCTCCCCCCAGGCACCAGCACCACTCCCCTTTGATGCTCGACATCACTCCAGCAGATGAGCAGCTGCAGGGCATTAGAGGACGCCACATACTAATATGAAATGTCAAAGGAACCTGGAACAAAGCCAAATGTCAATGCCAGAGAAAGGATCAAGTGACACTGAATTAATAAGTCTTCCTGAAAGAGATTACAAAATAAAAATCATAAACATGCTCATGTAGGTACAGAAAAATATTCAAGAACTCAGGAACAAATTTAGGACAGAGATCCAATTGCTGAACATAACATCAGAAGGTATTAAAATCAGGTTACCTACAGTGGAAGAGATGATAAATGAAATAGGAGTTAGGGAAGAGGAATACAAAGAAGGTGAGGAACAGAGAGGAAAATGGATCTCTAGGAATGAAAGAATACTGAGAGAAATATGGGACCAATCCAAACACAACAATATTCGTGTTATAGGGGTACCAGAAGAGGAAGGAGAGAGAATAAGGGACAGAAAGTGTCTTTGAAGAAGTAATTGCTGAAAACATCCTCAATATGGAGAGGATGGTTTCTCAGGCAATGGTAGTTCACAGATCTCCCAACACAAGGGACCCAAAGAGGACAACACCAAGACATATAATAATTAAAATGGCAAAGACTAAGGATAAAGACAGAATATTAAAAGCAGCCAGAGAGAGAAATTGGATCACATACAAAGGAAAAACCAAAGGCTACCATCAGACTTCTCAGCAGAAGGGCCTCGAACCAAGAATACGTTAACTGCCAAGATTATCATTTAAATTTGAAGGCAGGATTAAACACTTTCCAGATAAGCAAAAGCTGAGAGAATTTACCTCTCACAAAACATCTGTACAGTATATTATGGAGGGATTGCTATAGATGGAAGTGTTCCCAAGATTAAATAACTGTCACCAGAGGTAATAAAAAGAGACAGACAAAGAGTTCAGAATATAATACCTAATATATAAAGAATGGAGAAGAGGAAAAAAAACCCTTTAGATTCTGTTGGGAATAGCATACTAAGTGAGTTAAGTTAGACTCTTAGTTAATAAGGAAGTTATTACCCTTGAACCTTTGGTAACCACACATCTAAAGACTGCAATGGCAATAAGTACATACATACCAATAAATCAACCTTAATGTAAATGGTCTGAATGCACAATCAAAAGACATGGGAGTCACTGAATGGATAAAAAAACAAGACCCAATTATATGCTGCCTACAAGAGATTCACTTCAAACCCAAAGACATACACAGACTAAAAGTTAAGGGATGGAAAAAGATATTTCACGCAACTAATAGGGAGAAAAAAAGGAGGTGTTGCAGTACTTGTATCAAACAAAATAGATTTTAAAGCAAAGAAAGTCACAAGAGACAAAGACGGACATTACATAATGATAAAGGGGTCAATCCAACAAGAGGATATAACCATTATGAATATCTATGCACCCAACACAGGAGCACCTACATATATGTGAAACAAATACTAACAGAATTAAAAGGGGAAATAGAATGCAATGCATTCATTCTAGTAGATGTCAACACTCCACCCACTCGAAAAGGACAGATCAACCAGACAGAAAATAAGGACACAGAGGCACTGAACAACACATTAGAACAGATGGGCCTACAGACACCTACAGAGCTCTCTACCCTAAAGCAGCAGGACACACATTCTTCTCAACTGCACATGGAACATTTTCAAGAACAGATCATACACTAGGCCACAAAAAGAGCCTCAGTAAATTTAAAAAGATGGAAATTGTACCAACCAGCTTCTCAGACCACAAAGCTATGAAACTAGAAATAAAATACACAAGGAAAATGAAAAAGCCTATCATCACATGGAGACTTAATAACATGCTCCTAAATAACCAAGGGATCAAACACCAAATAAAAAGAGAGATCAAGCAATATAGGGAGACAAATGACAACAATAATTCAACACTGCAATATTTGTGGGACGCAGCGAAGGCGATGCTAACAG
This sequence comes from Manis javanica, assembly GCF_040802235.1. Taxonomy (NCBI): domain Eukaryota; kingdom Metazoa; phylum Chordata; class Mammalia; order Pholidota; family Manidae; genus Manis; species Manis javanica. The sequence goes on along the minus strand of NC_133167.1, from coordinate 82,664,247 downwards.
GGAAGTATATTGCAATACAGGCCTACCTTAGGAAAGAACAACAATCCCATATGAACAGTCTAAACCCATATTAATGAAACTAAAAAAAGAGAAAAAGAAAAACAAGTGAGGCCCAAAGTCAGCAGAAGGAGGGACATAATAAAAATTGGAGCAGAAGTAAATGAAACGGACAAGAATAAAATAATAGAATCAGTGAAAGCAGGAGCTGGTTCTTTGAGAAAATGAACAAAATAGATAAGCCCCTAGTCAGACTTATCAGGAAAAGGAGTACACACACATAAATAGAATCAAAAATAAGAACGGAAAAATCACTACAGACAACACAGAGATACAAATCATTCTTATAAAATACTATGAAAAATTATATCATACAAATCCAAACATTTGCAACCACATGGATGGAGCTAGAGGGTATTATGGGCAGTGAAATAAGCCAGGCGGAGAAAGACAGTGTGAAATGATTTCACTCATCTGTGGAATATAAGAACAAAGCTAAAACTGAAGGACCAAAACAGCAGCAGACTCACAGAACCCAAGAATGGACTAACAGTTACCAAAGGGAAAGGGAGTGGGGAGGATGGGTGGGAGGGGAGGATGGGTGGGAAGAGATAAGGGGGAAAAGGGCATTATGATTAGCACAGATAATGTAGCGGGTTGGAAGGTGGGTACATGGGAAAGGCAGTATAACACAGAGAAGACAAGTAATGATTCTATGGCATCTTACTACGCGGATTGACAGTGACTGTCATGGGGTATGTGGTGGGGACTTGGTGACAGGGGGAGTCTAGTAACCATGTTGTTCAAATATTGTACATTAATGATACCAAAATAAAAATAATAAACTTAAAAAAATGAAGACAGTCTAATAAAATTACTTTACCATTTTCCCAAATGCTAACTAATACCTTAGAACACTTTCAATTCTCCTAACCTTCCTGACTTTTATTACTGTTATCAGGCATTTTAATTCTACATAGTTTAATCTCCACAAGAGTTCATTCTAGAACTCATAGATGAAAATTCACCTCTGTTCATAAATTGCCTGGTCCTTTCTTCTTCATTTATCCCTGCATTGTCGGTTTTCAACTTGGGATTACTTTCCTTTGAACTTGAGAACTCCCTCTAGTAGTTCTTCTAATTCAAGGCTGCCAACTATGAAGTGTCTCACTTTAACTTTTTCTTAGAACATCTTTGTGGTTGATACTGCTGATGGGTGTAGAATTCTGGTTTGACATGAAAATTTCTTTTAGCATTTTAAAAATGGTGCTGTGTTAATATCTATTTGGCGTGTGTATATATGTTTAGACATCACCTATCAGCCTTTTTCTTGCTTATTTCAACTCTGATTTCCCTACAGTCTGTATGTATTTCTGGTTTTTCGATCATACTGTAACCCCCTATGGTTTAGAGTGTAAATATTGTGCTTATTGAATGTAAACTGCATCTGTGGATTGCTGTCCTTCATCAGTGGGGAGTGTGCTGTGTATTTTCACCTGTGGTATCAATTCCTTACCCCTCATTCCCTCTGCTCCTCTTTCAATCATATCCCACTTCTCCTTCCACTCTGTCCTGACATCTCCAATATTGTTCACACTGCACTTTTGTTGAGATACTTGTTCTTCAACTGTCTTGCCATTCAGGAATCCAGCCTTTGCTGGAATCAATCACTTCTTAATTTAATTTCTTAACTTAAGTTCTAACATAAACACAAACCATAGCCTTAATTTGGAACACAGCAGAGCTCTTTCATTTCACAATGAGGAGAAAAAAATTTTCCTTCTCATTCAGAGAAACACAGAGAGAAGAAAATGACAACCTGGATCATATTAAGATATATTATGAGCTGGCTTTTATCAAAATTCACCAGTGAGATAGAGCAGTGGAAAGCCTGGGTGGGAGAGACTCAGATTACCTGCATCTGGTAAAGGACATCAAGCCAAATTATGTAAATATACCATCCAATAAAACAAAGTGCTGAAAGCCCACTAGAAAAATACGGCCAAAGGTAGAAAAGAATTAGATAAAAGAGGATAAGCAAATAACTAAAGTTTTTTTTAAAAGCTTTATACCCTGTTTAATTTCAGGGAAACGCTAATAAAAGTTGCAATCTGCTGTTTTAGGACAGAAATCAGATGAGATGAATTAAAAAATACCAGGAATACATTCTCCCCAGGTTCTAGAACAATCAGATCATTCATGTAGGGCTAGTGAGAATTTAAATTGGTAGAACCTCTTTGGAAAACAGCCAGGATCTACTAAGGCTGTATACACACCTACAGTGGTCCCTGCATACAAATATCCCCAATATTGTGCACCTGTTTGGTCCCAACAACCTGAGTCAAAATGACTGTTGGAGAAACTAACCAAATGCTCATGCATAGGGAATGGTTATACACAGTGCTCTCTGCACCCCATGGAACCCAACACAGCAATCAGGATTTACAAATAATTACTGACAGAGGAAGAATCTCCCACATCAATTGTTGAGACACAGACAGATGCAGACATAGCCCAAGGATGTACAAGGATTCCGATTTTTCTACATCCTTGCCAACACTTCTTTTTATAATAGCCATTCTAAATGAGGAGTAATTATATTTTGATTTTGATTTACATTTCTCTGATTATTAGTAATGTTGAACACCTCTTCATGTGAATCTTTCCTATTTCTCTGTCTTTAAAGAACTATCTACGTAAGTTCCAATTCTTTTCCCTCCTGAGTTGTAGAAATTACCTACATATTCTGAATATTAACCCCTTATCAGATACACGATTTTCAAGAATTTCCCCCAATCTGTAGGTTGCCTTTCCATTTGATTAATTCTTTTGCAGTACAGAGCTTTTAAGTTTTATGCAGCCCCTCTTGTTTGATTATGTTTGTGACTTGTGCTTTGGGGCATCTGACCTACAGTGATCAGCAGATGTAATGTTGTCCCCATAAATACCACAATGATTATTTTACAAAAATATTTTTTACAAACCTTAGATTCATATGGAACAACAAAAAGCTAACCAATCTTGAGAAAGAACAAAATGGTGGGAATCACACTTCCTGACTGCAAACTATATTACAAGTTACAGTAATTAAATCAGTATGGTACTGGCATAATGATGTACATGTAACTCAACGGAACAGAAGAGAGAGAGCCCAGAAATAAACATATACAATCAACTACTAAGGAACCAAGTGTAAATAGGAATGGGGAAAGGATAGGATCTTTGACAAATTATGCCTGGAAAACTGGATAAACCCGTTAAAGAGCTCTCCTGCTAGCTTATGCTCTCCTCTCCCTCTCCCTGCCACCCCCGCCTCTCTCTCTCTCTCTCTCTCTCTCTCTCACACACACACACACACACACACACAAAATCACAAAATACCAGTGATCCTTTGCTATAACCTGGATGGATTAAACGCTGCATTTTCAGATACCCTCAAGTTTTAAGTGGAGCTATTCCAGGAGGCAAGTAGAGGGCAAAAGAATATATGATACGGAAACCTCAAGCTGGTCAGTGGAACTGGAAGCTGGGTCACCTCAGGGCTGTGCAGGCCTGGCAGGTGAAGTTAAGAGAGCTGTGCCTGGGTCCTGGCCAGGACTGGGGACAGACATCCCTGTCCCTGTATCCAGAAGCCCCAGCCCATCCCAGCTGTGATCAGGAGGGCAGCCACACACCCTCCCAGAAGCCAGGCAGGAGAGAGGGAACAGCCTAGACTGAAGTCCATCTCTCCCAAGGAGCATCGGGGGAGCCGTAAGACAAGCAGTAACTACACAGCAGTGGGGCTGGGCCAAGTCCCCACCCAATTCAGGGAGAGGGAGGAGTGGGTTTGCTTTGTTATTACGCTCTGTGGTTTACATGCAGGTTATTTAGTAAACCAGGAAGAGAATTACAACAGCATTTTCTTTCCTTCTTTTAAAGCCTCTGAAAACAACTTGTCAGACAGGCCACATGATGGGGTCCAGAGGTGTGCTGGCAGGCACAGGTGCAGGTGAAGGTGGTCACTGCCCGAGCCCCCTCTGCAGCAGTCACACGGGACTCCTCCAGGCTCTGGCCCTGCCCCTGCTGTTCCTTTTCAATCTGACCCACCTTCTGGCCTCAGAGGATGAGCCACCCCCTCCCCGGACCAGTCCTCAGCTACCCAGCCCCACAGCAATGCCAGCTCCCTCTGCCTCCTCGCCTGCTTCTCAGCTCAGGTGCAGGATGGAGCTAAACACCTTCTGCGCTGTTGTTGCAGTGGTGAGGATGATTCCAGGGAAGCAAGAATTCAGGGCAGATGGCAGTACGTGCAGAACACAGCAGAGTAATAGGAGGGCATTTTTGTGCAGCGCGCTCCTTGGTCTCAAACACGGATTCCTCACAGCAAAGCGATCATGCCTGTCGCAACCCTTACATGTGGCACAGCATTCATACAACAGATAGAACAATAGTACCAGTGCAAATAGGCCAGACATTTGGAGACGCCAGTGTGGGTTTGGGGCAGATTTACAGTGATAACTCACATGACCTATAAACTCCTTATAAGCATTTTATATTGGTTCAGTTTGTCAATGTTATCTCATGACAAGAGTTTCTCCCAGAGTGATGCAACTCCGTGTGCAGGCTGCCATTCAACCTTGCCAGGCTGCAAACACAGTGGTGGCCTTGGCAAACACAGAGCTTCACCCTTCGGGACATCTGGTGTGTTTTGACTGACAGGTACAGTTTTCTTGGTCTGATGTTCTATTGAGGTATTAGTAAAATGTTGGATTTCTCTCAAGGCATAACAGACTTATTCATCCCTGTACCCACAACTGTAATTTCTTCCTCTCTTCATTTGCCGTTTATCTTTACCCAGATTTTTCCGCCTGTGGAGGGGACATCAGGTCTGGCTTCTGTGCTGGTCCAGATGGCTGGCAGCAATACCAGTCTCACAAGTGCCTCCCCTCAGCCCCACCCACCCACGGAAGTTAGGGTTACCCACAAGCAGAGCTGGGGGGCTTTTCCGGCCACTGGGAAGCACAGCTGTGCTGTCAGCTCTGACCTCGATACCTGGGGTCAAGGCACCATTCACCTCAGCAGGCGCTTAGGAATTATGGCATAAAGATTTAAGGGTGTGGTTACATTCTCTTGCTTGGTAAAGTTCACTGCTTCTGGCACCCTCAGAAGCAGCTGTGTTCCTGGAACCAGTGAATCGGTTAGGAAAAAACACAGTTGTGATAATGTGGGGAAGAAAGGAATAGTGCCCTAGCAACCTCTCCCAAACCCCCTTTCCCAGATCCCCTGGAGAAGCAGAGGAATCTACCCTCCCTTGCCCGCCTCATGTTGAGTGTGAGCACCCACTCTCGAAGGCATGTAAGCCAGCCCCTCGCACCTTTACCTCCCATTTTAGGCAGCCAATGTTTCCACAGCCCACTCCAATTTTCTATTAAACCATTGCTCTGAGAGTGACATGTAACCGTGTACATCCGTCTGATGGGATGTTTCTTGGCCTTCCGTGGAACACCATGGTCTGTAAAGGGTGTCCGCTGGTCAGAGATGTAACTTGGTTGTCCTAACTGGTACAGAGTCTTCAGTTCCAAACCTTAAATGGTATCTTCAGCATTTGCATGTACCACTGGGTATGCGAAGCGGAGTCCAGAAGAAGTGTCTATTCTGCTAACGACCCACGTACAGCCTCCAAGAGGTACTAGTGTTGATCCAATGTAACCCACTGGCCAGCTATGTGGAGGGCGTGGCCACTGGAGAACTTTCCCCACAGCCAAATGCAGTCTCTGTTCTTTAGCTGACAGAACAGGTTTTGCTGGCATTCTGTGCCTCACAGGGTGCAAGAGGAGCATGTGTAGACTCAGCCTGTGTGTGCGCTGCTGCAGTTTCCCATGGACCCCGGAAGCCATCTCCAAGGGCAGCACCAGCAGGCCCACCTGGTGGCTTGAATCACCTCCCATTCCTCGACAGGCTTCTTCTGATGCAAACCAACATGGCCTGCATTAACGTGCCCCTCAAATTCCCAGGGCAATCAAAATCCATAAGGCCGTCGCCCACACGGGCATTATTTTCATAGTCCAGTTTCACATTTCCCATCTTCCTGACCACACAGCCAGGCCAGTGGCCACAGTACCAGGTCATAAGAACCCCAGCATGAGGGGCTTTCCTCACTGCTCTATTCTGCCGTCACTGCCCAGAAAAGGGCATGGAATTCAGCCCACTGAAATCATTTGTTTCTCCTTCCTCCAGGCCAGTCTTGTCATCCTCTGGTATTACTGCAGCAGCTCCCCAACCAGGATACTGTCCATGCCTCCTGGAACTGTCACCTGTAACCAAGCAGCTCTTTGTTGTTCAGCTGAGAGCTGTTCCTAGGACACTGTCCATGCAGCTCCCCAGGGGCTCCAGCATCGGTCCCAGAGGAAATGAGGCTGCCTGCTCAGGGATTCGTGTAGGCCTCCTTGCAACCCCCTGGCAGCCTGCCACTGTATGAACCATATCCGTTTGATTAGGGGACTCTTCGGGGCTCTGCCTTCCCTATTAGGGTGTTTCTCTGACATCACCCAACACATTATGGGTATCTCAGGTTTCAAAATTATTTTATGTACTTCGGTCACTGAGGCAGTCTTGAATAATTACCAAAAGTATGTTAATAATTTTCTTTCAAGTGGTGTGTACCAGGCAGCAGCATGGGGGAATTTTCTGGTCCAAAATCCCAAGGGTCACAGCTAGGAGGTGCTCATTTTCTTTTTTTTGCCACAAGCTCCAGTCTGCATGGGTGTGGGGGACAGACACTTCCAAAATCATGTCTGAGTGGGGGTCACAATGGCCGAATGCTGTCAAGCGCACGGCTGCCATGTGTAATTCTGATGTGGCCCGCTTCTGTTCAGGACCCCACTCAGATGCAGCTTTCTTTCATGGAGTCTTACAGACAGGAGCTACAAATGGTTCCTGGTGCGGAATACGAGTCCTCCAAAATCGAAATAAACCAAAAAAGTGCAGGGCTTCTTGTTTGGACCTGGTGGGAGAGTGACAGCAGTTTACTGATAGTCACACTTGTGGAATATCCCGGGTGGTTTCTGCCTGCATTATTCCTACAAATTTCACTGAGCAGGACCTTGGACCTTTGGTAGATTTATTAACCAACCCTGGTTGGTCACATATGTCCTTGTTGCATTCAAATCATTCCTGGCCAGCTCCTCTGTTTCTGGTATTAATAATGTCACCAACATCGTGTATTATTACACTCAAGCATTGCACCGAGTCCAAATCCTTCCTGACCACATAGTGACAATAAGTGGGGAGCTCAGATCCCCGCCTAGCACAGCAGAGGCAAAGTGGGGTCCTTCCCACCTGAAGGCAAACTGGGCTTGGCTCTTTTCAGGAATTGAGACAGAGAAGAGAGCATTTGCAAGGTCCATCCAGGAGTACCAGCCTCCTTCAACCTGCTGTACGTTCTGGATGGCTGAGACCATGCCTGGAACTGCTGGGACTATGGGCAGTACCCACATTACCTAAGCTTGAAGAGTCTCTATGTCCCATCCACCTTTGCACAGGCCACTCAGGACTACTGTACAGCAAATCTGTGGACACCAGCACTCCAGCTTCCAGCATGTCACTCCTAAGAACAGTGATATGTTTGTCAAGTTATCTGCCTCTGCGGGTAAGCACAGTTCCAGCCATTCCCCATTTAGAATGTCCAACTAAACAGGCCTGAGGATGGGTTACATACCTTCTGTTTTACTGTATTAGGCAGGGGAAGCCAAACCCAGTCACACATATTATCCATCCCAATAATACTTTCAGGTAAAGGGGATGCAGCCACTTCAAGCAAAACTTGCTCGAACACCCAATTTTCATCCAAACTTCCACCTCAATACCACCAGCCACTGCATCTCCATATCCTCCCAATCTAACCTTAGCCCCTGCTAAGACTTCACCAAGAGGTTTTGGATTTACAGTGCATTGGGCTCCTGAACCAAGGACTCCCAGGGCCATTTTACTCCTACCCCTGGCCACTTTTCTCACACATACCCGAATGTTCTCAGGGACAGGCTGGGGTGTGCCTTCGGGACTAGCTCTGTTACACATGGAATCCTGTTGGCTCCACAGAGTGGAAGCTCTCTCTGACAGAGAGACATACTCATCTCCCTGATGTTGCTGAGGGCTTCACTGTATAGTCATGTTTGACTCTATCATTGGCTGATTCAACCTCCGGCCTCTGCCATCAGATAGGGTCCAAAAGTCTCTCATTAACATGACAAGACACCCACTTCTCCTTTAAGGCACTGCAGTGTTTTCAGGAAGTGTGTAAGAGGAAGAAATATACCCAGCAATTATATATTTGGGTTACTGAATGACCAAGTATGTATGTTGTATAATTCATTATATCACAATATTCAAAATAATGTTCATTACTTCTGCTATGCTCACTGCTGTGCCAGGCCCTGGGAGTACAATCACGCAAGCCCAGTCTTCAGCATGCAAGGAAGACCAAAGTTAACAAAGTGAGAAAAAAGATAAACAAACAAGAAAAGATCCAATTGTAACCAGTTTCATTAAGTCACTAAACAGGGCACTGAGGTAGCAGTTCCTGATGGGAAGGAGGACCAGGCAAAAGGAAGTCATTTCCAGGAGGTCACATATAGGCTGGGACCAGAAAGGGGAATTTCAACAATACAATAAAAAGGTCATGCGTCATGATCAAGTAGGATTTACTCTGGGGATGCAAGGATAGTTCAATATCCACAACTAATGAATTTGACACATCACAGTAACAAAATGAAGGATGAAAATATGATCACCTCAACAAATGCAGAAAACCTTTTGACAAAATTCAACATCCATTTATGATAAAAATTTGAAACAAAGTGGGTATAAAGAGAACACACCTAAACATAAAAACAGACATATATGACAAACCCAGAGCTATCATACTCGACAGTGCAAAGCTGAAGGCTTTTCTCTGAGAACAGGTACAAGTCAAGGATGCCCTCTCTTGCCACTTTTGTTCAGCATTATACTCAAAGTCCTACCCATAGCAATTAGCCAAGAAAAATAAAAGATATCCAATTTGGAAAGGAAGTAGTAAATCTGTCACTGTCTGCAGATGGCTTCATGCTATATGTAGAAAACTCCAAAGCATTCATCAAAAATCTATTAGAAGTAATAGATGAATTCAATCAAGGTGCAGGATAGAAAATCAATATTCAAAAGTCTGTTGTGTTTCTATACACTAAGAATGAATGCAAGAAAAAGAAATTATAAAATCATTCCTACTTACAAATGCAGCAGAAAGAATAAAATATCTAGGAATCTATTTAACCACAGAAGTAAAATAACTATATGCTCAAAACCATAACGCACCGATGAAAGAAACAGAAGTACAAAAATAAGTGGAAAGATAAACCACGCTCATGGATTGGAAGAATTAGTATTGTGAAAACGTCCACACTATGGAAAACAAACTACAGATTCAATGCAATCTCTGTCAAAGTACTCATAGCACAAGAAGATATTACAGTGCTATGAGCTACATTACCTATGCTATATTTCCATTCTTGTGACTAAATTATTTTATAATTTGAAGAATGTACCAAGTTATCCCCTTCACCAACAAAAAGAGAATATAAAGAAGGTAATAATCCTGAAGAAAAAAAAAACCCTAAACATTATGGTACTGGCACAAAAACAGATCCTTACATCAATGGAACAAAATATAGAGCACAGAATTAAATCCACACTTACATGGTCAGTTAGTCTACGACAAAGGAGGTAAGAATATATAATGGTTTTGAAAAAGTCTCTTCAATAAATGGTGTGGGTTATTTGGATAGCTACATAAAAGGAGGACCACTTTCCTAAAACACATCCAAAAAGAAACTCAAAATGAATTTAAGACTTAACTGTAACACCTGATCCCACAAAACTCCAAGAAGAATATAGGGGAAGCAAACTCTTTGACTCTGCTCTCAGCAACATTTTTTTTTAATCTCTCTCCCGAGTCGATGACAATAAAAGCTAAAATAAACAAATGGGACTACATCCAACTAAAATGCTCTGTACTGTGAAGGACACCATCAACCATACAGAAGAATAATGTACTGGATGGTAGAAGATGTTCACCCATGAAATATTCAATTTGGGGTTAACATACAAAACATATAAAGTACTCCTCCAACTACTATTGAAAAGACAATCCAATTAAAAAAATGGGCAGAGGACTTAGATAGGCATTTTTCCAAGGAAGACATGTAGACGGCCAACTGACACATGGAAAAACTTGCAGTATCACTAACCGTTCGGGAAATGCAAATCAAAACCACAATGAGATCTCAATTCAAATCTGTTAGAATGGAAGCTCAAATTGGAGACAAAAAGTAACTAGACAGGGATGTGGAGAAAAACAAGCCCCTGATTGTTGGGAATGAGAATTGGCATATCCAATGTGAAGAACATTATGGAGGCTCCTCAAACAATTCAAAATAAAACTCCCATATATCCCAGCAATTTGGCTTTATGTATCTATCCCAAGAAAGTGAAAACACTAATTTGAAAAGACATATGCATCTCTATGTTCACTGCAGCATTATTTACAACAGACAAGATACAGAAGCAGCCTAAATGTCCGTAGATACATGAATGGATAAACATGTGAAACACACACACACACACAAACACACACACACACAGTGGCATTTCACTCAGCTTTAAGAAAGAAAAAAAAATCCTGCCATCTGGGACAACATCAACAATATCAAGTCTCCTTCAGAGCACTTGCCCTTGACATGTGGTGCTGTGCACTGTACTTGAGCTCTGTGACCTTCCTCCCCATAAAACACAACTCCAAGTAATTACAAGAAAATGTCACGTTAAATGCGACTGGGGAAAACTCTACAATATTAATGGCAAAGAATCTTGAAAATGGAAAAGATCATCCAAAGCAAAGAATGTCTCAGAAACAAACAACAACAAAACGCTAAGGAGACGAGATCACTAGATGTAATGAGGTATCCTGAACTGGATCTTCGAGAAAGGGTCCAACTATGGAAATCTGAGGGAAAGAATAGATGGTGGATGGTGACAGTACACCATCACTGCTTGTAACTGTAACAACAAACTATAATGACGGTAGTAAGAGGGGAAGTGATCTGAGCAAACTGCAAAACCCAACTGTGTAACTCAAATTTTCTGTAAATCTAAAACTATCTTAAAATAAAAACGTACTAAAACACTTTTTATAGCTTAACACTTATTATCATCAAACTATCTGCTAGAAATTACTATTAATTTTGATTGTCAACTAGTTCTACTGCTTTGTTTTTTAAAGATACTTTTTATATCACAGAGAAATATTTAACCCCAGAAGATACATAATTTCCAAATAATGTTACAGTTTTCATGTTTAATGGAGAATGCATGTACATATTTACTTATTACACATAATTTTATTTGGCAGGGTCTTTTTTAAGTCATTGTTTCACTGGTATGGTTGTGCCCTGGGGTCCCTCTGAAAAAATGTCTTCATAAATATATGTAGAGATTCAGGCACTATGGTGTGTATTTCACTTCATGGCTGAACATATTCAAAACACTGCTTATAAGAACATAAAATAAAATGGTCTAGTGTGAAGGCTCACAAACTCCAAGAATACTTCTATATTTCAGCAGTATTGAAACAAAATCGAGTGTCTGTAACTCAAATACTCAGATTACAATAACGAGAACAGAATGTGTGACCATGAAGAGATTCTATGTTTCATCTCGATATTTTCTAATCACAAAGTGTCTAAAATATATTCAAACATCAGCTCGTAGGTGAAAGTGAGCAAACAGTGAAAAAAAAATCAAATTAGAACTGACAAACATTCCTGCAAATGATGGTAGGTGTTGGTACACTGTGTGCCAGACGTAAGTGATTCTTAAGCGATTACACAGAATCATTCAAAGCTACAACACTGGTATGCTCCACAATTTGATAAAACTTACATGGTGATGTAATTCTTTATAGCTAATGATGTAGGTGAACATGAAAAATGATCTGCCGCTTTATGCTTACAATGCAAAAGGAATATATAACATGCCTAAGAAATAGGGTTAGATCTCAAGTAAAACCGAGAACATAAAACCCTAAGGGGTTTCCTACAATTTTGACTGCGTAAGAGAAGTAACCCCATGTGAATACGTCAGAGGACAAGCTATGTCTAAGGTAAAAAACTGCCATCACCACAGCAGCACAGCCCCCGAACAGCCCCAGAGGCTCGTCTAGCAGAGACGCACACCATCACCCCTCTCGGTCTACAATCACAGGCAATGCAAAAATAGGAAAGGAACATGGCATAGAGAAGACAACTGGCAAGCAGTGATCAGAAAGAATAATTTTTCCACTAGCCTCTGGGGATATCCTGCCAAGTGTTTCTATGCAGTTTTAGAAAGATTTTGCTTGAAATGTGGTTGGGACCACTCTGAACCACAGAGGTAGTTAAGGTAATAAACTAGGACAGGAGAGCAAAGAGCACCAATGGTGTGTCTCCTATGTATCAGGCCAAGGTGCAGGGTCTTTATTTCTACTACATCACTTCATCTCGACATGACTGATGTGACTTACTCAACAACTTCATACATGAGTAAAAAATTACTTCAGAATCACTTCCCTGAACATAAATGGAAGGATATAAATATTCTTAGAATTCCTGCCATCTTCACTCAAGTCTTTAGGCTCAGCACCTTTTTCATACGAACAGAAATAAACAGAGCACTAAAAGCTACTATTCCATTTCAAATACACCTCACTCACCTCTAAATGCCTAAATTCAGTGAAGCACCACCTCCACCTTGACAGCAGAGAGGGGAGCAGTTTCCCAGCAAGCTAACTGGCTGCCACCTCAGCAAGTCCAAGGGCCACTAAACGACACCAGCAACTGGTGTCCCCAAAAGGTGGCTCCCTTACCTGTGACTACCCATGCTCTCTGGAGATGGGCAACCAGGCAGGGCCACGGGGGTGACATCAGCGCACAGGCACAAAGACCTATTGGGCCTGCACCTGCCTCGACCCCTCAGGCCAGCCAGGGTGCTCCCTGTGTGGGGCCCCACATCTAGCACCTGGTCAGCCTCTCTCTCTGTGAAGGGGGTCCCCTCACCTTGGAGCCTGGGTAACAGTAGTCAATCACCTCCTCTGCCAGGCCTAATGGATTTCACCACTCCTTACCACCGTGGCCTGCACCTTGCCTTGATTTCCCTCTTGCCTTCCCACTAAGTAAGAGTCGCCACAGAGCTCTGGACTTTTAGTGGGACCTTACCAGTGTGCTCCTACTTTACGCCTTTTGGGAGTTTTAACCTAGACTCTAGTTTTCTCTGCACAAGCTTTAGCAAGTACACTCGGGATCATTCCTTGAGAGCCCCCTGCCTGTCCAATAAAAGCAGGGACTGTGACCTCTTGCTGCCAGAGCCTTGGTCAGAGCCACAAGCCTGTTTCGCATCCCTGGGGGCTGCAGAAAAGGAAATGCCATAGCCCCAGGATGGCTGCCTCTAAGATAGGGACATAAATAGAATAGAGCCATTTACTTGTTGGGCTCAAGGTTTCAGCTTGACTATTTCACAAACTTCATTTACATTATACAGGAGAAAGTGGCTTAGTCCTAAGAGGACTGCTTTGAATGAGGGGCAGGGAAACTTTCTCCAAAGCCAGAGATAAAATTCACAGGCTGCCACAGACATTTATGGGGGGGTGGTGGTCTATCCTCTTCAAACACCAGTTTCTGCCACTGCCTGGGAATCATCATGCTAGTCAACCACTGTAAGAAATCTGATCTGTGAAAAAAGACTTCAGGAGTCATCTGCGACTCTCACATAGACAGCAGCCTAGCCTAGCTCACTGGATCGATGAGTCAGAGCCAAGATCCAAGGACCACTATCTACCAGTGCAGTCTGCCCTCGCAGTCTGCAGATTAGGACAGGAAAGTAGGAGATCAGCTCAGCCACTCCCCAACATTCCCATCCATCCAGAGGCGGGGGATCAAGGAGCAGCAGACACCAGGAAACCTTTCACATGAGACTTAAGACTGGTAGCCGACAATAATTGTCTTTTAGGTGGCTAACGGGTGCCCAGATACATTTTTCTGAGAGAAAAAGAACAGCATTTAGACAAGAATAAAAGTGAAGAATACATCTCCTACCTTGTGGTGGTCGGCATCGGGTTCCGTAAAATTGATGAAGTTAGAAGAGAGTCAGGAATGCCCCCTGCCTCACTTAGAGGCAGGGCACCCTGAAATAGCAGGCTGGAAGTCAGAGAGAGACAGAAAGAAAGACACTCCTCATCGATACCCAGGCGGGCTGTCAGCGTCTGATCCCAGGCACGCGGACCTTTGTGAAGCTGCTGAAGTGTAGCCTGAGCCTAGGCTCTCTCATTTGCCCACAGCCTTCCTCAGTCCCTCGCATCCAAGGAGATGCCTCTGAAGGGGAATCCTGGCCTCAACTCAGGTGACTTTCCTGGCTCCCAAGGGAGATGGGGGATCCACTGAGGGAGACGCAGGGGAACCTGTCACTCGAGACTTTGAGATCGGCAGCCGGGCTAGTCCCATTTAAGTGGCTGACGAGTGCCCGATGTTGTGTGCCTTAGACGGCTTCCTTCTATAAGGACAGTGAAAGAAAAGGTACGCTTGGATGGTGATACTCACCTCCAAAGTTATCCCGGACGAGCTCCCAAAAATGATGCAGCTTCTCACACCACAAGGGTATGAAACTAGAAATACATTATGCAAATAACATGAAAAAGCCTACCATCACATGGAGGCTTAACAACATGCTCCTAATAACCAATGGATCAATGTGCAAATAAAAACAGAGATCAAGCAATATATGGAGACAAATAACAACAATAATTCAACAACGCAAAATCTGTGGGACACAGACAAGCCGGTGCTAAGAGGGAGGTATATTGCAATACAGGCCTACCTGAGGAAAGAACAACAATCCCATATGAGCAGTCTAAACTCACAGTTAACAAATCTAGAAAAAGAAGAACAAATGAGGCCCAAAGTCAGCAGAAGAAGGAACGAACATAAGAAAGATGAGAGCAGGAATAAATACAATCGAGAAGAATAAAACAACACAAAGAATCAATGAAAGCAGGAGCTGGTTCTTTGAGAAAATAAACAAAGTAGATAAACCCCTAGCCAGACTAATCAAGAAAAAAAGAGAGTCTGCACACAGAAAACAGAAGCAGAAATGAGAAGAAAAAATCACTATGGACATCACAGAAATACAAAGAATTATTAGAGAACACTTTGAAAAATTATATGCTAACAAACTGGATAACCTAGAAGAAATGAACAACTTTCTAGAAAAATACAACCATCCAAGGCTATCCCAGAAAGAACAGAAAATCTGAACAGACCAATTACTAGAAACAAAATTGAACTGGTAATCAAAAAACTACCTAAGAACAAAATCCCTGAACCAGATGGCTTCACCTCTGAATTTTATCAAACATTTAGTGAAGATCTAATTCCCATCCCCCTTAAACTTTTCCAAAAAGTAGAAGAGGAAGGAATACTTCCAAACTCATTCGATAATGCTGGCATCACCCTAATATACCACAAACAAAGAAAATTAACGACCAATATCCCTGACGAACATACATGCAAAAATACTCAACAAAATATTAGCAAACAGAATTCAAAAATACATCAAAAAGGTCATTCATCATGAACAACTAGGATTTATTCAAGGGATGCAAGGATGGTACAGTATTAGAAAATCCATAAACATCACCCACCACATCAACAAAAAGGAGGACAAAAACCACATGATCATCTCCACAAATGCTGAAAAAACATTCAACAAAATTCAACATTCATTCATGATAAAAACTCTCAACAAAATGGGTATAGAGGGCAAGTACCTCAACATAATACAGGCCATTTATGACAAACCCACAGCCAACATCATACTTGACAGTGAGAAGCTGAAAGCATTTCCTCCAAGATCGGTAACAAGACAAGGATGGCCACTCTCCCCACTTTTATTCAACACAGTTTGGGAGGTCCTAGCCATGGCAATCAGACAACACAAAGAAATAAAAGGCATCCAGATTGGCAAGAAAGAAGTCAAACTCTTCCTGTTTACAGATGACATGATATTGTACATAAAAAACCCAAACGGATCCACTCCAAAACTACAAGAACTGATATCTGAATTCACCAAAGTTGCAGGAAACAATATGAATACACAGAAATCTGTTGCATTCCTGTACACTAACGATGAACTAGAAGAAAGAGAAATCAGGAAAACAATTCCATACACAATTGCATGACAAATAATAAACTACATAGGAATAAACCTAACCAAGGAAGTGAAAGACCTGTACCCTGAAAACTACAAGACACTCTTACAAGAAATTAACGAGGACCCTAATAAATGGAAACTCATCCCATACTCTTGGGTAGGAAGAATTAATATTGTCATAATGGCCATCCTGCCTAAAACAATCTACAGATTCAATGAAATCACTTTCAAAATACCAACACCATTACTCAACAAACTGGAACAAATAGTTCAAAAATTCATATGGAACCACCAAAAGACCCAGACTAGCCAAAGCAATCCTGAGAAGGAAGAATAAAGCAGGGGGGATCTCCCTTCCCAACTTCAAGCTCTACTACAAACCACAGTAATCAAGACAATTTTGTACTGGCCCAGGAACAGACCCATAGACCAGAGGAACAGAATTGAGATTCCAGATATTAACTGAAGCATATACGGTCAATCTATATATGAGAAAGGAGCCATGGATACACAATGGGGAAATGACAGCCTCTTCAACAGCTGTTGTTGGCAAACTGGACACCTACATGTAAGAGAATGAAACTGGATTATTGTCTAACCCATACACAAAAGTAAACTCAAAATGGATTAAAGAAAGTCCTGAATGTAAGTCATGAAACCATAAAACTCTTAGAATAAAACATAGGAAAAACTCTCTTGGACATAAACAAGAGCAACTTCTTCATGAACATATCTCCCCAAGCAAGGGAAACAAAAGGAAAAATGAACAAGTGAGCCTGGCGAGAATGTAAACTAGTTCAACCATTGTGGAAAGCAGTATGGAGGTTCCTCAAAAAGCTCAAAATAGAAATACCATTTGAACCAGGAATTCCACTCCTAGGAATTTACCCTAGGAATGCAGCAGCCGAGTTTGAAAAAGACATATGCACCCCATTGTTTATTGCAGCACTATTTACAATAGCCAAGAAATGGAAGCAACCTAAGTGTTCATCCGTAGATGAATGGACAAAGAAGATGTGGTACATAGACACAATGCAATATTTTTCAGCCATAAGAAGAAAACAAATCCTACCATTTGTAACAACATAGATGGAATTAGAGGGTATTATGCTCAGTGAAATGAGTCAGGCAGACAAAAACAAGTACCAAATGATTTCACTCATCTGTGGAGTATAAGAACAAAGAAAAAGAAAACTGAAGGAGCAAAACAGCAGCACACTCACAGAACCCAAGAATGGGCTAACAGTTACCAAAAGGGATAGGGACTGGGGAGGATTGGTGGGAAGGGAGGGATAAGGGGAAAAAAGGGGGCATTACTATTAACAGACATAATGTAGGGGGAATATGGGGAAGGCTGTACAACACAAGACAAGTAGTGATTCTATAGCATTTATTACGCTGATGGACACTGACTGTAATAGGGTATGTGGGGGGGGACTTGTTGATGGGGGGAGTCTAGTAAACATAATGTCGCTCATGTAATTGTAGATTAATCATACAAAAAAATAATAATTGTAATAACTTAATAAAACCTTTAAAGAAAAAGATTATCATTTAAATTTGAAGGAGGGATTAAACAATTTCCAGATAAGCAAAAGCTGAGAGAATTTAGCTCCCACCAACCATCTCTACAGTGTATTTTGGAGGGACTGCTATAGATGGAAGTGTTTCTAAGGTTAAACAGCTGTCACCAGAGGTAACAAAAAGGGATAGATAAAGAGTAGAGAATATCATACTTAATATATAAAGAATGAGGAGGAAAAGAACAACCTTTAGATTGTGTTTGTAATAGCACACATAAGTGAGTTAAGTTAGATTCTTAGTAAGGAAGGTACCCCTGAACCTTTTGTAACCACGCATCTAAAGCCTGCAATGGCAATAAGTACATACCTATGGATAATCACCCTAAATGTAAATGGTCTGAATGCACCAATGAATAGACATAGAGTCACTGAATGGATAAAAGAACAAGACCCATCTGTAGGCTGCCTACAAGAGACTCACTTCAAACCCAAACACATACACAGACTAAAACTGAAGGGATGGAAAAAGATATTTCACGCAACTAATAGGGAGAAAAAAGCAGGTGTTGCAGTACTTGTCTTGGACAAAATAGACTTTAAAGCAAAGAAAGTCACAAGAGACAAGGACAGACATGATATAATGATAAAGGGGTCAACCTGACAACAGGATATAACCATTATAAATATCTATGCACCAAACACAGGAGTACCTACATATGTGAAACAAATACTAAGAGAATTAAAAGGTGAAATAGACTGCAATGCATTCTTTTAGGAGACTTCAACACTCCACTGACTGCAAAGAACAGATGAACCAGACAGAAAATAAGTAAGGAGACAGAGGCATTGAACAACACGTTAGAACAGATGGACCTTACAGACATCTATAGAACTCTCCACTCAAAAGCAGCAGGATACACATTCTTCTCAAGTGCACATGGAACATTTTCAAGAACAGATCATATACTAGGGCACAAAAGAGCCTCAGTAAATTCAAAAACATTGAAATTGTACCAACCAGCTTCTCAGACCACAAGGCTATTGAACTAGAAATAAATTACACAAAGATGACGAAAAAGTCTACAATCACATGGAGGCTTAACAACATTCTCCTAAATAACCAATAGATCAATGACCAAAATCAAGCAATACATGGAAACAAATGACAACAATAATTCGACAACGCAAAATCTGTGGGACGCAGCAAAGGCGGTGCTAAGAGGGAAGTATATTGCAATACGGGCCCTACCTCAGGAAAGAACAACAATCCCGTATGAACAGTCTAACCTCACAATTATCTAAACTACAAAAAGAAGAACAAATGAGGCCCAAAGTCAGCAGAAAGAGGGACATAATAAAGATTAGAGCAGAAATAAATAAAATCGAGAAGAATAAAACAATAGAGAGAATCAATGAAAGCAGGAGCTGGTTCTTCAAGAAAATAAACAAAATAGATAAACCCCTATCCAGAGAGTCTACACACATAAACAGAATCAGAAATGAGAAAGGAAAAATCACTACTGATACCACAGAAATATGAAGATTTATTGGAGAATACTATGAAAAATTATATGGTAACAAACTGGACAACCTAGAAGAAATGGTCAACTTTTTAGAAAAATACAACCTTCCAAGGCTGACCCAGGAAGAAACAGAAAATCTGAACAGACCAATGACCAGCAAGGAAATTGAAACGGTAACCCCAAATCAAAAGTACGACTGGTGGCTCATGAAACAAATTGTTCATTCTGAAGCTGCTGCCTCCGGCGGCCTCTCCCCCGCCGCCGCGCCACGGGTCCCACCCGCCCTTCAGCTCGCAGGGCCCTCGAGGCCGCCGCCGAAACACTGCACACGCGGCAAGACGCCCGCCGGCCTCCCCGTGTGCGCGGCCCGGCCAGGCCCCTCCGCCTGCGGCCTCGGCTGGGCCCCGCCAGGACCCCACCCGCGTCGGCCGCCCGCCGAGCCACTCGCACAGCCGACTCCCTCACGGGTCCGCCGCGCTCGCAGGGGGAGGCAGGGGTCCCCGCGCCCCGTCCGGGCCGCGCCGCACCCCGCGGCCACGTAACTTCTGGCCCGTAGAGTTGTCGCTGTCGTCTTCACCCCTGAAGCGGAGCCCGCTCTGGACGCTCCGCTGCAGGTCCGCGGCGGCGAAAACCGCCTCCCGGCCAGCTCTCCACGCCCTTGGCGAGACGGTCGGCAGGGGACAGGCGGCCCCACGCGCGGCGGCGGACGAGCTGCTCCTGCGCCTCTGCCCCGCGGCGACGGCGGCGGGGGTCCAGGTCGCGCCGCCCGACGGCACCAGGCTGGAGGTGGCGGAACTGGACGGGACGGCGGGCAGGATGTGCCAGGACAGGGACCGCAGACCTCAGCACGGACACAGCCGCGGGAGCAGCTACTCCAGAGGACGCTCGCGACGCTACTGACTCCTGAATACGGCGGGGGCGGTGCCTGCCGCTACTGCGCACCCGCCGGAGTTACAGGTCTGCGCGCGCATGCTACAGGGATTTCACCTACGTTCTCTCTGCTCCACACATACACTTTACAAGGTAGATGATATTACACCCATTTTAAGGATGTAAACACTGATACTAAGATTAGAGGGTAACCTGATGAACTATGGGTAAGTCTGTAGTTTAGTAGCTTTGTTCCAATGTTGATTTCTTAGTTTTGATAGATGTACTGTGATTTTATAAGATTTATAAGATACTAGTTTTAGGGGATTTTGGGCAAAAGGTATACAGGAATGTTGCACTATAACATTTCCATAAATCTAAAATTATTTCAAAATTAACAGTTTTTTAAAATGATTTTAAGGGATTTGTTCAAAGTCACTTTTCCACTATAACTTGAAAAGCAATAATAGAAATATTAGATGTGTAGGCAGAGAAACAAGAGGACTGACTCCCTGGTTTAGAAGGAATAAAGGGCAAAAGAAAAATGTCCACATATGCCCAGGCAGAATAAAGAACATCACAGATAGTGGGAAAAGTGAGAAAAAATTGGAAGGGAAATTCACTGCTTGAGTTTCAATATTAAAATGAAAATGAAGAGGAGAGAAGAAAGGTATAAATATAGTTGTATTAAATATATATTCATATAAATATATATATGAGTATATATTTCTTCCTGGAAAGAAAAATATGACATTTGTCAGAAGGAGAGAGACAAGGGAACAGGGTGATTTGATAAGAGGTGGTACTCTCACACAGGAGAATACCACAAAGAATAAAAGAGAAGATGGTCATGTTTAATATTTATTTTATAGACACTACCAATACTTGACTACTTAAATGCATGCATGTTAAAGGAGGGAAGATGATTTAGGAGTTACTCCTATATTTAGACCTAAAAACTGTCAAAAAGAAAAAGGCTCACATGACTTTGTCAAAAGCGGGAGCCAGTGTTCACACACAGCATTACAACTTCTGGTACAATAAACAAATTTGCAATCATGAGACATTTTCATTCCCGCACAAGTATGCAGAAACAAAGCCAGAATCTACTTTTCAGGAAAAAAAAAAAAACTGGTGAGGTTTCCTGAACAGAAGCCCCACTTACACCAAACCTGGTACCCCTGGGTGCCAGACGTCCGCAGCAGGCACAGACGGCGGCACTCTTGTTGCTTGCTTCACAGATTGCTGTCTGGGTGCCATTTCTAGTCGTATGTGATTGGTGGAGCAGACAGAACCCCTGGCTTTCCTTCATCAATTCTGCATCCATAGCTCCATCCATCAAAATAAGGAAATCTGCCCGTAAAGATGAGCCACGGGCACTGCCTCTATTTACCCATGAGGCACCCCTCTCCTCTGTGAGGTTAAAGGAATAAATTTAATTGACAAATTGTCAAGCAAGCCATAAGCTAAATAAGGGTGATGAGAAAAGTATTCCAATGCATCAGGCCTGCGTCTAACTTCTGTAAGCACTACATCTTTCCTTCCTTCCTTTATCTCCACCTTCTTTCATGTCCTGAATGGCCATTTTCATAGCATTGACTTTCTCTTCAATGAGAGAAAAACTAAAGGTTTAACGAGGTCATCAATTAATTATTCACATACCCACTCAAACATTTATACCATGTCCCTACTATGTGTCAGGCGCTCCGCCATCACTAGCAGTAGGAAAATAAACAAGTTTTAAAGCTAGGAGGAGCATCTGATATGGAAAGACAGTTATATGTAGAAAATTTAATTTGATAGATGCCTCAATAGACATGTAGACAAAACATTGAAGGAAAATCCAGAAGGGAGAAGGTAGAAATGTTGGTCTTTGATTAAGCATGCATTTTTGAAAGCCCTTTCTGCCATCACACTCACACAGAACCTTGGGCCCCCACAGAACACAATGTCTATGCTCCCCACAAGTTATAACATTGCACAGGATTGAAGAAAGCCAAGCGTATGCTAAGACCCTCATTCTCTTCCTATATCATGCCAAAAATCAGGACCTAAACCTAACTAACAAAAAAAAAATTGTATTCACTTAAAAATCACAGCCCAGAGACTGGACATTCACACATACACTCACCATATGGTCACCTCTTCAGATAAATTTCCTTTTCTTCTTTTTGGACACGCATTATGCAGGACTGTGGTTCATCTTCCAGTGTTAATGCCCTGGAAGAGGGCACGTCCTCCTTTATGTCACTACTTACTTACAAGACACTTGAATGCAATTTCAAAAAGGAAAAAAGTAGTGAAAGTACTATAAAGAGGACCTTCCTGAAAAGTAACTGAGGCAATTTTGTGCTTTCAAAAATCTATATTTAGGAATTCTAAGATAATAGGGTTGACCAACAAAACACCCCTCTCTTCCTTCTCAATTCAGGACTTAACTCTTTCTTTTCCAGATCTCAATCTTGAAATCTTCTGTGAAGATCATGTAGCTTCCAAATGATAAAATAAAATGAATAGAAACACAGTTGCAGACAAGAAATGTAGAACTAGAAATTACCTTCTGTACCTGGTTTAATTTTCTGAGTATTTCTCTCATCGCTTAAAATGATCCTTCACAGCAAATGACAGTAAAATTAAAGAATGTAAATAATATGATTTTAAGATACTAGAGACATTATTATTTCTCTGATAGGAAAAAACCTGGCATATTAATGTGATATTAAAAGAAGGATATTTTTCTGAAATGATCTGAAGGACAGGTCACAGTAGACATAAGTTTGCCCAAGTTTCAGGTTTAGAAGGGAATATAGGGCCATGGGAAAAAGAACCCCCTACCAGTCAGGGACAATGTATCAAATCAGGTCATCCACTGGTGTGATGAATGTTTTACCCAGATCACATTCACATAAATGACAACTGTACATTAACCAAGGGCTTTAGGGACCACTGGTAGGAATATCCAAGTGATATTCACAACCAGAGCTTTCTAAATGACCCAATAGATGTAACGAGAATCTACATTAAAAACAAATACTCTCAACCCTTACATATAAATACATGAAAAAATCTCACTATACAAATATTTTTCCATGTTAGAGATGGTTTCACTTTTGTTACTTGTCACTTCACTGACTCGTTTTTTTCTTGATTTAGACTAACCATTCTGGAATATTCTGAATGAATGTTACCTCAATAGGAAAGGTTTCAATTCTTAAACTTCTATGGCTCTCTAATAAACAATTCCAGCTGGATATTTCTTAAGTTTGTTTCTCCACTGTAATTATTTGTGAGTGTCAAGAGAAAAAAAAAAAGCCATTGTGCACAAAGACTTTATCACAGAAAAAGGCGAGTTGGGGACAGCACAAAAATCCTGCTGCAAACATTCAGGGTTTACCCAGAGTGCGCGGTATTTGTGGGAATGAATGTTTTCCGCTGTAAAGCATGCAGAAGCTTAGGTCTTTAACTGCCCTGGGTGGCTATGAGTGCATTAAAGGATTACTGTAAGAAGCATGCCTGACACAGAGGAAACCACATTCCACACACCATATATCGTCCCCTAGTCTGGTTGCACATGATTTGAAGCATATGCTAAGGAAAAGACAGGATGTAGACTCTCATTCATAATGCATACATTGTTTTCTGACTCTCACTCCTTAACAAAAAATGATTCCTTGCAGCAAATATCCACTAGATGAAAGAAATGTAAACAATCTTGTTTTTAGGACACTGGAGAAATTTTTATTTCTCTGAGTGACAGAAAAGAAATCTAACATGTTAACCAAACCAGAATATAAAAAGATGTCTAACTCTACACATACACACTCATGACTTAAAGAAGTATTAAGTATGGTAACCATGGCAGTCTGTTTCCAAAGCACTAATTCCCAACTACAGTTTTTCACCAATTTAGGATAATCTTGGGTATCTCAGGGATTGTTATAAAAATATTATCATGAACAGTAACAACAAAGACATCGTTGTATTTCCCTTATGCTGTGTTGTGTCACTTTGGGGCATAAAAATGACAGTTATCAGTAAAAAATCGAATTACTTGTTTTGAATTTTCTTTACTCTCTAAAAATAAATCCCATCTTTTAGGGTAATAAATATGAAGCTGTAGATCCTTTTCGAATAGCACTGGAGGATGTAGTTTGTTTTCATGGAAATTGTGTGTGCCCCAAGCCACTCAGTGGGTGTTACCACTTTGTAAGATTAGAGCAGGGACATTTGAAGTGACAGACCCTCACCATCGCTGCCCTCCCTACGTGTCCTCCGTTAACCTTTTTCTCCCCTCCCGGTCACCCAATGTTAACCCAATCCCATATGTTTTATACCATCAACACTTACTTTTTTTTATCCACACCTTTCCTTTAAGAACCTCATAATGACAGAACAGAAAGAAAATAGAGAAAGCAACGTTGCGATTTCTATTACTAGTTCAGCCACCAACTATCAGTATTACCTTGAGCAAGTAATTTTGCTGCTCAGAGCTTTATTTACTTTGATCCACAAAATGAAAAGACTCTTTACTTTGTTCCAGCTCTACCACTTTCTAAATACATTAAGTAGGACACACCTTAAATGATAGACTTGATAGTGCCTTGATGTATGATCTTCAGCTTATAGCACTACTCTTTGATAAAGGTTGCTACTTTTAAGACTCCCCCCTAAAGACTACACATTTTTTGTACTGTACATGGTTACACAAAAGTCTCCTAAGTATTTCAGTGAAACTCTCTAAACTTAGAGGAAAACCTAGAAATAAGGGACACTGTATTTTAACAAAGGGTAATATATGTTACTAAGGACTACTTGGTAAAGAATTTGTAAGTAGAGGCAAATTCTACAGTGTAAAAATTATTCTTCACACACTCTTCTCTGAAAAGGAATGTTTGGATACTGAAACAACATGAAAAAACAACTTTGAGATCCTTAGAAATAAGGTAACTGTGAGTAAGCACATATTGCTAAGACCTAGCTAACATAAAATCCAGTTGCACATCCGAGGGTAACTGACCACATTGTGTCTCTATTCAATTGGGAAAGAAATGAGAGTAAACTAGAAATTAACATGTGTGATGTGTGACTATGACTTGGCTAGCATTCTGCAACTAAAAATGAAGCAAAAAAGCAAGAAAATAAAAGTTCACTAAAAAGTAAAATACAAAATCCAAACGGCGGCCCAAGGGGATTAGTGAATGGTGTTCAATAGTAGCAACCATTGGTAGACACACTTGAAGAGAATCTCCTGAGAGCGCAAACTCGACTCAAACTTCCCCTCTATTACTGGGCATTGGGGA
Source organism: Manis javanica (assembly GCF_040802235.1). NCBI lineage: Eukaryota > Metazoa > Chordata > Mammalia > Pholidota > Manidae > Manis > Manis javanica. The sequence goes on along the minus strand of NC_133167.1, from coordinate 82,638,789 downwards.
TTTACAAAATTATCTGTCAGGTTCCAAGCATCTGAACATTCAAACATCCGCCTGGGGGTATTCATGCAGATTTCAGCCACACCGCTGTCACCAGATCACAATTTCCCCTGGTTTTGAGAACAATTAATTTTACGTATTTACTAAGAAAATCAAAATCACCGTCTATATGTATTTGTCAATTATTCCTCTATATTTTTAAAAAGTAAAATTCTAAATATCTATAGCTTTGAGACATTATTTACATAAAATGGTAACTCAGATGTCAGCTAAAATATCCCTATCCTTAGGAATCCAGCAAGGATTCAAGTGTTACCTTGAACCTCTAATCTCATGCCTGATAGTAGTTCAAAATAAACACTTCCCATCTTGTCATACTGAACAACTTCATCTTTTGCAGAGGCTATTTTTAAAATCTCTCTCATCTCATCCCAAATGGCTTATCCAGTATTTTCCCTCCAAATACAGCTCCTTCCCTAAAGGTAATTATGGTGCCATTTGGTTCAATAATGAATTTTTTAAATCTTACCAAAAACAATTAAATTCAGAACACAAAAGTTAACAAGAAATTGCACTGTTAAAAATGAATTCAAATAGAAGGCTATCGTGCACTTATTATTTTCTTGATTCAAGTGTATTAAAATTGTTTCAGAGATTTATGTAAGATTATCATTCCCACACCTGTTAGAAGGCTGCTCTGTACTTTTACAAACAATTTGACAGTAGTCCAAGTAACTAAGTGAACTCTGAATTGAATAGGTAGACCTTCTCTTTTTCCAATCATGGATGTTTTATCTCAATTATATTTGTCACTTTTTTTTTTAATTAGCACTAGTCAATCTCTGGCCTAGATCTGTGTGCATGCACCTTTGTATCACCTTGTTTCTATATCTATTATTACATATTTTATAGGTCTTTATTCTGTAACTTTATCATACTTAATAATACAACTATTTACAATTCCAGACTTTACCATGGTCTTAAATCTTAAATTTTATATTAAATGACTCCTTAATTAATTTGCATATATTCATCCTTACATAAACTTAGTAGGAACACTTTGTTTTTTTATCATCATAAATGACATGTAACATGTAAAAGGAAAATGCAGAGACAAAAACATGCCCAAATAAAATACTTTTATTTACAGAATTTAAACATTTACAAGGATCCTTAACAAAAGGACCTGACACATATTTAGAGGGAAACACACACACACACACACACACACACACACACACAGACCAAGGTCACAATTATTCTGTGCATGGTGGAACCAGCAGTTTCGTCTCTGGAGTATCATATCTGCAATTAACATCACATATCTGCAGTTACTACTTTTGCAAACTTGAATCTCTTAGCTCTATTGGAAAGTTAGCAACTGACAAGAAAGAGCTCAAGACTTCCTTAATTTGGGGGACTAGCTCTAGGCAAAGTGATTAGAGAAAGAGAGTGACGGGTCCACCCAGAGATACAGATAAAAAGCACTTTGCATCCTGAGATACGTTATTTCCTAACCAGGATACATGAAATGCTTAGTCATAATGAAGACAGACCAAGGAGCACTTTTCTCACACAGAACCCTGCATTCAAGCATTATATGGTCACACAATAACAAAACAGTCCGTGAATGCAGAAAACTTACCAAAAATGAGAGAGACAATAGTCAGCAGGATTCAAGATCACAAGAGGAGAAAAGTTTGAATATGCTTCTCCCCCTACCATTCTAAACCGTGGCTAATTTAACACCTGTTAATGATGCCTGTCTCATTTTTAACTACACACAGGGTCATCAGTGCAATAAAAAAACGAATGCAATGAACAAAATCAAGTATGAATCTTCATCTTCTAGCATGAATATGGCATCAGAAGAAAATTCTCCACTTCCTGGATATTACACAAAATCAACAAGATAAAAAGAAAAAATATTTTAACCATATGTTTTCAGCAAACTTGGAAAGATAAACGTACATATCTCACAAACTTGTATAAGCTGCCAAAGCACCTGAGATTGGACATTTTATATAGAATAGTTGTAAGAAATTCACAGAATAGTAAGTTGGCCCTTCCATGGCAAAGTTCCAAAGATAGTGGTGACAATATTTTCTCACTCATGTGGTATCCTGAAGTGCTAAAACTATGTTTATGCTAAACTTCATTGCCAATAGCATAGAGGTTCAGCACAAGTGAGAAGAAACACATAAAGAGAAAATAAACTGAAGAATGCAGTTCAATAAATAGAGTGACAATTCTTGGAAAATACCAGCAAAAATACAGGATCATGGAGAGAAAGGAACCCACAGTAAAAGTAGAAGATATCACCACCCCAACACCTCACCGTGTATGAAAGTGAGAGGGAATATGGCAGTGCTCAGGGATGGTGCAGAAACCCCCCTGGGTACAGTTTGAAGCAGAGAAGTAGAAAAGTAGCCTGATGGAGTCCAGGTTTGCTACCATTTCTGGTTTCCTCCCAGCAACAAGGGGAAAGAATGGGCGTGGAAGAGACGGCACGTATCACTTTCACTTACATTACATTGGCAAGAACGTAGCCACTAATTATCACATGACCACACGTACGTGCAAGCTGGGCTGAGAAATGCATGTCTTAAGGAGGTACTCACATGTCCAGCTACACCTCTCTTACTCCACAGAGGGTACATCCTTAACAAAATGAACCATATATCCAACACAGACTAAAAGCCATCATTGTGTTTTAGGGCAAATACTAGAAACGTCCCCATAAGTCAGAAATAAGACAAAGATGCCCATCGTCACTGATATTATTTAAAGCTGATATCTAGGTACAACCCAAAGCAATTAGATAAGCGAGCGATAGCCAAATTAGAGCTATACAAATTGGAAAGGAAAAATAAAAGAATCATTTTTGGAGAAGCCATGGTAATATTCCTGGATAATACTCAATAGTTCACTGAAAAACCACTACAAACAATGAAAATCCCAAGTAAGATAGTAAGATTAGAAAGCAACATATAAAATCAGTAACACGGATACCAAAAAAAGATAAAATACCAAAGGATAAAGTGGATAAGAAATGTGGGAGACTTATACGATCATTCAAAGCACTATCAGAGGATAGCTTAAAAACTTGGATAAATGGCAAAGTAATATCATGATCATGAGAAAACATTTCAGCACAAATATGGCAATTTTCTTTATTTTGAAAATATAACACAATCCTAATAAAAATACCAACAGTTGGAATGAAACAAGTCCGTCTGGAAATTTACAAAGGAAAAAATAAAGAAATAAAAAATATCCAGAAAAACTCTTAAGTAGAAAAGCAGACAGTTTAGCAATTTCACGTATTAAAGGCAGTTTAGGAATTCTAGGTCTTAAACATATCACAAAGCCCAAGTATGAGTGAGTACTGGCATATAAATTAACAGACTAACCAATGACGTAGAATGGAAAACCCAAAATTAAGACAGCACGTACAGAGGAATTCAGTGCGTAAGGAAAGTAGCATCTTACTTCAGTGAGAAAAGTTTAGATTGCTCAATGAGTAAGAAGCCATTTAAAGGAAAAAACTGCATTATGACAGAACCCCAAATGATTCACAGATTTAAATATTAAAAATAAAAGTACCCCCAAAATAGAATTCCTTTACAATCAAGGAGTGAGGAAGCCCTTTGTAACTATGACTAAAACTCCAGAAGCCATAAAGGACAGATATATTAAAGATCAACCACTTATTCATAGAAATAACAAAGAAAAGGTTACTATTAAAGTCAAAACAGAAGTGATATAATTCAACACATTTTCACTTTACATCACAGAAGAAGGTATCATGTATAGAAAACTTATGGAAATCAATAATAAAAAGACTGAGAAAAAAATACAAGGGAAAATAGAAAGTTTACTGGAAATTTACTGCTTAAATATGTGTAAATATGTTCATCACTCATAATTTAAACTAAAAGTTCACCAGTATATTATTTATTAATTTATAATGTTGGCAAAATTTCAAAGGTTAATAGCGCACACTGTTGGCAAGGCTGAGAGAGGACGTACAATCTCATATACGCCTGATAAGACGAACTTAGCTCAAACCCTACAGACAGCAATTTGGCAATACTCATGAAAAGTTATATAGTCTGATCAAGTAATTCTGATTTGGGGAATTTATCCTACATTATAAAATTGTATATGTATAACATTATTCTTTGCAATATAGTTTAAAATAGCAAAAGATTATGAACAATCAAATATCCATAAATAAGGTAATTAATTATTCAGTATATATTACAGTACACTTCAGGGCAACAGAACATCATACAGCTATAAAACATGATGATCTTCTTTGTATGTATGTAGAAATAACTTCATGGTATACTGTGTCAAGGGGGAAAATATTTGTAAAATATGCTACACTTTTTAAAAAAGAACAAAGTAAGAGTCTATGTTTGAACTTGTACATGCATAAAGAAACTGTGGAAGCACACCTAAGAAACTTGTAACAATCGATTTTTTATTGTTGAGATATAATGGCTACATAACATTATATTAGAGTCAGATGTACAACATCATGACTGGGTATTTGCAAATACTGCAAGATGATCACCAAAGTCCAGGTAATATCTATCACTTTGCATAGTAAATTTTTCTTTCTTCTGATGAAAACTTTTAAGATCTCTCTTAGCAACTTTCAAATATGCAATACAGTATTATTAACCAAAGTCACTGCACTGTGCATTACATCCCTGGACCTTACATCTTCTAACTGGAAGTTTGTACCTTTTGACCACCTTCACCCATTTCACCCACCCCACATTCCCCACCTCTTGCAACCACCAGTCTCTTCTATCTATGATTCAGGCTTTTCTGTGGGATTTTTTTGTGGTTGAGGTGGGGGCTTAGATTTCACATAGAAGTGAGACCATATTGCATTTGTCTTTCTCTGTTTTTGTGCGGAGGGAGTAAAGGAAACTGGAAAATGAGGAAGGAGATCTTTTACTAAATATCCATAACCATGTGACAATATGCCCCATATAAGATGCTCACTATATTTAAAGGTGAATTTTTTATTTTAATTTACTGTTTTCGTGCTAATTTGAAAAGACATAAAAGTTTGTAAACCTAATTTAGCCCAGAAGAGGTACATGAACTCAATCATCAAACATGGAGCAACCAATTGCTCTTCTTCTGGACGTTGTTATTTGGAGCCCATAAAGCTGTTTAAATACAGTTTTCTTTTAGCATTTGGTTATCCCCCTTATTAAGTAGGAATCACAAAAGCATGTGGTTTTCTTTCCGAAAGCACAGAATATTAGTATACATAGAATTAACAAGTGGAAAAATGGGTGGTATTTGTATTGTTCAAGAGGTAGGTCTAAATCCTATCTCCCTAATTATCCCTCTTTGGTAAAGACTAATTGGGCAGGAAGCCAAGAATACAAATGCAGAATAGAGAGAAAAAAAATTCTCTCAGCCGAGAAACAGTGGGGCTGTGTAGCTTTTCAATGATTTTATTCATCAAAATAAAATCATCTTGTCACAACATTAATTTTCTACAATTTACTTTCATAAAGCATGGAACACAGGCTTTCTCCATAAATTACTATTTTCCAACTTTCCTCACACTTCTTGTCCTACAGTGGCAAGATGGGGAAAAGAGGGGGGCGAGGGGCAGGGAGAAGACAAAGCCAGAAAGAGCAAAGAGACATTTTCAGAGTCGACACATTCTTTTGAAAACTGCCCTCCTCAGGTAGCTAGCTTTGTGTTCTGTGAAATACATGCGCAATTTTGGTTTAAAATACCTTAAGGCTTTATCATAAAACAGTGAATCAGAAATATGTATCTACTTAGGATACAGTGAAAAGTAATCAGAACCTTAGTTGAGAGAAGGAATCATATTAGTTTTTCTAATCAGTCAAAAGAGTCATGAATGTCAATAGTGAGCTTTCAAATGTGATGGGAATTTCGATTACAAGGCCAATAAATAAATCAACATTTGAGGTTTCACCTGAAAATGTCAGTTATGCACACAGCTTACACCACCATACCCTTGCCATTCAAATAACAAAAATGTTCCACTTACTTGGAAGTTATTTAATACTATTCTGTATTATCCACACCAGAGACAAGAATTCAGAAGCAAGTAAATAATAAAGGCATGCAGGTAGACAAAATAAATAGCACCATCAACTCTTGTACTTTATTCATAAGCTAGTTCCCTGGACCTTATTCAAACTCTGAGTTGTAGATTTAAAAATCTTTGGAAATTTTATCACCTTACCAAAAACTGAAAAATTATATTAGAAATGAAAGTATTTCTAGTTAGAGACAGATTCAGCAATAAGGACATAACTGAGAATAACAGAGAAAATAATTTTTAAAAATTAAAACAGAATATATTTAAAAAAAGACACCGTCCACATCCATTTAATACAGTCCTTAATACGTTACCTGTCTAGTAGAAATCACTATATGACAAATTATATATTTTGTGTAAAATGTCACCACCCTAAATTATCAGGAAAGGACAGAATTGTGTTTAGCAATTTTTGTTTAAAAAGGACATAATATTACTGGAAGAAAATCCAATAAATTGGTTAAATTGAAAAGTTTTCTAGTTAAAACATTTACATGGTAGAATTCCTAAAACAGCTTTCAGATAGGGTTGCTTTCCTCTCTATGTAGCAACAGTCATATTTGGTGACCTCCCCTCTAGGAAGAAAGGTCAACTAATCCCAGAAGCTACTTTGCAGGAACCTAACATGTGTTGTTGGAAAGAAAGTCGTCATCAGACTGGTTGAAGCAGAAGAATGATAATTAGGAAGAGTTGCAGATTCATTAAAGTAAGGTGGACATAGTAAACCGAGGCCCTTGAATCCCAGCAGAGCAAGTATGGATCAATGAAAGTGTAAATAAAAGAATACTGTGGGATATATATAGTGTCATCAAATCTTCAACTGAGGTCCTAAGGAAACACAAGGGAAAAGGACAGTCTATTATGTAACTGGTGCGGGGAAAATCGATATCCGCATGCAATAGTATGAAACTGAATCCCTATCTTACACCATACACAAAAATTAACTTGATGTATTAGGGGCTTCAATGTAAAACCTGAAACCATAAAACTCCTAGAAGAAAACATAAGGGAAAAAGCTCGTTGACATCAGTCTTGGCAATGACTTCTTGGATTTGACATCAAAAGCATAGGCAACAAAAGCAAAAAGAGACAAATACACTATATCAAACTAAAACTCAATTGCACAGCAAAGGTAACAATCATAAAGTGAAACAGCAACCGGTTCTTAAGAAAATCAACAACATAGATGTTGGGAGCCGGGGCTATGTCCCTTCCCCCACGTCTGAACGCAGCATGAGAAAGCACAAGCTTGAGAGCAACCGGTGCAGTCCTTGGAAGTTATCGGCTCACAAAAACATATCTTGTCCTTGAAGATGGGCCAAGACTCCTCACTCTGAAAATAGGGAGACCTTGAGGATGTGTGAAAACACCTCCCCGCCAGCGCCACCTAAGGTCCAATTATCTCCTGACCCACCCCTTACTTGCTACTTGTATAAATTGAGCCTGTAAACAATAAACTTCGCCAGCTTGATCAGACATCCTGTCTTGCTGGTCATTCTTTGTGTCTCTTGCTTGTCTCATTTCTGCAGGCGTCTCCGGCACACTCCAAGTTCGTCCTGCGGGCCGGGACACATAGATAAGCCTCTAGCCAGACTTATTAAGACGAAAAGAGAATCAACACACATCAACAGAATCAGAAACGAGAAAGGAAAAATCACGACGGACCCCAAAGAAATACAAAGAATTATTAGAGAGTACTAAGAAAACCTATATGCTAACAAGCTGGGAAACCTAGGAGAAATGGACAAGTTCCTAGAAAAATACAACCTTCCAAGACTGACCCAGAAAGAAACAGAAAATCTAAACAGAACAATTACCAGCAACGAAATTGAAGCGGTAATCAAAAAACTACCAAAGAACAAAACCCCCGGACCAGATGGATTTACCTGGGAATTTTATCAGACATACAGAGAAGACATAATACCCATTCTCCTCAAAGTTTTCCAAAAAATAGAAGAGGAAGGGATACTCCCAAACTCATTCTATGAAGCCAACATCACCCTAATACCAAAACCAGGCAAAGACCCCACCAAAAAAGAAAACTACAGACTAATATCCCTGATGAATGTAGATGCAAAAATACTCAACAAAATATTAGCAAATCGAATTCAAAAATACATCAAAAGGATCATACACCATGACCAAGTAGGATTCATCCCAGGGATGCAAGGATGGTACAACATTCAAAAATCCATCAGCATCATCCACCACATCAACAAAAAGAAAGACAAAAACCACATGATCATCTCCATTGATGCTGAAAAAGCATTTGACAAAATTCAACATCCATTCATGATAAAAACTCTCAACAAAATGGGTATAGAGAGCAAGTACCTCAACATAATAAAGGCCATATATGATAAACCCGCAGCCAACATCATACTAAACAGCGAGAAGCTGAAAGCTTTTCCTCTGAGATCGGGAACAATACAGGGATGCTCACTCTCCCCACTGTTATTCAACATAGTACTGGAGGTCCTAGCCACGGCAATTAGACAAAACAAAGAAATACAACCAATCCAAATTGGTAAAGAAGAAGTTAAACTGTCACTATTTGCAGATGACATGATACTGTACATAAAAAACCCTAAAGACTCCACTCCAAAACTACTAGAGCTAATATTGGAATTCAGCAAAGTTGCAGGATACAAAATTAACACACAGAAATCTGTGGCTTTCCTATACACTAACAATAAACTAATAGAAAGAGAAATCAGGAAGACAATTCCATTCACAACAGCATCAAAAAGAATAAAATACCTAGGAATAAACCTAACCAAGGAAGTGAAAGACCTATACTCTGAAAACTATAAGACACTCTTAAGAGAAATTAAAGAGGTCACTAACAAATGGAAACTCATCCCATGCTCCTGCCTAGGAAGAATTAACATCATCAAAATGGCCATCCTGCCCAAAGCAATATACAGATTCGATGTAATCCCTATCAAATTACCAACAGCATTCTTCAATGAACTGGAACAAATAGTTCAAAAATTCATATGGAAACACCAAAGACCCCGAATAGCCAAAGCAATCCTGAGAAAGAAGAATAAAGTAGGGGGGATCTCACTCCCCAACTTCAAGCTCTACTATAAAGCCATAGTAATCAAGACAATTTGGTACTGGCACAAGAACAGAGCCACAGACCAATGGAACAGAATAGAGACTCCAGACATTAACCCAAACATATATGGTCAATTAATATTCAATAAAGGGGCCATGGACATACAATGGGGAAATGACAGTCTCTTCAACAGATGGTGCTGGCAAAACTGGACAGCTAAATGTAAGGGAAAGAAACTGGATCACTGTCTAACCCCATACACAAAAGTAAATTCGAAATGGATCACAGACTTGAATGTAAGTCATGAAACCATAAAACTCTTAGAAAAAAACATAGGCAAAAATCTCTTAGCCATAAACATGAGTGACTGCTTCTTGAACATATCTCCCCAGGCAAGGGAAACAAAAGCAAAAATGAACAAATGGGACTATATCAAGCTGAAAAGCTTCTGTACAGCAAAGGACACCATCAATAGAACAAAAAAGGTATCCTACAGTATGGGAGAATATATTCATAAATGACAGATCCGACAAAGGGTTGACATCCAAAATATATAAAGAGCTCACACACCTCAACAAACAAAAAGCAAATAATCCAATTAAAAAATGGGCAGAGGAGCTGAATAGACAGTTCTCTAAAGAAGAAATTCAGATGGCCAACAGACACATGAAAAGATGCTCCACATCGCTTGTCATCAGAGAAAAGCAAATTAAAACCACAATGAGATATCATCTCACACCAGTAAGGATGACTACCATCCAAAAGACAAACAACAACAAATGTTGGCAAGGCTGTGGAGAAAGGGGAACCCTCCTACACTGCTGGTGAGAATGTAAATTAGTTCAACCATTGTGGAAAGCAGTATGGAGGTTCCTCAAAATGCTCAAAATAGAAATACCATTTGACCCAGGAATTCCACTTCTAGGAATTTATCCTAAGAATGCAGCACTCCAGTTTGAAAAAGACAGATGTACCCCTATGTCTATCGCTGCACTATTTACAATAGCCAAGATATGGAAGCAACCTAAACGTCCATCAATAGATGAATGGATAAAGAAGATGTGGTACATATACACGATGGAATATTACTCATCTATAAGAAAAAAACAGATCCTACCATTTGCAACAACATGGATGGAGCTAGAGGGTATTATGCTCAGTGAAATAAGCCAGGCAGAGAAAGACAAGTACCAAATGATTTCACTCATATGTGGAGTATAAGAACAAAAGAAAACTGAAGGAACAAAACAGCAGCAGAAGCACAGAACCCAAGAATGGACTAACAGTTATGACCAAAGGGAAAGGGACTGGGGAGGACAGGTGGGAAGGGAGGGATAAGGGCGGGAAAAAAGAAAAGGGGCATTACAATTAACATGTATAGTGGGGGTGGCATGGGGAGGGCTGTGCAACACAGAGAAGACAAGTAGTGATTTTACAGCATCTTACTATGTTGATGGACAGTGACTGTGAACGGGTATGTGGGGGGGACTTGGTGAGGTGGGGAGCCTAGTGAACATAATGTCCTTCATGTAATTGTAGATTAATGATACCAAAATAAAATTTAAAAAAAATGAAACAGCAACCTACAGAATGGGAGAAAATATTTGCAAACCACTCATCAGATAAGGGGGTATATCCAAAATATACTAGCAACTCATACAACTCAGTGTCAGAAAAACCACCAGATTAAAAAATGAACAGATGAAGTGGATAGGTATTTTTCCAAAGATGACATACACATAGCCAACAATACATGAGCAGGTGCTCAACATCACTGGTCATCAAGCAAATGTAAATAAAACCACAATGAGATATCATCTCATGCTTATTAGGATGTTTCTTATCAAAGAGCTAAGGAACAAATGTTGGTGAGGATGTGGAGTAAAGGGAACCTGTGTGCACTGTTGGTGGGAATAAAAATTATTGCAGCCCCTATGGAAAAATGCATGGAGGTTCCTCAAAAAATTAAAAATAAAAATTGCCATGTGATCCAGAAATCCAACTTTTGGATGTATATCCAAAAGAAAAGAAATCAGCATCTTGAAGAGGTAGCTGTACCCCCATGTTCAATGCAACATTATTCACAATAGCCCAGCCATGGAAACAACCTAAGTGTCCAGGTGAATGACTAAAGAGCACACGTGCGTGTGTGTGTGTGTGTGTGTGCATGTGTATATACATATGCAGGCACAACGGAACATTACTCACCCATAAAAAAGAAGGAAAACTTGCCATTTGTAACAACATGGATGAACCTGAAGGGCTTAATGCTACATGAAATAAGCCAGAAAGTTAAAGAAAAATACTGTATGCTATCACTTGTATGTGGAATCTTAGAAGAGAAAAAAAGGCTGAACTTGTAGAAACAGTAGACTGGTGGTTGCCAGGGTCTGGGGTTGGCAGAAATGGGGAAACGTTGGTCAGGGTACCAACTTTCAGTGATGAGAGGAATGTGATTAAGTTCTAAGGATCTCATGTATAGCATGGTGATATCAGTTAATAAATTGTATTATATGCTTGAAACTTGCTGACAGGTCTTAAGCGTTCTCACCGCAATAAAAGAAAAAAAGGAAACTGTGAGGTGATGTTTGTGTTATTTAAATTGATTGTGGTAGCTGTTTCACAACATATATCTCTATCAAATCATCACTTTAAATATATACAATTTTGTCAATTAGACCTCAAGAAAGCTGAAGAAAAAAGAAACATTAAATGTAAAAAAAGAATTATGGGAGAGGTGTTTAAAACATATTAGTTAGGCAACCATGTAGAAACAGAGCAAGAGCATAGAGTTACTAAAACAAGGAGTTAATCTTTGTCTTTTCTTCTGCGGCAATAAGGCAAGAAGACAAACATTTGAGAATAATTCATTGACGATGTCTCAAAACACAGATGCCTAAAAAAGAGAACAAATGAACAGGAAAGAAGACAATGCTACATATATCCTCATGAAGGTTTATCTATTTTAAGTCCACAGACCAATTTCTTGTAGACCCCTGGGAATATGGACGTTAAACTATAAGATAATGGTTGCTTTAAACTGTAAGATAGTGGTTGCTTTAACATCTCCCTATAAGCTCATCAACTGTGCTAATAGTCTATACATTTAAGCAAGGCATTCATAACTCATTCTAAATGCTGCAATTCTCCAATGAATTGTTTGAAACTTTAAAAAATCTTCAGTGTTCCATAAAAATAAAAGCCTTTTCAGAGTAATTAAAACCAGTAATGCAAAGCAAATGTATTTCCTTGACAAATTTAGTTTTAAGTACACTTTCATTAACATGCTAAATTTTTTAATTTAGTTCAAGATTTGGCAGAGACATGTTTATTTTAATTGTTGGCCTCCAAAATTCTAGCTTAGAAATAAACATCTGTTTCTTTCCAATTTTCTGCATAAAATGGGTATATTTCCAAAAGCTGTAAATAAGAGTTGAAGGCACACTGCATTGCTTCTGGAAAGGTTATGAAATTGCACCATTTTATGTGAATTCTGTATGATATGCATTATCCTTACATTTTAACTGGAGTTTTTATTTATATTTAAAGTATGTTTGCTGGAAAAAACATAATATATTCACATCTAAATCATACCCAAATATCCCTCTTTGGAGCATGTGCTGAATGTGCTTATAAATTTGAACTCTCCTCGGCGCTTTATAGAGATTCACAAAACAAATGGATCCTTTCTACAAGATGAAAACCTCACAGTGGAAAATCTGAATTAGAGGCCTTGTACACAACTTGACAAATAACAGCAATGTACAATGTGCATTTCTTAGCTATATCGTTTGGAGAAAGTCAACAAAACTTTCAGAGATTAAAAGTTATACCCGTTCATACATGATAAGAGGTAACATTCATCTTTTGCAAATACCTTAGGATAATCAAATTCTGAGAAAATCTGATCCCCAGTATAAAATTTTTTTCTTCCCGCAATAGTGATGGCAGTGCTCGGCATGTTTGTGTCCATCAGAACCATGTAATTGTAGAATCTAGGCAACAATGGCTATTAATACAACCGAATATATCTATGAATTGGGACTCAGCTGATACAAAGATGAGAAGCCCAGGTAATTGTAATCCACTAAAAATCTGCAAGAATGTTTTCTTGTGAATTGTTATAATTTAGTTTCCTCTACAGTCTCTCTTTTCTAGATTACAGAATTGCCGTATAATAACGTCTAACTGTGCTGCTGATGTTCATGATTCCATGAGAGAGAGAGAGTGGTGAAGGACCAAATATATATTCTTTAATAGTGCCAGTTAACATGCTGGTCATTCACAGCCAGTCAGGCCAAAAGTAACATCTCTGCCCACATGTTTCAGTTGCTAAAAATCAACTAGGCCCAATCAGGGAATAGCCAATCCCAGAGTCCAGGGGAAATCCCTAAAGAATATCCTCTCTAGCAGTAATTGTCAACTTCAGATAGGTGATAGTCACTTGGTGAGCCTGCTACAACGGGTCCTGGGTCCATCTTCTGAAATTCAGTAGATCAGGTGAGGCCCTAGAATTTACAGTTCTTATAGTACTGCTGAGGCCGAAGTTGTTCTTCCAAGGAACACACTTGGAGAATCGATGCCCCACCCCGACTGAATCCGAATCTGCCTTTTACTAGATTGTCAGGTGATTCATATGGACATTAAAGTTTGAGAAGCATTGTGTATATGGGGCTTTTTCCTTTCCTCTGGTGGTATCCGTATAGAGAGGTAGGGAACAGGGAAGACATTTTCAAAAGAAACTGAACTAGGCTTAAATTATATTCTGTCATGAAACAAACCTATTTGACTGACGTCCTTGCTCACCTTCCTCGATGAAGCATCCCTCTCTGCTTCCCTTATTCACCTCTCCATCCCGACAATGCCTTACCGAGGGCTCACCAGGAGGCAGAGGCTCCGTCTGGACCTCAGGTCTTCATGTTGTAGACTTCCTGGGGAAATCTAGATTGAGAGAATTCTCTCTATTTAATAAAAAGTATATTGACATTAAAGAACTAAACTTGAATTACATGTTTATAAGACTTTGCATGTAAGTAAGCTCACAACAAAATCACAGAAAAACAGTCCTTTATCAGACTGATGTGGAATCTGGAAACATGGTCACAACAAAGGGTAAGAAATGTCTATGTAGTGGCTTCGTATGGTCACCCTAGGCACTGCATAATACAAGGCCCAATCACAGAATAGCCAATCCCAGAGTCCAGGGGAACTGCCTAAAGAATATCCCTTCTAGCAGTAATCGTCAACTTCAGATAGGTGACAGTCACTTGGTGAGCCTGCTACAACGGTTCCTGGGTCCATCTTCTGAAATTCAGTGGATCAGGGATAGGCGAAGGAAAGACAGCCTCTTGGCTGGTTGTGTTATATATAAGTTTACATGGCATGTAATCATCACATGGACTAGACTAAGCATACTCCTAACTGAGCCATACAGAGACTAAACATGCTATCACTACATATGATGAGCTCTTCATAGAGGAGAGAATGGAAGATGTGTAAACATCATGCTTGTAGCAATGGGAAGCGCCTGAATTCACGTGACTAATAACACTTCTGACTTGCTGATTCACGCCACTGTGCTTGTCTGTTGGTAAGCTACAGAGACAAAAGAGCCCTCGGTCCAGTCACTCACCGGGGGAACGTCATCTGAACTAGCAACCCCCTCCATCCCACCACAATAACCCGTCCCGCTTTGCCTTGCTTACCTCAAACTGCCACCCAGACCTCACTTCCCCGATTATTTCCACCATCAGTGAGCCTCTTACTAGTCTAAAACCTGACACATCCACGAGTAGATTTCAGGTCTGTTAAGTATCAGGAGCAACAGAGGACACAGAAAATCACCAAGCTTAGAATTTTTTTCTCCGAGCACTTAGTGCACTGGAACAGAGCAGCAGACCAACAAGGAACTGGCTCTCATGCCAGGTTCTCCAATAGACACCTTGGGGCAATTCACTTCAAATTCATTGCATTTCTTTCAAAATGAAATTGTGTTATCCTTAAGATAGCTCCATATCCAGGAGTCTTATGATTATGCCAGGGGTCCGAGTGATGGGAAAGCCAAGAAACAGCTGGTGACCAGCACATGGAAACAGTCTTACAGGAGACGTAGGAATGCAGTTCCCCCAGCTCCACCCAAGGCATCCAAGTTCAAGGCCAGAAGTCGGCACTTTGGGCTGCCCACAAATTGGGACATCTAATTAGATTTGTCCGTGTGAGCATCCTTCCTAACTTATTCAACCAAAATCTTTCATGAACCCACCCAGACACTGAATTCCAGGATTTCCATCCACAGGTATCAGGGATTAAAATATGACCCAGAGGGTCCAAGCAGCCTCCAAAAGTCAGCAACTGCATAGAAAGTGAAGGCCTCACCCACACTTATTCCCACAATATCCTGCAATGTTGTTAGAGGCAAATCAGGAATTATTTTCTAAAGAGACATGGGTAAATTCTTGCATAAACATCTATAAGTGGGCCTGCATGGGGCCTCACTCTTTGAAGACCAGAGAGATTTTATCTTAAAAGAACCATCTATGTCAACTATATCGAGATGACGTGTTTAAAAGTAGATTAAGAGCAGAAAACTAAAAGAAGTTTATTTCATAAAAGTCAAATAAACCTTCAGCAAGGTTACCTGTCGTTTGCCTTCTCAGTATCCATGTCCCCTTATGATAACTGCCACAATTCTTATTTGCAAAAAACCTCTGCCACTCTCAGTGGACCCAAGTCTTCAGTCTATGGGTTCCTTTTCCTCTAATAATTATATTTTTCTGCATGAATCAGTTTGTACAGATAGTTAAAACTGATCACTAAAATCTGAATTCAAAAAAAGAGGAGAGAGCAAGAGAGCACACAACACCCTTTTATTATTTTGCTCATTCAAGGGTGCTCCTGCAAGGTAATGGGATCGAAAGCTGCATGACCTGAAGGACGCTTCCATTGGATAGAAAGACTTGGGCACAAAGTACAAAATCGTGCTATACCACAGTCAAGAAAAAGAATGTTGCCAATCTTGCATCTGAGTATTAGGAAGAAAACAGAAGTGAGCTGTGGGGGGGTTGGGGGGGAACTTAGGCAGCTAAGCAGGAACTTCCTGCTTAATATCAGAACTCTAATTTTTTATTCAGAAGCAATGTTAAAAAACTGCATTTCCCAGTCTTTCTTGCAGGGAGGAAAAGTCGTGCGACTGTGGGCCAATGATTTATAACAACAAGCATTACACTGGCTTCCAGAAAGGTTCTGTCAAAGTGCCACCTTAATGAAATAAAAATGTGTGATCAGACCTTGACTTGTTCTGAGAACTCTGGGCAAAGAAGTTTTCCTAACTCGGCACCCCCTTTCAGTAAACTATTAACTTACCCAGAATATCATGAAGAATAAAAAACTGCTTGCAAATGTACATAAAAAACAAATAACCTTGCCTCCAATATTAAATTCCATATCACCCATAACCACCAGGTTCTATCACAGTAGTCATAAGGTCCCTGGATCCTAACCAACAAGACAGGTTCTTCTGCGTTTAAGACGGTTACTTTGCTTATGTTCACAAACCCTCTCCTCCCTTTGGTCCTAAACCAAACTCAGGGCTACACTGTCATATATTACAATCAAGGTCTTTAGGAATGTCTGGTGAAACTAGGAGTTTGTATTCATATTAAATGTAAGTATTTACCTTTCACCTTAAGTCCACGTGATGCTCACTAAATAAGCCTTTACGCTCTTTAGAATTTTAAAGGAGAAGATACATCGCTTCATAACCAGTTACTCTACAAGATCAGCCAAGACCCATACTGACACCACCCTCTTTTTTTTTTTTTTTACTTCCCAATTCTAAACATCAGGATTCCCAGGAGAACTTTCACTTTAGGCATCATGATACTATCCAAGAGGCAGGCACTAAAGAAGTGTTTGTTAAAGCAGTTTGAACATACAAACATGCAATGTGAACACCGTGGGAAGTTTGACTAAGGGCTCTTCACTAAAAAGAAAACCTTAGTGAGCTGTCCTCTTTTTATCCTGATACATTTTTTAATACATTCTATATTGCCAAGTGGAAGGAGATATACATATAGCCTTGTCAGCTAAAAAGTAGCCTTCTACACATCACTGGCATCAAATGGCCATAAATCACAATTGGTCCTTGCCAGGAGAGAAACTGTGTCAGCTTGAGCTTGTCTGCCTTACAATGCAGCGGCAAGGGTAAAGTCAAGCAGGCTCTGAAGTGTTTGGTAAGAAACACTGTATACAGGAACAGGAACTCTAAGGAGTGGGGATTATAAACACTATACTTTTCTATAGCAGTAAACTCCTGATTGGAAGTCAGGATCAGATTGGTCTACTTTAGCATCCATTTGAAAGGATTTACTCTTATGTCATGAAAATGTAAGCCCAAAGAACTGTAGAGGTAGGACCAACAAGTGTATTATTATTATTATTATTATTTTGGATTGCATTCATTTCTGTACTGGAAGGGCTACTAACCATTCAAAAGTCTTAAGATCCTAATTATTGGGCAGTCCATGAACAGATCGGAGAGCGATGGAACTCAGATGGAATTTTAAGAAGTAGGATCATCTTTTACATATCTATTTGATACACTATGGCAAGTTTCAGAGCCTAAATAAATTACAGAAAAGACAATAATCATGCACCTTCTAAAAATCCTAGAAGATTAGGTGAGTCCTGTACAGTTGCTTTGGGAACAGAGACATTGCCAAGGGCTGCAAAGAGAAGATGCACAGGACAGCTCTCCAAACCTAACTCCCCTGCTCTCCTGACCCTAAAGAAGCCAAAAGAGAGAGACCCTCTCACTCAAGTAATTCCCTAGCAACAATGTGTAGAAAAAGACAAGTATTTTCAAGACAGTTGGGAGTTGGTAGATAGAGAGCAGAGGAGACAAACTGACTGGAAATTGATTTAGAGGATCACTAGAAAGGATCAGAAATGTTCACTTTTAGTTATCACTGGAGTTTCTATAAAATCCCAAGACAATCATTATAGCTTAACTAATTAAGACGTGTAACCCACACACAACCAGACTACAAATATCTGTTAACAGATGTTCTTGAGAAAGAAACGGAAATTACCAAAGGTTTACCAGCTGCAGGATTTCAGATGCAGTTTCAGGAGCACTGATCCCCAGTGACTCTATTTGCAAAGAAAAAATCTCCCACACCACCCACACATTAGACAAGATGACATACACACCTTCTATTTCAGAACACCTTAAATTTTCGATGAATGGCCTTGAATTCTGGCTTGATTTATTTCACAGCCAACAGCTTGCCAGAGAAAACTTTACACAGTTGGATCATATTATTTAGTACACTAAATCCACAGCTCAAGTCGATTTTTCTAGATAATTGAATTTATCTGTAACTACTGATGGGCATTAAACCTGAGCTATACTAACAGCACTGACGTCACTATTACTAAATTATTTTGTATTGTGTGAAATGATCTTCCTGTTGGCAAATGCAGCTTATATACGCCTGTGCACCTTTCCCATCTGCCATGCACATCCATGCCTGTGCATGCTCTGGGAGGCAGTGTGGTGTCATGGAAGGAGCCCTGGGCTGGAGTCAGGACAGTTCTAGTCCCAGCTTGGCCCTTATCTTACTGAAGACCCTGGGCCAACTGCACGATGGTTCTAGGTTTAAGTTTACTCATTAATTTATTGAATAAACATTATTTGAACACAGACCAACAAGAACACAGATTTTTTTCAGCTGCAAAAAGGGGGACATTAGACCAAGTTTATAGAGTCAGTGTTAGAATTAAGTGAGATAATTGGATGCAAATGTGTCTTGCAAAGTACCCTCGCCATAAGAGAAGGGGTGTACTTTGCATCCAAGTCACATTAGTTCCATTCCTTTTCCTCACCAGTATGAGGCATTGTGTGAGGTCTGATACCCCACTGCAGCCAGCACTTTGGAAGTCCTCATCACATTCATCCTCAATAGGTAAAACCTCTTCCCTCCTAGTGTGTAAAATCCATGAAGGTCAGGATTTTCTTCTTTCTAGCACACAGCTGCACATGCCTTGGCACATGGTAAGCACTTAATAAATATTTGTTCAATGAGTAAATTATCTTTTAATCTTTCAAATAACTCTGGATCAATATTTTTTTCATTTTTATGAGATGTACTCTGTTTATAAATTCCAGTGATCAGTCACTTCCAGGTCCACAAAGCTAAGAGCCTTATATATTCCAGTGCCCAATCATTGCATTGTTTTCCCTAAATAACTGTTTACTGGTTATTGATTAAATGATAATAAGATCCTCAAACTACAAAATCTATTTTCTACTCCCCTATTTTTAAGGAAAATAAAATATTCAAACTTAAAAGAATGTATATATGAAACTAATTCTCACATCTACACACTAGCTAAATTATGTTCCTAAATTATGAAATTCTCCCAGTGATTTCCTCAACCTAAACTTGCATACACTTCTCCCCAAATAAGCTAAATAATCGAATGATATTTACACATGGAGGAAATCATGTCCCTAAAGCAAGCCCTCAACAAAATCAGAACTGTTTATTTTAAGAGCAGCAAGATAATCATGCCCAGTATCTTTCAGAAGATAATTCTAGCCCCCTACTATGGAACCCTAAGTGAAGAAGTCTTGGGGGGTTAGATGCAGCAAAAATCACATAGATGCACCAAGTCACTATCTTCACACATTTCCCACCATAAATGCCCCACATAGACCTCCTGTACAAAACAATTAGCTTTGCTCATCGCAAGTGTAAGTTTACAGAACGGTTGTCTCTTATAAGGACTTCCTTATAAGTCATACTCCCAATTTTACTATCTACTTTTACTCTTCCTTCTTCAAAAGCAGCCTCTCCCTTACCACTTAGAAGTCTTCTCCACTAAAGGAGTGAATGTATATTTGGGGACTCAGCAGATATTACACTCTGTTATGTTAAAAAAAAATCTCCTATATTTTTTCTAATTTAGTAATTTACCACTTCTCTAGATTCCAAGAAGTTTTGGAACCAAAGTCATAAAACTTAAAATGACAAAAGCAGAAGTGACTCCTGGTCGGACTTCACATCCAATGCTGTTTCTGGTATACACAGTGACGTAAAAGAGAAAGATTATTTGTAATTAAGTTATCACTACATCACTACAGTATACAGAGTACCTATTTCACTACACCTCACCTCCCTCCCACCTCAAAATGCACAGAGAGGTTCTAACATATCTGTAACTAGAGTAACTTAAGACAAAACTGGCATAAGTCATAAAGATACATATCAGCCATCGACTGTGTTATCCATACTTAAAAGTTTTCAATTCTCTAAGGCAAAAAAGCCAAAAAGTGTTTCATTCTTTCTCAAGGAGAACCAGAAACTATATGTTCAAGAGAGGCTTTCCATAGAAAAGCAGTCCCTGCCTCACACAGCATCTACAATAAATGTGTTTATGAGCAAACAGTATCAAAAAGCATATTGTGAGTCCTGGAAACAGCATATGCCTCATTTCATGGAGGTTGCCATGGCACTAGGCATTCCTTTTTCACTGCATTTCAGAGGAATAACTGTAAAATGAGGTTCTATAGCTAGCATATAATAAACAACAGCATTAACTTCTGCTCCCTTGTTGTGAACGGTTTCCCTATGAAAATGTAAATCTTAATGTCTTGTGTATTTTCACAAAACAGTTCAGGACAAATTCTGTTCCAAGAAAGATTTCTGTATGTCCGAGGATTACAGAACTCACATATTAAAAATCAAGGACACCCCCCCCACACACACACTCAGTAAGAGGGGCTGTGGCCACAAAGTTCCTGGATGAAGCCAAGGAATGCAGAGGGGACTGTGGCATGGGGCAGCAGTGATGGTCCCCCCCCCCCCAGACTTCGCTCTGGAGTTCGGCTGAGGCCATTCTGAAAGTCTGTACCCCAAATACACAATAACACAGCTCACATCACTTCCGGAGGTGAATTACACAGTAGGTATTTGGTGACTGGCCCCCCTAGATGACATCTTCAGGGAATCTAAAATTCTCACAAAATAAAAATAAAAAAACACTGAGGTTTCTGATTTAAGACAAGGTCAAAGTTTTAGAGGAACATTGTTAAAATACTGGTTGCCATTCACGTTTCAGTCCTTGACATACGCTTCACTACTTATTTCAGCCACGTAGGACTCCCCTCCTGTCTTGAGAGGCTCACACAGCTCCTGACACTGAGCCATCTACTTCCCTTTGACAGGTTAGGCCCAATATATTCACATCTGAATCTACTTTTCAAGATACATAAAGTCCTATTCAAGTACCATAGCTGTCCTATTCCATGCACGTCAAGGCAGCTGAGTTTGTGAGTTGATGTTCTATTTTTCTTCCCTTCTGTCAAAACTCATGTTTATAGATATTTTTACCTTCTCAGCCTATTCTATAGTAGATTTCCCTCTCAATAGAGATAGTTAGATGAGAATGAAACAGAGCTTCAATGACATCATTTCACATTTTTCCAACTAAAGCACTTATATATGTTTCCATAAACGTCTTAGCTTTTTAACCTTGAGTATAAAAATCCTTGAAGAAAATGTCTGTCTTCCACACTCCAGCAAGATACATGCTCAGTAATTTCCAAATCACCTTTAATGCCGATTATGAACATGAAGAATGTTGAAATATATGGAAGCAAAATCACATGGATGAAAATCATCAAGGAGTTTTACAAGGTTGATTTCAGAAATTCTTCTGTTATTTGGTATGAAGACCATATAAATATGTATGTGGGTAATTTTTTAAATGAATTTAACTAGTTTGCTATTGTAATGTGAATTCACTAACAATAGAAATCATTGATCTGAAGGATTGGAGTCATCTCTATACAAAAAGAACATTTTGACACATTTTCTCAAAAAATAAGGCACACCAGCACATTGAGTACCATGAAGATTAAAAGTAATTCCATTAGGAAACTTAAACCTTTAATAAGTTCAACTTATTAAAAACGGTTATTTTTCTTATATATATATTTATAAGATAGAAAGAACAGTTCTATTTTTACTCTAATTTCCATGACTCACTCCCCACCCATTCACTGATGAGAGAGATAACAATTGATCCTATTTTTCCACCTATTAGTGTTCTACCTAGAGAAATAAAACTCACCATTGTCCTATGCTACATTCTGATCTTTGTGCTTTTATCCCTAAAGAAACACCTGTTACCCCTGCTGTCAAGTCATGTGCTGGGTGCTGGGGCTCCTACTCGGTCTCCCCCAGTGCTTTCCCCTCTGTGCCCCAATCTGTAAGTGCTGAGTGTCCCAGGACTCAGCCCTCAGTCTCAAGTCAGGCTGCAACTCCCCATCCGGTGGTCTCAGATAGCATCTATCGTCTGCCGACTCCTGCCGTATTTAGAAACACTGCAGACCTCTCTCCTGAACTCCAGAATCGCCACCTGCTCTTGGACGTCTTACAGAATCTCACAGGGTCTGCATGCCCAACACCAGCTCCAAATCTCCACCAAACCTGCCCCTCCCCCAGCTTCCCTGTCTCCACCAAACCTGCCCCTCCCCCAGCTTCCCTGTCTCAGGCGATGGCAACTTCATCCTTCTGATCAGGCTGAAAACCTCTAAGTCATCCATCACGCTTCCTTCTGTCACATACCACACATCCAAGCCACCAATAAAACGGTAGTCCCTTTCCTCAGAGGACGAATGTCAGAATCTGATGACTTCACATCACCGGCACTGCTATCACCCTGCACTAAACCAGGTAACCACTCTCGGATGACTTCAGATGGGCTCCTTGCTTATCGCCCGGCACCCTTGGTCCATGTTCAACACAGCATACAATGTATCCGCAGGCATCCTCCTCGCACAGTCCTGGAATCTTCCTGCCTTAGGGACTAGGCATCGGCATGCATCCTCCTCGCACAGTCCTGGAATCTTCCTGCCACAGAGACTCTACACTGGATGCTCCCTGTGCCTCGAGCAAATTGCTACCATGTCTCACATGACTAAACTCAAAGTCCTCAAAGTCTTTACTCAAATACCATCCTCCCAATAAGACCTGCTCAGATAACCTATTTAAAATTGCAAGCTATCCCTGAATCTGGCACCCCCAATCCTTCTAATATTTTACTTTTATTCTTTTTTCCCATTCATCACCCTCTGAAATAGGATGTCTTCCCTCACTAGAGAGTCAAAATTGTTATTGGCTTTTGTCTAATGATGCGTTAGAATGTTCAGAAAAATACGTAGCACATTAAAAGGTCCTTAATAAATATTCATTGAATGGATGGCTAAGTTAAAGTTGAGAATGTGGCCCCCACATTCAAGTATCTCCCAGAAAAGTGGGAGACTAGAAAAACAATGATTACAGTTCAGCAGTAAGGCCTATAACAGGAGGCAACATGGAAAAAACATGCAAGAATATAAGATGTACATTTTCCTAATTAAGGTAGTTTTCCCTGTACTATTTCTTACTAAGCTTTATTGTAAATACTGTATAAATTAAGGGCCGAGAATTATGTAATGAATTACATATTTACCCACCTATTTTCTCTTTTCTTACTAACGAGGTCACATCTAATAAGAAGTAGGAACCACTGACATACAGGTTCTGAGAAGGCCATTGTTTTACTAGTTTACTGTCGTAGACAGAATAATGGCCCTCCACGTACCATCCCTGGAACCTGTGCATATGCTGTGTCACATCGCATGTGGGAAGGAAGGCTGCAGATAGAATTTAAGTCCCAAATCACCTGAACTTAAAATAAAGAGATTATCCCAGATTATTTCAGTGGCTCCCATGTAATCACAAGGATCCTTTTAAGTAGAAAACAGCAGAAAAAAGAGTCAGAGATTCTGCTGTCTTTGAAGATAAACAGGGCCACCCCAAAGAATGCAGGCAGCCTTCAGAAGCTCAAAAAGTCAGAATGATTCTCCCCTAGATGATTCATAAACAAACGCAACCTCGCTGAGATTTGATTTCAACCCAGTGAGACCCATTTTAGACTTCTGATATCCAGTACTCTAAGATAAAAAATATGTGTTGTTTTAAGCCAACTCTAATCTGTTACATCAGCAATAAGAAATACATCTACTGAGCACACAGCTTTACCAAATGTGTTATAATTTCAAACAATACAGAAAAAAGGGAACCACCATTCCTCTCCTCTTGCTCCTCCATCTAATCTCCAAAAGGTGAAAACTTTGGTGAACGTATGTGCGTCTACGTGTTGTATGCATTTGAATAGCTTTTTGTAAATACAGAAACACAGTATATATGCAGGTGTAGTTCTGCAACTTGATATTTTCATTCTATGATATTATGGCATATTTTGTCAGTATACATAGAATGTATTTCATTATTTTAATGCCACAAACTCTCTAATTGTAAAAGTACAAAATAAGTGATTTAACCATTCCCATGTTAAAGGCACATTTAAGATGTGTCTAATTGTACCACTTTCGTAAGCAGAAAAAATATATATTGTAAAGGCTAAGGGTTGGTGACTGATATAGGGTGGTGGGCATCACAGAAAGAGCCTGGGAATCAGTCTTTGAGGAAGAACTTCTGTGCCGACCATCGCAAGTGCTGTCAGAAGACAGTCCCAGCTCTGAGCCTCTTTGGGAAGTGGGATTGCCTGAGCTTCCGAGAGTGCTTTACCCAAGGTCACACGGAGGACATCCTCATCCACTGGCTGATGCGAGGTAGGGTACAAAGATTAGGCCATTTTGGCACAACAGACTAATAAACTATTACAGCTCCCTATGTGGTAGGCTAAGGGGGCACCTTGATTTTCCCTCTGCAATCCTAACACCTCCGCCTCCCTTCCACTGTGGTGTTCCCGAAGGCACCCACTACTATCCTACACACTCGACCCTGCCTCAGAGTTCACTTCCTAGGTGACCCAAACTTTGAAGCTTCAAGTCTTCATTGTAAGATTTTACTCTACTGTGTTATGCACAGGATAGGTTATCCCCAGCAGAAACACAATCAAGGATGGTTAGAGTCAGCGCATGTGCAGAATCACACAGATCTATATTCCGAGCCTGAGGGTATGTCTTGCCTTGTTTGCAAGGACACTGAATGCCTCTTGCTGCCTTATTCTTCTTTTTGTTTTCCTTTGGTGCAGAAATGAAAGGCTTTGCTTTGTCCATCAACAAACCTTATCCATTCAAGGCTAATCGGAACTTCCTTCTTTCTCTTTCCTGAGGAATACCTTCTCTCCACGCTGTCACTGCTCTATTACTCCAGCTACTCACTGCACTTAGTTGTATGTTTTTCCAGAAATCCTCCTTTCTTACAAGTAGTAAAATCTAATTTCATAAGTACATAAAAAAGAAAGCATGCTGAAAACCTTTCCTATAAAGGCACCTGAGGGCAGCTAATTTGACACAAGAGTCTTTTAGAACGCATTGTGACAAAGTAAAACAAAGTCAGAAGTTAACAATTTAATGAGCCTAACAGGACAGTACAATAAAATAGGTCACACACAGCTTGACCCTGAAATGTTTTTTTAGAGATGTGTTTTTTTTTTATTATTATTGAAATGAGAATTTTAAAAGAAAAGGTTTCTTAACCATCTTTAATTTATTTGGAAAACAACCCCCAGAGCCCCCCAAAAAACAAGAATTTCTTCATCAGCTCAGGAAGAAGATTCTATGCCATTTTTACCCCTAAATGCTAGACACAAGCAGCAATAAAATATACAGACGAAAAAAACACATCACAGAAGGATGTGACAATTTTGATAAATGATGATAAATTATGATGTAGAATAGCAGTTTGTAAGCTGCTGTTTTTGGAAATATGAATTTTAATGATGATTTTTGCCAAACATCATTTTGGAGAGGTTTTTATTGTAAAACTATTGACAGACAAAATTGGTACCTAATTAAAAGGCATGTATTTAGTTTTAAATAAAATCAGAATTATACTTTAAAAGACAATGCTCTTTAGATCCAGTCAGTTCCTTAAAATGTTAAATATAGTTATCATCTAAGCAATTCCACTCTCAGGTATAAACCCAAGAGAAATAAAAACATGCATTCACACAGAAACTTAACTTACACATGAATGTTCATAGCAGCATTATTCATAATAGCCAAAAAGGAGAAACAACTCACATGTCCATCAACTGATAAATGGATATCCAAAACACAGCATATCAATATCATGGAGTAATATTCAGAAATAAAAAGGAATAAAGTATTGAAACATGCTACACCCGTGGATGAACCTTGAAAATATTATGGCAAGGAAGCCAGTCACAAAAGACCACATACTGTATGATTCCATTCATATGAAATGTCTAAGAGAAGCAAATCCATGAAGACAAAAAGTAAGTAAATGGTTGTCTAGGTTGGGAGTTTCGAAACATTGGCAGTTAACTGCTCATGCATGGGGTTTCTGTGGGGAATGATGAAAATGTACTAAGATTGCATTGGTGATAGTTGCACAACTCTGTGATTATAAAATTACCACTAAACTGTATACTTTAAATGGGTGAACTACATGATATGTGAATTAGAGCTCAACGAAGCTTTTAAAAAATACCAGCTAAAAAGGCCAGTTACTAGTAGCTATTAATAACTTGTATAAACTTATAGGAAGCATAAATCCTCAATTATCAACACGTTTTACTGTCCTGAAATTTAGAAGGAAGTTTTATTTCCTTCTAAAAACATCTATCTCAATGTAATTAGAATTAGAGAAAGGAAGAAAGTGCTTCTAGAATTGAATGGTATTTTCAAAATAGATTTCTCCTCATCTACTTATTTTTGATAATTTGCATGTGAATTATCCACACTGTCCATTAGCCACGGTTAAATTCTGTATCTCAGACAAGCATCCCCAATTCAAAAGCACATTAAGAGACCGTTCCTCTCCCAGCACATGGGACTAAATTTTCAGTATATTAGCTTGCATTTAAAAAAGTAATATTAAGGAGGCAAATCTATAAGAAAAACAAGCATATGAAGTTTCAATTTGAGAATGGAGAGTATTTTAAAGATTCATCCATCTAAGGATCGCTAAAACTTCAACGTTTGAAAACTGACTCCATGAATTAGATATGACATTCTCCTATCATCTTAGTATTGTGGTTACTATTTCCCTTTAATTTTAAGCTGATTCCTTTCCTTTCTTCATGTTGTTTTCCTTAGCCACATATGAAGTAATAATATCAGTGAACTTTTGTTTCGGTAAGCTATTGCTTTTATTCTAACAAAAGTTAAAATTAATACACAGTGAAATTTAAAATGCTGATACATATACCACCTAAAAACATCTTGCACATGATCAGTGATATATATACCACACTTTGGGAAAAACTGATCTAGTTTTATCTTCTAATTTTGCAGATGATAAACTTACTAGTGGCTCTCAAACTCTGTGCACATCAGAATCACCTGCATGGCTTGTGTTGAAATACAGATTACTGGACCCCTCTCCCAGAGGATAAGTCTGGGGTGAGGTCTGTAAACTTACATTTCTAAGAAATACCCAAGTGATGCTGATGCCATGAGCCCAGGGACCACCCTCCAAGAACCTCTTATCGAAGCCAACTTACCCAAAATTGGAGTCAGAACAGAACTTCAACGAGAACCTGATCTTCTTAGATGTTCTTTAACTATATGCTCATTCAAAAATGTTTAATTTTGAGTTTAACTTTCAGTTAATTTTATTCTCCTTAATAAAGATGATTATTAAGTGTTAAAGCTCAGATTAATACATTTTTAAGACTTAATGGTTGTTATAAAATAGTGATTAATAAACATTTAAGGAAAGTAACATTACAGTCACCTCTGAGGACCCCTGAGACCCTTTCCCTGCTCACTTACCCCTCTGAGATCAACATCTTCAAATTTGTTTATCATCATTCATTTGCTTTTTCTGATATTTTGAGATGCAACTGTGATAAACTAATTCATTGTTTAGGTTTTGTGTTTTAAACTTCTTTACACTACATCTTTTCAGGCAAATTGCTTTTTTATTCAATATGTCATTTTTGAGGTGTGGCCCTTTGGTTTTTATCAAAAGTTTGTTGCTTTTGTGGCTGGAGGGTATTTCATCTACAAGAAAACTATTCAGACTGCTTAACTTTTTATTTTGTGATAAGTAAAAAAATTATTTTATTTTATAGGTATACAGGAAGTTGCAGAAAGAGTACAGAGAGGTCCTGCATTTTTTATTCCTCCAGTGGTTACATCTTACCTAATTACAGTCCAATATCAAAACCAGCAAACTGGCTTTGGTACAATGTGTGTGTATAGCTTTATGCCATTTTATTATATGGCAATTCTCATTTTTAAAGTCATCTATTAGTTAACATCTGAGGGGTTTTTTTTTTAGTTTGTTTTTTCCTTCAAATTAGAAACAACAATTCTACCTGCTAGAAAAATGAAAATCCTAACACTCATAACACCAAATGCTGCTAAGAATGTGAAGTAACAAGAACTTCACTGCTGGTGGGAATGCAAAATGGTACAGCCATTCTGGAAGACAGTCTGGCAGTTTCTCACACACTACACGTACTTTCACTGTGTGATCCAACAATCACTCTCCTTGGTATTTACCTAAAGAAGCTGAAAAATTGTGTCCACATACAAACCTGCACATGGGGGCTAATAGAAGCTTTATTCATTATTGCCCAAACTTGGAAACAACCGATATGTCCTTCAGCAGGTGAGTGGATAAACTGTGGTACACCCAGACAAGGACATACTATGCAGCAATGAAAAGAAACAAGCCACAATGGGACCTGAAATGCATATTACTACGTAAAAGCAGCCAATCTGAAAAGGCTACATGTTGTTGATCCCAACTGTGCGACCATCTAGAAAAGGCAAAACTATGGAGAAAATAAGAAGATCAGTGGTTGCCAAGGGAGAACGAGATGAACAGGCAGAGCATATTGAATTTTAAGGGCAGTGAAACTTTTCCGTGTGATACTCTAATGGTGGATCATATTATTATACATTAGTTCAAATCCATTGAATGTAGAAAACCAAGAGTGAACCCTTATGTAAACTATAGACTTGGGGTGATAACAATGTGTCCATGCAGGTTCATCAATTGTAACAAATACACTACTCTGGTGAGGTATATTGGCAGTGGGAGAGGCTATACATTTGTGGGGACAGGGGATATATGGTTATCAGTTTTGTTGTGAACCTAAAACTACTCTAAGAAATAAAGTTGGTGAACTTTCAGTTATAAGATGAATAGGTCTGAGGCTACAATGTATAATATGACTATCATTAGCATATTTCAAATACACAGTGTTACTAAGAACAGAATATAAACATTGCCACCAAAACGTATTTATATTTATATAAATATATATATATATATATATATATATATATAATATGTGTGGTGATGGATGTAACTAAAATATAATCAACATATTGTTTTTCATGTGTACATCACAGTGATTTGATATTTGTATATACTGTGAACCAATCACCATGTCATTACTATCTGTCACGAAAGTTAATATTATTGTCTGTACATCCCACACCGTACACTACATCACCATGACTTAGTTATTTCATAACTGGAAGTTTGTACATCTTGATCCTTCACCCATTCCCTGCCCACATACAACACCCCTCCACCCGGCAACTGTATCTGTGAGCCTTGATTTTGTTTTGTTTGTTTTGTTTAGATTTCACTTACAATTGAAATTCTGTGGTACTTGGATTTCTCTGACTTATTTCACTTAGCAAAACACCCTCAAAGTCCATCCATGTCATCACAAGTGGCATAATTTCATTCTTTTTATGGTCCAGTAATATTACATTTGTACACCACATCTTCTTTACCCATTCATCTATGGACACTTGAATTGTTCCATATCTTGGCTAATGTAAATAATACTGCAATGAATAGAGGGATGCATATATATTTTCAAATTAGTGTTTTCATTTCCTCAGACAGACACCCAGAAGTGGAATTGCTGGATCATTTGGGAGTTCTATTTTAATTTTCTTGAGGAACCTCCATACTTTCTCTATAGTCACTGCACCAATTTCCATTCCCCCTAATGTGTATGAGGGTTCCCTTTTCTGCACATTCTCACCAACATGCCACTTCTTGCCTTTTTGAAAACTGCCATTTGAACATATATAAGGTGATATCTCATCATGGTTTTGATCTGTATTTCACTGATGATTAACAATGTGGAGCATCTTTTCATGTGCCTGCTGGCTATCTGCATGCCCTCTTTGGAGAAATGTCTATTCAAATCCTTTGCCCTATTTTTAGTTTTTTTTTGTTATTGTTATTAATTTGTATGAGTTCTTTATATTTTGGATTTGCAAATATCTTCTCCCATTCAGTAGGATACCTTTACATTTCATTGATATTGTCCTTCACTGTACAGAGATTTTTAGTTCAATGTATTCTCATTGGTTCCTCTTTTATTTTTGCTACCCTTGGTTTTGAAATCTAATCCATAAAGAAAAAAAATGCTGAAATTGATATCAAAGAGCTTGGCACCTATGTTTTCTTTCGAAGTTTTACTGTTTCAGATCTTACATTCAAGTCCTCAATCCATTTGAGTTAATCTGTATATGGTGTAAAATAGTAGTCCAGTTTCACTCTTTAGTATGTAGCTTTTCCCAACACATTGAAATGACTGTCCTTTACCCATTGTATATTCTTTGCCTCCTTTGTTATGAATTAATTAACCATATATGCAAAGGTTTTTATTTCAGGGATCTCTTTTTTGTTTCACTGATCTATGTGCTGGTTTTTATGCCAATATCATACTGTTTTGATTACTACAGCTTTGCTGTATAGTTTAAAATCAGGAAGCGTGATACCTCTAGCTCTGTTCTTCTCTAAAGTCCTTTGGCTCTTCAGGGTGTTTTCTATTTCCATACAAACTCTAGTATGTGTTTTTCTATTTCAATGAAATTTGCCATTGGAATTTTGACAGGGATTGTATTGAAGCTATAGATGGCTTTGGGTAGTATGGACATTTTAACAATATTAATTCTTCCAATCTATGAACATGAAATATCTGACCACTTGTTTGCATCTTTATTTTCTCTCATCAGGGTCTTATATTGGTATATAAGTCTTTTACGTCTTAAGTTTATTCTGGGGTATTTTATTCTTTTTGATACAGATATAACTGGGATTGTTTTCTTGATTTCACCTTCTGATAGTTTGTTATTATGGTATAGAAATGAAACAGATTACTCTATATTAATTTTGTGTCCTCAAATTTTACAACTCAGTTATTAGCTAAAACAGCTTTTGAGGGTCAATTCTTTTGGGTTTTCTATTATATCATGTTATTTGCAAATAGAGATTTTTTCTCTCTTTTTCTTGCCTACTTGCTTTGGCTGGGACTTCCAATACTATGTTGAATAAAAGTGGAGAGGGTGGGCATCCATGCCTTGTTCCTGTTCTTAGAGGAAAAGCTTTCAACTTTTCACTGCTGAATATGTTTGATGTGGGTTTGTCATATATGGCCTTTATTATGTTGAGGCATGTTCCTACTATACCCACTTTGTTGGAGTTTCTAACATGAATGGATGTTGAATATTGTCAAATGCTTCTTTTGCATATATTGAGATGATCATGCTTTCAATCTCTCATTTTGTTAATATGTTGCATCACATTGATTTGCAAATACTGAACCATCCTTGCATCCCTGGAATAAACCCCATGTGATCATGGTGCATGATCCTTTAAATGTATTATTGAAATTGGTTTGCTAACATTTTGTTCAGGATTTTTGCATCTATGTTCATCAGGGATATTGGCATTCAATTTTATTTTTCTTGTGGCATCCTTGTCTGGTTCTGTTATAAGATTAACTCCAGCCTTGTACAGTGAGTTTAGAAGTCTTTCCTCCTTTTAAACTTTCTGGAGGAGCTTGAGAAGATATTAAATCTTTGCATGAGGGAATCTTTTGTTACTCTGATTCTGTGTTTGTATTTATGTGGTATCAGTTATAAACTTCTCTTTCATTTCTAATGTATTTGAGTCTGCTCCTTTTTCTTTGTGAATCTAAAGGTTTGTCCATTCTGTTTCTTTTAAAAGAACCTACCTTTAATTTCACTGATCTTTTCTATTGTCCTTTTAATCTCTGTTTCATTTATTTCTTCTCTGATTTTTATTATTTCCTTCCCTCTGCTAACTTTGGGTTCTGTTTGTTCTTTTTCTAGTTCCTTTGGTATAGAATTAGATTGTTTAAGACTTTTTTTTCACCAGGTAGGACTATAGTGCTATGAATTTCCCTCTCATAAGCACTTTTGCTGTACACCATAGATTTTGGTATGTTTTATTTCTGTTCTCTTTTTTCTGTAGGTATCTTTTGATCTCTTTTCTTTGATGACCCATTAGTTGTTTCACAGCATGTTGTTTAAGCTCAACATTTTGTATTTTTTCCAGTTTTCTTCTTGTAATTGACCTCTAGTTTCATACCATGCGGTCAGAAAAGATCCTTGATATGATTTCAATGTACTTGAATGTATTGAGACTTGTTTTGCAGCATAACATGCAATTTATACTGAATATGACATGTGCACTTGAGAGAATATTCTAATGCTTTTGATGGAACATTCTGTATATACCTATTAAGTCTATCTGTTCTAATCTGTCATTTAAAGCCAATGTTTCCTTATTGATTTTCTGTCTGGATGATATATCCATTGATGCAAATGGGGTGTTAAAGCCTGCTGCTATTATTGTATTGCTGTCAAATTCTCCCTTTAAGTCTGTTAATATTTGCTTTATATATTTTGTTGCTATGTTGGGTGCATAAATATTTACAAATGTTATATTGTCTTCTTGGATTGACCCCTTATCATTACATAATTCTCTTCTTTGTCTTTTATTACAGGCTTTGTTTGAAAGTATATTTTGTGTGATACAGCTACACCAGCCTTTGTGTTGTCATTTGCATGAAATACCTTTTTCCATCTTTTTGCTCTGTCTGTATGTACCTTTACTTCTGAAATGAGTATCTGGTAGGCAACATATAATGGGTCCTTTTTTGTCCATTCAGCCACTCAATGTCTTTTGACTGAAGAATCAGTTCATTTACATTTCAAGTAATTATTCACAGGACTTACCTGTTGCTATTTCATTAACTGTTTTCTGGTGGTTTTTGTAGTTCTTCACTGTGCCTTTCTTTTCTTTCTCTCTTCCCTTGTGGTATGATGACTTTCAGTGTTAGGCTGCAATTAGTTTCCATCATCTTTTGTTTATTTAAGTTTTTGCTTGTGGTTACTGTGACAATCACATATCTCATCCTATGTATATAAATCTATTTTAGGTTGATGATTTAAATACAAACATATTCAAAGACTCTACATTTTTACTTCCCCCCATTTTGTGTTTTTATGTCATATTTTCTTTCATCCCCATAACATTTTCTAGTTGAAAGTTCGCAGCTCTTTATCCCTTAACCTGTTTTGCCCTTAACCTGTTTAACCTCCCTCCCCTATTGCAACCACCACTTTGTTCTCTGTATTTACAAATTTTTGTTGTTTTTTGTTGTTTTATGGCTTCCACATATAAGTGAAATCATATGGTACTTTGTCTTTATCTGACTTATTTCACTTGGCATAATATCATCTAGGTCCATGCATGTTATCACAAGTGGCAAGATTTCATTACTTTTTGTGGCTGAGTAATATCCCATTGCATGTGTGTGTATCTTTATTCACCCATCAATAGAACTTAGGTTACTTCTGCATTTTGGCTACTAGAAATAATGCTGTAATAAACAGAGGTCCATATATCTTTTTGAATTAGTGTTTTGCTTCCTCTGGGTAAATATCTGAAAGAGATATTACTGTGTTGTATGATATCTCTATTTTTAATTTTTTGAGGAACCTCCATGCTGTTTTCCATAGTGGCTACGCCATTTTACATTCCGACCAGCAGTGTGGGAGGGTTCCCTTTTCTCCACATCCTTGCCAACAGTTGTCTTTGTGATACTATTATGACTGGTGTAAGGTAATATCTCATTGTGGTTTTGATTTGCATTTACCTGATGATTAGTGATGTTGAACATTTTTCCATGTGTTGGCCATATACATATGTCTTCTTTGGAAAAAATGTCTATTCAGGTGTTCTGCCTATTTTTTAATCAGAATATTTGTTTTTTGGTGTTGAACTGTGAAAGTTCTTCATATAGATATTAACCCCTTATTAGATGTATCATTTGTAAGTATCTTTTACCATTCATTGTATTGTCTTTTCATTTTGTTGATAATTTCCTTCATTGTGCAGAAGCTTTTTAATTTGATGTAGTCCCACTTGTTTACTGTTGCTTTTATTTCTTGAGGTTGAGAGATATGTCCAAAAATAACACAGAAATCACTAAGGCTGATGTCCAAGATTTTACTGCCTATGCTTTCTTCCAGGAGTTTTACAGTGTCAGGTCTTATATTTAGGTCATTAATACTTTTCACGTTTATTTTTGTATATGGTACAAAATAGTGATCTCTACTTTCCTTCTTTTGCATACATGATGTCCCATTTTACATCTTTTATGTATCCTTTAATTATTATACTTTTCATTAATTTTACTACTTACGACTTTTGACTTTCATAATAGCCTTGTGATAAATATATCACCTTTATTACATGTTTATTTTTTACAGTGAGATTTTTACTCTCACGGGTTCTGCTGTCATGAATTAGTGCCATTTCTTTTCAGCTTAAACAACATTTCTTGTAAGGCCAGTTTGGTAACAATTGAACTCCTTTAGCTTTCTGCTTACTGGAAAATTCTCTCCTTTTATTCTGAAGGATAACCTTGCTGGGTAGGACATTCTTGGTTGGAAGTTTTTTTTTTTTTTTAAGAGGGCATCTCTCATATTTATTGATCAAATGGTTGTTAACAACAATAAAATTCAGTACAGGGGGGTCAACGCTCAATGTACAATCATTAATCCATCTCAAGCCTAATTCTTGTCAGTCTCCAATCTTCTGAAGCATAACGAACAAGTTCTTACATGGTGAACGAATTCTTACATAGTGAATAAATTCTTACATGGTGAACAGTACAAGGGCATTCATCCCAGAAACTTTCGGTTTTGATCATGCAATATGACCTATAAACAATCAGGTCAAATATGAATATTCGTTTGATTTTTGTACTTGATTTATATGTTGATCCCACATTTCTCCTATTGTTATTATTATTTTTATTTTTAATAAAATGCTGAAGTGGTAGGTAGATGCAAGATAAAGGTAGAAAACATAGTTTAGTGCTGTAAGAAGGCAAATGTAGATGATCAGATGATCAGGTGTGTGCCTATGGACCAAGTATTAATCCAGGCTAGACAAGGGAAGCAAGACATCCACGGATGCAGAAGATTTCTCTCAAAGCAGGGGGGGTGAGGTTCTGAGCCTCACCTCTGTTGATCCCCAAATTCTCACCTGATGGCCCCCCTGCGACTGTGCCTGTCTTAGGTTGTTCCTCCCTTGAGGAATCTTACCCGTCTCTGGCTAACCAGTCATCTTCCGGGGCCATACAGGGAAATGTAAAGTTGGTAAGTGAGAGAGAAGCCATATTGTTTGAAAAGGTTAGCTTTTTTACTTCTTTGCAGATTTATGCCTTGTGGCTTCTATGCCCAGCACTTGTCTCGAGGTATCTTTACCACCTGGAGGAATTATGATACTCGGTAAATTCGATATGAGGCACGAATTCTATTTAAGGGTTGTAATTAGGAAGGAAGAAGAAAAGCTATAGATGTAGCATATGAAGGAAACATGGGAGGATTGATTATTTCTTTGACATATCTTCTTGTATAGTACCTTAAGTATGTATAGGTTTTAAACTACTAACTAATTTGCACACACATATTAACATAATAGGAATACGGTGACATAAACAAAGCAAATCTATAATTACCATCCATCTCCAGTGAAGCCAAGAAAACCATTTAGGCACCCTAGGCATTTGTGAAAATTTGTCTATGATATGATGGATATTGTCCAACTGTACTTGAACCATCAGACAAATTAAAGCAGCCCATTTCTGGGATCTGTTCACATCCCATATGTTCTTTTAACCATAGATAGTCTATAGTCATGAGATTTTGGAGTGCTACAACTTGCACCCCTCCCAACTCCTGGTTGAGTTCCAACAGTACAGATCCGGTCAAATTCGTTGTCTCACTGTATGCACATGCCAGCCTAGACATCTCCCTCCTCATTCCTATCGCAAGTCCAGGAGACGGTGGGCTGGATGCAGCCACAACCGCAGCATCGTCCGGATCCCTGTAGAGGCTTTCTGATGATCATCCCCCGGCACAAGTCCTCCAGAGAGTGCTGATGCCGGAAGCTCCTCCTCATATCGTATCTTAGTTCATTTTCTGGGTATCCAAGCTAGGCCTTGATCTTCTGCATAGAAACAAACAGACCCTTTGCCCACACTTTGACATGCCCTCTATACCACTGTGCAGAACTCATTGGAGGTCAGCACACAGTAACTGCTTTTTTTTTTTTTTTTAAATTAAGAGAAAGGAATATTATCAGAAAAGAGTACCTCCATAGCTGATCATCTGACACCCTTTAAGTGATCAACATTAAGGATATTTAAAGCATGCGTTGATCTTTGATTTACCAATAGTTTTATCCTGTTAAGGAGTAATCCCCCTTTTCTTTCTTTCTTTCTTTTTTTTTTTCTTAATTTTTAATTTTTAATCTACACTTACATGAAGAATACTATGTTTACTATGCTCTCCCCTATATCAGGTCCCCCCTAACAACCACATTACGGTTACTGTCCATCAGCTTAGCAAAATGTTGTAGAGTCATTACTTGTCCTCTCTGTGTTGTGCAGCCCACCCTCCCCTTTCTCCCTCCCCTCCATGAATGCCAATCTTAATACCCCCCTTATTCTTCCCCCCCCTTATCCCTCCCTGCCCACCCATCCTCCCCAGTTCCTTTCCCTTTGGTACCTGTTAGTCCATTTTTGGGTTCTGTAATTCTGCTGCTGTTTTGTTCCTTCAGTTTTTCCTTTGTTCCTATACTCCTCAGATGAGTGAAATCATTTGGTATTTCTCTTTCTCCGCTTGGCTTATTTCACTGAGCATAATACTCTCCAGCTCCATCCATGTTGCTGCAAATGGTTGGATTTTTCCACTTCTTATGGCTGAGTAGTATTCCATTGTGTATATGTACCACATCTTCTTTATCCATTCATCTACAGATGGACATTTAGGTTGCTTCCAATTCTTGGCTATTGTAAATAGTGCTGCGATAAACATAGGAGTGCATCTGTCTTTCTCAAACTTGATTGCTGCGTTCTTAGGGTAAATTCCTAGGAGTGGAATTCCTGGGTCAAATGGTAGGTCTGTTTTGAGCATTTTGATGCACCTCCATACTGCTTTCCACAATGGTTGAACTAATTTACATTCCCACCAGCAGTGTAGGAGGGTTCCCCGTTCTCCACAGCCTCGCCAACATTTGTTGTTGTTTGTCTTTTGGATGGCAGCTATCCTTACTGGTGTGAGGTGATACCTCATTGTAGTTTTAATTTGCATTTCTCTGATAATTAGCGATGTGGAGCATCTTTTCATGTGTCTCTTGGCCATCTGTATTTCTTTTTTGGAGAACTGTCTGTTCAGTTCCTCTGCCCATTTTTTAATTGGGTTATTTGATTTTTGTTTGTTGAGGCGTGTGAGCTCTTTATATATTCTGGACGTCAAGCATTTATCGGATGTGTCATTTTCAAATATATTCTCCCATACTGTAGGGTTTCTTTTTGTTCTATTGATGGTATCTTTCACTGTACAGAAGCTTTTCAGCTTAATGTAGTCCCACTTGCTCATTTTTGCTGTTGTTTTCCTTGCCCAGGGAGATATGTTCAAGAAGAGATCACTCATGTTTATGTCTAAGAGGTTTTTGCCTATGTTTTTTTCCAAGAGTTTAATGGTTTCATGACTTACATTCAGGTCTTTGATCCATTTTGAGTTTACCTTTGTATATGGGGTTAGACAATGGTCCAGTTTCATTCTCCTACATGTAGCTGTCCAGTTTTGCCAGCACCATCTGTTGAAGAGACTGTCATTTTGCCATTGTATGTCCATGGCTCCTTTATCAAATATTAATTGACCATATATGTTTGGGTTAATTTCTGGGGTCTCTAATCTGTTCCACTGGTCTGTGGCTCTGTTCTTGTGCCAGTACCAAATTGTCTTGATTACTATGGCTTTGTAGTAGAGCTTGAAGTTGGGGAGTGAGATCCCCCCTACTTTATTCTTCTTTTTCAGGATTGCTTTGGCTATTTGGGGTCTTTGGTGTTTCCATATGAATTTTTGAATTATTTGTTCCAATTCATTGAAGAATGTTGCTGGTAATTTGAGAGGGATTGCATCAAATCTGTATATTGCTTTGGGCAGGATGGCCATTTTGACGATATTAATTCTTCCTAGCCATGAGCATGGGATGAGTTTCCATTTATTAGTGTCCCCTTTAATTTCTCTTAAGAGTGACTTGTAGTTTTCAGAGTATAAGTCTTTCACTTCTTTGGTTAGGTTTATTCCTAGGTATTTTATTCTTTTTGATGCAATGGTGAATGGAATTGTTTTCCTGATTTCTCTTTCTATTGATTCGTTGTTAGTGTATAGGAAAGCTACAGATTTCTGTGTGTTAATTTTGTATCCTGCAACTTTGCTGTATTCCGATATCAGTTCTAGTAGTTTTGGAGTGGAGTCTTTAGGGTTTTTTATGTACAGTATCATATCATATGCAAATAGTGACAGTTTAACTTCTTCTTTACCAATCTGGATTCCTTGTATTTCTTTGTTTTGTCTGATTGCCGTGGCTAGGACCTCCAGTACTATGTTAAATAACAGTGGGGAGAGTGGGCATCCCTGTCTGGTTCCCGATCTCAGTGGAAATGCTTTCAGCTTCTCGCTGTTCAGTATAATGCTGGCTGTGGGTTTATCATATATGGCCTTTATTATGTTGAGGTACTTGCCCTCTATTCCCATTTTGCTGAGAGTTTTTATCATGAATGGATGTTGAATTTTGTCAAATGCTTTTTCAGCATCTATGGAGATGATCATGTGGTTTTTGTCTTTCTTTTTGTTGATGTGGTGGATGATGTTGTGGATTTTCGAATGTTGTACCATCCTTGCATCCCTGGGATGAAACCCACTTGGTCATGGTGTATGATCCTTTTGATATACTGTTGAATTCTGTTTGCTAATATTTTATTGAGTATTTTTGCATCTACATTCATCAGGGATATTGGTCTGTAATTTTCTTTTTTGGTGGGGTCTTTGCCTGGTTTTGGTATTAGGGTGATGTTGGCCTCATAGAATGAGTTTGGGAGTATTCCCTCTTCTTCTATTTTGTGGAACACTTTAAGGAGAATGGGTATTATGTCTTCTCTGTGTGTCTGATAAAATTCCGAGGTAAATCCGTCCGGCCCCGGGGTTTTGTTCTTGGGTAGTTTTTTGATTACTATTTCAATTTCTTTGCTTGTAATTGGTTTGTTTAACTTTTGTGTTTCTTCCTTGGTCAGTCTTGGGAGGTTGTATTTTTCTAGGAAGTTGTCCATTTCTTCTAGGTTTTCCAGCTTGTTGGCATATAGGTTTTCATAGTAGTCTTTAATAATTCTTTGTATTTCTGTGGAGTCTGTCGTGATTTTTCCATTCTCATTTCTGATTATGTTGATTTGTGTTGACTCTCTTTTTCTTTTAATAAGTTGGGCTAGAGGCTTATCTATTTTGTTTATTTTCTCAAAGATCTTGGTTGGAAGTTTTATCCTGTCAGTACTTTGAATATGGCATGCCATTCCCATGTGGCCTACAAGATTTCTGCTGAAAAATCTGCATGTATGGGGTTCCCTTGTACATAATAAGCTGTTTTTCTCTCACTGCTTTGAAGATCCTCTCTTTAAGTTTTGACATCTTAATTATAATGTTTCTTGGTATAGATGTCTTTGAGTTCCTCTTCTTTGGAATTCTCTGTGTTTCCTGGGCCTGGATGTCTGTTTCTTCCCACAGACTAGGGAAGTATTCAGACATTATTCCTTCCTTCAAATAAACTTTCCGCCCCTTTCTCTTTCCTCTCCTTCTGGGCCTCCTGTGATGTGGATATTATTCCGCTTGATGTTGTCCTATTAGTCCCTTGGTATCTTCACTTTCCTTTTACTTTCTGCTTCTCTGTGTGAATTCCATTGCTCTGTCTTCCAGCTTACTGATCCATTCTTATGTTTCATCCAATCTACTGAAACCCCTCTACCATACTTTTCAGATCAGTTATTATATTCTGCAGTTCTATGACATCTGTTTGAAACTGTCATCTATTGTCCATCTTTCTGTGGAGTTTCTCACTGTATTTGTCCATTCTTCTTCCTAGTTCAGGGAACTTCCTTCCTCCAGGAGCATCTTTATGACCATTACTTTGAACTCTTTGTCAGGTAGATTACTTATCTCCATTTCACTAAAGTCTCCTTTTTAGGTTTTGTCTTATTCTTTTGTTTAGAACACTTTCCTCTACATCCTCATTTTGCCTGATTCTCTTTGTTTCTGTGCATTAGGCAAAACCGCTACTACTCCCATCTTGAAGGAGTGGTGCTGAGTAGGATATGAACCATGGGGCCCAGAAGCACAATCCCCCTGCCATCAGAGCCCGGTGCTCCAAAGGTGTCCCCTATGTGGGCTGCACACGCCTGCCAGCTGTGGCAGGACTACAGCTGTAGCACAGGGAGGGCAGACACTGGTGGTGGTTTGGGTGGGGTCGGGCACCCACCCTGCTGACTTGGTGTGGCTGCAGCACTGGGGATGTGGGGTGGCATGCTCACCCAGTAGCTGAGGCATGGCTATGGAAGGGCCAGAGCAGAGAATGCTTGCAGACACTTGCAGGTTAGAGGGCGATCGCCACAGTGGTGCCAACCAGCACCAGTATTAGTAAGGTAGGGTGAGATTGCAGATATGGCACCTGACTGTGCTCCCACCCCTGGAGAAAGTCCCAGCAGGTCTCTGCCTCTCCAGCCGCCACTTTAAGATAAGTGAGTGTGTCTGTTTCCACATGGTCTAGGTGCTTTTCAAACTGCTGTGTTCGCACTGGGTCCCAGGGTAAGTCAAACTGCAGACAAGCCCTTTAAGGGCATGTTCTTGATTTTCCACAGTTCTACAGTTCTCTTGAAGGTAATCCCTGCCAGTTTTACATTTTGGGGGTTCATTTCTCTGGTCAGAATCCAATGGTTGGTACCCGATGTGGGGCACAAACCCCTCACTTTTCAGAGAAGAGTTCCAAATTTTTGAGGTTCTTCCCAATTGTGTGCTGCTGGGTAG
The DNA here is from genome assembly GCF_040802235.1 of Manis javanica. NCBI lineage: Eukaryota > Metazoa > Chordata > Mammalia > Pholidota > Manidae > Manis > Manis javanica. The sequence continues at coordinate 82,597,347 of NC_133167.1, read as the reverse complement.
GATTGTTGGCTAGAGTGTGTCTCTGCCTCTCCTACCCTCTCGATGCAACCTTTTTATCCTTTTTCGTGGAGGTGCTGTTTGTGTAGCTTTATGACTTTTACAGAGGAAATTCTTTCATAAGCTATAGATTTGCTGTGTCCATGGGAGGAGGTAAGTTCAGGATCTTCCTGCACCATCATTTTGAACCACTTCAATGGCTGTGTTAATTAGCTAGATGGGAGGAATCCTTTCACAATTTATATATAGTCACCACCATGTACATTTTAAACTTCTTAGTTCTATTTATCAGTTACACCTAAATAAAGCTGAAACAAATAAAAGGTTAATGATCAATAAAGTCTATTGGAAATTTTTTAAACAATTATTCTGTGAATATTATGGTCATCTGGTGACCCAAGTTTCTTCAGAGCATGTACGTAGGAATGAAACTGGTGAACCAAAGAATGAGTCATGACAAGATAAGGCCACACTGTTTTCCAAACTGGTTTCAACAAGTTACTTTCCCTCCAGAAATCTATGAGATTCTGGTCTCTGCAGCTTTTGTCTTTGCCGACATTGGTTTTTCCAATATGCTGACTGAGAAATTGTATGTCATAGCAGTCTAAATTTAAGTTTTCTTGATTACTAATGAAGCTGTGCATCTTCTCATGTTTCCTGACCATTTATGTTCTCACTTCTGTGAGGCGCTGGCTCAGGTCTTTCGCCCATTGTGTTGAGGATTGTTGGTCTTTTTAACATGAACTTCTTATTTATTCTGAATACTTATGTTTTTTCAGTAATGTATGTTACAAATACATCCCCTCCCAGGTGGTGGTACTCTTTTTCACTTGAGTCCTTTGATGAATAATATGTTTATCAAGCAAAATTAACTCTTTCCCCCTATGGCTTTATGCTTATTGCATTTTGTTTTAAAATTTTTTCTTTACCTGTATGTCACAAACAGTATCTTCCTATATATTTTTCTTAACAATTTTAGTTTTGCCCAACTCAACATGAATTGACTTTTTTATCCATGATATGAGATGGTATCCTTTTCTCCCCACAGAAACAATTGTCATAGTACCATTTATTAACAATTCTTTCTTTTTTCCACTTATCTCAGGAACAGGTCTTTTTAAAGTTTCCATAAATGTATGGGTGTGCTCCTGAGTTCTCTATTCTTCTTCAATCACCCATTTTTCTATTTCTGCTCAGTATCATGCTATCTTGTTATAATTCTATAATAGTAACTTTTAATATCTGGTTGTTCAAGACTCCCCATACACTCTCCTATTTGCAATTAAAAACCAGCTTTGCACGTTCCAGTGGGGACAGAAGTGGAGGGATTTTGATTTTAGTTTTGTAAAATTTCTAAAATGATTTGGAGAGAATCAGATTGAAATTTTCTGCTCGCAAATTTGATTTATTCCTCATTTATTTATTTATTTATTTGCACCTTTGTTTTATGACTTTCTCCATATAGGTGTGGCCCATTTTTGTTAGTTATTCATATTTTATATTTATAATACTATAAATGGCATTTCATTGCCTTTTCCTAGACAGTTATAGCAGAGTAAAGAAATGCAATTGATTTTTATATTGATTTTGTTTGCAACATACTTACTAACCTTTGTTATTCATTCTAATACTTTATCTGTAGATTCTTTTGGTTATTCTACATGGACAAAATATTCTCAATGACTAGTAATAGCTTTGTTTCTTCCTCTCCAAAGCTAAGAATTCTTACTTTTTCATCCTGTATTTTAGTCGAATTCCCTGTGTAACGAGGCATAGAAATATAGTCTTGCCTTGTTGACTAAGGGCGTCCTAGCTTGTTCCCAATATTTAGGAGGAATGCTTTCAATGTTTCACTATTAAATATCATGTTTGCTGAATGTGTATACTTTCTAATCAGAGTGTGTTGATTTTGTATCCTGAATAGATAGAACTTTATGGAATACATTCTCTACATCTACTGAGATAATATTTATTTCATCAAAAATCTATTAAGCATTTCTAATGTGCCACACTGTGGAGATAAAACTGTAACAAACATGAAACAGTTGCCCTCAGGGAGTTTCCCTTCTATCTGGGAGAGCAAATACAATGAGTAAATACTTAGTAGTATGTTACCTATTGATCGGTACAAAAGACACAAACGAAGCACAGAAGGGGAGTAAGTGGTCTTGGGGAAGGAGACTGCAATTTTAAATCTACTACAAAGAGTGAGTCTCACTGAGAATATGACATTTGACAAGAGCCTACAAGCAGAAGAACGAACAAGTACAAAAGATAGTAAGAAGTCAGTATGGTGAGGCAATATAAAGTTCTGGTACAAATTTTAAAAAGGAAAAGTTAATGTCTAAGTAGGTTCATTGGGAAATATAAATGTTAATATATTATTTTGGTTATCTAGTCCCTGCCACAGGTAATGAGCCTTTAAAATCTCACATGAACTATTAGGTAAATAACAAAAACAGGGAAAATCATTCTAACCACCACTATTATGAAAGTAATATTCTTGTTAAAAAGTGTTAAAATAACTATTTCCATATAGAACATAGAAAGATAATTAACAAAATTGTGCTTCTGTTCAAAGTAAATGTCATTAGAAAGTTCAACTTGGTCACACAAACCTGTCAAAGAAGTGCATATGGGAAAAGGATACATGGAAAAAGATTCAGAACTCATAAAAGATATTCCTAACTCTAAGACCTAACTCATCCCTTCTCGGTTTTCTTCCCAATCCAGGACTAACTCTAAAGAAACACGAAAACAAAAAGGCAATCACACAATGACCATGTTACAGGAAAAAAAAGGGCATAGTTTCAAATACGTGTTACAGGAAGTTCAAGCTAAATATGAGCTCAGAATGTTCTAATTAATGTTAAGCATGCAGAAGAAAGAAGACCCAACTAAAAAGAAATAGGTGAGGTAGAAGCAAGGAGAACATCTAAAAACAAGGTTGGCCAAAAGAGGGTAAGATAAGGGAACTCCTAAATTCCAACGTCACCAAGGTGTTCAGCGGAACATGAGTTCATGGGATGTTAATTGGTGCTTATGTGATGGGGGGTCGGGCGGAGCAAATAGGTCAGAGTTCATCTGGTTTCTATACACGGGACATCTCAGAGTCTTTTTAAATGCCACTGCAAACCACTCCAGGGTCAGGGTGTGGGGGCACAGCCTAAGTATACACATGTGTGTATCCATTTCCATGCCAGCCTGACCATGGAACCTTTCTTGTGGGGACAAACAAAAGCTCTGTTAGCCAAATGCTGCCCTAGAGGGAGGCAGGTCAGATGAAATTCATATAAAATACCTTCAAGAGTTTAAGGAATGCTTTTTTTAAAAAAGGTTAAAAAGATGTTTCTGGTTGTTGGTTGCTTTTTTTTTTCCTTTTAATTTATTATTGAAAGAAAGCCAGTCAAACAATCAGTTGGACTTACAAACGTGAGTGCATGGATGAATAAAAGATATGAAAGAGAATAAATCAAAATTCTGATATATATTCCTAAAGAGGATATTTGGACACAAAAATCACTTCTGAACTAAGCAGTCCAAATATGCTAAATCCAAGAAAGATACATGCAAGGGACGTCCTAGGCCCACTGACAAATGAAAGTAAAATAAGTCATCAGGACGGATGGGTAACCAACCAGAGCTCCAGATTATCTTGAACACAACTACGAATTTGTAGGCAAATTAGGTAAGAGTCACAAATAGCTCAGAAACTAGCCCCAATAAAGGCTCTGACAAGATCCAGTGAACTGAAATTCAGCACAGATTTGCTTGAAGTACAGGTCAAATTGATGGAAACTCTGACCAATGATGACATTGAGTAAGAATAATAGAAGAAAATCCATAACTATAGATAGAGAATCTACGTCTATACTGATAGATGCCATACCTATAGGTAGATTCTATATCTATAGGTATAGATAAAAACACCTGAAATTTTTTCAAATGGCGAATAAAGTAGGAAATCATGTTTACTTAGATTTTCAACATGTCTTGGGCAGTGTTCTAAAACAAAGGGTTTAAATGTTAAATTAGTATCAAAAGAGACATTCTGCTCCAAATAGGAAACTGGGTTGGTGGCAGAAAACAAAAAAAAGGCATAAGCAAAATTTCAAATATGATTCATCTAGGGATAAGAGTGTGGAAACGAGTTTCATTGTCCTAGTACAGAGAATGGAGCAAACGTCCAGGATTAGAAATGAGCAGTGAAATGTCAAGCTGCCAGGGATAAGCAATGGAAGGTGATGTAGCACAGCCCCAGTGATGACAAGGGTCAGAGCCGGTACCCACCAAGCCAGCCCCCACTCAGGGATGCTTTCCACGGGCCAGACACCACATAAGGCACTTTGTATGTATTCTGTGTTACTGCGTTTCACTCCACAACTTCCTACAGAAGTAATTCCCATTTTATTCCACAGGTTTGCAGACTAGACAATTAAAGCTTAGAGAAGAAAGTAACTTCCCAGGGATCATTTAGGTAAGTAGGTGGCAGAAGCATAGCGACTAATCAATAGAGTAAAAATTTGGCAGCTGATCCTGGAATCCTTTCAACTACTGCACCCATGGGTCTCAAATTCGAGCATGTATGAGAATTCCCTGGAAGGTGTGTCAAACACAGAGTGCAGGGCCCAATCCCCACTTTCTGATTAAGTGGATTTCGTGGGTCCCAAATTTTTATTTGTAACAAGCTGATGTTGATGCTCAAAGGGAGAACCACTGTCCTATACAAAATGGTCTAAGCCACCCAGGTGGTAAAACAGAGGAAGAAAGAGAGAACATAGTAACAGTGGCCTCTGGGAAAGAAAATCTTGGTAAAGTAAGCTGGCATGGAATTAAGGGAAAGAAAAAAAATTAAGGAAAAAAGAGAAAAAGCATCCAATAACTGAGATCAAGCTAAAATCAGATGGAAATACTTGCGGGCCTTTTGCTCCCTGTGTGGGCAGAGTCCTTTTTGGGACCTCAAAAACTCTTTACTCAAGTCAGCTTTGAGAAGAGCATGAATTTAATGACAGCGAATGTTGCCATGTTTAGCAACTCCCCCCACTCTGGCTTCCGCCACAAGCCTTACCCACCTACAGTCCGACGGCTGTAATTCTTTTACCAGGAAACAAAATATTGCATATTGTAGTCAGAATTAGAAACTTGAAAAGGAAATAAACTCTGAAAAATAAATATATCACTGTCCGGATTTCTTTCAAAACATAAAGGACTTCTTATAGATCAGCCATAGGCCTAATATAATATGACATATCTAATTTTCTTAAAATTACAAAATTTCATTTGTATTACTTTGGCATAGAAATGTGGTGTTGCATGAAAGGCATCAAATTGGGCGTTGAAAGTCCTATATTTTGGAATAAATGACTTCTGACAAGTCATTTTCTTCATCAAAAAAAAAGGGACTAATAATTCCTCATATGTAATGAGGATCAGACGTGATCCTATCATAAATTTTCAAAAGGGCAAATCTAAAGACTTTATTGCACTATATAATTTAGAGAATATAGCAACAATCAGATAGGTATATTTTACTTCCTATGAGAGTTAATTATTAAAGAGAATGGTAAGGGCATATTGGTTCATAATGAAATTCAAATGTTGACTTCACCACTTCCTCGCCACATGGCTTTGGGTCATTCACTGAACTCCCTTGTCACAGATTTATCATCTAATAAATTTAGATTATTATAATAAGACCTACCTCACAGGACTGTTATAAAAATTAAATGTATTAATACTTCTAAAGTAATTAGACTGGTGCTTAGCAGATGGTAATTACTCAAAAAGCATTAGCTACCCAGTTTTGTCAGTTAATTTTTCTTTCCATGCCGAAGCTGATTTATAAACTCCCCAAATTGTGTGTCCTTGTTTAGATAGTCATGTAATCTATTATGTGTATGTGTAATTTTTTTTAAGCTTCCTACGATTGAAAAATGTGTATATAACATCTGGACATCAAAAAAAATCAGATAAGGTTTTTGAAAGTTTGGTATTGTAAAGAACCATGACCATAGCTTTTGCTCTGTGAATAGCCCTGCCTTTCCTACCTGAAGTTTAAAACACAAGAAATACCACACCGAGTTGCACCCCGTGGCATCTGTAGCTCATCAGTCTCTCTTTGACAATTGTACGGAGAAGGCGGCTCCACATGCAACATGGCTGCCCTCCACATAACCAAACTAAAACATTCAGGAATATGTACCAACAACCTTGTCCACCCTCCCTTGGACATATCAAGCTCCCACTATTCATTAATTTATGCCAATCTTCTTAAATCATGTTCCATTTTTAATCTATTCCATTCTGTGAGGATAACAAGCTAAATATACGTACACTTTCTTTTCCTCTTTATTCTGTAAACTACATTTTCAATCTTCACTAAGTGACTTTTTGTTCTAGAATTCCACAAGTGAGGAAATTAACATTAAAGTGACAAGAGTCATATACATAGCATATGAACTGAAAGACATTCTGGATATTTTGAACTTAATTCCTAGAGAACTTTATTAATCTGATAAAACTCATAGGAATGCTTGTTTCTAAAAACCCATTTACAGTCATGATTCTCCTTATTGAATTGATGAACTCTTCACTTGGCCAATGAGAATGTTAAGACAGTTGCAGTTCAGTATAACAGAAGCAGTGGATCTTGCCTGAGCATAATTTCTTACTTTATTGGCTCTAAATTCTCCATTTGTACATCAATACACTAATTAGCTTTACATTTCTTCACTTGAGAAATGTTAGGTAACTATATAAAATGGCTTATTTTTGTTTTCTTAAGGTATATAATAATTAGATCCACAAGTATAAATTTTTAAAAAGTAGGTTTGACATAGGTTCAAATATTCTTGTAAGTAAATAATGTTGGTTGATATTAAGTGTTCAGTACCTACAGTTGCACTTAATGTCAGGAATGGACTAGAGGTGGTACTAATATGCCTGAGGTTTAAAAGTGTGTTTTTTTCTATTTGTGATATTCCTTCCTATACAAAACGAAGTAAGCAGTCCATCTTCTTCATTTTTTTCTTCAAATGAACAAATCAAGCAAAAATAATCTTGTGTGTGTTTGTGTGTGTGTGTGTGTGTGTGTGTGTGTGTGTGAAAAGTGGCATACTTACAGCTAAATATTTAAACAGCTTGCTTCCTGCCTGTAGAATTTAAGGGTCCATCAACCTCTTTCTTTTTTCACCCTCTTTGCCCTCTCAGGCCAAGTTAGCATTGTTTTGGCTAAAATAATCTTCCCAAATATTCTGTGGGTATTCTGTGAATTGCACTGAAGTTCACTCCATTAGACAAAGGAACAATGCAGGTGAGCTTCCAGGAGGCCCACAACTTGATTAAAGGTTCCATGAAGCACAACCTTAATCTCTTGGAAAGGCTCTTTATGTAAGTGACTACTACTCTAGTCCTTTGGTCTTCCTGAGATTTTGATGAAAGGTTGTACTGTCACACCCTCGTCTTTTCCTCTAGACCTCTGCACTGCTGACAGGGCTTTGGGGACTTTTGCTCCTGAAGAGGCTGAGCATTCCCCGAGTCATCCAGCCTGCTTCCTTTTTGTTCAGCAGTTCTGCAGTCAGTAGCTCCCTCCTCTTGCCTTGTCCTATAAGCAGCAAGAAGAAACCAGGTAGTAGAGTCAACACATCCCTTGAAAATCTCCTTGGCTGCATATCACTGCACCTTGCACTTACTATTTCTTTCTTCCACATAATTGCAAAAGACAGTTTTGCTAAGATTTCTGCCATTGCATAACAAGGATTCCTCTTTCTTCAGTTGCTATAATATATTCCTCACTTACTTTTGAACCCTTATTAGCAGCACCGTCTAAGTCTACATTTCTATGAACGATCTGATGCAGGCAATTCAGGCATTCTATACCATGCTTCCCAACATTTCTTCAGCCTCCACCCACTGCCCAGTTCCAAAGCTACTGCTGTATTTTCAGGTATTTGTTACGGCATTGCCCCACTCCTGGTACCAAACTCAGTATTAATTGCCTACCCACCTATTACCACAAACTTAGGACCTGAAAAAAACACATTTATTAGCTCACCATTTCTGTGAGCCAGGAGTCTGAGCCCAGCTTAGCTGGGTCTTCTACAAGGCTACAACCAAGGCATCAGCCTTAGAGTCTCATCTGAAGTCTGAATAGGGAAAGATCCACTTTCTTACCCACAAGGCTATTATTAATGGGATCCAGCAGCTTAGAGGGAGCCAGACTGAGGGCCTAAGTTTCTCACTGTGCGGGCTTCTTGCGGCACAGCAGCTTGCTTTTCCAAGTTAACAAGACAGAGCATTTTTGCAAGGCAGGCACTGCAATCCTATAGGGCAAGTACAGGCCCAGAGCCCATAGACCCCTTTGCCATATTCGATGACTTCCAAACAAGTCACAGTTCGTGCCCACCCTCAGGAGCAGACTTGGTATTCTTGGTGGGTATCAGGAGCTGGGGACCTTGGGATGACCTAGAGTCTCCCCTCCACCTCCCAGAACAAGGTTGCTCTGTATGAATCGATGGGACCTTACCCAGAATCTGCTCTCCACTGCTGGTCAACCCTCATGCTAGGGGCTTAGCGTGGTATTTAAGGTCCCGCAGATCAGTTTCCGGGTTTGTGAAGTAACTCTTCTCCCCACTTTTACCTCACAGATACATCAAAGAGGGTGCTAAAAGGAGTAGAAAAATGCCAGGCTATTTTGGAAATTAAAAATTGCAAAAAAAATCTGAATATTTTTCAGAGATTTGAGCCCCCACACATATACCCCCCCCAAAATGGGAAGAAACTCACCAGAATGAAGAAGGTATAAAAAAATGTGCTAAGGACATCGGTAGGTAAAAATGTCCTATTGGTTTGCCTTACTTTAAGATTAATTTAACTGGAGAGAAAAATACGTAAGATTGACAGTAAGCATAAAGATATTTTATGTGATTATCACTGTGTTTTAAAAAATATGTGTAGTATTAGTAAAATAAAAATAGCAAAATAGATGCTATAATGGTGCATGTGCATTTGTACTTTCAGTATTTTATTATTCATGTCTTGCAGTGCAGCCTGAGGAAAAATGGTTTAATTAAACAACTTCCTATAACAATTGAGATATGCAGATAACATCAAGGATGATTTAAATCTACACACCACTGCATTAAATAGAGAGAACTTTAGCATGGTATTTTGCTGTTAACTATTAAACTAAATTGCTCTCTTAGTATCCTTTTTAGTGTTAAAAACATTAAATACTAAGGCAAAAATTTTGCTTGAATTGGTTTTAAACGTTATTTGCCCACCTAAAATAATAACTGTATCCCAGGCACTTTTCTAGTTGCTTTACATGTATCAGCTCATTTAATCCTCATAACAATTAGATAAGGGACATGCTCTTTAATTGCCATTTTCCTAATCAGGTAACCATATACAGAAAAATTAATGAAGCTGCTCAGTTTCACACAGCTAGTAAGTGGTAGAACTAGACCTAAACCCAGGCATCTCATTTAAAAGTCCATGCTCTTGACCATGGCATGTCTCTCTCTCTTAGTGGGGGTTGTGCTGAGATTTATTAGTCTTTGATTTATGTTAGAAGATAAATAGTGCTTTAAATAGTCAAATAGTTTCGTGTTATCAATTCAGTTTTTAATGAATGGGTGGACCAGGGAACAACTGCAGTATTTACTTAGATAAGCCAGAAAAACAATATAAAGTATTGTGCACTTCAATTGCAGGCACTGAGGAAAGGTTGCTTAAATTGAGCGTCCCAGAGGCAGTTCTTAGAGGAAACTTCATTAAGGAAAAAATAATGACTAAGACAAGTTTGCTCTTGGGAAGAGGAGACAATCCTACCATGCAAATAGAAAGAAAATTATCTAGCTAAGAATTTTTGATACCAAGACTTAATTTAGGGAGGTTCAAAGAAATAGATAACTAAAGCATTACATTTAAAAAGCAGACATTTTAAATTACATTTCTTAAAATGGGGTTTTATTACTTAATATTAACTTAGAGTACAATGGAAATTTTCTCTATTCTTTTTATGTTGATTTTCCATCAATAACTTTAACAGAAAGACAAACACAAGATTACATGGAGGCCATGGCGATGGCTTCTAGAATCTAACAAATACCACAGGTCACTTACCTTATGCTGTTGTGGCTGTATCCGTGTTCTGCTACAGTGAGTTATTCTCCTTCCACTCAATATCTCAGTCTTCCTATATCAATGAGATTGTTTCGAAAACCCACAACATGCCCAATATGAATTTTAACACCTTCTAAGAAGGCCACTTGCTATGTATAAAGAATTCTACCATCTGCACACGTGACCCCCTCAAATATGAAATAAAAAAGGTATAAAACAAGAAAGAAAGGAAGAAATAAGGAAAGCAATCCAACAATTTCTATTTCTCATAAGGGGACCAACTGTCAACTTGACAAGGTAATGCTGTCACTTCAGAGATTCTGCAGGTAACATTTTTGTGAGGCATCTTCTAACTACCCCAAATGGTGAAACAAAAAACCAACAGAGTATGAAAGTCATTCAAATCACATGCCCCTAAGTCTTCCAGCCTCCTTCTAGAATCCCTAATTCTATAGGTTCTAGTCCCCATGCCACCCACTGTGGTAAGTCCAGGGTCCTAATATTGCTGAGAGCAGAGCAGAGCAGAGCAGAATGGGAATCTGGAGAAGTACAATCTCCCCTCCTCTCCCTTTAAATTACTGCCCCTGCTTAGCTTGTGGTTGCCTCTCACTGTCTAGCCTTCTGAGCTGCCATGAGTTTTCCTCACTATTTTTGTCCCACCTTGGACATAATCTCCTCCCTCATTATCTGAACTGAAACCAACGCAAGGATATTATGTGCACAAAGATTAGCAGCAGATGGAATGATAAAAAAGAATGAATTATAACATAGGAGACAACTCTGAATTTTATGGCAGACTTCACTGTGCCAAAAAAATTTTCCTCCAGGCCTGACCCCAGAAAATCTCTTCCTAACAAACCCATCCTTAGACTTTGCTTCCGTTCCATGAAGAACCCTCCTCTCAATAGAACCTTGCTCTCCTTTTTCCACTTCCAGTGACAACCAAAGAAAGACCTCACATTCTTTAAATGTGGTTTTCTCTAAATTGTCAAAGGTCAAATTCTTCCTGAGGCCTCCATCCCTCATCAACGTTTGCAAGTACAACAGTGGAGAGTATAAAGTAGGGGCTCACACTCACGTTAAAATGTATTTTCTTTCCTTTCAAAAACAAATGCAGGTTAGGTGGGAGATCTTTCTTTATGTTTGAGAATGTGGAATAACTTTCCATATTCACACACATACATTTTTCTATAGTGGAAAAAATCTTCCTTCTGGAGGAAAAATGCACAGGATTTGGGAAAAGATGGATCTGGATTCAAACCCTGACTTCATTACTTACTGGCAATAAGCCCTTGTTTTCCTAATACCATTGAATTTCACACTAATAACATTTCCCTCCCCTGTTGTCTTGAGAATTTTTTCTTGAGGAAAATAAATGATTTTCCTAAGAGATTTGAGCAATAAATATTAGCTGTCCCTCCTTTTCTCCGGGAGGAAAATGCCTGTGATTCCTTCACTAATCTTTCTTCCATAGCAGTAGTGACATTTAATCTGATTATATCTAGGGAATCACCTTCAGTTTTTAGGAGAAAAGGTGTTAAGTGTGTGGCACATCTGTATCATTTCCAAGGTGATATTCCTTTCTTATTTTTTTTCAAAAACTTTCTTTAATCAAGCCCATTGCAAAACAGTACCAGAAATTTCTTAGTAATCCCAAACCTTGCTTTAGAAAATATTATGCCTCATTTCACAGGATGGATATCAATTTCTAAACACCTGAATTTCACAAATACAGAGAAATATGAACCCAAAAAATGTTTTTAAAGTATGGTCAAGAAACTAGAACCAATTTGTTACATGCATTTATGTCACACTACTATATCCCACCAACAATCTGAATTGAGGCATTCTTTCAAAACATTTACAGAAAGGATGCTATCATCTCGGCCTCTCAGGCAGAGCAGTGAAGCTAAAAAGACCTGTTGGTTTCGTTCTGGCCTGTTCTTTGCCAAGAGAAGCTGCTGTAGAGGCTGCTTTTGTGGACTTTGTAAAGCCTTCACACTTCACCTTGACCAACATTACAATCCGATGTGCCAAATGGAAGGGTCTATCTAAAAATCCCACAAAATTCAGTAAACAAAATTTTCAGCAAACTCTAAAGGGTTCATAGACATTTAATAGCAATCAGAAAATAAGTGTAGCTGATAATAATATTTTCTTTTCTGCACACCGAGGAGGAAGGACCCTTCCTGTACCACTAGAAACAGTGGACAATTATTGGTAAAAAAAACTCTTCAAGATCTTGAGAAAAGAGCTACTGATGATTAACATGGAGCAATTATAAATCAAGATAATAGTTGATTATAGAAAGTTTCAAGATTTGCATGTTCACTGTCATCACCTCCTTTAGATCATACCCTTCTTTTATTTATTCATTCACTCACATTCAATAAAAAGTGGGCAAAATACCTCTTACAGCACTAAACTATGTTTTCTACCTTTATCTTGCATCTACCTACCACTTCAGCATTTTATTAAAAAAAAAAAAAATAATAATAACAATAATAATAAGGGAGAAATGTGGGATTCACATATAAATCAAGTATAAAAATCAAACCAAAATTCATATTTAACCTGATTGTTTATAGTTCATAATGTGTGATCAAAACCGAAAGTTTCTGTGATGACTGCCCTTGCACTGTTCACCATGTAAGAACTTATTTACTATGTAAGAATTTGTTCACCATGTAAGAACTTGTTCATTATGCTTCAGAAGATTGGAGACTGTTGAGAACTAGGCTTGGGGTTGATTAATGATTGTGCATTGAGTCCCCTATACAGAATTTTATTGTTGTTAACAACCATTTGATCAATAAATATGAGAGATGCCCTCTCAAAAAAAAAAAGTGGGCAAAATAGAATATCCCACTTCCAGTAAGAGAGAAAATAAACATATATCTAAACTAAAGCCAAAGACTGAGAAGTGATATCAAAAAATTTAAATAGAACACAATATATACAAATATTAAATCATTATGCTGTATACCTAACACTAATATGTTTTATGTCAATAATAACATCTCAATTAAGAAAACAAAAAAATTAAAAATGTAAGTGAATTGCATCTACTTATAGTCAAGAAGGGATCATACTTATCTTCCAACCTCCAATTTGAAACAACAACAACAAAATACAGACAAAATATATGTAACAACAGTTTTTCCAGATGCTGGACATCAGACAGTGAAGGACAGTGATCCCAGAGAGACAAAAACAAACTAGATAATCCATATGATTGTTCCAGGTATATTTATTTCCTTGAGAGAATTTCCACGGCACAGAAGAGAGAGGAGGAACCCAAGCAGAGCCTGGTGGAGATGGAGCTGAGGATGCAGGGATATTAAGGCGGCTAGAGTTTGCAGGGGAGTACTAGAGAAGAAAGTGTGAACAGAGAGTGAAGCCTGGAGGCCTGCAGAGGGTCCTCCTTGTACTGATCAGCACTTGCATAGGAGGACACTACCTGAGCTCAGAGAAAGAGCCGTCCAAAAGCATTAGAGGAAATGGGGCCCAGGATGTACACAATGCTGGGAACAGTGTCATCACCACCAGCCAGACTTGAAAACTCCTAATTCATGGAGCATAGAGTTCACGGGATTTTGCCTCACTGGGGTGAAATAAATAGCCCTCGGTGAAGTGCTATGCTGGTCCTGCATTACAAATCTTAAAAGCAGGATACAAAAAGATCAGACTGTTTCCAAGGAATTTAACTGCATCTCACAACAAAGCTCAAGAGTATCCAGCACACAACAATATAAAATCACAATGTCTAACATCCAAGCAAAGATAATCAGCTAGGCAAAGAAAGAAGAAAATATGAATTATGATGATAAAAATCTCATTCCAAGGCAACCCAGAACTGGCCCAGATATTAGAATTAGCAGACAAGAACTTTTGAAAATGGCATTATAGCTGTTTTTGACACATACAAAAAGCCAAGTAGAGACACAAAAGATAGAAAAAATAATACAAATTAATCTTCTAGATGAAAATGAAGTATCTAATATGAAATAAACAGTAGATGGGATATATTAGAAATTAGACATTGCAGAAGAAAAGATTAGTGAACTTAAATACATTACAGTAGAAATTATCCAAAATCAAAGGCACAAAGAAAATAAATTTTTCAAATGAAAAGGTAGCAGTGAGCTGTGGGACAACCCCCAGTGGCCTAACATGCATATAATTGAATTCCCAAAATTCAGTATTAAGAAAACACAATGCAATTAAAAATTGGCAAAATATTTGAATGAAAACTCCAAATAAGCTGTATGGATATCAAGTAAACACATGAAAAGGTATAGGGTATCATTAGTCATTGCATAGGGAAATGCAAATCAGAATTACTATGCATGGCTATAACTAAAAAGACTGACTATACCAACTGTTGTGAAATGTGGAGGACTTGGAACTTCCATACCCTGTTGGTGGTAATGCAAAATGGCATGACCACTTTGAAAAATACTGCAGCAGTTTCTGTAAAAACTAAACATATACCTGCTATGTATTCTAGCCATTCCATTCCCAGGTATTTACTCAAGAGCAAAGGAAAAACATATGTCCATACAAGACCTGCCCGTGATTCTCCACTAGGGCTTTATTCACCATATTCCCAAACTGGAAATGTTCATTAAGTTGTGAATATAAACCAAATTGAGATGTCTCCATATAATAGAATACCAGTCTGTAATAAAAAGGAATAAACTACTAATACATGCAACACGGATGAATCTCAAAAGCATCATGAGAAGTAAAAGAAGTTGGCTACAAAAGACTAATATAAAAATTCTAGAGAAGCCGAAAGTAAGTATAGTGACAGAAAACAAGTTACTGATTACCAGGTCCCAGGACATGCATGGTACAACGATATTAATCTAAAGGGGGCATGAAGGAAGTTTTCTTTGATGGAAAAGTTCTATAATATGATTTCGTTGGTGGCTAGATGACTATCCAGGTTCATTGAAATTCATAATACTGTGCATTTCAAATTCGCTAGTTTCATTCTCTGTCAATTATATCTTAATGAAGCTGATAATTTTTTTAATTGCTTCTTAGAATGCCTTCCCCAAGAGATGATGCTATTGATTCACTAGAAAAAATACAGTAAAGTTCTCTTTAACTATGTACCTGAAAAGTTTGTCTTTATAGCCTTACCTGATACCTGGTTGGAAAACAGCAAATACTCATCCGGACAAAAAGTAATACACCGGCACCAGAATTTCATTTGGCAGTCTCACCTGGTTTTCTGGTTGCATTTTAAACTGTGTCACACGCACAAAGTGTCAATATCTTTTTATTAGTATCCTTCCACAAATAGTTCCTGGATACAGGCATGTAGAAAATGAATCTGCAAATCTTTACTAATGTCCCTGAAGTCTTCACAAAGCTACTGTTCTCCCTTAAAAGGGCCTTCAGATCCAAGGCATGGTCTGCTTCCTGCATCCATTAGAATATGGACATGGAGGACCTCTCAGAGGAAACAGTTTTGTTAATGAACTCTGTGTAATTACTATTTCAAATCTGTAAATCTAGGAGCAGGGCTGCGAATGGGGAGTGGGGGGCATGTCTTCCTAATGTTATCTTATAGCACCTCCTGGTGTTTAGATACTGAAGGTTTAAAATCTTGGATGGCCAAGTCTTTCTTTTTCATTAAGACTGGAAAAATTAGAATGATTCTCTGTTATGAAAATAATATGCAATAAATGAATCCATAAATTAACAAATTTTTTTTATAAAGAAATAAACTTAGGGGTTTTTGGTTTGAATCTGCCACTTGTTTTTCAAAAGAAATCAAAATAATGCCTCCTTACAGAATAGTCCTGACTTCAAAAACAGCAGGATATACATTGAAACTGTTTTTCAACAGAGTACTTTAGCCATCCAGCCATTCCTAACTCCACATAAAATGCTTTTCATTGAAAGAATTGAGCATTGCATTGAAAACTAACAAATATGGTCTTGTCATCACTACAGCACCAAACAGAGATGAGGACCTGTTTCATTAGTCATTTTGTAGCCAGGTAACAAGTTTTCAGTTGTGCTGTTTTTGATGAAACACCATTTGAGCCTCCTATAGCCTTAGCTCTACCACAGAATGGAGTGACAATAACCCTTGGGTCCAAAAGAGGTTAGGATGATGGATGGGACAGCTGTGCCCATGCTTAGATAATCAGCCAGTGACAGTAGATGCTCACCCTGCATGTGCCATGCAAGCTGGCTCCTGCAGCAGCAGGACCCTTGATCTCAGCCAGGTTCTGAGCAGTCATTAGGCATGGAGAAGGGTCAGGACCAGTTTGCCAGGAGGAAGGTTATAATTTGTTAAGGCTTAAAAAATGATTGGCAAGGAAAAGAACATGCAAATTCAGCCACGCTTACTTAATTGATGAGAAGCTAAATTCAATACCTCTTTCCTCATGCCCACACATTGACCAATCCATTTTCCCTAGACTTCTGGTAAGGTAATCAACCAGAGTAGGAAGTGGAACAAACCCCACCCAGCATATTTTGCTGCATCTCAGTGACTCTGAAATAATTTGGAAGTAGGGGAGATTGGAGAGATGAAAGCTAAAATGTCCTGAGATTATCTGTGCATCTCATTTGTCCATGCTAGCCCTCACCCCAGTTCCATAGGTAATCGAGAGAGTCAGTGGAGTTCATATCTCCCATATGGATAGTGAACAGCCAGATCAAGGGGGCAGAGGGAGCATTTGCCATTAAGATACATAAAAAACAACAATATAGCTGTTTCTTGCTAATGTCATCCATCTATAGCTAATGAGTAGCATGTCTTGGTATAAATGCGATAATAAACTCGCAAATTGAAAATTAATAAATGGGTTAGTTAAATCGATTCTTCTACTTCAATCTTTCCTTTTTCAGTTTCTGCTGTGTATTATTAACATACTTTTTTACTCTGGTGGAGAAAATCAGCAGGTGCTTTTTAATTATTCAAACTCCTCTGGAAATTCAAATTACTTAATATAATTACATCTAGGGTAAAAAAATACTAATAAAATCCATTTACAGTCCTTGAGGAGTTTGACATATATATTTACCATTTTGGAAGGAGAGAGCATTGATTTTTCTCTTTGATCCATTTTGATTTTGTTTTTCGTAAGATTTGCCCAGCAACAATCAGCAAGAGATGATAACATTTATCTTAGAGATAAAATGTGCTGTTTTCAACTATGTAAATTTTACCCATGAAAATCCATTTTCTTTTGCTGTGATTTCACCCAACTGCATAAACAATGAGGGTTCCCCATGTCACCTCCAGTACAATAAATAAGGGAAGAATTTATTCTTCCCGGAGTAAGGGACTATCTTAGAACTGAAACAAAACAGATGCAGATTCCAAGCATAAACAGCCAAGCGGAGTGGAGCGTGAAGAATGCACAGCTACACTATGAAGGAAAGAAAAGGCAGTAATAAACAATATCTGTGCATGTTTTTAAACAACTTTATTTTCTTTTAAAAAGCCAGAATCTTATAAAACTGTTTTTGCAATTATCCCCTGATTCTGCCTAAATGGGGAGGTGTTTTGGATGGAAAATGTAAATGCAGCTGTTTGGATACGAAAACCTCCCCAATTTCACACTTGAGCCAACCAATAAAGTACCTGTCAACCTTTTACAACTTCAGAAAAAGCCTTGAGCTAGCATTTATGCCCATCTAGGTACCTAAAGGCTGTACTTGGCTGGAATTTGACTCTGGGGAAATTATTCTGAATGGAGCAGGTTAGGGAGGTGTAAGCATACAGACTTGCAACACAGCTTTCGGGGTGCAACAGAGGACCAGCCGCACATTTCTCCAGGCCCTCAGCTATGGTGTGTGCACCAACAAATCACACGAATTCTTCTTTTTATATTAGTGTTCCTACAACTGACAACAAAACCTTATTTCAAGCAGCTACAACTAGGCCGCAAGTAGAGCTCTCATGAGCGAAACAGCCCACGCAGAGGCGACTATGAAGTAAACTGTCCTTCCAAACAGGTGCCTTTTCAAAAATAATTCGCTGTTAGCATAAACTCCGTAGGGCCGATCACACATTGAACCATTTGTTTTTAAAAATTAACCCCTTGCCTTCTCACTGAGAAGTGTCATTCCTAATTAAACAACTGATGTGCTATCTTTACATTTTTATTTATTTTTTGGTCTCATTTAAAGTTGAAATGTGCTCACCTCCATCACTGTGTTCACAAAGCGCCGGAATTTTATTCTCAGCCAGTTTCTCCCCATAAATATATTTGTTTCTCCATGTGTTCTGATGTTGGCCAATTAGAGAAGCTCTTCCGCTCCCTCTAGGTTATCTTTAAGAAACGATATACGTGACGCTGATGACACTTCATGGAAGCTACACACAAATACCCTGATCATAACGCTTAAAAGTCTGTCACAGACTTCAGCCCCACGTCCCGGTGCTCACGCCAACGCCAGCCCATAAAAAAACTGACTCTGCTTTTTTGTAAACTGGAAAACAAAAAACTAGAAACAAGCTGGGGAAACACAGGTTTTTATAATGATGGAAACGATGAACTAACCCACGGAAAGACCTGTCCTAGATTCTGAGAGCACGTCTTTCAATTTTCTTACGGTTAAAATTCTCTCTAGTTCTTGAAATGAAGGTGATTGTAAATAGTCATTGTTTTTAAGGGCCTTACTTGGCACCATAAAAATGCTATATAAATTTTCAAGTTCTGTGAACTTCTGCTGCTACAGCAAATTTAAAAATCTGAACTAACCTAAAACAAGCAGTCCCTTGACTCTCTGGGATGTCGGTAGCGGAGCACCAATTAAGTGGTGTCAGCTGCCCGCTGCGGCCACGTAGGGAAGCTTCCACATCAGACTGCAGGGAGGAATCGCTTGAATTGACAACACTCAATTCAGTATTTCATGCCAATTAGTTTTCCTCCCTTCAAACTTTGCTCAAGTAGCTCAAAATAATCCCCCATAATTGCTTTCTCCAAAATCTTGTGTTTACTATTGGTCTCTACGCATCAAGCTTTAAATAATAAATATTACAAGGATACCGCAAACATAAATTTTACCTCTGGTACTCCTAAGCCATTATGTAGCAGCGGAGTTAGGAGAAACGAGCTCCTTCGGGCTGGCCAAGCTTGGTCCAGGCAGGGGACTCTGTCTACTCCAGGCATCACTGTCCCTGTGGCAGTCCTTTGACTTTTAATGGGTGACACTGGGCATCACCTACCTGCACCTCCACTTCCTCCTCCTTTAAATGGAGACTGCATGAATAAGCCTGACCCTCCTAAGAGGTTGTGGACTGAGGTTTCTCTTATAAAATTGCAGCGATTGTTTTGATACTATTTCAATTCCAAGTTTTAGGTCAGTGCGTGCAACTTAAATGCTAAAAAGGAAAATACTCTGTAATGATTTTTCATGGGTGGAAGCCAGCTTAGTATTTTGGAGATTATAGGTAGCAGGATTCTAAGGGAACATGGAAACGATTGAACCATGACAATTAACATAGGTTTCTCCGTAATCTATGCTTAAAACTAAGATAATCGATGTATTTACGTATCAACCCACACTAGATCTGCAAAGCCGAAAACACAACAGGAAAACTTACATCATCAGTATTTTATTACATCTGCGGACATTTCTCTGTTTGCTTTTGCCTCGTGAGACAGCATTTTCGTTTTAGATTCAAGGGTTACACCTGCTCTAGCTGGATTTCCTATGTTCTGCAATTCTCTGAGTGACGTCCATTAATCTGGATTCCTCAGGGGGCTTTAAGGCCATTAGGTCCTTTAAATAGTAGAATTGTTCTTTTATGAGCCTCACAGAGAAAACACACTGACTTTCTACCCATAGCTTAAAGGAAGACATTGATCTAAAACAGGTGTCTAAGTAGATTGTTTGGGTTTCTTTAATACTTAGGTATGATTATCAGTTTATCCCTAAAAAGTAGCACTAGGATTTTTTTCTTTCTCCAAACTGCCTACTTAAGAGCCACGCTCTCATTCTGTGTTACTAGGAAAGAGTAGACAACACATACAGCCATGGATATAGTAAGGTAAACATACCTAACATTATCTCTGAAGAAACGGCTATTTCTAAAGTACTTGAATGCAAACTGGTTAAAAATAAGACTTTTAAAAAAACTTTTATTCTTTACCTAGACTCTGTAGAATGATTCTAAATATTAAATAAGAATGCTGAAATATTCTAAAACAGGTTGCAACAATACCTGGAGGCTCAGTGAATAGGGAGGCCAATAGCTGTTTCATAGACGTTTTTTGCTACTTCTCCCCTCTCCCCAAATCTAAGTAAAAAATCATATTCCTGCTATGCAAAAGCACCTTCACAAAAGACCCTAAGCCACCTCCCTGTCACATTCCCCAGACATACTGCCTCTCTCAAGCCACCCCTAAGAGCAACATCACCGTTTTTAGGAGGACCCCCATAGGAATTGAAAATCTAAAACCAGCTCATGTTCTCTTTCAAAGTACAGGAAAGCCAGTCTAGTAAATCGAAAAGACCAGCCTGCCGGAAGGAGGTTTCCTTCCAGGGTGGCTGGGCCCCTAGCAAGCTTGGGACGGTTGTTTGGGTTATTAGCTGTGCCCTCATTTTAAGGGAGGTTAGTTAGAATGGGTAGGTAGGCTCTAAGTCCATACCCACCAATGTTTTGTCAACCTGAAAAACAAAATAGTTCTTTTACTAGCAAAATGAATTTATTCAGAAATAGGAGAGGAATTGCAAGTTGGGACAAGCAAACTACAGCAAAGCACAGGCAAGTCTGAAGAGACACAGGCAAGCTCAGCTTTCCAGGTTTCAGGAGGAAAATTGAGGAGGGCTGTTTTGAACAAAAGTTCATTGGAGAAGGAGGAGAAGTTGAGGTCATGGCCGTTTCTCCCTGGGGGCAGGCAGGGGTTAGTGCTTGTTGAGGAACAGTGAGAGATCTTCCTGCCTTTACTTTTATTTATTTGTTTGTTTATAAATTTTTTATTACAGTGTGATTGATATACACTCTTATAAAGGTTTCACATGAAAACACAATGTGATTACTACATTTACCCATATTATCAAGTCCCCACCCATACCCCAATGAGGTCACTGTCCATCAGTGCAGCAAGATGCCACAGATTCACTGTCTGCCTTCTCTGTGCTACACTGTTCTCCCCGGGATCCCCCACACTATGTGTACTAAACATAGTACCCCTCAGTCCCCTTCTCCCTCCCTCCCCACCTGCCCTCCCACACCCCTCCCCTTTGGTAGCCACTAGTTCATTCCTGGAGTCTCTGAGTCTGCTGCCATTTTGTTCCTTCAGTTTTACTTCATTGTTATACTCCACAAATGAGGGAAATCATTTGGCATTTGTCTTTCTCTGCCTGGCTTATTTCACTGAGCATAATGTCCTCCAGCTCCATCCATGTTGTTGCAAATGGTGGGATCTGTTTCTTCCTTATGGCTGAATAGTATTCCATTCTGTACATGTACCACATCTTCCTTATCCATTCATCTACTGATGGACACTTAGGTTGCTTCTATATCTTGGCTGTTGTAAATAGTGCTGCAGTAAACATAGGGGTGCATATGTCTTTTTGAATCTGAGAAATTGTATTCTTTGGGTAAATTCCAAGGAGTGGGGTTCCCGGGTCAAATGGTATTTCTATTTTTAGTTTTTTGAGGAACCTCCATATTGCTTTCCACAATGGTTGAACTAGCTTACATTCCCACCAGCAGTGTAGGAAGGTTCCCTTTTCTCTGCGTCCTCGCCAGCATTTGTTGTTCTTAGTCTTTTCGATGCTGGCCATCCTGACTGGTGTGAGGTGGTACCCCATTGTGGCTTTAATTTGCATTTCCCTGATGATCAGTGATGTGGAGCCTCTTTCCATGTGTCTGTTGTTCCTGCCTTTTCTTAAAAGCAGGAGGTAAAACTGCAGTGTGGAAAGTGACCTCCCGGGTGAAGGGAAGCATTTTTCTTCTTTCCTCCTGCTGGGTATGCAGGCTGCAGAGAGTGGCACCTGCGTGAGAGAACCCCTTTGAGGGCATCCCAACTCCATTTTAAGTGAGTTTTCAACGTGTTCTTTACTCATTTTCACAAGTTTAACCTCAGATGATGGCAAACTGTGAAAATAACAGCTGAGCTCTATGAATTAATATATGAAGTAACACCCAGGAAGACTAATAATTTCAGTGAATACTCCCGACTGGTATCATTCAACCCTTATACCTACAAAGTATAAAAATATATGGAATTTTGAGGCTTAAATGTACTTCCTAATGTAAACCCTTACCTCTTGGCAGGGATATATTTCAGAAATATGGTCCATGTCCTCCCCTAACAGAGCTTCTTTAGCACCTTTACGGTGAAATTCTCCACAAGTCACTATTTCTGTGTCCTTCCCTTTGAGACTATCATTTCCTCTTACTGAGATTCTTTTTCTCATTTATTAAGACAATGTTTGGTTTGGCTGCTATTCCTGGTTCTGTTGCTAACTAGACATGCTCCTCTGCAAACCTCTTAACCTCTCTAAACTACATGTTTTTCTCCATATAAAGTTAGGGCTTTGGATTATATAATTTTACAATCATTTTTAACCTTTTTCATTGTAAAGTAAAAGGAGTAGAGAAAAATCCACATCAGAAGATGTGTAGTATAGGGAATTATTGTAAAATCTCCCCTTTTGTAACCACCATGTAGGTCCAAAAACAGAACATTCCAGCCACTAGAGCAGCTCTCCCTGTGCCCCAACCCTCTCTACTCTTCAGATTTCATCCATCTCTGGTCTTTATAGTACTCACCTGTGTATCTTCACAGCTTTGCAAATCCAGGTGTGCATCTACACACATCATAGTTTTATCTTCCTTGTATCAGCTATCTATTATTTACTGCATAATCAACAAGCACAAACCGAACTACAGTGGCATGCAACAGTAAGTACTCATGGTATCTGGAGTGGTCAGCTAGGTGGCTGTGATCTTGGTGGGGTTTGCTGACATTTCTGCATTCACCAGCTTCCACCTGATTCATGTTAGCCTCAGCTCGGATGGTTCCAATGACCTGGCTTTGCTCCACACGTTTCTCAGCTCCCAGAAAGGGTAAAGTACAGACAGAAGAGCACAAAAGGAAATACACAAAACATCCTGAGACCTAAATGCATGTTGGCACACTGTCACTTCTGTCTCATTTTAGGACAAAGCAGGTCACATGGCCCAGCACAGAGCCATCATGGATGAACACTGAACACTAACAGGGCAGAGGATGTGAACATGGAGAGCAGGGAAGAACTGGGGCCACTTTGCAATCTACCAGAGCCTGGACTCACAGCCACTGTTACTCACATTCCCTCCACGTGTTAAAATATACTTGCCCCTCCCAAAACTCCCGAAAAGGTCTCATCCTATCATAACATCAGGCCTGAAATTCAGGATCTTGCCGTATATATCAGGGCCTAAGGCAGACTGGATTCTCTCTAAGTTGGATTCTGAGAAGGAAATTAGCATATGACATGAATAGATCAGGAAGTGTTCTTAGGATGAACATGTGTAGAAAGAAACAGAAAAAAGGACTGAGAAAAAGGAGAAAGTGAGCTGTGACTGAACTCCAAGAAGAGCCCCAGCTAACCCTAAAAGAAACTGTAGAGTTTGGGGTGGCCCTTCACATTGTCCCAAGTTAGGGCAAAGGGACTGGGACCCAACACCCCACCCTATTCAGAGTTGCCCCTACAAGGCTAACCTCAGACAACGAAGTTTTCTGCAGCCATTAGAAATGCCCAAAGCAAGGCGGTGACTGACGACTGCCTTCCACCAGCACTCCCAGTGGCAGAGACAATAAGTGCTTCATTCTCTAAACAATATCTTTTAAGACTATCACTGTATCCACCCCAGATATAGATGTGGCTCATCTTGTTCAGAGACCTATAAACTAAAATGACAATTTATCATTCAGTAGTGAAATACAGACAAAACAGCCATAAACAAACACTGTCATTCATGAAGAGACAGGATGAGAGACGCTGTACTCACTAGTCCCTGGCAATTCTGTAATCCTGCGGGGCCAAGAAATCCCCCTATTTTTAGGATGGATCCTATTTGTTTTTATTAGGCCCCAGTTTTGCTCCCTAAGAATGGCTCCTCCATCAATTCTTTTCCACAATGCTTGGCTCCACATTTTTTGAATTCTTCCTTTTCCTTCACACAAGCAGAAAAACAAAACCACACAAAAATTATGCCCTCCACATAACCTGAACATACAGAATGCCGACACGTCATTAAAACTGTAAGAAAAAAGTCTCCATGTGGGAACTTTCACAGTCCTAACCCAATGGTCAATTTTGTGGCAAGCAAAGGCAGGCCTAGAAAAACTTTAAAAATTAAAGGGCAAAGATGACACATCATGTAGAGAGGGAATAGAGCAAAAAAATATAATATACATAATTATAAGGTATTACAACAGAGATGAAAACAAAATCACAGTCATATCAAGGAATATGAATGGGCTAAACTCATCCATTAAAAGGAAAGATTTCCAATTTGGCATCTAGAGCAAGACACAACTATATGGCATATATAAGGGAGAGACATAAAAAAGATGAATAAGAAAGTCTAAAATTAAGGGACAAACAAAAAAGGCACTGGAAACAGTAAAAAACAGGAGAGGTGATGTGCTATCAGCAAACTAAGATTCAAGCTTGAAAGCACTGCATGTGACAAAAATACTAAAAGCCACAATTAACATAGAAGATTCAATATTTGTGAATATTTATGCACAAAATAACATAGCAAACACTTTCAAGATGCAAAACCTATCTCAGATGCAAGGATAGCAAACACTTTCAAGATGCAAAACCTATCTCAGATGCAAGGAAACAGATCAAAACACAGTAACAAGAGGAGATGTCTAACACATCATTTTCAGTACAAGACAGGTAAAATGAATATAAAATTACTAAAGAGGAATGAGACCTAGATAAGTGATAAGGCAGATTCTATGGATGTATAGCAAACTTTACAGCCTGATAATAAATAATATACTTTCTTCTTAAGTGCAATAGAACATTTACAAAACTTATTCAAATAGTAAGTCACACAATGTTGCTCATGGAAACCTTCATAAGACTGTATATCAATGATACCTTAATAAAAAATACACTAAGTCACAAAGAAAATATCAGTAAATTTAGTATAATAGAAATACTATAACAAATAATGATGGATAAAGAAGATGTAGTACATATACACAATGGAATATTATTTGGCCATAAAAAAAGAAAGAAATCGTGCCATTTGCAATAACATGGGTAGACCTGGAGGGTATTATGTTAAGTGAAATAATTCAGGCAGAGAAAGACAAATACATACGATTTCACTTATTGGTGGAATAGAAATACAAAGCAAAACAGAGTGAACAAAACAGCAGTAGACTCACAGACACTGAGAAGGAAGTGATGGTTACCGTGTGGAGGAGTTAGGGTGGGTATGTGAGGAGGGTGAGGGGGATAAAGAGGCACAAAAACTCTCCATTATAATGTAGGTTAGTCATGAGGACAGTAGTACAATGTGGAGAATACAGCCACTGATCCTGCTGCAGATTTCTATGTTGACAGATAGACAGTAACTGCACTGGTGAGGGTGAGGATTTAATAATATGGGTGACTGTTGAACTATTTTGTTGTATACTTGAAACTACTATAATATTGTATAGCAATTAAAAAAATAATGATCACAATGAAATGAAAACTGGAAATTGTTAATAAGATCAAAAACCAAAAACTCCCTTCCAATTGCAAATTTAAAAAAGCTTCCATTGAAGAGCTCTTAAAAAACACTTTACTGAGGTGTAATTGGCGCACAGTAATGCCATATACATATCCATCGACTCCAGAAGTCTTCTTCCACCCTGTTTATTTATTTATTTATTTAGTGATTAAAAGCACTTAACCTGAGATCTACATTCTTTACAAAATATTAAGTACACAGTGCAATATTGGTAACTACAGGCATTATGTTTGTACATTAGCCTCTAGTATGACTAAATCATGCCTAAGTGAAACTTCATACCCTTGACCAGCTCTCCCATTTTCCCACCCTGACAACCTCTGGTGACCATCACTGTTCTGTCTCTATGAGTTTGATTAGTTTAGGTTCCTCATATAACAGAGCATGGAGTGTTTGTTCTTCTGTGTCTAGCTAAATTCACTTAGCACAATGTTCTCTAGGTTCATCTATGTTGTTGCAAATGGCAGGACTTCCTTCTTTTTAAAGGCTGAATTGTATGTAAGTACTCCATTGTCTTTATCCAGTCATCCACTGGTGGACATTTAAGTTGATTCTATGACCCAGCTGTTGTGAATAATGTTGTTGAACATGGCCATTTAGTTATCTTTTCATATCCTGATTTCAGTTCCTTTGGATATATACCCAGAAGTTGGATTATTGGATCATAGGACAGTTCTATTTGTAATTTGTTTGTTTTCCATAGTAGTTGCAACAATTTACATTCCTGTCAGTAGTATACAAGGGTTCCCTTTTCTTCACATCCCCACCACCCTTGTCGTTTGTTTTTTTGATGCTAGCCATACTAACAGGTCTGAAGTGATATCTCTTTGTGGCTTTGATTTGCATTTCCCTGATGATTACTGATATTGAGCATATATGCTACTTGGGAAACTAGATATCCACATGCAAAAGAATGAAACTGGACCCTAGTCTTCTGTCGTATACAATAAGCAACTCAAGATGGATTAATGACTTAAATGTGAGGCCTTAAACTATAGATATCCTAGAAGAAAACATGGAGAAAAATCTTCTTGACATTGGCCTTGGCAATGATTTCTTGACTATGACACCAAGTACATAGACAACAAAAGCAAAAATAGACAAATGTGATTTTATCAAAATAAAAGCTTCTGCACAGCAGAATAAACAATCAACAAAATGAAAGGCAACCTACAAAATGGGAGACAATATTTACAAAACATGTATCTGATGAAAGTTTAGTATCTAAAATACATATCAAATTCCTACAATTCAAAAGCAAAAGACAAATAACCTAATTAAAAAATGGGTAAAAGACCTGAATAGACTTTCCTCCAAAGGAGACATAAAAATGCACAACAGGTGTATGGAAAACACTCTTGTGAAAGGGAAAATACAAATTGAAATGACAGAATTTCTACCATCAATTTTTCAACAAAAATGAACTCAAAATTAATCATAGACCCAAATTTAAAATACACAATTACAAAACTTTTAGAATAGTACATAGGAGAAAATCTGTGTGACCTTGAGTCCAGTGATGAGTTTTTAAGTACGACACCAAAAGAAGATCCTTGAGAGAAAAAGCCAATAGGTTTAACCTATTAAAATTTAAAACTTCTACTCCATGAAAGGCATGGTTAAAAGAATGAAAAGATTGGGAGAAAATATTTGTAAAACACATATCTATTAAAGAGTTGTACCTAAAATATATAAGAATGCTGAAAATTCAAAAATAAAAAAACTATAGAACCCAATTTAAAAATGGGCAGAAGTATGAATATATACCTCACCAAAGACGATACACCAGAAGACTATAAAAAGATGTCCAGCATCATGTGTCATCAAGGAAATGCAAATTAAAACAACTAGATACCACAACAAACCTATTAGACTGTGTGGCTAAAATTTTAAAAAATGACAGTATCAATTGCTAGAAGAGAATGCGAATGGGAGCTCTTATTCTTTGTTGGTGGGAATGCAAAGTGGTACAGGCACTTTGGAAGACATTTTGACATTCTTACAAAGCTGAACCTAGTCTAACCATATAATCCAGCAACTATATTACTATCTCAACTGATCTGAAAACTTATGTCCACACAAATGTGTGTAGAAGGTTGTTTGTAATTTCCCAAAACTGGAAGCAACCAAGACATACTTCAATATTCTTCAGCAGATAGATGGATAAATAAACCATGGAACACCCATACAATGGAATACTATTCAGGGATAAAAAGAAAAGCTCTGTAAAGCCACAAAGACATGAATGAACCTTAAATGCATATTGCCAGTGCAAGAAGGCAGTCCACAGAATGTGCATAAACTGTATTCTAGTTGATAAAGTTATTTCCCATGGGAGTATGGGTTAGCAGTCTGAAACCACTGTTCATGTGTACTAGAACTGAGCAAGTTAGTGAATGGACGGCAAATGGTAGGAGCCAGGTTTCTCACTGATATGAGTAGGAGGTTACAGACAAGCAAGAGAAAAAGGCTATAATCCCTGGAGTGATGGACTGGAGTTGTAGACAAAACTTGTGTTTTAGCTTACATTAGATACAGAGTTACATTTAGAAATATTTGTAGATGTGTCCATGTAGAAAGTTATTATATACACACACATTTCCTTGATCTGTAGGCTCAGAAGGCTTAGAAGCAAACTATCCCAGTGACAATGACAATATTTAGCACCAAGATCTTGGTTTTTGTTCATGTCGTTCTCCAATAAAAGGAACCAGGGTTTCTTGGATCTAGGGCTAGTACAGGAAATACATAAGATGAGCCAAGAGTACCTTACAGGGCCAGAAAGTAAGGAGGTGCTAAAACAAACACACGAGGGCCCACAAACAATGATGGAGACAGGTCAACGGACACAGCAGCCAACTGAAAGAGCACCCATGGCTAGATCCAGAATAATCTGAGTGGCAAAATGAAGCAGTGCTGAATTATAACCCCAAGTACACTTATGAATCTGTAATGATACAAATAAATGACTGAATAAATAAGTAGGGAAGAAAAGACAAGTCTCCCACGTAGAAGAACTCCAAATCATTTAGATAGACATTCTGCCCATATAGGGGGAAGCATAACTTCCCAGTCCTCTAGTATTGGCTTCCTATGTGACTCTTCCGAAAAGTATAGTATGAAAGGGGAGTAATTCAGTAGTGGGGAAGCCTGATCAGCCACTCTGCTGGGTGATCCAGGTCAACATCAATACTGAGAAGTCATCTTGATAATAGGCACCCTTGGCCCATGTGGTCATCCTTCCAGAACCCCAAATCCCAATCCAATCATGAGAAAAAGAGACAAATCCCAATGGAGTCACCTTCTACAACAGACCTGACCAGTACTCCTCAAAACTATCAAGCTTATCAAAAACAAAGAAAACCTGAGAAACTGCCATAATCAAGAGGAGTCTAAGAGACATAACCCTACATGTAATGTGGTTTCCAGAATGGAATCCTAGAAGAGAACAACTACAGTAGGTAAAAACTAAGGAAATCTAAGTCAGTTATGGAGTTAGTAATAATGTATAAATACTGGCTAATTATTCACAACAAATGTACCATCCTAACATAAGATGTTAAGAATGGGGAAAACTAAGTCTGTCTGAGCTCAGTGTCAAAGGGTGGTATGGGTAACCCTCCCTACAGTGGAAAGGTTGGTGACACGAATACAAAAAAGAAAGACATTATCATTTCCTTGCAATCTGTTATGTGCCTTAACTTACAGGTTTCCCTCCCATCTTATTTATTCCATACTAAAATTTGCAGAGTAGTTCAACATATCTTCTGGCTGCTGGATTAGCTGTAAATTGAATGCTGGGATCCAGATACTTGCTCAGATGTAGGATCCTGCTCTTAATACGACTCTAGGTAGTGAAGCCTCCTTCCACCAGAAAGCACATCGGGTCTAGTTGTCTCTCTTTTGGAGATGTTAGCAGCTTTGGATGCTCAATACCTAGATCTTAAAGGTTGCACAGTGCAGCATTCTTTGTATTATTTTAACTTTAAAACGTTTTGAAGTCAGCTTTACCGAGGTATAATTTACATACAATCAAAACCACCAATTTTAAATCATAAGAAAAAGTGCATTGGGTTGTAACAGTTCCTGGATTTCTACTATTCCATACATAAATGAAAGCATTGTATATACACACATTCTTTCCCCTTTATTTACAAAGAACAAAATAATGGCCGTAAGTTTTCAAGGCATCAACAAAACTGGGGGGAAATGCAGCCCTTTTCCCTGTTTGTTGACATCACCGGTAATCCTCTTGTAACGTGAGAGTGAACTTACCCTTCAGTCTGAAGTATGTATTTCTAGTTCTCTTTGACATGCGTAGTTTATCATAGTTTACAAAGACTTTTCAGACTTGTTTTCTTATTTGGTACAAATACTTACATCATAACGAGGCATGGCAGACATTATTAATGCCATGGGCTATGCTGAATGGGGACACAAGGCAGGTGGGGTGGGGGTTGGGGGAGAAGAAAAGCAATAGCCGTGGAAGGAAAATAAACACGCACGTGGATGACAGAGAGAAGATGAAGGACATATTCTGACCAAGTGGATAATCTCAGATGTTACCAATATCAGTTTGAAAACACATTCAGTATTTTAAACCTTGAAGAGAGTCCAGGAACCACAGCCATCAAAACTGTGTGGAAGCCTCTTCACTAACAACAAACCCTCTCTGTGAAAATCGGATGGAGAAACAGGAAAAGAAAATAGGCTACATTTATTTTCCCCAATTCAGACTTCTACATTAGTTCAGAGCGTGAACTGCATGGGCAGAGGACCGAGAGCACGCAGGCTCCTGAGGAACACAGACATGGCCTGGAGTCCCAGCTCGCATGTTCCTGCGTGACCTTGGGTGATTCACGAGCTTCTGGACTCTAATTACCTCATTTGAATAACAAGGAAATAATGTCTTTTCCCAGGACTGTAGAAGAGACGAAGGTAAGTGATAAATAAAACATTCTGGGACAAATTTTATTTCTAATGAAAACTCAGCCACTATGACACTGTGCAGGGTCACCAGGGCCGAATCCTTAGGGTCCCTTGGGAGCCTTTTCTCCCAGTGGTTCAGAAGCTGCTCCTGAGCAATGAAAAAACTTAACAGTTTGATTCAAGTTCAGGAGCTTCTCCAGCAAAGACAACTGGCAAATGGGTTATGCAACGAGTATATTGTTACGAAAATTCACATTGGATGCGATTCAGAAAATCTTATTCAAATGAAAGCAGAAAAACAATTCATCTTTAAAGGGAGAGGTTCCTCATTTCTGTCAAAGGGGTCGCTTAGACTGTGCTCTGAACAGGACCTCAGTGATCCTTCTGGTAGAGTTTAAAAACGCTTGGTCATAAAGAGTTATTCATACAAGGTACACAGTAGGGATTCCAAGTATTATATTTATATTTGTATAGAATGATATATGTTGTATGAATAAATACTGATGGCAATTATTTTTACGTCAGGGACTCAAAACCCTTCCTCTCAAAAATAGAATGCTCAGCAGAAAAAGCAAATTATCAAATGATATAGAGAATAGAATGCCATTTACATAAATGTTTAAAATATAAAAAGATACTACTGTGTTACCTTTCGTATTATATATATAATATATGCATATATAATGTATAATAGATATAAATACATATTGTATATTTATATAATATAAATATACAATATGAATTTAAACATGTACATTTATAAAATGTAATAATATGTAAACATACATATATATGTGTGTGTGTGTGTAGATACATATTAAACAAGCAAGATATACAATCTCCTCTGGGGAGCGACAGGAATAGAACTAGAGAGGCTTCAAATGTATCTGTAATATATTGTTTCTTAACAAATAACTGAAGCACAGATGTTAAAATATTCAGGTTTGACAAACCTATGTATTAGGACCAAAGATGTTTATTATACTACTACCTATGCTTTGCTGTATTACATAATGATGATTTAAATTACTATAATTAAAACAATGCAAACACATGATATAAAACCCTTTATAGAATAAAGGGGTACAATAAGAAAATTTAGAGCTTCCTAATGTGTGTCTCTACCATCCCAGGCCCATTTACCAAAAGTATCACTTTGATCAACTACATTGTAGTTCTTTCAGGATTACCTTAATAAATCTCAAACATATACCATTAGTCCTAGTTTTATTAATTTTAAGCGAAATCTATGAACATACTTCTATAAAAGACAAAATAATCAGCTGCATGACACTAACCATCATCCACCTCTTCCCCTCAACTGCTCTTTGAAACTCTGAACGATGTTACTTTTGCAAGGTGTACATCAATTACATGGACCAGTGTATCTACACTTCACCCTAGTTCTTGGCACTTGAAATGTTTTTTGTACTTTTTTTTACAATAAAAGTATGAATTTGGGGAGGGAAGAACGTAAAGTGAACTGGAAGCTATTTTTATTATTATTTTTAATTCTGGTAAAATGCACATATAATTTACCATCTTAACCATTTTTAAGTGTACAGTTCAGTGATACTAAGTGTATTTACATTGTGGTGCAGTCATCACTGCCATCCATCTCCAGAGCGCTCTTCGTCTTGCAAAACTGAAACCCCATAACCACTAAATACTAACTTCCTTCCCTCCACAAACTCCAGCCCCCACAACCGCTACCTATCACCATTCTGATTACTGTATCTATGAATCTGATTACTCAAATTGGAATCATACAGTATATGACTCTATTATACTGTATATACAAACAGCATAATACTGTTTAAGTGAAACTCCAGAATAAGCAGACTCATTTAGTGCTTTTGTGACTGGCTTATTTCACTGAGCATAATGTCCTCAAGGTTCATCCATGGTGTAGCATGTGTCAGAATTTCCTTCATTTCTAAAGGTGAATAATATTCCATTGCGTCTTCAAGACACTACTTTCAATTCTTTTGGATATATAGCCAGAAGTAAAATTGATGAATCATACAATAATTGTATTTTTAATTTCCATAGGGGCTGCACTATTTTACATGCCTGCCAACTGTGAAACTGTTCCAGTCTCTCCATATTCTTCCCAATGCTTATGCTCTGGTTTTTTACTAATAGTCATCGTAATGAGTATGGATGGTATCTCACTGTGGTCTTGATTTGCATTTCACTAATGATTGATAAGTCATCTTGAGCATCTTTTCATGTGCTTTTTGTCCCTTCATATATCTTTTTTGAAGAAATGTCTGTTCAAGTCCTTCGACCATTTTGTAATCATATTGGGTTTCTTTCTTGTTGAGTTGTAGAACTTCTTTATATATTCTAGATATTAACCCTTTATCAGATGCATAATTTACAGATATTTGATCCTATTTTATGGGATAATTAATTAGTATTTTATTCTTCTTGATGCTATTCTATATGGAATGGTTTTTCTTAATTTCCCTTTCAGATTGTTCATTGTAACTGTATAGAAACCCAAGTAACTTTTGCTTATTTTATATCCTGCAAGTTTGCTGAATTTATTAGTACCAACATTTTTTTGTGGAATCTTTAGGTTTTTCTACATATAAGATCACGTTATCTATAAAGAGAGATATGTTTACTTCTTCCTTTCCAATTTGGATGCCTTTTATTTCTTTTTCTTACCTAGTACTTTGTCTAGGACTTCTAGTACTATTTATTAATTGTAACGGTGATAGTTTCAGTCTTTCAGCATTTAGTATGATGTTAGTTGTGGGCTTTTCAAATATGGCTTTTATTATACTGAGGTAATTTCCTTCTATTCCTCATCATTTTACTGTTTTAATGTGAAAAAGTATGAAGAATTTTGTCAAATGTATTTTCTGCATCAATTGAGATGATTGTGTGGCTTTTTCCCCTTCTTTTTGTTAATGTAGTGTATTACACTGATGGATTTTTATTTCACATATGTTTCACATATCCTTGCATTCCAGGAATAAATCCCATTACATCATGGTGTATAATCCCTTTAATGTGCTGTTCAATACTGTTTGCTTGTATTTTTTTAAGGTTTTTTGCATCAATATTCATCAAGAATATTGGTCTATAGTTTTCCTTTGTTGTAAGTCTTTGTCTGGTTTTGGTATCAGGATAATGTTGATTTCATAAATGAGTTTGGAAGTGTCCTCTCCTCTCTAGTGTTTGGATGAGTTTGAGGAGGATTGGTATTAATTCTTCTTTAAATGTTTGATAGAATTTACCAGTGAAACCATAGGCTCTGGACTTTTCCCTGTTGGAATGTTTCTGATTACTGATTAAATTATCTTACTAGTTGCAGAACTGTTTAAGTTTTTTCTTTCTTCACAGTTCAATCTCGGTAGATCATATGTTTCTAGGAATTCATCCATTTCATCTAAGATATTCAATTTGTTGATGTACAATTACTCATAGTACTTTTTTTATTTTTGTAAAATTGGTTGCAATGTTCCTTCTTTCATTTCTGATTTTAGTTGAATCTTTTGTCTTTTATTCTAAGTAAATTCAGCTAAAGTTTTGTCAGTTTTGTTGATCTTTTGGAACAAACAACTCCTGGTTTCATTGATTTTTCTCTATTGTTTTCTTATTCTTGATTTTATTCATCTCTGCTCTAAACTTTATTTCCCTTCTTCTGCTAACCTGTGTTTAGTTTTATTTTTTATTTTCTTAAGATATAAATTTAGGTTACTGATTTGAGATCATTTCTAAATCTAAGCATGTAGATCTATAAAATTCCCTCTTAACATCACCTTTATTAGTTTTGATATGTTTTCATTTTCAGTTGTCTCAAGTATTTCTAATTTCTCCTGGAATTTCTTTGACCTATTGGTTGCTTGAGAGTGTATTATTTGCTTTCCACATATTTGTGGATTTTCTAGTTTCCTTCCTGCTGTTTACTTCGTTTCATTCCGTTGTGATCAGAAAAGATACTTTCAATAATTTTAATCTTTTAAACCCTATTAAGACTTGTTTTGTGGCATAACATAGGTCTATTCTAGAGAATGTTCCACCTATAGTTAAGAAAGTGCATTCTCTTGTGGTTGGGTGGGGAGTTCTGTACATGTCTGTTAGGTCCAATTGGCCTATACTGCTGTTCAAGTCATCTGCTTCCTTACTGATTTTCTGTCTGATTATTCTATCCATTGTTGAAAGTGGGGCATTGAAGTCTGCTGCTATAATTATAGAACAGTCTATTTCTCCCCCCAATTTTGTCTATTTTTCCTACATATATTTAGGACCTCTAATGTTTGGTGCATATGTTTAGAACTGTTGTATCTTCTTTGTGAATTTTATCAATAGATAATATCATCCTTTGTGTCTTTTAAGAGCTTTTGATTTAAAGTCTGTTTGATATTACTATAGCCATCCCTGCTCTCATCCCTGCTCTCTTTTGGTTACTAGTTTCTTAGAATACCTCTTTCCATCTTTTCACTTTCAATCTATGTCTCCTTAAAATGATTCTCTTGTACACAACAGATTATTAGATCCTCTCTTAAAAAGCCCATCTGTCAATCTACCAGTCTGTGTCTTTTGGTTGAGTAGTTTAATCCCTTCAACATAATGACTGATAGGGAAGTAGTTACTGTTGCCATCTGGTTGTTTTCTGTATACCTTATAACTATTTTGTCCCTCTTTTTCTACCTCACTATCTTCTTTTGTATTTAGTTGATGATGCGTGATGACATATTTTGATTCCCTCCTCATTTCCTGTTCTGTATATTCTACAGGTATTTCCTTTGTGGTTACCATGGGAATTGCATACAATATCCTAAAGTTATAACAATCTATTTTAAACTGGTAACAACTGACTTCAATTGCAACCAAAAACTACTCCTTCACTGTTTTCCCCCTGCTATGTTATTGATGTCACAAATCACATGTTTATACATTGTGCATACTTTATCATAGATTTATAATTATTTTAGGTTTCTGTTTTATAAATCCAATAAAGCAATAAAGGTAGAGTTTGAACCAAAACCAAACTAATGCAGATTTTTATATTTGCCCATGTATTCACCTTAACTTGAGAATTTTATATTTTTAATGGTTTTCAATTGTTATTTGGCATTCTTTTGTTTCAACTTGAAGGAACCCCTCTAGCATTTCTTGCAGGACAAGTCTAGTGGTAATTAACTCCCCCAGCTTTTGTTTTTCTGGGAATATCATACATTTTCCCTCATTTTGAAAGACAGTTTTTCCAGAACCAGAATTTTCAGTTGACAGGGTTTAGCTTTTTTTTTTTTTTACCTCTTTACATGTATCATCCCATGACTTTCTGGCCTGCAGAGTTTCTGCTGAGAAATATACTGAGAATCTGAGTGAGGATCCCTGTATGTGACGAATTCCTTTTCTCTGCTGCATTCAAGATAGTCTCTTTGTTTTTGACTTTTCACCATTTGGTTATATTGTGTCTCAGTGTGGGTCCCTCATGGTTTTATTTTACTGGGATTTCATTGAGGTTCTTATACG
Organism: Manis javanica; assembly: GCF_040802235.1. Lineage (NCBI taxonomy): Eukaryota > Metazoa > Chordata > Mammalia > Pholidota > Manidae > Manis > Manis javanica. Next base: position 82,561,061 of record NC_133167.1, on the reverse strand, counting down.
TGCATGTCTTTCCTCAAATTTGAGTAGTTTTCAGCCACCTTTATTTCTTCAAATAAGCTTTGTATCTCTTTCTCTCTGTGTTATCCTTTGGGGACTCCCACAATGAATATATCGATCTACTTAATGTCACAGAAGTCCTTAAGCTCTGTTCACTTTTCTTCATTCTTTTCTCTTTTTTGGCCCTCAGATTTAATAATTCCAAATGACCTATCTTCAAATTGCCAATTCTTTCTTCTGCCTGTTAAGTCTGCTGTTGAAACCCTCTAGAGATTTCTTTAATTTGGTTGTTTTTTTCAGCTCAAGAATTTCTGTTTGGCTCTTTTTTATAATTTCTCTCTGCTGATGGTCTCATTTTGTTCATATATCATTTTCCTGACTTCCTCTAATTCTTGTGTTCTCCTTTTATCTTTATACTTACAAAATTTGTTTTAAACTCTTTGTTGAGTATGTCTGAAGCTTGTGTTTCTTTAGGGTCAGCTTCTGGACACTTATTTTGTCTTATCAAATAGATTGTGTTTCGCTATTTCTTTGTATGCCTTTATGATCTTCTGTTGAAAGTGGGTATTTGAAAAAACATCCACCTCACCCACTCTTTGGAGACTGTTCTGTACAGGGGAAGACCCTCACTAAAAAGCCTAGTATGAAGGTTTAAGATTTTCTCAGGCCTTTTCTGGGCATAATCTTCCCTGGACCCGTGTGTGGCTTCTTTTAAATGTCTTAAATGCCTGAGTGTCTCACCTCTATTCTCTCCCAGGGACTTACCAATTTTATTGTATTCACCTGCCTGTCATCTTTTGCCCCAAGTTATCCATGGGTCTGCAGTCCACCTGAAGCTCACTCGCAACATGTTGCCTGTCAGTGTTTTAGCAACCTCCAATCTGATAGCCAAAGTATACCATATTCCCATCAATGCTCCAAGTCAGGTGAGACAGAAACCAGTCAGGCAGCCTCCCTAAAAGCCAGAATGTTGCAAATAAGTTCTACATCTTTTCCACTCTAAATGAGGAACAGTATTGTTCAGCTTCATCCAGCCAAATAAGGAGTGGGGCAAAGGTGAGCAAAAACACCACAAACTGTCCTATTATTCTGAGTGTGACTTTTCCTTGGTTTGGAATTCATTAGGCTGCTGTAGATACCTGGTTTTTAGAGTTCCCACAAAATTACTTTGATTACTATGTCATTATTTACTTGATGTTTCTGTGGATAAATGAAGGAGTTTCCTAGTTTGCCCATTTTTTACAGTCATCTTTTTTTAAAACCTAAATTGGTGGTATCACTACCATAAATTAGATTAAGTTATTCAATGTCTTCCTATTAAAATAAAATTCAAACTCCTTGGCCTTCAGGCATTGCATAATTTGTCCAAAGCCTTTCCTGTCCAACTATAATTTGCTCTATTCTTTCCACTTCTCACTAAGCTCCAACCAAAATAAAATTTTAGTCCCAGGAATGCTTAAATTCTTCCTGCCTTGAGGTCTTTTCACATGCTCTCGCTTTTATCTAGAACACCTTTCCTTCCCTCTCTGCATTGCTAATGCCAATTTTGTTCTCTCAAGTATTATCTCATGAGACCCTTCTCAGAAAGCTTGTCCTTTACCTTTCACATCAGGTTAGTCCTATTGTTCTATACATCACAACACCAGCCATTTTTCCCTTATATGGCCTTTTCAACTGTAAATATATAGTTTTTTGATGATATTTACTCAATATCTATCTCCCCTACAAGTTTGCAATCTCTTCAGCATAATGAAATGTTTGCTGTTTATTGCTATATCCACAGCCCCTAGGACAGCTCCTAGGACACAGTAGGCACCCAAAAATATTTTTGTTTGTTTCTTTGGTGAATAAATGAAGCTCTTGTTTTACCTCCTCCCCTTTTTAGTACTGTGAGATGCTGCTGCATACGAATTCCATTTCTGGTTTTAATATTTACGCACTAGTCTGTTTCAGTGTCTTTCCATTTTATCCCTGTGCTGACCTGGGGCAACATAACAAAGTAGCAAAGCTTTCCTCCTTCAGTGTCCTTCGACTACCTTAATCATTTTCTTTCCCTTCAGGTAGCCAGTGCTCTCCTCCTGTGAAAAAGTAATTGCATTTCTAAAAATGACCTTGAGTTCTTACTAAATTCTAGACTTATTTCATCAAGAGGCCCTCTTAGCAGTAGACAGTGCATAAACATATGGTGGAATTGCCCACATCATTGACAGGCATGGAAGAAAGGCAACTTTGGAGGGAGCTCCATAACCGGTAGGTAGCAGTGCTGAGTCCCTCCTACCTTCCCTTAGGAAGTGGCACAGAGTCCCTCCTCGCCACCTCATTCCTTTTTTCAAGCCTTCATTCACCTACTATATGAACAGTATATACAGAAACTAGTAGCACAGAAATGAATAAGATTTGATCGCCATCTTTAAATTTAGTCTAGCAAAAGAGATGGCTACTTAAATGAAAATTATAATACATATCTAATTATTAATTCATTCAGCAAACATTTATTGATAACTTAATCTGTGTCAGGCTGTTGAGAAAACAAGAATGAAAAGAAACATTGTTGTTCTTAAACAGATGGCAATATAAAGGCAAACATATTTATAAGCAATTATCGTTGAAATACACGGCTGAGGTCTCAAAGAAGTGGGAAATAATTGCCTCATATAATTCTTTCTGCAACTCCCCTAATAAAGGAAATTTCCATCCTCAGGAATATTTTGCCTTTAACAAATGGCAAGGAGGCAGGCCACTTTTTTTCCAGAAAGAAACAAAGCACAATATAAAGGGAAAATTATGATGAAGGAAGACAAAGGGACCTATAAAATGCAAGGAAATAAATGTCAGGAGAATAAAAGGTTAGAGTAAAAGCTCATTTAAACTTTTAATAAGGTTGAACAGGAATCAATTAAAAACAATATTTTCTCAATTCAGTTCCACAGCTAAAGGGCTGCTGGGATCTTGCTGGGTCACTTGCTTCAATTCCCTGCCTCAAGGATATACTTGATTTCAACTATCCTGGATAGTAACTGTGATGTTCCCACCCATATTTCCTGGTTTCTGTGCAACTTTATTTTTGCCAATTAACCTAATTCATTTTTTTACCTTGGCAGAAGGAAACAATAGAACCAGCATCTATTTATAATCCATTGTTTCACCTAGAGCTTCTCAGAGGCAATATCTGATATGGAATTTGGTGAGACATGGACTACCCAGGGCACACCCCCTTAATCATCACTACCAAACTGTTAGGGAGGACAGAGTGTGAGGACCTGAAGTATAGGAAAGCATCTTAACTGAATTTGTTAGTATTTTGATGAAGAGACATTTGGATTGAATTTCTTTGTTTGCATTAAGGGTCCAAATTACAAACTGTACATTCAAACTCCCTCTCAGGAATCATAGTCTCTGAATCTGTATGCATCCTCAACTTTTTTTGACCCTACAATGGAAAACCAAAATATCAACTGTAGTGGACACTGTGAAGCTCAACCACGTCAGAGCCCAATGATCCTCCCTAACTTTTTAATATCAAGCAGGTTGTGTCCTTAGATAATAAACAATCCTTTTACATGTTTTGAATGTTCAATGTATTAAATCATTGCCAATAAAATTTATAAATTGATTTTCCTTAAATATTTCCCCCTTTATTATAAATGAAATTAAATCTTCTTAAATGATTTACAATAGATTTAACAATTTAGCCTGGTGGATTCTTTTGAACCTACAAACACCTCAATCAGTAGACAAACCAACCTGAAATACAGTGTTTCCAAATGTAGTACTAATTTAGACTTAATCACATTTAGAACATCAACATGGGCTTGATCTATTTCTTTTTTATTTCTCTATTTGCCTGGAACAAATAGTTCTAAAATTCATATGAAACCACAAAAGATCCCAAATAGCCAAAGATATCCTGAGAAGGAAGAATAAAACAGGGGGGATCTTGCTTCCCAACTTCAAGCTCTACTACAAAGCCACAGTAATCAAAAGAATTTGGTACTGGCACAAGAACAGACCCATAGATCAATGGAACAGAACAGAGAGCCCAGATAATAAATAAACACATATATGGCCAATTAATATATGATAAAGGAGCCATGGACATACAATGGGGAAATGACAGCCTCTTCAACAACTGGTATTGGCAAAAGTGGACAGCTACATGCAAGAGAATGAAACTGGATCACTGTCTAACTCCTACACAGAAGTAAACTGGAAATGGAACAAAGGCCTGAACATACATCATGACAGCATAAAACTCACAAAAGAGAAAACATAGGAAAAAATCTCTTGAATATAAACATGAGCAACTTTTTCCTGAACACATCTCCTCAGGCAAGGGAAACAAAATCAAAAGTGAACAAGTGGGACTATATCAACTAAAAAGATTCTGTACAGCAAAGGACACCATCAGCAGAACAAGAAGGCATCCTACATTATGGGAGAATATATTTGTAAACGACTTGTCTAATAAGGGGTTCACATCCAAAATATATAAAGAGCTCATTACCAAACTGTTAGGGAGGACAGAGTGCCTCAACAACCCCAAAACAAATAACCCTATTAAAAAATGGGCAGAGGAGGTAGAGAAAGACAAATGCTAAATGATTTCCGTCATTTGTGGAGTATAACAATGAAGCAAAACTAAAGGAACAAAATGGCAGCAGACTCAGAGACTCCAAGAAGGGACTAGTGGTTACCAAAGGGAAGAGGTGCAGGAGGGTGGGTGGGGAGGGAGGGAGAAGGGGACTGAGGGGTATTATGTTTAGTACACATGTTACGGGGGATCACGGGGAGAACAGTGTAGGACAGAGAAGGCACATAGTGGATCTGTGGCATCTTACTACACTGATGGACAGTGACTGCATTGGGGTATGGGTGGGGACTTGATAATATGGGTAAATGTAGTAACCACATTGTTTTTTCATGTGAAACCTCCATAAGAGTGTATATCAATCATACCTTAATAAAAATTTTTTTTTAAATAAAAAATGGGCAGAGGATCTGCACAGACACTTCTCCTAATAAGAAATTCACATGGCCAAACAGGCACATGAAAAGATGCTCCACATCGCTAATCAACAGGGAAATGCAAATTAAAACCACAATGAGGTATCTCCTTACACCAGTTAGGATGCCCAATATCCAAAAGACAAGGAACAACAAATGGTGGTGAGGACGCAGAGAAAGGGGAACCCTCTACACTGTTGATGGGAATGTGAATTGGTTCAACCATTGTGGAAAGCAGTATGGAGGTTCCTCATAAACCTAAAAATAGAAATGCCATTTGACCCAGGAACTCCACTCCTAGGGATTTACCTGAAGACAACAAGATCCCTGATTCTAAAAGACATACGCACCCCTGTGTTTATAGCAGCACTATTCACAATAGCCAAGACATGGAAGCAACTTAAGTGTCCAACAGTAGATGAATGGATAAAGACATGGTACATATACACAATGTAGTGTTATTCGGCCATGAGAAGAAAACAAATCCTACCATTTGCAACAACATGGATAGATCTAGAAGGTATTAAGCTCAGTGAAATAAGCCAGATGGGAAAGACAGGTACCAAATGATTTCACACATTGGTGGAGTAAAATAACAAAGCAAAACTGAAGGAACAAAACAGTGGCAGACTCCAAGAAGGGACTAACTGTTACCAAAGGGAAGGAGTTGGGGAGGGTGGGTGGGGAGGGAAGGAGAAAGGGATTAAGGAGCATTATGATTAGCACACACAATACAGGTAGGTAACGGGGAGGGCGGCATAGCATTCAAAGACAAGTAGTGACTCTATAGCATGGACAGTCATTGCAATGGGTGGGGGCTGGTGAGGACTCGATAATAGGGTGAATGTTGAAATCACAATGTTGCTCATGTGAAACATCCATAAGATTGTATATGAATAATACTTTAATTTTTTTAAAAAAGATGATGTTTTAAAGATTATATAGTCCCTTATAGTTATAACTATTTATTAAACCAATACGAATTTTTCTAACCATGAGGTTCAACAAAATGTTGGTTCTTTGTAACTGGAAGTTACTCCTCATATGATGAATCCTTAAGGTACTTGGATGGCATTCAATAACCATCCCCATTATAGCAGCACTAAATTTATATATGTGCAATTACACTCCTATAACAATGAGCACAACTAGTACCAAATTTTGGTTTCAAGCTACCACTAAGAAAAGCACAAGTGCTACTTGGAGAAATAACTGATTCAAGGTACTGGAGAGAGAAAGTGTAAGATGAGCTGGAAGAGCTTAGTGTGCCAGAAAGTAAGATGCTCAAAATGCAGTGGGCAATATGGCAACTAATAAGTGTGAAAGGAATGAAAGGGGAATTAGAAAATTTTTCAACCATATAGTAATAATTGATTCATACAAGAATCATTAATGGGTGATTATCATGAGAAAATTTGTTGGGATATTCACACACTTTCAAAGTGTCTCCCTAGTGAAATATCTTTCCAAGTATTTGTTCAATTCCAAAGGGAAAATGGTATTTACAATGAAGAAGGCTGACAGATAACCCCTTAACCAAGGGATCAAAGTCAACAGCACTAACAGCAGTAGAAACTGACATGGCCCAGATGATGCACGGAGCAGAGCGCAACATCACATACACAACTCCTGCCAAAAATGCACAGCCTGAATCTACATGAGGACCCACTTCAAAAATGGTGATGCTATGAAAGCAGAAGTGAAGTGAGGAAATCTCCTAAATAAAGAAGACAAAGAGATTTGACAATTAAATGCAATGTGTGATACTGGCATCAGATCCTCAATTGGAAACAAAAGGTTATTAAGAATGTTATTCCTATTATTTGGAAATATTTTATTATAGACCATATACATTAGATACTAATAATGTAGTAATGCTAAGATTTATGAATGTGATATTTGTGATTAGGTAAAAAGGTAAAATAATGTCCCTGTTCTTAGAAAACACATGCTGAAATACTTTGTGGTAGGGTCATTAAGCCTGAAATTTAATCTAAAATGATTTCATGATTTAGATAATAATATTAATGATTTTATAGGAACACTTATATATGAGAGAAGGAAAACTAATGTGGAAATTGTAAACACCTGGTGAATATAGGTAAAGGGTGTATAGGAATGAGGAATGTGAGTTCTTGGAAGAATAAAGGGCTAGTATTGTCCACCACTTTTAATTTGACAAAACACCTGAAATACATTTCTCTTTGGATTCATGTGTTTTACTCATTTTTCCAATTTACTGCAGTATACTACTTAGAGAGTAATATATAGTACTATACAGTAACATATACACATATACATATGTATGTACAATATATATATACTGTATTTATATATATACACACATGACATATAGTATCATGTCATACTATATACATACTATATACTGTATATAGGATATGTTGCAATATCCCACTTAGAGAACGAAGTTTAATTAAGCATCACTTTTTGCTACATTGATTGGATACGTTACTTTACAGACTTTTCTCCTGACAATATGTCAGCACTGTTGGCACTTCTTTGTGGTATGTTCTTCCTCCATTTTCAGTTTTAGCTGAAATAGAAGCTCCTCTGCGATCCTACCCTGTCTCCTCCAAAAGACTTCGTGTGCTCCCACGAACCTTCAAATAATATTCTGACACTGCTGTTTCTCCTTCTGCCTACATGTGCCTATCTGTGATGGTGTTTCTGAACTACCATCCAACATTCCTTTTCCCGACCCATAATTTGGAAACAGGAGTAGGGGATTTATTTTCCTTCAGATTATATCTCCTCCCTGCTGACTTCTCTCACCTCACCACTGCCTCAGAATATCCAGACAAGACAACCGGCTGCGGCATCTCACCCCAGTTCAGACCCGGTGCTCCCACCAGCCAGGTGGGTGGCTGTGGATGTTTACGGCTCTACCTCTCAGTCTTCTCATCAGTAAAACTGTAAACTGTCCTTCACATAGTTGTAGTCAGCATCACATAAGTTAACAAATGTCAAACTCTTAGCACCCTGACTAGCAAAAAAATGTAAAATGAATGTTACCTGCTGTCATCACCATCAATGCTACAGCAGCGCAATCAGCAGCTGTCCAGAGACAGAAAATCAGAACTAATGAAATGTAAATGTTTCTAGTCGCTGACATTAAGGTGTGTTTAATGAGGTATGTACCATAGTTAACTCTTATGACCAAAGTTTCAGAGAGTCTCATAGAGGGAAAGTCACAGTAATTTTAGTCCTGAGTTCACAAAAAGCAACCATTAATTCTTAACCTAATTAATGACATTAACTTTCACAATAATATGTTCCAAAAGCAGAGAAATCTATTAACCAAATAAAAGTATGACTCATATATTCATGGGTCCATTCTTTAGCTGGCATTCATGGGGCATCTACCATCTATCAGGTACTCTTCTGAGTCTTGGTGACATTGCAATAAACAGAGTAGACAAATTCCGTGCTTCCATGAAACTCACATTGAATGAACATACAGTCATTCAATGCAAAAATAAATTCTGTATGTTATACATCACATAGTGATAAATGCAAAGGCCAAAAGGGTCAGAAAGAGACAGAGAATAATGAGGAAGGTGCTACTTAAATTGGTAAGTCAGAGAAGGCCTCCCCCAGGAGTTATCACTTTGGAAATTCCTGATTAATTTCATCTTCTTATGTTTTGAATAATATAGATATTAAGTCTGCCAATATACAACAAACTCATATCCTTCATTGTGTAAAATCTTGCCCAAGATCACTGTGTCCAGATTTTTAAACAGAGGAACATTCTTGGCTAGTTATGGATTAATTCCGATCCATAGCATACCTGCAGCTGTTGAGCACACACACCAACTTCAATTAGTTCCAGCCTGGGAAGCACCACTTAGCTCCCAGTGAAACAGAGATGTCAGCTTCGGGTGACTAGTTTATGCTAGCCTGAGCTACATTTAGGCAATTTATGGGACATAGTTTACTCCAGACTCATTTATCAGTCTACAAAAACCATTGTATTCTGAGTTCTGTGTCTGTTCAGGATGCTAATGGTTAGTGGTTCTCTTCTGTGATTAGAGTGTGGCTGTGACATTTCTTTTTCTTCCCCACCCCACCTTTCTTGGTTAACCCTCACTTCAAGTATACTGCAAATCATTAAAAGTCTCTACCTTTTTCCAAAAATACATAATATCAATTATTCTATTTTTGAGGGTCACATCATATTCTATAAGGAATCTCCTCCATTTCATGTGGTCAATGATTCTGTGATACGCTGCCCAGACTCACCTTTAAGAATGAAGGACCTAGTCTCGCCCTCAGCCCTATTCTGGAAGAGCCTTGGTTGAAGAGAGCTATGTTGCCCAAGGTTACTTCCCTGGACATCCTGCATCTAATGACTGGTCAGACATAGGCATATAAAGGCCCAGTCCCCTCTCCTCAACTCAGGACCACTCTACAAGGCCTGTCCACACCAAGATCTCCCCGTGGGCCACTGTGGCATTCACTGAGCTCACATCCCAGCCCAACCATTCCTGCTGCCCAGTCTCACTTCTTTCTCTTATCTTCCATGGATCCTTCCTCCAGAGCACTCTCTAATGCGCTATCACATTCCAGGGAGACTAGCATAAATTCAATGCTTCCATTAAAGACCTAAGGGATGCAAAGGTGTTGATCCCCATCATATCTCCATAATTCACCAGTCACTCACCTTAGATGGACTGTGAAGAATAACAATGGATTACCTCAAACTCAACTAGGCAGTAGTAGCCCAATTGCAGCTGCCTACCAAATACATCATCTTTGCTCATACAAATTATGACAACTCAGGCACATGACTTGTCAAACACATTTTTTTCTTAGCCTCATAAACACAGAGAACAGACTGGTGGTTGCCAAAGGGGTGGGGGTGTGGGGGATGGATGAAATAGGTGAAGGGGATAAAGAGGTACAAACTTCCAATTATAAAACACATTAACCACAGGGATAAAATTACAGCATAGAGAATATAGTCGATAATATTGCAGTATCTTTGAATGTTGACAGACGGTAACGATACTTAACATGGTGAGCATTTAGTAATGTATATAATTGTCAAATCACTATGCTGTACACCTGAAACCAATATAATATTGCATGTCAACTGTAGTTCAATAAAAAATACATTACTTTCTAGCCATAAAAGAAAAGAAGATCAGAAAGAGTTCTGGAAATAGATAAGAGAAGACATATGCAGTCCTGCCCAGGAGTTACATTAATTCTTCTTCCATGCCATAATATAGTTTTAAGAGACATTGACTGACTAGGCACATCACAGAAAATCTTACTGGTCCATTATCCCTGAGAGAGCATGCAGACTGGATCAGATGAAAAAAAAAGTGACAAACACACTGCAGGCCTAGGTGAAATACATGGATGCCAGAGGGTGGGAGATAAACCCTATGAGCATTCAGGTCCAGCCATATCAGTAACATTTTTAGGAGTTTCATGGTCGTAAGCATGTTGGGACATTCATTCCAAAGAAAGGACAGATTGTTGCAACTTGAACATCCTACCACAAAGAAGGAAGAAAGAAGTACACACAGAAGGTGTTTCCATGTCTGGGAATTTCCATAGCCAGGAATACTGCACCAAATCGTGTGCCAGGCAGCATTAAAGATTTCCAGCTTTGAGTAAAAACCAAAGCAGGAAAAGAATGTATACAATGCAGACTGGTACAAGTACCCCTGTCACTTGAGTAACATAACCCACCAGTATGCATCGCATTAGGGTTATCTGCAATGGGAAAGGTGCCGTATGGTATTTATAGCAAGCCCAAATGAAGAGTCACAACACAGATAGATGTTCAGGGTTTTGGAGTAAGGCCATGCCATCTACAGCAGATATTTATACATCTTTCAAGAAGTAGATCCTGTTATTCTATTGGGTCCAGGGTGAAATGCAGTGCCTGACCATGGACACCAAGTAGCCAGGAGGCCTGAACTTCTCATAAGCTGGGTACTGTCAGACTACAAAGTCATCAGGTCAGATAGTTCTAGGACTCACACATCATGAGATGGACACAGCAGACCCAAGACCAAGCATTAACAGGACCAGGAGACACAAGACAGCTACATGAGCAGGTAGCTTAAATCCTGAAGTAATCTACCGTTGTAGCATTTGGCCTATCATACCCATCACCATACTGGGGATCCATCACAGGGTTGATGCAAAGGAAGACAACAGACACATGTTCTGGGTTTGGATTCGGCTTTTTCTTGGAAAAATATCCACGTTTGGTTATAAATGGGTTTGCCCTATGTGTGGATAAAAGCTGAAAACAGAGGGAGGTTATATTATAGCCTGACTTAGATGAGGCTCTTAAGAGTGACAGAGGAAAATCCTTCCAATAAGCAGAGCTTAAGGCAATGCGTTTGGTCATGTTCTTTGTTTGAAAAGAGAAGTATCCCAATGTGCAGGGACCGCTGAGCAGTAGCAAATGGCTTGACTTAGAAGCTCAGTAGTCAAGAAGAATAAAAGCTGGGAGGGCAGGAAAAGGAGCCCTGGGTTAGCAGGATTTGGATGGACATGAAGTGTGAAGATCTTTGTGTCAAATGTTAATACCTGTAAAAGAGCATCCATCATGGAAGATACACGAAATAATCAGGTAGACAATGCAATCAAGCCCGTTGATGTCAGCCAATTTCTGTAATCAACCTCCCTGGCACTAGCACAATGGACACTGGAAAGAAACAGCTATATTGGCAGGGATAGAAGCTATGCACGGGCTCAACACTTTATCTCCATTTACCAAGGCTGATCAAGCTAGTGATCTGACTGAACGTTCAATCTGCTAGAAGCCGAAACCAATGTTAACTGCCCAGAAAAGCACCGTCCCTGCAGGAGCCAAACAGCCACCTGGCTGCTTGTTGAATATATGGGCCCTTTCACCTGAGAAGAAGCTGTAATGCATTTGACAGGAACGGACACATGTTCTGGGTTTGGGTTTTCTGCCTGGAGCACACCAGTCATCAGTCTGAGCACTTAAAGCATTCGATTTATCAGTGTCATCCTACATGACACAGCGTCAGACCAAGGGGACCATGTCAAAGACAGCAGGTGCAAGAACGGGCACCTGGACCTGAGCATGAGACCATTTGTCATATGACCTAGCACACCAATAAAAAGCTGCAGGCCCCACGGAGTAATGGGGTGGCCTGTTGAAGGCACAGCTGAAGGGGCAGCTTAAATGTGATACTGTCAATGTGGGGTTCCAGCCTCAAAAAGATATTGCGCACTCCAATTCAATGATACTTAGGTTGTGCTACGTTTCTGCTGTTCGAGTACATGGGCTCAGGACCAGATATACAGAAGCAAGAGTGGAGCCGCCGCTCACCACTCCCAGTGGTCAGTGCGGATGCTTCATGCTTCCCATTCCTGCATCTCTGGGACCTGCATTATACTTGAGGCCCTGTTTTCCAAAGGAAAAATGGTTTCACTATGGAAGCAAAAAGATTCTAGTTGTAGTATAAGCTTTGGCTGACATCTTAGTCATTTTAGGCTCTTTGAGCCAAGAGAGAAGCTTATAAAAGAAAGAGCCGCATCTTGGCCATGGTAATGAACCCTGATCATTGGGAGAAGGTAGGCCTTCTTTTTTCTACACAATGGGGACACAAGATGTGATCCACTTGCCTGAGCTTGATGGCAAATGGAGGAGGGCAAGGGAGGCTCAGGGTGCGCAGGGTCAGGCCGCCGAGACTGGCGGGGCACACGGGGAACGGCTCTGGTCCTTAGTCCTGCACTAAGCAGAGGTTGACTTCCAGAGTGGAGGTTAATTGATTTTATGGCCTTGGGAATATCACTCGGAGTCTCTGGTCCCATCTCTAAAATGAGGTAGACTAAATGATCTTTAATGTCCTTTAGAGCTCTAAAAGCCTGACATCTAAATATATAAATCCCAAAATCATTATTTCTGTGACATGGCATTTAAGAGGGACATCTCTGTTTTATTGTTAATTTTGTTACCAAGAAAAAAAAATGTTAAGTCCGTATGAAAAAAATCTCAGGTCCTTGCCCCCCCAAAAAATGTTTTTTAAGTCCTATTAGTTCATTGTTTCTCGCCCCTTTGTTCCTTCCTTATTGACCTTTAAAAATTTTTTTTGTGTGTGTATACAGTTATATAATCATCACCCAGATCAAGATATCAAACATTCTCACTAATTTTTCCCTCTTCACCTATTTCACCGTTTTTTAAAAATCCTTTTCTGGCATGTACCTTTTTCTCCCGCCCCTAGGAGGCTTTGAACAAATGACGGTACTCAGCACCGACACACGACTCTTGTAATGAATGATTTCAAACATTTCATGTTTCTCCTCCCTGTTTCGCTTCTTTGCGATCTCTGTTGCATCAGACAGACTTTCTGTCTTGTTCTCCTTATTCAGTATTCATAATTCAGTTTATGACTAGAGCTCCTCAGAAATACATGCATGTTCTCACCAAATGCTTTTCCTTCCCTAACGCGCATGCTCTACCACCTTCCTGCCCCATTCCATTCAGCCGGCATGCCTTTCTCAGCATTCTTGTAGAGGTTGCCTAAAACGACCCCTGTTCCCTTTCCTATCCCTCCCTGCTAGCATCCAACAGGCCCACACATTTGCATGAAGAAGAAAAGACATGCCCACACATTGCACAGGAGCAATTAGGAATGAGCCATTCTGGACGTCTGAAGAGGAGCCCCAAATAGACATGAGCTGAGTGTGTTCAGGGCTCACTCTGCCAGAGGAGTTCCCTCAGTTAGTTCTCCCAGGCTGTATTTTCAGAGTCATCTGTCACAGCTCCCAGGCCAGAACTCATAACTCATGTGCTGTGCTCTCCATCAAGACACAGTTAATGTCAGAAAGGGGTTACTCTCTAAAGGAGATCTTGACTCATGTCCTGACTGCCAGGCCACAGAGCCGCTGAAAGGAAGAGCATACGGCTCACCTGCATCAAAGCTACAGTGACAACCTTCCACACTGTACAATACATGTATATCTCCTCTTCTCAGGCCATCCCTCCAAACCAGTAATGTACTTTTAAATGAGGGATGTTAACAATAAATACGTATTGCCATGTATGGTGGACTCCAATGCTATGTGAAACAGAGACATCGTGGCAGAGGGAGAAAGTGAGAGTTGGTAGGTTCCTACATTAGTGTCTCCCACATGCTCCTGGTTGCTTGTCCGCTTCTGGAAATGTGTTTATTCCTTGTCAGTCAATGAATGAATGTCAAAGATAGTTTTGGGGTTGTTTTTCAGATCCTCCCATTAAATCATACTGAATCTGTAAGAGAATAAACCCCAACTCCTTTAAACCAAAATACCATGATTTGGAGTATTCTTTTTCCTAACCTTGTTAACTGCCAAATGTTCTCAATGCCTGGTTCTTAGTTTTAAGATGAAAGCATTTTCCTCTCCTTTTCCTCTCAGAAGGTCAATTTACTAATCCAGAATTGTTTACCTTCTTTGCTTATTGACACGTCACATCACAACGGGTTCACCTACTCTGTTGTCAGAGCACTGAACACAGACATGAAGGTGGGAAGGTAACATTCATGCCATAGTATGTGCCAGCAAACAAACAGGAATGCTGGCTATGAAATTCCTTGAGGATGAGAAAATGTGCACCTGTGTGCCTCAAAGCCTTGTGTCTCGAACTGCCGCTCCCCTCCTGTCAACCTTGCACAGTGAGGGGAAGAAGGTTGGGAATGTCTCCAAAGCTCTCAGAACAGCACAAAATGGGACAGCAGTGCCACCAAGGGACAGAGAGAGCAGCAACTAATAAAAACCAGTACACAATGCCTTACACACAGAGGATGCTGGGTTAATCACCATCAACCTACAGTTTAAAATATACTGGCTGCAATGTCGATTTGAGAGACCAGAGAGGTGTTGCGTTCCAACCATCTCTTTGAAATTCACACCCAACTTCTTCCATGGATTGTGGCCCCAGGATGCAGGTGTTAGAAAGGTTTACATTTGGTGCTAACTGAAAAATTGGGTCTCTCAGTCCTATGGAGAATATAATGTCTGCAAGAACAAAGATGATGAATGGACCGAGTGTGTTCCTTCACCCTACCAGGCTCACATGCTCTCATGTGACAGTGAAGGGAAATGACAGCAATTCCTTTAACTACTGACAAGAAACTGTGGTCATGGGAGTACCATCCTGGGCAGAGCAGATGATACCATAACCCCCTCACTCTGCCATCCCCCCTCCCTGGGGAAATGCCCTGTGCTTTTCGCCATGAGAGAGCCATGTCTAACAGGACACTGACAGCAGCACATTATATCCTGAAAAATCACGAGCTGTAATGTGGCCAAGCACCGTAAGGAATCACCACAGGGTGCCACTTTCTGCTACTAGTTAGGCATGAGCCTTACCCAGCAATGATGTAACACTTTTTAGAGTTTTAAGAATCTGTCAACCACCCAACACTCTCTATCATCCATAACAGCATTTCATGGCATTTGCATATTTGTATAATACAAATACAGTTTTCAAACTGCCTGCAGATATATTCTTGATTAAATTCATTCAATATTGTTTAAGACCTTACAATAAGCCAGGAAAATAACCCTCACACATAAACATACAACAGCAAATTAGGTATTATTAGCTCCATCCAGCAAAGAAGAAATGGAAGGCGGGGATGTAAAGTAATATCCCAAGGTCACAACATGGCAGTTTAGAGAAAAGGTTGGCAAGCAATACAGACAGAACGATTTGCCAAGGTAGTAAAGGTCTGTTACCAGATTACTCTCAATTACCAGCACAATGAATATGTAAAGGAAAAAGGTAAAGCCTCTGATAACTCAGAAGCTTCTATGCACTTAACTGCTTCAAATTTAACATTGAAATTAAACCTCTAAATTTAACTTCTTTCTGTTTTTCCTCCTCCTTTTTCTGTCGGAAGTGTGTGAATGAATAAAGATATCACCAAATCTGGTTATCATCAACAGGAATTCTTACCCTTTTTTGCATCACTGACCTCTTTGATGAGCCAGTGAAGTCAAAGAATTCCATCTTAGACTACTGTTTTCAATGAATAAAATAAAATATGTAGGATTCAAAAGATAATAATCAAGTTGAAATACAATTATAAAACTATCAAAACAACTGCAATTTAAGGATAGTACTTATGTAATGCATTAAGAGACACTAGCTGCATGTCTAATAACTATTCTAATTTAAAAATAGTGATAAACATCAAAAAGCCTCCACAGGGATCTGGGTGATGCTGCGGTTGTGGCTGCGTCCACCCCACCGTTTCCTGGACTTGCCATTGGAATGAGGAGGGAGATGTCTAGGCTGGCATGTGCATACAGTGAGACAACGAATTTGACCGGATCTGTACTGTTGGAACTCAACCAGGAGTTGGGAGGGGTGCAAGTTGTAGCACTCCAAAATCTTATGACTATAGACTATCTACGGTTAAAAGAACATATGGGATGTGAACAGATCCCAGAAATGGGCTACCTTAATTTGTCTGATTTTTCTCAGACTGTTCAAGTACAGTTGGACAATATCCATCATATCATAGACAAATTTTCACAAATGCCTAGGGTGCCTAAATGGTTTTCTTGGCTTCACTGGAGATGGATGGTAATTATAGATTTGCTTTGTTTATGTCACCGTATTCCTATTATGTTAATATGTGTGTGCAAATTAGTTAGTAGTTTAAAACCTATACATACTTAAGGTACTCTACAAGAAGATATGTCAAAGAAATAATCAATCCTCCCATGTTTTCTTCCATATGCTACCTCTATAGCTTTTCTTCTTCCTTCTTAATTACAACGCTTAAATAGAATTCGTGCCTCATATAGAATTTACCGAGTATCATAATTCCTCCAGGTGGTAAAGATACCTCGAGACAAGTGCTGGGCATAGAAGCCACAGGGCATAAATCTGCAAAGAAGTAAAAAGCTAACCTTTTCAAACAATATGGCATCTCTCTCACTTACCATCTTTACATTTCCCTGTATGGCCCGGAAGATGACTGGTTAGCCAGAGACGGGTAAGATTCCTCAAGGGAGGAACAACCTAAGACAGGCACAGTCGCAGGGGGGCCATCAGGTGAGAAATTGGGGATCAACAGAGGTGAGGCTCAGAACCTCATCCCCCCTGCTTTGAGAGAAATCTGCATCCATGGATGTTTTGCTGCCCTTGTCTAGCTTGGATTAATACTTAGTCCACAGGCACACACTTAATCATCTACATTTGCCCTCTTACAGCACTAAACTATGTTTTCTACCTTTATCTTGCATCTACCTACCACTTCAGCATTTTATTAAAAATAAAAATAATAATAATAATAAAGGGAGAAATGTGGGATCAACATATAAATCAAGTATAAAAATCAAACGAATATTCATATTTGATCTGATTGTTTATAGTTCATAATGCGTGATCAAAACCGAAAGTTTCTGTGATGAATGCCCTTGTACTGTTCACCATGTAAGAATTTATTCACTATGTAAGAATTAGTTCACCATGTAAGAACTTGTTCGTTATGCTTCAGAAGATTGGAGACTGATGAGAATTAGGCTTGAGATGGATTAATGATTGTACATTGAGCATTGACCCCCCTATACTGAATTTTATTGTTGTTAACAACCATTTGATCAATAAATATGAGAGATGCCCTCTCAAAAAAAAAAATAGTGATAAAGCATAAATGGAATTTCCAGAGATCTCCAACAGCTATAATGTGTTATGAAAATATCTGTGATTTCTGTTGTTGATAAGGTCACAGACACTCTTAAATACCACTGTGCTACATATATAATTGAAGGAACTGTTAAATTTCAGTTAGTGATTAATTATTAAAAAGATGGAATTTTTATGGACCATCTGAATTCCATCCAAGGGCTTTTTATGGCCCATGGACCCTACATTTAAACCTCCCGCCAGTGGAGGAAGGAAAGGATAGGAACATTAAGGATGTACATCAAATACTCAGAGTAGCCTGAATTAGCAGTGGGTTCATCAGCCCAGATAATAACACTGTTTTGTGCATGTTTTCTAGATCCCCACAGCTCCTAGAGCAACAATAAATAGCAGTCAGATGTCAGGAGCGCCTGTTGACTGACTCATGGATGGTCAGTCCCGTCTCAGGGCCTCCCTGCCTAGTGGATTTCCCCTTTTTCCTCCTGCAGATCAGCGGACTCTCCTTAACAGAATGAGCATGTGGTCTCAGCAAGCCACAGGAATAAGAATGAAACAGTCCCTTATCTCCACTGGTAGGTGGGAAAATTACAATAGCAAAATGGGAATAAAACAAATTAAAAACGTATCAGAGAGAATGTTTCACTTAATATAGTTGCAACTTGATGAACTGTTTCTCTTCCTAGTGGAACACTTGAATTTATATGACACTAAATGGCAGGAATAAATCAGAAGCATTGTTCAGTTGGGGGAGGGAGGTAAATAAACTTGAACAAATCTAAACTGTAAGTCAAAACGGCACAGATACCTCTGAAGAAAGACAGCTATTTACTCTCAATGGTTTCATTATGCAAATTATGTTATTTGTTTTCTCGCCTTACTCAAAACAAACAGTGATGCCAGAATAAAAAGCAAATTGTATTCCTATCAAGTGTCTCATCAATATGACTTAAAATATTACAAAATTTACTCTGTACTGGCCTTTTTTATACTACCCATTGATCATTTAATTTCAAAGGTTGATGGGACAACTGCCATATCATCACCAAAGTTTTTTCTTAATACATAGTCTGTGCTCAAGGAAGTATCATGGAGAATCAGGGCTTATAGTAAGAACAAAATGAAGGTGGTTTTTGTAGTCTTTCTGCCATTTAAATAAGCTATTTCTGGTTTTGTACCAGGAAGTTTCAATTTCATATTATGTCTCTATAGTAACAGTGAAAAGCCAAGTACTCCTGAGTTAATGAAAGAGGAAAAGGAAGCATATTAAAAGAAATTGTTCTCTGGAGCCAGATCTCCTCATGCGGTAACCCGTCTTTTCCAGTTGAGGAGCCCCTTTCGCGTCCATCCCTGTCCTTCTTGGACGGCCACAATTCTCGGTTTTGTTTCCTCTCTCCTCTGCTCAGACCCTTCTTCATTTTTCTGCCAGGATGCTTTTCCTTCCACATCTCCCTTGTTTCTAGTCCTCGTTTCTTCCTAGAATAATCCCAAGGAGAACAGCATGAAATAATGACAAATTTAACATAATGAAAACGTGACTTTGTAGTAAGTTAGGAATCATCCCTTACTTTAATCCTGGTATAGACAAGCAAACATGGAAAGGATATAAAAATATATGAGAGAAACATTTTGAATTCAGCAAAATCTATTATTGACCTTTTTCCTTTTAGGATTTGGAAAGACTTAGTGTTTAGCTGTAGACAACCTCAGATTTCAACTATTTAAGAGTCACTTTATGAGTAAAATCTTCCCTCCCACTGATATCCATACCCTGGCCCACCAAAAGGCATCTTCTTGGACCAGAAAAAAATGTTTTCTTCGAAATCCAAGCGATATTACTGCTGGCACTGAAGATAAAAGTAGAGTAGGAGAATAAGGTTTCAGTACTAACGTGAGTGATGGACATGAAAAGACAGTCATGCCATCTTGGTCTCTTTCCTATTCCAGTGGCTGGTGCACATGGCATGAGTGGAAGACAATAAGAACAGGAGCGCTGGTCTTCATCCTGCAGCCCGGGGAGAGATTTCTGAGCTAGAATATGACATGACCCAGCCTCACTTTAGTAAGATTATCAAAAAGGAGAAATTGGGAGAAAAGAGATATTAAAGAGCAGGAGACAACCTAAGAGAATTACTTCTTTTTGTCTGATATTCATGCTGCCTTTGGAGTTTCCCAGGTCTTTGTGAATAAGGACTCCGCCATTCAAATCTCTATCTAGTCTACTTCTACATATTGATAACTATCAAAGAATCACTCAGTTTACAGTGTTAGGACAACTAGTGTAAGCCCTATTTTACAGATTAAGAACTTGAGATCAGGAAGCTTCTTTATTTTGTCCAAGGTCATATAGCCAGTGGTAAAACTGGGATCAAATTCCAAGTTGACGCATATCCAGGGATCTGTCCAACATTTTATGGTCCAAGGAACCGAGCATGTTGCTAAGGCTCAGAGTAGATGCTTATAAATTTTTGGCATTTGACTAATTTCGGTAATATTTATTAAGACAGTATGTTTGGTTTTTTTTTTAAATGTTAGATCTAGGAGATATATCTTAAAAATACTTCTACATCTTAAAATTCAAAAGGCTTTCTAACAAGAGGAAACCAGATTACTCAGAATATTCAAATTAAATTTAAAAATAAAACCTAATGAACGAATTTAAATGATTATCCAAGAAAACTATTAATATGTAACTTTGTCATCTAAGCAAAAGGTTTGTGAAATACGTTAAGGAAATATGTCTATTTTCTTAGTCTCTAAATTACTTTGGAGGATTTATAGAGAATGAAACACTCTTATCATTCCAAAAGAGAAAAATTTATTTCACATATTCAAGCAGATTCACAAGTAATTTGGATTGAATCATTTATTATAGACTTGTTCAACCAGGCAGATTTATCTCTTCTCCCTACACAAAGTCCAATAAAATAAAAGTAAAGGGATCAACATATGAATACAAAATGACATTGGCTCCTGAGATAAGAGTAGATGAATGATAGGTGACGTGATTTTTGGAAGATCAAGTATGGATGGATGAGTGGTGATTAACTTAGCAGAGAAGGGACGCTGCATCCTTCGACCAGCTCGAGGGGCAGGGGTGGCTGCTAAAGGGGAGCAAGGCCTGTCTTGGTTTAGAGGGGCTGGGGCAGTTCAGGAAGCGGGGCCACCAAGTACTTCTCAGAACAGGGCTGTGGGGTGGACTGACAACAGAGGAACAGGGAAAGTTAACAATCAGTCCCACATGTGTTATCTTCTTCCCAAGCCCACATGGCAAGCTAGCTGTCCCTCCTGTGCACAGGCAGAAAAACAGGAGATTCACCTCAGAAGAAACAGAATCAAAGAGGCTCTGGGCTCAGGGACACAGGGACGCTGAGGTTGGGCAGAGTCTTGACTGCACACAGGGGTGACCGAGCTATAACCTACATTACTGACGTGGCCCCGGGGTGTTGGCAGTCAGGCACCTACGTCTCAGACAGCACAAGCAAGCTGCTTTTGGAGCAACCCAGCCATTCCAAGGGAAAGGAACCCAGGAATCGCTAAATGTCCACATAATCACCCGGGGAGGCTCAACAGCTGACAACACACAGACACGTGTGGTGCTTCCAGTTTGCTTTTTTCAAATTTCATTCATAAATAGAAGAGACCAGCAAGGATCATCAAACATGGTGGTAAGGCTTTAAAATGAAGGACAAAATTAAAAGAGAAAAAAAATGGCAGGGCAGAGGGAAATCTGAGGAAAGAGAGATGAGTATATATAGAGGTCAAAGGAAAACTTCAAAAAGTTTACAGTAAGTAACCTGAAAGCAAGGAGGAAAAAAATTCACACCCATGAATTAGAAGAGATTGCTATAGTAAAAATTTTTTTCAGAAAATAAAAATATCTATCTCCTTCAAATTTCTCTTCAAATGTAACATTCTCAGTGAGGCCTGCCCTGAGGTTTGTTTTGTTTTTGAATGTAGTGCTACCTACCTCTCTTGGTACTTACAATCCCCATCTGCCTTCAGCCATTAGATAATACAGTCCTCAAGAGAAGGGATTTGTGCCATATTCCAGCACCTAAAACAATCCCTGGCATAGCATAGTAACTCAGTAAGTGTTGGTGAGAGAATGAGTGAATGAGGAAAAAGTCCTTTGAAAATAAAAATATAATGGCAAATATAAAGATTGAATAGGTTGAAAAATAAAATTGAGGAATTTACCCAGAAAATAGAATACACTGACCAAGAGTAGTAAAAAAAAAAAAAACAAAAAAGGAGAAAAAATATGGAAGACATAATACAAGAGTGTTTTTCAGAATGAGGATGTACATTCCCAGATTTAAATGACCCACTTAGGGCCCACAAAAATAAATGTGAAGGACTCACGCCACAGTGCATCACTGCGAAACCTCAGAGTATCACAGAGAAAGAGCAGATCCCAGGAGCTTCAGAGAAAAAGAAGAATCACATATGAAAATTAGGATCCAAGAATGATGAGACTTCTCAGCAGCACCACTGGAAACAGAAGACCGTGGACAAGTACCTGTGAATTTCAGAGAGAAAATGATTTTCAATTCAAAATTCAGTATCGTGCAAAACTGTTAATCAAATGTGACAATACATAATTTCAGACATTCAGTTTCCCCAAAAATATAATTTCTTTTGACTCCTTTCTCAGGGAGCTATTGGGCAAAATGTTTCACCAAAACCCCATGTAATCTAAGAAAGTGTAATCAAGAAATTCAGTAATCCTAAAAGAAACAAGAAGAAGGACAGAATTCCCAGGAACAATGAAGGGAGGTGTCCAGGACAACGGGTGTGCAGCAGGCTTAGACTGTAACCAGTTAAGATTAGTGCAGCTGGATGCAGGGTTCTAGGAGGCATTTTATATGAACCTGACCATGTGGAGAAGACTTTTATAGTTCTTCTGCAAAGCATGTGGCTGATGTAGTCATAGGTAAAAAGAAACATATGAAAACTCATTAAAATAAGAACATTTAACTCCAGGAAAAAACAAAAATACTTGTGGTAAAAAGGAAATGTAATATACCACAGTACAGGGCTCTGCTATAACCAACAGTCATGATAATAAAAATCCTAAACATTAATTGAAATAGAAATGATGACATAAATGTACTAGGAGGATGGAGAGAATGATAATGTGGGGGAGGGAGGAGGGCAGGGAGGAAGGAGGGCACAGATGACATTAGAAAACTAAATCGGCATAAGAACTCAACGAATAATACCTAAAGTTGAAAATCAAGAATTCACAGTATAAGTATCTTACTTGGAGATGTAGAGGCACCACTAGAAGAAACGACTAACAAGTTGGAAGTGGCTGCCTGCCTCTCAGAGGTGAAAAACTGCGTTTGGGAGGGTGGGCTGAGGGGATGCTGGCTGTCGCTGGGAAAGGCCAGCGTCTCCTGTGTGCCATCTTCTGACCCCCAATCAGCCTAGTTAAAAAGGGCCTTGGGTCTGGGGCACTTCCTCACCAAGAGGTACAGAGCCCACACAGCCCCCTACTGTGGCTGACGTTGCTCTGACTCTTCTCTGTGTGAGTGAAGCATTGTTCCACCCAGTGCTTGACTGTACCCTGCTTTCCTTGACAGCTGATAACACGTGGGCAGAGGTGTTTGGGGTCCTGGGATCAGTAACTGCACCCCAGGACTCCACTGCTTTAGGACTGGTGACCATCACACAGGGCTCCACACAGCATTTGTATTATAAGTTTGACTTTCTAAATTAAATACAATTACTATTTTAATACACATAAAAATTGATTGTATTATTTCAAGTAGTAGCACTCTAAATAGTACTGGTATAAACTCTTCTGATGTTGAAATTACAATCAGCATGCACATTAGTTTCCATAACGCAAATGATGCCCAGTTTGTTTACCATTGTTAACCAACAACGTATTTGGCTTACAATGGAGAAAAGCAGGATTTCTGATTATGCAGTTTCAACACATTAAAGCTTTTTTGTGGGCACATTTTCCAAATCCATCCATAAAAGAACGTGGCAAAACTGATTTAGCTGGTAACAGGTGGGTAAAAAGTAAAACACAAGACAGTTTTTAAATAAGCACTCTTTGTGCATATGTTTTCAGATGGGATACAAAACAAGATATATATACTCAGAAGAAGAGCATGGGTTCAGGAAGTTTGAATTGGAATCTGGTGATTAATTGGATATAGGAAATGCGACGTCAAGGAGGAACGTTTTTGTTTTACCTGAATAACAACAGAGAGGGTGGTGATGTCCTTCCCTGAGAGAAGGAACAGGGGAGAAAGAACAAGTTTGAGGAGAAGCGGAAAGTCCTCTTTTGAACACGGTCTGAGGTGTGTCGGTGGCTAAGTGGAGTTAGGGTCAGAGCTCAGGAGAAAGAGCATGACGGACACCAGAGCTTAAGGACACCAGAGCTTAAGAACCTTCCGCACGAGGGTGGCTTGGGAGCCTGGGTACTTGAGAGGCGGGCAAGAGCAAGGAGAGCGGGCAGAGTCCGAAGAGAGAGGCTACGGCAGAATGTGGAGGGATAACAACATTTCAAGGATGAAAGGGGAACCTGAAAAAAGAAAGAGTGGGAGTGGGAGGAGTCAGAAAGAGAAAAGGGATACCAGCGGAGGACGACCGGCCTGACAGCAGCCAAAGTGGAGTAAAATTTAGGAAAGAGTGTAGGTGATTGACGTCTGCAGGGGGATGACGAGTCCACGGGGTCAGAGAAGGTCATTAGTGATCTTGGTGAGAGGGATTTGGTGGATGTGTGGGAAAGGAAGTCCTTTGCACTAGGCTGGTGAGAGAATGGAGAAGAGAATATGGCCACAAGGAACATGGATGACTCGACCAGCAGGAAGGAGAAGACGCTGAAGGACCTGGGGCAGCTGCTGGAAGAAAAACAATAAAACCTTAAACAGAACCTTAAACCCTCATCTGCTTGCCTAGGCACCTGAATCCTTGCCTACCCTCTCCCTAACCTACTTTTCAGAAAAACAGGTCTTGTTTTCAGAAATTCCAGATGCTGTCCAGTGTCCTCACCAAACCAAAAAGACCACCCAAAGCTAGTACTGGTCAGATGCCCAACTTCTAGTCTTGTCACTGTGAGCAACTCCTTTCTGTGCGGGTCTCATTTACACGCTGCCCACCTCCCACCGACACCAGCTGGGAGCTCATCCCACCACAGCTGAGCCCGTGAGTCCAACTAGCTGAGGAGCTCCATGACGCCCCCTTGCCCATGCAGCCCTCGGTCCTCACTGGCCACAGAGCCGCCCCATGCCTCGGAACCACTTACAGTAACAAGAGTATCATGATGTAGTGCTAATTAGATGCCAGAAACCATGCTAAGTGCTTCATAGACATTATCTGATTTCATTCTCCCAACTGTTTTGTTATCCCTTTCATTTCCAAATGAGCAAATTGATGCTAAAAAGAAATTAAGAAACTTGCCTATATTCACATTTAATAAGTGGTGGGTCCAGGGTTTGAATTTAGGTTTTCTCTCACTCCGGGGCCACACCTATGATACCATGAAGCAGAACAGACCACATGGATGCATTTATCTTCCACGAAAACCAGGCCTCTTGGAGCGAAAGGATTACGGCCTGTGGTTCCAGATCATCACCATGTAATAGTCGCCCCCCCCCTTACAAGCCAATGGGCCATTGAAGCATAAAACAAGGAGCCTTGCCCTCAAGACTTTTAAATCTAGCTAAGGTATCAAACCAAGAGATTTGAAAATGCAATAAGCTATATAAAGTAGGCATATGATTAGTGGTCAAATGACTAGTATAGATTAGAAATGCTGTTAGGAAAGTAAAAGGAAGAACAGATTCAATCAAGTTTGGGAGGATTAGAAAATGCTTCAGAGGAAGACCTAGGCTAGACCTTGAAAAATGGCTCCAATTTTAACAGGAAGGGAGGAGGATATGAAACCAATCAGCAGATATGAAATCGGGACTGAAATGTTAGTGACGGCAAACACAGGAAATGAGCAAGTCACTGCTATCTGATCCGGGCAGAGCCAGCTTTTCTTAGCACGGGGAACACCTATCCCCAAAGTGGGGAGTTTATCCTTCTCAGGCTCCGTGAAGGACTTCCCACCCCACGATGGTTTTATTTTCTTCAGAGTTAATAAACGGCTTTCATTTTTGTGGGATGCCGCCCCATCCTACCATTACACAAACCCCAATTCAAGTTATTTCAGGATGTTGATTTCTCATATTTCCTGATATGACTCATGCGGTGGCAGCTTGAATAGGCTCGAAACCTCTAATTGAGGCAGCAAAAAAATAGTGAATTAATCCTTTTGTATCTGTATTGCTTCCAATTTTATGGAAGAATGAAATGCAGGTAGTTGTATTTATATATGTTATGAGCCAGATCAGCTCATTAGATTTTCAGGGAGTTGAAGCAAACTAAAAGACCATTTTTTAAAAAATTTTAACTGATTAATTCATCAAAACCCCCACTTTGATAAATGAACAGAGGATTTCAGAATATTGTCTTATAAATGAAACTCTCTTTGGAGGGAGGCATTATTATACTCCTGGTTATTATACATAAGAGTAATAACTACTGTATTTATTTAAGAAATGATGATTAAATAATGAGGTGGTATCTTTGTTTCAGTTTTCGTTTTCCCAGTTTAGTGAAAATGAGGCACAGGAAAATATCTGACTAAACTTGAGAGCAAAGAATTCAGAAACAATGCAGGGAATGATCCTGTTTGATATTTACAAGATGCTTATGTTCTCAATCATCCTCTCAATCCCATTCTCCGTGTTGGTGATTAAGTTAATGACCACATGTAAGAACACCCAGCACTACCTTCAGTGTTGTACAGACCTTTGAATGTACAGCTTTGGGTTTTTAAAGAGGGTGTGATTTTTGACTATCTGGGAATCTCAGTGCATGATTAGTTAGATTCAGCAATCATCACCTGCATATAATGTCACAATAAGCTCTCCTCCATTTACAGTCAAACGTCCACTGTTATTTGCCAGGTATCGAATACTTATGTGTTTAAACACAGTGAACAAATTTTGTGCCTGGAAAATAATGGGCTGGATTTTAGTTCATTTTGGGGGAAAAAAAGACAGAACAGAAAGGCCATGTGGAGTAGAAGTTGTTCTAAATATATGGCATTGAAAAGATTGTGTTTTTGCTTTGAATCCATATTCATGTCAATGTCTTCCACAGAACACCATGAGGCTTTAGTAAGTGACTGTTGGATTGTTTTTGCAATGGAAACACTAAACTGGATGACTCTTGTCAATCAAGGCATTGCTGTGTAGCCAGGTTTTCAACCATGGCCAGATTTGTTTCTCTGTCACAGGTTTACAGGAGACGCTTGCAGGTATCTGTTTGGGTAGAATCACATGCATAGATGTTTTAATGTTTTGACAAAAGTAAGAACATGTTTGTTTCTTTTGTCTGCTTGTTTGTGGTATGACTGGTTGGAGAAGATCAGAGAAATAGCATAGCTGACAGAGGAGAGTAAGGAACTTCCCACTCTCCTCTTTGTGTGGCCTGTGTGGAGGGAAGGATGATGGTGACATGCTGAAGAGCCTGACTTCACGAAGGCCAAGTCAGACCCTGACCCCAACTACTGATGCCACAAGGCCTAAACAACAAAGCCCGTTATGGGGTGCGGCACCGGAAAAACTGTGTTTCAGGGACACTGTGCAGTGCATCCACAGCAGAAACACTGACATTTTCAGGGAGGGTACTGCTAGCAAAAAAAAGCAAGTGAGATCCAAATGAGAAGGCAGGACTAGATACAGGCATACCTGGCAGATATTGCAGGTTCAGTTCCAAGACCCCACAATACAGTAAATATCACAATAAAGGGAGTCAAGTGAATTTTTTTGTTTCCCAGTACATATAAGTTATGTTACATGATACTCCATTAAGTGTGCCATAGCATTATGTCTAAAAAAATCAATGTACATAATTAAAAATACTTTATCGTTAGAAACTGCTCACCATCACTAGAGCCTTCAGCAACTTGTTAACTTTTTGCTGGTGGAGGGACTCACCTCGATGTTGAGGGCTGCTGGCTGATCCAGGTGGTGGCTGCTGAAGTGGGGGTGGCTGTGGCAGTGTCTTAAAATGAGACAAAAATGAAGTTTGCCACATTGATCGACTCTTCCTTTCACAACTGATTTCTCTGCAGCATGTGGGGGCTGTTTGATAGCCTTTATCCACAGTAGAACTTCTTCCAGAACTGGAGACAGTCCTCTCAAACCCTGCCACTGCTTTATCAGCTAAGTTCATACAATAATTCTAAATCCTTTGCTGTCATTTCAATGACTCACAACATCTTCACTGAGACCAGATTGCATTTCAAAAACTACTTTCTTAGGTCAAGTTTTATCCTGAGATGCAGCAATTCAATCACAGCCTCAGGCTCCCCTTCTAGTTGTAGTTCTCTTGCTGTTCTCACCATGTCCGCAGTGACTTCTTCCACTGAAGTCTTGAACCCCTCAGAGTCATCCACGACGGCTGAAATCCACTTCTTCCAAACTCTGTTCATGTGGATATTTTGACCTCTTTCCATGAATCGTGAATGTTCTGAATGGCATCCAGAATGTGAAACCTTTCCAGAAGATTTTCAATTGATTTTGCCCAGATCTACCAGAGGAATCACTGCCTATGGCAATTATAGCCTACAAAATGTATTTCTGAAATGATAAGACTTGAAAGTCAAAATGACTCCTTAATGCACGGGCTGCATAATGGATGCTGTGTTAGCAGGCATGAAAACAACATTAATCTCGTTGTACATCTTCACGAGAGCTCTTGGGTGACCAGATGCGTCGTCAAAGAACAGTCATATTTTTAAAGCAATCCTTTTATCTCAGCAGTAGGTCTCAAAAGTGAGCTTAAAATATTCCGTAAACCACATTATAAACAAATAAGCTGTCATCCAGGCTTTGTTGTTCCACTGATAAGAGCACAGAATAGATTTAGCATAATTCTTAAGGGCCCTAGGGTTTTCAGAATAGTCAATGAGCATTGGCTTCAACTTAAAGTCACCAGCTGCATCAGCCCCTAACAAGACAGGCAGCCTGTCCTTTGAAGCCAGGCACTGACTTCTCCTCTCTAGCTACAGAAGCCTTAGATGGCATTGTCTTCCATTAGAAGGCTGTTTCTTCTACACCGAAAATCTGTTGCTTATTGGAGCCACTTCCATCCATGATCTGAGGTGGATCTTCTGGATAACTTGCTGCAGCTTCTCCATCACCACTTGCTTTACCTGCACTTTACGTTATGGAGACGGCCTCTTTCCTCAAACCTCATGACCCAACCTCTGCTAGCTTCTGACTTTTCTTGTGCAGCTTCCTCGCCTCTCTCAGCCTTCATAAAATTAAAGAGATTAAGGGACTTGCTCTGGATTAGGTTTCAGTTTAAGGAAATATTGTAGTTAGTTTGATTTTCTATCCAGAAGAATAAAACTTTCTCCATGTCAGCTACAAGGCTGTTTTGCTTTCTTATCATTTGTCTGCTCCCTGGAGAAGCACTTTTAATTTCCTTCAAGAACTTGCCTTTGCATTCACAAAGGGAATGTTTGGTCCAAGAGGCTGCACTTCTGGCCTGTCCTGGCTTTCCACATGCCTTCCTCACCAAGCTTAATCATTTCTAGCTTTTGATTTAAAATGAAAGGAATGCAACTCCTTTCACTTGAACACTTAGAGGCCATTGTAGGGTCCTTAACTGACCTAATTTCAATATCGTGTCTCCGGGAAAGGGAGACTCAAGGAGAGGGAGAGAGAGAGGGAATGATTGATCAGACAGAACACACACAACCTTGATGAACTTTGCTTGCCGTACAGGGGTATGGTTTGTGCTCCCCAAAACAATTAGAATAGTTACACCAAAGATCACTTCTCACAGATCACCAGACTAAATACAAAGATAATGGAAAAGTTTGAAATATTATGAGAATTACTAAAATGTGACACAGAGACACAAAGTGAGCAAAATGGAAAAACGGCGTTGGTAGACTTGCTCGAGGAAGGGTTGCAACAAACCTTCAATGTGTAAAAAACACAATGTCTGCAAAGCACAATAAACCGAAGCGCAATAAAAGTGAGGTATGCCTGCAATGTGAGCAGCTTTATTCCTGGGCACAACTGAAAAACCATCCTCAAAAATTCCAGGGTTAACTGGGGGAGCTTTTAAGAGGAAGTTGACTTCCTACCTGAGCAGGGGGTGGCTTGGAGGAGGGGGTGGAGGAAATCAGTCCGTGAGCATGCTCACGCTCTCTTTTCGCAGCAGTGGCTGGCTTCTGGATATTACATAAATATGAGATGTGTTCATGAACTTAATGTTAACATGTCAATATCCCCTCCAAAGGGAGCCAGGCGAAAAGATTTATCACAGACAAGTGTGTTTGAAGACTAGTCAAAGCATGAACCTCTCAGCATGCACAGCAGTGATCATGAGTGATGAATATCTGATAGAGCTACTTAACTTTCCTCTATACAATTAGTTTTGTGGGGACGTTTTGCTGCTTCTGTGCACTGAGGAATCACTTATTCCATCATCACTTTGGAAAAAAGTCTCCATAAGGATGTGAAACATTCTCCTTTTCAAAGCTAGGACGTAGATAATTATTTACAACTTGTTCCGACTACTGTTGTATCTGGTATTGATGCAATTAGCTCAGGTCTTCAACTAAACAACCGACCCAATGCTTATTTACCATGTTGCTATTCTAGAACTTTAATCTGCCTGCTATAATTTACTTGCATCTTACCTAACGAAAGACTGAATACTGTTCAACCAGCCTGGGATGGAAGGAAACACGTCCGCCCTCAGCACTTCCTTCCCCCACGGTACTGCAGCTCTGAGCCACTGCAATGTGGCAACACAAGGGAACAAAAGGCATGTGAATTAGAAATTAAAAAGTAATAGTATCCTTATTCATAGAAAATATGATTGTAAACATAGAAAATCTAAGGAGTTTACTGAAAAATCCTCTATGACAAGGAAGAGAGTTTAGCAAAATGTCAGACTATAAGACCAATATACAAAAATCAGTAATTGTATTTCTATATCCTAGCAATAGATAATTTTAAATGAAAATTTAAATATAGCACTTAAAACAGCATCAAAACAGGTCAAGTACTTAAGACAAGAATGTGGAATGTACTTAAGGCTTCTACACTGAAGCTACAAAACATTGCTACCTGAAATTAAAGGAGTCCTAAATAGAGGTATATGTAACATGTTAACGGACTAGAGGATTCAAGATTGTTGATATATCCATTCTCCCTATACTGATCTACAGATACACAGAATCCCAATCAAAGGCAGCAGGGATTTTTAGTAGACATTTACAGGATAATAACTAAAATGCTATCGTTTGTGCGTGTGATGTACCACCCAGACCTCCTTTTAGAAATAAAGAAATTCTATTCTTTAGAGACTGGTAGCGTCACCTCCAAAAAGTCCTCAGATGTCAGTCCCATGTGGGATTGCCTCAGGGGGAGAAACTGCTTCCCCAAGGTCATGTCCCTTCCCAGGGCTGCCTGCATGCAGTATTTGAGAGACATAAGCCTTAGAGGCCTGGCCTCTCAGTCCAACTCCAGACACCTTAAAAGTGACCCATCTCCTAAATCCCTTGCCACATCAGTTGAGGTACTCTTGAAACTGCATGGCAGGTGACATCTCTCTGACAAATCCTGTTTCTCTCGCTTCCTTTACGAGTGTTTAGCCCCACAGCATTCCCTAATAAACTTTCTGTGTGCTCATTTCTATCTTAGAGTCTGCTTCCCGGGGGACTCACCTGTTATAGAGTCAAGGTATATGAGCCACAGGAACCCAGGGTTCATTGCCAGGGACGACTGCCTAAACAATTAGGGTGGTCCAAAAACAGGATGCTCTGCTCTGAAAAGCGGTCAATTTCTTGCAAGGAAAGATCTCGAAATGATTGCCAGACATGTTGTAGAAGATTCCTGATTTAACAAAAGATTTAAATATGTAACTGAAGAGTATCTTCCAATTCCAAAAGCCTACTGTTTGTTATATCTCAACTCATTTTTTGACTTGGGACAAATCCTTTCTTCACTTGAGTCTGTTTCCTATTTAGGAAAAGAAGAGTATTAGATGAACACTGAAGTCCCATGGCTTTACAGTCTAAAATATATAGTTGCAACAAGTTTCTTACAAAGGCAGGGCCAGTGTAATCCAGTTTCACAGGCAATGAAGAGGATTTGAAAGATTTAGACTATGGCTATTATAGCAAGAAGGGAATACAGACCACTTTCTGCTAAACTGCTGATTTCCTAGGGGAAATCCAAACTCCTCTAAAACTTGTGTTTGCCAGTCACCAGCCTATTACAATTCATTCTCATTTAGTGACTTCCTGATAGTCATCGAACTTGCCCACAATGTGTTTTCCTTAAAATGCCATGCCAGCTGGTACATGCAACCATCAACTTGCTTGCTGAAAAGTTTTCTGGTGCTCAACAGGAACTTCATGAGAAGTATTTTATTTTAGTTCCTGATATCTAAAAGATCCATATACTTAACAAAAGAGAAAGGGAAACACACACACACTTTCTCTCTAAAGTCCTTAAGTCTATGATACTGATAACATGGTATTATATAATGATACTATTAGTATTAGACAATACTAATATTTTTTGTTGTTGTTGTTTGCAGAAATTAGCATTGATTTCATCAAGCTGCATTGAAAATCTTTCTACAGAAGTTTACCAATGGAAAAAATAAAAGAAATTAAAAAAAATATGTTACAACCATTTGAAAAACAACAACTGATTATCAAAGATGAGAAGACTGGTTCTCAGGGAGAATTTCAAAAGGACTTTCACAAAATATATTTAATATGTGTGAATAAATTTATCTCCCCTCTCTAGTGATGTACTGAAGGTAATAAAATATATGATTCTAATTTCCTGAATAAGGATACAAAGTAGAAAGGTTACTACATGCTGTAGGCCATTCTGAGAATCAATGTCTGAGCAGGAAAAAAAGAATAACTGGGCGTTCTGGCTTGAGAGTGAAATACAGTCACTTGGACTTAGTTTTTCTGTTGAGGGTGCGTATGTGTCTATTTTAGATTTACTTCACTGCACATGTTATTTGTATTCTCCTGTGCTCAAGCCACTTAATTTCCTCCCAAGTAGTAGTTAACACAGGAAAGCAAACCTCATCTACATGTGACATCATACACCCAGTTTGCTTAGCACATATTATTCGATTGAGCTACTCATAGTATAATAGAAGAGGCAGGTACTTTAATGAAACCAAAAAAAAAAGGAAAGTGTTCAGTTTGCTCTATGTCTCTACCAGGCAGGCCCCTGGAAGACTGCCTAGAAGGCATTTGATGACCATTTCTGTTTTGCTCCTTTAATACTGTTCTTCACACATGGCTGCGGTTCCACACAGTTTCAGGAGATGAAGTCTGTGTCCGGTGCCATAAGAGGGTGGAAGTCCTGCTCCATCTGTTGGGTTATGACCTGCTGTGCTTGGTCCCAGAGTTGGCTTTATTCCCAAAAGGCAGGTGGGGAGTTGATCTCACAGTTGCTCCACATGAATAACAGTAGAGGCTGCTACATTCATTTGCGCCATCTCACTCAGCTTTTACAGGAATGTTATATATATATATTTTTTTGAGAGGGCATCTCTCATACTTATTGATCAAATGGTTGTTAACAACAATAAAATTCAGTATAGGGGGGTCAATGCTCAATGTACAATCATTAATCCATCTCAAGCCTAATTCTCGTCAGTCTCCAATCTTCTGAAGCATAACAAACAAGTTCTTACATGGTGAACGAATTCTTGCACAGTGAATAAATTCTTACATGGTGAACAGTACAAGGGCATTCATCACAGAAACTTTTGGTTTTGATCATGCATTATGAACTATAAACAATCAGGTCAAATATGAATATTCGTTTGATTTTTGTACTTGACATATATGTTGATCCCACATTTCTCCTATTATTATTATTATCTTTATTTTTAATAAAATGCTGAAGTGGTAGGTAGATGCAAGATAAAGGTAGAAAACATTGTTTAGTGCTGTAAGAGGGCAAATGTAGATGATCAGATGATCAGGTGTGTGCCTATGGACCAAGTATTAATCCAGGCTAGACAAGGGCAGCAAGACATCCACGGATGCAGAAGATTTCTCTCAAAGCAGGGGGGATGAGGTTCTGAGCCTCACCTCTGTTGATCCCCAAATTCTCACCTGATGGCCCCCCTGCGACTGTGCCTGTCTTAGGTTGTTCCTCCCTTGAGGAATCTTACCCGTCTCTGGCTAACCAGTCATCTTCCGGGGCCATACAGGGAAATGTAAAGTTGGTAAGTGAGAGAGAAGCCATATTGTTTGCAAAGGTTAGCTTTTTACTTCTTTGCAGATTTATGCCCTGTGGCTTCTATGCCCAGCACTTGTCTCGAGGTATCTTTACCACCTGGAGGAATTATGATACTCGGTAAATTCGATATGAGGCACGAATTCTATTTAAGGGTTGTAATTAGGAAGGAAGAAGAAAAGCTATAGATGTAGCATATGAAGGAAACATGGGAGGATTGATTATTTCTTTGACATATCTTCTTGTATAGTACGTTAAGTATGTATAGGTTTTAAACTACTAACTAATTTGCACACACATAGTAACATAATAGGAATACGGTGACATAAACAAAGCAAATCTATAATTACCATCCATCTCCAGTGAAGCCAAGAAAACCATTTAGGCACCCTAGGCATTTGTGAAAATTTATCTATGATATGATGGATATTGTCCAACTGTACTTGAACCATCAGACAAATTAAAGCAGCCCATTTCTGGGATCTGTTCACATCCCATATGTTCTTTTAACCATAGATAGTCTATAGTCATGAGATTTTGGAGTGCTACAACTTGCACCCCTCCCAACTCCTGGTTGAGTTCCAACAGTACAGATCCGGTCAAATTCGTTGTCTCACTGTATGCACATGCCAGCCTAGACATCTCCCTCCTCATTCCTATGGCAAGTCCAGGAGACGGTGGGCTGGGTGCAGCCACAACTGCAGCATCGTCCGGATCCCTGTGGAGGCTTTTTGATGATCATCCCCCGGCACAAGTCCCCCAGAGAGTGCTGATGCCGGAAGCTCCTCCTCATATCGTATCTTAGTTCATTTTCTGGGTATCCAAGCTAGGCCTTGATCTTCTGCATAGAAACGAACAGACCCTTTGCCCACACTTTGACATGCCCTCTATACCACTGTGCAGAACTCATTGGAGGTCAGCACACAATAACTGCTTTTTTTTTTTTTTTTTTTTTTTTTTAATTAAGAGAAAGGAATATTATCAGAAAAAAGTACCTCCATAGCTGATCATCTGACACCCTTTAAGTGATCAACATTAAGGATATTTAAAGCATGCGTTGATCTTTGATTTACCAATAGTTTTATCCTGTTAAGGAGTAATCCCCCTTTTCTTTCTTTCTTTCTTTTTTTTTTTTTTAAATTTTTAATCTACACTTACATGAAGAATACTATGTTTACTATGCTCTCCCCTATATCAGGTCCCCCCTAACAACCACATTACGGTTACTGTCCATCAGCTTAGCAAAATGTTGTAGAGTCACTACTTGTCCTCTCTGTGTTGTGCAGCCCACCCTCCCCTTTCTCCCTCCCCTCCATGAATGCCAATCTTAATACCCCTCTTCTTCTTCCCCCAACTTATCCCTCCCTGCCCACCCATCCTCTCCAGTTCCTTTCCCTTTGGTACCTGTTAGTCCATTTTTGGGTTCTGTAATTCCACTGCTGTTTTGTTCCTTCAGTTTTTCCTTTGTTCCTATACTCCTCAGATGAGTGAAATCATTTGGTATTTCTCTTTCTCCGCTTGGCTTATTTCACTGAGCATAATACTCTCCAGCTCCATCCATGTTGCTGCAAATGGTTGGATTTTTCCACTTCTTATGGCTGAGTAGTATTCCATTGTGTATATGTACCACATCTTCTTTATCCATTCATCTACCGATGGACATTTAGGTTGCTTCCAATTCTTGGCTATTGTAAATAGTGCTGCGATAAACATAGGAGTGCATCTGTCTTTCTCAAACTTGATTGCTGCGTTCTTAGGGTAAATTCCTAGGAGTGGAATTCCTGGGTCAAATGGTAGGTCTGTTTTGAGCATTTTGACGCACCTCCATACTGCTTTCCACAATGGTTGAACTAATTTACATTCCCACCAGCAGTGTAGGAGGGTTCCCCTTTCTCCACAGCCTCGCCAACATTTGTTGTTGTTTGTCTTTTGGATGGCAGCTATCCTTACTGGTGTGAGGTGATACCTCATTGTAGTTTTAATTTGCATTTCTCTGATAATTAGTGATGTGGAGCATCTTTTCATGTGTCTCTTGGCCATCTGTATTTCTTTTTTAGAGAACTGTCTGTTCAGTTCCTCTGCCCATTTTTTAATTGGGTTATTTGTTTTTTGTTTGTTGAGGCATGTGAGCTCTTTATATATTCTGGATGTCAAGCCTTTATCGGATCTGTCATTTTCAAATATATTCTCCCATACTGTAGGGTTCCTTTTTGTTCTATTGATGGTGTCTTT
Organism: Manis javanica; assembly: GCF_040802235.1. NCBI lineage: Eukaryota > Metazoa > Chordata > Mammalia > Pholidota > Manidae > Manis > Manis javanica. The sequence continues at coordinate 82,524,842 of NC_133167.1, read as the reverse complement.
CGCTGTACAGAAGCTTTTCAGCTTAATGGAGTCCCACTTGCTCATTTTTGCTGTTGTTTTCCTTGCCCGGGGAGATATGTTCAAGAAGAGATCACTCATGTTTATGTCTAAGAGGTTTTTGCCTATGTTTTTTTCCAAGAGTTTAATGGTTTCATGACTTACATTCAGGTCTTTGATCCATTTTGAGTTTACCTTTGTATATGGGGTTAGACAATGGTCCAGTTTCATTCTCCTACATGTAGCTGTCCAGTTTTGCCAGCACCATCTGTTGAAGAGACTGTCATTTTGCCATTGTATGTCCATTGCTCCTTTATCAAATATTAATTGACCATATATGTTTGGGTTAATTTCTGGGGTCTCTAATCTGTTCCACTGGTCTGTGGCTCTGTTCTTGTGCCAGTACCAAATTGTCTTGATTACTATGGCTTTGTAGTAGAGCTTGAAGTTGGGGAGTGAGATCCCCCCTACTTTATTCATCTTTTTCAGGATTGCTTTGGCTATTCGGGGTCTTTGGTGTTTCCATATGAATTTTTGAATTATTTGTTCCAATTCATTGAAGAATGTTGCTGGTAATTTGAGAGGGATTGCATCAAATCTGTATATTGCTTTGGGCAGGATGGCCATTTTGACGATATTAATTCTTCCTAGCCATGAGCATGGGATGAGTTTCCATTTATTAGTGTCCCCTTTAATTTCTCTTAAGAGTGACTTGTAGTTTTCAGAGTATAAGTCTTTCACTTCTTTGGTTAGGTTTATTCCTAGGTATTTTATTCTTTTTGATGCAATGGTGAATGGAATTGTTTTCCTGATTTCTCTTTCTATTGATTCGTTGTTAGTGTATAGGAAAGCTACAGATTTCTGTGTGTTAATTTTGTATCCTGCAACTTTGCTGTATTCCGATATCAGTTCTAGTAGTTTTGGAGTGGAGTCTTTAGGGTTTTTTATGTACAGTATCATATCATCTGCAAATAGTGACAGTTTAACTTCTTCTTTACCAATCTGGATTCCTTGTATTTCTTTGTTTTGTCTGATTGCCGTGGCCAGGACCTCCAGTACTATGTTAAATAACAGTGGGGAGAGTGGGCATCCCTGTCTGGTTCCCGATCTCAGAGGAAATGCTTTCAGCTTCTCGCTGTTCAGTATAATGCTGGCTGTGGGTTTATCATATATGGCCTTTATTATGTTGAGGTACTTGCCCTCTATTCCCATTTTGCTGAGAGTTTTTATCATGAATGGATGTTGAATTTTGTCAAATGCTTTTTCAGCATCTATGGAGATGATCATGTGGTTTTTGTCTTTCTTTTTGTTGATGTGGTGGATGATGTTGATGGATTTTCGAATGTTGTACCATCCTTGCATCCCTGGGATGAAACCCACTTGGTCATGGTGTATGATCCTTTTGATATACTGTTGAATTCTGTTTGCTAATATTTTATTGAGTATTTTTGCATCTACATTCATCAGGGATATTGGTCTGTAGTTTTCTTTTTTGGTGGGGTCTTTGCCTGGTTTTGGTATTAGGGTGATGTTGGCCTCATAGAATGAGTTTGGGAGTATTCCCTCTTCTTCTATTTTGTGGAACACTTTAAGGAGAATGGGTATTATGTCTTCTCTGTGTGTCTGATAAAATTCCGAGGTAAATCCGTCCGGCCCCGGGGTTTTGTTCTTGGGTAGTTTTTTGATTACTGTTTCAATTTCTTTGCTCGTAATTGGTTTGTTTAACTTCTGTGTTTCTTCCTTGGTCAGTCTTGGGAGGTTGTATTTTTCTAGGAAGTTGTCCATTTCTTCTAGGTTTTCCAGCTTGTTGGCATATAGGTTTTCATAGTAGTCTTTAATAATTCTTTGTATTTCTGTGGAGTCTGTCATGATTTTTCCATTCTCATTTCTGATTATGTTGATTTGTGTTGACTCTCTTTTTCTCTTAATAAGTTGGGCTAGAGGCTTATCTATTTTGTTTATTTTCTCAAAGAACCAGCTCTTGGTTTTGTTGATTTTTGCTATTGTTTTATTCTTCTCAATTTTGTTTATTTCTTCTCTGATCTTTATTATGTCCCTCCTTCTGCTGACTTTAGGCCTCATTTGTTCTTCTTTTTCCAGTTTTAATAATTGTGATGTTAGACTATTCATTTGGGATTGTTCTTCCTTCTTCAAGTGTGCCTGGATTGCTATATACTTTCCTCTTAAGACTGCTTTCGCTGCATCCCACAGAAGTTGGGGCTTAGTATTGTTGTTTTCATTTGTTTCTATATATTCCTTGATCTCTATTTTGATTTGTTCATTGATCCATTGATTATTTAGTAGCATGTTGTTAAGCCTCCATGTGTTTGTGAGCCTTTTTGTTTTTCTTTGTAGAATTTATTTCTACTTTCATACCTTTGTGGTCTGAAAAATTGGTTGGTAGAATTTCAATATTTTGGAATTTACTAAGGCTCTTTTTGTGAGCTAGTATGTGGTCTATTCTGGAGAATGTTCCATGTGCACTTGAGAAGAATGTATATCCTGTTGCTTTTGGATGTAGAGTTCTATAGATGTCTATTAGGTCCATCTGTTCTAGTGTGTTGTTCAGTGCCTGTGTGTCTTTACTTATTTTCTGCCCGGTGGATCTATCCTTTGGGGTGAGTGGTGTGTTGAAGTCTCCTACAATGAATGCATTGCAGTCTATTTCCGTCTTTAGTTCTGTTAGTATTTGCTTCACATATGCTGGTGCTCCTGTATTGGGTGCATATATATTTAGAATGGTTATATCCTCTTGTTGGACTGAGCCCTTTATCATTATGTAGTATCCTTCTTTATCTCTTGTTACTTTCCTTGTTTTGAAGTCTATTTTGTCTGATATTAGTACTGCAACCCCTGCTTTCTTCTCACTGTTGTTTGCCTGAAATATGTTTTTCCATCCCTTGACTTTTAGTCTATGCTTATCTTTGGGTTTAAGGTGAGTTTCTTGTAAGCAGCATATAGATGGGTCTTGCTTTTTTATCCATTCTATTACTCTATGTCTTTCGATTGGTGCATTAAGTCCATTTACATTTAGGGTGACTATTGAGAGATATGTACTTATTGCCATTGCAGGCTTTAGATTCGTGGTTACCAAAGGTTCAAGGTTAGCTTCTTTAGTATCTTACTGCCTAACTTAGCTCGCTTATTGAGCTGTTATATACACTGTCTGGAGATTCTTTTCTTCTCTCCCTTCTTATTCCTCCTCCTCCATTCTTCATATGTTGTGTGTTTTGTTCTGTGCTCTTTTTAGGGGTGCTCCCATCTAGAGCAGTCCCTGTAGGATGCCCTGTAGAGGTGGTTTGTGGGAAGCAAATTCCCTCAGCTTTTGCTTGTCTGGGAATTGTTTAATCCCGCCATCATATTTAAATGATAGTCGTGGTGGATACAGTATCCTTGGTTCAAGGCCCTTCTGTTTCATTGCATTAAGTATATCATGCCATTCTCTTCTGGCCTGTAGGGTTTCTGTCGAGAAGTCTGATGTTAGCCTGATGGGTTTTCCTTTATAGGTGACCTTTTTCTCTCTAGCTGCCTTTAAAACTCTTTCCTTGTCCTTGATCCTTGCCATTTTAATTACTATGTGTCTTGGTGTTGTCCTCCTTGGATCCTTTCTGTTGGGAGTTCTGTGTAATTCCATGGTCTGTTCGATTATTTCCTCCCCCAGTTTGGGGAAGTTTTCAGCAATTATTTCTTCAAAGAGACTTTCTATCCCTTTTCCTCTTTCTTCCTCTTCTGGTATCCCTATAATACGAATATTATTCCTTTTGTATTGGTCACATATTTCTCTTAGTGTTGTTTCATTCCTGGAGATCCTTTTATCTCTCTCTATGTCAGCTTCTATACGTTCCTGTTCTCTGGCTTCTATTCCTTCAATGGCCTCTTGCATCTTATCCATTCTGCTTATAAATCCTTCCAGGGATTGTTTCACTTCTGTGATCTCTTTCCTGACATCTGTGATCTCCTTCCCCGGACTTCATCATCCCACTGCTCCTGCATTTTTCTCTGCATCTCATCCCATTGCTCTTGCATTTTTCTCTGCATCTCCGTCAGCATGTTCATGACTTTTATTTTGAATTCTTTTTCAGGAGGACTGGTTAGGCCTGTCTCCCTCTCAGGTGTTGTCTCTGTGATCTTTGTCTGCCTGTAGTTTTGCCTTTTCATGGTGATAGAGATAGTGTGCAGATCTGGTACAAGTGACCGCTGGAAGAGCTTCCCTTCTTGTTGGTTTGTGGCCTTCCTCTCCTGGGAGAATAGCGACCTCTAGTGTCTTGTGCTGGGCAGCTGTGTGCAGACAGGGCTTCTGCTTCCTGCCCAGTTGCTTTGGGGTTTATCTCCGCTGTTGCTGTGGGCTTGGCCTGGCTGGGGCTGTTCCTCCAAAATGGTGGAGCCCCCGTTCTCAAGGAACTGGGTTCTTGCAGGTGTGGATGTGGTCTGGATGTTGTCCTGTGTCCTGTGGTCTCTATTTTAGGAAGATTTTTCTTTGGTATATTGTCATAGCTCTATGTGTTTTTGGGAGGAGATTTCCACTGCTCTACTCACGCCGCCATTCTGTCTCCGCCTCCTACTAATATTTTTTAATAGTGCTTTATGGTTTACAAATAACTTTTATGTGCATTATCATATTTACAGGTAGAGAAGTTACACCCCAAAAGTAGTAGTAATTATTATTATGGACACAAAGGACAGAATAGGAGAACTATGTTTACCTTGTAAAATAAAATATCAATAGGAGGCATTGGAAAATAATGCCAGTCACATGGAATATGAGGCTTTGAAGTGAATATATCTAATTTCTTTTTCTGAAGGATTTTTAAAACTGAAAAGAAAGGAGTCACATGTAACAATGAGGACCTGCAGTGGGTGGGTGTGGAGGCAAACACCCACTTAACAATCTATTAAGGTTCCTAGAATAAAAGCACACACCTACTGACATTTCATAGATTATCTCAATGTTGATATGTCAGAGATCAGCCCAGAAAAAGTTTTGTGGATTTTTCTTCCTAGACCATTGAATATATTAAAAGTCACATCAAATCCAGGGATGCTTTTTGTAAAGTCCACACCAACAAAACAGCCACTATTGCCGCTCTCTTCAACCAGCCTTCCGAATCATCACACAGAGCCTTTGTATTTGAGCCTAAACAGCAAAGTGCCTTTGGGGTCATTAGTAAATGACTCTCGTGAATTTCAATATAACTTAGGGGTTGTAACTCCAGGGGAAAATCCTGGGGCAAAATACATTTGAAACTGAAATCAGTCAAAAGGAGAAATAAAGTGGGAGAAACCCATTTATTTCTTACAGGCAGTCATCCACTTCTGCTCTCCCATGTCTCTCGCAACTCAGCTGCAGAAGAAACCCAGCCTCTCTGGTCCAGATAAGCCCTCCCTCACCCTTGTAATCACCTGCTGATATGGAGATGGCCTACTTCTCTCCACCCCTTGGAAACACCTGTTGATACAGAGATGCACTAAAGCCAAGCAAGAGATTCTGGAAATATTGCAAATTTACCTCCGGGAGTATATTCAGAAGAGAATAAAATGCACACAAATTAGATCTCATATTTTAAAAACAATTCTTAGATATGTCTACCTTATCTGCAAAAATACTTTGTTGGTTTACATCTTCATTGGGATAAGTGGCAGAAAAGAAAAAACATTCCAGTTGGCAAACAAACGAGACAACTGTCCAACACCTATTCTCCATTTCAACATTCTCTCAGACTAAAAATACATAGTATAGCCCTAGATTTATCTTAAATGTTCTAGAATGTGAGACCAGAGGATGAAAATACATAATGTCTAAACAGAACTAAACACTATAGCCCCAAGTAGCTGCTAGATGATTAATGTTAATTCTGGCTATGACCCTTATGCTTTGTGAGTTGTAGTTAAAAAACAAGAGCGAAGTGTGGGTAAAATTGTAATATTTCCAGACTATCTAGCCTGGCTTTAGTGCATCTGCATATCAACAGATGTTCCTCAGGGATGGAGAAAAGTAGTTCATCTCCATATCAATGGGTAATTACCTGGGTAACCAGGGCTTATTCTGAACCTGAGAGCTCAGGGGTAGGGATGGCTTGCTTCTGCCGGAGCAGGAAAGAGAAACGGCTCCAGACCGCAGTTTGTAAGCAATAAACGGGTTTTAAACTTTATTTCTCCTTTTGACTGATTTCGGTTTTGGGGGTATTTTGTCCCAGGAATTTCCTTTCCCCAGAGTTACACAGGCCAAATACAATACCAATACATGTAAGATGACTGCATTTGCTATTTTTTCAGGAGGAAAACTATCTTAAGAAGTGAAAGGTGGTCCCAGCTCAGGATAGTTGGCTGAGTGTACAGTGCTGCCTCCCTTTCCAACCAAAATTCCTTTACCAAACAGAAAACACAGCAAAAGAGAGAAATGAATCCATCTCAAAAACAGAAAATAAAGAAGGGAGACACCAAGAGGACTCGATGGAAAACCGGGCTGAACAAGGAAGCCACAACCCAAGATGCAACTAAGAAAGGGAAGGAAGCTGAAAATAACAGGAGAAGGAATGGTGCCCCCATGTCGGAAGGTGGCAGATACCAGAAGCAGAGAAGGGTCCAGAACATTCACATCCACCTGTGCCACCCTGCTGTCCCCAACCTGCCTAAGGGCCAGGCAACAGAAACAAGGAAATCCTCCATCAGGTCAATGGGAGGGGGCAGACACTGGGTGGGGAGACAGGGTGGTGTCTCAGGCAATGGTCAACAGCCAGGGGACTGGGGAGCTCGGGGCACAGAATTCTCTCTACGTCTTATCTCACTCAAAAAGTGGTCCTTTCATCCCCTCAAGCAGGCTGCAATAACAGAAGCAGGCTTGTCTGAGTTTAATAGAGAATTTCAGTTACAAAGATGGGCAAAGGATCATCAGATATTTAAAGAAAGCCAACACCATGAGAGAGCAATATGAAATTTAACAGAGAGAAAAAAATGTACACCAGGAAAGAAAATATATAGTCTGAGTAGGACAGGACTTTTGATCATTGTATATAATATTCCCCAAAAGATACAAGAGAATATTTCATTCTCAAATAATATCAACAAGAGTGGAGGAGACTGAAATTTTGACTATAGAAATAAAAACCAACCAGATGAATAAATACATAATTTGCAATTCACAGAAGTTATAGTAGGAGAAAGACTGATCTAATTTAGTACTCATACATGCTGTATGAAAAAATTTCTAGACGATGCGGTGATGGGGGATGGGAAGGGAGGGGACAGAAAGAAAAGGAAAAAAGAAAAATATTTACAAATATCAGAAGAAACAGTGGGATTCAAGAGTAACGATGAATGACAATTTAGAGTTTTCGAAACATGTTGATAGGATAGAGCACAAAACCACAAGAGTCAAACTAAAATTCCAAACTATATGAAAATGAGAAATGCACAGAGGTACCTGTTTTACTAGTGGGGAACACTGAGATTCTTAATAATTAAACTTTAGCTGAAAACTATGTAAGTTTGTATGATAGCAATTTAGGTATAATTATTCAGAATTATCTCCCAAATCATTAGAGGGACACAGAAAAAAAAACAGTCTAACAAAAGGTTGTAAAGGAGGTAAAGAGAAATATACAGCAAGTGAGGAAAATAGGAACCAAATAAAATTTCAGGAAAAAGTTAAATGAATCATTAGTTATATATGCCAGGGTTAAACTCATCTATTAAAAGACAGCAATTCACAGATTAGGTTAACAAAAAAAACCTCTCTATGAATGGTTTATCATCAACATCCTTAAAATGAAAGCATAGGGATAACTTAAAATAACAATATGGAAAAATATACATTATGCACTATAACAAGAATATAAGACAGAAAAATTTAATGTGAACATCTTAAATGCTTCCTTAATAAAAGGAGGTCTACAGTAAGGACACACAGTAATAAATCTGTAAGTATCTAATAAAATAGCTTTGAAGTTTATATAGAGAAAAACTATAAATAAAAAGAGAATAGTAAGAAATCTTAAAGAAAGATGCTAACAAAAAGCTCTCACAAAAACTGACAAAACAAGAATTCAAAAAATTAGAACACTTAAAAGATTATACACAACAAAGTATGTTTTTTTCTAACAACACACATTGATAAAAAATTAACCATACACTATTAAACCATAAAGGAAATGTCAACAAATCTTTAAAAGTAAAAATCATAGCAACTACCAAGGACAGTGCAAAAAAGTTAGAAATTAGTGGTCACAACAGAAAAGTGAGTCCAGCCGTCATGCCAAAACAAAAAGAAGTATGTAACTGAAAATCGTTAATCACATTCGAATTACTCTTTGGTCAAAGGGGAAACAAAATGAAAACACAAACTCTCTGGAACTATTGAGAGTGAGAGAATGAGAAAATGAGGATACAGCCAATTAGACCAAAGCAGACTGAAAAATGCTGAACTAAGCTTTCAATTAGCTAAGAAAATGCTCATAAAATTAGAGCAGAATTATTAGAGGAAAAAAAGCAAGTTAATGAAATTAGGTAACAAGAAAAGTTTCTCAGTAAAACCAAAACTTGATTTTTTTTAAAAAGATCAGCCATTTTTGAAACTTTGGAAAGTATAATTTCAACAAAGAGATAAAATGTAAACTAACCACGTTGTGAATGAAAACTGGAAATAAAGAGAATGAGTTCAAAATTCTATTTAAAAATACTATGTTACTTATAAATCAGATGAAAATAGATACTTTGATGAAAATAATTCTCAAAACTGGCTCATGAAAAAATAGAAGATGTAAATAGATATAGAAGAAATTGAAATTTCAATGAACTAACTTAGAAATTGTGCAGTATCAGGATGGATTTACAGATGAATTCCGTAAACCTTTCAGGAACAAATGATTCTAATTTATACAAATTATTTCAAAACAATTAATGAACCAAAGAAGCCAATTTCAAAAGGCTACATATTGCATGATTCCAACTATATGGCATAAATGGAAAAGGCGAAATGATGAAGACTGAAACAATCAGGATTGCCAGCATTTGGATGGGGAAGAAAAGGATGAGGAGCACAGAAAATTTTTCAGGCAGTGAAAATAGTGTGTATGATGCCATAATGATGGATACGTGTCAGTACACATTGGTCCACCCATGGAATGCAGAACACCAAGAGTGAACTGTAACGTAGACTACGGATTTTGCATGATAATGATGTGTCAATGGAGGTTCATCAACTGTAACAATGTACCACTGTGGTAGGGATGTTGGAAGTGGGGGTAGTGCTAATAGGGGTATAAGAGAAATCTCTGTACATGCCACTTAATTTTGCTGTGAACCTTAAGCTGCTCTAAAAAAGTAATGTCTTAATATTAATTAATTTTTTTAAAAAAATGTAATAAGCTTCCTATCCCATTGTTGAAAGCTGACATAACACTACCAGCAAAACCAGAAAAAGTGAGTACTAGGAAAGGCAATTATGGGTCATTTTTACAGATAAACATAAAGAAATTTCTAACTTAGCTAATGCAATACTGAAGCACATTAAAATAATAGACTTACTGGGGAGGGTGTCTCACTATGTTCTGGGAAACTGAATATATATAGTCATTCATAAGGGTCCTCATAAGATACAAAACAGAAACCACAAGGTGATTTTTAGAGATAATTTAATATAGAGAATTGTTAACTAGGCAGATATTGAAGAAGCAAACAGGCAGAAGGGAACACTAAAATATCATGGACAAGGCAGCTGTAGAAAGCAGCTGCCACCCATAGGGTGTGAAGAGCAAAGGGTAGAGGTTAGAATTGTTACAGTACAAAAGCTGAGGACTTCTCAGCTGGAGCTCAGATTGTCCAAGACAGGGTGCTCGCTGCCTGGTGCTGGTGGGTCTCAAGGAGCACAGTCCCACCAGTTCCAGGAATGTTGCAGGAACTACAAATAGGAACCAACTGCTGCTAGTGTAAAAAACTATCACTGCTGGGTTGTCCCTGAAAGAAACAAGACGCAAAAAGGAACTGGGTCCTTTCTTCCTCCTCCTGCCTTTCAGGTGGCCTCCAGTGTCCCTTAATCGGCAGAGCGTACCAGGAAGCCAGCTGGCAGAAGAAACGTGATTTACAGAGTCCCAGACCCAGCATATCTGACAGAGGGCACAAGAGTGGGCATGAAATTCAGTACTGGCTGAATACCAGCATATGTACATGTGCATAAACTGAGGCCACACTGTACTTGCCAGAGCTTGGATTTCCTCTATACATGCAAATCAAGGAGTTTTTATTTGTTTTATTGCTCTTCATCATTGCACATGAAAACATGAAGAAACAAAAATAGCCCGGTGGAGATAATTTTGATAGTTGCATTATACATAAAGAGAATTTTTATAAAACTCCGAATCTGAACCATATTTCTCTTCACTTATACTGCTTATCTTTATTTGGATACACTTATTTTAATTTCACCCTTCATTGGTTCAGTTATTCAAATAATTCACAGATGGGTTTCTTGAAGTAAAACTTGTTTTTTAATAAGGTTTTTTTTGTGTGTTTAAATAAGGCAAGTGGTTTAGTACAAACTGTAGTTTCAATTAACATACTCCTGATGGGCTTTTAGTGAATTGGATTTTTAACTAGCTGGGGTGCTTTTTTTTTTTTCTCTTTACCTAGTTCCTTGGGAGCAGGTCTCTGGGTTGGGAAAAAGCATTGATTCACTGGAGTCATGGATTCACAAGCAATAAGTCTGCTTATCCAATGGTCTATGTGCTTTCCTACTGCACCGACCAGGATCCAGTTCCAACATACACTGGGCCAGACAATCAGCCATCTATCATTTGATAATTCTTCTCCATTTTGTAAAAAAACTGTATCCCATCCCATGTTCATTACTGCCCATTCCTGTTGCTCACATTGCCCTCTCACTCTATGCCCACCAACACTGTGACCATACACTACAATTAACACTGTGACACTTAAAAAAAAAAAAACAGAAACATTGAACAAAAACCATTTGTAGTCTTTCTTCAGCTGTTCACCTCCTCTGAGTTACTACCTTTCTCTGCTGCTACTCATAGCAAAGTTTATTTACAAAATTGTCTGCATGAACTTCTTATGATTTTTCTTATATCTATTTTTACCTTGACATCTGTATGATTATGAAACAGTTTGTATTTGAAAAGAATGTGTATTTCACCAAAGAAGATATACAAATGGGCCAATAAAGTCATGAAAATGATGCGCGACATCCTTAGCCACCAGAGAAACGCAAATCGAGACCACTGGGAAATGCCACTGTACGTCTGCTAGGATGGGCATAACAACACAACAAAACAAAACAAAACATGATAACAAGTGCCCCATGAGGATGTGGAGAAACTGGAATCTTGCTAGTGGGAACATAAGGTGGTACAGCTACTTTGGAAAATAATCTAGCAGTTCCTCAGATTAATTGTAGAGTTACCATACTTTACAGCAATTCTACTCCTAGGTATGGACACAACAGAAATGAAATATATGTCCATGAAACAACCTGTAAATGAATGTATATAGTAGGCAAAAAGTGAAAGCAATCAAATGTTCACCAAGTGATGGATGGAAAAATCAAACATGGTACATCCATTCAATGGAATATTTTTCAGCAGTAAAAAGGAATAACGGACAGACTAAAAGTGAAGGGATGGAAAAAGATATTTCATGCAACTAATAAGGAGAAAAAAGCAGGAGTGGCAGTACTTGTATCAGAAAAAATTGATTTCAAAACAAAGGAAGTCACAAGAGACAAAGAAGGACATTACATGATGATAAAAGGATCAAACCAACAAGAAGATATAACCATTATAACAATACAGGAGCACCTACACATGTGAAACAAATACTAACAGAATTAAAAGGGGAAATAGAATGCAATGCATTCATTCTAGGAGACTTCAACACTCCACTCAGTCCAAAGGACAGATCAACCAGACAGAAAATAAGTAAGGAGACAGAGGCACTGAACAACATAATAGAACAGATGGACCCAACAGTCACCTACAGAACTCTACACCCAAAAGCAGCAGAATACACATTCTTCTTGAGTGTACATGGAACATTTTCAAGAATAGATCATATACTAGGCCACAAAAAGAGCCTTGAGAGAATGAAAAAAGATTGAAAATTGTACCCAACCAGTTCTCAAACTAAAAAGGTATGAAACTAGAAATAAATTACACAAAGTAAATGAAAAATCTCACAAACACATGGATGCTTCACAACATGCTCCTAAATAACCAATATGATCAATGACCAAATAAAAAGAAAGATCAAGCAATATATGGAAACAAATAACAATAATAATTCACCCCACCAACAATGCAAAATCTGTGAGATGCACCAAAGGCTGTGCTAAGAGGAAAGGCATATTGCAATACAGGTCTACCTCAGGAAAGAAGAAGAATCCTATATGAGCAGTCTAAACACACAATTAATGAAACTAGAAAAAAAAGAACAAATCGAGGCCCAAAGTCAGTAGAAGAAGAGACATAATAAAGATTAGAGCAGAAATAAATAAAATTGAAAAGAATAAAACAATAGAATCAATGAAAGCAAGAGCTAGTTCTTTGAGAAAATAAACAAAATAGAAAAAACCCCTAGCCAAAACTTATAAAGAAAAGAGTCTACTCACACAAACAGAATCAGAAATGAGAAAGGAAAAATCACTACAGACACCACAGAAATACAAAGAAATATTAGAAAACACTATGAAAAATTATATGCAAACAAACTGGATAACCCTAGAAGAAATGAACAACTTTCTAGAAAATACAACCTTCCAAGGCTGACAAAGAAAGAAACAGAAAATCTGAATTGGCCAATTACCAGCAACAAAAATTGAACGGGTAATCAAAAAACTCCCTAAGAACACAAACTCCTGGACCAGATAGCTTCACCGCTGAATTTTATCTAAATATTTAGTGAAGACCTAACACCATTTTCCTTAAAGTTTTCCAAAGAGTAGAAGAAGAGGGAATAATTCCAAAATCATTCTATGAGGTCAGCATCACTCTAATACCAAAACCAGGCAAAGACACCAGAAAAAAAGAAAATTATAGACAAATATCCCTGATGAACATAGATGCAAAACTACTCAGCAAAATATCAGCAAACCAAATTAAAAAATACATCCAAAAGATCATCCATCATGATCAAGTGGAATACATCCCAGGGATGCAAGGATGGTACAATATTCAAAAATCCATCAACATCATCCACCACATCAACAAAAAGAAAGACAAAAACCACATGATCATCTCCATAGATGCTGAAAAAGCATTTGACAAAATTCAACATCCATTCATGATAAAAACTCTCAACAAAATGGGTGTAGAGGGCAAGTACCTCAACATAATAAAGGCCATATATGACAAACCCACAGCCAACATTATACTTAACAGCGAGAAGCTAAAAGCTTTTCCTTTAAGATCAGGAAGAAGACAAGGATGCCCACTGTCCCCACTGCTATTCAACATAGTACTGGAGGTCCTCGCCATGGCAATCAGACAACACAAAGAAATAAAAGGCATCCAGATTGGCCAAGAAGAAGTTAAACTGTCACTGTTTGCAGATGATATGATATTGTACATAAAAAACTCTAAATAATCCACTCCAAAACTACTAGATCTAATATCTGAATTCAGCTAAGTTCCAGGATACAAAATAAATACACAGAAATATGTGGCATTCCTATACACTAACAAGGAACTAGCAGAAAGAGAAATCAGGAAAACAATTCCATTCACAGTTGCATCAAAAAGAATAAAATACCTAGGAATAAACCTAACCAAGGAAGTGAAAGACCTATACTCTGAAAAACTACAAGACACTCGTAAGAAACATTAAAGAAGATACCAATAAATGGAAACACATCCCATGCTCATGGATAGGAAGAATTAATATTGTCAAATGGCTGTCCTGCCTAAAGCAATCTACATATTTTAATGCAATCCCTATCAAAATAACAAACAGCATTCTTCAACGAACTAGAGAAAATCATTCTAAAATTCATATGGAACCACAAAAGACCCCCAAAAAGCCAAAGCAATCCTGAGAAGGGAGAACAAATGCTGGGGGGGGATTATGCTCCCCAATTTCAAGCTCTACTACAAAGCCACAGTAATCAAGACAATTTGGTACTGGCACAAGAACAGACCCACAGACCAGTGGATACAGACTAGAGAGCCTTGATATAAACCCAACCATATATGGTCAATTAATATATGATAAAGGAGCCATGGATATACAATGGGGAAATGACAGCCTCTTCAACAGCTGGTGTTGGCAAAACTGGACAGCTACATGTAAAGAGAACAAGATTGGATTATTGTTTAAACCCCATTACACAAAAAGTTAACTCAAAATGGATCAACAACCTGAATGGAAGTCATGAAACCATAAAACTCTTAGAAGACAACATACGCAAAAATCTCCTGAATATAAGCATGAGCAACTTCTTCCTGAGCCCATCTCCTCGAGAAAGGGAAGCAGAAGCAAAATGAACTCATGGGACTTACATCAAACTAAAAAGTTTCTGTACGGCAAAGGATACCATCAACAGAACAAAAAGACATCCTACAGTATGGTAGAATATATTTGTAAATGACATATCTGATAAGGGGGTAACATCCAAAATATATAAAGAACTTGGATGCTTCAACACCCAAAAAGCAAATAACCCAATTAACAAATGGGCAGAGGATATGAAGAGACAGTTCTCCAAAGAAGAAATCCAGATTGGCAATAGACATATGTAAAGATACTCCACCATTACTAATTATCAGGGAAATGCAAATTAAAACCACAATGAGATACCACTTCACACCACTAAGGATGGCCAGCATCGAAAAGACTAAGAACAACAAATGCTGGTGAGGATGCAGAGAAAGGGGAACCCTCCTACACTGCTGGTGGAAATGTAAGCTAGTTCAACCATTGTGGAAAGCAATATGCAGGTTCCTAAAAAAACTAAAAATAGAAATACCATTTGACCTGGGAATCCCACTCCTTGGAATTTACCCCAAGAATACAACTTCTCAGATTTAAAAAGACATATGCACCCCTATGTTTATTGCAGCACTTTTTACAATAGCCAAGATATGGAAGCAACCTAAGTCCATCAGTAGATGACTGGATAAAGAAGAAGTGGTAAGTATACACAGTGAAATACAGCCATAAGAAATAAACAAATCCTACCATTTGCAACAACATGGATGGAGCTGGAGGATATTATGCTCAGTGAAATAAGCCAGGCAGAGAAAGACAGGTGCCAAATGATTTCGCTCATTTGTGGAGTATAACAACGAAGTAAAACTAATGGAAAAAAATAGCAGCAGGCTCAGAGACTTCAAGAAGGGACTAGTGGTTACCAAAGGGGAGGGGTGGGGGGGGGTGGGTGGGGATGGAGAGAGAAGGGGACTGAAGGGTATTATGTTTAGTACACATGGTGTCGGGGGATCACGGGGAGAACAGTGTAGCACAGAGAAGGCAAATAATGAATCTGTGGCATCTTACTACACTGATGGACAGTGACTGCATTGGGGTATGGGTGGGGACTCAATAATATGCGTAAATGTAGTAACCACATTGTTTTTTCATGTGAAACCTTCATAAGAGATGTATATCAATAATCCCTTAATAAAAAATTCAAAAATATAACATACTGATATATACCAGAACATGGATAAACCTTGAAAACATTATGCTAAATTAGGGGAACCAGACACAAAGACAAATATTCCATTTATAGGAAATGTCCTGAATAGGCAAGTTTATAGAGACAGCAAGTAGAATAGTGGTTGTACAGGGCTTGGGAGCATTGGGAGTGAAGGAAAATGGGACTAGTTGTTAATAAATATCTTGGTTTCTTTTTGGAGGTGATAAAAATGCTCTAACTATATTGTGGAGATAGTTACACAGCTGTAAATATACTAAAAACCATTGAATTGTCTATTTTCAAATGGGTGAATTGAATGGTATGTGAATTATATCTCAATGAATGCTTTTTTAAAAAAAGAATAAAAAAGAATGTACATATGGTCCACACATCTAGTTTCAGAAACCTAACATTTCTGCCATGCCCTCTGTATGTCCTTTGTCTTTTTCTTTTGAAATGTAGGAGTTATTTACATATTCTGGATATTAACCATTTGTTAATTAAGTGTTGCAAATGTCTTGTTGTGATTTGGTGCTCATATTATTTACATTATTTAATGTCTATTTTGATGAACAGAAGCTCATGATTTTATTGAGTCTAATCAATGTTTTCATTTTGAGATAATCCTACATGTGACTGCTGAAGAAATTCTCCCCTAAAATGTTAAAAGTTTTGTTTTTCACATTTAAGTCCTAACTATGCCTGGAATTGAATTTCACACATGGCAAGGGGTGGAGATCCAATTATATATATTCCAAATAAATAATTAATTGTCCCTGGTGACTTAATAAAAGTTTTTTTCTCACTCATCTGTAATGCCACCTCCCCCAAACGTTGCATTTCCCTAAACTAATGCATCAGTTTCTACACTTTCTTTTTTGTTCCACTGATCGATATTCCCATGCTTTCTTAATTATTAGAATGTTATAGTAGGCCTGTGTATTTTGTTTCTTAGGTGTGTTTTGACTACTCTTAATCCTTTATTCTTCCTTGTTCCTTATAATTTTAGAATCAGCTTATCTAGCTGTATGATAATTACTGTTTGGGATTATTTGGAATTGCATTGATTTATGTTTATATTTGGAAAGAATTGAGACCTTTATGTTATTTGGTCTTCCTACCTAAAAACATGATCTATCTCTTCATTTAGTTAGGTCTTCTTTAAAATCTTCTAATTAAGTTCTCTAGATTTTCTTCATTGAGGTCTTGCATATCTTTATTTAATGTATTACTAGGCCTTTAATCATTTTAATTGCTCTTGTAAATGGTTTCTTTTTTCATACATATCTTCTAACTCTTTGTTCTTGTGTATAGATGTGCATTGGGCTTAGATATGATTCTTATATCCAATGTTGCAATACTGTTGCTAAACCTGCTTATTAATTCTAATAATGTGTATGTTATTGGGGATTTTCTATGTATTATATATATCATGTTATTCCTAGAAATTGTACAATGTAGGGAATTTGTACAAAAAGGAAATTTGTCTGAGGAATTTGTTATACCTGGAAATTGTACAATGTAGTGAATTTGAGTCACATTATACCTGAAAATTGTACAATATATGGAATTTGTCTGAGTCCTTCTAGCCTTTTCATTAAACTATCGATGAATTATTAATTCATTAAACTAAGTTCTTCAACTACTGATTATTTCCAGTCCTTGATAATGAATCACATTTTGATAATTATGTGATTATATAATGATTTGATAAAGATTATGTGAAATACTTGAGCAGCATGATGTCATAAATTGTATTTGATACATACTAACTACCTAGTTAAATTCTTCCATTAAATCCCTCGAATAAATTCAAGCTAGTAACATGCTATTTACAATATCCGTACTTCCCTATGCTAAATGATACACTGTTTCACATACAATCAATGCTTTGTGATATGTCCAAAAGCTACTATTGCTCTCCCCACTCCACCACCATGAATATATCATACACCGTTCTCTTAGAGTGTCCTGTTTTTCAGACTACTTTTTCTTTCTTATTCATTATTGCAATGTCTTCGTAAGTTGGCCTCTTGCCTATACTTGAACAGATCTCAGCTGGTTGGACTACAGATATCTTATAATTGGGGCCAGGACTTAAGATCAGGTAAACAATTATTGTTTTTGCTCAGGCAAATTTACATTGAGGAATTTGCTGCCAGGTTTCTCTGGAGTAATGCAGTAAATCTGCTAACAAACATACGTAATACAATTAGCATTTGAAAAATATTACACAATAATATATTTCTATAGAAATTAAAACCAAAGCTAATAAAATATAAGTAGGATGAATTAAAGCTCTTAATTAAAAAATCTTAATAAAAACTGAAAGAGAGATTAAAATGTGTACTATTAGTGATCTCAAAACCTGATTTTCTAATTCTGAGTAAAATAACAGGGTATATGAATCCTTAGGTCATTTCCTGTGCATGTACACAAAGGGGAAATAAAGCTTAGAATAAAGTTGATACTGAGAATGGTTCACTCACTTTGGCCTTGAGGGAGGTGGTTGATGACTTTGACCATTGAGATTCAGTGAAACTGTGAAGATGAAAACCTAATTGCAGTAACTTGCAGGAAGTATGAAATGCAAGAAAGGTGGAGAGATTAAGTATACTGCCAGCAGCTAGAGGCAGATGTAGGTCAAGGAGGCTCTCTTCTCAAAGAAAGGAGATAATGCACCATATTTCCACACTTAGGCAAAAGACCACGCAGGTAGCAGAAACTGCTACTTCAGGATTGAGAAGCGCCAACAGCAGGGGCAAGGTCCTTGAAAAAGTTGGAGGATGAGACTGAGTGCAATAAGTGGAGGTTTTGGCTTATACAGGGGCAGAAATAGACCATCCATTATAAGGTGGATTATATGATATAGGAAATAAGAATATGCCACCCCAAAATATGCTACTTTGGCATAAGAATTATTTTGAACTAGGGGTAAATGAGAATAGATGCAGAAAGAAGTTGTCGTGGGGTTTCCCTTACCTGACTAAAAACAGAAACATGAGAAATGAGGACTGGTGTAACTCCCCTCTCCAAGGGAAGTTCCATGGCATCGTGGGCTTCACAGAAGACAGAAAGACAGACAGACACAAACAAATCTCACTTTGTTTTCCCGTAGAGTAACCTTCCCACAGTTTGCCCCACAGTAACCTTTTCCTTTGCCTCATCACTTCACAAATTTATTGTTGTCAAGATTCTATGTAAGTATAACTCTGGGGGAAAATATGTTCCCAGCCTGGGGCAAATAACCTTTGAAGCTGAAATCAGTAAAAGGGAGAAATAAAGTGGGAGAAACCCATTTACTGCCTACAAGCAGTAGTCTACTTCTGCTCGCCCTTGTCTCTTGTGACCTGGCTGCAAAAGAGACCCCACCAAACCTCTCCTGGTGCACGTTCGCTCTCTACCTCTTGTAATCACCTATTAATATGGAGATGGGTTACTTCTCTCCTCCCCTTGGAAACACCTACTGAGATGCACTACTGCTAGATGAGAGATTCTGGAAGCATTGCAATTTCACCCACAATAAGCCTGAGTTCTAAGCATGCCTTTGAGTTACTCATCATTGGTTCTCCCACATGTATACACAATGCAGTTGTTATTAATGACTCCACTTTCCTCTTGTTAATCTTTCATTAGTTTATTTCTCAGACCCAGTCACTGAACCTAAGAAGGTGGAAGAAGTTTTTTCCCCAACAGTGGATACAAGTGAAATGCCCCTCTTGTCTACCTAACCTACACCCACATATTAAGTTTCAGCTCAAATGTAATTTCATCCAGTAAGTATGCCTGGACACCCCCCCCCCCACCAACCTTATGCATGCCCAACTGACCTTCTCTGTGTCCCCAACCCTCTGACAAAGTGCTATGTCACTTTTCATGACATACTGAAATGATCCCTCCCCAGGTCCTTCTTACTCATGACCTGGTGCTCCTAGACAGAGCCCCCAGTGCCTCAACCCAGCACAGTGGTAGCACCTGGGGGACCTTCCGTAAATGTTATAAAGTAAATTGAAACTAAAGAAAGGCAGCAGATATAAAGAAATAGGAAATAATAAAATATAAGGTGTCACCATTTACTAGGGATCCCATTCAGATAGAAACCACAGGGAATTTCCATCCTTAAGATGCAGAAATAATGAAAATTAAATTAGTAAAAACTAAATGGAGAAGACAGGAGAGCCTGGCAAAAGGAAACATGTCATACTTTGGTATTAAGCAACCTTCAAGTTCAATTTCAGAGCACCAGCCTTCAAAGAAAAATGAATTGTAAATTCTCTCACAAAAATCTAACTTGGAAGTGTGCTTTTCAAGGAAACAATTTTGGATCATTTTTCAATACCATGTTTATTTTGAGAGAATCAAAAACACTGTTATCTTGTCATCTGTTCTCCAGGGAGATTTTTTCCCTGGTCATTTCTTTGCCTTTCCTATCACCTTCATTAAAAAAAAAATGTGCTGTCACAGGCACTAGATTATAACTTATAACTTATAACTTTTTGTGCATAGCCACTGACTGCATTCAAACTGAAAAGGAAGCAGGAGAATCAGGCTGGGATTTTCTCTTATAGCCTCGCTCACTGTGGAACTGGACCTCCAACCTCCCTGAAGTCCCAGGCTCTGCACTTAATAAGCAGTCCTAAATCTACTGTGTTTCTCTGAGAGGGGCCTGCTGAGCCCAGGAAGACTGCTTCCTTTGGATCCCTCCTGGGCCAGACACCATCCTCAAATGTGGCAAAGAAAGTAAAGAATTATGCATCTGATTCTGGTGTCCCTCAGAGGGCACTGGGTAGTTAATTTTCATTTTCCCCCCACTGTCCCCTCTTGGTTCTTACCTAAAATACCTCCATTAAATATTCCTCACTGTTTCAGAAATCAGGATTCCTCTCTTTCGGGGTTTCCTAAACTCACCCTATTGTGCAAGTCACCTGCCTTGCTCTGGAAGATACAGATTCTCCCAGGACTTTCCCTCAGAGATCATGATTCCGTGGGTCTGGGGTGGGCCTCAGCTGCTCTATTAAAATGCAAATGTTCCAAAGGAGAGATGACAGCTTAAGCTTTTGATTTGTTTATACCTCTCCTCTTGGAGAGAAGCGTTTGAGGTGCTTACTCACCAGACTAAGGGAAACCTAATGCTTCCGCGTGATGAGGAGCATCCTGAGAGTCTGCCACTGCTCGCGGGAACCACGGATCCTTGGTCCGCACAATGCGCACTGCTGGGCTTCAGGAGAGGAGCCCTAGGGGGTCAAGCAACAGTAGGTGACACTCTCGGCCCTTCATCACGGGCTGTGTGAATTGCGCAACTTAGTTAGGCTCTGGGCTAACACATTTGTTCAACCAAAAGTGTTGGATCTGACAATCGTGGAGGATGGCTGCCTACTGTGGGTAAAACTGCAGTATTTCCAGAATCTCTAGCCCAGCCTTAGTGCTTCTCCATATCAACAGGTGTTTCCAGTGGGTGGAGAGAAGTAGTCCATCTCCATATCAATAGAGTGAGGGCATATCTGGCCCCAAGAGGTTGGGTGGGGCCCCTTTTTGCAGCCAGGTCACAAGGGACACTGCTGGGCGAGCAGAAGTGGACGACTGCTTGTCGGCAATAAATGAGTTTCTCCCACTTTATTTCTCCTTTAGACTGATTTCGGTTTCAAAGGTATTTTGCTCCAGGCCAGGAAAATATTCCTTTACCCCACCCCCCCACTCCAGAGTTACACTACCTTCTATGTAAACAGGCCCATTCATCCTGACCTCTCTTATGAGGCTTCCAGGGAAAATCGCTAAATTTTGTGGGGCAACTATCCCACAGCACTGAGAGATCCTTCTCTGAACCAACACAAAAATTTTGCATTTCCTTTTGCCATTTGTTACAGGTTGAACTGTATCCCCTAAAAAAGGTATGTTGGAGGCCTGACCCTCACCATCCCAGTACGTGACCTTATTTGGAAACAGGCTCCCTGCAGATGTCATCAAGTTAAGATAGGGTCATACTGGATTAAGGTGGGCCCCAATCTAATAACTTGTGTGCTTATAAAAAGAAAATTTGGACACAGAGACACTGGGAGTTTGGTCATGTGAAGATGGAGGCTGAAACTGAGTGGTGCGGCTACAAGTCAAGGAATGCCAGGCAACCACCGGAATCTAGAAAGCGGCAAGGAGGGATGCTGCCAGAATCTCAGGCAGAGCGTGGCCCTGCCGACCTTGACAGCAGACTCCTGACCTCTAGAACTATGAGAGAATAAGCCTGTTGTTTTAAGTCACCTAGCAGATAGTACCACATTACAGCCACCCAAGGAAACTAATTGACCATTTACCTGATAAAACACAATCCTAGAATTGTGAATAATTAGACCTATATTTAAATTAGAGCTAATACTCATCCACTTACCCATGTCTTTAAAAAGAATTCTTAAAAAGGAAAAAAGCAGAGTTTAGAAAGTGTATCCAGAAAGCAACATCCCCCAATCCTGCCACCCACCATCACAACTTCCACTCCCTGTGACACTGACAGCAAATGTTAATACACCTCCCCAGCAATTTACAAACAGTGGAAAAGACAGGGAACTGAGCGTGTATAAATGGAAACATTTGGCATGCTAATCAACTGCAAAAATAGCTTTATCAGACTGGAATGAGACAGGGTCTTGTCTACATGCCTGCCAGACAAAAATATCTAATGTTCTAGGACAAAGAAATACTCTGGAGTTTTGCTATAGCATTACCTGTTATAAATCGGAATTCAGGATACACGTCCATCCTGGATGTCGTCCAAATTGGTCTTGTTACGGGAGATTCGTGGGGAGTCTTCTTTGAACCTATCAAACCTCAAACCTGGGAACAAAGAATGTCTTGACCAGCCTGGCTCCTACAAAGGCTCATTTTGGTCAGTGTGGAAGCACTAAAATAAGTAGACCAGGAAGATGGGGGAAAGTAGTCTTCCAAAGTGGACTTCCTACACATTATTTGTTTTCTCTCTACAAGCATTGGCTGCTAGCCTTCAACTTTCCCAAAGACATAGAAATGAGCTCTTCCCATTGCTTCTTGCACTATTGGACAATTCATTTGCTGAGGAATAAATGATTCTATACATCCGGTCTCCCAAGTAAGATGTGGGGGGACCTGCTTTGTAAGACTTTCTTTTAGGAAATAAACCACTGAAGGCAAGTGAGACGAAAGAGGTCTGGAAGAGGGCAGCACGGCAACAAGGAGCTTGCCAGCAAGTTATCAGGATATTCGGTGCCTCTCTTATTTTTGTGTGTGATTCCTAAGGAATATCTTGACCCTGTGTTTTATCTTAGTGAAATGGTGAAGGGAATTGTTGCGGTCTGCAAAGGGTTTCTTTTAGTCAGCCCTTATGAAGATTTTAAAGAAAAATATAATTTCCATACTAACAAAAAACCCCAAATCAATACCTTTATTTTTTATTGTCATTTCCCTTCAGTGATTAGCCATGAATGACTTAATTTGAGTGTGCAATTGTCCAAGTTTTGAGTGGGATGGTATAAAATACATAGCAGAGAAAGGTCAAGTCCATAGTCCCCAGTTCAAGGAGAAATTGTACTGGTGAATTTACCCAGGGCCCCCCCAAAATAAAAGCTACCGACTTGCCTGGAATTGACACTAATTTCTGTCTCTGGATTTGGCAAAATAGTCCTAGAGCTGGAAGTCAGATCTAACAGAAATCACTGCATCAGCATGGAGCATGATTAAATATTTACATGGATCGTATAGTGAGTCCCAATCAGATTACAGGTTCAAAGAGATTGACAATGTCTATTTATGTAAAAAAGTGCTCATCACACCAAAATCACTCTACAGGCATTACAGTTATTACCTACAGGATAAAATACACCTGCAGTCTGCTCTGAATTTTGTATTACATAGAATAGGATGAAATAAGACACTTTTCACAAACGTAAAGCATTTTTCCTGGGTTCCCACCACTGCTTCATAGCAACACACACACACACACACACACACACACACACACACACACACACACACACACTCCAGAGGCATTCATGACTTTTTTGTCATTTGACTTCTCCGGCCGACCTGCCCCTTCAGTACAGACATATTATTTTTACCAGAGAGCACTGGAATCTTGAAGTACAAATGAAATACACTAGGCATATATTTTTACTCAAGTCTGTTTTCATTCATACAGTAGCCAAAGTCTTAATAGTCTCTCTAGATAGACTAGTTCTTCCTGAAGCATCATATGGGACCCTCCCATACCCAGCCTTGGGCTGAATTCTCTACCCTATCTCTTGGGCTAGAGAGACTTAAAAATCTTGTATGTAAAAAAACAGAGACCCACCAGGCAAATTAAAGCTAAAAGTTTTGCTTCAAAGACTTCTGAGTCTTTACTCTGGCATTTTCCTATCGTGAATATTCTGTCAACTTGCACCTTTCTGCTCTGGACACATTATACATTTGATCATATTATGTTCAAAACTTAAAATCTTTAATAGACCTGCCTTTACCCCCTTCTATCTTCAAAGAACCACACATTCACACATAAGAGGAATCTTCATGTACCTTAACACAAGTCATAATATTTTTAACAACAGAAGTAAAGTCACACAGTGGATGAGACAAGGGCTCTGTAGTCAGACTGCTCTGAATTCGCATCCAGCTCAGCTACTGTCTGAGTGACTTAGGGCATTTCACTTAACTAGTCTGCTTCCTAGTTTCCTCATCTATAGGATGAGAATAATTTATATATCTTTCTCATACGCCTGTTATAAGGATGTACTGGGAGCAGTTAGCATGGTGTTGCCTGATACACACCAAGGCCGAACAAATGTTGGCAATTATCGTTATCATAGATTAAGCACTCGGAGAGTATGCTCACCGCCATCCTTACTCTTGCCATCATCTCTGTGCTTATCGTCATTACCATGGTTTTCATCACCCTCATCGTCAAATCTTATATTTGGGACCTACTGTAGACATTGAACAGAAGACCCTCACTTCAAAATAAGGAAATGGGACACAGTGAGAGGATTTGACTCACTTAAGAATCATCTCTATCCTTCCATTGTTTCTGTGTAGTTGTAATATATCTAAAATCCATGCTTTTATTTATTACAAATACCTGTTCCTCTGTATTCTCCTTCAAATTCTTTATAATGAACAATTAAATTTAAAAATTAGTAAAACCCACATTATTGGATGAAACCAGAGATGGGTGCCATCAATAAACCAGATTTCAGGAATTTCTGCTGGATATAGTACAGGTGGGATGAGATTGGAGGAAGGGTATATGTGTTCATTTCTTAGCATTAAACAGAGCAGCTTATCATGGAAGTCTGTGGGAGGGGAGGCTTTCAACCGAAGAGAGAATTCAGAAGAGTAAGGAACAGCATCGGGACTAGGCTTAGGCCACTGGGGAGAGAGCCAGGCAGTGTCCTTTGAGGTTTTCATTCTACTAGCAACATTGAAAGGTTCTGGGAACACTTCTTGATATTGACGGCTCCAAGGCAAAGAGAAATTTAAAAATCAGAAACTTTGCTTGAGATTGTCCCCTGGAATAGAGGTCAAGATAAGTAGAGGAGAACATAGAATAGAGGCCTAAGAGATGGTATACAGAGGGGTAAGAGCTTCCTAAGTAATGGATCCGTAACTGTGGCATATTGTTAAAACCTTATGTGATGGCTATTTAGGATCTTAGAACCTTTTGAATTCCCACTTTGTACTTTACTGGCAACTCTGGAGCCTTCTATAAATATTTGAGGCAGGGACACATGCAAACATTAGCCCAACTCAATTCCTACTTGATTAATAGCCAGGACTGAACTTCCTTCTCTAAGGAAAAGCTAATTCAATGTCCATGAATAAAACACTAGTGTTCAAAATAAGTGAATCACTATAAAAACCTTGTACCATTGTACTACATGTGAAAGAGAGTTACCCCAAAAGTCTGAAGACATTTTAGAAAATATCTGGTTCTCTTCTCAATAAAATTCAAGAGCCATAATCTCCACATAGTTGGGGAAACAATCACAAAGAAAGAATAGACTGAAATCTGGAAGCACTGAATGGAACCGAGAAACATAGTGACAAACTAAAAACTGGACAATGGCAGTAAATACAATATGGAATTCTACAGAAAATCAATTAGTGATGGAGAAGATAAATCAAGAAATTCCCCTAGAAGTATAGGAAGAAGATGAAGAGATAAATACAAGAAGGTAAATGATGAGGGTCATAAATAATTCTAGAATATGCTACCTTCTATAAAAGAAAGCATCAGAAAAACAAAATAAATATAAACAGAATCAATAGAGAAATATAAATGTTGTTCCCCATCTGAAATTTATACTGATACAAGTGTTTCTTGCTGCTCAGGAAATTTCATGAACAGAGACTAAATAAACTACACTGAAACCAACTTAATCATGTAGAAATGTCAAGTTTCAGAGATGAAAGGCTCCCACGGGCATGCTGAAAAATATTAGATAGTTAACAAAGGAATAAAAATCAGGTTGGCTACACATTCATTTTCTTCAAACACCAATAGATGCGGGAGTAACATTTATAGATTCCTATAGGAAAAAAAACATAGTAATCTAAAAATTCTATACCTATTTCAGTGGTCATTCATACACAAAAGCAGAAAAAAGGTGTTCTTAAAAATGCAAGAACACTAAGACGATTCCTACACTGTGTATCATTCCTAAATGAACTCCTTGAAGATATATTCCAGAACAATAAAAGAATAAGAAGTAAAATTTTAAGATTGATAACATAGAAATGGCATCCTGAATCAGTAGAGAGACCATCTAAAATGGTGTCTCAGTAGCAGTGTCCAAATTGGTCTCTTTCAGCTCATCATTAAATTCACAGAAAAAAATTGAAGCCCTCATAAATTCTGCAACCTCTCACTGACTGAAAGATAGTCAAGAAAAGGGGAGAGGAAGAGAAGAGATAAAGTTGAATCTAAGCTCTGTGGGGAAATCAGGACTGTAGTGCCTTGCACTCTGGCTTACATGTGTATAAAAGACATCACTCCGAAGAGACACAACAACCTATGCTGCGCCCAACACCCAAATGTGCCTGTCATTAACCTATTCTACAGAAGAGGAATCTTTCAAATGAATCAACACAATAGCTCACCTAAACTTTACTTAGTCAATAATCAAAATAGAGAGAGAAGCCGAGATTCTGATCTCCTGTTTTGCATCGATTTGAAAGCAGTGTCCTACTGCATATTAAAGACTTCTATTGTGCTAAAGTACAGGAAACTAACTGGCATCACTCTGGCTTTTGTGACTCATAAACATAATGCTCTTTTAGGATCATTTTGGCTGGGCAGATTTCCTAACCACAGTTTAATAGCAAAAGGCATTTAAAATAACAATCTCAAGTCTTTCCAACCGCTCCAATTAGAGTAAAATAAACTGTCCCTTAGAATTAGAGGCTGTACTTTCTCAGGCTATGGAGTATCTCATTGGTTTCTGATATCTTAACTATGAAGGAAAATAGCAATTACTAATGTTTCATTTTCATTTTACTTCTAGCTATCAAAATTCCTTCTAGAACTGAAGCCACCTGCCTGGTCATGTACTTTAAGTTGGATCATCTGCTCATGGTTTAGCTTGGCTTTCATTCATTTTCTTAATTAGTTATTTTAGCTTTCATTGGGTTTCTGGGAAAGGTTTGGTTTTTCTCTGGAGTGACCAATATTTTCATGTTATTGTCAGTTAATATCTATTCAATTCTACACTCTGCTAGAGCAAACAACAGATAAGAGTCTTCCTTATCTTTATATTCTAAAGAACAATAGATAATCAAATTCTTCTATAGTGTCTTTATAATCCTTTGTCCATATCATTTACCAGTGGAAACAGTCCCCCATCCTAAATCAGTCCATTAGCAAAGATACCTAATTGGTGGACCAGCAGGCTTGATGCTGGGGTCCATTTGATTATGCCTGTATTGTTCACTCCAAGTTTACCTCAGTCAACCTTTATTTCTGGTTTAAAAGTACATGAATGGAGTTACTTTCTGAGACTTTAAAGACAAAATAATTAGTTAAGAGGAACCAAAATAAACAATGGTGATCCAATGTCTTTTACTTGGATATAATAATTTTACATACACACAATATACACATTAATCTAATTGACATGTGTCCTTAAGGTATCTTCAGTAGGATAGCTAACGCCTTTCCGGCAACATTCCTTAGAAGTTATTTGCTGCCTTAGAATAGAACCTCTCTGGGAATAGAACCTGTGTGCATGGAAGGACCAAGAATTAAGTCATTTGACAATACAAAAGAAACTATGAAGCTAGATTCTGTCTCAGCCCAGTGTATGCACTTTTTTCTACCATTGTGACTTTTTGTGTTCCTTGGGGTCTAACCCATATCGATTTCTCTGCTCTTCCACCGTACAGACAGCACTAGATGACAGCATGTTGCCTTTCTGACCTCACGTCTGTTTTTCCTACTTTTAAGTTAGCTCTGATTTTGTCTCATTTTGTGTAGTTGGCCACAGTCTGATTTTAATTCTTGGCTTGATTTAACCTCCCAAACTTCCACCATTTGGATGAAGACTTTTATTTATGAACTAGCCACATCCATGAATCTCTTTCCTCTCCAGAACCTTCTAACGCATGAATCCTCTAACAGAAGGCTAGAGACAGAACCTCAGTCCTGCTCCTCATCCTCAATGTTTTTTGTATCAGCATTTCCTGATCCTTTTCCATCACTTTAGCTTCTTGCTGACAAATTCCCTACATTGAACAATTTCCAGGCATAATATGAAATGCATACATATACATGTTCATGACTACACATACACATGCAGCCTGTGTGTGTGTGTGTGTGTGTGTGTGTGTATAAAGCTTTGGTTTTACCTTCTTAAAAGTCTCTAATTTTGTTGGAGGTTCCTCAAAAAACTAAAATTAGAAATACCATTTGACCCAGGAATTCTACCACTAAGAATTTACCCTAAGAATGCAGGAGCCCAATTTCAAAAAGACATATGCACCCCTATGTTTATCACAGCACTATTTACAATAGCCAAGACATGGAAGCAACCTAAGTGTCCATCAGTAGAACAGAGAAGATGTGGTACATATACACAATGGAATATTATTCAGCCATAAGAAGAAAACAAATCCTACCATTTGCAACAACATGGATAGAGCTAGAGGGTATTATGCTCAGTGAAATAAGCCAGGCAGAGAAGGACAAGTACCAAATGATTTCACTCACTTGTGGAGTATAACAGCAAAGCAAAACTGAAGGAACAAAATAGCAGCAGACTCACAGACTCCTAGAAGGCACTAGCCGTTACCAAAGGGAAGAAGTGGGGGAGGGCAGATGGGGAAGGAGGGACAAGGGGATTAAGGGACATTATGATCAGCACACATAACATAAGTAGGTCACAGGGAAGGCAGTACCAAACAGAGAAGACAAGTAATGACTCTCTAGCATCTTACTGCACTGATGGACAATGACTGGGGGACTTGATAATATGGGTGAGTGTTGAGACCACGTGTTGTTTATGTGAAACCATCATAAGATTATATGTATATCAATGATACTTTAATAAAAATGTCTCTAATTTTGTATTTCTGCTTCCTTTTTCTTACTCTGTTCTTTTTCTTTCACTTTATAGGTATAATTCTCAGGATATCAAAATCTGTTTGACTTTTAAACAGGAAAACTCTCTGAGTGAGAACCAATTACCTTTTCTCTGAACTGAGGTTTGTGTGTGATTCTGGAGGCTACAGTTGTAATCTCACTGCTACAGTCCTGCCAGGTCCCAGAAGAAAGGTTAAAGTCAACTCCAGAGGCCTGCAAGAAATATCCCCTCACAACCTTAACAATATCACTAGAGCTAAGGTTTCATATCACCTCCCTCACTGAGAAGCAAGCAACTCACGGACATCTCAGTCTGCACACACGTGCCTTCCCCAGTTTGGGAATAGCTCAAGCGTTCTGCTCAGACATTGTATCAATATATGCATAGGATCATAACAGCAAGGGTCACCAAACAGGACCGTCACCGTTCTAGGCCAGCCCCTCAGTACCTGGATAACTCTCAGCATTGCGGTGAAAGGCAGTGGGCACGCAGCATGATCTGGCACAAAACACAGCATGATCCGGCACAAAACATCAGTGTTACACTCCGAGTCATTCATGCAAGGTTTACTTTTGTCATATCTTAGCTGCCAATCCAAGACCAACCAGGAGAAAGCAGTACAGGCTAATCAACAGAAGCTTTCAATTTTCTTTAAAGGGAAAAAGACCTCTGTCCATGTCCGAGAACAAAGGAGCCTTCTCCCACGCCGCCGCCTTCCGTCCGTCTCAGCTCCCCTGCACCTCTGAGGAACCCCTTCACTTTCTCTCCTACCAACTCCTCCAGTCCTCCTTGATCATAAAAATGTATATAATATATAAACTGGGAAAACATCTAAATTTCAGTTTTTCAATTCTGCTTTAAATTCTTAAACTACTTTCTCTAGCATTGTTACTTAAGGCAAAGTTTCATTTTAGACAGCATTTTTTAAGAGCCCATGAGGCCTTGATAGGACGAGATATACTTATCGTGAGCTCTCAACACCACTTGCTTCAAATTACAGTAACATTTCCTACATACAAAAGAGGGCGATTTCTTCCAGAATATGGAACGTTCTTCTCCAAGGAAACTAGGAAGTGAATGATGGCCGCTCACTAACTGCTAGGAGAAGGATTCTAATTAGAACCTTGGCGCCTGGCATGCTGGGAATCCATTCATGCCACCGGCTGCATGAGGGGACAGTGTGGGAGCCCCTCTGTGCTCTGCAGGATGCGGAGGAAAAGGACCAAGTCACTGTTTGGACACTGAGGCGAGTTCAATCCTACTGAACAAAGTAAAGTAGCACAGGCTTCATTTGTCATTAAGCCACACCTCCAGCATTCTTGTGTGGGTGGTTGGATTTTCGGGGCTAGTTATTGCCAGATTACTCCAAACAAAAGTGTAAAGCCACCAGATTGGGCCCCCTGCCTTCCATCTGCGATTCCTTCTATAATGACCCCTTCACCCTTTCCCGCCCCTCACAGGGGTCCCCACACTGACCCCGCCTGGCCAGGGCTCTCCTCAGAAGCCCCCTAACACCTCCTCTATGCCTTCCTCCCCCTGCACTTGCTCTTCATTCCCCTTTCCAACAGAAATGTGTTTGTACTTAAATCTCTCCATATAAACAGCATTAGGGTTTCTGAATCTTTGGACACTTGTTCTCATTTTACTATTTAGAACCACGCCAGATTTATAAAAGTTGTTTGAAACCTTTTAATTGGTAGCTAGCAGCTCAGCCTCAATTTTCTGTATGACAGAGTTTTTCATGCTCCTCATGTTGTCAAGATGAAGAAATGTATGGTTGATGTTAAGATGTATGGTTGATGCACAGCTGAGGATGTGCTCACAACAGGGTCTGTCCTGGTCCCTAAGCACTGAAGGCACCCCTGAGGAACCCTGGCATCTGCAGCTATGGCGGACACCACAGAGCACCCACAGAGGACCACACAGTTGTCAGGGCTGTGGACCCCAGTGGCCTGAGCTAAAGAGACTTCATGCCTCCCAGTGCCTCCACTTCCCCCTCACTGGGTGCCCTATACCACCAGACCCAGGATCACAGCATGACCCAGTGCACCCCACCCACAGGTGAAATCTTCCCTTGCCAGAGTAAGTCCGTAAACTCTGGATGAGGGGACTGCTTCTTCAAATGTGCAAAATGCCTATGCGGGGTTACAGGGATCACGTGCAATTAGGGAAGCTTGACTCTACCAAAGGAATACAGTTAACTTCCAGTAGCTGACCCCAAAGAAATGGAAATCAATGAATTGCCCAACAAAGAATTCCAACTAACTATTCCAAAGATGCTCAGAGAGCTACAAGAACACAGATAAACAACTTAAAGAGATCAGGAAAGCAATGCAAGAGCAAAAAGAGAAGTCCAACAAGGATCTTGAAAACGCTTGTTTTTTTAAACTGAGAAATGTTAGAGCTAAAGAATATAAGGACTGAACAGAAGAATTCAACAACAGACTTGGCCAAGCAGAAGGAAAGAACAAGTGGGCTCAAAGACAGATAACTGAAATTATCTAATCAGAAGAACAAAAAGAAAAGAGTGAAATAGAGTGAAGGCACCTATATGATCCATAGGATACCAGCAAAAGAACCATGCACAAATTATTGGACTTTGAGAAGAACAGAGAGAAGGGGACAGAAAGTGTATTTAAAGAAATAATGGCTTGAGAACTTCCCCAGACTGAAAATGGATTTGACATCCTTAATCATCAGGGAAATGCGAATCAAAATCCACAATGAGCTATCACCTCACACCTGTTAGGATGGTTAACATCAAAAAGTAAGAAATAACAAGTGCTGGTGGAATATGGAGAAAAGGGAACCCTTGTGCACTGTTGGTGGGAATGTAAACTGGTGCAGCCCAGCCACTGTGGAAAACAATGGGGAGGTTCCTCAAAAATTAAAAATAGAACTACCTTAAGATCTGGCAATCCCAATTCTGGGAATATATCCAAAGGAAATGAAAACAAAATTTCAGAGAGATACCTGCACTCCATGTCATTGTAGCATCATTCACAATAGCCAAGATGCGGAAACAACCTGTGTCTGCCAACAGTTGAATGGATAAAGAAGATGTGGTATACACACAGTAAAACTATTATTCAGCCATGAGAAATTAGGAAATCCTTCAATTTGTGACAACATGCATGAACCTTGAAAGCATTTTCCTAAGTGAAATAAGCTAGACAAAGAAAGACAAATTCTGTATGATATAAGTTATATGTGGATATCAAAAGGCTGAATTCATAGAAACAGGCAGTAGAATGATAGTTACCAGGAGCTGCAGGCTGGTGGAAGTGGGGAGATCAAAAGACTGGTAAAAGGATAGAAACTTTAAATGATGCGATGAGTAAATTCTGGGAATCTAATATTGTATTACATACTTGAAAGTTGCTAAGGGTCTAGATCTTGAATGTTCTCACCAACAAAAGGAAACAGTAATTGTACAACCAGATGGAGGTGTTAGCTAACACTATGGTGGTAATCATTTTTGCAATATAAGGGTATCAAATCAACAAGATGTATACCTTAAATTTACATAATACATTTTGTGAATTACATCTCAGTAAAACTGAAAAAGAATGGATACTTTTCAAATGCACATGAGCATTTACTAAAGTAGATACTAAATCATAAAGTAAGTCTCAACAAATTTCAAAGAACTGAAATCAAACAAAATACATTCTCTGATCACATAGGAATTAAACTGAATTAAAATGAAGTAAGAGTAATAATAGTGTATGCCACGCAGCTAATGCAGTGCTTAGGGGAAAATTTTTATCTTTCAATGGATATTTTAGGGAACAAGGATTGAGAATGAGCCACCCAAGCTTCTAACTCAAGGATCTAGCTAAAGAGTAACAATTTTAGATCTAAAGTAAGTAAAGAGAAGCAAACAGTAAAAATAAGAGAAAAATCAATAAATAGAAAGTAGACATAAAATAGAGAAAAATCAACAGAGCCAAAGCTGTTTCTTTGAAAAGATGAATGAAAGTGATAAATACAAGAGCAATTTGGGAAAAAATAGAAAAAGAAAGATAACAAAAGACCAATATTAGGAATAAAATAAAGAACTTCCCTACAAATCTTAGATAATAAGTATAAAAGGGAATATTGGGAGTAAACTCAAGCTAATAAATTTGACAATATAGATTAAGTAGCCACATTCTTTGAAAAACAGTATTTACCAAAACTTACCCAAGGAGTAACAGGAAATATATTAGTTCAATATCTATTAACAAAATTGAGTTAATAATTGAAAGCATTCCCACAAAGAAAACTCCAGGCCCAGATGACTTCACTGATGGATTCCATCACCCTTTAAGGAATAATACAATTCCTACACACTCTTTCCAAAAACAGAGGAGGAAACAGTTTCCAACTCATTTTATGAAGCCAGCTCTTACCATGATTTAAAGAAAAAAATCTGACAAGAAATGAAAATTACAAGCTAATACCCCTCATGAATATCAATGAAAAATCCTCTATAAATTACTAGCAAAGTGAATCCAATATATAAATGGACGATAACATCAGGAGCACATGCCCCTCTCCGGCTGCAGTCTACACTCTTTCATACCCACCGTGGTGGCTGCAGTGGCTAACTGGGTACAATGTCTCACTGTCACCTTTTTTGCTCTTTTCGAGCTCCAACACCTGTGAAACTAAGTACCCTCTGTTTAAAATACTCCATATAGCCTGTTTCCTAACTAAACCAAGATAAACTGTTAAAGAAGAAGATATACTTTCCTTTGCCTTTGAAACTTGGTATTAATCTCCCTCTATCCAAAATACCTCTGCTTCCCCTTTCCCACCTCCTCTTACACAGAGCTCACTGGCTAACAACTACTCCTTCGCACTCAGCTTCAATGTCACATTCTCAGGGGGGCCTGCCTTTGTGTGTCCCACAGTGCATGACACCCCCCACACCGAATTCCTGTTGCCTATGAGCTGGTTAGCACTGGTGTCTCTGAATAGATAGATGGATAGAGAGACTGATCAATCCATATACAATATGGATCTCTATATATAACATTATTTCTAATATATGTTATATGGTTATATATTGTAGATAGGTAGACAGATAAATAATTATATG
This sequence comes from Manis javanica, assembly GCF_040802235.1. Taxonomy (NCBI): domain Eukaryota; kingdom Metazoa; phylum Chordata; class Mammalia; order Pholidota; family Manidae; genus Manis; species Manis javanica. The sequence goes on along the minus strand of NC_133167.1, from coordinate 82,490,530 downwards.
TGTAATATTATATGCCAGGATACCTCAAAGTCCTTCAGGAGTCCTGGCACATAGTAGAGCACATGACACTGAATAAATAAATGTGTAGAAGGGAGAAAGGAAAACTTGTTCCCGACTCTAATCCCCAGCCTGGGGAAAATGCCAGTTTCCCAAGCTATAATATTAAATACACGGAATCAGTAGTTATGTGCCTTTCATTGCTAATTCTAACAGAAATATGGCTTTTAGAGATATAGAATTATTAATTCATTAACAACTGTATGTTAGTATTTGAAGTGTGCCTGTTTGTTTAATGCAGCTTTGGGAAAACATAAAAATACCTATCAATGTTTAAACAAAAAGTCCACAGTCACTGCCATGATTTCACAAGCAATAAAGTGAATGAAGTCAAAATTAATTCCTAGCACCCAGCATGAACTGTTCATCAGTCTGGACAAGTGAAGAAGCCCTGGCTATTTCCCAGGCTGAGCTCATTCTCTCAGGCAGCACACGCACTGACCTACCACGGTGCAATGTGATGGAGGGTGTTACAGCGCCACGCACCTGCCAGTGATCGTCAGATGAGCTCCTGGTGACCTGCAGCCAGGCCACCCTCCGCACCGTATTTGCCCTCCACGTGAGAAGGAAGGAGTGCAGCTAGAAGGCTCCGGTCTGGCAGACCTGGCTCAGAGCATGACGCTGATGAAGAAGAAACGTCATAGCCCATGAAGAGCTCCTTAGCCACCTCAGCCCGCTGACCTCACACCGACCCGTGGTCTGTACTGTGCCTTTGATGTGCAGATGCCCTCGGATGGTTATTTCCTTGCTGAGCGCCTATGCTGCTGCTCCCAAACCCTCGTCCCTAACCTCATCCTGCTCAAACAGGGATCTATCAAGCAATTAAAGACAAAAACGGATGAAAGAACACTGAAGGGCCACCATAAAGATGCTCAGTAGAGGTGACAGCAAAGACAGACAGAGATAGAGAAAAGGGGAAACGCCTCCAGGCAGGAAACATCCTGTCCCCTATGCATCCCCCCTGACCTGTTTTAGACTCAGTATTTGAATCTTGAACATAGAAAGTAACTCTTGTGAACTCTATCCCTCAGATTGCTGCCTATGGAGTGTCACAGTGGCTGCTGGCTAAGGATCGCTGTAAATGTTGATAATAATAGTAGCAATCATAAATAATACAAAACAAGAGCATTGCAGCAGCTAGTATTCATGCTGCTCAGACTCTTATTTAAATAATTTAACACATTTCTAAGGACACTTGAAAGAATTTTGGATGACGTGCTGTCACTTGGCCACAGGGATTTGACAAGTGGCAATGAGCAGGGTATTCCTTGAAGATTTTGGGTTTTGTTTGTTACATTAGTGTGATATAACCTATCCTGACTAATATATAGCATTCACATCTCTGCTGTGAATTTTGCTCATAAGCTAAGTACTTGGATTGCCATGGCCAAGTTAACTCTAGCCAAAAACATTTGTCATTCATTGTGCTTTTGTGAAGATAGGTGTGTTTGGAGTAATTGTTTTTTTTCAGGGGCCTGATGAAATTTTGTTTATTGATCCAGCTTTTGATGTACACTTCTTTACACTTGCAGTCATAAAGTAACTGTTAGAAGCCTCAGGAGAATCACACAAATCCTAAATTCCAAATGGAAGGTTGTTGCAGTGAAAAAAATGAAACAGCTGCCCAGCTCTCATCCAAAGGTTTTTCCTATAAATTCTATATAAGAAATACCTCATCTCTCCCTTGCATTTCAGAAACAAGGCTGACTGGTCATGAAGCATGACTTAGAGATTTATTATTTGTAATTTAATTAAATTTAACAAATATGAAACATACACATACAAGATGTAGCGAGTATAAAACAAAAGCTTGTACATTGTTATGCATTATAAATGCTATAAAGCATTGTTATCTAAGTTAAGCTTTTTATAGTAGGGAGAATGAAACGTGGGTATGTTAGTTTTTCATATTCATAGTGCTTCCATCTTAATTCTTGACTGTGAGCAACAGGAACTCTCTCTGCAATTGGATGAACCCGTGTCATGTGGACACCAGGGGCGGGAAAAGGAGGAAATTCCTTCCTTGATATTTCAGAGAGGGAAAGAGGACACCGTGTCCTACTAGTTCTGTGCATGACGGAGTGGGAGAATTTCCTGAAAATGGGAGAAGGTGATGCCTTCAAGGAAAGCTAACTAACCTGCTAACAAACGAACTGCCAACAAATGCCCACTTTTCTTAGCAAACCAGAATACAAGGGAAAAGCACAGACTTTGTAGCAGAGCAAATGGAGGAACAATTCCTCCTTAACGTAGTATCACCCAAGGAGTATGCAAAGGTGTATTAACATGCTAGAAAGCTGTTTTCCAAATTTAACATTAGCAGTGGGGTTTTTCCCCCCTCAAACAAAATCCTTTACAGAACTCTGATGCATCACATGGACTTAGCGAGGAAGGTATTGGGGTCCAGAATTCTTTCCTTCCTCCAGGACTCCTCAACCGTTGTTTGAAAACTACTCATCAGGATGGCTGTTTTGAATCGGGTCTTGGATTTCTGACTGATTGAGCCTTTTAACTCTCCCCCTCTTGACCTCAGTTGTGTTGGATGAAACTAAACAATGAAGAGAAAAAAGCAAATGTCAAAAAACCCCAAACAAACAAAAATATAAAACTCAAATCTGCATTCTCATCATTCAGAATGGCAGTGCAACAAGGGAGATAGAAGAATAGACCCTCAGTAAAAGCAGCTTTGGGGTTACAAGGAAGACAGCTGCTTTTCTTGAGCGTGCTGCCTGCAGGCGGGGCTCACGGTGTGTGCCGCGCGGCTGCCCGGCCTACCTGCATGCGGGCGATAGCAGCCGCCGCAGGTGTGCAGCCTTGACAGCGCCCGGCCACGAGGTCGTTGCTGGCGGGCTCCACTCGGAGGCGCTCTGCGTAAGGGGGCTGTTCTCGCTGCTGAGCTGGCGTGCTCTCCACCTCAGGATCCAGTTTCTGGCCCATTCTGGAATCCTCACCCTCTGCTGCCCCAACAGGTTAAGGAGACGGTCTCAGGCTCTGCATCCCTCCTGATTGCACTTCTCCAGAGGAAGAGTGGAAGTGAGGGGGTGGAAGAGGGGAGGAGAGGTTGAGCATGTGACGCTGGGGCGCGAGGCTCTGGGGAGATGGCACATGTCTCTGAAGCCCCACACCTGGGAAGCATGGCTGCCAGTATGGATTTAAGATCCCCGTTGTGGTGCAGGCTCTCCTGCTCGGCTCCCAGTCGAGCTGCGGGGAGTATCTGGCAGAGCTGGTGCAGTGTTACCCAGGAAGGTCCCGCCATGCTGGCCTTCATCTCCCCAGGTCACAGCTGCTGCCAGGGCAGGAAAGGTGTGATGTCCACGTGCAGCAGGACCCCGGGCACTCCTTAGGTTGTGCCAGCAAACTACCAGGTCCCACCTCCCTCCTCCTGAGTGAGTGCCTGGGACCAGGAATTGGGGACAGGTGGCTGAGCTGGGCGATGAACCCAGGAAACACAAGCGAGGAAAGGGCGATTTGCGGCGGTCCAATAAGGGCATATCAGCAGGTGGGTTACTACTGCATGCAGTTGGCACTCAGCCCCCCAGGGCCCCCTGAAAATTGTGTGCCCCAGGAACTGGAGGCTGGGGCATTGGTTCCCTAACTTCTGCCTCCCATTGGGTTTAGTGGTGTTAACCCCACACTTCTAGTTATACATGAGCAGAGCAGGGCAAGTCCTCTAGGTTGAAGAGAAAGTCCTTGGTCTGACCCAGTGCCTGATAGAGGTGGGACACTGTCAGGAGGTCAGGAATTATCTACTCATAAGCAGTGGAACTCACCTGAGTCAAAGGGTTTGGGCTGAGGCATTCACCATGGCTGCTACACCCTTGCACCTAGAATAGGGCCCAGTACTATTCCCTAAATAACAGATAAGAAACACTGAGTAAATTAAACAATATAAAATATTTTATTATAATATAGATTAAAGCAATTTAAAACTAGGTGGTCAGACTGGTTGGGCAGAAGTTGTTGAAGAGAAGAAACACAGAAAAGCATAGAGAAAAGAGGAAAACAGAACTAACAGGACAGGTAGACATAGACACTGATAGTGAGAGGGAAATACACAGATAGGAGATTTAGTGTGGGAACTGGTCATTGGTTAAGAGGCCGAGAAGGCCGGCTGTCTGCTGTCTGCCAGAAGAACCAGGAAAACTGGCCCTGAACTTCAGCCCAGGTCTGAAGGCCTGAGGATCAGAGGGGTGAAGGTGTGAGTCCTGGCCTTGGTCTGGAAGCTGGAGAACCACGAGTGACCGTGTCTGAGGGCCGAAGACGGATGTCTCAGCACAAGCAGAGACCAAATTCCCCTTTCCTCCACCTTTTTGTTCCAGTTAGGCCCCCAGCAGACTGGATGATGCCCACCTACATTGGCGGGGGCCATCTGCTTTACTCAGCTCCCCAGTTCAAATGCTGCTCTTGTCTGGAAACATCCTCCAGAGACACGCAGAGCAATAACATCTCATCAGCTGTGTGGACATCGCTGAGTGCAGTGAGATGGACACAGAAACTGAGCCGGCACAGCTCGGCTGCGGGAGGAGAATGAAACAGACACGGGGCAGGCCCAAACGACAGACACCTCTACGTGCTGTGTCCTCATTATCTCACGCCGCAGCCGCTAGCCACCTGGGGCTACCTACATTAGAATTAAAATTAAGTACAATAAAATGAAATAAATTCATTTCCTCAGTTGTCCTAGATGCATTTGAAATGTTCAGCAGCCACGTGTGGCTAGCGGCTTCTGCATTGGACAGCACGTGGAGAACACATTCCTATTGCCACAGAAAGTCCCTTTTGGACAATGCTGCTGATCTGCATAAATCTTTAATTGCCCAAGTACTTTATATACTTTTTAACAAGCTCTTGCTTTCATTACATTATTTAACTCCCATTACTGCTTGGTGATGTAGACATAGTATATTATTATTTCCATTTTATCACTGAGGTAACTGAGGTCAAGAATGTTGAGCAGCTGGCAATACAGATCACCCAGCCAGGACAAGGTCACACAGCCAGGATGAGGTCATCCAGCCAGGATGAGGCCACACAGCCGTACCAGGACTGGGGCTTCCTGCCTCCCAGCTCAGGGTCCCTCAAACCAGTCCTAACTTAGAAACCCAGATAATGCATGATTTAATGTAAAAGCTGCTTCTCAGGCTATTACCACACAGGAACAGCCATTTTGGGGTTGCGATTTGAGTCCTTTTAAATCTCCCCATCAAGGAAATACCCATGCACCTCCAGCAAGTTGCCTTTTTGGGGTGTTTTACAGACTCCTTTGCCAAAGGGAACTGCATGCCCTTGACATACATAAGAGGCTGGATTGACGGGAAATATTTTACCACAAACTAGAGAAAAAATGGGGGGAAAGAAAGGCACTCCCACTGCTCTTCCAAAGTGACATGGATCTTGGAAATATGCTGTCCCAGAGTGTGCACGAAGGTATGTCCCCCTGAGACTCGGGTCCTGTGAGTGTTAGGAGCGGTCCGTTTCCCAGGGGTGTGATTTCTCGTGGAGTCTAGAGGCTTATAAAGCCCAAGCTCTTATCACCACACTGCAGAGACTTTTAATCCAATTACAGGGACATTAGACTTATTTCTATAAGCTATACAGAATCAGGCCCACTGATTTGTGGGACCTAGAGCAAGACTGTAAGTGGAGTCTCATTCCCCATTGGTTGAAAGGTCTCAAAGGTACAAATCAAGGTAGGCTGTGATAGGCTGTGACCTGAAGCATGATCCCAGAGGGGGGGCCGGTGGGGGCTCCTGAGAGCTCTGCAGAGGCCTGCAGTGAAAGCGGCCTGCCCTTCCACCAGCAGCCCCACTGCCTGGGAGTCCCAGTGGTCCACAGATCTGCTGGGTCTGGGCCTGTGGGAGCTGGGCCTGAGCCCAGGGTCCTGGGTGGTGGCCGGACACTTTCCAGTCTTAGATGGACCCATTCAGTCACCTCAAGGAGCCAGGGTGCAGTGTCTACCTCCACGTGTCACTTTTCTGATTAAGGCCTTCCACAGAATTCTAAGCAGCTTTCAGACAACACAGCTCTGGCGTAAATGGGAGGAAACTTGGTGATGTTGGAAGCAGACCGGCCTGGACACCCACTGCAGAGTGACTTGCAGCGGCCACTCCTTCTCAGGCTTCCCCGGGCAGGGGCTGCCTTTCCTGTGTTGCCCCCTAAGCCTCCACCCTGAGGGACCCAGTTCAGCTTGTCCCAGGTCCCTCTTCCGTAAGCTATTTTGCTCAGTACATTACTGAACTTTGAAAACATTTGCTTAGAAAACCAAACCAAACCAAACCTTCCCGAGCATATAAGCTGACCTGGGGTTTGGGAGTTTCCGTTATGCGCCGCTCTCTGAAGCAGAGGCCTTGGGGAGGGGCCTCCTCAGCCCTCTTCAGGTCCAAGGCTGAATTACTCAAAAACAGTCTCATTACTTTGTAATCACACTGCAGGACATTTTGTTCCACTTATGGTTTTTTTCTGGTAAACTCTGTCTAAAGTTAGTTTTCGGATACACAGCTTTATTCCTGTGACAACAGTGCCATGTCTTCCTCTGAGGGAAACATACCAACCCCCTTAAGCTACTTCTGGACCGTAGCTGGTGCCCCCCAAGTGCTGCCGGCCAGTAGCCTGGCTGGATGGCAGGCAAAGCAGCAAAGAGGAGAGAGAGCAGCCCCTCCAGCGATGGGTGGGCCGTCCAACTGCTGTCCTGGCAAACGCCAACCTGGTAGGCCTGTTGCACCTGCTTCTCAGCACAGCCCTGGGCCAGTGTTTGCTGTGTCTGCCTCAGAATGACTTAAAGTTCAGATGGCGCTGTTCAGACCCCTGGGTCTACCACAGCATCTTCCCAATGAAGTAAGTGAAACCCGATGGCCACCCAGCTCATCGGTGGCAATTTGATTTCTGTATCAGACTGTCCAATGCCAGGTGTCTTAGGCAGATAGGGTGGCTTAAACGAGAGACATTTATTTCTCACAGGTCTGGGGGCTGGGGAGCCTGAGGTTAGGATGCCAGCACAGCTGGGACCTGCTGAGGGCCCAGTCCCTGGTTTGCAGACAGCCACCTGCTTTCTCGCTGGGCCCTCACATGGGAGGGAGAGGGCTCTGGTCTTGTCCTCTTCCTGTAAGGGCACCAGTCCCCTCATGGGGGCTCCTTCCTCAGACCTCATCTAAACCCCATTACCTCCCAAAGGCCCCACCTTGATATATGATCACCCCAGGGGTTTCGGCTTCGACGTAAGAGTATTTTGGGGCTGGGAATACATTCAATCGATAACACTAAGTCAGTCTTTATTCTAGTCTCCCTCATAGCTGAACACACCCTCACCGCCCAGTGTCCTTTGAATTAGAACTAACTTCTAACCAGAGACTTAATAATTTTAAAAGTTCCACAGTATTTTTTTGAATTGTAAATGCAATACATACTTATAGTAGACAACATGGAAAAAAGAAAATAAAACTTACCCACAACCCCACCAACTAGAGACTAAAACTTATTTTCTTCTGAATGCATATGTATGTATAATTATACACAGGTACACATCCATAAATAACCTTTTCAAAGCAAAATGTGATTCATACTACAGAGGTTAAAAAAAAATCCTACTTTTCCTCTTTAAATAGTGAGATTTGCCCTTTCTATTTAAAATAATATTTTTTACTTCCTCACTTTAAAGTGTTTTTGGCTATATGGATCATGTGTATTCTGCCTTTATATGTTGTATTATTTGGATGATACGTATTTGCTTTTATTCTTCTCAGTTTTTAACTTCTAATTTTTCACATGCATTTTAAAAACTATTTTTGGAAGAAATACTGTGTTTCAGTCTACATATGTTAGGTGAATTTAGTACATCTTTCCTTCATTAAGCTGTCCTCATGACAAAGCCTTGGTTTTGAGGGGTTTTAGATGCTGTGATTATTGTTATTTTTTAAAAAGTAGACATATGGACATAGGAAATTATTATGCATGTACACCATGCATTTTGTCACAAAAGATTTAAGTTGTCGATTTTTTGACATTATGCTAATTATTTCCACAAGGTGGAAAATACAGAGGATTGGCTTGGATCCTGGATCCCAGCATCCTCAATCAGCCCCTAATGTTCCTGAAAGTTCCCAAGGGAGCTCTTCCTGCTATTACTCTAAAGCCTCAGATGCCAGTACCTGTGGAGAACCTTGGCCCTGGGCTAGCGCACACAGAGCTTGGTCCCTATTTTGTCCTCTGCCCCACGACCATGTCTGGAACAGCCAGCCTACTTGGTTCTGTCTCCAGGCCAACAACATAGAAAAGATGAGTCCTCTGGGAAGGACGTCAAAGAAGAACACTCCTCCCTAAAGCCTAGGATTCTTGTTCTCTGCCAACGATCTCAAGCCTCTTTCTTTTCTGCTTGGCCATATGCTTGTTTCTATCTGACCACGACACATGAATTTATAAGAGAGATTCTCAAACCAAGTGTTGCCTGACATTGTTGCATTATGAACCTTTGATTTATTTTTGCTACAAGTGTAGATACATCTCGAAAGGCTGCTGTCCCTTGGGTGAGTCCCTGAGCTAAGCAGGTCATATAATAGGCTTCCGAGCAGGGCTCCATGCTGGAAGTTAGGGGCATGAATGGTAACACTTTGTCATGTGGGTGCCCAAAAGAAAAACAGGCATTTAATGGGACCAGTGAAGACTTTGCCTTCTGACAGTGTGGTACTGGCTGTAAAGAGGGTTATGTAAGAAATTTACAGAGTATTGAAGCATGTGGGAACAGTGCATGCTTCAAGTAACTGGGGACTCTTCCCAGGGACCAATTTCACCCCCTCATGAGTGGCAAAGTGCCCCCACATTTTTCAAGATCTTGCATTTCCTAGCTGCAAACTTTCTTCATATTTCTGTATGTCTCCAGACTAGTAACCTTTCAAGGTCTTATTACTGGTCTTGCTCTCCACGTGTCTCAGAGAGTATGCCCCAGAGGACTGTAGGAGATACTCTGTCTTCTGCCATCATTTCCAAAACCTTGCCTTTCCCCCTAAAGCCACAGACCCTGCATGAGGTTGCTAATCTGCTTTGATGGAGCAGAACCATCCCCTTCCTATTCACAGAAGGTTCTAGTTCTTGTTACCTTTGAATAACATGCCTTTCTCTTAGCTCCATCAGAGAAACATATGGTTAAAGAGGAGAGGATCTAGAATATCCACCACCAATCAATGCCAGATGCTGTCAGGTAAAAAGCTTGTCCACCAGAACTCTGGGCCCAGATATACAAGCTAACTAGTTCTCTAAGACCAGTTCCCACTACCGATCCCACAAAGAGGTTGCCCACAGGCCCTGTAACTGGCTTCCTTGGCTTTTGCTGGCATGGGACAGGTAATCTATAGATCATGCTTCTCAATTATTTCCATTGGTAAGAAACCTAGTAAAAAAAAAAAATCTTCTTTGATTCTGTAATTTTTGAATATCAACTGAGACTTCCTTGGCCCTAATGAGTCTGCACAGAATTTTGGTTTGCGGGGAGTAAAAGTAATCATATTTCATCCAGTGCAAGATTTGTGGTCTCTTTATTCTTAACTCTTTACATTATGAATGTATAATTATATGGAACTAGTTGTTTTGCTGGTCTCTTTGCTCACTGAAAAGTCTGCACATAATCTTTCTCAGGGTATGGAAAATTATTGTTTGATATTCATTGTTTCTATTGCTGTTGTGATTTAGTGTCTTTAATTGTTTTTTTTTTACTTAGGCAACTTGTGAGCAGGAAAGTCAGGAACTATGAGCCACTTGCCATCTTAATCTGTTATCTGGTCCAATGGCTTCCTAGTGCCTCCACTTCAAAGCACTCTTACAAGGGAATCACGGGTGTTAAGAGGGTCTTTGACTGAAAGGCATTGAGACAAACAGGTTTTAAACAACCAAGACATCCTTAATACACGTGACTTGGTCCAAAATCAAATGGAACAAATATTTTCAGCACCAGATTGTGTTTTCCAAAGCTAGGAAATCTAGAAAATTACTGTATAACTCTCTCTTCTAGGTAGTGTGATAACTAGTCCATTAGGGCAAGTAATGAGAATGAACAAATCATAATCAGCTGCACATTAAATCCTACTTTCTTTGAAGATAACTCCAGAGACTACACTCTCCTTCAGTGCTGGATCTGAAATAATTTCTACACTAAAGTGAAGATGAAGTCTATTCAGATCATTAGCATGAGTAATTTCTCATGCAAGTACAGCAGTCTACTATCAGTTATCCATTCATAAAGGGAGGTAGGGTCGATGAAACAGCAATAATTTACATGCCCATGTTAACCAAAAGTTGCAACCCCTTTCAGAACCATCTTAAAAGCTGTCTGTTGCTTTAAAGCAAATCTTTCTTCCATTTCCCCTTTTGAATCTGCTAAGGAGCAGAAAAATAGACCAAATATAAACACCAGAAAAGAGAAAGAAGTGGATTAGGAGACAAAACAAATCTGTTTCTTTTGCATTTTTTAAAAAATGCAGAGTAGTTGCTCTGAGTTCCTTAAGAGTAGATGCCTAATAAACATTTGTCAAAATAAATATATAACCTGAATATTCCGAATAAGAATTTGGATACTTCTGTTTTGCTTGAACACAGGATCTTTACTCCTGGAAAATTTCTTTGGCTAGAGGAACAAAATTTTAGTGTCCTGAGGAAAAAAGTAACTGGTGATATGTTGCTTAAAACTGGAGGCTGGCACAAAACAACCTCATTGTAGTGCTGGGGGCTGATATTATTATTTGGGAGGGTCAGCTTGAACTGATGGTGGGTTAAGAGAATGCAATAGTAACCAAACTGGTCAGCCATGCCAGGGGTCATCCTGGCTGGAGCCAAAGCAAATGTCAAGCAGATAGGCTGTGTTAGACACAAACGTTGTCCATCTTTCAGTTTGCCTCCTGTCCTTCTTTCTCTTTACGGGTTAGTGTCACACCAAGTACTGAGCAGCCTTAATAGTTCAGATGTGGATGGAAGGATACATTCTGGAGTTTGGGACCTGGTTTTTAAGTGGCCCCTGGAGGTTGAAGGACACAAACCAGAAGTGTGTGTAAAGAGAGTGGTCAGCTCCCTGCATGCAAACCTTGACCAAAGGGAAATGGGAGACAGGAGTCCTCCCTGCCTTCTTCCCTCCAAGGAATGTTCCGAGATGAGATTTCTCTGCATATTTTCTTGAGAAGTCATATGTGCTGGGCGAACATGACTGCTGCCTGGCCAGTAGGCTACTTTTTATCCTCTCATTTTCACTGTTGTGATTTTTCATTTTCCAATGAAAGGGTCAGACTTTCAATTATTTTTTCAGGCTCTGTTTTCTAAAGGATTAGGATTAAGATATTGACTGCCCCAAAGCTTACTCCTCCAGAGCTCCTAACCTGAACTCTTCCCTTGTTATATTTTGTGGTTCTGATCCAGTGACATAAAGAAAGGAGTCCTTCCTGAAAGACCATGCTCTCAGTTCCTCATGTTATTCTTTTTTTGCTTCTCTTACTCTGAATCTCTAAATAATTAATATTTGTTACAGTATGGAAGAATTTGCCTACAGAAATGTGTGTGTGTGATATATAAATTATATCCCGAACATCATAACTTCTTTTGTGTGTACCTAAGAGTGTTGGACAGTATCAAATGTTCTAACTTATGAGTAATTGGAACCCAAAAAGGAGAAAAGAGGGATTTAGTCCAGAAAAACTAGTTGAAGAAATAATAGTTGAGAATCTTGCAAAATGAATGACAGAAAACAAACCACAGATCCAAGAGTCTAAGAGAATTGCACACACGCACACCAAAAACATACAATACTACACCTCTCTCCAAATATACACAGCGAGGCATATCATAGTGAAACTATTGAAAACAAAAGACAAAGAAAATCTTCAAGTTAGCCAGAGAAAAAGAAACATTACACACAGAGGAACAAAGGATTGCAGGAAGCTTCCTGTAAAAAACTATGTAAGCCAGAAGATAATGGAAAAACATCTTTAAAGTGTTGAATGAAAAATATCTATTAACCAAGAGTTCTATTCCCTGACAATGCCTTTCAAAAAGTGAAGGAAAAATTAACCTCTTCTCAGTCAAGAGGGAATTCATTTCTAAAAGACACACTCTATAAGAATTCTTGAAAGATATTCTTCATGAAAAGAGAATATGATACCAGACTGAACCTTGGACTACACAAGGAAAGAAAGAATACTGAAAATGGAAGCAATGGAGGTAAAGTTAAATTTATTACTTAAAATTTTTAATTGCTATAAAGCAATGGTTTTCTTTCTTTTTTAAAATTAAAGTATTGTTGATATACAGTCTTATGTTGGTTTCAAATGTACGAAACAGTGGTTCAACAGTTACCCATATTACTAAATCCTCACCCCCTCTAGTGCGGTTACTATCTATTAACATGGAAAGATGTTCCGGAATCACTGACTGTATTCTCCATGCTGTACTACCATCCCCGTGACCAACTTACATTGTGCTTGTGAATTATTGTGCCCATTTATCCTCCTTTCCCTCCCCACCTTCCTGCCCCAGACCTTCCCTCTTGGTTACCACTTGTCCCTTCTTCATGTCTGAGAGTCTGCTGCTTTTTCGTTCCTTCTGTTCTGCTTTGTTTTTATACTCTGAAAATAAGTGAAATCATATGGTATTTGTCTTTCTCTGCCTGGCTTATCTCACTGAGCATAATACCTTCTAGATCCAACCATGTTGTTGCAAATGGCAGGACTTCTTTTCTTTTTATGCCTGACCAGTATTCCATCCTGTACATGTACCACCTCTTCTTTGTTCATTCATCTACTGATGGACACTTAGGTTGCTTCCATATCTTGACATTGCCAATAGTGTGGTGATAAACATAGGGGTGCATTTATTTCTCATTTCAAATCAGGTATTTTGTTCTCTTTCAGTAAATTCCTAGAACTGGAATTACTGGATTGAGTGGTATTTCTATTTAAAGAATGGTTTCCAACTGGGCTCAATCCCTTTCCCCTCTTATCCCCCTCCCCAGGAACCCTGAGAATGTCTGGAGACATTTTTGGTGATCAAACTGGGGTGTGGTGGGAACAGGTTTGGGATGCTGCTAAACATCCTGCATACATAGGACAGTGCCACACAACAGGGAGTCATCCAGCCCAAAACGTGGATACTGCTGAGGTTGAGAAATCCTGTTCTGAAAGAGAACTGTGGAAAGCAAACCAGCAACGACGTATCGTGTGTTTATAACATATGTTAAAGTAGAGGTTACAACAGGAATAGCACAAATACTTGAAATGAAAAAAAGGAGCAGAGATATTGCAGTAAAAGGAAAACTTTATGCCAATATCCCTCATAAATATGGACACCATTACCTGCAAGAAAATATGATCAGATTGAATCTAGCAATATTAAAAAAATAATTCTGCACAATCAACTGTGATGTTGGTTCTGTACTAAAAAAATCAATCTATGTCATTCATATTAATGGCTTAAAGAAGAAAAACCACATGATTGTATCAGTAGGTACAGAAAAAATATTCCTGATAAAGACTCAGCAACCTAGTACTAGGAGGAATTTCCTTAGACTGATAAAAGCATGTGTAAAAACTCTATACTGACATTATTATTCATGGGAAAAGACTGGATTCTTGAACTGTAAAAGCAAGAACAAAGCAAGAGGGTCCCTCTCGTCATTCCTGTGACTCATAGTACTAGGTGTCGGAGCCAGTGCAATACAGCAGTGCAAAGAAATAAAAGGCACATAGATTGAAGGAGGAAAGAAACCTGTCGCTATTTACAGATAACATGATCGTTTATAAAATCTCAAGTAATTTACAAAAAGCTCCTAGAACTAATAAGTTTATCAGGATTACAGCGTATAAAGTCAATACACAAAAATTATTTCTGTACACAAGCAACAATCAGGAACCATAACTTAAAAATGTCATTTACTATAGTTCCAAAAAAAAAAAAAGAAATACTTAGGTATAAATCCAAAAAATATATATAAAAAAAATATATGTTGAAGCTTACAAAGCACTGATGAAAGAAATAAAGGAAAACCTAAATAAATGGAGAGATATACTGTGTCCCTGATTGGAAGGCTTGACTTAGTAAAGATGTCAGTTGTCCAAATGATCTTTAGATTTAATGCAATACCAATCGAATGCCAGCAAGATATTTTGTAGATATAGACAACTGATTCTAAAGTTTATACGCAAAGGCAATGGAACTAGAATAGCTGAAACACTTTTGGAAAAGAAGAATAAAGGTAGAGAAAACTCTTGATCAGATTTTATATTGCCTATAAAGCAACACTAATTAAGACGATGTGGTACAGGTAAGGGATAGACATGTAGATCAATGGAACAAAAGAGAGACCTCAGACATGGATCTACACAAATATGGCCGTTTGACTTTTGGCAAAAGTGTAAAGGTAATTCAAGGCAGAAAGGATGGTCTTTTCACCAGATGGTGCTGGAACAATTTTTCATTCACATGCCAACGAAACTCAACCTCAACTTTGCACCTTACCCAGAAATTAATCCAACCGGATCATAAATGTAAATGTAAAATGTTAAACTGTAAAACTTTTAGAAGAAAACAGAGTCCCCTTGTCACGTTCTCTTTGTCAGAGGGAAGTATTTTCATTCAGACACCATTGCTGCCATGGCCAGGTTAACCTGAAATTGTATTTCCCAACAGGCTTGCTTTGTGCACAGCAGGAAGAATATAAAGGGGAAAAAACAGGGTTTCCCTCTGACGTTCTCCATCCCACAGGGGCTTCTCTTGCCAGCCTTCTGGTTAGAAAGAGAGGGTTTCTCCGAGAGCTTATCCTGTGCACACTTGCTTTGCAATTCCTGGATTCAGGCTGCGCTAGAGTCTGAGCTGGGAGATATGACTGGAAAAATTCAGGAAATTCACTGCCATCTGGGTTATTCCTCAGGATTTGATTTCCCTCCCAAATTTGCTTGCTGTGGTTTACTTGTCAGAGTCCCCAGTTGCTTGCTTTATGCATCCTGCCCAAGGGATTTTTATTGTAATTTGGTAAGAGAGGAGAGAGCATGCTCATTCCATCTCAGTGGAACTGGAGCCACTTACTTTTTTTTTTTTTTTTGACCTAAGAAGTCAATTTCCTTTTGCTGGTGATTGGTTTGAAGTGGGAACAGCACCAAGTTCTAGTAAATGAGATTGTTTGGGCATCTGTCTGAGGCTTCTGGGAGAGATATTTTTCCCTAATAGAGTTCAATGGAGAAATGCCCTTCTACTTTCCGGCTGTTGAATGCTGTTGTATAAGGACATGACATTTGCAACTGTGGCCTCTGACTTAACATCCCTGAAAGAAAAGATAAAAAATTCTGCAGAAGCTAAATTGGAATGGAGACCTTGTTTAGGGGTGAATTAGCTGACCCTGAAACCATCTCCCTTTACATTTTTACTTAGGTGAGATCACAAATTGCTAATGTGGAACAATTTTCAGTGAGTTATTTTAAAAATTGCTGTCCAAGACATTCTAAATGATAAACTAGATAATTCCATTTTCTAATTTAGGGATTCAGCCATCCACAAAAATAACTGTGATGGAATGGATGAATATCCCTCAATAATCTTTAAGTTGTATTTAAAAAATGCATGTGAGTTGATAGCTTATTTATTCGCTGGTTAAAAGATTTGACGCATGGGAAAGGATTGATATTTTGGTATTTTAGAACTGTCGGCCTGAAAAACAAATGCACAGCTTCAAGGAAATATGGGTTGCAATAGAATTATTTGTGGTTCTTTTGTGGACTTGGGGATGTATTATAATTCTGTTCCTTATGTTCCTTTATTCACCATTCAAAAATATTAATAGGATACACATTATGCACCAGAAACTTGTTCTGGATACTTGGAATACTAAGATGAGCCAGAAGCGGTTGCTGCTTTCAATGGTTTATAGTACCGTAGGGGATGTAGACATAAACAAACTCTGTGGTCAAAATGCAGAGTGCTATAAACTAATATATGGATATATATAAAATTTAGGAATATAAGAGGAAAAACTACTTTTGAGGTATATTTTTTCTAATTTATGATAAATTATTTATTTTTCCTATTCTATGATGACCTATTTTTATATGAGTGTAATAGATTTCTTTCAGTTCTAGGCTATTGGTTAGTATAATTCGCTTCATTTTCATAATGTAAAGACCTTGAAAGAAATATTTGTTCTTGTTATAGAAATGGGCCCAAGACAGCTCCTGAAAACTGGCCCCTCTAGTCTTTGCTTCACAGCAGATTTGGACTGTTAACTTAAAGCCTGCTGGCACCAAACTCCATTCTTATATGTCTAGCTGCTTTAAATGTAGCTCAGGTAAGCGTATTTTCAGCCATTTACAGATTGCCTATTTCTGCATACCCTGCAAAACTATGCACAATATCTACTAGCTGTATATGAGACAGACCGTGTAGTTACAAGAGACCCAAGCGCTGTTGCCCTCGTGAGCTCTCTGACCCAGAGCCCTGCCCCCTGCTGCTGAGGGGTCACATCATCACATGTGCCTCTCAAGGGTTCCCTTCGCTCTTGGGATTTCCCTTGCCTTCTTCCATACTGGGAAGTGGCCTCCACACTCTTTGGAAGGCCTCCTGCTGTGGGAGACTGTCGCGCTCTCCGGCAATCCCGTCCAAACACCAACCAATGAATAAAACACAACCTTGTTGTATGAAATTGCCATCTTGAGGTCCTATGTTTGCCTTCCTCAGCCTGAAATCCTCAAACTCACCACATTTCTCTGCTATTATTTTTATTTGAGTGTTCAATTTTAAAAGTGCATTCTTTGGAATTCTCTTTTTTGTATGCATGCTGGATACCTCCTCTCCCACTTCCTTCAAGTGTCTGTCCAAATCTTGCCTTCTCACTGAGTGCGTCCATGACCTTTCTGCTGTTGCAACACGCCCCCCAGCCTCGCCTTCTCACATTTCCAAATCTCCCTTATTTTGCTCTATTATTCTTCTCTAGTCCTTATCAGTTTTTAACATATTATACACTTTACTCATTTAGGTTTATTGTTTATTGGATGTCACCCTCTGTTAGGATATTATTTCTTCTGAGCTTGAAGATACTGCTTTATTGTCTTTTCTCTTGCAGAATTGCTGTTGACAAGTCAAGATGATTCTCATTCCTTTGTAGGTAGCCTGGCTTTTCTCCTTGGGAGCTCTTAGGCTGTTGTCTTTATCTATGGAGTTTTGAACTGCATGGCTTTTTTTTAAATAGATGGAAGTCTTGTTCTTTCCTCCTGATTGGTCCTCTGTAAGCATTTCATTCTGAAGATTTGGTTCTTTTTTCAGTTTTGTAAGTTTTTTCATATGTATACACACATGTAATAATGTAATATATATACGTAGATACAATTTCACTCTTTGTAAATATAATACATAACACATACATATAATAATACACACAAATATACTATTTTGTGTGTGTATATGTAAATAAAATATATACCCACCCACATGTGCCTAAATTGTGTATTACATATATTTATTTATTTTCTCCCTGTTCTTGTAGAATGTATTGATCTATTTTCTGTGAAACTTAAAGGTTATTTCGTGTTTTCCACCTTTTTTGGATTGTGTTGATTTTTTAAGTGTTTTGTGGAAGAATTATTCAGTTCAATATGAAAGGTTTTAGTCTACTACACATTTCTACCTATCTGTTGAGTTCTGAAACATGATCATTATTTTAAATATCCAGGATCTCCATGTGTTACCCTTTCATAGAAGGCTTTTCTCATTTCTCCGAGGATATTAAAACTGTCCTTATTTTAAAACTCTCTTTCCCTTTGTGTCTCAGGCTGTTGGTTGCATCTGGCTCCTTTCATGGTGTTGATTTTCCTCAGTGTTCCGTGATTCTTGTTTGGCTGCTTCTGTTTTTATTTGAGACTCTCAGGCGAGTCAGGGGAAGCCGGGCTGTGTGACCAGGTAGGCAGCGTGAGTCCGTGATCTTCTGGGTGCTGTTCCTCAGGGGTTGTGGGTCACGGAGGAGGAAATGGGGTCGTACTCACCGACTGATCCAATCCTGGATCCTGAGGGTTGGGTCTCCCAGTTCAGAGTGCGGTGCTCACTGCTTTTACTTGGGGACCAACGCCAGAGACGTCTGCTTTCTTCCAATGTTTTCTTCCAATTGCCCGTGTGGAAGTTCAGCATCACCTTGGTCTCTGCGCTTCTCCTTTTAGCTCCAACATTTCTACTTAGTCCGTGGTTCTCAACCTTGTTTGCACATTAGAATCACCCGGTGACTTTATAAACTACTGAAGCCTTTGTCCTACGCCCAGAGATCCTGATTTATTTGGCCTAGGGAGTAGCCTGGGCACCGGGATTTTTTTAAAGTTCCCCAGCTGATTCTAAATTGCAGCCAAGCTTGCTAGCCACGGCGATAGGAAATGGCCTCGGGCGCCTCTTCCACATAAATGCACAAGTTCTCGGGGGCAGAAACCATTTTTACCTGCCGCTGAGAAGCAGATAGGAAGGAGGCTGTGTAACCAGCACTTTGACGCAGTTCTTTAATTATCATCTTACTGTATTCTCTTCAGCCTCTTCTTTGTATCTGTTGACTTTAACATAATTTGAAGTATTCACAATTGCTTTTACCTTCGTAGTTGTTTTTATTTGTTCTTAGTTGATTTGTGTTGAAGTTTCTCTTCCCATCCTTTCTCCATCCCTCTGCAATCCAAGGAGTCCAAGATCACTCAAAATATCCGGTCCACTGAGGAACACTCCGACTTGTTTTTCAGCACTGTTCTAAATTTACTTTTAATTATTTATTCATTTCCTTGTTATGTCAGCGGATTTGAAGAGGATTGGAGGGACAGATCTGTGCTCATTCTGTCAAATTTATTCCATCCCCCACTTCGGTCCTCCATTTGTCTCTCCACCCTCATAGATCTATAAAATGTGGAAAGGGATGTTTTACAATCCCTCCCAGTGATTCCATTTTTGTTTTATATATACTTCAGTGCTTTTGTAAGAAGCATAAAGGTTCATGGCTATTAGAAATTATATGCAGATTTTGCCTTTTATGAATAGAATATGACCCTCTTTTCCATGGAAACCTTTTTGCCTTATATTAAATTTTGTTTGAAACAAATAGGTACCTACTTCCTTTTTTATTTCATTTACCTGTAAACTCTTTTGCTTATCCTTTAAATATGTTTCTTGTCAACATAGTGTGTCTCTTTAAGTTTAAACAGCATATGAGTAGATTTTTAAAATCTTTGTTGATGGGAGTTGAAATGATTTAAATTCATTGTCATGACTTGCGCCCTTGACCTGCCCTCTACTGTCTTGTTTCATGTTTTTAGATTTTATGCCTCCTTGTTTTTCTCTGGGTTTATGACTTCTGTTTTATACATGATGCTTTGTTTGTTTTTATCTTTTCCAGTGTTCTGGAAGATAAACATCCCTCTTAAAATTTTTGTCTTACGGTTTTTGGAAAATAAAATTGAATCTATTCATGTCATGGGGGATACCATGCCTGTGTACAAGGCATTCAGCAACGGTGGCACTTGTAGAAGTGTGAGAAGGAGGGGAAACAAACCCACATCCACATAAACTGCCACCTTAACCAGGAAGGCAGGTTCCAATATAGTTAACCTTCTGCTAGGCCGTTGGCTGGCCCATGGGTATAGTGTTAACTGGGGCTCAGGCTTCGTCTTTTAGTGGGAAAGGTGAGCAAATAGGAATGGCGGTAGGCTGGTCAGCGTTTGTAATGGGAAGTCCATGTTGATAAACCCACACATAGTTCCCTACATGCCACCATAAACTAAGACGTGTTAGCCGGGGAGGAGGAGGCTGGCTGTCTACCTGATCATTTAAAAGTATGCGTGACTGTGGGCATTCATTTTGGCTACAAATATTCTCTCTTTCTGGGCCTTTTCTGAGAGCGCTCTAGAATAGCAGCTGAAATTAGAGTTCAAACCTGCTTAATTCTCTGAGTCCGAGACAGCTTCACCTCTGATCTTGCTTCCTAATATTACTCTCAGGCCTCATCAGAGTGCCGATGGTGGCCTCTGTCAACCATAGATTCAGTTTTCTTTAAAACTAAGAAACTAACCTCTACCGCAGCATCTCCTACCAGTCTTCCTGCCCCATCAAGAACTGCCTCGAACGTGCTTCTCAGAGACGCTCCATTCTCTCAGCTCCTGATTCGCGTGGGGTATCAGCAGGGAGCCTGTCTTCTGGGAGATGTAATGACACGGTGGATGGGCCGTTTGCCCATATAAAGGGCACTGATCCCTCTCTTCAGGGTCCTGGGATTCCTTCTTCATCATACCAAAGAATTTTTGGACTCTCAAATTCATTGGGTGAGGGCCACCCACCTGTAAGTCTAGATTTCAGTTGACAACACTAGGCAAATAATTACAGAAGCATTTCAGATCCTCAGTGATGACAAAGAACACAGAATGCCAGTAATGATATCCATATTAAAAAACACAGCCTTACCCAATGCCTTTTCTCCTCTTGTCCAGATTCTCTCTCATCCATTCCCACATTAAGAGTATCAATTTAAATAGGCAAAGTCCTGTGGAATATGTGTGTGTGCGCACAGCAGGTTCCTCCTGGGCTTGGTTTTGACTTCGTAATTGGATCTCTGGGGCATATTTAGATGTGATTCTTATTAAAGGTTTGGAGAAACTGAGGCCAGGGATTGATGCCAGTTTTCAAATAATATGTAGAGAGCTGTCTCATACCAGAGAGTTGGACTCTTCTGACCGGCAAAGAAGGCTTCCTGGAGTTGAGAGCTCCCTGATCAGTTTCATGTACCGTCATTCCAGTTCTTGCGATGGTACTATTTCTTGATCTAGGCTTTAATGTTTACATAAATGAACTCATGAAACTGAAAATTCAACTGATAACTGTATTTACAAATTTGGGGAACAAACTGTGTTTTGTGTTTTACTACCTCAATCTTACAGCCATAGGAGATAAGAGATGCTTTTAACACACAGTCACAAAATATCCCTAAGTTTCATAAATGTCATGATGCAAGAAGTTAAGATGGTCATTTCTTTCTTGAGCCCATTAGGTGCCCTTAGAAGCCATTTTAAATGGTCCCTTCTTTGCATGAGTTACTGCAGATACAAGGTTCTGAGTAGGAGCAAATGATTGACTCATTTTGGGCCCCTTCGCCATGTTAGGGAGAGCAGCCATATCACCTTAATATCTGCTACAATGGAACACAGACCCTCTTCTTCCAACCTATGGATTTCTTAAGCATAGAAAAATGGCTCAGAACCCAGGAAACCCTAAATATTCAACTACTTTTATTTGTTCATGTTAGAGACAAAATAGTATTTCTGGAATCTCTGTAAAGCACGAAGAAAATGAATTACTATTGTTCTTTGCTTTGTCTCTTCTTTTCCTACATCTGGGTTTAAAATAAAAACTGCTAGTATTATTTATTTTTGAAAAATATTAATCTTTTTAAAGGATATACTTGAATATTTTCATTAGTTTTAAAAACAAATTTCAGAGTTTCTGATGTTTAAGTAGTTTTAAAGCATGTAGTAATCGTTTCACTACACAACTTCTCTTTTCCAAAGAAATTTAATGAATCTTTCATTAATACAAATAGAATTTCAGGCAATTATTTTCAAGAATGGTAGCTTTCCAATTTCTATTTATCTTTAACAAAAATTTCAGGCCTACAGAAATGCTGGAAGAGTACTCCAAGTGAATACTTAAATAAATTTCATATAGATTCACCAAATTCCCATAGTTGCATTATTTCCTTCCATGCAGGAATGTACATATACACACATTTATTTTTTCTGAACCATTTGAAAGTAAATTTGGGTCATCATGTTAGTTCATTCCTAAACACATCAGCATGCATCTCCCAAGAAAAGAAATCCTCCTTCACAACCGTAAAGTAATCACATTGGATGGGTATTTTCTGAACTCTTGGACGTTATTCTGTTTGTGGTTTGATAGATTTAGATGTCAGTTAAAAAGTGTTTCATCAGGGAGACCACCTTCTGGCAAATACCATGAAAAGCTCTGTGGACCTACTTCCCAGTAAAACTCGTGAAAATTATTAAGAGATCAAACAGCCATTTAAAGTTTTTAGAAATCGTCCACAGGCATAAAGCAAGTGAAGAAACATCTATTCAGTAAAAATATAAACATTCAGTAAGAAAGGCGAGCATCTATAGTATTTGAACCAAGGTCTGTCCCTTGCTCCCAGCCCGCTGCTCCGTGAGGTGGAGCGGCCCCCCCAGGACTGCCTTAGCCAAGCCCTTGGGGCTCGCTCCCTCCCAAGCATCCCTTGAACATAGAAATCATCATTCTTTTAAAATCCTTCTTCTCTCACTTTCAAATCAGGATCATCTGTGGGTCTGTTCCTATTGGTCACCTTTTCTCTTCTTACTCTTTGGCATGTGAAAGAATATTTGAATGAATGCCAGACACTGTTTATAAAGAAGTGTGGAGACTTCACCTTCCTGGAGAGGCTCGATCTCCCCTCCTCTGGTTCGAGCGGCGGTCAGTCGCCTTAATTCAATAAGGAGCTGTGATGAACCATGGCTGTGGAAAGGTCAGATTGCTTCTGACTCAAGCCTGGGCTTCTATGTATTCATCTCGAATTTTATTTTGGGGGTGCTGCACTTTTTTTTTTTTTTTGTGTGTGTGTGGTTCTTATATTCTAATCTTTGTGTTGTGAGACTGACAGAGCTCTCTTGTGCTTTTCAGAGGCTCTCCACTTACGTTTTCTCTCCTGCCGCCTACTGCTTTAGTATTCAATAAATCTTTCAGAGCAAAAACCTGCAAGTGCTTCAAACTTTCCAAGTCTCCCCCGAAATCTCTTATTTCTTCTTCCCCTGCAGCAGCCCTCCTCCAGGTGTTGTGCTGGGCTTTGCCCTAGATTGTCCTCTTCTTGCCCATATTCAGATTCATCAGTGACTCCAACATAAAAGCAGCTGCAGAGGCCAGCTCACCTCCTGTTCCATTCCTGCTGTAGTTTTGGTTCATTTAACTCTTGCTGCCTCAGCACCTCTCTTCTGCTTTCAAAGAGATCATTTTTGTATTCCATCTGGCTTTTCCAGTTCTAGATGAGACCACTGGTCTTTGGACAAATATGACAGCCTACCTGGAAATGAAAGAGGCTTTGCATACACATATTTTAGAATACCTTTCTCTTTATTCATTCATGATTTGTAACTCAGCTGATTTCAGAATTTGGAGGACATACTCTTTTTTTCTTGAAACTATAAATATAATGTCATTTCATTGCCTTTTTGGCATTTAGAGTTTGATGAGAGTCCGATTTTTATTCCTTTTGGGGTAAATCTATTTTTAAAAAGCTCTGTTTTCTGAAAGGTCATTATTTATCTGTCTTAATGAAAATAATATACGCTTTTCTAGGATGTCTCTGGATGTAGGTCTCTTTCCAGTGATTTTGAACAGTTCGTGGTGAGTCCTAAGCTATCACACTAAGCTCCCTTCATAGTTTAGAAAGGTGCTTTTCAGTTAAGCTTTAGATTTTTCTTCCTCTCTAGTTGTGCTGGTGTCTTTAGAATTCCTGAAACTCTTACGTTCGACCCTTATTTCATTTATTCTTATCTTCTCCATCAACCTTTTTTTTTTTTTTTGGTCACTTTAGATGTTTGCACTGTATTTTGAAAAATTTAAATTTACTAAGTTATTTTATTTTTGTTTGGCTAGATTTTTCCAAGTTTAATCTTACATATCATTGAATGAATTTGCATTTAAATCATAATATTGTGACTTTTTATCCTCCTTAAAATTATCCTACTTTGGGTCTCATTCTCTCTTTTACACTTATATTAGTCTTTTCAGTTTTTTCCATGATTTTGTCTTTCTGCTGCTGTTTGGTAGAAGTCATGCATTCGAATATGTATGAACAAACTGATAATGAGAATTTTCTTCTTTTTCCTTTAGCAAATCACTTTCAGAGATTTGTTATCCCTGTACTTTTTTAGGGTGATCTTTACTTTCACTGCAATATTTTAAACATAAGCTCTATTTAGGTATTATTTACACTTATTGAAATTGTGAATGAACACTTGAGTGAATTTTGTCTTTTGTGTCTATTCTTTTATCTACCACCACAATCAAGAAATGGAATATTTCCACTTCCCTAAAAAAGGTCCATCCACTTTTGTTGTCAATACTGTAAACATTTGTCTCATGCAACCACTGATTTCTATCACTATAGATTAGTTTTACCTGTTCAAGAATTTCACGAAAATTGAATAATATAGTATGTACTTTTCTTCCTAGTCTCTTTCACTCAGACTAACATTTAAAAAATTCATATTATTAAACATACTAGTAGTTCTTTTTTAATCACTTAGTGTTCCACTGTATGAAAGTGATACAGTATGTTTATATATTCTTGTTATGGACTGTGTTTCTGTGCCCCCTGCCCTCAAAAATCATATGTTGAAGCTCTAACCCTCAATATAGTGGTACTAGGAGGTGGAGCCTTTGGGGAGATAATTAGATTTAGATGGGTGAGGCTCTGTGATGGTATTTGTAGGCTTGTAGGAAGAGGGAGGGATCAGAGCCCTCCCTCTCCACTGTGATGACACAGCAAGGTGGTGGCCGTCTGTGAGTTGGGAAGAGGGCCCTCACCAAGGAGTTGGCCATGCTCGTGTTCGGTCTTGGACTTCTCAGTCTCCAGAACTCTGAGAAAGGAGTAAGAAGGTAAGGCCCTCCCTTTCTCTCTTTGGATAGTGTCGTCTGCAGACATTATGTCTGATACTGCTGCAGTATCAGACCTAACAAATTTGGCACCATGATAGTAGGTAGAAGGATGGTATTGATAGTAGGAAATGGGATCCTTGTTTGATATATATGAAAATATTTATTTAGCACCTATTATATATCAGGCACTCTTTTAGGAGCTAGAGATTTAAAAAAATACCATGAGCCTGTATTCCACTAAAGCAAACCATCGCAGTGCTGAATCAAACTGACCCTGAAATACATGCTGTCTTTAGATTTTTTTCTATCTTTATTGTTTAAACAACTCGAGTTAAGTTTTCTGTTACTTGCTGTTGGGAAAGGCAGTCTCCTGTGTGCAGTCTTTGACTCCTACTTGGCCACATAAGAATGGGCCTTGGGTCTGGGACATTTCCTTACCAAGAGAGAAAGAGCCCACACAGACCGTTGGGTTTATTGCCTTGGGTGGGACTGTCTTTCCCTGTTTCAAGTTCAATGCATACTCCTTTCTTTTTGCTCACAGCGGCCTCATAGTATCTCAACGGCGCTCCGGCAATTTCTCCCAGCTTTTTGTATTTCTGATTCCATGGGGAATGGTAGAGTCCTTCCACTACAGAGGAAGTGGGGTGCATGCAGGTGAATCACCCCGCAGCAGGTGCTGGGGGAGACCTGTATGAGACCTGTGGTTGCTCTGTCCCTCTATGAGAGTGAAGTGTTCCTCCCAGCGCTTGGCTGCATGGCGTTTTCCTTGGCAACTTGGATCCGATGCAGGGGCACAGTGTTTGGAGTCCTCCCCTGGGTTTGGTGACCAGCACATGGTGTTCTACTGGACGCTTGGAAACAAAGGTATCCTGACATACAGAATATTTAGTTGGGTTACAGTCATGTTGCAGTTTACCACTGCCAGCTCCCCATTCCTCTTCTAATCAAATTCTTACCTGGTTAATTTTTTTAAAAAGGATTATTCAGCATCTGACTAGTTTGATAAGAAAGACAGCTAAAATTTACTGAGACGTTAATATGTATCAGGTGTTCTCTAACCACTGTCCATGCACTGAATTGATCAGAACTCAAAACAATCCAGTGACATAAGCACTAGTATTATGCCCTTTTCACAGATTAGGAAACTGAACTTTCCCAAAAACATATCGTTAATAACTGTGGAGTCAGGATTTGAATGTAGGCTGTCCGGTTCCAATGGCTGAGCTCTTAAATACAGGATTGTTCTACTCAACACTGGTTTTTATTCATTTACTATATTGTGGATGTATTTTTGTGCATTGAAATATTCTCTTAACAGGAGTATTACCAATTGCTCCAACACATGCAGTCATTTGAATATAATACTGCATTTAATCAACATCCCACTTTTGGGCATTTATTTGTTTTTAATTTTTTCATTCACAAATAACTTGGACACTTGGAAACAAAGGCATCCTGACATACAAGATCATACACAATCATGTTGCAGTTCACTGCTGCCAATTCCCCATTCCTCTTCTAATCAAATTCTTGCCTGGCTCCTTTTTTTAAAGGGTTTTTCAGCATCTGACTAGTTTGGTAAGAATGATAGCTAAAATTTACTGAGACCTTTATATGTATCAGGTGCTCTCTAACCACTGTACATGTACTGAATTGTTCATGTCATCATGATATCAATCATACCCTTACACATTATTTTTAGAAAATCTCCCTAATTATTTCTCTAGAAAAATTGTTAGAAAAAGAGAATCTGGAACCAATGGCTGGTATGTTTTAAGATTAAGTTGAAAGTTACAAAGTTGCCCTCCAAAAGATTAATTTATACTTCTCCCAGGAGTGTATCTTCCTTGGTATTTTAGTACAGAATTTGGGAAACATTACCATTTAAACTATTCCTTTAGTTAATTTTTAGTACAGATTTTCCTGTCTCTAATCACTTTATTTTGCAAGGTATTTTGTGTTTCAAAGGATGAACTGGCCATGGGTTTAGGGCTGTTATTTTTTTTCTGAGACCTTGAGGCCACACTAAGATTTTTCACTTGACAGAACTTTTAATGAGTGAGGTACTTATTGTGGATGAAAATGCTATTAGAAAGTAAAGAAAAGTTTTTGGGCTGGAATAATTTAATTTGAAAATGTACTTGGATCTCATTAACTAGTTTCCTGGTTATTTTTGTCTTTCTTATTTTTCTTGGGCCAAGATATCACAGTGACATTTAAGCTCATGTTCCTAAAGAAAAGCAATTTAACAAATCAAATATAGTTTATATTATGATTAGGGATAATCATATGCTATTAAGTTAAGATTTTAAGAGATTTTTTAAGTTAAGTGATTTTCACTAACATACCTTGTTTTCGCAGATAGATTGCCATGTAAATATTTCTCTTTCACACCATGAACAAAGTGGCTCAGTTAACAGTTTTAAAAACAAATACGTGCGACCACAGTATTGGTTCTTATACTAACAATCTTTCCTACAAACTATTTATGGATTACTTAAATGATATTTTCATTTTTATCATTAGCTGTTAGAAAGCAAGCAAGTTTTAGGGTGTAGTACAGTCAACATAAATGAAGGGAACTACAAAGTTGATATTGATTTTGCCTTTTTCTTCTCCTTGTCTTTTAGATTTCTCATGTCTCTTCACCCTGTTTATGCAAGGCATCCATCCTTCTTGCTCTAGGCCTCTCGCTGTTTTGAAACATGAAACGGAACATCAAAGACTTGCAACATGTGAATTTTGAAATACACTGGCAATTTTGAGGGGATCAGCATCGTATCCGCCTTGTGAGTTTAGTTCAGTGATACCTTTCATTTGTCTGTATTGATCATAACATTTCGTAGCTGCTTGAATTGTAGATGATGGTTATTGAGTGACTTATATTCATCTTTGGAGTCAGAAAATCGCAGAAAGCATTTTTTCTGAGGGTATTTTATTCTCCTTCTTGAAAGCATTCTGAATAAACACACTTTTCTGGGTATATAAAGCCTAAGAATGTTGATCATAATAGGGAAATGGAAATGAATAGTAGAAAGATCTGGTCACATGGTCTTTTTGAACCATAAGTTCGTCTCTCTGGTTATTTACTCCTCAAGGGTGAAAAGTAAGCTCATTAAAACATAGGTCTCTGTATCCTCAATTGATAGACTTGAAAAATTGAGACACTCTAGTACAATATCTAGCTTCAGAATGTGTTGTTTACATCCCAGTTAATTCAAATATTTGTTGTATATATTTTTTGTTTATAGAAACAAAAAAATGTTATAAGCATTTTCCTTGTAAACATTGATTCAGAATTAGACAAAGCCTGATATCTTTACAAGACTAGTTCCCTGTTAAAAAAGCAAGAGTTCTGTTTTGGAAAAGCCCCCACCACTCCAAACAAGGGAATATTTACAGGTAATAATGTTATTCATTTATGGTTCTTTAAAAAGACTAAAAGTTTTCTCTGCTTCTAATTTCTGGTTTAATTTTCATACCTGCAAAATTAGGGAAGTAGCCCAAAGACTACCTTTAATTCTGATTTCAACTATAAGTTTGAGAGACCCCCAACACCAGCCTCTGGTTTGATAATTTGGTAGAAAGATTCACAGAACTTACTGAAAGCTGTCATACTCACGGTTACCATTTATTACAGCAAATGGAAACATGGTAAAATCAGCCAAGGGAAAAGATGCATGGGGAAGAAGACGGAGAAGTTCATAACCTGGAGCTTCTAGTTGTTCTTGCCCGATAAATGGCGTTAACTCCACCTGGGATTATGTGTAACAATATACACATAGTGTTTCCAACTATGTGTATGTTGTTAGATGTTGCTATGTAACATTGAGACTTGGTGTCCAGGGTTCTTACTGAGCCTGGCCAGCCTCAGTCTCCAGCATCTGTGGAGATAGAATGGGTGCCCTATGATACAAAGTCACCACCCTAAGTCACGGTGCTGGACTGTCTAGCATAGCCCAAGCTCCCAGGTAAACAGAGGTATTCTGATCAGACAGGACATTCCAAGGCTTAGAATTTGCTTCCCTAGTAGCCAAGGGCAAAGGGAATGTCGTTCTTCTGATGTCATTCAGGTCATCAATAGAATTTAGTTAGCGGTGGTTGTAGAACTGAAGTCCTATTTTCTTGCTGTTTATTCTTAAGAGTCCCAGAGTTTGCATTTAGCTCGTAGAGGCTTTTCTGTGGCCTGCTAACAACATGTTTGCTTACTTCTCTGGCCCATCTCGATGATTCTTTCCAGTCTGTTAAGACGGACTTTTATAAATTGTCATATAATCACTAGTGTGACTATCCCATTACTTTCATCATTTAATGCAACCTAATCAAAGGAGTGACTCTTTCCTCATGCTGACAGATCTTGCCCACACCCACGAGGAGGGGATGACATCAGGGGTTGGAAATCCAGGGGTCATCTTAGAATTCTGCTTCCTACCACATCTTCGTATTGCATTATGTTATTTCATAAAATAATCATGTATTCCTTTTGTAATCTGAAGAAAAACTTTGTATAAAACTTAGAAAGCAGAAAAAATAACCAGAGACTTTAAACTTCCAAAAAAGTGGAGGAAAGAAAAGATAATTTTAAAGTTCAGTACATCCAAAAAGTTAGGAAAAGAAAGAGAAACAATAAATTAAATGGTTAAAAACTAAAATAAGATGGTGAAATAACCCCAAATTTGTCAGCAGCACCACAAATGTTTATTACTTAGCCTACTATCAGTAGGAAGAGATTCTTAGGTTGGATTAAAAAAAAAAAAGTCCAACTATGGGCAGTTTAACAACCACCCTTGAACTAGGGCTATAGAGAAAGGTTTATCCACCGACTCACTCAACTATTCGACTAATGTTTGTACCAGATACTTTCTAAAGACTTTCATTGAGCAAACCGAAGTCCTGTGTTCATGAAGCTCTCATTATAGTGGGGGGTGTTGATAAACAACAAAGAAGCCATATAATGTGTTAGAGAGTGGTAAGTGCTCCTAAGGATGAAGCCAGGTAAATGGTTATAGAGCAGTTTGGTGTAGGCGGGCCGTTCAGGGAAGCCTCCCTGAGAAGAAGAGATCTGAATGGACTGAACAAATGAGCCACGTGGGTTTCTGTAGGCCGAGTCAGTGAGGTGGGACCGCCTGGCCTGCTGGAGGAACAGCAGCCTGGTAAGTGTGGTGAGGCAGAGAAGGCACAGGACAAGATGTGGGGGACGGTGGCAGGGGACCAACCATGCAGGGCTTTACATTAAAAATGAAAAGATGGGGAAAGGTATTTATTGAACAACTGTTTTGTACCACAGGTGTACTTAGTTCTGGGAATACAAGATGAACAAGACAGGAGTGGGTCTTGATCATTGGATCTTTTGCTGAATCTGCTTCTATGAAACACTACTTGGTCACAAAAACATAAACAACACCTTGTTCACTTTGAAAATGGTGGGTACACTCAGGCTCATGTAGGGATGAGAAAACAGCTCATTTCATTATTTCTTTCCTTCCATCTTCTTGAAAAGCTATGATCTTTTGTTTCCTATTTGAGAGTTTAACTTTATTTATTTATTATCTCTGTATCTGTTTTGTGATGAGGGCTGTTAAAATTTATTCCCTCAGCAAATTTGAAGTATGCTTTACAATAATACTGACTGTAGTCACCATGCTCTGTATTGACATCCCCTTGACTTACTCCTTTCATAACTGGAAGTTTGTACCTACTGACTTCCTTCAGCCATTTCACCCACCGGCCCAGCTCACTGCCCTCTAGCAAACACTCCTGTTCTCCATGACTTTTGCTTTGTTTGTTTATTTTTTGTTTTTATATTCCATGTATAAATTAAATCATGGTATTTGTCTTTCTCTGACTTACTTCACTTAGAATAATTCCCTCGAGGTCCATCATGTTGTTACAAACGGCAAGATTTCAGGTACTTTTTTTTATGGCTGAATATGCTTCCATTGTGTGTGTATATATATCACATCTTCTTTATCCATTCCTCTATTGATGGACACTTAGGTTGTTTCCCTATCTTGGCTATTAGGGGTGCCTACCTCTTTGTAAATTAATGTTTTCATTTTCTTTGGATAAATACCTAGTATTGGAATTGCTGGGTCATATGGTAGTTCTATTTTTAATGTTTTAAAGAACCTCCATACTGTTCATTATAGTGGCTGTACCAATTTACATCCCCACCAACTGTGCACAAGGGTTACCTTTTCTTTACATCTCTGCTAATAATCGTTACTTCTTGTCTTTTTTATAATAGCCTTTCTAACAGGTATGAAGTGATATCTCACTGTGGTTTTGATTTGCATTTCCCTGATGGTTAGTGATATGGAGCATCTGTTCATGTGTGTACTGGCCATCTGCATGTCTTCTTTGGAAAAATGTCTATTGGACTGTTTTCTTGCTATTGAGTTCTTTACACACACACACACACACACACACACACACACACACAACTGTTTTCTTGCTATTGAGTTCTTTACACACACACACACACACACACACCAGTTGGTGAGTGTGTGCCTGCCCTTTAAGAGTTCCCCACAGCCCTTTGCATTCCCTGGAAGTAAGCCCCATTGTTTGGCCAAGCTGCATGTTCTGGGGTTCATCTCTCTGTGCAGGCCCCAAGGGTTGGGGTGCCTGCTGTGGGGCATGGACCTCTCACTCCTCAGGGATGGGCTCCTTCCCTCCCAGTTGTGGGTTGCCTCACTGGGGGTTGGGGGTCTTGGCAAGCCCACATCTTTGTCTCTTCTTTCCATCTCTATGTGGCCCTTTGACCTTTTGTTGGGGAGGAGCTGTTCAGCTGGTTTCCAGTCTCCTCCACAGGGAACTGTTCCACACAGGGCTGTCGATTCAGTGTGTCCTTGACACATAGCTGTCGATTCAGTGTGTCCTTAGGTCTGTTCAGTACCTTCCTACACTTGCAATTGGACAGCTCCCTCAAGAGTTAAATTTAGAATATTACATGGCTGGGCAATTTTTGGTCTGTCTTTTGGTGATGAATCACTGACCATTCAACCCTGCAATAACTGCTGGCTGCATTGTGTGGCCCGGCAGAAAGTTAGCCCAAAGCACTTTGCGTGACAAGCCACAGTTTATGTGTCTGCATTTGAGCTTTCTAAGTAATCTTTGCAAAGCATTTATTTATACCACAATTTTCTAAATGTTTGTCTCAACTGTGGAAGAGAAAGTTTTGGTTCAGAGGGCAGTAGAATTGGTGGTTTTCTCTACCCATTTTGCACATGTTTCACCCCATTAAATCTAGGCTTGTGATTTTTAGGAAAGGATTTATTTGTCACAATTCAACTGCAAGTAGGACATTCGCTTTGTGACTGTTTTTGAAAATGTATGGCAATCCCTTCAGTGCTTCATTTAGCTGTGTAGAGATTGCCCAAACCCCCAGCCTTCAGATGTGTGCTGAATGCGGTTAGGAGAGTGCCTCCTTTTTATTACTGAGCATTTAAAACTGATGAGAAAAAAAATGGAAAAAAACAGACTGGAGGTTCTCTGCAGGTGTAGGGAGGAGGCCGTAGATAGCAGCAAGACTGGCTCTCCCAATTTTGGGTCAGAACAAGTGGCAACTAATAAGACAGAAAACATATTTATGCTTGTTACCCTAAGTTTGGTCTCATCTCATTAGGGATATTCAATCATGTTTGCTAATAGGCAGAGAAAATTCAAGCTTTTTCTGTTTTCTTGGAGCTGTTATAGCAGGGTTTTTTTCTTGTTCTTTAGTAGTAACTGGGAGAGGCCAATGCCGCTTTTCTGATTTTTTTTTTCATGTAAAAAGAGTTCAGTTAGGTTAACTGTGCCCCTTACTCCAACTGTCCCGGTGATAGATAGAACAACCTCTTCTCAGAAATTTAGATGAATTGTAGTTAGTAATTAGATTAATTGTGTGTATTCTTTTTAGTTCATCTTCCTCTTGGGAGGGAGGCTGTCCTGGAAGGAGTAAATGTTCCCTTCTGCTCTTTCTATCCACAAGGCTCTGGCTACCCTGTTGTCTACCACCGCCTTGGACCAGGTCAGATATGTGCCTGATGCTGGGATTCGGGGAGCATGTCTGAATACCCAGCTGGCTCTCTATAATGGTTGGTACTTGAACCTCCAGTTTTAGTCACTATTTTTCAAATTGTTCAGAACCTTGTTTGGGAAGAGCATGCTGTTTATTGGTGCCACCTCCCTCCGAGACTTCAACTGCAACCCAAAGAGGAGTTCTCTGGATATAGAATGCAGAAATCCACTTACCCATCAGTACAGGAGAGACTCAGAGTCAAGCCCGCTGGTGCAAATGGCAAATTGCAATAATAGTTTATCACTTAAACAATCTCTATATGAAGAGTCTGGCAATATTATTTAATCAATAGAAAAAAAGGCTTGTCAGCATTAAGCCTACAGAAAGAGGCCTGAGGAGAAGAGACCTGTGTGTCAATAATAGGGAACCCTGACCCCTTTCTGAAAACAAAACACATTAATATATTGCTTCATTTCCAATGAGTTCCTGTTACATTCACCCCAGCAATGAAAAGTTCTGTGTAACAATCATCTCCCAGAACAACAGTTGCAATTGTTAAGCCTTGCTCTTAAGCATTAGTCTGCATGCTGATTTTAGCCTGGTTAAATGCTATAATGGCTAGACACTGGGACCTGTGAGTTAGGGTTCTCATGATATAGGTGTGTGTGTGTCATGACTGCTTTTTTCCCAATATACAGATGACATGATGTGACATATATCCTAAGGCATCCACTAAAAAACCACTTAAACTACAAGCAAATTCAGCAAGGTTGTAGGATAGAGGATTAATATAAAAAATTGTATTTTTATACACTTGGAATGAACAAACTGAAAATAAAAGAATTTTGATTCCCAACAGCATCAAAAATAATAAAATACTTGCAAGTAAATTTAACAAAAAATGCAAAATTTATACTCTGAAAATTACAAAACATTGTTGGAAGAAGTTAAAGTGGATCTAAGTTAATGGAAAACATCTCATGTTCTTGGGTCAGAGGACTTAACAATAGTTAGATGGGAATACTCTCCAAACTGATGTACAGATTCCACACAATCCCTATCAGAATCCTCGCTGGCATTTTTGTAGAAAATTGACAAGCTGATTCTAAAATTCATATGAATTGCAAGGGATTCAGAAAAGCTGAAACAATTGTGAAAAAGTAGAAGGATTCACACTTCCCAATTTCAAACTTAGTACAAAGCAATGGTAATCAATACAGTGTGGTACTGAGTTAAGGACAGAAATACAGATCATAGGAATAGAATTGGTATTGGCACAAGGATAGATATATAGATCAATGGAATTCAATTTAAAGTCCCCAAATAAACCCACATATCTGTGGTCATCTCATTTAGGACAAGGGTGCCAAGATTATTCAGTGGGGGAAAGAAGAGTCTTTTCAGCAAATGGTGCCGGAGCAACTGGATATCCACATATCCAAAGTGGATGAAGTTAGGCCCTTACTTCACCTCATATACAAGAATTAACTCAAATTGGATCAAACATCTAAATGTAAGTGCTGAAGCTATAAAACTTAGAAGAAAACATAGAATTAAATATTCATAACCTTGGATTTAGCAAAGGATTCTTGAAAATGACCAAAAATCATGAGCAAAAAAGAAAATTAGATGCACTGGACCTCATCAAAACTTTTGTACTTCAGAAGACACCATCAAGAAAGTAAAAAGACAACGCACGAAAGAAGAGACAGTATCTGAAAATCATATATCTGATAAGGGACTTGTATCTGTAGTATATAAAGAACTTTTACAACTTGATAATAAAATGAAAAAATAGCTCAATTGAAAAATAGGCCAAAGATCTAAATAGATATTTCTCCAAAGAAAATATACAAATGGCCAGTAAACATATAAAAAGATGATCAACATCATCTGTCATCAGGGAAATACAAACCAACACCACGATCAGAGGCCACTTCACATGCATTAGGATGGCTGAAATCAATAGAGATGTGAAGTTATTTAAAAGTTTTGGCCCTAAACATTTAAAAAATAATGTGTTTCTAATTCTAAAGGAAATGCTTGTTTAACAAGGAAGAGTTAAAAATAGAAAAATCACAAAGAACAACAAATTAATTATAATACAACTACCTGTATATTATCAATATGAACATTTTGGAATATTTGTCATTCTTCAAAATGGCTTAGGTAGTATATTTTTGATATCCCATTATTTTAAATGGAAAATTAATAATATATTTCCAGCCTATACAAAAACTCCAAACAATTCCTTAAATATTACTAAAATATTCTTAAACACCAATGGAGAAATAGTCCAGAATTTTAAGGTCTTTAAAGTCCCCACTATTTATTTAACATTTGATAGAATCATAAGTGGGAATATTTGTATGTGTTGTGAAACAATGCTCTAAAGTGTTGGATAGAAATTACTTATTTTTCCTACATTACAAAGAACATGGACTGCAAATCAAACAAATATGTTTAGGATGCATAGGAATGCAAATAACATTCAATACAAGGAAATAAAGCAACAAGAAAAAACAATTTTTTAAGAAGATGTTTAATTGTCAGTTGAATAGCTAGCTGCCCGGATGAGGCTGAGTGGGAGACAGTGAAGGCCACAGTCCCTGTTGATGCTGGAGAGTGAGCAGGTGGCTGTTGGTGGGTGACCTGGAGATGGGGTAAATGAAACAGTCAATATATGAATTTTCTTCTCATCTAAATGCAAGAAACTTTGTGTTCAGTCTCCTCTTGTTGTGTGTAAGACACCAGACATTGGTCTGTTTTCCACAAATAATTGAAGAAGAATGCCTGCAACCTCAGCCTTATATCTGCAGTATCCTTATTCCAGAGAATTCTGTTCCCTTGATTGAGACACACATTTATGATTTCCCCCTTGTTCAGTGTACGAAATTAGGGTCATCCGCTGGTCATCATGACTCATTTTACTCCTTAAACATGTGGCATTAATGGAAATAAGTGCCTAGCCTTTTGTTTTATGCAGTATTGCCTGTAAATCATATTTTATTCATAGACTCCTGTGTATTTTATTTAGAACCACAGAGTAAGAAACTACTAAATGCAGTTAAACTCTTCATATACATTAAATACTGGGAGGTCTCAATTTTTAGCCTGATAAATGGTTCAGGATCTTGAAGGCTCGGTTGGGGCACATACAGATATTGAGAAATTATATGTGCTTTATAAAATGATCCAAGAGAGTTCTGATTCGATGAACACAAACAACATAAAGATGCAGGCTTATTAAATACTAGACTTCTCTTTGAGCAATGCTTAAAGTGATAAAATATAAAAATAGATACATATCCAGACTATGTCATTTAATATTCTAATTCCTACATAACTCTTGGTTAGAGTTCTATTGAGTTTTGAAGTATTGGTGGGGAAATGGTCTTGCTGCAGCTTGGAATGAACAGGTGCAGAGAAAGTTTTAGGAGGGTGGACTTCTAGCCCTATTGCTATAAAAATATACCCCAAGGAAAAGGGATCAGGGTCCGTTAACCTAACCACCATTTTCATGCTATGAGAAGAAAATAGGCTGTTACTTTTTATTTTTTGCCACAATGATTAGTTTAAGCTCTCACATTCTGGATGTTTCCATGGGAACGGCAGTGGCCAGCAGCCCGTGAGTTGTCAGCCACTTCTAATAATCTGGGGGAGCTCCTGGCTGAGTGAAGTCCAAGTTCCTCCTCCGGTATCTTTGGCCACTTGTCACAGGGCTTCTGGGCCTGCAGAGATACCTTGAGAGATAAGTAGTTGAAATTCTTAAGTTATATTGAAATGTGTGTGTATATAAAATCAAAGCACACATGATATATATTGCAGATGTTTTATATATATTTATATATATACACATACATATATGTATATATATATTTATGGGCAAAATAAATAGTTTGCAAATACATGATTTAAGGAAGGCCATATAGAATAGCAGAGCTCTTGCCCTCAAGAAACTTTACATTTATTTGGATTGTCAAGTCTCCTATATTCCATGCTCAAAAGGCAGAATCTTAAAATATACAAGGAATGTTCCAACCAAATACACTTTCTTTATTCCCAGCTTGAACCTCTGTCTTGAATCCTTTTCTCTTTTTGGATACTGTGAACGAGATTGTATAAACGAGAAAGACGTTTAAATATCTTGCTCTTAAGTCCTTGTGTGTCTTGAGTCTGGGAAAATCATTGGATGGTTAGATCTTTAAATCCTCTGGCCCTTAGCCTGAGCACTCTTGTTGCTAAGAAGAAAAGCTGTCTGCTCCAAAGGGCCCCTCAGACACATCTCTACCCTAAACAGCCTCTCAGAAGTCCTCACCAAACACCTCACTCACCAAGTCTTAGTGCTCCAAGGACCTCAGACCTTACAGCACTCTCATTTAGAGCTCCTCCCCCACCCAGTCATTCTCCCAGCAAATACTGAGGACCCTCTATGAGTCAGGCCCTGTGCTAAGAGTGTGGTTCAGAATCTGCCTTCATAAAGCTTCGAGTTTAGTGGGGAAAGCATTTACTGAAGTCAACACACAACTCATAATACAATAACAGGCTACAGTACGTGTTCTGAGATTTCTGTGTAAAGAATAAGGGGTGAGAGCTAATTTATGACTATGGAGAATTTGTGCTTGCCTAAAAATGATGAGTTTAGTTACGTCTTTGGGTAATGAGAGTGGCATTGAAAGGAATCATGTAGGGTTTGGGCTTGTGTTAGATGCCAAAAGTTCACCATAGAGAAAGTAGTTCATAAATGCAATCCTTATTTTCCATGACCTTAGAGGATTTTGCAGTTTACAAGGGATCAAAGCAAACCAAAAATAAATCATTAAAATTGTGGAGTTTGAATCTTTAAAATATTTTTAACTTCTCAAATAATTATATATTGTAATCTGTCATGTGTAGTACTTAATTGTATAATGGAGTATTGAAATTATGGCAAATAGTGTGAATTGTTCTTTCACAGAGTTTTAAAATATATGTATTTTAAAAGGTTTATTTAAAACAAATGAATATAATGTTCAGTTTTTAGGGACAGGACACACTGAGAGATTCATTCTAGATATTAGAATTCGGGAACCTATTTTCTTTCTGAATTTACTGAGTGAATTATTTTCCAGATACTGTAAGGCATATTTTTGTTGATTCTCCTTCAAGATGAGGTTATTTTAAATTTCTTCCTTATGTAACATTTAAAAACACACACTACACCATTATTGAAAACAGAATGTTTGTATTTAATATGATGATTATAAATTAAGAAATCTACATATTTTTTGGATTTATCATATCAGAACTTCTATTTAACACTCTTGAGTAAACTTTTAATCCTTACACATTGTCCATATATCAGGAGAGTAATACAACTATTTTCTCTGTTTTTTTAATGTGAGTTCCTAATTATTCTGTAAAACTCAAAATCAACAAAACTACAAAAGTCCACTCTCCATATCCCAAGCTTAACAGTATAAGCAAACTCTCTCTCTTCATTCTCTTTCCCAATCTGTCAGACACTCCACATTTACACACACACACACACACACACACACACACACACACACACACACACACACACATATTTAAAATATGTCACAATTCTGACAGCAATTCATCTGCATAATAACTAAGTAATGTGACTGGCATTTATAATAATTAACCCTGTATTTAGTTTGCAAATAATGATAATGATTTTCCAACTCTCATGCTTCACCTATGTAATTACAATGCTCCTTGTTGCTGTCACTGAACCCTTTCTTTGGGGCTTTTAGTTTCATTGTTTCAGCAAAGGGATCTGGGCAAGGGTATAGGGGAAGAGGCTAGAGTGCTCTCAAAAGCTTCTTGCAGAGCTTGGTGATAAATTAATGATTGTTCTACGCAGCCATCTTGGAGGAAAAAATAACAAAACAGTTCCAAGGCAGTTCTAATGATTCAACTGGAATATGAAATATGGGCTGCATATAATTAATACCAAAATGACCATCAGTTAACCAATTAATAATGATTAATACTGGGAATGTTCCAACAAATGTCAGAAATGACTAATATTGGAGTCATCCATACTTTGATAGCAAAGTACAGAGGAAGCAAGAGGGTCAGTGGGTGAGACAGAAAGGAAAGGACAGTAGTCCTTTCAAAGAGTGAAGGAAAAGGAAATAGGAAATAAATCAGTTGCCTTTTTACACAATTGCAAGATGGCTGGTCTGTTTCACTTCAAAATTTTAGTCATAAGTTCAAACCACACTTATATATGCCTATACTTCATTAGTGAAGTCATTGGGCATGCCACGTTGGAATGTTTAATTTGATTGGCATGAAACTGGTAATTTGAGGATTATTACCCTACTTTTGTGTTTGCCTCAGTGCCTACTGCTGGCCACCCTAGTCTTTAAGTGGGCATTTAAAAATGGTGTAACACTGTTGATGTACCGAGCAGAGGCACTTCGTGGATGCTAGTTGGAGCAACAGAAGGATGAAGAGAGAAAAGGTAGCTGCTCAATGTCCCCACAGCCAGGGTGGAGCATAAACCATTTTCTTTTCTGTCACTTGCTCATTAGTAAAATTATGGCAAGACTGCCATGAAGAGTAGACAGTTTAAACATGTCACTTTACTCAGAGATAAACAGTCTTGGTTACATAAAATGGTAAAAATTTTAATTTACTGTAAAGGGAAAAGGGCAAGGTTCCAGGAGGAATATAATCATAAGACCTGATTCCTAAGAGTCAGAGGAGACACTGGTCCACATCATCATATAACATCATATCAGGTATACAGAGGCTGTCTATTCCATATTCAAAAAGCTGATGTCTGAGTAGAGGAGCAAATGATTATGAGATTCTGGGAACCAAAAGGCAAGTCAAAATTCAAGCTGCTAAGCAAGTGAAATCAAAGCACCATCAATTAAGGGCATGCTACTCCTACCTTGGTAGGGCTTGGTATCATAGACTTCATAGACTCAGGTCGAAGGATCCTTTTTAACACTTCACTAAGATCTAGATGAAGTGTAAAACAAGCATGTGCAGGGGAATACCTACAGTCTCTTTGGATTCCTGTACCAATTTAGTAATAACGGCCATTACGTATTTTCTGAAAATACACTGGGGTCCGGGAGGAACTTAATTAGCCTAAACACTTTGGTTGTTCAGGGTTAAATGTTTAAGAACTGAGGGCTGAAATAACAACAAAATGTCCCATCTCAAGATAAAGATAAAACAACATCAGGAAAGCCAATTTATAATGTATGCCCAAGAGAAATGAACCAAAGAAAATAGAGTCTCAATCATGTGGAATTATTTTATACTGCATCATAAAGACTAGGAGAGGCTTTGAGACTATCACTCTTCATTTGAGATTCATTATACCTGGTGTTCTCCATGTGTTACTCTTTTACCAAAGCAGGTACAGCAGTTCTATTTTAATTTCAATCCTGCAAAATTAGTAATTGCACTTGATATCTCAAGGTGTTTCCTACCTAGATCAATTTTGTCTTTAAGGTGATAATGTGGCTGGATGAGAAGAATTTGAAAACATAAACCCAAAAAGAATTAAAGATAATGGATTTGAAAAATTTGGGCAGGACTCATCAATAACACTAGAATTTATTCTTACAAACGATTTACCCAAAGTTTTAGTAATAACTCCCTGAACATATTCCCATGGCTAGGATGGTGAAGAACGATATAATGGTGTTAATTAAAATAGTGTGTGTGTGTGTGTGTGTGTGTGTGTGTGTGTGTGTGTGTGTATTTGAATTGATGTAACTGCTGCAGAATTATAAAAGTTAGCCTAATAAAAATACTATCAATAAATCCTCACCATACTCAATGAGATTAGCACTACTATAATCCTAATTTTGCAAATGTTAACTGACCTTAATGTACTTAATTAACCAGACCAAGATCAAACAATGAGTAAGCCATAAAGATAAACTGTGGTGTTAAACCAGATTTCAAGTCCATTTTCATATCTAACCTCAAAATTATTGCCCAGGTGTAAAATGTAACAAACATTACAGAGTTAAAGTGTTTGCTAACAAGGACTTCTAGTAGCACACTTAAAACATCTTTGATCCTATGTCATAAAATAAAAGTAAAAATGAAATGGTTGGATTGGATATTTAATTGGCAAGGTCCATGAGAGCACAAAAATGTGAAAGATATCTTCTACAAGTGAGCAACAGGCATTGACATATGCTGTTTTTGCTCTAAGATGTGTTAAGTGAATTTGTGTTCAGTGACAAGACTATAACCCACATGAAACTTCAATCCCTCATCCAGCCCTCTGCCTAGTAGCATCAGTAAAGAATGACAAATAAGGTTGGTCACATCATGCCCCAAACTGGAATGAAAGTTTATCACAATGAGCAAAACCCTGAAACACAAAATGCTCAAGGTTCTATAGACAATGTGAGCCCAAGAAATATTTGTACATCCAGTTGCTTGAAAATGTTATAAAACTCAGAGCAGTTTATGAAAAGCACTGTTCTACAGAAGAAAGATGACCAAGTAGGAATCCATCTATAACTTCAGTTCTGTGTGAAACAGACAGCAATCTTGGGTAAGTTACCTTTATCTCTGGATCTCAAATATCTTCATTTTCAAAATGAAGTTACAGTAGATAAACTCTAAAGTCTTTCCAATTCTAAAATTACTTGATCTTACATCAATAGGAGAATGCCAATATAGGGGAGAATACAGGAAAGTGGGTTGAATGCCATTAGGAATACCTAACTGCTGTTTGGAAACTTTGTATCTTCAAAGAATTAAAACATTTCCCAGATAAATTTAAGACAACCAGTATACAATATTCTAGCTTACGAACTGGTTCCAAATATAAAAACTCATCTATAATTGCAATAAACAAAGTGATTTTAATGTAGGATTATTTTTAGAAACAATAGGAATTTCCAGATTTTAAACATCACATTTCATTTTTAATGTCACAAACTTGATTTTTTTGTTAACAAATGCACATGAGATTAATGGAATTTATCTGAAAACCTAAAGTGAATCAGAACTACTTAAATTTCGAGTTTATAATCTAGTTAGAGTGAAATATCATTGCCCATGAATATAGTACCCAAAACCATTTTATAGGGGCAAATTGTCTCATGGGTTTAATTTCTGAGATTTAATTTCTGTGCACATGATTTCTTGAGTTCTTTCTCATTGTACCAATTCTTTCAGGAGATTTTATGTGAAGGGCCTTGACTTAATATTCTTTGAACAATGTCTTGAGCTCTTTGGATAATAGGTGCCATATAAATGTAATAAACAAACAGTAAATGTTAGAAAATATTAAATGGGAGCACATGAAAATGAAGTTTCATTATGTCGTGTTTGGCTTTGACAGTGTTCATAAACCATACTATGTTTATATTAAATTCATTTCCAATGTAACACCAGCTCACCACATATTTTGGAAATGATTAAAAATGTCGAACTTCCCTTATAGTGAAACCATTTTTCCTAAATATTTCAGCTTCAAGGTGCATCTGAAAAAGTTTCAATTATAATACTCCAAATCATTTTTCAATAAGAGGCACAGATATATATAAATATTATATCACTGGGGTACCCAAAGTGCCATTTCAGTGTCCCAAAGCTCCTATATTCAACCACAAAATATGCTCAAGCCTACTTGTACACTAAGGCGATAAGAACAAAGACATATGAACAACAACAGAAAATGGCATAACCCTTTGCTTCAATCAAGGAATGACCACTAATTTTCTATATTTGATGGATTACATAATATACAAGCACTGAGCACAAAAGAGTCATATTTTATTAATTTAAAAGCCAATATATTCAAATCACCAAGATAAAAATACTCAGTTACTTTTTCTCCTCCTTCGTACCCTGCACTTTTTCTTCCCTCCCCATATACCCTACAAGAATCTTAGTGTTCCTGGTTCAACACTAGGTATACAGGAGTGATGAATGGAACTCAATTTCCCCCTCATCCAGAAATGACATTTTATAATTGTCAGAATCAAGGGAAAAGGTGCCCACATTACTTAGTCAATCAGATTAATTAATGGTAAACTCATCCCTCAGGCCCACATCCTATAAACCATGCATGTCACCAGCATGCAAAGGAGGATGTCCCTAATCCTACCCCTTTATTCCTGCCTGAGATCACATGGAATAAGATGTAGATGGTGAAAGTAAGGATAGGTTTGACATAGAATATGCAGGAATGTAAATCTTGAGTGTATTTAGAAAGCCTCTCTCTTAGGGAGTATATATGAGAGGAAATATTTATTTCTTCATGGATAGTAATTAAGTAGTAGAAAAGCGTGATTTAACAGATTGTCTTTGAATTGGTATGTCAATTAAATATGGGATCAACACTGAAGTCAGTAAACATGTGTTTCCAGGACTAAGGAAAAAAGTCATAATTTTCACATCTTGAGACTCTGAAGAATTGGGATATCCCATGCAGGTTGGTAGGCAATCTACATTTTGTCCAGAGGCTGTGTGTGTGTGCACATATATGCACATATTTGGGTGGCAGATAGGCATATTGTCATTATTTATATGCAACATTCAGAATTTCCTGATACAGGTAACCTCAGTGTAATAGGGAAAGAGGGAAGTTAATTAGACAGGGTTAGGTCAAGGGCAAAATGCAACTTTAACAAATAAAAGTATGAAATGAAACTCAAATCTATTGTGATGACAAAAGAATATCAAGCAAAAGATATTTTATAATTTAGCTACAATTGGTAAATTAAAGACAACATTTTCCAAAGACCAGGGCTTTCAGCTTCCTAGAATGCATACTAAAATCTCAGAATTACTTGAAGCTGTCCCACGTTGGCCATAAAAATTCAATAGAATATTTTCTTTTGGCCTACCAGTACATGGAAACATGAAAATCAACCACAACAATTTTTAGTGTTTCCTACCTTCTTACTTAATCTCTTTTCTCTTAAGGCAAAATCAATAGTAGATTGTGGGAATGGAAACAAATCTATGAAATAGCTCTTACACTTGAGAAAATTGAAACTTACTTGACAAATAGGAGGGGGATATATGCATACAAAGACACATACACATAATTATCAGAATCTCATATTCTAACTCTATCCTGAGCACCTAGAATAGTGTCTTACCAGTTAATATGTTACCAAAAAGAGGCGGGAGCCAAGATGGCGGCGTGAGTAGAGCAGTGGAAATCTCCTCCCAAAAACACATAGAGCTATGAAAATATAACAAAGAAAAATCTTCCTAAAATAGAGACCACAGGACACAGGACAACATCCAGACCACATCCACACCTGCAAGAACCCAGCGCCTTGTGAAGGGGGTAAGATACAAGCCCCAGCCCGGCGGGAACCGAGCGCCCCTCCCCCCGGCTCCCGGCGGGTGGAGAGAAACCGGAGCAGTTTTTTTTTTTGGCGAGCGCTTTTTGGAAGCCTTAGAGGGACGGGCCCCCGTTGTTGGGGAGGCAGGGTGGCGGGACCGGTGAGGAGGTGCCTGGGAACGGCGCCGGAGGACAAAGAATATCCCGCGTTTCTCCCTGCGAGACCTGGGGGCGGGTGCCTGAGACTGGTGCCTGAGGACGGAGGAGGTCGCGCGTTTTTCCCCTTTTTTTTTTTTCTCTTTTTGGCAAGCGCTTTTTGGAAGCCTTGAAGGGACGGGGACCCCAGTGCTAGGGAGGCACGGTGGCGGGACTGGTGAGCGGGTGGCTGGGACCGGCGCCTGAGGACAAAGAATATCCCCCGTTTTTCCCTGCGGGACCGGTGGGCGGGTGCCTGAGACCGGCACTTGAGGACAGAGGAAATCGCGCGTTTTTCCCCTTTTTTTTTTTCTCTTTTCTGCGAGTGCTTTTTGGAAGCCTAAAAGGGACAGGGACCCCGGTGCTAGGGAGGCAGGGCGGCGGGACTGGTGAGCGGGTGCCTGGGACCGGCACCTGAGGACAAAGAATATCCCGCATTTTTCCCTG
Organism: Manis javanica; assembly: GCF_040802235.1. Classification (NCBI taxonomy): domain Eukaryota; kingdom Metazoa; phylum Chordata; class Mammalia; order Pholidota; family Manidae; genus Manis; species Manis javanica. The sequence continues at coordinate 82,445,879 of NC_133167.1, read as the reverse complement.
TGGGACCGGTGGGTGGGTGCCTGAGACCAGCACCTGAGGACGGAAGAAATCGCGCGTTTTTCCCCTTTTTTTTCTCTCTTTTTGCCAAGTGCTTTTTGGAAGCCTTGAAGGGACAGGGACCCCGGTGCTAGGGAGGCAGGGCGGCGGGACTGGTGAGCGGGTGCGTGGGACCAGTGCCTGAGGACCAAGAATATTGAGCGTTCCTTCCCTGCGGGACCGGTGGGTGGGTGCTTTTTGGAAGCCTTGAAAGGACAGGGACCCTGGTGCTAGGGAGACAGGGCAGCAGGACCAGTGCGCGGGTGCCTGGGACCGGCACCTGAGGAAAAAAAAAAAAAAAATCGCGTGTTTTTTCTTTTTTTTTTCCTTTCTGTTCCCTCTCTCATTGTTGCTGTTGTTGTTTTGGTTTGGAGAGTGCTTTTTGGAAATCTTAAAGGGGCAGGACAGGTCACTTAGACCAGAAGCAGGGAATCTGGGGATCTCTGGGCACTCTAACCCCCTGGGCAGCAGGGAGCACAGAGGCCCCTTACGGAGATAAATAGTCTCCTGGCTGCTCCCCCTCTAACGGGGCTCCACCATTTTGGAGGAACAGCCCCAGCCAGGCCAAGCCCACAGCAACAGTGGAGATAAACCCCAAAGCAACTGGGCAGGAAGCAGAAGCCCTGTCTGCGCACAGCTGCCCAGCACAAGCCACTAGAGGTCGCTATTCTCCCAGGAAAAGGCTACAAACCAACAAGAAGGGAAGCTCTTCCAGCGGTCACTTGTACCAGCTCTGCAGACTATCTCTATCACCATGAAAAGGCAAAACTACAGGCAGACAAAGATCACAGAGACAACACCTGAGAAGGAGACAGACCTAACTAGTCCTCCTGAAAAAGAATTCAAAATAAAAATCATGAACATGCTGACAGAGATGCAGAAAAAAATGCAAGAGCAATGGGATGAGATGCAGAGAAAAATGCAAGAGCAGTGGGATGAGATGCAGAGAAAAATGCAAGAGCAGTGGGATGAAGTCCGGAAGGAGATCACAGATGTCAGGAAAGAGATCACAGAAGTGAAACAATCCCTGGAAGGATTTATAAGCAGAATGGATAAGATGCAAGAGGCCATTGAAGGAATAGAAGCCAGAGAACAGGAACGTATAGAAGCTGACATAGAGAGAGATAAAAGGATCTCCAGGAATGAAACAACACTAAGAGAAATATGTGACCAATACAAAAGGAAAAACATTCGTATTATAGGGATACCAGAAGAGGAAGAAAGAGGAAAAGGGATAGAAAGTGTCTTTGAAGAAATAATTGCTGAAAACTTCCCCAAACTGGGGGAGGAAATAATCGAACAGACCATGGAATTATACAGAACCCCCAACAGAAAGGATCCAAGGAGGACAACACCAAGACACATAATAATTAAAATGGCAAGGATCAAGGACAAGGAAAGAGTTTTAAAGGCAGCTAGAGAGAAAAAGGTCACCTATAAAGGAAAACCAATCAGGCTAACATCAGAATTCTCAACAGAAACCCTACAGGCCAGAAGAGAATGGCATGATATACTTAATGCAATGAAACAGAAGGGCCTTGAACCAAGGATACTGTATCCAGCACGACTATCATTTAAATATGATGGTGGGATCAAACAATTCCCAGACAAGCAAAAGCTGAGGGAATTTGCTTCCCACAAACCACCTCTACAGGGCATCCTACAGGGACTGCTCTAGATGGGAGCACCCCTAAAAAGAGCACAGAACAAAAAACACAACATATGAAGAAGGGAGGAGGAGGAATAAGAAGGGAGAGAAGAAAAGAATCTCCAGACAGTGTATATAACAGCTCAATAAGCGAGCTAAGTTAGGCAGTAAGATACTAAAGAAGCTAACCTTGAACCTTTGGTAACCACGAATCTAAAGCCTGAAATGGCAATAAGTACATATCTCTCACTAGTCACCCTAAATGTAAATGGACTTAATGCACCAATCAAAAGACATAGAGTAATAGAATGGATAAAAAAGCAAGACCCATCTATATGCTGCTTACAAGAAACTCACCTTAAACCCAAAGATAAGCATAGACTAAAAGTCAAGGGATGGAAAAACATATTTCAGGCAAACAACAGTGAGAAGAAAGCAGGGGTTGCAGTACTAATATCAGACAAAATAGACTTCAAAACAAAGAAAGTAACAAGAGATAAAGAAGGCCACTACATAATGATAAAGGGCTCAGTCCAACAAGAGGATATAACCATTCTAAATATATATGCACCCAATACAGGAGCACCAGCATATGTGAAGCAAATACTAACAGAACTAAAGAGGGAAATAGACTGCAATGCATTCATTGTAGGAGACTTCAACACACCACTCACCCCCAAGGATAGATCCACCGGGCAGAAAATAAGTAAAGACACACAGGCACTGAACAACACACTAGAACAGATGGACCTAATAGACATCTATGGAACTCTACATCCAAAAGCAACAGGATATACATTCTTCTCAAGTGCACATGGAACATTCTCCAGAATAGACCACATACTAGCTCACAAAAAGAGCCTCAGTAAATTCCACAATATTGAAATTCTACCAACCAATTTTTCAGACCACAAAGGTATGAAAGTAGAAATAAATTCTACAAAAAAAACAAAAAGGCTCACAAACACATGGAGGCTTAACAACATGCTACTAAATAATCAATGGATCAATGAACAAATCAAAATAGAGATCAAGGAATATATAGAAACAAATGACAACAACAACACTAAGCCCCAACTTCTGTGGGATGCAGCGAAAGCAGTCTTAAGAGGAAAGTATATAGCAATCCAGGCACACTTGAAGAAGGAAGAACAATCCCAAATGAATAGTCTAACATCACAATTATTAAAACTGGAAAAAGAAGAACAAATGAGGCCTAAAGTCAGCAGAAGGAGGGACATAATAAAGATCAGAGAAGAAATAAACAAAATTGAGAAGAATAAAACAATAGCAAAAATCAACGAAACCAAGAGCTGGTTCTTTGAGAAAATAAACAAAATAGATAAGCCTCTAGCCCAACTTATTAAGAGAAAAAGAGAGTCAACACAAATCAACATAATCAGAAATGAGAATGGAAAAATCACGACAGACTCCACAGAAATACAAAGAATTATTAAAGACTACTATGAAAACCTATATGCCAACAAGCTGGAAAACCTAGAAGAAATGGACAACTTCCTAGAAAAATACAACCTCCCAAGACTGACCAAGGAAGAAACACAAAAGTTAAACAAACCAATTACAAGCAAAGAAATTGAAACAGTAATCAAAAAACTACCCAAGAACAAAACCCCGGGGCCGGACGGATTTACCTCGGAATTTTATCAGACACACAGAGAAGACATAATACCCATTCTCCTTAAAGTGTTCCACAAAATAGAAGAAGAGGGAATACTCCCAAACTCATTCTATGAAGCCAACATCACCCTAATACCAAAACCAGGAAAAGACCCCACCAAAAAAGAAAATTACAGACCAATATCCCTGATGAACGTAGATGCAAAAATACTCAATAAAATATTAGCAAACAGAATTCAACAGTATATCAAAAGGATCATACACCATGACCAAGTGGGGTTCATCCCAGGGATGCAAGGATGGTACAACATTCGAAAATCCATCAACATCATCCACCACATCAACAAAAAGAAAGACAAAAACCACATGATCAGCTCCATAGATGCTGAAAAAGCATTTGACAAAATTCAACATCCATTCATGATAAAAACTCTCAGCAAAATGGGAATAGAGGGCAAGTACCTCAACATAATAAAGGCCATATATGATAAACCCACAGCCAGCATTATACTGAACAGCGAGAAGCTGAAAGCATTTCCACTGAGATCGGGAACCAGACAGGGATGCCCACTCTCCCCACTGTTATTTAACATAGTACTGGAGGTCCTAGCCACGGCAATCAGACAAAACAAAGAAATACAAGGAATCCAGATTGGTAAAGAAGAAGTTAAACTGTCACTATTTGCAGATGATATGATACTGTACATAAAAAACCCTAAAGACTCCACTCCAAAACTACTAGAACTGATATCGGAATACAGCAAAGTTGCAGGATACAAAATCAACACACAGAAATCTGTAGCTTTCCTATACACTAACAACGAATCAATAGAAAGAGAAATCAGGAAAACAATTCCATTCACCATTGCATCAAAAAGAATAAAATACCTAGGAATAAACCTAACCAAGGAAGTGAAAGACTTATACTCTGAAAACTACAAGTCACTCTTAAGAGAAATTAAAGGGGACACTAATAAATGGAAACTCATCCCATGCTCATGGCTAGGAAGAATTAATATCGTCAAAATGGCCATCCTGCCGAAAGCAATATACAAATTTGATGCAATCCCTCTCAAATTACCAGCAACATTCTTCAATGAATTGGAACAAATAATTCAAAAATTCATATGGAAACACCAAAGACCCCGAATAGCCAAAGCAATCCTGAAAAAGAAGAATAAAGTAGGGGGGATCTCACTCCCCAACTTCAAGCTCTACTACAAAGCCATAGTAATCAAGACAATTTGGTACTGGCACAAGAACAGAGCCACAGACCAGTGGAACAGATTAGAGACCCCAGAAATTAACCCAAACATATATGGTCAATTAATATTTGATAAAGGAGCCATGGACATACAATGGCAAAATGACAGTCTCTTCAACAGATGGTGCTGGCAAAACTGGACAGCTACATGTAGGAGAATGAAAGTGGACCATTGTCTAACCCCATATACAAAGGTAAACTCAAAATGGATCAAAGACCTGAATGTAAGTCACGAAACCATTAAACTCTTGGAAAAAAACATAGGCAAAAACCTCTTAGACATAAACATGAGTGATCTCTTCTTGAACATATCTCCCCGGGCAAGGAAAACAACAGCAAAAATGAGCAAGTGGGACTACATTAAGCTGAAAAGCTTCTGTACAGCGAAAGACACCATCAATAGAACAAAAAGGAACCCTACAGTATGGGAGAATATATTTGAAAATGACAGATCTGATAAAGGCTTGACGTCCAGAATATATAAAGAGCTCACACGCCTCAACAAACAAAAAACAAATAACCCAATTAAAAAATGGGCAGAGGAACTGAACAGACAGTTCTCCAAAAAAGAAATACAGATGGCCAAGAGACACATGAAAAGATGCTCCACATCGCTAATTATCAGAGAAATGCAAATTAAAACTACAATGAGGTATCACCTCACACCAGTAAGGATAGCTGCCATCCAAAAGACAAACAACAACAAATGTTGGCGAGGCTGTGGAGAAAGGGGAACCCTCCTACACTGCTGGTGGGAATGTAAATTAGTTCAACCATTGTGGAAAGCAGTATGGAGGTGCATCAAAATGCTCAAAACAGACCTACCATTTGACCCAGGAATTCCACTCCTAGGAATTTACCCTAAGAACGCAGCAATCAAGTTTGAGAAAGACAGATGCACTCCTATGTTTATCGCAGCACTATTTACAATAGCCAAGAATTGGAAGCAACCTAAATGTCCATCTGTAGATGAATGGATAAAGAAGATGTGGTACATATACACAATGGAATACTACTCAGCCATAAGAAGTGGAAAAATCCAACCATTTGCAGCAACATGGATGGAGCTGGAGAGTATTATGCTCAGTGAAATAAGCCAAGCGGAGAAAGAGAAATACCAAATGATTTCACTCATCTGAGGAGTATAGGAACAAAGGAAAAACTGAAGGAACAAAACAGCAGCAGAATTACAGAACCCAAAAATGGACTAACAGGTACCAAAGGGAAAGGAACTGGGGAGGGTGGGTGGGCAGGGAGGGATAAGGGGGGGGAAGAAGAAGGGGGGTATTAAGATTAGCATGCATGGGGGGAGGGATAAAGGGGAGGGTGGGCTGCACAACACAGAGAGGACAAGTAGTGACTCTACAACATTTTGCTAAGCTGATGGACAGTAACCGTAATGTGGTTGTTAGGGGGGACCTGATATAGGGGAGAGCATAGTAAACATAGTATTCTTCAGGTAAGTGTAGATTAAAAATTTAAAAAAAAAAAAAGAAAGAAAGAAAGAAAAGGGGGATTACTCCTTAACAGGATAAAACTATTGGTAAATCAAAGATCAACGCATGCTTTAAATATCCTTAATGTTGATCACTTTAAGGGTGTCAGATGATCAGCTATGGAGGTACTCTTTTCTGATAATATTCCTTTCTCTTAATTAAAAAAAAAAAAAAAAAAGCAGTTACTGTGTGCTGACCTCCAATGAGTTCTGCACAGTGGTATAGAGGGCATGTCAAAGTGTGGGCAAAGGTTCTGTTTGTTTCTACGCAGAAGATCAAGGCCTAGCTTGGATACCCAGAAAATGAACTAAGATACGATATGAGGAGGAGCTTCCGGCATCAGCACTCTCTGGAGGACTCGTGCCGGGGGATGATCATCAAAAAGCCTCCACAGGGATCCGGACGATGCTGCGGTTGTGGCTGCATCCAGCCCACCATCTCCTGGACTTGCCATAAGAAGGAGGAGGGAGATGTCTAGGCTGGCATGTGCATACAGTGAGACAACGAATTTGACTGGATCTGTACTGTTGGAACTCAACCAGGAGTTGGGAGGGGTGCAAGTTGTAGCACCCCAAAATCTCATGACTATAGACTATCTATGGTTAAAAGAACATATGGGATGTGAACAGATCCCAGAAATGGGCTGCTTTAATTTGTCTGATGGTTCAAGTACAGTTGGAAAATATCCATCATATCATAGATAAATTTTCACAAATGCCTAGGGTGCCTAAATGGTTTTCTTGGCTTCACTGGAGATGGCTGGTAATTATAGATTTGCTTTGTTTATGTCACCGTATTCCTATTATGTCAATATGTGTGTGCAAATTAGTTAGTAGTTTAAAACCTATACATACTTAAGGTACTATACAAGAAGATATGTCAAAGAAATAATCAATCCTCCCAAGTTTCCTTCATATGCTACATCTATAGCTTTTCTTCTTCCTTCCTAATTACAAACTTTAAATAGAATTCGTGCCTCATATCGAATTTACCGAGTATCATAATTCCTCCAGGTGGTAAAGATACCTCGAGACAAGTGCTGGGCATAGAAGCCACAGGGCATAAATCTGCAAAGAAGTAAAAAACTAACCTTTGCAAACAATATGGCTTCTCTCTCACTTACCAACTTTACATTTCCCTGTATGGCCCCGGAAGATGACTGGTTAGCCAGAGACGGGTAAGATTCCTCAAGGGAGGAACAACCTAAGACAGGCACAGTCGCAGGGGGGCCATCAGGTGAGAATTTGGGGATCAACAGAGGTGAGGCTCAGAACCTCACCCCCCCTGCTTTGAGAGAAATCTTCTGCATCCGTGGATGTCTTGCTGCCCTTGTCTAGCCTGGATTAATACTTAGTCCATAGGCACACACCTGATCATCTGATCATCTACATTTGCCTTCTTACAGCACTAAACTATGTTTTCTACCTTTATCTTGCATCTACCTACCACTTCAGCATTTTATTAAAAATAAAAATAATAATAATAATAGGAGAAATGTGGGATCAACATATAAATCAAGTACAAAAATCAAATGAATATTCATATTTGACCTGATGGTTTATAGGTCATATTGCATGATCAAAACCGAAAGTTTCTGTGATGACTGCCCTTGTACTGTTCACCATGTAAGAATTTATTCACTCTGTAAGAATTCGTTCACCATGTAAGAACTTGTTCGTTATGCTTCAGAAGATTGGAGACTGACGAGAATTAGGCTTGAGATGGATTAATGATTGTACATTGAGCATTGACCCCCCTATACTGAATTTTATTGTTGTTAACAACCATTTGATCAATAAATATGAGAGATGCCCTCTCAAAAAAAAAAAAAAAAATATGTTACCAAAAATATGTTTTAATAAATGAAAAATAAAACAGTTTAGACTGTAATTGCCTTTGAAGATCAGAAAATACACCTGTCAGTGTGCACTAATGATAGGAAAGTCTTCACCACAAAGATCAGTTTGACACACGGTTAGAATTGGTACATAAGTAGAGAGATTTATGGACAATATCGAATGACATGAACAAAGATGTAAGAGTATAATAACCATGATATGTGTGACGGGAAGGGTGTGCAAGGGCTTGACTAGAAGGGTAAATTTAGTTTGCAGACCCTATACAGGGCCATATAAGATCACATGGGGCAGGGGCTAGATTTGGCTTGACTCTGAAAAGATCAGTAGTTTCAGTGCAGTGAAATGGACTCTTGGCAGATGGTGATTAAGTGGTATACAGAAAATATGGAATTTAGTATTTGGGACTTTTTAACAGGATAGATATTTATCTTCTTGGTGTTCTGCAAAACAAAGCAAATCTTTAATGTATTCCTTTACCTTATCAAGTATGTGAGCACCATTTGTTTATAGAGTATGGTCAATATTGTTGGTCTCTTATCCAATACAATTCCTACTTTTTCCCCTTCCTAAAGTTTTCCTAATTTTATTCAGGCACATAAGTTATCCTTTTTACCTTCTACACACACACACACACACACACACACACACACACACACACACACACACACACACACAGACTGTTTGCTTAGGGGATATTGACCCCAATGTCTGCAGGGGTCCAGAATACCTTGAAGGTACCTCACTCACCTAACCTTATGTAATAATGATTTTTTTTTTAGGAATTAAGGGCTACTGTAACCTCCTCTTTATTATTATTTTTTTTTTATTTGATTGCAGAGATTGGTTAAAAATATAATGTGACATAATTCAAGCAAGGATGGAGAAGAAATTAGTTTTATGGAATATGGGGAGAGACATTGACTTGCCTTTAAGACAAAAACATCATAAAATGAAGCTCTCTTTTTCTGAATAACCAAGCATGTAATTAATAAGTTAGAGGCCTTTTGCAATTACATAGAAGATCAAAAGCCACTAGGTTAAGCCAAACACCAGGCTTGAGCCACCTCAGAGCTTCCTATATATGCATCACTAAATTATCCTGTGCTTGTAAGGCTTGTATCTGGTTTTTGGTTACCTGCAGCTGAAATTAGCCTAATTAAAATACAGAACTTAAAAAAAATCCAATTAGAAGACTCAGTACAGATTATGGTTTTGTTCATATGTTTTTCTATGCCAATCCCTCATAAAACATTTATGTGAAATTTTTTTTACTATGGATTGACCTTTTAGTATTCCAAAATCTTTCTATAACATGACACAATTTCTTGTTAGCATAAGACAAACTTAATTAACTCTGAGCATTTCTGTTACTTTAGATAAACCCAAAGGCCTGTCCTTTGAGTAACGAAACTGGCTTCCCAGGAGAATGCACATTTTACTAATTATAATATAACTTCTGAACATGACAGAAGACATGTGCGTTAAATTAACTTGATTTGAATTTAGGGAGAGTGGGGTGATACCTCTAAATTTATATTCTTTTTTAAATTAGAATTACTTCTCCCAAATGCTAGTTATGTATCCAGGCAAGTGAATATATTTCCCTAAAGTAATCAAAGTGCCAAGGAGAACCTACAGTATCTGTAGAGTCTAAGAAGATCATGGCATCAAATTTGTGATAAACATATTTTAAACCATGAGAAAAATAAATTGCTAGCTGGCTTTCCTTTTGAGAAATACTTTTTCATAAATTTATTGAGACATTTGAAAGACTTTTATGGATTTTAGCTTTGTAATAAGTAAGCTGCACACTTTGGTTACATACACTGAAAATCACTTCAGGTGACTCAGGTGACAGTGGAACTGGGTGGACATGATGCCATTTGCAAATGCAGCGCTCAGTTCTCCTGTCTGTAGTTGCTTGAGAGCTGCCTTTGTGCTACAGGAATGATTTTATTTGCTTAAAGTATATGTTCTGTTAAATGATGGTTTTTCTCCCGTAAATTCCCCATATCATCTCTGTGTTAAAGAAGCAAAGTTTCTATTTGCTGGTGTCATAGTCAGACCAACTGTTTTTTTGCTGTTATCATTCCCATCATCAAGAACTCGAGGGTTTATGCCAAAAGAGATGAATTCAAACTGTAGCTTGTTCAAGAAATTGAAATCAAGCTATCTTGCCAGATGGGTCAACTTAAGGGAAGATGGTATGACTTGTCAAAACAACAGAGCTACTCATTTTAAGAAATGCAACATAAATCCTGAGGCTCCAAACATTAGATTATCTCAATTCATCACTGGTTATCTAAATATCCAAACATCCAAGAACTCAAAGAAGCACTAATCCTAAAACCATTATGATTACTTCAATAGTACCTTGATATATTACTATTTGTCATAAACTTATTTAGGTATTATTTACATATTCTCATTTCATCTTTATCAACTAGCACTTGATATCAATGTTGTGCCAACTTTACAAATAATGAAACTGATACTCATAGAAATTAACATCAAACATGGCACACAATGAATAAGTACAAGAATTCAAAATTGAATTCTAAAATTCTAAAACCCATGACCTTCAACTTAAACTCATCAAGTAGAAATATTTATCTGCAAGTTTGGGAGAACAAATGATGACCCCCACCCACAATTTAGCCTATATACACATCTTTTTCCTGCCTATGAATCTACTACCTCGATCATCAAAAAACCATCTTTCTAAAATAGCCCTTCTTTTACCGTTTCTTAGATGTTTGTCTTTTGTCTTCCCCTTGATAAAGTCCCAGGTCTCAATGCTGCAATTTCTTCTAGGGTGCAATTCAAGTCACATAGATCTCATTCTCTGAACATTGCAACTAGGTTTATGTTACATAACCCCAGACGACCTGGGGGCACAGTTGAATGGGCAAGGGGAGATTGACTGAAGTAGCTACCCAAAGTTGGGCCACTTTTATTTTGTACACAAAAATTTGGAATTTGGACACTGGGGTTCTCATTAACCTTTAAAAGTTTGAGCTGAAAAGTCATGAAAAGTCAAGTGGCCATGCCCCCATCAAAATAGAGAAAACTGTTCTTCAGAGAGAGAGACAACACTAAAGGATATTTGGTTTAGGAGAAGCAGAGAAAAGAAACCATAGATTCAGACAGATGGAGAGAGTAAGAACATGGGTGCCACTGCACCTGTGTTCCTCACCTCCGTAAGAGATCTGTGAACATGTCCAATAAATACTCTTTGTCTAAGTGATTTTAGTACAATTCTTTTTTTTTGCAATCAAAATAAATCACATACTTTTGGAATCTCATATATCATCATACTTTCTTTGTGGACACAGAAGTCCATGTTGTGCTGGCAAACTGACATAATTCATAAAACCAAAGAAACGATTCATAGGGAGGATGAATTTTATTCTCAAAAACTGTGATATTGTTTTTAAGAATATTACTTATCATTTGGGTTTATATTATATCAGAGTTTGGTGTACTTGTACATTAATTAATTTAGTTATTAAATTGAGAATGCTTAGTATCAGCCACACACCAATGAAAGGCATTGACTATATAAAAATGAGAAAACATTCCAAAATCCCATCCTTCTTTTCTGATAAGTTGATCCAAAAATTTGCATAGAAATGAAAAGTCTCAGATTAGCCAACACAATGTTGAAAAAGAAGAGCAAAGTGAGAGCGTTCACACTTCCCAATTTCATAACTTATTCAATGCTACAGGTAATAAGATAATCTAATATAGTTATAAGGACAGATATATAGATCAATGGAATGGAAAGAACTGAGAGTCTAGAAATAAATCATGGCCTTATAGTTAATTGATTTTGGACAAATGTGCCATGGTATTAGAATGGGGTAAGAATAGTCTTTTCAACAAATGGGGGATGTAAAGGTTAAGTTGGACCCTTACCTCACACCATATACAAAAATCAGCTCAAAATGACCTAATGTAAGAGCTAAAATCACAAAACTCTCAGAAAAAAAAATTGGATCATTTTTCATGCCCATAGATTAAGCAGTGGTTTCTTGAATATTATACCAAAAGCACAGTGAAATAAGAAAAAATAAAGAAATCGGATTTATCAAAATTAAATTATTTTGTGCTTCAAAGCACACCCTCAAGAAACTGAAAATTCAACCTAGAGAATAGGAGAACATGTTTTCAAATCATATATCTGATAAGGAATTTGTCTACAAAATATGTGAAGTACTCTTACAACTAAATAATGAAAAGATGACCCAATTAAAAATTGGACAAATGATTTGAACAGCCATTTTTGCAAAGGCCTTCAAGAATACACTCAGTACCATCAGTCACTATGGAAATGCAAATCAAAATCACTTCATACCCATTAGAATGGCTAAAACCGAAAAGGAAGACAATAACAGGTGTTGAAAGGCTGTGAAGAAATTTGAATGCACAGACATGGATAGTAAGATGTCAAAATGGCCCAGCAACTTGGAACAATTTGCAATACCTTGTAATGTAATGCATAGAATTTCCATGTGACCAAGAAACTCCATTCCTATGTATATAGCTTACAGAAATGAAGCATGAAAAATGTGTACATGAATGTTTATAACAGTATTATTCTAATTAGCCAAAAAGTGCAAACAATTCAAATATCTATCAACTGTAAATGGATAACCAGAATTTGATATATCCATGTAATGGGGTACTACTCAGAAATAAAATAGGAATGAGTTATTGTTATATGCTACAACATAGATGAATTTTGTAAACATCATGCTAAGTGATAAAAGCCAGTCGCAAAAGACTGGTTCCATTTGCAAGAAATATCCAAAATAGGCAAATCCATAGACATTAAAAGCAGATTCATTTTTTACAGGGTCTTAGAGCAGGGAGGAATGGAGAATGACTGCTAATGGGTACAGGGTTTCTTTTTAGATTATAGAATATTCTGAAATTAGATGATAATGATGGTTGCAAACTCTATGAATATAGTAAAAGAAAAAACTAAGTTGCACATTGTAAAAGATGACTCTGATGGTATGTGAATTGTATCTTAATAAAGCTGCATAAAACTAAAATAATGAAACACCTAGGAAGTTACAAATCTGAACCATGGCACCATGCAAGCTGGTCTCAGAACTGCGTACACCAACCAATCTTTACTCTTCATATGGAATGTTAGTTTTACAGACTTTCTCTGTACGTTTTGATTCTTTCAGTGACTCCCTGGGTAGCCAGATATCAGTGACTATCTTGATACTGAGGATGATGTGAAATAGCTCTAAGGAAATAACAATAAAGACAACAGAACTCATGCATGTGTTGGTGATAGGACTGCAAACCAAGTGTTTGTTTTCTAGGTGTGAGATGGTTTCTTCATCTCACTACATCATTCTGCTATCAAGTAGACTTAGTACTGATTATACCTTCAATAGTTGTTTTTCTTCATATGTTAATAATCTTTCTTCCTGGCATTTGTTTCAATAAATGATGAATTTTCTTTTGCCTTTTAAAATCTACGTAAATTCTGAGCATTGAAATAAAACTTACAGATGTTCTGATGATGACAGCAATTTAACCTCCTAACTCAACTCAAGTTCAAGTCTCAGTCCTTTGAAAAAGAAGGTTTCTAACAATTAAGAAACATGGGGTTAGTAAAAATATAAGCATGTTGCCTGTACACACAAAGTATGTCACAAGCTAATGTATTTTTTTTACTTTTATTAAAGTATAATTCATATATACTCTTATGAAGGTTACACATGAAAAACAATGTGGTTACTACATTTACCCATATTATCAAGTCCCCACCCATACCCAATGCAGTCACTGTCCATCAGTGCAGCAAGATGCCACAGATCCACTATGTGCCTACTCTGTGCTACACTGTTCTGCCCGTGATCCCCTACACCATGTGTACTAAACATAATACCCCCTCAATCCCCTTCTCCCTCCCTCCCCACCCCCTCCTCACACCCCTCCCCTTTGGTAACCACTAGTTCATTTTTGGAGTCTTTGAGTCTGCTGCCATTTTGTTCCTTCAGTTTTGTTTCATTGTTATACTCCACAAATGAGGGAAATCATTTGGCATTTGTCTTTCTCTGCCTGGCTTATTTCATGGAGCAAAATGTCCTTCAGCTCCATCCATGTTGTTGCAAATGGTAGGATTTGTTTCTTTCTTATGGCTGAATAGTATTCCATTGTGTATATGCACCACTTCTTCTTTATCCAGTCATCTACTGATGGAGACACAGGTTGCTTCCATATCTTGGCTATTGTAAAAAGTGCTGCAATAAACATAGGGGTGCATATGTCTTTTTAAATCTGAGAAGTTGTATTCTTTGGGTAAATTCCAAGGAGTGGGGTTCCTGGGTCAAAAGAAATTTCTATTTTTAGTTTTTTGAGAAACCTCCATATTGCTTTCCACAATGATTGAACTAGCTTCCCACGAGCAGTGTAGGAGGGTAACCTTTTCTCCGCATCCTTGCCAGCATTTGTTGTTCTTAGTCTTTTCGATGCTGACCATGCTAACTGGTGTGAGGTGATATATCATTGTAGTTTTAATTTGCATTTCCCTGATGATTAGTGATGTGGAGCATCTTTTTATGTGCCTGCTGGCCATCTGAATTTCTTCTTTGGAGAACTGTCTCTTCATATCCTCTGCCCATTTGTTATTCGGGTTATTTGCTTTTTGGGTGTTGAGATGTGTTAAGTTCTTTATATATTTTGGATGTTAACCCCTTGTCAGATATGTCATTTACAAATATATTCTCCCATACAATAGGATGCCTTTTTGTTCTGTTGATGGTGTCCTTTTCCGTACAGAAACTTTTTAGTTTGATGTAGTCCCATGAGTTCATTTTTACTTTTGTTTCCCTTGCTCGAGGAGATGCATTCAGGAAGAAGTTGCTCATGCCTATATTCAGGAGATGTTTGCCAATGTTGTCGTCTAAGTGTTTTATGATTTCATGACTTACATTCAAGTCTTTAATCCATTTCAAGTTTACTTTTGTGTATGGGGTAAAACAATAATCCAGTTTCATTGTCTTGCATGTAACTGTCCAGTTTTGCCAACACCAGCTATTGAAGGGGCAATCATTTCCCCATTGTATGTCCATGGCACCTTTATCATATATTCATTGACCATATATGGTTGGGTTTATATCAGGGCTCTCTAGTCTGTTCCATTGGCCTATGGTTCTGTTCTTGTGCCAGTACCAAATTGTCTTGATTACTGTGGCTTTGTAGTAGAGCTTGAGGTTGGGGAGTGTAATTTCCCCTGCTTTAATCTTCCTTCTCAGGATTGCTTTGGCTCTTCGAGGTCTTCTGTGGTTTCATATGAATATTAGGATTATTTTCTCTAGTTCATTGAAGAATGCTGTTCATATTTTGATAGGAATTGCATTGAATCTGTAGATTGCTTTAGGCAGGATGGCCATTTTGACAATATTAATTCTTCCTATCCATGAGCACAGGATGTGTTTCCATTTATTGGTATCTTCTTTAATTTCTTTCGTGAGTGTCTTGTAGTTTCAGAGTGTAGGTCTTTCACATACTTGGTTTGGTTTATTCCTAGGTATTTTATTCTTTCTGATACAATTGTGAATGGAATTGTTTTCCTGATTTCTCTCTCTGCTAGTTCATTGTTAGTGTATAGGAATGCAACAAATTTCTGTGTATTAATTTTGTATCCTGAATATTTATATCTGTATTGCTGAATTCAGATATTAGATCTAGTAGTTTTGGAGTGGTTTCTTTAGGGTTTTTTTATGTACAATATCATGTCATCTGCAAACAGGGACAGTTTAACTTCTTCCTTGCCAATCTGGATGCCTTTTATTTCTTTGTGTTGTCTGATTGCCATGGTTAGGACCTCCAGTACTATGTTGAATAGAAGTAGGGATAGTGGGCATCCTTGTCTTCTTCCCGATTTTAAAGGAAAAGCTTTCAGCTTCTCACTGTTAAGTGTAATGTTGTCTGTGGGTTTGTCAAATATGGCCTTTATTATTCTGAGGTACTTGCCCTCTATACCCATTTTGTTGAGAGTTTTTATCATGAATGGATGTTGAATTTTGTCAAATGTTTTTTCAGTATCTATGGAGATGATCATGTGGTTTCTGTCCTTCTTTTTGTTGATGTGGTGGATGATGTTGATGGATTTTCGAATGTTGTACCATCCTTGCATCCTTGCAAGTAGGATTAAATCCTACTTGATCATGATGGATGATGTTTTTGATGTATTTTTTAATTTGGTTTGCTAATATTTTGTCGAGTATTTTTGCATCTATGTTCATCAGGGATATTCATTTGTAATTTTCTTTTTTTTGTGGTGTCTTTGCCTGGTTTTGGTATTTGAGTGATGCTGGCCTCATAGAATGATTTTGGAAGTATTCTCCCCTCTTCTATTTTTTGGGAAACTTTAAGGAGAATGGGTATTAGTTCTTCACTAAATGTTTGATAAAATTCAGTGGTGAAATCATCTGGTTCAGGCATTTTTTTCTTAGGTAGTTTTTTGATTACCAGTTCAATTCCATTGCTGGTAATTGGTCTGTTCAGATTTTCTGTTTCTTCCTTGGTCAGCCTTAGAAGGTTGTATTTTTCTAGAAAGTTGCCCATTTCTTCTAGGTTATCCAGTTTGTTAGCATATAATTTTTCATAGTATTCTCTAATAATTTTTTGTATTTATGGGGTATCCATAGTGATTTTTCCTTTATCATTTCTGATTCTGTTTATGTGTGTAGACTCTCTTTTTTCTTGATAAGTCTGGCTAGGGGTTTATCTATTTTGTTTATTTTCTCGAAGAACCAGCTCTTGCTTTCATTGATTCTTTCTATTGTTTTATTCTTCTCAATTTTATTTATTTTTGTTCTAATCTTTATTATGTCCCTCTTTCTACTGACTTTGGGCCTCATTTGTTCTTCTTTTTCTAATTTCATTAATTGTGAGTTTAGACTGATTATATGGGATAGTTCTTCCTTCTTTAGGTAGGCCTGTACTGCAGTATATTTTCCTCTCAGCACAGCCTTGGCTGTGTCCCACAGATTTTGCAGTGTTAAATTATTGCTGTCATTTGTCTCCATATATTGCTTGATCTCTGTTTTTATTTGGTCATTGATCCATTGGTTATTTAGGAGCATGTTGTGAAGCCTCCATGTGTTTGTGGGATTTTTCATTTTCTTTGTGAATTTACTTCTAGTTTCATACCTTTGTGGTCTGAGAAACTGGTTGGTACAATTTCATTCTTTTTGAATTTACTGAGGCTCTTTTTGTGGCCTAGTATATGATCTATTCTTGAAAATGTTCCATGTGCACTTGAGAAGAATGTGTATTCTGCTGCTTTTGGGTGTAGAGTTCTGTAGATGTCTGTCAGGTCCATCTGTTCTAATGTGTGGTTCAGTGCCTCTGTGTCCTTACTTATTTTCTGTCACGTGGATCTGTCCTTCAGAGTGAGTGGAGTGTTGAATTCTCCTAGAATGTATGCATTGCATTTATTTCCCCTTTTAATTCATTTAGTATTTGTTTCACATATGTAGGCGCTCCTGTGTTGGGAGCATAGATATGTATAATAGTTATCTTCTTGTTGGATTGACTACTTTATCATTATATAATGTCCTTCTTTGTCTCTTGTCTCTTCTTTGTCTCTTCTTTGTTTTGAAGGCTATTTTGTCATAGAAGTACTGCAACTCCTCTTTTTTTCTCTCTATTAGTTGCATGAAATATCTTTTCCATCCCTTCACTTTTAGTCTGTATATGTCTTAGGGTTTAAATTGAGTCTCTTTTAGGCAGCATACAGATGTGTCTTGTTTTTTTATCTATTCAGTGACTCTATGTCTTTTGATTGATGCATTCAGTCTATGTACATTTAGGGTGATTATCGATAGGTATGTACTTATTGCCATTGCAGACTTTAGATTCTTGGTTACCAAAGGTTCATGGTTAACTTCCTTAGTATCTAAGAGTCCAACTTAACTCACTTAATATGCTATCACAAACACAGTGTAAAGGTTCTTTTTCTCCTCCTTTTTCTTCCTCCTCCATTCTTTATATATTGGGTATCATATTCTGTACTCTTTGTCTATCCCTTGATAGACTTTGGGCATAGTTAATTTAATTTTTCATTTGCTTAGTAATTAGCTGTTCTACTTTGTTTACTGTGGTTTTATTATCTCTGGTGACAGCTATTAAAACAGGAACCCTTCATTTATAGCAGTGCCTCCAAAATAGACTGTAGAGATGGTTTGTGGGAAGTAAATTCTCTGTTTTTGCTTATCTGGAAATTGTTTAATCCCTCTTTCAAATTTAAATGATAATCTTGCCGGATAAAGTAGTCTTGGTTCCAGGCCCTTCTACTTCATTGCATTAAATACATCATACCACTTCCTTCTGTCCTGTAAGGTTTGTGCTGAGAAGTCTGATATTAGCCTGATGGGCTTTCCTTTGTATGTGATCTTATTTTTCTCTCTGGCTGCTTTAAACAGTTTGTCCTTATCCTTGATCTTTGCCATTTTAATTACTGTATGTCTTGGTGTTGTCTTCTTTGGTTCCCTTGTGTTGGGAGATCTGTGCATCTCCATGGCCTGAGAGACTATGTCCTTCCCCAGATTGGAGAATTTCTCAGCAATTACCTCCTCAAAAACACTTTTTATCCCTTTCTCTCTCTTCTTCTTCTTCTTCTGGTACCCCTATGATGTGAATATTGTTCCGTTTGGATTGGTCATACAGTTCTCTCAGTATTCTTTCATTCTTAGAGATCCTTTTTTCTCTCTGTGCCTCAGCTTCTTTGTATTCCTCTTCTGTAGTTTCTATTTCATTTATCGTCTCCTCCACCATATCCAATCTGCTTTTAAAACCCTCCATTGTGCTCTTCATTGATTGGATCTCTGACCGGAATTCATTCCTGATGTCTTGAATATCTTTCCGTACCTTTATTAGCATGTTAATGATTTTTATTTTGAACTCCCTTTCAAGAATACTCATGAGGTCCATGTCATCTTTCTCAGGAGTTATATTAATTTTACTCTGAACCAGGTTCCTTTGGCGTTTCATATTTGCATATGGCGCCCTCTAGTGTCCTGAAGCTGTACTCTCTGGAGCTGCTCAGCCCCTGAAGCAATGTCTGGGGTTGCAGGGGAGTGGTGCTGGTGCCCTGTTCTGTGAGCTCTGCTCTTTTCTCCAGGTGTATGCAGTCTGGTGCAGTCCTCTCTCCTGTTGCTCTTTCAGGATTAGTTGTTTTAGTATATTTTCTTATTATATGTGGTTTTAGGAGGAAGCCTCTGTCTCAGCTTTCATGCTGCCATCTTTAATCTTCTCCCCAAGCTAATGTATTAAACCAATATAGAAGTATAGCCATGGCCAACATATTTTTCTAAGTATTGATTCACTAGCAAACCAATATGTTTTACCCAGAGTTTTTCATTTCATATGGAAACCATTCATTATCCCAGAAAAAATACAAAGCTCAAACAAATCAATGGAAGGTGCACCCAACCAATATATTAAACTTACAGTTCAATAAAATTTTTGCATGCAACTATTTTTTTCCTACTTGTGGCAATCTAATTTTGTCAGACTCTTACATATATTAATGCTGACTTTTCCCGAAATAGCATTAAATTTGGGAATCAACATTACAATTTAGGGTTTCTACCCTTTATTGGGCCAAAATTGTACACTGAGTTTTACAAGATCTAATGGCTCCATCACTAGTTTGGTAGGTAGGCAAACTCCTTTTTAACCCTAGAGTATAGAGTATAGGTATTTTACTATCAGAAGAAAGCCAGCAACTTGGTGGACCAGTACAGAAATCAATTCCAGGTTTATACAAGAACAGCTTGTGAAAAGGCAGTAATTACTGTTTTATGTCACCAGGTTATTAATGAGGGGTGATAAATTGTTTTTGTTCTTACAACAATAATAGAAGTTCACATTTTTCCTTAAAACCAGTTTGGGGAGTTTTCAAATAGGTGACTGACCATATATTTGACTAGGAATGTGCATTGTTCACCAACGGAACTATATTTTTATTTTACTGTGATATTTTGATCACAGTTTTGATATTTGACTTCATAGCTAAGATGAAATTGCAGTTAAAGTACAAGTCATTAGAATCGTGCAGGCTGACAACTTCGATGAGAAAGGTCAGCTGCCAAGGAGACCCTATGTAACTTCTTCTCCTGAGAGGAATGACACCACGTTGACATGGTGCATTTTTTATGTCTCCATGCCTAATAAATATACTAGACCTTAGAGGCCACCATTTTGTACCTCTGCTTTAAAAGAACCAACCTACTATTAAAAGTAACATTAACCTTTATATGTAATTCCTTTCTCTCCCTTAGCCCAGGATTCTGGATTGCTCACTCAGTATAAAATCATGCAGCGTGTTATTGGAATGCCATCAGCCTGAATAATGCATTACCAAACTGGTGTAGATGAACCTCAGAAAGAAGGGTTTCTGACATGGTCATCCTTGTTCACACAGGCATTTTTGAATGGAATGTCCTGGACATCCAAAGCACTGAAGAGAACTAGTTTGATAAGCCATGACAGTGATTTTGAACACTCTAAGGATGACAAACTTATTACAGGAATATATCAATAAACTTCATGGTCCTTGGAAGTTGACTTTTCCATTTTTCTAAAAGGAAAACCAAAATTGATGGAGGTTGTTGATAGTGTGAGAATCCTATAAAAATGGCAGCTCCAGTACTGGCTGCTCTTAGGATATTGGACCTTGAGCTGGAGATGCAACAGTGGAATGTCAGTGTAACTAATGCTTCTTAGAAATGTCAACTCTGCCCATCACTTGTGTAGCTGCCACTTCCATACAATTATTTGTGTCCTCCCAGAATTCTATCATCTTTGTGTTTGCTGCATTTGTAAAGAAGATACATTTGCCCCTTGAAAAGAAAAATACTAGAAGCACTTCACCTTGAAGTTTAATTAGCATAAGTATTAATAAGATTGCTTCATTACTTAATATTGGTGGTTTCCTCTCATTCACATGTAAGATACTAGTCATGTTATTTATGCCATAGACTGATAGAGAAAATAGGTCTTATGTCACATTAATTTTAAAAATTGTCTCAATTGGGACAATTTTTGAATGGTCAAAGAAGAGTTTATTGATTTAATAGCAGCCTTTCATGGGCAGAAAAATGCCTGTTCACCTAATATGAATGATTTCTTCAGCAGAGATGTGAAGCTAACTGAAAGTGGGCCAAATCAAGTGAAGTAGAGTGTGTCAGCTCCTTTTTGCCTCTCTCTAGTCACTTACCTTCCTTCTCCACCATGCTCTCTTCCTCAGAAAGGCTGACCTGCAGGGATTATATTAAAAGTTTTTATGGCCTCTAACATGGGTTGAGCACCTTCCAAAAAGCATAACGGGGAGGTAGGCACATGAGGACAGACTATTTAATCCCTGATCCCCACTTCCCTTTGGAGATTGCCTCAAATATGGCCATGTTCCTCTCCAATGGTGACTATGCCCCTCAAAAGAGTTGATTATATAGTTATCTCCTTTTGGGTGCAGCTAGCCAATCCCTTTTCTCCATCCCTTTAGCCCTGGGAGTGTTAACACACTGGTTACACTAAGTTCTGGATTACTGCGCTATTCCTTCTGGTTTCCCTATAACCACATCTTTATAAATCAGATTGTTTTATTCTATTTCTGGTAGTTCATCTGTTTCCTGTTGGGATCTGACTGATCCCATAGGGATCAAATGGAGACCAGCTTTTTCTCTGCAGTCTCTACATAGAGTGAAAACCTTATCTAGATCTAGAGACAAAGACCCAGAATATCCATCAAAATAGTTCACTGTTTTTCTTTTTTCTTTTTTGATGGATTTTTGGGGGCATCCCAAAGCAAAAGTCTGTGCTTACTACTAAAGATGGGAAAATCCAGCCATAGGAAGTTTCTGTGTCATCATCTATATTATTATTCTCATTCAGAGACATCCTTTCTAGGATGTCAAAGATAGAAGACCCCTTTCTAAACTAATTGAATTGAGAGGAAGCCTTCTACTCCTAATCCAACAAGATATACTCAAGTTTCTTGCACTTCCAATTATTTTATGAGTAATCATCAGATATATTTTGACATGCTGCATATGAAGTTAAAAAATAACTATTGATCTTTATAGTGTACAACTTATAAAAAAATTTCTATAGCTTTTATTAAAATACATTTATAATAGAAATAAGCATAAATGCCTAGTTTCCAAAGTCACCTCTCTTAATTTTGCTAGTTTCTCACTGGTTGCTTTTTTTCATCATTTGCTGACTCCTCTTATTATTGGCCTCTTACTTTGAGGCAACCTTCTTTATCCATCTATCCTCACTCCCTTAGTTTTCTGACCCAGACTTATTAATTTAAATAGCTTTTATATGCCAATGACTCTTCAGTTTATCTCCAGCATGAATCTGCCTGAACTGCTCACTTACATATCAAACTACCTACTTAGTAACCCCCCTTGGATAATCATAAACATATCACTGTAAACAAACACTTCCCAAGCCAAACTGCTGATCATCAGAGCATCAAATATCCCCCTCACAGTCTACTCCAGGCTTGAAATACTCAGTCTAAAGTTGGAGTTATTCTTAACTGCTCTCCTTCATACCCTACATCCAATCCATCCACAAATCCTATTAATTTACATTAAAACTCCTCACCATTTCCTTCGTTATCTCCATTGGTCCAACCTGCCATCACCTCTCTCTTGAAGTGTAGCACTGGGCTTCTCACTGGTTTCCTGCTTCTGCATCCCCCCACCCCACTCCAACACTGTCTGTTATCTGAACTGCATCCAGAGTGGCAGAGCTAAAACTGAGATCAGATGATGTCCCTGTGTTTAAAAGTATCCAAAGACAGCCCTCAGTATTCACTTCCTAGGGCTGCCTACACAAGGTACCCCAAAGCAGGGGGCTTAAAACAACAGAAACTTATTGTCTCCCATCTGTGGAACTAAAAACAGAAATAAGTTGTCAGCAGGGCTGTATTCTCTCTGAATACTCCAGAAAACAACCCTTCATTGCCTCTCTCCTTGCTTGGGGGGGGGGGGGGTTACTAGTCATCCATAGCACTCACTGGCTTGTAACTGCATCACTCCATTCTCTGTCTCCATCTTCACTGGCCTTCGTCCATCCCCATGACTCCTCCAAGATCTTGCATACAGAAGTTCTCATTTCTTTTATAAACACAGTAACCATTGGATTTAGGGCCCACCCTAATCCAGGAAAACCCCATCTTAACTTGATTATTCTATGAAGACCCTACTTCCACATAAGGACACATGTGGTCCTTTATAGGTTCTAGGTAGACATGAGCTTTGGGGAGATCCTATTTAGTCCATACATACTTCCATTCCACTTAGAGCAGTGGTACTTTATTGGGGCAGTGTTGTTGCTTAGAGAATATCTGTGAATACTGAGAGACATTTTTGGTGTTAACAACTGGAGTTGCTGTGGGCACCTATAGATTACTAAGGACCTGAGGTGCTATTAAATATCCTACAGTATGCAGAACCACACCCTGAACAAAGAATTACCAGGACTAAAATGTTAATAGTGCCAAGGTGGAGAAACCTTGCCCTTAGAGTAAAAGTCAAGACACTAACTCATGTCTGTTTATCCTGCTCTAGCCCTTAAAGCATCCTCCTCTTTCCTTGACTGGACCAGTCATGCTCCAAACTCACTACTTGCTTTGCTGGGAATTCTTGCCTTTTGATATCAGCATCATGAAATTCCTCACTTCCTTCAAATCATTTTTTCAAATGTCACCTTGCTGAATCCTATCCTGATAACTCTATTTGAATTGCAATTGCCATCCCTAACACCGATGATTCCCTTTGTCAGGTTCTATTATTTTCATAATACTTATGACCTTCTTTCATACTAAGTCATACACTTATTTAGTAAGTTTATAGCCAGTCTTTTATCTTATCCTCTCCAAAAAAGTTATGTAACAACAGAAAGTCTATTTCACTCGCATGATATGTCCTCAGTGCCTAGAGTGGTGCCTGAAACATAGTGGTGCCCAATATATGTGTGTAGGATGAATGGATATGTGTACAAATAAATTAACCAATAAATGAAAATACATATCATGAACCACCCAGAGATAACTGTAACCATTGTATCTTCTAACAGTGCACAAATGGAACAAAACTGCACATTAATGGGTATAGAATTCCAAGGGGCACATGCGGTCCAAATATTAAAATTTTATTTTTTTGCTTTGCGTAAGGTTAAAGGAAAGATAGTAATGTTTTTCAAATCACCAGAAACTCTGTAAAGTAGCTATAAGGAAGGGCCAATGGGTATTCAAATAATGCTCCCACAATTCAAAGCATTTTGTAATCCCCTCTCAGAGCTGTGGCATTTCTGACTTTATGGCATATTATCCCGAATAGCACCAACAGAGGCAAGTTGGTGATCTGTGGCGTAAGCTGGCTGACATCAGCAGCAGGCCTGATGAATAAGGAGAGAGGATGAATAAATATGCAATGTGTTTTAGTGGGCCTGTAAAATAAGATGGCAGGTACCTTGTATAATACCATTACTTATATCTAAATGAGGGTGCATGTTTAAAAAAATCACTTTGAGACTCTCTTCATTTATTCTAATTCATTCACAGTTTACATAATGATGTAATAACAATGAAATAGATGCAGAATATACAAAGTAGCATTAAAACACAGGCTCAAAATGAACACTATGTCTACTTGCTGTTTGAAGGGGCATAATGGCAAGAAAAAATATAGGAAGAAAGTAAGGAAGAGAAATAGTTTAACATCTCAAAATATTATTTCTGCCATCGTAGATTTTATAAATTGTTTCCTGTACCAAAGGACTTCACTAAAAATTTTCTGAGATTTTTGTGTATCAGCAGAAGACTGATAAAAGGCCTTTGCACTTCACTAAGAATTTCAACTCTGCTCTACATTACTTTGTATTCATATTAATAACAGCACAGAGCCACACTGTATTACTTCATACCCTATATAAATTAGGCTTAAGTGTTTTCTCTGGGATTTTTAAGATTCACAAACCACCAATTTACCTCCACTTTTGAATTCATAATTGTAGGGAAAATGGAATTTCCATGGCCAGGATCCTCAACTGATCCCAATCTACTTGCCCACTGCGTAGTTGTGGTGATGTAATACTTAGCCTACTGCACAGGTGCATGCTTGCATACCCATTGGTGATAAGCCATTACTGCCTGTGTTGCTATAATAAGAGCTCCGCCTGGTACTAAGGGAGGAGCAAAGCAGAGGCTGAAAGTGAGAGGAAAGCCTGCAGCAGAGGCTGAACTAAGCAGAGGTTGAGCCAGAGGCAGAGAGTGAGGCAGATGGAGTCCTACCACTTGACCTACCACAGTGAGAATGAAGCTTGGTATTAGCCCCTTTTAAGCCCCAACATTCTGTTGTCAGAACATTCTGTTGTCTCAACAAATACAAAATGAACCTGCCCAGAGCAGGGAAGCCCCTTCAGCCCCAAACCCCAAGCTACAATAATACACAATGAACCAGAGCAGTCCATATAAGAGAGTAAAGGACCAAGAGGGGGCCGAGGAGGAGGAAAAATACAAAAACAATATAGTCTCACTGTTCCATGCTTTCTTATTAAATTTCTATGTTGCAAATTTATTTGTAACCTAGTGAACTACAGCTAGCAGTTGATAAGTATATTCTATTTGATGAAAAGAGACTAAATAAAATTTGCTGTTAAACAATTACCACATATAAACCGTATATTACTATTCCCACTATTTTGTTATATACTATGCCAATGAGGAAAATTGAATAAAAGGAGAAAATGTAAAAAAAAAAAAAAAGAAAGAAAAACACAGGCTCAAATGAAAAGCAAGGCATTTTAAATATTCAAAAATAATAGATAAATATGGAATAGGTAAAAATAATATACTTACAGATAAAACTACAGAAATGTGCTAAATCACCCTTAATATATACCACTTGAAAAATAGTAATAACTCCATAAGTACTCATTGCATTAATAACTATGTCTTGATCAATAAATAAAAAGACTATTCTGGAATTTATTTTCAAAACCAAAACAACAGCTTTCCTTTTCTCACTGTGAAATGGTAATTCTTTTATGAAAAGTCTATCTTTCTCTCAGAACCCAGGCCATTTCTAAGCCAGAAGTACTACCTGAACAGTTCTGTATTTTCTTAAAAATGTTTTGCTTAGCCTTACCCTATTGAATGACTATTAGTTTGAGAGATTATAGTGCTTCAATAGCCTCATCAAGTATCCATGCTCAAGTCATGACTGAATGGACAATCATATGGAATTTTTGTTTGCATACAGGTAATTGTATATTATGGTCAATGTTACTTCATTGGCTTTCAAATGTGCAACGATAATTGATTGGAAATTTGAAAGGAATGAATATGAACAGTGTTTAGTAGAAGTCATAATGTTTTTGTTATTTATGCCAATTTATTTTGGTTCTAAACAAAGTTAAATAAAAATCATTATTAGAAAAATGCTAATTGTATATTACTTTGGCCATTAGAGGAATTAACTTTCTGGAAAAATATAATTTTTCTCTTCAAAAATGTACAATGGTACATGTTATTTGTTACATAATTGTTAAAAAATATGTGCATCTCTCTTACTGAAATTTCTTTGTGTTCAAAAAGACAAAAGGCCTAAAATGGAGTTCACTTATCTTAAACTCTACCTTACCAGACTGAGACTTAAATACATTTTGGCTCTTCCAGAGATGGAATCTCAAACCAATCAGGAATCATCTGCTCAGCACTCAGTTAGGTAATCTGCCTGACAGACACCTGTCATCCCTCAAAGGAAAGTGATCTTGCAGTAACCAAACGGCTTTCCTGGCAGAACGACCTCTTCGTTTCCACTTGCCAATGCCTGAAAAGTCTTCATTCTGTACATCTCTTCAGAGCTCTTGTAAGCTCGATTGAATGCTGTCTAATTCAAACCAAATTTTGCTCAATAAACTTAAATGTTTAAATGTGCATCAGTTTATCTTCAAACAAAATCTTCTCTCTGATGGTAACTTAGATGAGAAACGATGAACTATTCCTGAAGCCAGTTTACCCAACTTGTCATCATCTAAGATCGCTGCCTTCCAGGACTGTATGCAGATTCAGATAAAACTCCTAACACAGAACACTATGTGGTTTAGAATATGTAATTCATGATTATTAATCCTCACCTCCTCTCTCTTAACTCACCATTCCTCCTTGAGGAAAGAACTTATACATAGTAGGGCCTTCTGAGATGTTTGTTGAATTTAATTTTTGGAATGACAAAATGTCATTTAACCTATGAGACAAAAATCAGGTCTCATAAAGTTTAAAAACCATCATTTGCTTGATCCTCCTATTTTTATTTTTACTATTATTATTACTGTTATGGACAATATTTATTATTTTTATTATCATTTATTTTTATTTATTTATGTATGTATTTATTTTTTATTATTCACATCTTTAGAATCACTTTTAGTAAAGCTATAAATTCCTGTTAGATCATCTATCCAGGTCAAGCAAAACCTTCCTTTCATCGTCCCAGTGAAACGTTCTGCTCACCTGCTGAAAGGATCATTAGTGGGTCTTATATTTTAAGCTTTGGCAAGATGCCAACAGGGAAAAGAAAAACAAAAAGTTGGCATCTACTGTCTCTTTGCTATCTAGAAGAATCAACCACATGCTCCAATATTGAATCTATCTACTATCACTCAAATACAAATTTAAATACCTTTTCTCTTCACACCTTAATAATCATTGAACTTCTGCCCAGAATGCTTTTTTTATTATTACTGTTATTGTTGTTGTTACATGTTTCATCAATTTTATGTATACATTTTGACTCTCAATTCTCTTATGAAAGCAAATAGTAAGTGATTTCGGTTATTTTCACTTCTAATAGGCCACTGAATATTGGACTATTTGTGAAATCAAATTAGCCTGAAATCATTCAGTCCCTTTTTGGGACTCTCAGATACAGATTTAAGGGGAATTTAAGGCAATTGAAAAGAGCAAAAAATGTGTAAAGGCCTGACAGACTTGATTTATGAGGTCAGATTAACACAATTACAGAGCACATATTTTAGGGATAAAGAAATTGTAATCCTGAAGGGAAACTGTTATGAAAGATAACTGTTGCCACTAAGTGCAAGATAGTGAATTACATCACAGAGAAAGAGAAATTGATAGGTTTGTTAAAGTTTAACACTGCACTACAAAGCCTAAAAAAAGAACAGTTAGACTGAAGATAGGAAATTATAAACCAAGAGAACTTAATACCAGCTGTGGGGTAGTCTCCCTAGGAAAGGAAAGGGAATGCAAAACGATCTCAGTTACTTACAACGGAATAAAACTAATAAATTAGAAATCATTTTGTTTTCAGTCAAAGATTAGTTTTGTGAATTTCATTTAGTTCTACTGTGTATTTTTAATAATATACATACATATATACTGGAAAGCATTCTGGGCAGAAGTTCAATGATTAAGCTCTGAAGAGAAAAGACTTTTAAATTTGTATTGGAGCGATAGCAGATAGATACAATATTGGAGCACGTGGTTACTTGTTTTAGATAGCAAAAAGAGAGTAGATGTCGACTTTTTGTCTTTCTTTCTTTTCTCTGTTGGCATCTTGCCAAAGCTTAAAATGTAAGACCCAATAATGACCCTTTCAGCAGGTGAACAGAACGTTTCACTGGGATAATGAAAGGAAGGGTTTGTTCCACCTGGATAGATGATCTAACAGGAATTTATAGCTTTTCTAAAAGTGATTCCAAAGATGTGAATCCCTTCATATCTGATTTCTCTTAACCTTTTCAGTAAAATCTTTCCATCTTTCAGAATCTCGAGTCTTCTAAACCAGCCTTAATTAGCTTGTCTCAAACAATGTGAAACTAAGAGGAAAAAAAGCATATAATATACTTAGTGTAAAAAGTGCCAAATCCCTTAGATCGATTCATCCTTTTCCTGCCTCTCTCTAACGTTAAGAAAACACGTTCTTTCCCAAGATGGGTTACCACAACTATGAACGTGACACATGATAATTATGGTGTGAATTTTTCCTTGTCAGATTTCAGTGGGCTGTTGACTGTAGCAGAAATATGGTTACCCTGAGCACTCCTCTTCTGAGCAATCCATTCACATTTGGGAAGAAAAGAGAGACTATTTCTACTTGAGTGCTTTTATTGTGAGATGTCCAATAAAAGTAGCCTTTGCTTGCTTATTTTCTTTGCTTTCAAGTGCAAAGCTGTCCAGTTTTCTGGAATATTTTTTTTAATCACACTAGAAGAATTCTTATTTGAAATGTGAAATGAAGTTCTCACTCCAGCAAAATGGTCAAGATCAATGATATCACTGTGATTCGTGATTCTGTCAAGATAAACATCTGGTTCCCGCACTGAATTGGTTTTACCACAAACGAAACAGTGGTTTTAACAAACACACTGCCATTTGGGTCTTGTAAGGATAGCTGTGCAAATAAAGAGTAGCCCCATTTTATATCTCCTCCCCTTGCTCAACACAGTGAGTCTCTGAGTGTATGTTGATTCCCCTTGTTCCCTCTGGCTTATCATTAATGCACTTAATGTTCCTAAAATAAATACAGATTCAGAAATAAACTTTAAATAGAGTAAATCTTTTTATTTCTTAGTAATTGTAAATATTCATGGTTTCTTGGAATTTCTTTTCTCACCTTCACAGATATTTACGCAGATTAGATGTAGTCACATCTTTACACACCGGAAGTAAGGAATAGGCACACAGTCTGACAGATAATATTTGGTGAAGCAGGAGAGATATTTATTTCAACACACCACTTCTTCCTGAATTGTGGATAAATTAAGATTCTGAAAGTCCAGTTGCCTTTGATGAAATTTAATACATATGTGAACATTTACACAAAAATGCCAAGTATTAGAATTGGTCTTGGTTAATGGTTTATTTCCTACTTATAAACTTAAATAAGCTTGTGATTTCTGTTTCTGTGAGATTCTCTGAGCGTCAAACTTGACAAAAAGAAAAAAGTTATTCTCCCATTCTGTTTTATCTCTCTCTCCAAGACTTTGTTTTAAAGTGACAAAAAGCACAATGATTAGATTACTTCTTAAAGCTTGATAGTGGTCCAGACAGCTGAATTTGTACAATGGAGGCTAATAATGGAAAAGGGAAAATGTTAGTTTGACTCCATTTTTACTCCTTGATACCAGGTTCCCAAAACCCCGGACTAAACTATTGTAATTTACATTAGTAAAATAGGTGATTTTTTAAGCCTTGTTTGAGTTCCTTAATGCAAATCAATCACCCAAATAATCATCTGTGAAGTGTTGGTAACTCTATTAAATTATATTATTTTATAGAGTCTGATTAGCAAAGTTACAATATAGAAGTGCTATTAGTTATAATGACTGTGACATTATGATTCTAGTATATTGATTTTATAAAGAAGATTATAAAAGATATTGGTTTGACATGATATTTAAGAGATATATGCAGGTTATATTTACTAAGATTAATTTCAACCATTTGTATGAAGACAAACCATTTTTCCTAAAGTGTATATAATCATTGTAGCCCTGAAGTTTAGGTAATTTTATATTTTTTATGTAATATTTTATTAAAAATATTTATTTTATATATATGTGCATGTGTGTGTTAATCTCCTTATACAACACATACTCTAGATATTAGAAATCAAGCATACTGATTTTTTATCATTTCATAATTTAAATTATGGCTAGACTATGACTAAGCAACTGTTATGAAGCTTGACTCTTTAGGAAAAATATTAGTACTTTAAGAAATTAAATTCCTTTCAACATAATTATAATTTGTGGATATTTTATTTTTATAAACATATGTATTTAGGAAGGGGCTTTCATTCATTTCTTCAATCAGCCAATCATCCAGGGTCTGCTAAGAGGGCCTGCCTGCCAGGCCTTATGTTTGATCCTGAAAATACCAGCAACTGGACCCAAGAGTCTCACAGTCAAGTCCAGACAACAGCCCCCACCTCTGGCCACCCTGTACCCTGGCTGTGCTCTCAAGATGATTTGCAGCTACCACCCATGCTAAGCTTTAGACATTCCTGATGTTGCTTCTTTTTCTTTGTATTTCCCAAAGAAGTCAAATGGCCTTCACAAGTCTTTCTGAGTGTCCCCCCCCCTACAGTCTGCAGCCCCTGAAGGCCTCAGAACCCGTTAGGATGGCTTCTCGCCATGCTCCAGGACCCTGCAGGCACCTAACAGGGGGCACTCACTCCACTGTTTTGTGGCACCCAGGCAGTGAGCAACGTGAGAGCAGGATTTTCTCTCTGATCGTGGAAGCACCGCCAAAGCCTGTCTCAGAGTTTGGCAGAACACATATTGGGAAAGGGAAATACATGAAGTGAAATGAAATGAAGGATCCTTGGCACTTGAGCCCATGGGGTCTCCTTGTCAGCCTCCTTTGATGGAATTTCAGTGTTTCTAGAATGTATACATTTGGAGTGGGGGTGGGAAGTGTTGCTATCTAAATATTAGATTCAAACACATTCTGGTAAGTTCTTTAAATACCTCTTTTAAAAAGCTAAAACATAGTGTTGTGTCATTAAAGGCATAAACCAAGCACAACAAAACAAAAATACATCACCAACAATCATGACTGAATGCTTGGTCCGTGAATTTTGGCAGAGGCGGTTTCCCCAGGGAGGCTCTGAGCTGAGCCCATTCCAGCCACTTGAGGCTGTCATTTGGTGATGTAGGTGAAATAGAACAAAGGGTATGATCGATTGCCTAGCGGCCAAATAGTGCTCTTTCAACCTGGTATCTGTCCAGATAGGACGAAGATAATGCCACTTACATCATTCACAGTGAGAACGGAGCAGCAGGAAGCAGGAGGGTTGAAAGTGCACAGTTCACATTGCTTCCTTGAGGCTCTCCCACGGCCAGAAACAATGCACGTTTCTCTGAAGATGAGTGGACTGCATGGAAAATAAATGCACACACACACACACACACACACACACACACACACACACACACACACAGTGAGCAGAGACAGAAAAAGAGATTGAAAGTCCTCTGCAATAAGACTAAAAATAAATTTAAACTTTCTACCTTAACAAGGTAATAATATCTGAATTCATTTCAATTTGATCTGTAGTCAGTGGGGCATGGAAATGAAAACTAATTGTAAAGGGAGTCTTTTCAAAGCAGTAGCATTAATTTAAAAATATAACCATAATTATCCATGATCTAATCACCATAATAACAAAGCTATTTTTATTATTGCATATTATCTGAAACATGAATGCTTGTTTACATAATAGAACATTCAGTATATAATAATTATTTTAATTGTTATACCTTTTTTTCTGGCTTTTTTTTTTAATTACTGAATCAGTTTTTATTGCATTCATGTAACTTGATTTATATATCCTATTGAAACTGCTGCATCCAATTTGAAGCCATATTACATAATTCTGCAATAAACTTCTTAATATTTTACATTTGGTCTGCTAAGGATAAAGTCCAGGAGTAGAATTCCTTAATCATAAGACATGCCCATCATTAGGACGCTCGTATTGCCCTGAATATTATTATTTAAAGTTTTCCTTAAAGTCACTATGCCAGGAAGAATGGAACATATCAGCTTCACCTACTCACAGCAAAGCCTTTTAATTTTCAGTAATATGTTTACTTAATAAATATAAAGGGTTTTTTTGGTTGCTTCTATCTTACGAGTTATAAAATCAGGTATGACTTGTCCCTTCACGTACTGTACCCATGTGTTTTTAGAAGACTGATGTTATAGATTGAGTAAAGTCCTTATGCTGAATAGATAGAAACTGTTTAGCATTTTAAAGTTTTAAGAATAAGAAATTTGAATTCACATATATTAAATCTCTCCACATTTTCTTTGGCGATATCTCCATTACTACAGAGCAGAGAACATTTCATTTCTCCCCAATTTGAACATATCCTACCCTGTTTTAGCTAGTTTTGTTCTCCTGAATACTTTTATAATGTAAAACTCTTCAATCCATTTTAAATTTACTTAGAAACATGGTGCAGTGAATGGATTAAATTTTGTCCTTTATAATTTTTAGTGAAAATTGCTATTCAGTTATGTTAACATCACTTATCACACAATCTTTTCTTATTCCTTTGATTTTAAAGCATACTTTTCATACATATTGAGCTTTTATATGTCATTGGATCTGTTGATGGCTTTCCATTGATGTGTGTTTACATTTTGTGTTACGTTATTTTAAATATTGTTGATTTTAACGAGGATAGTAGCATCATGATAGGTTATACCCCTTCCTCTCCCTTAATATCGTGTTTCATTTTGTGATGCCAGTTTAAAAACACACAAGATTTTACATTACCATCACTTGAAATAATCCTTAGTCTGTCTTCTCCAATATTCAAATATCAGACTGCAATGAACAAATCACAGAACAGTTTAAAGTTGTATTCAGATTTTTAAAAAATCAGTCTTGTCTTTTAATAAAGATAGAAATATAAGATTTTCAGGACTTCCTTCTCTGAATTTATTTCAGAGGTTCATGTATTTAGGAGATTTTCCTTGGAAATGACATTGGAGGACAGTCCCTGAAGAAAGTTTTACTCTGTTGTATGTAGTCATATTCAGACTTTAGACTCTCTAAGTGTTACCTAGTTTAATAATTCATGGAATTTAGCAGACTGGGCAGCAAAAGACTATATTAACATATATATATGCATATATTATTTATTAACTATAACAAAATAATGTACTAATGTATATTTAATTAAACTAGAGAATTCTGATAGATACTTATATAATTTATTTATATTAAATAAGAAAGTGGAAATTATTTCTAATCATTTGTTATATAAAATACAGGGGTAATTCTACATTATTAGATTGAATGAAACAAAATCATACATATATTTAGTCCTTTAATTGTTAAGAAGAGAGTGAACAGACTTATGCAAAATACATGTTCAACTTTAAACAGAACATCTTTAATGGGACTTAGATTTACATGAATTTTCTGTGACCTATGAACGAATATCAGAACACAATATGCTTTGAAAATAGATGTTTTTGCATTTTCTGTATTTTCCTCCTGGATTTATAAAGCACATCCCAGAACTTACACCCCTTAAATATTCATCAAGATGGATATAGGAAAAGAAGCCAAGCCACAGAATCTCTGCTCCTGACAGACCAGTTCACATCATTAGATCTGCAATGTATTGATTATTGACACAAAGAAGTTCATAACTAAAAGAAAGATCTTTAGAGAACACCTAATTTTAACTTCACAAATGATGAGGCAATTATGTCACAACAAAATTATCTAATGTCTCAGTGTTAGCTACTTGCAGGACCAAAACCACACAAGCCTTCCAACTCCTTCAGTTTAACACCTATAATCTGAGTGCATAGATTTTGTTTCCATACTTCCACTTGCATAAAGAACAAAATCCTAGCAAATACCCCAAATTAGGCCTAAAATTGCATTTACAATAAGGTTTACAATAATAATGCTTAATCATATATTTGATAAAATTAGGCTTAACCCTTATTTTATGGTTCTAATATGATTATAAAAGCCACATGTATTAATTAAATACAAACAATACTGAAATTTCAGATAAGAGTATTAGTTGACCATAATTTTTTTTTTCTGACAGATCAGCCCTCATCAATTGAATGTACTACTACATTCAATTGGCATTTTGCTTTTCTTTAATGTGATGTACCAGATTAACTCAATTCTATTTCTACTTTGGTCTATACAAACTACATTAACAGCTTTATTCATGAAACTTGCATTGGCATACATGGGCTTCAGTTGGTACAAAGAAATCATTTATATATTCAGTGTCCCTAAATTCATTTCCATTTGCCTGCAATAATTAAGTAGTGTATTACTCCACAAAATTTGGCACAGGATCACATTTTGTGGGGCCTGAAGATTACACAATTTAAGCAAATTAAAAGATTGGAAAGCTTAATTACAAAATTACATACAAAGGGATTTACTCTTACAATGACAAGTCACAACCATTCAAAATATCAAGATATTCAAAAAATACTGACAAATACCTCTAATATAAAAGTTGAGAAAATAATGCAACATGTTCACCATTAAGTTCTTGATGAGTAAAGAATATATAAAATTAATTCAAAATCAAAGCATGCAAAATAGAAATTCAAATGTGCTTAAAATGCCACTGCATTGTTTTAAGGTACATAATTTTGTAATAGAATTAATCTGATACTACACTTATTGGCATATTGATGGCCATGTGTGAGAGCTTTTGTCACAGGAACTCCTGTTCCTTCAGGTCAATTTGCAGCATTGCTGGAGATTTTTCATGCCTTTTCGTCTGGAGCTACCAGATAGTAGCAGTGCAATGAGTTGGTTGTTGGCGATGGGATCGGAAATGTTGAAATGCATGACATATGTGATTTCACACAGATTCTGTTTTTAGCAGTGTGTCAGGTAGGTGCCCAATTAAAAAGGAGCTATAATGATAATGAATTTTACCTGATTGCCATAAAAAAGAAAAATTTGTATTTTTACATTGATAATTATAGACATTGCATTATTATTCCTGTTGGCAGAGAGATTTTCTTTTGACAGGATGTTAATAAGGACTGAGTTTGTAACTTTCATTAACTGAAAATTGACAAGATTTATTATAGACTAGATTCTTGCTCTGTATTTTTTAAACCTTGTGTTTTTTTGTCTATTAATATTCTTCTGATGTTCAGCAGTATAGATAATATTTGTATTAAGATAAAGCCTTACAAATAGAGGTAGAGAGAGGTGATAAATGGTCCTCATCTTTCAACAAGATGCCTAGCAATAACTCTATTATGCTGGTCATACTTATAAACATGTGTACGTATGTATATATGTATTGATTGGTTTGATTCCATCCCCCCAAAATTCATATGCTTAAGCCTCAACTTTCAGTATCTCAGAAATTGACTATTTGGAGACAGGGTCTTTAAGGAGGACAGTATGTTAAAATGGGTCCTTCAGATGGGTTCTAGTCCAATCTGACTGGTATTCTAAGAACAGAGCTTATGATACATGGAAACATGGGACATGTACGCACATAGAGGGAGGACTGTTTGAGAATGCCACAAGGTGGACAAGGAATGAGGCTTCAGAAGAACTCAGACCTGCCCACATCTTGATCTTGAATCTAGCCCCCAGAACTGTGCAGAAATAAATTCCTTTGCTTAAGCCACCCCATCTGTGCTATTTGTTATCGCATGTTATTGCAGCCCTAGCATCACACATTTATACCCTAACAAGGCCCACTGCCACTCCGTTTGCTACCTAACATGAAATGAGGTGTTACAGGAAGAAAGTAGCACTAGGAAAAGACAGTGGTATTAAGAAATGAGTTAACACACCTTGTATATATAAATTTTATTGCAATACATGACACCATATATCCAGTGGTAGGATCTTGGAAGTGATCCTTGCAGTTTAGGGACCCTGAAACTTCAGTTTAAATATCAGCTCCCTTGTAAATACATCCTGAATGTACCATATAAAGATGTTTTCATGAAGCCAAATCAAAGTTTCAATTTACTAAATGACTAAAGTCATATTCAATAAAAAAAAGAATTTCAATTTCAAATTTCTACTAAAAATATATATATTTGCCTTTATAAAAGAATTCAAATCGTTCTGGAGAAGATGGATATTTTTATTGAGGTACATGCAATAAAGTACATAAATCTTAGCATATAACTTGATGAATTTTGACATGTATATACTCTCAATCAGCTATTGCCCAGATCAAGATATCCAACACATTCTCACTGATTTTGTCTCTTCAACTATTTTACCCATTTCCCTACCCACCTCCCTTATAGTAACCACCAGTCTGTTCTCTGTGTTTGAGTCTATTTCAATTTGGTTTCTCATTTGTTTTGCTTTTTAGATTCCACATGTAGGGGAAATCAGCTTGTATTTGTCTTTGTCTGACAGATTTCCCTTAGCATAATACCATTTGGTCCATCTGTTTTATCAAAAATGGCAAGATTTCATTCCTTTTTATGGCTGAGTAATATTCTAGTGTGTGTGTGCATGTTGTGTGTGTGTGTGTATATATATATACTGCATCTTTTGTCATCTATGGATGGATCTTTAGGTTGCTTCCATATATTGGCTGTTGTATAGAATGCTGCAATAAACATAGAAGGGCATAAATCTTTTTAATTAGTGGTTTTGTTTTCTTTGGGTAAATTCCCAGAAGTGTAATTACTGGGTCATACATTATTTCTACTTTTATTTTTTTGAGAAAACTCCATGCTGCTTTCCATAGAGGAGATGGATATTTCTTTGTCATTTTAACATCAGAATATGCAAACTTTCTGGCAGCGAGATATGAAATCAAGCTAAAAAAAATTTCTTATCAGTATAGATTAATGCCAATATAATAACTACAAATATAACCCACAACACAAAATTGTAAAATGGTGCTCAAATTGAGGGACAGTATTAGGTATAATCATTATAATATAAAATTATCACTGAAATGGGAAAGCTAAATTAAAATTAAATACTTTTAAAGGGGAATGCATAGCCCCTGGACCTATTACCCTCAATTTGGTAGCATTGTTCTGAATCTGACTTCAGGCATAACTAATTTGCAATGTTCCATGTTGCTGGTATAATTTAAAAGTTGAAATTTTGTCCTGGTGTTTAGGACAAGTCTGGATACTTAAATCACAAAGGGCTACTGGCACATTTTTACTGAGCTTCACTTGAAGTCACTAACTTGACAGCTTTTCTGAAAATATAGAGCACAGATGAACTGCAATAATAACTGCTATAATTATGATACATACACAATTGTACATTTGTTTTTAGAACATTTATTATTTCTATAACATGGAGAAGAATTAAGGTGACTTAAAGGTAAAAGTGCTGAATAGAATGAACACATACTATAAAAATATCTATCTATATGAGACAAAAGTAATGATACCCCAAAATAAAAACTGTGCTCTTTATTGCATCTGAGTTCTGCATTTGACAAGACATATGGCCAATTTATTTTCATACATGATGGGTCTATGAAAGTAGAGTGGATATTACCAACTTCTACATATCTGCAAAATAGACAAAAAAATCTGTGCTTAGAACATAGTAAGCAATATAAATGTGTTTGTTATATAAAATACTGGTAAATAATCCAAATAATTATAATTTTTAACTTAAAGACTTACATATCAAAACTTTTTGTATTTTACATACTGATATAGATCTATTTATATATTCAATTGATATTTATTAATGTGCATCTATATACAACAATGCAAACAGAAAGATGATTTGATAGTAAAAATAACAGATTCTCCCTCTGTGGTCAGTCTTCAATGGATGACCAGTGGTCAATGACCTTAAAAGCTTTGGTAACAATCTGAAGTATTTGCTTAGGAAATGTTCTCTAAAATTTAAACTAAGTGGAACCATTTTAAGATAAAACTATCTAATCAGCACCATGAATTAAAATTATTTTTCATTGTTAATATTAGATGAATGCCAAGTATCTCACGTAATGTAGTGTTCAAACATGTCAGATCTTTGTATCATCTATCTATCTATCTATCTATCTATGTATCTATATCTATATCACTTTGTCTCTCAGCTCCTTCTGTTTCTTAATAATTTTATAAAAAAAAAGACAAGGGATATTTGGTAAGGTAGAATATAATACATATCAGAAAATACTGTCACAAGTAGACTGGGGCCCAAGAAGAGTTTATACTTGGTCACTTTTAAACTTGTCCTAGTATTTTAGAACTATATGACCTTGGAGGCTTTAGAGGCTATACATTCAATTCTGGGCAAATCTTTTTGAGCATATAAATCCATCCTTGATGACAAGCCCTGAACAGCTTCTTGGAGCACTTTGTAGAGAAGGGTGATATAGCATTGTATCAATTCTGAAGAAAAGACTTCTGTGATCTATTAGTGATGTCTTCATGGGTACCTGACAGATTAGCTGTGTGTTTTCCCATCTCTCAGTGCAGATGACACTGGTATTCTAAGAAGAAAATTAATTAAAATGTGCTAATAACATCAAATTACATTTAAATATTTATACATAGTTGTACTATTTGTGCAGCTCTTTTTCTTTTAAAATTCTCAGCCAAGGACACTGAATTTACCTCATGCATCCTGAGAAAAGGAACAACTAAGATTTGTTAACAATGCTGATTATTTGAAACTGGAAGTTGCCCCTGCATTTGTGAGGCTTTATAACTGTTCACATAAGGGAAAGACTAGCCACATTTGCCTCCACTAACATGTGAAAGTGCAGCTGTCAAGCTTCTCTCCATTGCTGTTCTGTCGAGGGATCCCTATCTAATCTGGTTATATATTCATTGCCATTTATTTCCTTTCTAAGTGCGTTAGGAGCTACAGAGACTTTCCCTACACCTTAAATTATAAAGCAAATGATTCTATCCACGTAGCCCTGAACTTAACATGTACACTTCCCCACAATAGCAATTTTCTTGACTCTTAAGGAGCAAAATGGCAGTGATGGAATCAAATACTGCTTGAATAAAAACTTCAATTTTGCAGAAGCAGAGAAAAACTAACAAACTTCTTCCTTTCCATGATGCTATCTTCTTTTCACATTATTAGAATTTGAAAAACAAAACAATAGAAAGCCTCTGTGCGAACAACCAAGAATTCCACTGTAACAATATGGGTTCACATGATCTTCTTAACCCATTCTTTCCACCTTCCCCACAAACAAACAAACAACAATAACAACAAAAAAAACACTTTACAATACTGAAGTCCATCATTAGTATCACTTAGAAGGAAGACTATTTGAGGATGGTTTTCAGAGGGATATACTAAACTGAGATTATAAAGATAAGGTTGAAGGGAATTAAAAATACAAAAGCAGGTGTTGTGTGAGCAGGGGATTTTTTGTAACAGACAGGAAGACGTAAAGCACCAGGAGCTCAGGCAACTGCAGAGAGTGGTGTACACCTGGAGCAATTGGCAGTCTGGGAGGGAGAGCCATCAGGACACACTGCTGACCAGAGCTGGTGGGAAGCTACGGCAGACAACCTGGCCCCAACACCTGGGCCATTGTCATTGCAGAGTGTCACATTTGTGACTGTGACAGACTAGGACCAAAACAAGACACCTCCGTTAGCATGCCTGAGCACAGACAAGAACAAGCAGACTGTGCGGACTATGAAAATGCCCCGGCATCATTTGCATAGGTAAGCTGAGTGAATGCTGCTTTTTTTTAAAACCAATTGCATGCTTAGTTCCTGTAACTCCGAGGAGAAATCCCGGGGCAAAAGTACCTTTGAAATCGAAATCCGTCAAAGGGAGAAATCAAGTTAAGCAACCCATTTATTTCTTACTAGCAGTCGTCCCTTCTCTCTCTTGACCCGGCTGCAGCAGAAGAGAGCTCCACCCAACCTCTCCAGTCCAGATAAACCCCTTGCACACCCTTGTAATT
This sequence comes from Manis javanica, assembly GCF_040802235.1. Taxonomy (NCBI): domain Eukaryota; kingdom Metazoa; phylum Chordata; class Mammalia; order Pholidota; family Manidae; genus Manis; species Manis javanica. Next base: position 82,405,436 of record NC_133167.1, on the reverse strand, counting down.
ACCTATTGTTATGTAGATGGGCTAATTCTCGCCACCCCTTGGAAACACCTATTGATATGCAGATGCACTATAGCCAGGTGATAGAGTCTGGAAATATTGCACTTTTACCCACAGTTCCTTTTTACTTCCATTTCCTATAAAAATTATTAAAATGGCATGTCACCGCCTACCACCACTTTCTGACCTCACTCAGTCTGGAACAAACTCCTGCTTCCTCGCAGCCTTCTGCAAATCACCTAACACGTGCCCAAGTCCTAGAGCAAGCCAACCCTAACTCTCTTCTGGAGACACCCCACTGGTCCCATGAGGTGACCTCTTAGGTTGTTGTCAGTAGCTGAACCCACTGTTTGGCTATGGCTGGTCTTCTGATAGGATTGGCTGGTAAGCATGAATTGCTCAAAACTTACGAAGACAACTGTGAGGTGAGTAAGAAATGAAGGAGGAAACAGGGAGGACCTCCAGATGTCCTGTGGGCACAGAATGGTGGTACTTTACCCTGTGATTTTGGGATGAAGATGGTATAACAGGTTTTGGAGTGAAGGGGAAAGAAGGAAGAAAAATGTCTTTCAACTATTAAGGGCTTGGATGATACCCAAATATAGACACTCTGTGTAGGGGACAGTCAGTGTAAGAGGAGTTAATCAAATCTGTGTGGGATCAAACCCCAGCTTTGTATTTCCAGAGGAGGCATAAGTTTATTTCCCTTGTTCTTAAATTCCTCAATATTAATGCAAGGGGCTGAGAAAACAAGGACTATTTATTTAAATGATGCAACTATAGTCACAGTAAAAATAAGGAGTGTGAATATGACAGATGGCTGGGGAATTAAACTTTTACAGGATAAAGTAACTTGTTTTCATGTAAAGCTCATTGATTTTAAACTGTTTTTAATGATGGCCCCTGCAATTTTACATATATTCGTTCCAGAAAGAGGTTGAACATAGAGTCTAAGAATAACAAGAGGAAGATAAACATTATGTTCATGATCAGCACAGATAAGGAAGAGTCTATGAAAAGACAGAAAACAGCACTGACTGTCGTCCTGAGAGCATGAATTGAGGATATACATTGCAAAATGCAAATAGAACCATCCCATGTGCTTAGTATTTTAGAAATCTTGGATTTGGCAAGTATTTTAAGTGAATTATTTACTACAGTCTCAGCTTTACTACCAGAGATTGATATTTAAATATTAGCTCTTTCCATAAAATGAGCACCAGTTAATAAACAGCTTTTTCACAAGGACATTTTCACGTGCCACATAACACCAACTCTCAGCCAATAATTGCCCTGTTACCTAGGTTTAGGAGTTTTTGTAACAAATCTAATTCCACCCTCATCTCTGCTTCTCTCTGCTAGCTGCTTAGCAAAGATACATATGCAATGGTTCTTAACATTGAGGGACACACTGTCAGTGGCCCTAGACCTGTGGTGGCAACCTGATGTTGGGGGGAGGAGGCAAGAAGTGTCATTGACCCTCTGTATATATAACAGTGTCAAAATCTCAGTGCAGGTCACCCACTCTTTAATTCTGTACATTGAACCCAGAGACGCTAGGCAGTTAAAACTCCTTTAGGAGCCCATTAGCCTTGCTGGAGGAGAATGTTAGACAGTTTCAACTCCCATGCAACACTGAGGTAAAGCATATAAACAAGATCCAGGGATAAAAAAATCTCTTCCTTATCTGTCCTTCTTTGATACAATTCAAGATAAAATAGCACCCGAGATAAATATTACTAAACCTATTCTACACAGTGACAGAAACACAAGTTCTTTGTTTCCTCCAAAAATGTATTCAAGTTGATAAATCAACAAACTTTTTTTTTTTTTTTTTTGAGAGGGCATCTCTCATATTTATTGATCAAATGGTTGTTAACAACAATAAAATTCAGTATAGGGGGGTCAACGCTTAATGTACAATCATTAATCCATCTCAAGCCTAATTCTCGTCAGTCTCCAATCTTCTGAAGCATAACGAACAAGTTCTTACATGGTGAACGAATTCTTACATAGTGAATAAATTCTTACATGGTGAACAGTACAAGGGCAGTCATCACAGAAACTTTCGGTTTTGATCATGCAATATGACCTATAAACAATCAGGTCAAATATGAATATTCGTTTGATTTTTGTACTTGATTTATATGTTGATCCCACATTTCTCCTATTATTATTATTATTTTTATTTTTAATAAAATGCTGAAGTGGTAGGTAGATGCAAGATAAAGGTAGAAACCATAGTTTAGTGCTGTAAGAAGGCAAATGTAGATGATCAGATGATCAGGTGTGTGTCTATGGACTAAGTATTAATCCAGGCTAGACAAGGGCAGCAAGACATCCACGGATGCAGAAGATTTCTCTCACAGCAGGGGGGGTGAGGTTCTGAGCCTCACCTCTGTTGATCCCCAAATTCTCACCTGATGGCCCCCCTGCGACTGTGCCTGTCTTAGGTTGTTCCTCCCTTGAGGAATCTTACCCGTCTCTGGCTAACCAGTCATCTTCCGGGGCCATACAGGGAAATGTAAAGTTGGCAAGTGAGAGAGAAGCCATATTGTTTGCAAAGGTTAGCTTTTTACTTCTTTGCAGATTTATGCCCTGTGGCTTCTATGCCCAGCACTTGTCTCGAGGTATCTTTACCACCTGGAGGAATTATGATACTCGGTAAATTCGATCTGAGGCACGAATTCTATTTAAGGGTTGTAATTAGGAAGGAAGAAGAAAAGCTATAGATGTAGCATATGAAGGAAACTTGGGAGGATTGATTATTTCTTTGACATATCTTCTTGTATAGTACCTTAAGTATTTATAGGTATTAAACTACTAACTAATTTGCACACACATATTAACATAATAGGAATACGGTGACATAAACAAAGCAAATCTATAATTACCAGCCATCTCCAGTGAAGCCAAGAAAACCATTTAGGCACCCTAGGCATTTGTGAAAATTTATCTATGATATGATGGATATTGTCCAACTGTACTTGAACCATCAGACAAATTAAAGCAGCCCATTTCTGGGAACTGTTCACAACCCATATGTTCTTTTAACCATAGATAGTCTATAGTCATGAGATTTTGGAGTGCTACAACTTGCATCCCTCCCAACTCCTGGTTGAGTTCCAACAGTAGAGATCCGGTCAAATTCGTTGTCTCACTGTATGCACATGCCAGCCTAGACATCTCCCTTCTCATTCCTATGGCAAGTCCAGGAGACGGTGGGCTGGATGCAGCCACAACCGCAGCATCGTCCGGATCCCTGTGGAGACTTTTTGATGATCATCCCCCGGCACAAGTCCTCCAGAGAGTGCTGATGCCGGAAGCTCCTCCTCATATCGTATCTTAGTTCATTTTCTGGGTATCCAAGCTAGGCCTTGATCTTCTGCATAGAAACAAAGAGACCCTTTGCCCACACTTTGACATGCCCTCTATACCACTGTGCAGAACTCATTGGAGGTCAGCACACAGTAACTGCTTTTTTTTTTTTTTTTTAAATTAAGAGAAAGGAATATTATCAGAAAAGAGTACCTCCATAGCTGATCATCTGACACCCTTTAAGTGATCAACATTAAGGATATTTAAAGCATGCGTTGATCTTTGATTTACCAATAGTTTTATCCTGTTAAGGAGTAATCCCCCTTTTCTTTCTTTATTTCTTTCTTTTTTTTTTTTTTTTAAATTTTTAATCTACACTTACATGAAGAATACTATGTTAACTATGCTCTCCCCTATATCAGGTCCCCCCTAACAACCACATTACGGTTACTGTCCATCAGCTTAGCAAAATGTTGTAGAGTCACTACTTGTCCTCTCTGTGTTGTGCAGCCCACCCTCCCCTTGCTCCCTCCCCCCCATGCATGCTAATCTTAATACCCCTCTTCTTCTTCCACCCCTTATCCCTCCCTGCCCACCCATCCTCCCAGTTCCTTTCCCTTTGGTACCTGTTAGTCCATTTTTGGGTTCTGTAATTCCACTGCTGTTTTGTTCCTTCAGTTTTTCCTTTGTTCCTATACTCCTCAGATGAGTGACATCATTTGGTATTTCTCTTTCTCCGCTTGGCTTATTTCACTGAGCATAATACTCTCCAGCTCCATCCATGTTGCTGCAAATGGTTGGATTTTTCCACTTCTTATGGCTGAGTAGTATTCCATTGTGTATATGTACCACATCTTCTTTATCCATTCATCTACCGATGGACATTTAGGTTGCTTCCAATTCTTGGCTATTGTAAGTAGTGCTGCGATAAACATAGGAGTGCATCTGTCTTTCTCAAACTTGATTGTTGCGTTCTTAGGGTAAATTCCTAGGAGTGGAATTCCTGGGTCAAATGGTAGGTCTGTTTTGAGCATTTTGACGCACCTCCATACTGCTTTCCACAATGGTTGAACTAATTTACATTCCCACCAGCAGTGTAGGAGGGTTCCCCTTTCTCCACAGCCTCGCCAACATTTGTTGTTGTTTGTCTTTTGGATGGCAGCTATCCTTACTGGTGTGAGGTGATACCTCATTGTAGTTTTAATTTGCATTTCTCTGATAATTAGCGATGTGGAGCATCTTTTCATGTGTCTCTTGGCCATCTGTATTTCTTTTTTGGAGAACTGTCTGTTCAGTTCCTCTGCCCATTTTTTAATTGGGTTATTTGTTTTTTGTTTGTTGAGGCGTGTGAGCTCTTTATATATTCTGGACGTCAAGCCTTTATCGGATCTGTCATTTTCAAATATATTCTCCCATACTGTAGGGTTCCTTTTTGTTCTATTGATGGTGTCTTTTGCTGTACAGAAGCTTTTCAGCTTAATGTAGTCCCACTTGCTCATTTTTGCTGTTGTTTTCCTTGCCCGGGGAGATATGTTCAAGAAGAGATCACTCATGTTTATGTCTAAGAGGTTTTTGCCTATGTTTTTTTCCAAGAGTTTAATGGTTTCATGACTTACATTCAGGTCTTTGATCCATTTTGAGTTTACCTTTGTATATGGGGTTAGACAATGGTCCAGTTTCATTCTCCTACATGTAGCTGTCCAGTTTTGCCAGCACCATCTGTTGAAGAGACTGTCATTTTGCCATTGTATGTCCATGGCTCCTTTATCAAATATTAATTGACCATATATGTTTGGGTTAATTTCTGGGGTCTCTAATCTGTTCCACTGGTCTGTGGCTCTGTTCCTGTGCCAGTACCAAATTGTCTTGATTACTATGGCTTTGTAGTAGAGCTTGAAGTTGGGGAGTGAGATCCCCCCTACTTTATTCTTCTTTTTCAGGATTGCTTTGGCTATTCGGGGTCTTTGGTGTTTCCATATGAATTTTTGAATTATTTGTTCCAATTCATTGAAGAATGTTGCTGGTAATTTGAGAGGGATTGCATCAAATCTGTATATTGCTTTGGGCAGGATGGCCATTTTGACGATATTAATTCTTCCTAGCCATGAGCATGGGATGAGTTTCCATTTATTAGTGTCCCCTTTAATTTCTCTTCAGAGTGACTTGTAGTTTTCAGAGTATAAGTCTTTCACTTCTTTGGTTAGGTTTATTCCTAGGTATTTTATTCTTTTTGATGCAATGGTGAATGGAATTGTTTTCCTGATTTCTCTTTCTATTGATTCGTTGTTAGTGTATAGGAAAGCTACAGATTTCTGTGTGTTAATTTTGTATCCTGCAACTTTGCTGTATTCTGATATCAGTTCTAGTAGTTTTGGAGTGGAGTCTTTAGGGTTTTTTATGTACAGTATCATATCATCTGCAAATAGTGACAGTTTAACTTCTTCTTTACCAATCTGGATTCCTTGTATTTCTTTGTTTTGTCTGATTGCCATGGCTAGGACCTCCAGTACTATGTTAAATAACAGTGGGGAGAGTGGGCATCCCTGTCTGGTTCCCGATCTCAGTGGAAATGCTTTCAGCTTCTCGCTGTTCAGTATAATGCTGGCTGTGGGTTTATCATATATGGCCTTTATTATGTTGAGGTACTTGCCCTCTATTCCCATTTTGCTGAGAGTTTTTATCATGAATGGATGTTGAATTTTGTCAAATGCTTTTTCAGCATCTATGGAGATGATCATGTGGTTTTTGTCTTTCTTTTTGTTGATGTGGTGGATGATGTTGATGGATTTTCGAATGTTGTACCATCCTTGCATCCCTGGGATGAACCCCACTTGGTCATGGTGTATGATCCTTTTGATATACTGTTGAATTCTGTTTGCTAATATTTTATTGAGTATTTTTGCATCTACATTCATCAGGGATATTGGTCTGTAATTTTCTTTTTTGGTGGTGTCTTTTCCTGGTTTTGGTACTAGGGTGATGTTGGCTTCATAGAATGAGTTTGGGAGTATTCCCTCTTCTTCTATTTTGTGGAACACTTTAAGGAGAATGGGTATTATGTCTTCTCTGTGTGTCTGATAAAATTCCGAGGTAAATCCGTCCGGCCCCGGGGTTTTGTTCTTGGGTAGTTTTTTGATTACTGTTTCAATTTCTTTGCTTGTAATTGGTTTGTTTAACTTTTGTGTTTCTTCCTTGGTCAGTCTTGGGAGGTTGTATTTTTCTAGGAAGTTGTCCATTTCTTCTAGGTTTTCCAGCTTGTTGGCATATAGGTTTTCATAGTAGTCTTTAATAATTCTTTGTATTTCTGTGGAGTCTGTCGTGATTTTTCCATTCTCATTTCTGATTATGTTGATTTGTGTTGACTCTCTTTTTCTCTTAATAAGTTGGGCTAGAGGCTTATCTATTTTGTTTATTTTCTCAAAGAACCAGCTCTTGGTTTCGTTGATTTTTGCTATTGTTTTATTCTTCTCAATTTTGTTTATTTCTTCTCTGATCTTTATTATGTCCCTCCTTCTGCTGACTTTAGGCCTCATTTGTTCTTCTTTTTCCAGTTTTAATAATTGTGATGTTAGACTATTCATTTGGGATTGTTCTTCCTTCTTCAAGTGTGCCTGGATTGCTATATACTTTCCTCTTAAGACTGCTTTCGCTGCATCCCACAGAAGTTGGGGCTTAGTGTTGTTGTTGTCATTTGTTTCTATATATTCCTTGATCTCTATTTTGATTTGTTCATTGATCCATTGATTATTTAGTAGCATGTTGTTAAGCCTCCATGTGTTTGTGAGCCTTTTTGTTTTCTTTGTAGAATTTATTTCTACTTTCATACCTTTGTGGTCTGAAAAATTGGTTGGTAGAATTTCAATATTTTGGAATTTACTGAGGCTCTTTTTGTGAGCTAGTATGTGGTCTATTCTGGAGAATGTTCCATGTGCACTTGAGAAGAATGTATATCCTGTTGCTTTTGGATGTAGAGTTCTATAGATGTCTATTAGGTCCATCTGTTCTAGTGTGTTGTTCAGTGCCTGTGTGTCTTTACTTATTTTCTGCCCGGTGGATCTATCCTTTGGGGTGAGTGGTGTGTTGAAGTCTCCTACAATGAATGCATTGCAGTCTATTTCCCTCTTTAGTTCTGTTAGTATTTGCTTCACATATGCTGGTGCTCCTGTATTGGGTGCATATATATTTAGAATGGTTATATCCTCTTGTTGGACTGAGCCCTTTATCATTATGTAGTATCCTTCTTTATCTCTTGTTACTTTCTTTGTTTTGAAGTCTATTTTGTCTGATATTAGTACTGCAACCCCTGCTTTCTTCTCACTGTTGTTTGCCTGAAATATGTTTTTCCATCCCTTGACTTTTAGTCTATGCTTATCTTTGGGTTTAAGGTGAGTTTCTTGTAAGCAGCATATAGATGGGTCTTGCTTTTTTATCCATTCTATTACTCTATGTCTTTTGATTGGTGCATTAAGTCCATTTACATTTAGGGTGACTAGTGAGAGATATGTACTTATTGCCATTTCAGGCTTTAGATTCGTGGTTACCAAAGGTTCAAGGTTAGCTTCTTTAGTATCTTACTGCCTAACTTAGCTCGCTTATTGAGCTGTTATATACACTGTCTGGAGATTCTTTTCTTCTCTCCCTTCTTATTCCTCCTCCTCCATTCTTCATATGTTGTGTGTTTTGTTCTGTGCTCTTTTTAGGGGTGCTCCCATCTAGAGCAGTCCCTGTAGGATGCCCTGTAGAGGTGGTTTGTGGGAAGCAAATTCCCTCAGCTTTTGCTTGTCTGGGAATTGTTTAATCCCACCATCATATTTAAATGATAGTCGTGGTGGATACAGTATCCTTGGTTCAAGGCCCTTCTGTTTCATTGCATTAAGTATATCATGCCATTCTCTTCTGGCCTGTAGGGTTTCTGTTGAGAAGTCTGATGTTAGCCTGATTGGTTTTCCTTTATAGGTGACCTTTTTCTCTCTAGCTGCCTTTAAAACTCTTTCCTTGTCCTTGATCCTTGCCATTTTAATTATTATGTGTCTTGGTGTTGTCCTCCTTGGATCCTTTCTGTTGGGGGTTCTGTGTAATTCCATGGTCTGTTCGATTATTTCCTCCCCCAGTTTGGGGAAGTTTTCAGCAATTATTTCTTCAAAGACACTTTCTATCCCTTTTCCTCTTTCTTCCTCTTCTGGTATCCCTATAATACGAATGTTTTTCCTTTTGTATTGGTCACATATTTCTCTTAGTGTTGTTTCATTCCTGGAGATCCTTTTATCTCTCTCTATGTCAGCTTCTATACGTTCCTGTTCTCTGGCTTCTATTCCTTCAATGGCCTCTTGCATCTTATCCATTCTGCTTATAAATCCTTCCAGGGATTGTTTCACTTCTGTGATCTCTTTCCTGACATCTGTGATCTCCTTCCGGACTTCATCCCACTGCTCTTGCATTTTTCTCTGCATCTCATCCCACTGCTCTTGCATTTTTCTCTGCATCTCATCCCATTGCTCTTGCATTTTTCTCTGCATCTCTGTCAGCATGTTCATGATTTTTATTTTGAATTCTTTTTCAGGAGGACTAGTTAGGTCTGTTTCCTTCTCAGGTGTTGTCTCTGTGATCTTTGTCTGCCTGTAGTTTTGCCTTTTCATGGTGATAGAGATAGTTTGCAGAGCTGGTACAAGTGACCGCTGGAAGAGCTTCCCTTCTTGTTGGTTTGTAGCCTTTTCCTGGGAGAATAGCGACCTCTAGTTGCTTGTGCTGGGCAGCTGTGCGCAGACAGGGTTTCTGCTTCCTGCCCAGTTGCTTTGGGGTTTATCTCCGCTGTTGCTGTGGGCTTGGCCTGGCTGGGGCTGTTCCTCCAAAATGGTGGAGCCCCGTTGGATGGGGAGCGGCCAGGAGGCCATTTATCTCCGTAAGGGGCCTCTGTGCTCCCTGCTGCCCAGGGGGTTAGAGTGCCCAGAGATCCCCAGATTCCCTGCCTCTGGTCTAAGTGACCTGTCCTGCCCCTTTAAGACTTCCAAAAAGCACTCCCCTTCGCAAGGTGCTGGGTTCTTGCAGGTGTGGATGTGGTCTGGATGTTGTCCTGTGTCCTGTGGTCTCTATTTTAGGAAGATTTTTCTTTGTTATATTTTCATAGCTCTATGTGTTTTTGGGAGGAGATTTCCACTGCTCTACTCACGCCGCTATCCTGGCTCCGCCCCCCAAATCAACAAACTTTTAGATAAGTTTTTGACTTCCTGTAGCAACACTTCCTGTTACATAGCAGTGATACACAAACACAGCCAAAGTGAAGCCTTTCTAAGCTCTTGGTTACATGTGTGTGTAAGGATATAACTGTATCTGAATTTTTGACTGAGCTTTCTCTCAGGTTTTTACCCAGTGAAGTCATTTTGGCTGATAATTCAAAGCAAGGAAACTAGACTATTTTGGATTTGGGTGTGGAAGATAGAGAGGAAACAATGTGTTTCAAGCATTTATAACACATCTTAGCAGGCAAGACGTTCAAGAAGATTCCTAAGCATTTCTGGGATGAATGGAGACGAACACAATCACAAATGTGTATGCTGAATGCCAGCCTGTGTGTTTTCCACCACTGGAAACATATGGTAAATACACTTCCTTCGGTTAAAGGAATATACTCTCCTCCCATTGTAGTATGAACAATGTTGGCAATTATAATAACTATAATTGGGAACTTACTATGCCCATAGCTCTATTTTAGCTATTCTTTGAGTGCTTCTAACTGTTTCTTCTTCCTGTGCATTAATAGAGACAGAGGAGGGTAATTTTTTTCCTAATCAATCACATGGGTGGGACAGGCTCCATCACTTTGGGAAACACAAGCTTCATGCTGAAATTTGAATTCTTTATTTCCAACTTCTTTAAAGGTTAGTTCCACACTCTTTTCTATTCTATATAACATGTCATTTTTTTCACAAACTTCTCTCTCCCTTACTAGGTACTAAACATAATATTTGTAAAAATGTTCTAGCAAAATTAAGACTGCTGAAATGATGCGAGGTGGTTTTATATATTCCAGTGTCTTAATTAGGTTCCTAATTTAATTCCCATGTTTTTTCCTCCCAGATTGGATAATCAAAGTTTCTAAATTTATGTGACTATTTCAAAACCACAAAGCTGGCGAGTGGAAAACTAAGAACTAGAAATATTGTTTAATGTGTTTTTCTCTGTCACCATAGGGCTTTCTATACCAGAAATGGGATGAGGAAGCCAGGCAAGATGGTCCAGGATGGGTTTCCTTGATGATGTCAGCTCTTAAATTGGAATGGAAAGAAAAGGTTTTAGAACTAAAGGAGAAGCATGGTTCTTTGGAGATGTTCTACTCTGATAAGAAGCCCAGGACTTTCTCACTTAGTAAGGAAGATGCTTCTCACAGATCAGCCTCTGATGCTTTCATAACTTTTTTTGCATGTGAAACAGTGAAGTGTCTTAATACTATGTGTAATATATTTATGTTAATTTTCAGGTAGGCAGGGATCTTATTTATTTACTGCTATGGCCCCAGCACCTAAAACCATGTCAATTGGTTTAATTAATAATTATTGCCTTGGTTAATTATGTAACATAAGATAACAGACCATTTAGGTAAATCTAAGTTTACATCAAGAAAATCATTATCCATTAAGCTTTCCTTTGGTACTTTAAATATTTGATAATACTCATCCATAATCATTATTTAATTTCCTTTATCTAATTAGCATGTGTAAGAGAAAGGATTCAATGGAAATGTACTATCTCATCAGAAAGAAGTGTCAGCAATGCAAAGGGTGTAAGTGTAAGTTGGTAGTGGTAGTGGCACATTTTTGCAGGGTGTTGGTTTCATATAAAACTTTCTACTGAATGCAGTGAGGCCAAGATAAATTGCTATCTCTATTCCCTTCACCCAGATACCTAGGGCAGTATTTGAAATTAAATGCTGGGCTCACTCTACCCTGCTATCTCTACCCTCTCCTGCACCTCAGTTCTGCAATGTGTATTAAATACTGAGCCAGAGAAGGAGTAAGTGATATTCTCATACTCCCAAGCACTGCTAAGGGTAACTATAATTCACATGTAAAATAATTTTTATAATGTTCATATTTTATTATTTTCCCTCAGCTTTCTCCCTCTATTCTTTCTTCCAGGCTTCTTTACTATTTTCACTTCCAATCTTTTCCTGAACAATTCATCCTATACCTTAATGTCAGATTTATTTCTCCCAAACCCTGAATTTTCATGATGATTCCTTGCCCACAGATTTAATGGTTCTCCACAACTATTAAAATGTTAAGTTCTGATGTCAAACATCAAAACTCCCTAATTTAGCTCAAAATTATCCATGGAATTGTAGGTGACTTTGGGGACTACCCATGAGGGGCCAAAATCTCATGACCATTCTCACCTGTGTGTTTTGTACTGCCTCAAATATCCCTCACTTTTTCCCATTTAACCCCTCTAAATATTATAGAACCTGGCTAAAGGTGAATTATGTTCATTATAATCTTTTGAACCATGTCATAATATAGCCTTGCAACCATTCCGAACTCCCCAAATTGTTTTATTTTCTGCTATATCCCCAGCACCTAAAACCATGTTTATTGACTGAGTTAATGATTATTGCCTTGGTTAATTATATAACACATTGTAATATTGCAAATGTTTATGCCCAGGAGTTGACACTACTAGACTATCCCATCATGTTTTGACTTTGTGCTTGCATATCTCACTATCTGTCCAAATAAACGGTCCGCTGTTTAAAGGAAGAGGCCTCATTTTGGTGCCTCTATTTTTTCATAGCATTTTTCTTCATTTTACACTGATGGTGGATCCTTAAATATTCATACAGATTTGATCTTGAAAATCTGGACTTTACTCTGAGCCAGAATTTCTTTTTTCAGAAGAGAATGAATGAATGAAATCAGTATTTCTGGATTATTGACCTAATTAAAGAATCAATAATCATGACAAGATAATAACAGTAAAATATCCGATTAATAAGAACTTGAACTAGTGAATGTAACAGGAACCTAAAAAGTAGGGTGTTTCATAGATATCTTGCTGTGGTATAGCAGAAAATACAGGTAGCTTGTATATTACCACATTTCCAAAGGCCTGGGTTCAATTCTGGGTCCTTTAACACAAGTTGAATTAATTTTGGTTGCTTTTCCTTAGTGAACCACTATACCACAATTTTATCTATCCAAAATAACTACAATATGCCTAACTGATAGTATAACTTTGAGGATCAAGTATTGTAATACAGAGAAAATTCTTACACACTGTTTGACACATAGGAATCATGTTACTTTTTTGTTCTTGAAGTGGCATCCTAAATCAAGATTGTAGTTACAGATATGGATACAGTAACTATATGATGCTTGAGGATTCAAGAATATGGATAAAGTAACCCTATAAAATGTGAAGTATGCTTTCTTTACTCTTTCACTCTCCTCCTCCCTGCATTCTCACTTCCATATTACTCGTTCAGAACTTCATTGGTAGTACGCAAAGGAATCAACCACATTCCTTGCCTTTCTCTCTTTTAGAGATCACAAAATCTTAATATTGTACAAATAGTTGCAGAATCATCAAATTAAGCTATTTTGTTGTGAACGAACTAAGATATAAGGTAAAGCTGAGAAAGCTAAAAAGATGATCAATAGACACATATGTACGTTAGTACATATGTGCAAATATGTGCCTAGAGTGGAAAGACAGAATATGCTCTATTAAGATATTTTAATTAAAAATACCTACATTTGTTTTATAATTTCAGAAATAGGCCATCCATTGGTGTAAGAGGGAGTGAGCTAATTGCAATTTATAAGGCCCTGTGTATAGTCAGTACCTACTAAATCTCTTAACTTAAATGAGAAAGGCAGGTTCTCTTGAAGCTATTCTATAGATTTAGAGGAAAAAATTACACATTGGGAATATTTAGCATGGAAAAGAAGAGGGAAAAGGAAGTCACCTTCAAGAGCTCTCTTGGTCTATGGATTTTATGAAGCCAGGAGCCCCTAGTATAGGATAAAATTAATTTTAGTTGAAAAAAAGCTTTACCAGCAATCGTGTGATTTTTCCCCTGTAATTATTAACCTAATGCCTTTTAATATCTTCTGTTGAATCATTTCTCTGGATAGAATCTTTGTGGGTTAGTCATGAAGCTTAGTAAGCATGCATGAGCAACAGACAGAAGGTGCTAGAACTCATAGCAAGACAACCCCTCTCCATGCTCATCTATTAGAAAGAGTATTCCAGATATTTCCATGTAAACTTAAGAATGTCAACAATAAAGCGTAGAATTCAGCTATTAGACTTCTCTTAGTGTGTAGAGGATTTAACCCTAATCATCATTAAATTTTAACTATTTTTATTAATTTTACACTGCTGATGTGACAAATGATCACAGAATCTGGGGCATATATAGCATAAATTTATCATCTCATAGTTTTATAGGTCAGTCATCTAGGCAAGCTTGGTTGGGTACTCTGCTTAGGGTTTCCCAAGGCCTAAATCAAGGTGATGCAGAATTGCACTCCCCACTGGAGACATTGAAGGTGAATTTATATCCGGCATCATTCAATTTGTTAACAGAATTCAGCGTTTGTGACTGTAGGTGTGAGACCCCATTTCCTTGCTTCTTGTTGGGTGTCAATCATCTCAGCCTCTAGAGGCCACTCACATTCCATAGTCAGTGCTCCCTTCCCATCGAAATAGTGGGTCAAGCCATTTTATATTCCTAATGTCTCTGACTTCCTCTTCTGCTATCTCTCTTCTTCTTCTGCCTTCTTTTCCTGTTTTTAAGGGGTCATGGTTACATCTGGCTCACTGCACTAATCCTAACAATTTCCTTATGCTAAGGTGAGCTTATTAGTGATATCTACTATATCTGCAAGTCCCTTTTGTCATGTAAGAGAGCACTATATTGCATGGGGAAGAAAAATTCTACAAGTCAAAATTCTGTCTAACTCCCTAATTGAGGAGGATACAATTTGGGAGATGATAATACAAAGAAGGAGGGATGAGAGAAAGGAGCAATGAATTCAAATAGGTTGAAAATGGCAAGGACTGAGTGTGTAGCTTGAAGCCTGTGTGTTAGAATGCAAGGCAGAGCCTCCTCTCCCAACCTGGAGCATGACCAGAGCCAGTGAGTTTCACTTCTTCAACAACCCCTATTCCTCCTGGTTTGTAAAGTGTTGAGTTAAACGGCAGATACCTCTTGCAGAGCTTTATGTGTCAGGACAAGGTGATTTTGAAGCAAGAGTTGGAAGCATGGAAGGCAGGGTCAAAGCCACGCTAGCAGCTGGATGGAAAAACTGGCTATCATTCCAGGATCTGCAGTCAGCAAGGAGTTCGGTCAGCCAGGGAGGGTGAGTGGACCCCAGCAAGCATCAGTTACCCTTGGAGCAAAACTCAGCTACAACTGTCAGCAACACAAGAAGCTCCAGGTGGAAAAAGAGCATGACAGACAGGCCAGAGGATATTCTGAGGAAAAGTTGCTCATGTCTGACACAGGAATGCGTAATGATTTCTCCTCACACAGTATGTCATCTTAGGAATAGAAACAGGAAAAATAGTGGCTGTCTATAGGACAAATATTTGCCCCCAAGGCTAGCTAAAGACTTCCCAAAGGAACAGTTAAAGTGATGGGGGAATGGATTCCGTTTAAACCAGTTTGGTTTTTTAAATAATTTGTTCCCCTGATTACCACTGGATGGGAGGCTTGGAGAAAAAACTAGGGTGGTCAAGCACAACTTTTAGATTTTTTTAAAAGAATAGTATCCTGTTTGAAAAGGCAATGATTGTTCTGCCCATAACTTGATAGCACACGCCAGACCAATTGTGACCACTATTCTGACACGTATCAGTTAAACATTAATTAGCAAACCAGACACAAAACGGTTCATGAAACTCATTTCAAATATTTATAAATTGGATGAAGTTCCATTACAGAGCTATTCCCTTAGGAAACAAAATCAGACAGAAAGCTTCCAAATTCAGAAGTTAGATGGGTTGTTAGTGATTGATTTAAGTGTCCCATCCCCAAAGGTACATTTTTCAGATTGCTCTGGATATTGGTACCTTATTCAGAGTGTTGACTGTGTGTAAGACATTTAAGCCAACCCCACCTCATTAAATCCTTTAACATCATTTATGAGACCCCAGGCTAAACATTCATCATTCTGCTTAAAAGCATGCAAATTTTACCAATTAAATCTAATTTCTCAAGGTGACGGCTGAAAGACTTACAGTAGTCCTCCCTGGAGTATATGCTTCCTGCCATAAAGTAAAGTTGAAGCACCTCAAGAGTATATATTCTTGATCAGGTATCTTGATAAGATACCCTTATAATCAACACTCAAGATAATTGATATGTATTATAAGATGGTATAACCTGACACCTTTAATGAAAGTACATTATTAATATCATAACACATAGTCTCTTCATGCGGGTGAATTTTAGAATAACTGAAATCAGATAGGTATGGAAGACCTCTGTGGAACCAAAGTTAAACCAAAATTTTAATTTCAAGAAACAGTTACAAAAGATTTACAGTAAGATCTAAATGAATGACAATTAAGGCAAAAACTCTATGGTAGGAAGAAGCTTGACTTGTTTGAGTAGAAGAAGGGTAAGAGAGCATGAGAAAAAGGAGCATTTTGGATGGTATGGAAGGAGTGAGAGAGGAATGCCGGGAAGGCTTCATCCCATGGGCCCAGGATAGAATATGTGTCCTGCAATAAATGCCTCCCAGGGCATTGGTGGCTATAAGGCAGGGATAATATATATAAATATATTTATAAAGGAATATCCTGGCTCCTATGAACTGTAGAGAAATAATATTTGAAAGGGAGAGCTCGGTTAGAGTCTAGTGCTATATGCCAACAAAGAGATGATGATGGCTTAAAATAGCACAGTGAAAGAGGAAGTAAGGAGTAATAATTGGATTTTGAATAAAATATAAAGCTAACATGATTTTTCTGATGTTTGGATAGGGTCTGCTGCGGACTTAGTGCTTGTATCTCCTCAAAATTCATGTGATGAAACATAAACCCCACGGTGGTGGTATTTGGATGAGGTAGTGAGAGTGGGGCCCTTATACATGGGATTAGTGGTGTTGAAAATGAGACCCCACAGAGCTCCTTCACCATATGAGGGCATGTGAGAAGAGGGTCATCTGTGAACCAGGAAGCAGGCCATCCCCAAAGCTTTGGTCCTCAAGCAGGTTGGCCCCAAATCTGCCAGCATCTTGATCTTGGACTTCCCTCCCTCTAGAACCATGAGAACCCATTTGTGTGTATATACATAGCAGATGTTTCCTAACAGCTACCAAACTGTCTAGTACCCCTTATGACTATGCTCATCTCCACGTTAATTATAATGTCTACCCATGTCCCCAATCTTTCTGTGCCAATATGTTACAGTTTCAGAAAGAAATTCTATTGGCATTGCATTTCCTGGAGTCCCCACTCCATTAAACAAGTGAATAATGCATGTGGAACATTGTATTCCACCACTTTTTACTGACGTGTGTGTCCTCATGTCTCTCAGTGTCTTGTTTGGCAATTAATAATATTATTTATTAGTTTTGTCCCTTTGTGCAGTTCCTTTCTCCATCAAAAATCACCCGAGATCTGGTATTACTTGGGAGGGCAAAGATAGGGCTCTTACTATTCTCAAAAGTTTGTCTAAAAATGTGAAGCTTTTCAAATAACTAGTTTCAAAATGTTTTATTTTTTCCCTTATCTTTCTTTAAAGTATACCTGAATAATATTGTTTGTGTTTATGTATTATTGATAAATCCTGAAGTTTAATCTGTAGGATATTCTAGAGTTTCTGATTTGCCTCGACATTGGCATGTGTCCTTCTATAAAAAAATTTGCTCAGATAAATATACCATATATATATATATATGTATATATGTATATATATATATATATACAAAAGTAAATACATGAGTTCATTAGGATAGTATATGAGTTATATTTCAAATTGCCCCTAATAAATTAATAAAACCATCTTCTTTGTTAGAGGATTTCTCAAAAGATAATATTATTGAACTGTTGACTCAAGGGACAAAGTCAATTTTTAACAAATATATACCATAAATTTTATGGTCCATGTTGCACATTTCAAAAACCAGAACTCCAGTTAAGAATATACAACAAGACATTTAATCAAAGCTATAGTCAGATTATTAATTTTTATTACTTACTGGTTGGAGACACAGGGCAAATATTCCCTATTAATTAGTACACAAAATAGCACATTCTTACTTATTGTTTTATCAGTTTGGTGTGTATTGTAATGATTTGTCTGTTAGAATAAAGGTGGAAATTATAAGAAGAAAGCTGCATAGAGAGTTCACGTGGAAAGTATGGACTGGAAATATAAATTTAGGATTTATTCATATACCCACACATAGATGACATTTAAGGCCATGAGGCTGAATGGGATCACCAACAAAGTACATCATTAATAAAAAAGGGGAAAAAGTGCAAGGGTTAATCCCTAAAATATGCTGGTCTGGGAGATGAAGAAGGTCCAGTAGACTGATAAGAATCATCCAGTGAAATAGAAAAACCAGAGAGTGTGGTGTCTTAGTAGCCAAGTAAATTAAATGTTTACAGTAGGAGAAAATGAGCTATCAAGTTAACTGTTACTTACTGTTCAGTAAAATGAGGACTAGATAAGCTTCCTGGGCTGCCTCAACACTTAACGACAAACTGGGTGGTTTCAAACAGGAGAAAGTTGTTCTCTCATAGTTCTGGATTCTAGAGCTTGAAATCAAGGTGTCAGCAAGAAGGCTGTGGAGAAGGGTCCTTTCTTACTTCTGATGGCTGCTGATAATCTGTGCCATTCCTCAGTTTGTGGCAGCTTAACTCCAATCTCTGCCTCTGTAGCAATACAGCCTTTTCCCCATGTGCCTTTTGTGTGTCTGTTTTCTTTTTAGAAGGACCCTAGTTACTGGATCGGGCCCACTCTAATCCAGTATGACCTCCTCTTAACTAATTACATCTTCAAAAACTCTATTCCTAAGTAAGATCACATTCTGAGGTTCCAGGTCGACACGAGTTTTGGGAGGGCAACATTCAACCCAATATAAGGATTAAAATTTAGCCATTGGATTTAGCTACATGGAATTTACTGGAAAGTTTAAAAGGAAAGGTGGAGTGGAGTGGAGTAGTGCATTGGAGGAAAAAACATATGAATTGGTTTGGGTTCAACAAAAAGGGACAGAAGAAATTAGAGAAAATGAGAAGACAATGTGAGGTGAAAGAAAATAAGAAATGACATGGAACCTAGAATATCAGGGTGATCACAAGAGGTTTTTTGCTCTCTTTAGTTTTGTTTTGTTCTTTTTTATAAATATTGGAGAACTAGCAACATTTTTCTGCACTGATAGAAAAGATGTGGTAGTCGAAGGAACATTCATAGCAAAAAAGAAAGAAGTGTTGGAATGATTTCCTCAACTATCAAGAATGAATGGGATCTGGGATTCATAGGGAGGGGAGGCCTCAGCCGGAAGGACAGGCAGTTCTCTGTAAGCAACGGGCAACATGTTAGCAGAGAAACAAGGAACTGGGTAGAAGAGGTAGAACAAGCCTGTGGATCTCTCCTTGGTTGCTTCAAATTTCTCAGGAAAATGGGAAGCATTTTAGCAATGTTACCTTGAAATGACTAGAAAAAGAGTATGAAACAAGATCTACAAACATTTAGTAAAGATAGATGGGAAACGTGGTAGTCTTAGAAATTTACAGACAGAAGTTGCACCATAATCTGAGTTGGGTTTATGTGTGATAGAAGTAGATGGAAATTTTCACCACTCAATAAATTCTTGAAATAGCTAATGAGATAACAGGTAAGCCTGACTAAAGGGATTAATAATAAGTAATT
Source organism: Manis javanica (assembly GCF_040802235.1). Taxonomy (NCBI): domain Eukaryota; kingdom Metazoa; phylum Chordata; class Mammalia; order Pholidota; family Manidae; genus Manis; species Manis javanica. Next base: position 82,386,235 of record NC_133167.1, on the reverse strand, counting down.
CTGAAAGTTTTTCTAAAAATTACTATGTGAATAATTTTATATATTAAATATGAACAGATCAGTAGGAATTAAATTAGCAAGTTGTTATTCCCTCCCAAATAAGTTGATAATATTTATAGGTTTATAATTTCCAAGAGTGAATCAGTGAACAGGACAGAATTAGTCATGTCTTCTTCTTAAAATTCCTTTGACTGCAGTTGCAAACAAGCAAAAGAGAAAGAAGGAAATGCTTAATTTCCATGTAAGTGTCTGACTTAATAATTCAAAAATGTTAATCAGATAAATCGATGACATGAACCCAAATAAAACATTTACTTATCATTTGTTAGAACAGTTATTACTATTGAGGGACTTTGTGCCCTTTAAAGCAGAGTAATACCCTTGAAACCTTAGAGCAATGATCTCTTAATAATACAGCTATTGTTCACTGTTCTAAATAAATTCATCATGGAGTTGATAAATCGTAGTTCACTAGAGGGATTGCTGGCAATCTACTAATTGGTAGATGTAATGATAATATTTATCATTACGGGAGCTATGTGACACTAAGTGTAAAGAACAGGTGACATGCATACCACAAATAAATGCATAGATTTGCTTCTCTTTTTTTCTGTATTCTTGTGAGCTGTGTAGAAATTATAATTACATACACACACACACACACACACACATATTTCTGCTACACAAAAGAATTACATTAATGACTTGATGACTTGTGACTCACATTGTGTGATTACCCTTACACTGATACATCAGAATAGACAAACATAACCCCATGCAAAAATAAAAATATATTGTAAGTCTGGAATCAGATATATCTATGCACACACACATACCATATATACAATGTGTACTTATCAATAGCAACTCAAAACTTACGGGTAAATATATCAACCCAAAGCAAAATATATACAGTGTAAATATGGAAAATGTCAAAGATACACATTAGCTTTACAACTATAAGTTCATTTCTTTGAAAAAATATAGGTTTTTTTTTAATTGCGGAAAAATTTACAAGTCAGAGTACCTGCTGAGCTGTTTTATGGCCAAAGTGTATCTGGAAAAGTGCATAGAATATGTTCACCATCATAGTAGCATGTATTCCCCAAAAGTACATATCCACTGAAAATTGAGTACCATTTCAAAATAGAATAAATGGTCTTATTTTTAAGAGGTTGTGGTTGCACTTAGGCAATTTTTATTATTTCTTTTAGAGAGTTTAAGGCAAAGAAAATGTATTTACCAGGGGCATCAGAATATTACACAAAGAATGTACATTTCACAATGAACAGTACAAGAATCAACACCATGAATTAATGTTACAGGGATTGACCACAACAATTAGAAGGACTTCAGATAAATGGAAATAAATGCTTAGTGTTTAATATATTTTTCAGAACCTACCTAGCTGCTTGCTTACCTTGGATATTTATTAGGACATGCCAGATAAACATAGAAGACTATTGAAATATTTTACTAACAAGCAAATCAAGTAGAAATAAATAGCTGACACCTGTAGGATATTATGCCATTTTTATGTATGGAAAATTACATGGAATTTTGACACTTTTAGTATACTTTTAGAGAGGCACCTCACACATTATGCCATTGACTTTCCAATAAATCATTAAATACTTTTTTATTTCTAACCTAACTATTTAACTGCTAGTCCAACATAACCCTGCCTAAAGCCTCAGTAAATGTACAGACATTTCCACCTCAAAGAGGTAGGATTCAATAGTTTGGGTGCAAAGATCATTATGCTGTGCAGATTTCAAGCCAGAGGTCAGTGTCTTCTGAACTGCAGGAATAAAACACTTTTTAACATGGTGGTGTACTCCTTCCATTTGCCTATTTATGACAAGATAGGTGCAGCAAAGTCAGGCTTGGGAGTAGCTTGAGGGTTAGAAATAGAAGCAAAATCACCATATCAAAAGAGATGCTATACACTATGTCTCTCCTGACAGACCATTGGAAAGGCCAAAGAAGATATTGTGTACAGCAACAGAACACTCAAGAGTGTTATTAAAGATTCCTCCTCCTTCAAAGTTTAGCAGGACTCACCAGTCTGATTTAACCACCCCTTCCTTTATCACATGCACACTGAGGCTAACCCTAGCATGGAGCCTTTCGCTGGGTGGGTTTGTGTTTTCTTTGACTGCAGGTAATGATATCATTAATTGTGTGCCTTTAACCTGGTTAACATTGGAGACTCAAAGATGAGTGATTGTTGCATAAATGAGTGGGTAAATCCATGAATATATTAATCAAATGTATACTGACAATATAGAAGAAAAGGAAGACTTTAAAAATAAAATAGAATATTTCATTATTTAAAAAATAAAATTGTGCTTACATCTGTGATATATATTTATGTTTTCCTCATTAAATCTGCTCTTTCTCTCATCACCTCACTGCTTCACTATTAACATTTTCTTATAATGCATCTTTTCCATAATTTCTATTAATTATCTATCTCTTTACCTGACATCTATATTAGTCTAGGTTCTTCAGATAAGTTTATTATATTGGCTCACATGGAGGCTGAGAAGACCCAAGATCCGCAGTCAGCAAGTTGGAGACCTAGGAGGACTGATGGTATAGTTCTGGTGCTGACCCAAAGGTTTGAGAATTAAGAAAGCTAATGGTGTAAGTTCTAGTCTGAGTCTAAATCCAAAGATAGAAGACCAATGTGCCAGTTGAAGACAGAAAGAGAGAATTCTCTCTTATTCAGCCCTTTTGTTCTATCCAGGTCTTCAATGGATTAGATGAGACCCTTTCACATTAGGAAGAGCAATGGGCTTTAGTCAGTCAAATTTACCAATTCAAATTTAATCCCCTGCAGAAACACCCTCACAGATGCACCTAGAATAATGTTTTATTATTAACATTATATATTAACCAAACATCAGGCACCCAATGAGCTAGTCAGGTTGATACATGAAGTTAGCCATCATAATCTCAATCTGTGTGTGTGTATGTGGCTAGTTACTGAGATACACAGTCCCCATAAAATGAGCACTTCGCTGGGACAGGATAATGATGAGTAACATCACTTAGAATAGAAAGGAAGAAACTGATTTCTCGCCATCACATTACTAAAAAATAAACATGACATACAATTAATCAAAATTTCTTCTCCTGTGTACCATGGCACTAAATGAAAACTTACTTCATTATTCAGACCAATTAGATATTTAATAAATATCAGGTATGAAACTAGCTTCTAGAACTACATTAGGCAAATGCCTAAACATATTTATGTCCTTCTGAACCTTACACTTTAGCTGAAGGAAGAAATAAGACACGTACAATGTACGTTTTGTTGTCTTTATACAATTGGTCTTCTATCAGGAAAAAAACAAGAAGAAAGAAACAAGTTGAAGTTAAAAATGAATAAGCAGGAAATCACCATGGACACAGAGACTCATTTCTATATGTTCAAACTGGTCTTACTAACCCTCAAGGCAAACTCTCAGCTTCAGTCATATCAACCTCAACCTTACTGTTTAGACTTCCGTGGTGATCAATTGTCCTTATATTTATGCCATTGAGTTCATCTCCACTAGCCCTCATTTTGTATTAAAAACCTTTTGGATGGGTACTAGAAACCCTTGTCATGAGTTGAGGACTAGACTAGAACACAAATAGTAATATTATGCTTAGCATGGATAGACATTAGCTGTCAGTATAAATGAGATGACCTGGTTTGTAGAAATCCTTGACAGCAGAAAGTGAAAGATTCAAAGCAATGATAGTATCAAATAATTCAGTTCTTTCGCTTTTTTTTTTGCATTCTGCCATGTCACATCATCCGAAGGTTGGATCTTAACCCAAATTTATGATAGGTGCAGGGTTTTCTAGAGATACCGCTTCCTTGTTCATGCTCAGTAGAGAAGATCCTGAATGCGATTGTCTGGTTTAGATCTCATGCCTGCACCTGACCTAACCATTGGTGACAGGCAGCATGGGAGGACTGCTGGCTTAGCTGATGACTTTCAAACCCCTTAACAAGACACGGATGGTGCTAGATTCCCCACAATCCCATCACTCCCAGAAGGAATCTCTGTGGCTCTTGAGAAGTGGGAAGCTGGTGTGGAAGAGTTGACAAAGACTAATCACTGATGTCATGGGCAGAAAAAGAAGTTTTAGTGGGAAAATATGACCCCAAAGTTAAATTCTCTAAGAAAGAGGTCTAAAATATATGTGATTTGCAATTGAGTTCCTTCATTTGTTAATAGCCAAGGTTTGAACATTTAAAATTAATGTCATTGTTGAGTTGGTAACCTACTGGTTTCTTATGTTGTTTATTAGTGGAGATCCTTAGGACTAGATAAATTACAGTTTTTAGAAAAATGTACAGAAGTTCTCTTAACAAATCCAGTTTGAAGTAGAGCTAGGACAAGCTTTCTAAAACATGAGAAAATTGTGTAAAAAAAAAATAAAATTCTGCTGGTGGAAGCCACAATCCTTATGATGCTAAGAGGTCTGCAATTCTAATTATAATGTATCCTTCTGTGTACTTAAAAGTTTCCAAACATGAAACCAGCGTATTAAAAAAAAAGAGGGAAAGATGGCAGCATGAGAGGAGAGACAGAGGCTTCTTCCTAAAACTGGATACAATTAGAAAATTTAATTGGTGCAACTAATCCTGAGAGAGCAACAGGAAAGTGGATGGCGTCAGACTGCACACACCCGGAGAAAAGGGCAGACCTCAGTGAACGGGGTAACGTACCACAGCTGTGGCTCCATGGGACCCAAGCCCCTGCACCACCCCAGCTCAATGGTGGGAGGAAAGGAAGAGAAACAGAGCAGGGAGGGAGTGGAAGGCTTGGGACTGCTGACTACCTAGCTCTGGAGATCTTCTCTGGAAGCACAAACCTACATTTCATGGTGCTTTCATGAGACTCGCATGAACACCGGGTTGGAAAGTTAATACAGGCAGAGTTCCTGGGGAGACTGGGATTCCAGCTGTTTGTGGAAAGCAGGGATCCATATCTGGCTGCTCTGGGACAAAAACTTACACCTGTGTGTCCAGCCCACTGGCTCAGGCAGTGGAGACAGGCACAGAAGCTGGGAGGTGGGGAACAGCTCTTTTCTCCACCCAGGCACCAGTACCACTCACCTGTGACCCCCGACATTGCTTCAGGGGCTGAGCAGCTCCAAAGATTACAGCTTATGGACACTAGAGGGTGCCATATACAAACATGAAATGCCAAAGGAAACTTGTCCAGAGTAAAATTGTTAATACAATTCCTGAGAAAGATTTAAATGATATGGACCTCGTGACTCTTCCTGAAAGGGAGTTCAAAATAAAAATCATCAACATTCTAATGGAGGTACGGAAAGACATCTGAGAACTCAGGAATGAATTCAGGTCAGAGATCCAATCATTGAAGAACATGATGGAGGGTATTAAAAGCAGGTTGGATATGGTGGAGGAGACAATAAATGAAATAGAAACTAGAGAAGAGGAATACAAAGAAGCTGAGGCACAGAGAGAAAAAAGGATCTCTAAAAATGAAAGAATATTGAGAGAACTGTGTGACCAATCCAAGTGGAACAATATTCGCATTATAGGGATACCAGAAGAAGAAGAGAGAGAGAAAGGGATAGAAAGTGTCTTTGAGGAGGTAGTTGCTGAAAACTTCCCCAATTTTGGGAAGGAGATAGTCTCTCAGGCCATGGAGATCCACAGATCTCCTAACACAAGGGACCCAAGGAAGACAACATCAAGACACATAGTAATTAAAATGGGAAAGATCACAGATAAGGACAAACTGTTAAAAGCAGCCAGAGGCAGAAATAAGATCACATACAAAGGACAGCCCATCAGGCTAACATCTCAGCAGAAACCTTACAGGCCAGAAGGGAGTGGCATGATGTATTTAATGCCATGAAGCAGAAGGGCCTGGAACCAAGATTACTTTATCCGGTGAGATTATCATTTAAATTTGAAGGAGGGATTAAACAATTTCCAGATAAGCAAAAGCTGAGAGAGTTTACCTCCCGCAAACCATCTCTGCAGTCTATTTTGGAGGGACTGCTATGGATGGAAGTGTTCCTAGGTTTGGATAGCTGTCACCAGAGCTGGTAAAACCATGGTAGAGAGGATGGAGCAGCTGATTGTGAGGCAAATACAAAATTAAATTGACTATCCCCAAAGTCAATCAAGGTATAGAAAAAAAGTACAGAATTTGATACCTAATATATAAAGAATGAAGGAGGAAAAAAAGGATGAGAAACAGAAAAGAGCCTTTAGATTGTGTTTGTAACAGCATACCAAGTGAGTTAAGTTAGACTCTTAGATAGTAAGGAAAGTAACCTGGAACCTTTGGTAACCATGAATCTAAAGCCTGAAATGGCAATAAGTACATACCTATCGATAATCACCCTAAATATAAATGGACTCAATGCACCAATCAAAAGACATAGAGTCACTGAATGGATAAAAAAACAAGACCCATCTATATGCTGCTTACAGGAGACTCACCTCAAACCCAAAGACATGCACAGACTAAAAGTCAAGGGATGCAAAAAGATATTTCATGCAAACAATAGGGAGAAAAAAATAGGTGTTGCAGTACTAGTATCAGACAAAATTGACTTCAAAATAAAGAAAATAACAAGAGATAAAGAAGGACATTACATAATGATAAAGGGCTCAGTCCAACAAGAGAATCTAACCATTGTCAATATATATGCACCCAACACAGGAGCACCAGCATATGTGAAACAAACACTAACAGAACTAAAGGAGGAAATAGAATGCAATGCATTCATTTTAGGAGACTGCAACATACCATTCACTCCAAAGGACAGATCCACCAGACAGAAAATAAGTAAGGACACAGAGGCACTGAACAACACACTAGAACAGATGGACCTAATAGACATCTATAGAACTCTACACCCAAAAGCAATAGGATACACATTCTTCTCAAGTGCACATGGAACATTCTCCAGAATAGACCACATACTAGGCCACAAAAACAGCCTTAGTAAATTGAAAAAGTTTGAAATTCTACCAACCAACTTTTCAGACCACAAAGGTATAAAACTAGAAACAAATTGTACCAAGAAAGCAAAAAGGCTCACAAACACGTGGAGGCTTAACAACATGCTTCTAAATAGTCAACGGATAAATGTCCAACTTAAAAAGGAGATCCAGCAATATATGGAAATAAATGACAACAACAACACAAAGCCCCAACTTCTGTGGGATGCAGCAAAAGCAGTCTTAAGAGGAAAGTATATAGCAATCCAGGCATATTTAAAGAAGTAAGAACAAACCCAAATGAATAGTCTAACATCACAATTATCAAAATTGGAAAAAGAAGAACAAATGAGGCCTAAAGTCAGCAGAAGGAGGGACATAATAAAGAACAGAGAAGAAATAAATAAAATTGAGAAGAATAAAACAATAGCAAAAATCAATGAAACCAAGAGCTGGTTCTTTGAGAAAATAAACAAAATGGATAAGCCTCTAGCCAGACTTATTAAGAGGAAAAGAGAGTCAACACAAATCAACAGAATCAGAAACGAGAAAGGAAAAATCACGACGGACCCCACAGAAATACAAAGAATTATTAGAGAGTACTATGAAAACCTATATGCTAAAAAGCTGGGAAACCTAGGAGAAATGGACTTCTTAGAAAAATACAACCTTCCAAGACTGACCAAGGAAGAAACACAAAATCTAAACAGACCAATTACCAGTAACGAAATTGAAGTGGTAATCAAAAAAACTACCAAAGAACAAAACTCCCGGGCCAGATGGATTTACCTCGGAATTTTATCAGACATACAAAGAAGACGTAATACCCATTCTCCTTAAAGTTTTCCAAAAAATACAAGAGGAGGGAATACTCCCATTCTATGAAGCCAACATCACCCTAATACCAAAACCAGGCAAAGACCCCACCAAAAAAGAAAACTACAGACCAATATCCCTGATGAACGTAGATGCAAAAATACTCAGCAAAATATTAGCAAACCGAATTCAAAAATACATCAAAAGGATCGTACACCATGAGCAAGTGGGATTCATCCCAGGGATGCAAGGATGGTACAACATTAGAAAATCCATCAACATCATCCACCACATCAACAAAAAGAAAGACAAAAACCACATGATCTTCCCCATAGATGCTGAAAAAGCATTCGACAAAATTCAACATCCATTCATGATAAAAACACTCAACAAAATGGGTATAGAGGGCAAGTACCTCAACATAATAAAGGCCATATATGATAAACCCACAGCCAACATCATACTGAACAGCGAAAAGCTGAAAGCTTTTCCTCTGCAATGGGAAACAAGACAGGGATGCCCACTCTTCCCACTGTTATTCAACATAGTACTGGAGGTCCTAGCCACGGCAATTAGACAAAACAAAGAAATACAAGGAATCCAGATCGGTAAACAAGAAGTTAAACTGTCACTATTTGCAACAACATAGATGGAGCTAGAGGGTATTATGCTCAGTGAAATAAGACAAGCAGAGAAAGACAAATACCAAATGATTTCACTCATCTGTGAAGTATAAGAACAAAGGAAAAACTGAAGGAATAAAACAGCAGCAGAATCACAGAACCCAAGAATGGACTAACAGTTACCAAAGGAAAAGAGACTAGGGAGAATAAGAGGGTAGGGAGGGATAAGGGTGGGAAATAAGAAAGGTGGTATTATGATTAGCATGTATAATGTGGGGGGTGGGGGAAAGGGGAGGGCTGTGCAACACAGAGAAGACAAGTAGTGATTCTACAACATGTTACTATGCTGAAGGACAGTGACTGTAATTGGGTTTGTAGGGGGGACTTGGGGTAGGGGAAAGCCTAGTAAGCATAATGTTTTTCATGTAATTGTAGATTAATGCTAACAAAATTTTAAAAAAAAGAAAAAAGAGCAATAGGAAAATGCTTAGACTGGGTTTTTTTAATGGTCTCCTGAAACTTGAATCTCTGTCTTTATTTAAAAAAAAAGACAATAAAAATAATCTTAACCCAAAGGAAAAAAAAAGGGTTAACAGAGATTTTAATGCAAGTTTTAAAATCTGAGCTCCAAGAGTTGTTAATCATGTTAGGGCAGTCTATCCTATTCTTTAGTAAATTATCTTTTACATTGCTTTAACCCTCTATAAAAACAGTTACATAAGCCTCTCTGGAGTTGGCTTCTTGGCTACCTCTATTCAGACACTGTGAATAGTAGTTCCTACCAGGATTCAATTCAGTGACTACTTTGTCTTCATTCAACAATTAAACTTGATGATCTTGAAGAGCTCTTCTAAGACACACCTTCTGTGTTTTTATAAAAGTCAGATACCAAAAATGAACAATATGATTCAGGAGCAGAAGGAACTCTAAAGCAAAGACAATTGCAGATGAGTCAAAATATTAAATTTCTTCCTTAAATTATCGCAAACATAACAGAGAAAATTTCATGGTAATTCACTCAGTTAGTCTGGGTCTCCATTCACCTCCTGGTGAAGAGCACTTACTGTTTCGGGCTGTAACGCTAAGCAATCCATTTCATTAGGCTCAGTTAAAGTTTCTTTGGAAACTTCTCTCTTTTCCCTTCCTTTTTCTTTCTTTGCCTTCCCATCCTCTCTCCTTCCTTCTACCTATGAACACAGGCTTAAGTAAACTACAGTTAATCTAAATTATACTCCAGAGACCTCAAATGTTACACTGAGGGGTACAACTTGGATTCTTCCCATGATTCTCTACCAGAAGTTTTACAAGATTTTAGACTCTGTGATCTCATCCTGGGGTAGAAGTTAAACTGCTTTTAATGACTATTATGTGTGATGAGACCTCAAACTTTTCAACAGTTTGAAACATACACCTTTAGTTTCATTAAGATGTCACTTTGTCCAAATATGAATATAGGTCTGCATTATCACAAGTCTTGTCATATTGCTTTAAAATAACATTGTTTCAAGTTTCTCAGATGACATGGCACCGTTCATAACATGTCCACAACATTCAGACAAGTTTAGAAATTCTTCCAAGCTTATCCACATTTCTTTATTGCTGCTGATGACTCATGAGAGAGGGCAGAGCCCTTGGCTTGTTAGTAGTTTCTACCCTACACTCATGTTCATTCAATATGTCAGCTCAACAATGTGTGATGTGTCAACTTCAAAAATTAAACAAACCAGACAACCGAGCACTTGAACTACAAAGAACTGGTTTTGTTTTGTTTTTTTCCCAACCTTCTATTACTAACAAAACGGCTTTGACTTTTATGCCCCACAAATCCCACATCTGGCTCACTTCCAACTTCTGTTTTCTGTTTATTCATCAGAAACTTGTTTTATCAGCTGAACAATATACCCAAAGAGTTTTTTCATTTAAATATCTTGCTGTGTATGTAAATGCTTTCATTTCTGATCCAGAGATTACTGAAAATTTAAGTTGTTCTTTTTTCTTTTAGAAAAAAATCATGTAGAATATAAGGCAGGCAGTTTTCCCTCAGTAAGTAAGTTATTACTTATTTCTTAAACCAAGAACCTCATTTCCACAGTATACTTTTGATGTAAATAAAATGTGAATGTCCAAAGTTAGAGCTATAATTTAAAGGTAGACATGATATATCATGTGCATCTCTATGTGCACACACAAGACAAAGAGGCAAACTTGAAAGATTACGTCAAATTTGGGGTACTTATACCTCTCCACCCCCACCATGAAGAAAGATTCATGCACGCTTGGTCAGCTTCCTGAGTCTCCTTGGAGACACAGAACTCCAGTAACAAAACAACAGAAAAAACTGAATGAAAACAGAAAAACTGTTGCCACACCAGCAAACAGCCGAGTTAAAGAGGTAACATGAGAGATGCAAGCAACCCAGCTTAGGTCTGCTTTTAGGAAACACGCATTAGGATGGGAAACTGTTAAGATATTTTGATTTATTTTATAAATGGCACTTGCTATTTTCATGAAAGACTAAAACAAAATGTTAAATTATTTTTAATTTTTATTTCATGATAGGTTGATAAATCTTTGATTATAACTTGGTCATATAAAGACAGGACAACAATGAGGTATTATTCAGATTACATATATTGACATGTACTTTTACAAACTTTTAACATGGTTACTTCTCATGAGAAAGAATGAGGAGAGATGATGGTAGATTCCTGTTTTTGCTCTCTGCAAGGGCATATAAAGAATATGTTAAGGCAGCACAGAACTTTTTCCATCTGAAAATAAATAAATTTTCTATGTGTTATGGCCCTTACAACATTGATATTTTGTTTCTCTGATTGGTAATTATCATTCCATAAAAAGACAATTATCACTTTGAGTATAATTACCTAGGGTACAAGAATAGCATTAGTGAAAAGTACAATTTTAGACAATTCTATTGCAGAAAACCCTAGGATTGTTTACATTATCCAGATCCACAGGACCCTCTCACTTAGATCTACTCCCCCATCCAGAAAAAGGCATTTGGTAAGATGGTCTTTTTGACCCAGTCATTCCTAATCCTTCTTGAGGAGTTGGTTTCCATTGTTATTAGGATTCACTGTGTAATTTCATCATAACTTTTCAGCGTTTTCTACCATGACCTTTGTGTGCTGTCAAAAAAATGCTCAAGCTTGTAATCAGTCCTCAGAAGGTCGCAATGTAAAAAGAAAAAAAATTTGCTGTAGATACTTTGGGTACTCCTTCTTTATTTTGGGGAATTCTCAAATACCAATACTGCCAGATAGCAATGCTCTCATTGAAACTCACACAGAAACTCAAATGCTGCATCAATACCTTCTACATTGATCATAAAAAAAATGAGAGGCAGCACATTCCTCATCGCAGAAAAACCAGCACAGACTGACTTTTGTGGAGTTTTTAACTGTTCCTCCATAAAAAACAAATTAGTCATTTTTGCAGATACATTATGTGTGACTTAATAGAAATTTACGTCTTATCTCCCTTCTAGCTCCTTCATGTGCTTGAAAAAGAGAAGTCAAAGATACCTTTATCCTGCTGTTGAAAAGGAAGAAATTTTCTCTATCCCTCAAGGTTCCTCTAGGTGATCTAAGGATCCAATTGACAAGAGACAGATTAACAGGACAAAACAAATAAACGTTAATTACATATATACAGGGAATCCATAGACATGGGTTCCAAAGATAGGAAAAATGAGAAATTCATGTAATCCTGAACCAAGGAGAAGGGGGCAGGGTCCTGGGACTTCAAAGGAAAAGGGAAGCAATTCACAGGAATATGGAAGAGTAAATGTTTGGTAAACAAATGTTTGCTGTGCCACATAGAAATAATGGGCACAGAGCAGAATTTTAACGGACTTTGCCATACCCTCCGCATGTACCACCCCTAGGTTATTTTGTGTTATAGTTATCTATGGTGATAGCTCTCTTCCTGGAGCCATTCCTCCATCTAAATTCTTTTTATAAAGTTGGAGGATGGAAGAAATCAAAGTTTCTTTCTGGGTCTCTTGGGCCTTGATTGTTTTCAACTCTGAAATGATGTGCATGTCACAATGGTACATTTTGGGGCAGCCTGTTCCTGGCCCCTATACAGCCTAGTGGGTAGGTAAATCCAGTACAGTGTTCTTCTCTGTAGGTCCCTTTTTGTATAACTTAGATTAAAAGTAGCAGGCAGAATTAGAAATCCTGGCATCAAACTAGTATCAAGAATATAATGGAATTCCCAGATGATGTTATAAGAGTAATCCCATGAATACTTTCAGAAACTAAGTTTATAACTCATACCCAATAATTTAGAGAACTACTTTCATAACACACACTGTTGTCTCTTAAGCATAGCATCAGTATAATTTTTCTAATTTATGGAATAATTTTATGTCCACTTTACAAAAATTGACACAGAGGAAAGAGTCACTGATGCCAATGAAAAGAGTCCAACCAGCAAAATGGCAGCCAGAGTAAGACCTAGAATGTCTTGTAAGGGGAACTCTCCTTACTCTACGTCTCTAACAGTCTGGTTCTCCCAACACAAAAACTCACATATCAATGTCAGAACTCACTTGGCTATTTCAGTGCTGAAATTAAACTATGAATGCGAATGTACTTTGAAACTGGAAAATATTGTATGTAAGCATGAAACATCATTATAGTGACACTAAACAATAATGAGAATATGATTGTTTCCTCTGACATCCAACTTGTAGATGGGCTTCCAAACTTTCCACATAGCTAAAAAATAAATACATCTCTGCATTGGCTTGTCCTTTTCTTCAAATAACTCATCAACCACTTTTTGAAAATGTAGTAAACATTCTCTTTGGTAACAATTTCCAAGATGTCAAACTTTCTGCAGAAAACTGATGTTTATTTTATTTATCCATAATTTACCTTCTTGTGAGCTTTCATTTCTAGAGTCCAGATTTCATGGACTGAATTGTGTACTTCTAAAATTCATATGCTGAAGCCTGAAGCTCCCGTGTCTCAGAATATGACTATATTTGGAGACAAGTCCTCTAAAGAGGCAATTAAATTAAAACAGAACCTTTAGGGTGGACCCTAATCCAACTGGACCCATGTTTGTCTAAGAAGGGAATTTTTTTGTTTTTGAAATGTAGTTCATATGCAAAATTATTTTGGCTTCAGGTGTGTAACATCGTGATTTGATGGTTATATACATTATTAAATACCCACTGCAATGAGTGTAGTTACCAGCTGTCAACATGCAAATATAGTACAATGCAAGGCAACCATCTACAAAAGAAACCAAACTGCTGACATCTTGATGTAGGATTTCTAGCCTTCAGAACCACGAGAAATAAGCTCTGTTCTTTAAGTCACCCAATCTCTGGTACTTTGTTATGGCTAGCAAACTACCACACCAGTATTTGGTGAAAAGGTTGTGCTTGTTGTTTTAATATCTGCAATGAATCTATGAACCATAAATATTTTTATGCCCACATTTGCCTCTCCAAACAGCATAATGTTTACATTTCTGCAGAAGGTTCTACATTTAAATTTTAAAAGTCACACTAACTAAACTTCAGGCTTTCTGTGTAACACATGAAGATGTAAGGTGCAAACAAAATAATAATAAGGGCCATCTGCTGCCCTAGTCTCTAATGTAGTTCACTCTGCAGCCAGAGCCAAAAGAGCTCTTGAGAAGCACGGACTCTAGGTTTGTTCCAGTGTTCTGCCCCAGCCCACGATTCTATGCTGTAGCAATACATCAGATGAGGTCATTCCAAAGGTATAGAATTAGACAAATTATTCCATGAGCAGGTGCTATAGTAAAGCTTTATATTTGTGGGAATTACTCCTCATTTCCCATTACTAATATACCTGTGACTTTAAGAGTCTAAGAGTTTTGGCTCAGGGAAGGAAAATTATGCTTTCCTTACAGACTGGATTTCTACAGATGTCTTTTATGAGTTGATGGTACCTACTTGGTATTTTATTTCATGACCCCTTCTCACATAGATGGTGTGAATACCTGCATCCTTTATCCATGTGTATACAGAGGATTCATTCTGCTATTTATCTTTTCCTTCATCCAAGGCTCTGCTTGTTGTGGGTGATAAAATTCAGGCAGAAGTTTTTAAACTCTTCAACTTCAAACTCAATTAAAATGTCTATTTATCACCAAACATAACAAGCCATAAATTATATGGATGTTTCAGTTTATTTGCGTCTGCAAACATGTCACTTTGATCAATATAAATTTTACTCATGTACAGAAATTGTGTTGAAAGTGACAGCTCAGTGATATTTTTCTCTCCCCAAAAGATCAAAAAAGTAACATAGGTGGGGGAGAGTCAGTTGAATGTAAATAGAAAGTTTAGAAACAGAGGGCAGGCAGGCTTCCAAGCCGGTAAGAGAAACTTGACTTTAAAGTAGGATAAAAAGGTGTATATATGGGAAACAAAACAATCATGAAATTCTGCTTTCAATATTGCCACTGCATATCAAAAAGAAAAAGTACAGAGAAGCGATTAAGGGGTAGTAGATTTTCACCTAAAGGGATAAATCCCACAGAAAAGGTATTTGAGTAGTTGCCAAAAGAAAATCAAAGAAAGATCCCCTGGCCCTTTTTGAGGGAAGATTATGCAAATATTATGGAAGAGAAAAAGGATAAAACTAGCATTAATGAAGGCAACTGAAAAAAATAGAAACCTAGACTAATGTTAAAATCTCTAAAAAAATTAACTCTCTTACAACTAACCCCGAAGATTACATCAGTTTTCCTTGGACAATCAGTAAATGTTGTTTTAATAACTTCATCTCCTACTGAACACTCGGCTGCTTTTGCTGAAGAAAGGATGCTCTGACTTTGTTGCTCCTGCAGGAGGGAGTTCCCCACTCCGGGCAAATTCACTATGAATTTGAAAAGACCAATAACAACAAAGGAGCATTAAGGGTAGAAGCGGGCGCATGCCAAGCTTTATTCTCCTGGCAGTCACCTGGCTATGTACAAGCAACAAGCCCGTTTCCTTCCCTGGCTCCAGGCTTCAGCCTCTGCTCCTCAGCATGCAGGGCGTCTCTGAAGGTGGTTCTGTCTCTTGTTCCCTCCTGCTCCTCAGCATGGGACTCTCTGGCCTCCTTCCTAACCCTGGCGCTCTACAGCTTCCTTCTGCCCACCTCCTAGCAGGGCTCTGTGCCTTCTGTTTCCACCTTCCAGCACAGGGCTCCCTGCCTTTCTGGTACCACGGCTCCACTACGTCTTTTTCCTGCTCCCCTCTGTCCTTCCTCCAGCTGATGCTTCTGTGACTGACTGTTCACTCCAGTTGGTAAACACTCCAGATGTTCACTCAGTGAGTAAACAGCTCATTGCCAAGGGGCATGGAAGCAGGCTAAGTCTGTATTTGATGGGCAATATTAGAATCAGGGGAGATGAGAATCTTAGCCATAAAATTTCTACTGTTTCTACAAACGTCAATAAAATTTCCTTAGAATTCTCAAATGCAAGTTGGTAAGTCTAGATTTCTGAAAAGCTAAGAAACGTGACAGCCTCCTTTGCTCATTAAAGTATAAAATCATGCTTTAGCTTGTCCAGATTTCAAGAAGTCTGGCCTGTAGGTATAGAATTGGTATGTCCTAGGGACCGCAATTTGTTTGAACTCAGTCTTTATTACCCATTTTAATTAATTTTCTTTGTCACATTCCATACATTTCCTTTACTGCATTCAAGGGACTATGTAGAGGTTCCCCAGGGTGGCTAATTTAACACCTGATATTTCCGTTTTTTTAATATCTCAGATTGACTAGTGGGCAATGAGGTGCATGAGCATGGCACAGGAAATACCCATGGGCAGGCATTCTATTTCAGATAAGTTTGCATTAAAAGCTCTCAATAAGGAAAGCATATTTCCTTTGAAGTTCCTGGGCAAGACCTCTTGTAATTCCCTGTGTGGCTTTTATTTAGCCAGAATATATAGCTGCCCTGATGTTTGTTCTCAGTTCAAATCTCATTAGCTTGGTGTTTGCATTCACTACTTATGTAATGACAAGAATTTTTGATTTGAATAAGACCACTGGGAATATCTGCATGTGCATGTGTACACAATTTGATTAGAAATTCTCTGTGTAGTTATGACTGAGAGTCTGGGAAATGAAGACATACTAGTAAATCCCTGCCTGTAATCCAGGGCAATGATGCCTGGGGAAAATTACACAATAGACTCTCAATTCCCTCCAAGATAAATAGGAAGAACAATAGTGCTTTCATCACAGAATTGCAATATGGATTAAATTAAAGAATAGGTAGAAAAGTACCTAGCAAACTGTAAAGCAATGTAAACATATTAGCTGTTCTATGGTGGGAAAACCAGCATAGCATGAGACATTGGGGTCAAATAGTCCTGTCTTTAGGGTTTTTTTTATGTACAATATCATGTCATCTGCAAATAGTGACAGTTTAACTTCTTGTTTACCAATCTGGATTCCTTGTATTTCTTTGTTTTGTCTAATTGCCGTGGCTAGGACCTCCAGTACTATGTTGAATAACAGTGGGAAGAGTGGGCATCCCTGTCTTGTTTCCCATTGCAGAGGAAAAGCTTTCAGCTTTTCGCTGTTCAGTATGATGTTGGCTGTGGGTTTATCATATATGGCCTTTATTATGTTGAGGTACTTGCCCTCTATACCCATTTTGTTGAGTGTTTTTATCATGAATGGATGTTGAATTTTGTCGAATGCTTTTTCAGCATCTATGGGGAAGATCATGTGGTTTTTGTCTTTCTTTTTGTTGATGTGGTGGATGATGTTGATGGATTTTCTAATGTTGTACCATCCTTGCATCCCTGGGATGAATCCCACTTGCTCATGGTGTACGATCCTTTTGATGTATTTTTGAATTCGGTTTGCTAATATTTTGCTGAGTATTTTTGCATCTACGTTCATCAGGGATATTGGTCTGTAGTTTTCTTTTTTGGTGGGGTCTTTGCCTGGTTTTGGTATTAGGGTGATGTTGGCTTCATAGAATGGGAGTATTCCCTCCTCTTGTATTTTTTGGAAAACTTTAAGGAGAATGGGTATTACGTCTTCTTTGTATGTCTGATAAAATTCCGAGGTAAATCCATCTGGCCCGGGAGTTTTGTTCTTTGGTAGTTTTTTTGATTACCACTTTAATTTCGTTACTGGTAATTGGTCTGTTTAGATTTTGTGTTTCTTCCTTGGTCAGTCTTGGAAGGTTGTATTTTTCTAAGAAGTCCATTTCTCCTAGGTTTCCCAGCTTTTTAGCATATAGGTTTTCATAGTACTCTCTAATAATTCTTTGTATTTCTGTGGGGTCCGTCGTGATTTTTCCTTTCTCGTTTCTGATTCTGTTGATTTGTGTTGACTCTCTTTTCCTCTTAATAAGTCTGGCTAGAGGCTTATCTATTTTGTTTATTTTCTCAAAGAACCAGCTCTTGCTTTCATTGATTTTTGCTATTGTTTTATTCTTCTCAATTTTATTTATTTCTTCTCTGATCTTTATTATGTCCCTCCTTCTGCTGACCTTAGGCTTCATTTGTTCTTCTTTTTCCAATTTCGGTAATTGTGACATTAGACCATTCATTTGGGATTGTTCTTCCTTCTTTAAATTTTCCTGGATTGCTGTATACTTTCCTCTTAAGACTGCTTTTGCTGTATCCCACGGTAGTTGGGGCTTTGTGTTGTTGTTGTTGTTTGTTTCCATATATTGCTGGATCTCCATTTTGATTTGGTCATTGATCCATTGATTATTTAGGAGCGTGTTGTTAAGTAGAGGTGCCTTTTTAGAAATGATAATCAACTAACACTTATTTATTTAGAATTTGCCATTCTTTATGGGATAGAAACAAATTCTAAAGACTAAAATCTTACCTACCAAAATGTAGCTATAATCTACATGGGGACACAAATATTAGTACTGTCTTTTTTTAAGTATAAAATAGAAGATTGGAACATAGTCATCCAACCACAAACTAGAAATAACAAATTTTATGTTTTTCTCACTTTTCTGGTTTATTGAGTCCCTACCATTTTCCTACTATGTATCAGGAACTACAATAGACAAACTTTCATAGTTATTGAACCAGCAAATTGCAGAGAGCTCCATTCACTAGTCTAAGGAGCTGTACACACAGCCTTTCCTCTGCAAGATTTCCTATGCTAATTTGTGTAGACGGTATTCATTTGTCAGGCTCATTTCTCCCAGTCCTCTCTCTCATTTCCTCTAATCCAACTCTTATTCCCATGTAGTACCTTTCACGTAGCCAAGCATAAGACTTTCCCTTTTATTCAACCTTAGTCTTCCCTAATTCAGTAGGAAAGTTGTGGGAAACCACAAACAACCCACCACATCATGGAAATAAAATAAAACCACTCAGTGTTGTTAGAAAAATAATTCACTACTGAGCCAAGGAGATCAATTATTAGGCTTAGTTGTCAATCAATTTGCCTGCCTTTCAGACAAGAGCTGGACCAAGCTCCAATAACTGATTATGAGTCCCTGTTTTATAACTTTCGCATTTCCCACTATGTCCACCAGGAATGCTCTTCCCACTCTCTTTTTATTGCTTGCTTTTTGTGCTTTTTGGGTTTTTCCTTTAACAGTGTGACACATTCTTCTCAAATGAGTTAAGTCATTTAAAGGTAGTTATTATTTGTCTTTGTCTTATGGGTGACTAACTTGAAACTGTGTGCCAGTCACTGAGCCCATATAGTTGCTTGGCTCAGCTACATGCTCTTAGAGGCAGTCCCCCAAATTCAGAGGCTTCACATGATAGAGGCTCATTTCTTGCTCATGTAACACATCAGTGCAGGTGTTTGATGGAGATTTGAGGACCCTGGCTCCTGCCATCTGTGACTTTATCAATCCCTAGAGCCTGGTTATTCTCTCTGAAATCTCTGCATCCAGCTGGAAATGGGAGGAAAAGAGAAAGAGGAGAATCATGCAAGGGCATTTATGGGTCAGGCCTGGAGGTGGTGAATGTCACCCCCATTTCTACTCCATCAGCCAATACTCAGTCCACCTGCCATGTATAACAAAGGGGAGGAAGGAACCTGGAAGCTCCCTGAGCCAAGTGGAAGAGTGAAATATACTGATGAACAATTAGCCAACTTCTCTCTACCATGGTCCACAGCTAAGGAACAAAATACCCATTGTACCCATCATTACACCTTAAAATATATCCATCTTCTCCCCCAGGGAGCCAACTTATAGACCTCTTTAGTTGTTTTACTAATTAAAGTCTGAGATCTACAGAAAATATGTAGTCCTCAGTAGCTCTACACAGTGTAATGATATATGAACTAAAATAATATATTGTCCATTACTCACTAACATCCAATATGCAATATTAGAATGGGGTGAGGGTGGGTAACTCAGTGAGCTTCCTCATTCAGAAAAAGGGAAAATTGGGAGAAAACAGCAGACATTGGTCCTTATCAATTCTAAAATCTTGCTGGATTATCATTATGAAAGTTCTCTCCCCAGGAGGTGTGGAGTACATTGGTTAGACCAAATTCTGCTCTCTGAGAAACATTCCCTTATCTCTTGTCTTCCGTAGAACCCAAAGAAGGCTCCTGGCTCCTCCGCATGTGTTTTCTTCATATTCCACTATTCTCTACGGTCAGGTATTGCTCAGAGCATCCTATTTATGTCTGTTATATCTGTATAATTAACAATAGTACTCCCTTCCATTCTTCCAAGTATTTGGTTTGGGTAATAAATATATGGTTAGACTGTCAGAGCCATACATAAAATGAATTTTGGGAAATAGAACCCCTTTCAGATCTATAGTGCTTACCAAGTCCACTTAATAACTCTGTTAGTTTTAGAACTTAGAGATTTATTTTTTTAATTTTTGGACAGTCAAATGGTACAAAGTAGAGGGTCTAGGTTCATGGTTTCTTTGAAATAG
The DNA here is from genome assembly GCF_040802235.1 of Manis javanica. Lineage (NCBI taxonomy): Eukaryota > Metazoa > Chordata > Mammalia > Pholidota > Manidae > Manis > Manis javanica. The sequence goes on along the minus strand of NC_133167.1, from coordinate 82,365,903 downwards.
AATTCCATTACAAAAATAGGGTACTTCTTGTCTAATCACTGCTTGTTTCAATAACCTTACCCAACTTCTTTTCTAGGTATAATTCTTAAACCCAATTTATTTAATCAAGCTAATGTTGACTATCTTGATGCTATTTGAAAAATTAAGCCTTGGTGTGAAACTAACCTGATAATCAAATACTTGACATTTGACCTTTTGTTAAAAAATTGAGAATTCTTTCTGAGTCTTTGAAACTCAAAATCTATTTTAGTCTAACATTTTACTATTTGTCCTACAGAAGGAATTGTCTTTTCAAAAACTTTTAGAATCAAGGCTCTTTATCTCTAGACATCCCCCATTTTTTGTTCAGTTTTTTGTAGAAATCAGATAATTCTTACTTGAGAGCATCTCTTTATTATTATGCCTTAACTGGAAAGCCAGTAATCATGTAAACATGGCATCAATCTGATTCTTTACAATGACTTACCCTAGAACTATAGGCCCAATAACCATGTTGTCTACAAGACACCTTTTACAGGGAGTCATCTGTTTCTTTGCTGATTGTTGCCCACCAGCTAAACTACTACCACATATTTTAGGGTTTTGTTATAGCGTATCCAACTGAAAATACTAATTTCTGCATTAGTCAGAATAGGCTAAATCCTGTAAGAAATAATCCAAAATTTACTATGACTTGACATGAGAAGTTATTTGAGTTTCATTGAATGATCAGTTTATTTTGGTTCCTTATGGAACATCCTTAAATATGACAACTCAGAGACAATGGCTTTTCCCAGTGTCTGTTTGACCTTTAGGTCATTGGGAGTTCTCTGCAACTAGCCTACAGGCAGGAGAAAATGGAATGCTGCATGGAAGTTTCTATCATCCAAGTCTGAAAGTTGTGTGTATCACATTCAGTCATATTCAATTGCCAAGAACTAATTCACATGACCTCAACTAAATGGAAAGTGAGTGAATGAAGTAGCACAACTCTGAAGTTAGGAAAAGAGAGAAATAGTTTGGCGAACAACAAGCAAGTCTTTGTTAGTAAATATGTGATTATACATTGGTCCTTGGTAATGAATTTCATAGTTTTTCCGAGTTCTCTCACAATTTCATCTAAAATTCAACATTTGCATCAATTCTTCCCTCACCAGAAATATGAGCTGTGGTCAAACATCACAGCCTCAAAAGGTAAAGTTTCATTGTTGAGGTATTTGTATTTTACTTGAAAAATTTTTTGGGTAATATTTGATACTAAAAAGCTGTATGGCTATCAACACTTTTCAAGAAGCCATTAGGACTCAAGGTGTTATTTCTGTCCCAAAATGCACTTGACTCTGTTACCTGTAAATAGAATATAGAATCTATATCAGGTTAATTTACATTATTATGTATCTATGGAATTTCACAAAATGTAAATCTATTCAGAATTGTGTTTGTTTAAAAATTTAAAACTAATTGTTCAGAAGCACTTAAGAGAATCTCCTAAATATTACATCAGTGTTAATTTAAAACAGATTTTTTCAGACATTCAACAAGTATATTTACAAGTTGATACATTAACCATCACCACATTTCCACACTATTTTCTTAAGTTATGAGTTTTTTAATTAGATATCTCCATGAAAATATTCACGGGAACCATTAAAAAACTAATTTAAAGCAATAAATTATCTTTAAAATCTAGATAAGGAATATATGTTTATTACTAAACATTATGAAATACAGAAAACATTAAGAAAATCCATATCACCCTTAACCCAATAATAACCTTCATATGAACTCTTGAAAAAATATTGGAAATAATGATTAATATTTTAAGTATTTTGAATATAATGTTCACATGTTATTTTACTTATCATATTGTTAATATTTCCTTTAACATTCAATGTCCTCAGGAGTGAGAATATTTAATAATAAGGGTATTTTGACAAGAGTATGCAAGATCATACATTCTATTAATGCCTTATATTTGGATATTTAAGTTGTTTTTAATTTTTCTATTCTCATAAATTATGCTACATAGTAAACACCCTTTTAAAAAGTATATACAGATATTTTTCTGCAACCTGAATATATCCATTATATAAATATCTAGGTTTATAGCATACTTATTTTTCAACAACCTTTTATTTTAACTAATAACTGTCCAAGTCTACCAACTGACCCCTCTGCCTTAAAGTTCTACAAATAATCATACTGCCAATTGAAGAAATCTTGTATGAGATAACAACTGGACACTTTTGTAAATGTACTTTTAACCCAGTTTAATATGATTTGTGTTTTCTATAATATTCCATTGGCACTGAATGTTTAGTGTTTTGGTAGCTAAGGCTACAAATAAAATATACAACCACAATTATGAGGAAGTGTGCATGTGTGTGTAAAAATATGTATGCATACATAAACCTATGTGTACATACATATTTCATATGTGATATGTATGTACATGTATATAGTGAATATTTTTGTGAGAATATGAATATTACATAAAATATGAGTGTCCATATATATATATATACATACTTCAGATGCTTATAAAACATATAAAACATTTCCAATTATTGTATACACATGTGTGTGTATAAATAGATTCTATATATATATCCTCATATACATGGGAGCTATTTTATAAATCTAGACACATTTCTACGTAAACTGTCAATACATAATATATCTGAAATTATATCTGCATACATTATAACATAAATAACATTTTACCATGTTTAGGTCTTTAATTTTTCTTTAAATTGTTATATGTAAATGTAAACATATACTTATTCCTTCATTCAGACTAATATACTTGAACTGATAAAAGAGATAATTAAAAATTAGAATAAACTTAAAAATAAATTGTATCATATAAATGTGTGTCAATAATTTAAACTAATTAATAAAATTATTTCTAATGTATTTGTTTGCTACATTTAAACTTTGGACTAAAAGCATTTTTTTTTATTTATACTCCTAGATTTAGTTCATCCTTTGGATATATTAATTAAGCATAATTTATGAAATTTGTTTTTAACTATTTTTTGCAATTTTTCTTTATTGTATTACTTTGATCAATTACTTTTTCACTTTTAAGTACATTTAAGGTATATCTCCGGGACTAGGTTTGAAGACCTAAATGTTTTACCAAAATTTTCACCAGTGCTCAGATTTTCTTTGCAAACCTAATTCCTTTCTTATGGTTTCTCAAACACAGCTTGTCACTTTTAATATTGCCTTGCACAGTTTCAAACTACATAATTCCATAATGTACTCTAATTCCCTAGTCTATGAGCTGTTTATCTAGAAAAAGCCAATCAGAATTTTACTAGAAGATACCACTTCAATAATTACTCCAACCCATACTAAGAAAAACATGTTCTCTAAGTCTCTGAAATGTTAATAAGCATAAGTTCCTCTCCAGGGGACTTCTGGGGCATTCAACTGTGAGTCCATCAGCAAATATGTTTCCCCATCAGGGTGGGTACCATGTCTCCATATTCTCATGCTCATGGATCTTTGTTAAGTAAGCCATCACTTACCTTATTATACTGCAATTTAGGTTGTGACATGTCTTTCTTCCCCAGTAGAATGTAAAAATGTAAATTTCTCAAGGGCAGAAAATGTGTCATAGGCATCTTTTATTTCTGTACATTTCCTAAGAAAAATCCTCAATCTTAGAGTACTCTAAAAATGCTTAATAAATACATACATGATTGAGTGATCTACCAACAGTCAACACTTGAGTCATTAAGAGAGTTTCAATGACTCTATATACTGATTCCATATATACTTCCAACAAAATTTCATTTTGTTGTTACTGTTTTTTGTCATCTTCTGCTTAGAATAGCAGATGGTTGATTAGAAGGATGAAATGAAATAGCTTGCCAATTTTTTTTTCAGAGTTTCAAAAGAATAACTTTTACAACTTTTGAGTACATTTACCTACAGGTAACAAATGTGTAGATTTGGTGGACTGGGAGAACAACAATTAGAAGAAATTATAGAATGACATTTCTTTAAAATACATGGAGAATTTTCAATATCTAGGAGAATTTCACATTTTGAGGTCATTAAATTTGAACCAATGCTATATTTCATAATGTACTCTATTTCACCAATGCTAGTAATTCTGAAATGCTCTCTAATTCCAATGCCTAAAGGCAACACATAGATGTTATCCAGAGAATAATTAATTGTGCTGAGGAGATACTCTCTAGTCTTTTTCTTCTTCCTCATTACAGTCTGAAAAGTTTCAGAGTAAAATTCACTCAATTTTACAGACTTAATAGTGCTATCATGAATATTTAACCTGATTGTCTCAATCAAGAGAACAGAAGATGGTTTCAAAATGCTTTTTTTAAAATAAGCTGAGGTTCTTTAACACCAAAACTGCATCTTGCAGCTGAAGTTTGACCCATATCTAAATGGATATATGCAAGAAAGAATTAGCAGCAATAGTTAACTTGTCTCATTTTCCCAGGAGAGCACTTGCATTTATAATATCATATTCTTACCATTCACATTCACCTGAGACTTACAACACAGCAAGAAACAAAGTATCTTTAAGAAGATCTTAAATAACACTGAATTTTACACTTTCCAAGTAATAGTGCTTAAAAGCTCAGCTGCCCTGGGAAGTCCTCTTTGACTAGTCTTCTAAATTCTATGATCCAGTTTTGGGTAGAGTTTCACACGTGTGTATGAAACAGCATCATAGAGAAGACAAAGTAATTGCTTTATCAACCTAATAAAGCTTGTTTTAAATCTCAGTTTACCACCGTTCTAGGTATATTCTAAATTCTAAGTGATTTTAAATAGTAACAGAAAAAAAACTATAATAGCTAAAAGCATGCGAGAATAAAACATGGGAGAATTTTTCTTGTGGCAGGTATTATAACAGTATCTTTACAGGTAGTACTAATTTCAAACTCAGACTCTGCGAGGTATATCATGTTTTTTTTTCCTACTTTATTAAAGAAGACAATTTAGCCCTAGGAGATGAAGTGATTTATTCAGGATTATGTGTCTAGTAATTTATAAAAGTGGAATACTTTTCTTATTCAGTTTTACACAATAACTTTATTTTTCCTTGCTTTATTTATGCTTTTAACTTATCTAAAGACGTCTTCTTTCTCAATAAAATTGTAATCGAATTCAGGTCAAAGCCAGAATGTCACCCAAATTCTGTTGCTTTCCTAGGACTCACTACAGCAGGACTTGTATGTCCAACATTTCATAGGGGTGGTGACAATGGAATTATTAAGATGTGATTCAGGCACAGAAAAAATTATCTGAATCTTGGGCATGCAGAGTTAATTGAATCAACATGTTCTAAACTACATAGGAATAAGAAAGAAAGGCATTTATGGTGGTATTCAGTCCTATAATTCATTCTTACAAATCATGCTTATTTTTGTATGTACAAGACAAAGATGGAAGCGTATTGTTAAAATTCGTTCATGTATCATGACTATTAAGTGGGAATGCAAAATTGCAAATATTTCCAGTTTTAGGTAACTGAAATCAAAGTTTTATGTCTTTTAGGATCTATGGCCTCTGTTTTAAGAGTTAAGTCTGGACTGCAATTTTAATTAAAAGTTTTTAAATATCTCTTGCCAATGACTTTTGAAAATTAAGCCTAATTAAAGTAAATGGTAAGGAGACACTTAGCCCTGATCAAGCCAGGCAGTTCCAGAAATAAATATTTTTAATTAACAATGTCATTAGTGTTTGGGAGTATTCACATACACATACACATACATGAAAGCAGTACCTAGAATCAGTCCTCAGAGACCTTACAATTTAGTTGAGGATATAGTATCAATATGTAGGGAATAACTTTTCAAAAAATAAGAGAATAAGGCTGTAAATTTTCAGAAAAATAAAACATGAAAAATCAATATGGGTGGGAGTGATTTAGATCATTTCATGGAGTACATGGAACTTAGTCAAGCTTGAAAGTTTCATAGAGTTTGGATAGATGCAATATTGATTCATTCCAGACAAAAGGGGGACATTGTTGTATAAAAGCAAATATATAAAGTATTTTAAGAAATAACATATAGACCTATTTTCTAGGAGCCTTAGAGTGATTTCACATTATGAAAGCTGTATATTGGCATCTGTTTTCTGAAAAAGTTAAGAACATCATGAACCTCCAATGGCTGCCTTTCTCTTCACTCACAGACCTCCAGCTATGTCACTCACTTCCTTTTCTCTCTTACAGAGCTTTTATTGAATCTAGTAACTTCATTAAATTATGCAAGGTGATATCTCTCTATTTACTCCTGACAACACTAAAATTTCAGTAGTATATGGTACCTAGAGACACGGGTCTAACCTTTTCCCAACTATAGCCTTTCAACTTTCATTCTTTCCAATTTCTTTCTCTCCCACAGTCTATGCAATTGGAAAGAAATGGTACAATTATTTCATGTGACATCATATAAATGATGGCAACCTTCTCACTCATTTGTTAAGTAAGTCTGCTACTCACAGAAATTGTGTGGTGGTGTTTTAAAGAAAACCAGTGAACAATACTGATTTCCACATACAAATATTTTCAGACAAGAGGGACGAGTATATATGAAAGATGTGATATTAAAGGTTTAAATATTGCAGGGGCTTTTTACATCTTACACTTGGGTACCAGTGAAGGAGCATATTTCAGAGAATTTAAGTCATTCAGGTGCCAGCTATCTTAGCCATCACATTCTCAAGTTGGTGGTTCTATGAGAAGAGTGATGATCCATTTAAAGCAATACTCCAAGAATAATCATGTGTTAGATTTTTGAAAATTACTTAGAAAATATTTGCTGCAACTCCATAAATCCTTTGCACAACTTCACTGAGAAATTGTTATTCTAACTCCAATTGAACTTATTGCTCCTCTAGGCAGTGAGCTCCCTTCTTTCTGTTGTGTGTTAAAGAGACCTTGCTTTCCACTATTTGTATCTCCATCCTCTGGAACAACACACAACATAAATCTGTATCTTTTTTCCCCAAAAAATAGCAGTTGTTCAAATATGAGGAAATGGCTATTAGTGTTTCCCTTCTTTTGTTTTCCAGAGCAAAAGTGTTTCTTTTTTCCTCATTTCTTATTTGAGGAATGTTTTGGTTAACATCCTTGCCATCTGGAGTTGTCCTTTACCAGATCAGCTAGTTTTTCAGTTCTTCCACATCACCAGTATGATGCTCAGAGTTGACCACAACATTACAGGATAGTTGGATCAGGGTAGAGATGGAAAGATGTCATGTTTGAAACATGCCACATAAAAATAACCCAAAGTGATGAGATCTACAGGTAAAGTTTTGATGAAAAATAAAGATTTAAAATACTTTTTATGAAAAGCAAGTAAACAAAAATTATCCCCACAATTTATCAATTGGTACATAAAGATCCCTGGTCCCGATTATCATAATATCTTAAAAATAATGATAAAAGTTTCTGTGTTTAATAAGCTTCAGTCAATATATCAAAAATCTAAAGTCCACCCTGCAAAATCAAATCAGTATCTTTTAATTGCTGCTAATAATACATATTGCAGATACAAACCATTTGCAAAGTCTGATAGATCAGATGAAAACAACTATTTTAACCATTCAGGATAAAGCAATTTTTTTCAAACATTCAAAATGTGGAAAACTAGTTTGTCACAGAAAAAATTGACCACGCATGTTTAAATCCATGATTAGGTAATTTCCTTCAGGCCTGCTTTTTATTTAGACTAGGAAGGAGTCAGTTTTGTATTTGTTCATGGAAAAATATGCATACCAAGAAATGCAACCAGATACAGAAATATTATTGTACATAATATTACAGAGAAAAAAAATGGGGGAGTTTTTCTAACTCCTAATCAGTATGAGTTAACAAAAAATATTTACTTAAAAATGAAGACAGATTAGCTTTTGTGTCATTCCAACTCTCATACAAACATTATTAACAAAAATCAGTTATTAACACTTGAAATCATATGTACCAACTACATATCAATTATTACTCTAAGGACTTTCCGATCATTAACTCACATAATGCTTCTAAGGTAGTATCCGGTATTTAGCATTCATGTGTGTGAGAAGATAAGGCATTTTTATTTTTTTAAATTCATAAGTACTGCACTAAAACCTTGTCCCTGTCACACATTTTATCAGAAAACAAATTATTGGACATTGCTAAAGTACCAAAATTTCATCTAGTGAACACGGTTGTAGGATTTATCAGTCTATCAGAAGCATCTGACCTATGAAGTGGATGGATTTTGATAGATGGCGCAGCGTTCATCAAGAAGAGGTAGTGTTTAAAACCAAGGCAATGGCCGGAGTGGAAGAGCGAAATCCCCTGTACAACAGGGTTAGAGATGTCAAGGAAGGAGCGTGGGTAAGTGATGTGAAATACACCAGAGATGAAGCATATGAAGGGGGAGAAAGGTCATTGCAATTAGCTAGGAGAAAGCCATCTGAGGTCTCTGGAGGATCTGTTTAGAAGAATGATAGGCCTGGAATTTAGACAGCAGGGATTTCAAAGGGGCAGGACCGGATAGAGTAGAAGCAGTATATATTATCATGAAAAAAAAATGATGGCAGCGAAATGAAGGAGGCAATTACATGACATGAAATGGGGAGCAGGGTCGAGTAAAGATTTTCTTTCATTGCTTTGTAATATTTAGGAAGCCTGTATTTAAATATATATAGAGAAGAGGCTTAGAAGGAAAGAAAAAAGAAGAGACAGGCAAGTGGGGACCCAAAAGGAATTAAGGGATCAGTGCAATCTAATAGTGGTCATGGCTGGAAAGAATCAAGTGTTTGGATAACAGATAAAAATAAGAATGCTAAAGTTAACAAAAAGACCAATAAATAAACTGACTCCGAGGTTGGGGTTTAGAAAACCTTGGGCTGCCCACGGAGACACGGTGGCTAATGCAAGAGAGCCTTAACCCCATGTTGAATTTAACTTCCTCCTTAAGTTTTTTTAGAAATTTTTCCATGTTTTATCGTATTACCTATATGCCTTACTTTCTGCAGGGATGATGTCCTTTTCTTTATTCTCCAAACCACTGTGGACTCAGGGTTCCTCTCATTTCAAGGTTTTCACTGTGTTCATTGAGAAGAAATAAACAAACCCTATTCCTCACAGTCCTTTCCCACATAATCCTGCCAAGCATAAAGCATAATTTCCAAAGTGAGGGATTCTAACCACCAGAAAATAAACTGACATGAAAAGCCTGGTGCTCTTCCACCAACCACTGGGATTGGGGGCTGCAGCACCTGGCCCTCCCACGACCCAGCCTCAGCCTGCTGACCCCCACCCAGCCTCACCCTGCTGACTCCCACCCAGCCACCCTGCTGCCCCCAACACCCGCCTCACCCTGCTGCTCTCCCCAGGAGGGAAGATCAAGCCTTCCCCTGGCACACATGCTTTTAAGTTCTGATCCTTCTGTTTCTCATTATTTTTCCCTTTTCCTGTTTTCTGTATATCCTTCAAAAACATATTTAATAATAATATAGTTTTGGGGAACTGTTTTCCTTTCCCATCAGTTACTCCTTCTTCAGTGCCACATTAATGCAATGAACATACTCCAATTACTGCACATTTCATGCATGTTGTAATGATTATAATGACTTCTTAACAGATATTTATTTCCCATAGGAAACAAAGAACTCAGGGACCACTAGTTCTCACATCAGCATTGCCATCTCCTAGCAGGTTGCTGAAAAGGGACATAAAATCATTAAAAATGAATTCAAAATAAGAAAGAAGGAAAAAAAGAAGAAGAAAATAATGATGCCAGTAATTTAAGACCCACCAAACTTATCAGAGTTTCATCTATCTTCACGTAGCAGATACCATATTTTCTATCATACCAGAGCAACAGCCAGAGGAAAGTTGACCGACCCCTGCTTGGAAAAAAACCAAAAGCCCTTTTGTACCTTCTTTTATCCACCTGCTAGCTTCCCATTAATTTCAAATTCCACTGGTGGGACGTTCCTCTTTTTCTAAGATCGTCAGCAGATCATAGAGCAGGACACCAGAAATAATTTCAAGATTCTTCAAGTTGCCACTCGAAATTCAACCACTTCTAGGGAGAAACCTTCCCTCATGTCATCTATAATGCTAAAGTAATAAAGATTAGGGATCTCATGATATAATAACCACAATTTAAGCTCACTCAACATCAACTGCAATTTTCCAGCATTGAAAAAAAAATTTATACTGCTAATGTGTGGTGGGTCTAAATATGAGAGGAATATATATCTTCATAATGCTTAATTCTAAAGGAGCAAGAAATGTATACAAATATGAGCCTTATAAAATAATCACCAAGATTTTCATTCAGATAATAACAATATAAGTAGCAATAAGCTCAGCATATATGTAACATAATAATATAATACCACATGACTAAACCCATTTAGAGCAAAATTTAGTGTTTTTTATGTCAGTCATTCTCTAAGGAGTTTGCATACATTTTTTCATTTAATCATCACTGTGACGCCATGAGGTAGAATTTTTCATTTTTATTTCAGTTTAGGTAACTGAGCTTAAACAGATTAAGGATGCTTGTTCAAAATCAGATGGATAGAGCTAGGATTAAATTCAAATCCATCTGAGTCAAAGCCTAGGTACTAATGAATGTTCTATAGGGCCAGTGTGGGGCTTTCTCAGGACATCAGAAATGTTTAATGTAGAAATGTATAAACTGTTCACTCTTTGGAAATCTGATTCATGAAATGATTATACAGCAGTTCTGCTATAATGCTTGCTTTGAAAACAGATTTTATCCTAATGCAATTGATATGCTAGGGAACAATTTGAGCATAACAGAAATTTCACTTTTGCTTATGTACAATTTCATCCATGGGAAACACTATGTGAACTCAGAAAACCACACCCAGCTCAGCCCAGCAGGAGAGAATACACAAATTGCACACTCCTCAAACATCTATATGCTACCTCAGTTCACCACGTGTTACAAGCCACAACCATCCACATCTGACGTTAGGACTTTCCATCTGATTTCAGGTAACTTCCCTGTAAGTTCCTTCTTCCACTTTGCAGTAACTCATGAGACTCAGCATTTTCTTCATGCACTTCCACAAGATAACTTCAGGTCTGTTGCAAAGCAAGGTGCCATATTTATTATACTAACTTTGTGTTTTAGCTCTCATTTTTATCAAGTTTCTAATTTTTTTTTTTGAGAGCGCATCTCTCATATTTATTGATCAAATGGTTGTTAACAACAATAAAATTCCTTATAGGGGGGTCAATGCTCAATGCACAATCATTAATCCATCTCAAGCCTAATTCTCATCAGTCTCCAATCTTCTGAAGCATAACAAACAAGTTCTTACAGGGTGAACGAATTCTTACATAGTGAATAAATTCTTACATGGTGAACAGTACAAGGGCATTCATCACAGAAACTTTCGGTTTTGATCACGCATTATGAACTATAAACAATCAGGTCAAACATGAATATTCGTTTGATTTTTATACTTGATTTATATGTTGATCCCACATTTCTCCCTTTATTATTATTATTATTTTTATTTTTAATAAAATGCTGATGTGGTAGGTAGATGAAAGATAAAGGTAGAAAACATAGTTTAATGTTGTAAGAGGGCAAATGTAGATGATCAGATGATCAGGTGTGTGCCTATGGACTAAGTATTAATCCAGGCTAGACAAGGGCAGCAAGATATCCACGGATGCAGAAGATTTCTCTCAAGGCAGGGGGGGTGAGGTTCTGAGCCTCACCTCTGTTGATCCCCAAGTTCTCACCTGATGGCCCCCCTGCGACTGTGCCTGTCTTAGGTTGTTCCTCCCTTGAGGAATCTTACCCGTCTCTGGCTAACCAGTCATCTTCCGGGGCCATACAGGGAAATGTAAAGTTGGTAAGTGAGAGAGAAGCCATATTGTTTGAAAAGGTTAGCTTTTTACTTCTTTGCAGATTTATGCTCTGTGGCTTCTATGCCCAGCACTTGTCTCGAGGTATCTTTACCACCTGGAGGTATTATGATACTTGGTAAATTCGATATGAGGCACGAATTCTATTTAAGGGTTGTAATGAGGAAGGAAGAGGAAAAGCTATAGAAGTAGCATATGGAAGAAACCATTGATTATTTCTTTGACATATCTTCTTGTAGAGTACCTTAAGTATGTATAGGTTTTAAACTACTAACTAATTTGCACACACATATTAACATAATAGGAATACGGTGACATAAACAAAGCAAATATATAATTACCATCCATCTCCAGTGAAGCCAAGAAAACCATTTAGGCACCCTAGGCATTTGTGAAAATTTGTCTATGATATGATGGATATTGTCCAACTGTACTTGAACAATCAGACAAATTAAAGCAGCCCATTTCTGGGATCTGTTCACATCCCATATGTTCTTTTAACTGTAGATAGTCTATAGTCATAAGATTTTGGAGTGCTACAACTTGTACCCCTCCCAACTCCTGGTTGAGTTCCAACAGTACAGATCCGGTCAAATTCGTTGTCTCACTGTATGCACATGCCAGCCTAGACATCTCCCTCCTCATTTCAATGGCAAGTCCAGGAGACGGTGGGCTGGATGCAGCCACAACCGCAGCATCGTCCGGATCCCTGTGGAGGCTTTTTGATGATCATCCCCTGGCACAAGTCCTCCAGAGAGTGCTGATGCCGGAAGCTCCTCCTCATATCGTATCTTAGTTCATTTTCTGGGTATCCAAGCTAGGCCTTGATCTTCTGCATAGAAACAAACAGACCCTTTGCCCACACTTTGACATGCCCTCTATACCACTGTGCAGAACTCATTGGAGGTCAGCACACAGTAACTGCTTTTTTTTTTTTATTAAGAGAAATCAAGTTCCTAATTTTTTAATGTGTCACTCATAACATGTTTGAGCATTTTGCCCACCTCCATTTCTCTCACAAGTGTCATGAATTTCATTGTGCAATTTTGCACAGCACCCGTGACTTTTAGGAATATGCACATAGCATTAGAGGCTGTATACCGCTTCTTGAATAAATGATATCCACGGTGTTGTTTAGGTGTCTTAGAGACATTTTTCCTAAAAGAGCTGATGATCATTAGTCGACAAGGACAGATTCTATGTGGGATTAGGAATGAAAAGTATCAGTAATCATAATAGTTTCTATTTTGTTGATGAACAGTTTCTATTTTGTTGATGAACAGTAAGTAATTAGCACAAAAACCAACATCTATGACATCTATGAAAATTAGAATCTGACTAGAACTGGTGAAAGATACTGTTTCCAAAAATCCATAGTATTTCTCTTCTGGTTTGTCAAACTTTTAATTTGTCTGTTTTAAAATGCCAACACTGACTTTTTAGTGAAAACCTGTTTGTTTAAAAAATAACACAGCTGTTAGTCATATGGTGTTTCACAAGGCAGAATGAGGGAAATCTGCTAAGATTAAGTTCAACATGATCAAGATGACTTCTCTTCCCGGTTAGAGGAAAACATTCTTCTTTGATGGGTAAAGATACAATATTTTATAGGTCAGATTCTAAGAATATATATAGTTTATTTGCCTAACAAGAGATGTTAATAAGACTTTGTGTTCAAAGCAATAAAAATGTACTCAGAACAAGGAAACCATCAGCATTCTGTCAGAAGATCTTTTTATCTTTAGTCTTAATACACCCATAATATGGCCTGAAGGTGTATATGGCTGATGACGTCCTCAGGGAAGAAAGGGAAGGGAAAAGTATTACTAGCTTATTAGGTGCCAGACTCCAAACACACACATGAAAACAACACAGCTATTAAAAATTATTTATTATTTTACTGCATTCTAAGTTATTGTTTTCTTTTTCTGGCTTTTTCAGGGATAATGTCTTATTCTTCTTAGTATATCCAGCAGGAAGTACTATCTTGACCTATGCAATGCAGTTGGTCCTTGAATAACGCAGAGGTTAGGGGTACTAACCCCCATTCAGCAGGAAATCTGTATAGTACTTTTGACTCTCCAAGAATTTAACTTCTAATAGTGTACTGTTGACCCGCACACAACATGGGTTTCAACAGTGTAGGCCTACTCATATGCAGATATTTTTCATTAAATATATCAGAAAATTGTTTGCGGATTTGCCACAGTTTGTTTCCATTTCTCTCAACTACCAATAGCTCTATGTAGTCTGTAAATGTGTGTGTAGCTTTTGATAATTTTAAACTTTTATAATAGATTTGTGTATATTTTGGGGTTAGTAAATGATAAAATAGATGAGTATCTATACATATTTTATGCATTCCTGATGTACCTAAGATTTTCTTAATTTTTCAGTTTCTGTAGAATATATAGTTCGTCTGTGGGTTTTTTTCAAATTGTCACAAATTTCCAAAAAAGTTTCCAATATGTTCATTGAAAAAAATCTGTATATAGGCACTCATATAGTTTAAACCCATGTTGTCCAAGGATCAGTTATAGTGTTAAGAAATGCAGAAGTAACCACGTAAGTACCTGCCTTTGATTGGGTACCCACTCTAAGTCAGAATTGGATTAGATGCTTTATGCGCATAACCTCCAATTGTTTCAACACCTGGAGGGTAATTGTGATTATCCTCATGAAACAGATGCTGCATAAGGCCCACTGACTTAACTTGGGCCACAGTGTCAGTTAAACTAATGAATATCTGCTCCCAGATCCTGCTATTTCATATGCTGGGCACAGTACAAATAGAATTAAATCTCTTCATCTCAAACTGCCCTTCACAAAATCTATATAATGTCTATTTCTTAGATCAAGACAAACTATTAAGTTTGCCATTTAGCACATATAGAGGACAGAAATATTAAGAGACAAAAATACCTTTGTTTCCAAATTGATTTACACATCAATGCTTTCTGGAGAGGGTTGGAATAAACACTTCAGTTTCTAGATATTTATTTAAATCAACTTTCACATTCCTTGGAGAAGTTAACCACAATTTTTTAAAGGAAATGTATAAGTATCTCAAGTTTGCACAAGATCCATTCACTTTGCTGTGGCTCGACATGGCACCCATTGTTTCTTCATAACCTCGCCAGAATCATGGTGGTTTGCACTGAACAACTTTCTCATTTTGAGTTATTCGTTCATCTTAGCATTATTTTTTTTCTTGCTTGTAGACTTTCAAAGTTTAAGCCTATTGAATTTATACTGTGGACAATATGCCAATACAGATGTCTCAGATATGACCCTTTTGAAGTCACGTTTCTTAGAATAAGCCATTAACCTTGAACAACATATTAAAGAGAAAAAAGTGAATAAGCAGGTTTCAAAATAAAGTCTGCAAGGAGGTGGTTTTGTGTTATAGCAAAAAGTGCATTCTTTTAACCCAGAATCCTGGAAAGTGGTCCCATGTCCATTGCTTCCTCCATTGGCAAAGCCCAGTTCTGAGTGAATCCTTTACCCACTTTCTCCACAACAGAACCAGAGCAACCATGCTTCGCATAAAATAAATAATCCGCACAACCAAACAGACTTCTTTTACATAATGTCTCGAAAATAAATATCAAATTTGTGCTAAGTAATGCCCAGGAGACCCACTGTGTCTCTAGTGAGCTCATTTTCTTATGCTTACAGGTCACAATTTCATATTCACTCAAGACCTAGGCAAATGATCGTGTTTTATACTCATGAATCATATTCATGGGATAGGAACTCCTTTCTCTTCTTGCTGCTCACACTGAAGTACGGTTTCTCTTCTTCCTTTCTGTTATCATGTATGAAGTGTCCCTCCTATTGTAAAAATTCATGTCTCTGTACTCCGATGCCATGCCCTCTAGTTTCTGAGAAACTCCACTGCTTTGGTGGTCTCTTACTTTCACTGTTTCCTTACTTCCTACTGGTGATTCCCGTTGCTTTTAAAGACCTTTCCTAGCAACGTCTCATCTTTAAAAATCCTACATTGATCCACCAATCTTCCCTCAGATTATTTCACCTACTCACAGAACTCCTTTGTAGTCAGACTTTCAGGGAGAATTGTCCAGATTCAATGACTCTAAATCTCACCACTTATTTTCCCTTTGGTGCAATTCAATGAGGTTTCCAACTTCCAGGATCCCATGAAACCTGTTCGTGAATTCCATTACTTACTTGCTTAAAAAGACATTGTATTTGTTAATATTTATTATACCGTGTGTAGTTAGTTTTAATTATTTTTGGTGTATATAAGTTCCTTTAGGACATGAAATATAGATCTTTCTTGTTTATTATTATATCCCAAAGCGAAGGGCTGTGACTATAAGTAAATATTTGTTGAATAAATAAATGAAATAGTTAAATTGGAGAATGCCATTCAAATTGTCAATTTTAATTCAAGGATGATGTTTAGGATGCATATATTTCAAAGAGGAAACAATATAAATCATTAGAGTTAAAAAAAATCACTTTCACTATTATGAATTGCTGCCTAAATGTTATTTTGTGGAGTTTGGAAGAATTATAATCTATTTCATTTTTCAATTTAGTTATGAATCTAAGATCAATACAATAAAAAGACTCCTATGACACCTAAATTGTATTATTAATGTGTGTGATAGCAGGAAATCACTCCAGGTCTGGATAGGCTTTCTAATAAGAAATAAAAAAACAATAATGTGCCCTTCTTGTTTTATACCTACCCTAAGGCTCCATGCTGTCTTTTCCAGGACTTATAGCCTTCATTTTATATTTTCAACTTGATTTCATCTGTTGATATATAGCTGTTCTGTCCAAAATAAACATAATACCAGCCACATAGGTAATTCAAAATTTTCTAGCAGCCACATTAAGAAAGGCTTTTTTAAAAGGGAAATTAATTTTAATGAAATATCTTATGTAACTGAACATGTATAAAACATTATTATTTCAGCATATAACAATATAAAATTATTAAGAAGGTATTTTATATTCTGATTTTCATATCAAGTCTTAAAAGCCCAGTGATCATTTTATATTCACAGAAGTTCTCAATCTGGATGCCAAATTTTCATCTGAAATATCCACCCAAACTTATAGTTCATAAAGTTTACATTTCAAAGAGTAATCATGTATTTAAGTTGTTCCAAATATGTATAAGTTTTCCAGTAACTGAGTTATTATTTTAAAATATAACTTAATTAAAATTAAAAGTCATATCTTTAGTCATGTTGAACACATTTCAAATGTTTATACTAAACGCATGTGCCTAGTGGCTACCATTTTAGATAGCACAGATATAGAGAAATAACTGAGCATAATTTGATCACCTTTTCCTATGGAAGCTTATATCCAAATATATAGTTTTGGTTTTAAAATGTGTATTAACTGTTAAGTGTCTACATGTGCGTCCAAACAAACACAGGTACAAATACTCTAAGTATCTGACATATAGCAGTGGTCAAGTGGTAGCTTTTATTCCCATATTTTAAATAGTTTCTATTGAATCTGACAGTAATCCTATTTAATAGAAATGGCAACTCTTAGCCCATTTTATAAAGTAAATACTCAAAATCCAGAGTATAAAGTTACCACAAAATATCTGCCCATATTTCTTTATAAAATCACTCAGGTAAGAGGAAAAACAAGACCAACACTCCACATATCCTCCGTCTTCACTTATTATTAAATCCACAGATATCTAATTCCATATCCACAAGAGCTCATCAAGTGTTTGCTTTGTTTTACTAGGTGGTGATTGCAGTAGTAGACACTAAAGAAAACATTTAAAAATTTTGTTGAAGAGACTTACATATGCAACTTAGACCATTTCAAAAAGTACTTTTTATTAATTTCATTTTTCCTTTGATTTATTAAGGGAAAAAGGCCCTGGAAATGTTATGCTTAAAAATACTTACTTATTAATAAAAGACATTTTAAAACAACTTCCTGTGGGGAAAAATCTAGTCAAGAAAAGAACACTTTTTTATATACTTGAATTGGCAAAAAATTGTTTAATGGTCTCTAAAATTTCTGGAATTTATTGGCTTATAGGTCCCAGGCAGTAAAATGGCATAAAATTGTATATTATTATTTTTTGGATAAAAAATAGGAGGAGTGTGGAAAATTACCATGGAAAATTAAGTCAGAGACTCAGGATGGGGCTGTTTTAGGAAACAATGTAAGAAATATACAGATGGCAAATACTTCCAATCAAAGTTTATTAATTTCCTTCCAACAATTTAACTTTCCTCCAAATATTTGATTATAAATTTCACTTATTTATACACAAAATCTAAACATATCAGTAAGAAATACCTGCCTATGAAAGCACTGGGTGCCCTAGTAATACAGATATATTTTAGACTATTGCAGGACTCCCCTTTCTGATTTGTACCTATGTGAAGAAAGAAAAGGTGCTCAAACCGTGGGGCCTCTGGAAAGAAATGTGGCCTAACTCTTCAAGACTGGAGTCCAGAGTGGAATTTTTCAGGGGTGGGGAACAGGAGGAGAGACTGTCAAATGAGGTACCCAAAGAAGGAGGTAAACAAAAATGAAGGAAAGATGAAAAAGATGTTTCCAGTGATGTTATTGTGGGTTATGGCTTACATCCCTTTTAAAGTTCTTTGACCTGTAAGTGAAGACAGGAATTCTTTTTAAAGTACCTTCGGTTGCTGGATTGTACTACTTGAGTAATTCAGGCTGAGCCAAAGCCATGTGGGGGCCATCATTTATATTTGCTCAAGTGACATTCTGGAGGTTATTGTTCATGGTTTCAACCCTATTGCATCCAGATCCAACTTAAAATATTTACTGAAAACCTGAGCCAAGTACATATTTCACTTCAGCTGTCTGGCCATTAAGCTTCTCAGGTAACCAGGCAGGCATCAGTGAGACAGGATCTACTATAGTTCTCAGAAAGAGATGTCCAGTTCACAAAGATGACATGCAGATGGCACGGAAATAGAAAGTCGAATTTTTGTAGAGAAAGGAGGCTTATGTGATATCATGTGCGTCTACTTCACTGATGAAATTTTAAATCCCTCTTATGAAACTGTACATTGTAAATGAAGCAATTCTTGAACACACTGAAGAATTGCACGCTCTTTCAACCGAGAGGAATGGTCGATGGCTGACTTGTTGGGATTTGACCTCACAGGCAAAGAGCTGGCACCCTTCCCTCCTGTTTCTTGTGGAACTTGTGATCTGTTAGGGTTTTGCAAGCCAGGGTAGGTTGTAATTCCTAATAGAAACTAGAGAAATCCAGTGGACCCAAATCATATGATCACCTAATAACGAGTCAGCAAGTGAGTGCTAATTATTAAGACTGAATTTTAGCGCTACTGGGGTGGGGAGGCAGTGCATTTTCAATCTTTACCAGGGGTGTATCGGGGAGGTAACCCGGAGAAGGCACATATAATTGTTATTACCAGCTCCTCAGCACTGACGGCTTCGTTACATTAAGCGTGTGCTTTTTAAATGTTTTCACTTCACAATTTTCAAAATATCTTGTATGATAAAGTCTAATATATAAAATGGATCTTGCAAACCTGCTCCCTGATAGAAGTGGGAGTGGGAAACTTTGCCGGCCAACCGCCCACTCTGCTTCTTTCTCTTCTGCGGCAAGTACCCTAAGGCAATTCCAAAAGCTGCTTTAGGACTTAGCGAAGTGCATTTTCAAAAATCACAGCCCCAGACCAGATCTTTTTAATTTCCTGGATCCCAGCCAGTTGCTGCCAAATTATTAGGCAAAGTCCTAACTTCTCATTCAGTAGATTTACCTTCAGGTGGGGTGGTGGAGGGGACACATACTTTTCATTGAGTTATTTTGCTGCTTTTACTAATTAATTGTCTTTAATAATCATAAGGACACACAACTACTGACTGCCTACTGTGTGCTCACTAGTTTGTAACCTGATTACATGACCCCATTTAATCTTCACTATGACCCTATAAAGTAGAAATTATTATTATTATTAATTTTCTAGTTTTCCAGTTGAGGAACTGAGGCTGATAGAGATTAAAACACCTTTGCAAAATGCATGTAACTAGTGAGTTCATAACTCAGTTAGGGTTCAGACCCCAAGTCTTTGGGACTCCACCATCTTCCTACAGAGCCCCCGTCTGCTCTTGCCACTGGTGTCATCCTTGACACTTCAGATAGTCATTTCTAATTTCCAAATCAGTATTTTTGTATGTTGCACTCATGCTGCTGTTTTCCCACCATTAATTTTACCTGAGTATGTCAATGTTTACTCTTAACAAATCAAAATTATTAGTAACACACCCTAAATATATTAATAGAATATGTTAAAGACTGGTTAGGTCCAAACACTAGCTTAGCACGTTGATAACTGCAGATTTGCCTAAGTGGCTACCACTCGTCTGTCTTGATAAAGTGGTTCCTGTAAAGGATAGGCCTGCTAATGCACAAAGTGCTCTGGGCATTACCTGGCCAGGGCCGTCATTATTCACACCCAAGCATCCAATGTCTTTCCCAGCTTTCATGGGGAAAATTATATCCATTTACCAACTTTTTGCAGCCCCAGCAAAGCTTGTTAATCAGGTGCAAGCAGGCTGGGCTGCTGTTCTAGGAGGCTGGAAGCAGGGTTTGTGAGTTCTCTGCATTCCTGAGACTCACTGGAGGGTGCACCTGGTCTTAGTTAATTGGGTGAAAGAGTTTTGCTGTAAGGTGAAAGGAATTAGTGACAGGTTTCCTATTCTCTCGACCCCCTGAGGTGAGATAAAAAACTTGACTGGCTTCCCCGTTTTACAATTGGGGAAAGACATAATTAAGGGAAATATGGTATAGCATGAAGTTTTTCCTTGTTTGGGGATGATAAATTCAAGAACATAATTTAGATGACTGCTGGGTTAGCTGGCTTTGTTTTTAATATTTGGTTAGCAAGCAGTAGAGACAACCAACTAGATCATTCGGTGCCATTGGGTTATAAATTTGCCATTATGTGATTTAGCTGAGTGATGTTGAATAGGTCCTATAAGTTTATTGGAGTTCAAGAAAGGAAACCATCACACCTGGCTAGCTCTGACATAAGGAAAGTGCCCTATGGGAGTTGGTTAGACCTTCTAATATAATCAATGGCCTGATGCTATGCAGCAAAAAGAAATAAAAGACTTGACTTGGAAAGTGTGTTAATTCTTTGGGGCTATTTAGTATAATTCAATGCACCATATAGTTCCCCAAGGTATTGAAAGAGTTAAAGTCCCTGAACAAAATGAAGAATTACTCCCTTTTTCCTGGAGAGATCAAGCCCATATGTATAGAGAGGACTTTATTAGCAAGGGTATTAAAATTGGTTTCACTGTAAGCAATTTTCCTAGGTTCCATTTCTGTGCCATCTGTCCTTTATTCTTTACCAGTAAAAGCAATAAAATGTACACATTCACTAAAGAAGACAAGAATAGAGTTTTATGGCATTCAAGGGACATTAAAATTCCTTTCTCTTGTAGAATGTATCTTGATCTTTCAGAATACTGTTTTAGCAACTGATTTGTAATATATCTATGGCAAATTGTTCATATTTTATGTTCGTGGTCACAGAGAAAAACTGGGTAAAGCCATAAACAAAACAAACCCCAAGTAATGTAAGCAAAATTGCCACTGAGAATACAAATGCTGGTTGTAGTTTTAATATAGAAAGAATCATAACAGATGACATAGGAAATAGGGCTAACCTTGCCTTCATGGCCAGTTTATATTTAGAAAAAGAAAAAGACATTTAAATGAATAGAAACTGGGTCTGTCAAAGAAATGCTCCTAATTTCCTGGCCTTAAGGTCTGGTCACAATAGAAATTCATCGATAAAAAAGAATCAAAAGATTCAGTCATCCATGACCACTGACATTTCTTCTTGCTAGTAAAACACCTGCCTTAGTGCAGGTCAAGACAGGTCTCCTACCTTTCCCTCTCATCTGTGCCTTTGCCTGGACTTACTTTACTTACATGAAGTACTTTCCTGTACGTGTTTAACCTTCAAACTAGTAGCACTTATCAGCTTAAGCTGAATAAAAGTGTTCAGTTGTACTTTCAACATCCAATCCAATATCTTCTCTATGTGTAATAGAATCGTATTAAATACTGCCACGAAGAAATTAGGCCTAAAGGAAGAAAAAAAAAAGTATGTCTGTTTAGTGCTAGAGTTTTGACCTTTATAGAATTTGGATATGCCATTTTCTGATATCTTGTGGGCTGCAACATATCACTTTAGGATAGTATTAATATTCTGAACTGAACCATTTTAATGCATCAATCTCAAATTATTTTTCAAAGAAATAAAGAGCATGATGCATGTTATTCAACAAGAGAAAATCAAGGACAGGAAGCTTAACTTTACTTCCTAAAGTTGTTCTTTGAGGAGGAAATAAGTCAACGATAGAGCTTAAAATAACATACCATTGATTTTTCTGGGACATCACATCACAAGTATTTCATTCAACTGCATGTTTCACACTTTACCAGAATGGGGTGGCACCTTATCTCTCTGGGCCTATAGGGTTTTTAAAGCCCTTTCTTCATTATCTAATTTGATCTGCAGAACAACCCTTATGCCAGGCAGTTTCTCTGAACCTCGGTTTTCTCTGTCCTAAAATAAGGATGTGTAGATTACCCAAGCCTGAAACCAGTCAACTGCTGAGCGAGTTCACCCATCTAGAAAGGGCCTTCCCTCTACGTTGCATCCTTTGTTAGAACATGGAAACAGAAAATGCTTCATGATTTTCTAAAACAATACTTATAAATAGCATATTTAGTTTTTTTCATCAGAAACATAAGTAATACATGACTGTTGCCAAATACGTAGAGAATACAGAGGAATAAAAAGTATAATCATCTTCATGCCTCTATCAAAATAAAAATATGAACATTTTCTTTCCAATCTCTCACCTGTACATTTGTGGCATAGCTGATAAAATCCTGCCTTTTCATTTTTGTATTTTTGTATGTTTTACTTTTGTCTATTTGTATTCTGATTATTTCTACTATAATTATAATGATAATAAAAACTGTGAATTTCATTTTAATAGTGACTTAACAATAGCAACTACATATGTTAACATCTATTTCACTATTTCATATTTGGATATATAAACTTTTTGAAGTGAGTATGATAAATGAATACCTTGGTTCATATAGTATTGAGTGAATTTAATGTTAGTTGCTTAGAGTTTTCTAGAGGTATAATTTGCCAGTTATGAAAATAAGTGTTTTAAAAGCTGTTGATGGTCAAAGTTCTTTCTGGTAATGGGGTCCTTGGTCCCTGAATGCCGGCATCCAAATCTCAGTTCTAAGTCTTATTCTTGTTACGGTTTTTAAACTTTACCAAAATATTTAACTATTTTGATCTTCAGTCTCTTCATATTTAAAGTGGTGACTGTAATGCAGATCATAGAAGTCATTGCTTTGAGTTTTAAAAGTTAATACAATATGGGACTTAGAATGATGCTGACATGTATCATTAAATACAGTAAATATTACATATGAAATACTCTAACACCATGTATAAAGACATTTATTGTACATGCCTCATGACATCATAATGTTTATTATTAAATTCAGATGTTAGAATGCATGTTTCATCTAAGTCCTACAGACAATAAATCATGTACTGAGGAAATGCTGAAAGATATATGAACTCTTATAGTATATCACCTATACAGGGGGGTAAAACAAGTGATAGTAAACATCAACTCCCTATCATGTCAAATTTCCACATTTTTTTGGATCAGTTCATGGTTCTCTAGTTTGTTCTGTTAGTCAATTTTTGTCTGTTCCATAACCACAGTATTAATTTTAATAAATTTATTGTAGCTTACTATTTCATCCGCCTGTCCTTTAGGAGTTTCTTGGCTGTTTTTGGCCACTGCATTTCCATATTAAATTTAGATGTGTGTCAAATTCCATTTCAAAATAAATGAGAATTTTTGGATTTTGCTTGAAATTGAGTTTTGTCAATAGATAAACTTGATGATACTTGAAATATTTGTGATAAATAATTATTTTCTAATAGATGAACTAACAGGTCTTCTATAATGTCTCTCAGTAAAATATTATAATATCACCACAAAAAATATTCTATAGTTTTTTTAGCTTACTCCTAACACTTTTTACTTTTGTACTATTTTAATAACACTTGCATATGAAATGGAACTTTTTTATATACTTTTTGAGAAAACTTGATAAATGCCTAATAAGTCATTTGTATTTCTACTTAGTTATATCATTTATACATAGGAACCATGTTATAACTTTTATTTTCAATTCTTATAAGCTTTAATTATGTTTCTTATTTTGTTGCAGTGACCAGGCTTTGCAGTAAAATTGGAAGAATAGTGGTTCAAATGTACACACTTACATTATTCTCAATCTTAAAAATTCATTCCATCAGAGATTGATCATTACCATACCCTTCACTACTGCCCAGAAGATACCCATTTTTTGGATTAAGGAGATTCACCTATATTTATAATATCCTTAGATTTTAGCATGAAGGGAAATTGAATTTTATCAGATTTTTCTATTTAGATAATCATATAAGGTCATTTTTTAGTGAATTTAGTCAATAAATTGTCCTCTGTTAAATTTTTACTTCTTAGATAAACTCAGCTTTGTCATGGTAGATTATAATTTTTAAGCATTCCTTAATTAAGGTCACTGCTATTTTACTATTTTTCGGGATTTCTTAATCAGTGGCATGAGAGTTTAGCTTTTATTTTTTCTTTCTCCTGTCTCTATTGAGTTTATATAACTATATCATCCTAATTTCAGTGAAATAAATTAAGTAGTCAAAATGTATAGTTATCTTCCTTTTTACCTCATTGTGGAGTAGGTTTTTTATAAGTAAAAATATCTATTTCATAAATGTTTGACAGACATCATCATTAAAAATGTGTAGACCCCCCAAAAAATGCATAGATCCATTTTTTTCTCTATTTTGTTTGTTTGTTTTGCTTGTGGGAAACTATCTATTTTTTAAGTCAATACAAAACTTTTCAGATTGCCTAATTTTTCTTAAAATTGTTTTGGTGACCTTGATAAGATTGTTCACTTCACCTAATTTTTAAAAATTAAAAAAAAAGCTGTCTTATCCTAATTTTTAAAAATTAGAAAAAATAGTTGTTTCTAATATCCTCTTAATTTTTTAATGACTCCATCTCCTATAGTTATATCTACTTAATTCAAATGATTTTTTTACTCCTTTTCGCTTTTTTCTTGATAATTATTAGCAGAAGTCTTTTAATGTTAGTGTTAGGTAGAAAGACATGAGCAGCAAAGAAGGAGAAGATGAGGTTTAATGAAAAAGCCACCCAGTTAGGGGGACCCACTGAAGACAACAAGGCTTTCAGGTAGGTAACCTCTTTGCCCAGGGGACCAGGCCAAACTGGTCCCAACCACATCACAATGCAGGGGCAATGGAACAGAACTAAGAACCACCCAAACCATGCTTCATAATAATCTCTTTAAAATAAAATTGCAGTTTTGCTCCCCTTCATGGGCTTTTCTCTGTGCCTTTTGGTAAAAGACATGCACACCAAGAGGACTGGATGTATAACTAGAATGACTGTCAATCAAATGACCTCAACCTGTCAATCAAAGAGGTTCCTCCCAGCTAAGGCATGATAAATAGACCCTCCCCTGAAAGTTGGGTGCCTTTGTCTACCTTGACTCTGGGCCACTCCTCCCTTGGAGTGTATTCAAATGAAACTTTCCCTCTGCTTTGTTATTGTATCTCTTGCCTTTCAATTAGTTGTTTCCGATGGGCACAAGAACCAAGAAGAACAAGCTTGACTCACAACAAAAGAACCCACTTTTGATTCTGTTGACTTACTCTATTTCATATTTGCTTTATTTCACTAGTTTCTCCTTTTTCCCTAGTTATCATCTTGTTACATACACTTTAGTAAGAAACATTAAATGGCAGTGAGCTGGGGAGAAGCTTCTCGCACATAACCTTCCTGGCCACCTTTCTGGTCATTTTATCTTGAAGAGCTTTTGATTCCCTTTTTTAAACAGCCCTGTACCTAATTATACTAAGGTTCACTGCTAGTGCAGTACTTCATTGCCCACTTTTGTGGCAAAACTTCAGTCTTCACTCCAATCAAACCAAAACTCAAGTGATAATCTGCAGTCATGTATTTTGTTTCTATTTTGTCCTAAGTCAATAGCTTCACAATGTTGCTTTTAATACCATTTAATTTTTCTTTAATTTAGTAATTTAGTTACATGAATAACTTCCTCTGGTGCTATAGTCATATAAACAAAATTTCTTAAACAGTTTTATAATTTTGTTATTTTTCTCATGACTCTTTCCTAAAATCATTATAACATGCCATTTACTTGTAAGTACATGTTGCCTGTTTCCCTGTTACTTGTCTCTGACTACTTTTCAGTACATTTTTCATTTTATTTAACATTTCGTTCTTTCTTATTAGAGAATAGTTGCTCATCTAAATATACTTGTTTCCTTGAAATGTAACATATTTGGTGACAAGTGACTATTTAGACACAGTAATAAACTTTTTAATTTTCACCAAGAATTCTCAAATTTTGAGGACACTCAAATACTCTCTTTGCATGGTCACTTTTCATTTGCATGTGTATGTATGTGTTTCTCATCTTAAATTTCTTTTGGAAGCAGAAATTTGGATGGAAGAATTCCCTGTGGAATATCAGCTCCAATTGTGAATGCTACAATTTACATGATAAAATCCACCCTTAAAACTTCCTCACTTTTTCATCTGACCCTAGAGAGTTCCTTCTGTGATAAATGTGGGAACATTTTTATGGGCCAGTTTCTAGCAACAGAAGAATGTGCCTTATTCTCTGTACTAACACAAGTACTTAATATACTCCTATGAATTTATAAGTAGCCTTTTGTTCATCAACAAAGGCATTTCAAATCCTTGGACCAGTGAACTATGGTAGTTTTAATCCAGATTCCTACTTTAAACAATAGAGTCCAGTTATGGTATTCAGGAATCCCAATTGCCCAGTTGGAAGAAGGAAAAATTAATAATAAATGATAGGCTCCTAAAAGTTGAAAATTTATTTTATTGAAGTATAGTTGTATACAATATTATATTGGTTTCAGGTGTACAACGGTGATTCTACAGTATATGCATTACAAAATGCTGACCACTGTGAAGGTAGTTACCATCTCTCACCATATAAAGTTATTACAATCTTATTGACTATATCCCCTATGCTGTGCTTTTCATTCTTATAACTTACCAATAAAATATAAGCTGCTGAAAGTTGAAAAATTTAAATCTCACTACAAAAGATAAATATAAATATAGACCTCATGATATCATCTGTAAAGAAAACACATCTTGCAAACAGGTGGCATTTGTGACAACTGGTTTGTTTTTCTTGGTGTCAGTATCTTCAGGAGGCACTTTTCCAAATTTTCATTCTAGATCAAAGAGAGAGAAGAAGGCCACAAAGATAGTAAGAAGGATTGGAATGTTTCCATGGTTTTTCTCAAGTGAGTTAAAATTATTTTAATAGCAGATATGATGAAGTAGATTTATTATGTTTGAATTTTAAAGTTTTTCTGTTTTAATCTGAAGGCTGATATTTTTATGATCTGGGGTGTGTGTATGAGGTGGGGGGAGATGTTCTCTTCTGAGCACAGCTGACATCTTTTTCTTTTTCTTTCAAACTGTTGAGGCTATGAGGGACCCGAATACAGCCATGCAAAGAAAAAATAATAATAATAAAATATGTAATAGGAACCAGGTACTTGGAATTCTCTAGGAGCTTGAACTTTTTACCCTTCTAACACTGTTTTGTTATTTTTTTAGCCCTCTTTCTCAAGATATCAATCTATCTATTAGTCGCCACTAATTCCTTTGAGGATTATCTTCAAAAAGTATGTGAGTGTATCTGTGTGTGTGTTCATTTTTAGTGCAATGAATTGGATTGATTGGCTGAAGCTCTCCTAAGGAAGAAACTAAAACAAAAATATATGTCACTAAAATTTAAAGTTTAGATTTATCTTTTTCATCTCCTTTCTTCCTCTCTCACAGGGTAGTTTCCTAGTAATTCAATCTTCCTTTCTTACTCTGGATGCATCACTACTGCTTTACACTTGGCACTGGCCTCTAACCTTTCTGGCACCCGACGAGAAGGTACTTGATACGCCTACTGACAAATCATGAACTCTAGAGACCCAGAGATCTTTGAAATAGAATTGCTGTAATAGATGCCAGCCTGAAAAAAGACTGAGTCCTGAGGCAGGAAGTTTCTGCTTCATTAGCAGCAAGTCCAGTTAACAGAAACTCATCCACTATTCTTGAGAAATAGAGAACATTTAGAAGGATTTCAAGGAAAGAAAATTGTTTAAACTCACACTGACTACGGATAAGGAAGGAGGACTTATGCAAAGTGGGAAAGTTTGGGGATAGGCGGTGTAACTACAAGGGGAAAATCCTGGAGCAAAATACGTTTGAAATTGAAATCAGTCAAAGGGAGTAATAAAGTGGGAGGAACCCATTTATTTCTTACAAGCATGTCTCTGGTGACCTGGCTGCAGAAGAAGAGGCCTCCACCCAACCTCTCCGGTCCAGATAAGCCTTCACTCGCCATTGTAATTACTTATTGATGTGGGGATGTACTACTTCTCTCCACCCTTTGGAAACACCTATTGTGTGTAGATGCACTAAAGACAGGCGAGAGATTCTGGAAAAACTGCAATTTTACCCCCACAGGTGGTTAGTCCATAAAGAAGGCTAATGGATTGGTGGTTGGGTGATAGGCACTGTTCATGTGTACCAGGGATGCAGTGGTCCTGATGGCCTTCTAGATAATTGTGGAGGCTCTGGTTAACTACAGCCAGTGGCTATTGTTTGATTGTGTTTCTGCCCCATTAACCCACCCTTGTTGCTTAATTTTAGGACATCTCAGATTTTTTTCCTTATCATTATATAAAGGTAGAAATGCTCTTATACATGTCTAGCATCTACGTAGTTGGTTTCATGGAACGTTTGACAAAGGACTACATGTCACTGCCTCATCTTAGTTCATGTACTAGGTTATTGTTCAATCAGATTATGAATCTGATGAGTCTTCATTTCTTCACCATTTAATGACAGGATATCTCCATACTTTTTATCCAAGTTGTATTATGCAAACCCTATGCCTAAATGAGCATTTTTTTCTCCCTCCCTTCTTTATACTCCTTGTCGTCCCTTATGATACACATACAAATAGAATGATTTAATTATTCCTCTTAAGTAATAAATAGGATTAAAGTTTGAATGTTTGTAGTTCAAAATTACAAGGTGTGCAATTTGTTGTATGAAATTTGTATATTTGTAATGAGGAGGGTGATAGACATTTCTTCTTGTGTTTCTTCATTTTTATTTATCATGGTCATTTGGATCTTTAGGTGCTAGTTTTTATGTGGTTTTTCTTTACTTTTAAGGTAAATTAAGTTCCCAACTTCCTCCAAAACATTTTGAAGCTTTGTTTTGTTTTTGGCCTGATTTATACCTGCAATGTTTTAGTCATTTGGCAAGGTGGGAAGTAATGAGAAGCTTGGCTTCCAACATACAAAATACATTTTTTTTTAAATGGAATGATTTATTCCAAATAAAGTGACATTTCCAAGGCTACACAGCAAGTGGGCAGCAGAAACAATAGTAAAACCCATGCTTCATGACAACCAAACAGAGCTGGTGCTGTACTACCACAAAAACCCACGGCTAAGTTGGCACTCACGTGTGGTGCCATGTGCACTGTGCTATACACACACACGCGAGTCCTTACGATCAAAGTACGATGAGATGTCTCACCAGTGTTTTTATTTTTTCCTAAGTGTCCCCAGAGCCCTAGCTGCTATTTTATATTTTCACTCTTTACTATTAATTTTTTTTAACTGGCTCATTTCCTCTTTTCCCTGGGTTTTTTTTTTTAATTGTATTTATTTATTTATTTATTTATTTAAATTTTATTTTATTATTTTTTTTGAGAGGGCATCTCTCACATTTATTGATCAAATGGTTGTTAACAACAATAAAATTCTGTATAGGGGACTCAATACACAATCATTAATCAACCCCAAGCCTAATTCTCAACAGTCTCCAATCTTCTGAAGCATAACGAACAAGTTCTTACATGGTGAACAAATTCTTACATAGTGAATAAGTTCTTACATGGTGAACAGTGCAAGGGCAGTCATATCACAGAAACTTTCAGTTTTGATCAAGCATCATGAACTATAAACAATCAAGTCAGATATGATTATTCATTTGATTTTTATGCATGATTTATATGTGGATCCCACATTTCTCCCTTATTATTATTATTTTTTTTTAATAAAATGCTGAAGTGGTAGGTAGATGTAAGATAAAGGTAGAAAGCATAATTTAGTGCTATAAGAGGGCAAATGTAGATGATCAGGTCTGTGCCTATAGACTAAGTATTAATCCAAGCTAGACAAGGGCAACAAAACATCCATGGATGCAGAAAATTTCTCTCAAAGCAGCGGGGGTGAGGTTCTAAGCCTCCCCTCTGTTGGTTCTCAATTTCTCTCCTGATGGCCCCCCTGCAACTGTGCCTGTCTTGGGTTGTTCCTCCCTTGAGGAATCTTACCCGTCTCTGGCTAACCAGTCATCTTCCGGGGCCATACAGGGAAATGTAAAGTTGGTAAGTGAGAGAGAAGCAGTATTGTTGGAAAAGGTTAGCTTTTTACTTCTTTGCAGATTTATGCCCTGTGGCTTCTATGCCCAGCATTTGTCTTTAGGTATCTTTACCACTTGGAAGAATTACGATACTCGGTAACATACTACATTTTTAATTGTGATCAAAGTCTCTTTAAGAGGTTTGCTCTTACTAAGTTTCCAATTACCTTAATTGAGATCCTTCTGTACTTCCTTTCTGAATGTATTCTTAATACTGCTCTCAAATTAAAAATTGAAGAATAATTAAGTATTACAGTGAGGAAGACTTTTTTTTAAGAAAGTAATGTGTTCTCAGGAATGTTGGAAACTTCTATTATAATGAATCAATAATAATATCACATTTTACACTCAATGAGACTTCTTGGGTTTTTGTGGGGATGGGCGATTATGTTGTTATTGAAGGATTACCTTTTAATTAGTCCCTCAGTTTCAATCATGGTTTATACCATAGCCAAAATCATTTATTTTCAAAAGTACAAAACATTTAACTATGTTTTCATGATCATAAAACTAGCATGTTAGGTAAGTATCCTTTAAGTAAATTAAGAAGCCACATTTATAAACTGAGAAAAACAAAGATCTACAAATTATCAGAAGCTATGGTACATGAAAAATGTTACCAAGTTTGCTGAATTTAAAGCATCAGAAAAAACCTGGGGATACTGTTAATGTTGTTATGCAAATTGCCTTAGATTTTTAGCTTACTACAATTTAGGTAATTATTTTAACTATTTAACTGTATTAATTTAAAAAAATCTTCAGATGCTAATTGTAGCTATATATACCAATCATCGACATGAACCCTAGTTGCAATATTAGTGCCAGTAACTTTAAATAGTCTCTGATTGTTTTGATGATTAGAAATACAATTTTTATCTGATTTCCAGGAAAGTCATTTAATAAGGAGCGAAGTGATTAAAGTAAAATATTAAATCTTGAAATCAGGAGTGTTGAAATGTTGATCCCCCTATAGAGATCTTATATGAAATTAAATATTATAACAATAGAAGGATCAATGATAGTATATCAAATAATGAAAAATATTCAAACTCAATATTTTTTAAATAAATTTTTATTCTATTTTCTCTTTCTTCTTTTCCTGTAGATAAGCAAAAAGATTAAAGCAACTAGTCTGGAATAGTTATATTATGTAGCATCTATGTTCCCTTTATAGATTTTTTTTCTACATGGAACTCTTCTCTTGAGACCATGAATATCTTGGAGCTGATGGTCACCAACAATATTTTCATTTACTTTGCCTACTTCCCATTCAAATAAATAAATAGATAAATGTAAAATGTGACTGAGGACATTAGCACTGGCTTTAATGTGGATAGCTAGACTGCAGATTTCCTGGTCATTTCTCTCTTCTACACTAGTTTAATTATTTGCACAAGCAAGAAATTAAAGATTGTTTAAACATATATGAATATAATTGACTTGGCATATCAGGGAGAATGGAGAGATCACCAGATGTGTTTGATGTTCCAACACCTTCATTCTCTTCTTTTGTTTGATTTTTTGAACAGATCTTAACTACCTGAAAAAAGGACATACAGCTAACAAACTTTAAAGACATAATTATGTAATTATGCATAGTTAAGTTTGCCCAAATATACATTAACTAATATAGAAGAGTAGGTTGGCTTGAATAATCAGTAGCTTTGAATTCTAAGATAATCAGATTTTACTCTGTTGTTAATAGAAAACCATGATTACAAGACTTTTTCCTAATGTATAAACATCCTGTATGAGAAAATGATACAAGAATTATTGAAGACATGGCATATCTAGCTTAGACATTAAGAAAAATACATAAAATACTTAGTACTAAAGCAAACCAGTAATTGTATACATTTTTTTATAAAATGAGGAAATGGAACGCTGTTCTTTTCCAAAATACAGACATTGTATTTGCCAATAATATGATCCTTCCACATAAAAAAATTACGCATTATCTACAAATTACTAGAAATCATGAAAGAGTTCAGCAAGGTAGTTGGATAGCAAATCATAATACAAACACAAAAGCATTAATTACATTTCCGTTTGAACAAAAATATTGATGTAATTAGAAATCATATCTTGTAATTTTAAAAAGACATGATTAAACATGTATTCATTTGCCAGAGCACCATAATGTATTTTAAGAATAGATTGAACATAATAATGCAGTGCTATATAAAAATTATTTTAAAAATTATTTTAAAATCACAAAAAGATATTTAAATATGTTAAAGAAGCCTCAATTAATAGAGCCATATTTATGCCATTGTTATGAATAAAAAATGCAATATGGTAAAAGAGAGCAACCCTTGGTTGCTGGTCTATGGAATCAATGTAATTCCAAGTAGGAACCAACAAGTCGAATAGGTCAGTTCTAAACTGTATATGAAAGAGTAGAATACCAAGAATAGGCAATACTTGTAGAATAATGAAAAAAATGTTAAAAACTTGGCCTTAGAATAACTAAAGTGCATTATAAAGCTATAGTATTTTATAATGTGGGGTACTGGCTAACATTTACAAGTTGATCAATAGAAAGCCTAGATACAGAACCCATATATACACATATTGAAAGTTGAGGTTTCAAACAAGTGGCACGGTAGCATTGTAGATTGTAGAAAAAGAATGAATGACTTAAAATTGAAGGGCAAATCAAATAACTCTTTGAAAAAATGTAAACAGATCCGTAGCTCATATCATACACAAAACTTCCAGACTTGTGTGTGCAAAACAAAGTTTAAAAATTTAGAAAAGAAAAAGGAAATGTGTGATTTGGGAGTACAGATGAATTAAACTTAGAGAAAATACTAATTATACTAATTATAATTAGGACCTTGAGTTTATCAAATAGACTCTATTAAGTAAATGAAAAAAACAAATCATGTATTTAGAATATTTTCATGAAAAATATAACTAACAAGAAATTAGTATTCAGCATATATAACATTTTGTATATATCAGTAAAAACAACAAAAAACTACAAACAACTCTGGAAAAATGGGCAAAAATAGAGACATTTCAGAGAGGAAATATCAAATGCCAATTAGCATATAAAAAGCTTGCAATTTATTAGATGTCACTTTACATGATCCCATTTCAAACACTTCAGATTAGCAAAATTTAAAGTCTCAAAATACCAGATGTTTTGACAATATAGCACAATGCACATTCATTAACTTCTGAAGATAGTACAGAAAAATAAGAATTAGTTAGTGAATTTGAACATGTATATGCTCAGCAATTATGCTTTGCCATAGAGAAAATTATCCATAAATACGAGGACACATGGGAAAAAACCTGGAGAAAAACAAATGGAGATCAAACATAATGTTGATTAATAAATGAGAGTATGTTCACTCAAGGAATATTTTTAAAGTAATGAAAATAAATGAGCTACATGTAAAACATATATAGATCTTTAAAATATAGCATTTAATAGAAAAAGAGCATTATAGAATACAAACTACAAACTGATTCCATTTGTATAAAGTTCAGTTCAAGCAGAACTAAACAATATGGTGGGGTTAGTTTAAATAGAGGGAGTGGGGAGGAATAAACACACAGCTACTATAGAATTGGAACTATTAGTTTTATAATTAATAATACTAGCTTTACAACTAAAAATTAGTTTTAAAATTTTCACTTTAATTTTTTTGCATCAAAATTCACATATGTATCATACAAAATCTGTTCTATGCTTCAAATTATACTAATATAAATTTCAGTTAGCATTGACCCTCCCCCATCCCATCCACAAAATGTGGACAGATGGTATTAATGTTATATAAACCTGGAAACATGCTAATCTGGCACTTACTAGCTGTATAGACTAAAAGAGATTAGAAACAGTCTTTTAAGGATAATATATTACTTTCCTCTAGTGTTTTATAAGAAAGAAATAAGTAACTTTGATATAATGGGTATACCACAGCGCTTTGATAGTAAATGCTCCACTTCAAGTATCTAATTTTTAAATATTATGGTGATACATTATACAAAACGATTTCAAATTAGTTTGCAACTTCGGTGATAGAAAGTGTTTTGAAGATCATTTTTAAGTTGGGATTTGAAAGACGTGAATTTGATTGGCAGGCAGGAGAAAGAGGATAACTTTATCATGAGGATGTAAATGTGTCAGAAGATTCAAATGACATACAGAAAGGAAGGATGGTAGAAATGGAAGAAAGAAGATAGATTGGCAGACACATAGAAAATTTCAAAATTACAAGTTCGATGGCAAAAGAAGGCCTAACACATAATGAACCAAGACGTTTGACACCGGGTTGAGAAATTGTGTCTTCATAGGAGTAGAGAGGATGTTGGGGTTGGGACATAGTTCTTTGCTTTTGATAAGAATGTCCCAAAATGTGTGGCACAGCTGAAATCTGTAAGTGAATTGCAGGTGTGCTATATGATAGCCATTATTTTCAGAATGGTTTTTGTTTCCTTCCTTCTTTCGCATTTGATGTGAAAAATTAACCAAATGCTGATTCTTGGTGAAATTTCATAATGAATCATTGTTTTTAGGAAAAAATAATAATTTTATATTTTAAAAGAAATCGTGACTGAAAAATGTAACCAATAATTTCGGTGAAGACAAATGGTATAGCACAGAACACAGAAATGGATTGAAACATTTTGATCATATATGTATCTAAAAAATTGTATTTTTGTTTTGTGCATTTTCCAGAAATTTAATTGGAAATAGTATTTCAGTTTCCCATGTTGCTTACTCAGTGCATTAAAATTGTTGATGCAAACTAAGTTATGTTATTCTTAAAATGACCCACTGCATATGGCCTTCTCTTGGTACCTCAAAAAGCAGTGTTGGGAACGAGGACCGTGGTGCATGTGATTCATCGGAGAGGTGATTGGAGGAGGCACGAATGAGGGAGTGGAGAGAGGAAGAGGGAAAGAGACAAGGCAGTATGAAGTCACATTGTGACTGTCTCTGTGGGTGGCAAAGACATGGGCTGCAAGGATGTGGCACTCCCAGGATCTCCCTCCAATCCACAAGAGGCCTCATTGACTTGCCTGTCTGGAAAGAGTGGCTGGGACATCTCCATCTGCCCCAACCCCCAAAGGTTGCAGGTGACTCTTGGAGGGTATTAATTCTCCTGCACTTTCCAGCTGTATTTAGGTCTGAATTAGATGGTTTTCTTTATTTTAGGGAGTGCCCTAAGACAAAAAGCAAAAATATAACGTGGTGTGCTTGACAAGTGCCCCACCTGAGTGAGGTACATCTGAGTTCCACATGGAACTGCCTCAAAATCGGGCCACAGGGATATGACGTGAGATACCAAAGACACCTGCCACATCATATGTTGTAAAATCAATGATTTGAAGCCATAAAGGCCAATAACTCCCTTAAATAGATACCATATATATTTTAAATACTATCATAAATTCTTATTTCAGTACCAAGACAGGAAACTATTTGGGTGAAGCTGTAAAGTTATTTAATGTATAAGATAGAAAAGTGTCAAAAAGTTCATCATTAATCAGATAAAACAATGAAGATTATCTTACCTTACACTTGCATTTGTTACCCTGTACTTCTCTACCTCAGCCTAAACCTTTTACTTTTTAGTTATACTTTTTGAACAAACAATATTGCTTCATTAACTGCACTACACCTGGCTAAAGAAAATATCTATTGGGACAGAAAAGAGTTTCTCACTCTTTAAAAGTGTCTGCAAGTACAAAATAAGTAACAGGTTTCTCTCCTGAGATTAGTTGCAGCAGTATGAGATCACACTAAAAAGTAGCTTGTCACAAGATGACTCAAGTAATGAAGAAATAAAAAATTCTTCACATGTTACAGAGTGGCTTATTTTACTACCTTGCATAAACTAATGCTCCAAGTGTGGGCAAAATTGCAAAATTTCCAGAATCTCTCACTTGGCCTTAGTGCATCTCCATATATAGGTGTTTCCAAGGGGTGGAGAGAAGTAGTCCATCTCCATATCAATAGGTAATTATCCAGGGCAGGCAGTGCATATCTGGACCTGAGAGGTTGGGTGGGTCCCCTTTTTCTGCAGCCAGGTCATGAGACACAAAGGCGAGCAGAAATGGACGATTGCTTGTAAGCATTAAATGAATTTCTCCCACTTGATTTCTCCCTTTGACTGATTTCAGTTCAAAGGTATTTTGCCCCAGGCTGGGAGAATATTTCCCCCCCCAGAGTTACACCAAGTTATATCTGGGACCAATGAAATGAAGAAATGGAAGATACTATTTTGAATAATGCATTGAGGATGTGTCGAGTGACATAAAGACCATACTAATTCAGAAGATGAAAAAAATAATTGCACAGTGGGAGATGATGAAGAGAGATACTTGGAAGAATGTTATTTTTTCTCGTGGAGATATCTAACAACAATTTAGAACAAATATTCAAGTGGAAACAAGTATTTATGAAAATAGGACTATATGAATAGATCTTACCGTTATATGTCCACAAGCAGGAAGACAAAGTCAAGTGTCATCGAGACCTATATTAATGTACCCAGATCTCAGCATTGCCTGGGATGGACCTTGGCTCTGCCATTTATTTGTTGTTTGATCTACAACAAACTATTTAAACCCTCTGTATTAGCATCCTAATTTTTAAAATGGAGAGGATGGTATATCTTACATCATAAGACACTATGAGAGTTGAATAAGTTAATATTAGTGTATCATTCATATTAATAAATATTCATCATATTAGTAAATTAATATTAAACTGATTCAGAATATTTCTTGTTTGTACTCCTTGCCATAGTCTGGAGTTAAAAACACCCATTTACTTACAAAAATGTCTTGCCTTAGAAGATAAAGTATACTGTTGGTTAATTAACATTATTCTGAGAAGTGTGGAATTTCAATACTACACTGTTTAGTTCACAGAGAAAGCCTTACGTATCATGGTGTCTATTCAGATCTGTATGAAACAATATTAAAAGATAGTGAATTTAGTGCAATCAGCTCAAGTTTCTTATTTAAAAGTTTGAAAATATCCTCTTAGAAATTTTATTAAAATTCCAATTTTTAAAAATATTTTAATTTTAATTTTAATTTTTATATTCTTTTTATTTTGTGTTTCTTTCACTTACATAAAATTTAAAAAATTAATTTCTTCACCAGGCCCCAAGTCTCTGTATTTCTTCAGCTTGGTGCAAAGTATAGAATGAGAGTATCACTTTTTTTTTGTTTCATATGAAGTGTTTCCACTGTACAAAAAGTTCTGTTGAAAGTTTATGAACTCAGAAAAAATTTTTAAATATATACACGTGTCATAATTGTGGATGTCATTTTGCAGACTGTAAGATAAAAAGAAAGCATTCCTTTAACAAGTATATAGACACAGCGATGTCCTCCATGTATCCCATCATGTCGTTTAAGGATCATTTCCTATTGGAACCTTGACATGAAAAAATAAGGGAAGCAATTCATTCTAGTACAGAGGGTCATCTGCTAGGGAGTGATACAGATATTTACCTGAGAAATACGTCACTGTATACAGGTTGGATTGATTGAATGGAACTTAAATTGTGCTGAAAACTGTCAATGATAAGATGCAGAGAAGTTCTGAAGCTGGGGGGAGACTTGTAGGAACAAAAGAGAGTATGGGTCGGACCCATAAGACTTGGAAAAAGAGTGACTGTGTGAGACGAGAATTCTCTAAGGTTTTAAGACTGGGTTGTGGATATCTCATTATTATACTCACAATCATAAATATGAACAATTCTGTCCTGGCACTACTTCTAAATATCTTCCTTTTTATGTTCAAATTCTATTTATCATATCATTTTACTCAGATTTGTACACCAAAACTGTGCTGGTATTTTTGGTGAGAGGGAATTCCAAGTAATGATAGAGTATGACACATCACCTGTGGTAAATGTTCTGTAATATATCCCCGTAATTTAGCCTTTTAAGTTTACTCATCTCTACATTGCAATAGACACAATGTGACCCCTCACTGTATCATTTTTAAGTTTATTTACAATTTTGCATTTCATTTGTAATATGCACTAAGCATGACTGAAAATACTTCTTCCAAAGAATTTCAGCTCTCAAGGAAATTTCATAAAATAAACTCCAGGAGTAGATTTTTTTACCTCGAAGTAAAAAGTTTACCTTGAGACTTTGGCAAGTTTATCTCCAAGCATCTTAAGTACATACTATGTGGCCTAACAAAGTACAGAGACCACATGTTTTGCAAAGATTCCTGAATCCACAGCTTAGGAATGTGAAAAAATTCCTGATGAAGAGTCAGAAGACCAGTAGTTGATTTGAACCCCGTAATTGACTAATCTTACATCTACAAGATGGTGATTTTTTCTTTCTGCATCTTTTTTCCTATCAAGGGTAAAATGAAGATAAAAGATTTAGGCCCTGTTTATCTCTCACAGAATTATTATATTGACCAACTGTGATAGTATATTGCAAAGCCATCTGTAACTTATCAAGAACTTTACAAACATAGAGTAAATATCCACTAGATAGTACATGCCGTGGTCATCTCTTCCTTCTCAGATCAGTTTGGTATGAGAAACATGTATAAGGTCAGTAGTTTTATTTCACAGTTCAGCCCTCCTGATCCACCCTATACGGGAAAGAGTTAAATCTCCGTATTTTTAACTTCCCCGAAACTGAGTTTTTTGGTTGGATAATCTACAGGAGCCTATCCAGTGAAAGGGAGTTGGTATCCACAGAGCACATGACCCAAGGTTACAAAAACAAAGTCACTTAATAGATATTTCTCCTACCTCAGTTTTAGTCAGGTTTCTAGTCCAGGACTTGAACCTATAACGAAGTCTGATAAAGAATATGGTTTATTGGTGACATGGATAGTAAAACTCTCAGCTTGCGAGGCATTTGTGAATCAGTAAAATAACATATTTCAGATAACATGCTCAAGTCAAAGAGCAAAAACACCGTTTTTTAACACAACCTTGGGCAACTGTAAAATACAATCTGCAATAACAATTAAACATAACAGTTCTTTGGGGACTCATATACCAATATATAAAAGCAAATGGGTCACCAGCTTTCCAAATGTGGTTTGCCTTTGGAAAAGCTAAACTACAAAGTAGGAAGTATTTTAGCAGTCTACGCACGGACATTGAAACACTGCAGTTCAGTTCTTTTTACCAAATGAAGGTCTTACATGGTGTCTCCACAAATGGTCCCACTCTCCTGATTATCAAGGGTAGTAAAGGACGAAGTGACCAGAGGCGTCAGTAAGAATGATGGCATTTTCTCCTTGTGGACTAAGTTTTATAATTTAATGTTACATGAGAATTGCAGGTCCATGATTATTTCAAAAAATATACCTTGATCTTTAACTGAGAAAAGAATATATTATGCAGTTTTCCTAACGTTAATGACTGGAAGTTTATGTCCCTTTAGAAAACAGCAGCAATATCAACACTAAACAATTACCCACAGATCCTAACTGTGTGGATATACAATGTATCAAAATATTTTCTACAATGTGTAGAACATTAAGTGTTGTTAGCCTATTATTCCAAGAATAACATAGACAAGGATTCACACCATGGCTCTTGTCCTTTATCTGAGAAGGAAACTTCAAGTCTTTGGAGAGAAGGCTAAGAGACAAAGGGAAGAGAGGGTGGCAAGCTGATGTGGCGTCCACCCAGGAAGTACAATGTCAAAATGCCAGCTGGTCATCTCATTAAACCAGTAATTATATCTGCAGCATTGTGTTACCGGCAGACACTAGGACAGGGTCTCAGTCTTTGTTTTCACATATTAAAATTATTTAACCCTGAGACTTAGGAGTACACAAGCAATGCCATGAACTTTATTAGAGAAGCGAGCAAACAGAGATGCCTTGACAGACCAGGGTGAGCTGTTGAAGAGAGAGTCCGCGCGGAGAACAATCAGAGTAGCTCCTATTATGGAAGCAAAAATGTTTATTCAGTAGTTATCAGGTCACTAACCTGAGTAGGGAGGGTTTCTACGGGGACACGCACACCTGGATTACATACAGACTCGTATGTGGCAGTGTTATCTCATGTTGCCTTAGCATAGAAAATCTTCACCGGGGGTGGTTAATGCAGTATTATAATGAGGAAAAGGCAACTATCAGACACCAAATCTGCCTTACGCTCCTGTCACAGGTTGTTTATATCTCGATCCACTGATTTTCTGACCAAGGGGTTCTCTAAACCTAAGACGTGGTGGCTATGAAACGTGTTAAAACACAACAGGTCGACATGAAAAACAAGCTGTACTGGAGCCTCGCACAGCCAGCGGTCCGAGTCACGAGGCATTTTATCAGGACTTGGGTATGTGGGGTCGGACTGTCCTCTCCATTTTTTCTCCACTTGTCTCGTTTGGATGCAGCACTTGGCAGTACACAGTCTTCCTATTTCCTCATACATACGTATATTCCTGAGACTTGCAACCTGTGAGAACAAATGGTTCAGATCAAGTGAACAGTCAGATCAGAATGTCTTTTTAGTCACTAACTGTGACACCAGCTGATCTCAGCACCCTGGCACGCATGCCCCGGCTTTGCCGTGGGAGACATCTCTAAGTTTCTTAGGGATGAGATACGAATCTGCTCGTGTTGTCTCCTGTCTTTGACAAAACCCCTGCTGGCTGCCTCTGCTGTCGTTACAGAGCAGTGCTGACGTATCAGCAGAACCACACTAAGGGTTGCTACTAACTCTTTCTGCCATAGGGAAAAATTCCAGTGTGTCTTCCTGGGGGCCAGGGCATCAGACATGTCTGCTTTTCTTTAGCTGAAAGTTGAAAGTGTTATTTTTACAGAAACCGTCTAGGAATGACACAGAAGGGCCACCACCCTGCCATTCTGTAAACAGTGTGTCACCATTTAAACTTGGCTGAAACACCTGGTTATTCCAGCATCTGCTCTCCTTTCTTCCTCTTCGTCCATTACTCTTTTCTTTCTTTCAAAATTTTGTATCACTTGAGACTACTGAGAAGTAGACCTTTTTTAAAGTTTCTGTGATACATTTGTTAACAAAAGATTTTTACTTGCCTTAGACAATTTCCATTAGAGAATGTGAATTATGCCTTATTTATTGATGGCAACTCACATGTATATGTTTTTCCCCAGAGAATTTGATTTACCATCTCGTAGAGGAGATTTAGTAGAGTGACAATTTTCCTTATGGGGACAGAGTATGAGAAAAGGTATGTAAATCTCATTTTGCCAAAACTTTCTAATATAGCATTGCTTACCAAAAGATATAAGATCCAGTCCCCAAAAATTTAAAAAAATTTGATTCAGTAAAAGTGTTTATATATTTTTTAATTTTTTAAGAAAAATATTGAACAGAATGTAACACGGAAACCTAGGTAGTGATTTCCAGGAGAAGGCATTTTAGCTAATATTTTTTAAAAAGGATGACTTCATGAGAGTTGTAGTATTTCTAGCCCTCAGGAAATTTACAGGTTGTTAGAAAATAACAATCTGTATAATCATCCCCCAGTAGACCACCAACTGCTGAAATGAGGAGGGACAGAATAGAACAATATAGAAACGTTAGGAAAAAAACTTACAATCATCATATAAAAAAGAACCTTACTAACGTTCAAGAATAATTTACTAATAAACCTGTCCTTGTAATTTATTAAGAAACTTGAATTACAAGTTTAACAATGGTAAGTTTATGCAAAAGGATTAAAGTGACAATTTGCAAAGAACTAGTAAAATAGGATCATTTGGGTTGATCTGTGTGTTTTCATAAGACAGGAAATTGGAAAGGAAAGGGGAAGGAAAATTTAGGGAAGATAAATATAAAAGTTGGATTTAGGCTTACGTGAAAAATGGGATAATCTGAGTTAAATGTTCTTAGTATATC
The DNA here is from genome assembly GCF_040802235.1 of Manis javanica. Lineage (NCBI taxonomy): Eukaryota > Metazoa > Chordata > Mammalia > Pholidota > Manidae > Manis > Manis javanica. The sequence goes on along the minus strand of NC_133167.1, from coordinate 82,323,474 downwards.
TTATGACTGGCTCATGGCATTTATTTTTAAGTAATTACTCCTCCACAGAACTGTGTATCTCTAGTTAACCACCATAAGCAGGATATGAAATTTGTTCTTCTTAGGATTTCTGATTCCTGGCAATGTTCTAAATCATTAGAGATGTTCCCACCTATTATCATACTGGTTTCAATTTATTCTTTTTGAACAAGGATGTCTGCCTTTTGTTACTCACTGTAACCTTAGTCCTCTTCATTGCATTAACAACACAGTAGACATTCCATAAATATTTATGGAATGAGTAAAGATATGAATGAATCCTGGCCTTCAGGGGAGAGGGTCATAAATGTCTGCAATAAACTAAGAAGACATGAAACATGAAGGCTCATAAAATTTACTGAATAACTTGAGATGCATGCATGATGGTACTGTTCCACAGCAATGTGGACACTGCTGATTTTAAAAACATGGAAATGAGAGACAAAGGGAACGGGTCCTGGCCCAGCACTCTACCGCTGTTCTCTCTTATGCTGTGTGCACGTGAATGAGTAAAGCAAAGAGTGAATTCCTTATTTGAGTGTTTTCTTCTCTGCAGACATCCTACACCAGAACTACATCGTGACTGCTATGTCTCTGGGAAACTGAGTACAACAAAGATGGCTTTCATATGAGGCAAGAGAAAACATGATAAAAGCACCTGGTTTTGGAGGCTTGGAGATGGATTCCTGCAAGAAAGGAGAGAAAATATAGACATTAATCTCCCTTGTGCTAATAATGAACAGAGCTTCTTTGGGAGATTAGCTGATTTAACAAGCAAACAGATACCAGCAAATCAATATCATAACACTGAGCACCCCTTTGCTCTTTGTTTTCATGTTGATGATATCAGAAAGTTTACATCGGCTTTTAATGTCAAGACTTGTAACAGTGCACCCAGGTGGCAGACTATGGGTTAGAGAGAAGAGGATGTGAACCCAAATGTCAATTCTCAGTTAACATTATTCCTCCTCCCTTTTCCCCTTCCTAGGCTATCCATTCCTCTCTTGTTTGTATGGATCAAAGTGCAGCGCATATACTTAGCAACTGAGATAATTTTATTTATTGATCCATTGACTTGAGGCACTCGGACTAGCTGCTCCATTAGCAGCTGCAACTGGGTACTCCTCTGAGCCCAGAATTCTAAGCAGACACTTTAAACCTGACATGTAATAAATTCTCAGAGGGAGGCAAGAGCCTGCTGCATCCATTACTCCCATTATTGGCCAATTTGTCAGCAACCCAGAAAGCAGAGCAGCTCCATTGCAAGTCAGAGGAGACACAGGACTGTTCCCAAGGCAAGAAGAGAGGAGATGAATTGAAGAAATTGATTTGTGACACAAAGCCAACTGACACAGTCCTGGAGCAAACGGAGCCTTACAGCTCTCCAAAAGGTGGGGAGGTGGGGGAAGGAAAGGAAAGTGTGTGCATGTCCATAAATAATGCATATACGGAAACCTCTTTTCTTTCATTGTGTGCGTGCATGTGTGTGTATATTTTAATTCCCACAGTATTGCTGTAGAACTGGTTTCAATAAAAGAAAATTCAACAGAAATTTTTCTGGTTTAATGATTAAAGAAGTAGGTGAGATGCATTTAGGTTTTTTAAAATTATTTTTTCATTTTTTATTCTTTTTGGTATCATTAATATACACTTACATGAACAACACTGTGGTTACTAGATTCTCCGCATTATCAAGTCCCCACCACATACCCCATTACAGTCACTGTCAACCATCAGTGTAGTGAGATGCTATGAATCACTACTTGTCTTCTCAGTGCTGTACTGAGATGCATTTAGTTTTGATCTTTGTCAACAATGGCTACCAACAGAATATCAAAATGAATGAAGAAATCTGGCTGAGGCAGGAAAACACACACACACACCATCACACACACCATCACACACACACACACACCATCACACACACCTGGAATAACTCAGTTGCTGCAACACTAAAACCCAGACCCTCTCCTCATTATAAAGGAGCTTGTGTCTACAAACTAGTCCGCTTGCTCCCTCCTTGTTTTATCTGGCACTGGTCCCTGAACAAAAAAAATCAATCTCCAATTCCTTTTAATGTTTAGTACTAAATCCAGAAAGCAAACCAAAACTTGGGAGTCTCACATTTATTATGGAACCTCTTTTATCTGGCTGGAGGGCAGCCTTCTAATCAGGGGAATGAATAAACAGTCACTTACTTCCTTTCAGGGAACAGAGGAAGACAGCTCAATCTTCTTGAAGCCTGGGTAAGCCAAATGGGCCTCCAATTTGTAAATCAAAACATTAGCAGCTTGTTAATCTAGCCTGGCAAGTATGAAGATGTAAAGAAGTTTGTATTACCGTGTTTATTGATGGAGGTTATAGGTAGGAGCAGAACTAATTATTTTTCTTTCTTTGTGAAAGAAAAATATCTAGTAACTCAGACTAAAAGGCCTTTTGGGGGATTTAGGGAAGCTTTTAAAAATGTTTATTTTCTTGTTTCTTAAACACAAGAAAAAAAAGGAAAAAGAAAAGCCAGCAACCTAAACAACAAAAGTATACACGATGTTGCTCCATCATTTATTCTGAGGTATGATCTGAGAAGATGGACAAAAGGTATGTAACTGGTTAAGGGTTTCACTTTCAAGCTGAGTAATGACAATGCATTGCAGTTAACAGGCACACAGACAAACACACATAGACACACACATGTGCTGTCTTGTGTTTGCATCTTCATTACAGTTATTTATTTGTCCATTTCTTTATTTCTGCACATTGAACCTTTGCCCATTTCTTTATCCACAGTAACTGCACCTGTGTGTGCTGTTTCACCTACAATTTGAATTCACCAAAGTAGAAAGAACTCTGTATGTCATACCTCCAACAGGGCAGAAAACGTAAATCTTTATGTTTCATGTGGTAGAAATTGAGAAAATAGGGTGTTTTCATACAACCAGATGGATATCCAGCATTTTAACTTAGAGGGTTTTTCTGATGAGGGTTTTATTTATGCCTCCATTTTACAAGCCTAAATCAAAATAGTCTCCCATTAATTCTTACCCTCTCACGTTTCTCAGGTTTATTTCATTCAGTGAAGCTGAAGGGGACATGCTAGTGGAATGAAGATGTCTGCTTTATGCATTATCTGGTAATAAACAAATTAAAATGTGATGGTTTAAAAAGGAACTTGGAGAAAATATTAGCAAATCCTTCAACAATTTCATGGTAGTGAAAGACCTCATAAACAGAGCTTCCATGTTAGAAGGCCAAATGGAGAAAAAAATGGGTAGATTTGATGAACTGAGGAAAAGAGTATTCCACAAATTAAAAGATAAATAAAGTCAGAAAATATGTGCAACATTTATGACTGATATGCCACTGATATCCTTCATGGAATGAAAAGTCTTTAAAATTTTTTTTAAACATGGACTATTATATGTTCAATGCTATTATTATCTCTTATTCTGATATACTGTGGGGGTCCTACTGACATCACAGGGCAAAAACCACCCCCTGTAGAGTAGACAAGGATATATTTGCAGGATGAATACTGTCAGTGCTAAAGTTTCACACTCTTCTGGGTGTGATAGCTGCAGTACAGTATACATGCATATCAAATCAGCACGACGTACCACTTTAAATATCTTACAACTATATTTGCCAATTATTTGTTGATAAAGCTGAAAGTTTTACAACGTCCTGTGAAATTTATACACAATATAAAAATACAGTGCATTCTCTCTGGAGGACTCGTGCCGGGGGATGATCATCAAAAAGCCTCCACAGGGATCCGGACGATGCTGCGGTTGTGGCTGCATCCAGCCCACCGTCTCCTGGACTTGCCATAAGAAGGAGGAGGGAGATGTCTAGGCTGGCATGTGCATACAGTGAGACAACGAATTTGACTGGATCTGTACTGTTGGAACTCAACCAGGAGTTGGGAGGGGTGCAAGTTGTAGCACCCCAAAATCTCATGACTATAGACTATCTATGGTTAAAAGAACATATGGGATGTGAACAGATCCCAGAAATGGGCTGCTTTAATTTGTCTGATGGTTCAAGTACAGTTGGAAAATATCCATCATATCATAGATAAATTTTCACAAATGCCTAGGGTGCCTAAATGGTTTTCTTGGCTTCACTGGAGATGGCTGGTAATTATAGATTTGCTTTGTTTATGTCACCGTATTCCTATTATGTCAATATGTGTGTGCAAATTAGTTAGTAGTTTAAAACCTATACATACTTAAGGTACTATACAAGAAGATATGTCAAAGAAATAATCAATCCTCCCAAGTTTCCTTCATATGCTACATCTATAGCTTTTCTTCTTCCTTCCTAATTACAAACTTTAAATAGAATTCGTGCCTCATATCGAATTTACCGAGTATCATAATTCCTCCAGGTGGTAAAGATACCTCGAGACAAGTGCTGGGCATAGAAGCCACAGGGCATAAATCTGCAAAGAAGTAAAAAGCTAACCTTTGCAAACAATATGGCTTCTCTCTCACTTACCAACTTTACATTTCCCTGTATGGCCCCGGAAGATGACTGGTTAGCCAGAGACGGGTAAGATTCCTCAAGGGAGGAACAACCTAAGACAGGCACAGTCGCAGGGGGGCCATCAGGTGAGAATTTGGGGGTCAACAGAGGTGAGGCTCAGAACCTCACCCCCCCTGCTTTGAGAGAAATCTTCTGCATCCGTGGATGTCTTGCTGCCCTTGTCTAGCCTGGATTAATACTTAGTCCATAGGCACACACCTGATCATCTGATCATCTACATTTGCCTTCTTACAGCACTAAACTATGTTTTCTACCTTTATCTTGCATCTACCTACCACTTCAGCATTTTATTAAAAATAAAAATAATAATAATAATAGGAGAAATGTGGGATCAACATATAAATCAAGTACAAAAATCAAATGAATATTCATATTTGACCTGATGGTTTATAGGTCATATTGCATGATCAAAACCGAAAGTTTCTGTGATGACTGCCCTTGTACTGTTCACCATGTAAGAATTTATTCACTCTGTAAGAATTCGTTCACCATGTAAGAACTTGTTCGTTATGCTTCAGAAGATTGGAGACTGACGAGAATTAGGCTTGAGATGGATTAATGATTGTACATTGAGCATTGACCCCCCTATACTGAATTTTATTGTTGTTAACAACCATTTGATCAATAAATATGAGAGATGCCCTCTCAAAAAAAAACAAAAAAAAAAAAAAAAAAAAAAAAAAAAAAAAAAAAATACAGTGCATTTATGATAATCCTCCTGTTCCAGCCATTTATTTCTTTTTTTTTCCTGCTCTCACTATTAGAATATTCAAAGACCACAAATTTGTCCCACAACACAATACGAAACCAGGTCATTAAAAAGTAAGTGAAAATTTAAAAATTAAAAAAGAAAATATATAGATTAAGAGATACGGACAAAAAATGAAATTAGCAAAATCATCTTGTATGTTCTATGATTGAACCTGAGAAATACTGCTTGACTTTACTTCCCCTTAACATCCAGAATCACCTTAGTTAACCCTGGAAGCGTCTCTGTGCACCCAGTGTAAAGAGTGGCCTGATGGCATTTTAAATTTGTGGAGCATGATCTTATTCTTTTCATGGAAACATTCCTTTTTAGATTATTAAACCTTAAATACTGTAGTCACCATAATTATGGAAGTAGACACCAAATATTTTATATGTTCATCATTGGGTGTATCAGTGTAGCTCGATCCTGACTTCATCTCCTGGGTTCTAGACTCACATTCTGGTTACAGCAAGAACTAGTTCAAATGTAACATATCAATTCCTGATGGGAAGTCACTTCAACTCTAAACACAGTGTTATTTTAGAGGTGACGCTATAACTACATCTTCTAAGGAACAATTCCATTCTATAAGGTCAACTGCTTCTGATAAATGGGTACATGATAAAACCCATGAATGTCACTGGCCTTGGTCCTTTGCAAAACAGGATTTGCTAACCCGAGTTCCTTGATCTCTGGTAATACTGTGTGTGACATTTCGGCAATGGCATAAGGTATTCCACAACTCTGTCAACAGTGGTGCTGGCAGAAGCAAGACAGAAGGGGGAAAAGAAAACCTGGTGAGGAAAATTACTCCCCATAATCTGTTGAAATCAGTTTGCCACCTGGTGGTTTGTTGATCATTTCTAAATAGCACACTACCTTGGGGTCTCAGAGTTGCTAATGGCACTTTTAGCACCGGGCAGTGGGACCTCTCAAGTCAGTCATAGTGAATCCATGGTTTTAAACCAACACTTAACTGTAACAATAGAAATAGGTTAGCATAAGCATAGCCATCTTAAAGGCCTAGAAGCCATTTTCTGAGTATGTGACTTAGAAAGAAAAACTGGAACTGGGTAAGGCCTTGAAAAACAAGTTAATCATGAGCACCGGGTGGTGGGCAGCTGTGACCCTTGGTCAGCTAACCTTGGTCAGTAAATCTTACATACCAAGCTTATCGTGCAGAACCTCCCTAACCATTGAGGAGTAGTCTTACCCTGCCCTTGCTTAACCCCAGGATATATGTCTTGCAAGAATAATGTATAGTTATAGAAAATTGCTATGAGTTAAGTGCTTTGAAATTGCTATATAAACCCTTGGCTCTGAGTGCTCGGGGTCCTTGTTGAGACCCGCTGCATCGGGCTGACTTGGACCCCAACTAGTTGGCTGAATAAAGACTTTGCTTGAATTTACATCTCTATGCCTGTGTAGTTTGTTCTCTGGGGAAGCCTCGGAAGCCTGCACCCTAACATTAACTGCCATTGCTGCCATAAAAAATATTGTGTTCATGAGTCCTTTGAACAAGCAGTTGAGTAGCTGAAGGAAATTAGTTAAAATCCATAGAGTTTTACCTTGTCTATGGGTTTATGGGAAGTACTGTCTGCAGTAAGGGTCTATGTCATATGTGAATGCATTTAGCATTCAAATGAAACACAGTTCTGAAACTCATATTCTGAGCCCATTCTCCTCAAGTTTTCTAATATATTCTGTCTTGACCTCCATATCCAGCCAATCAGCTGGTGCTAATCTATGTACATAAATTCATACCTCAGTTTATACCTCCATGTGGAACAAATGGAAAATGAAACAATCTACTTGATGTTCTGTCAACTGGAAGAGTCTGTCTTTCCACTCTTAGGAACAAGTTTAAAGAGAGCTGAATACTTCAGCAGTCACCTGCACTTAGTGTCAGCATGCCACACAGTACTATCTGTGCTATCGACCCAGTTAATATTTTTTTCTGTAGTCAACAACCAAGTCAGAGAAACTTGGGGCTGTCAAAAAGTTAGCAGCCGTGAGACACACAGGGAGTAGAAATTAGCTGCTCATGCACTATCCTTGCTTGTGAGCTTGTCAATTTTCTGAAGAAATGCCCAGGAATGGGGGTTGGGTCTCCACCATATATGAGATCTTCAAAGCTGTCTTCCTCTAGCTCAGATGGGTGTCTCTTTGTCCCTTTCCCTCTCTTTATATTTCTGTATTCTAGTTCTAAGAAACTTTGCATGATGTTCTGAATGGGTTTAAGCATTAGAAATAACACAGGTTGCCAAGGTGAAACTGTTTTAGCACACACACTTGTGCTTGCTATTAAACCACCCACCTCTCTTAAAGACCAGAAGCAAAAGTTCTTTACCTATTTAAACAGGACCAGAGAAAGGGAAAACTACAGAAAGAGAACATTTTTGAAAACTACATCATGCAATATACTAACAATTATTGGTCACATGTAGTTTTAATTTTTTAAAGTATGGCCCGTTGCAGACGGAAAAAAAGTCAGTAAGAGTCAACATTTAGATATTTTCATATTATGTCACCTTGTTATTCCATAAGCTCAGCAACATGATCCCCATGAATACTCAGCTGGGCATTGCCTCTCACATGGGGTCATGGTGCAGGTGTGCACTGTTTTGTCTTTCCACTATGAATTAGCTGTTTGCAAAACTGTGAAACACAGGAAGTGCACTTGCAGATCCACTCCTTCCTATTTCTCCATTTTAAACTCCCTTTTCCCAAACGCCTGCTCTTCTTCCCTGGTTCTGAATAAATTCACACTATACAGTATGTGAATTAATATTTATTTATCTTCCAAGTATGCCTTCCAAGCTTAGCCGAAAGTCAGTAACATTTCACGAATGGTAGATTTCAAGCAGTGGCACTCGAGAGTGGCTTCTGAAGTTACTATTCCTGACCCTCCGCAACGGGACCCACATGCATATCCGAAGGCATGATCTTTTAGAAAGATGTGTTGGAAAATCGAGTTCCTGGCAAGGAGAAAGCTCTGTCTATTAAGCAATTATTCCCAGCAAGAGTTTTCTCCAAGCTGTAAGTTGGTCTGGCTCCTTGAAAGCCCTCTTATAGTCCATTAGGCAGCATTAGAGCCCCTTGAGGAGTAATGCTCACTGATGATCACATTGTTGATGCAGTTAAGATCCCCACAACTAGGGACTTTAAATATCTATTGTTGTGTTCTTGTCATTTCCTGAAATTTTTCTTTTTTGATACTTGTCTAAGCATAAGGTTCATGAAAAGGTGAATGTTAATCGCAACATTTGAGAAAAATCCCCTAGCTCATTATGTGTGATGAATAGGTGAAAATAGGCTTAAACCACTGCCAAAAATACTTCTTATGACTTTTTAGTTAATTATGATAAATTATGAAAATAAAAAAAAGACAATTTTGAACTTAGTGTTTCGTGTAAGTCACCCCAAGCTAGGAAATCTTGCTTTTCTAAATTTAAACATTTTTCATTTTCCTGATTTCTATAACTATTAAATCCTAACTTTGATTCAACATTATTTTTTTTTAACATTTTGCTATTAACATAGCTGACAGTCTGGATAAATTCATCCCTCATTGAAATCAATGGAGACTTTTAATGCTGAAAGTACCTAAAGACTCAATTTGTGATTAATTAAAAATATTTTTTTCAAATAAAAGGAATGTTCAGGGCTTCTGCATTTATATAATCATTTTTTCTTTTAAAATCCATTCACAATATAAAGGACTTAGTGCAATATAAATTTAATTTTTATAAATTGTATGCCGAAGAAAATATGTCAAAAATGATCATTTTTAGACAGAAAAACACATGGTTACATTTTAAATATTGAATATTTTATTCATTCAGTAGTTTGTTTTTAAAGGATTTAAGATATTTAATTATATTTGTGAAATTACTTATATAGTAAGCATGTATCTAACGATGTTCAAAATAAAAATGATTGTATTGGGGGCTTTTCAATCTGGTAAAGAATTTATTTCTGAATTGCTTCTTGTATTTTTTAGGGAAGCTTTGCTTAATGTACAGGATGAAACTAATGTCTGCACAGTTCCAAATCAATTATAATTTTTGTTTTAAATAAGTTTGGGAGTATGTGTGTATTATCCTTAAAACTGTTCATAATTGATTTGTTTCTACTAAGGGAATAACATGATAGTAAAGACAATCTAAATATTTGTCCTTAGGCAGAAACTAATTGAATACGTAATTTTTTTTAACTTTTCATCAACTGTTCGGGTGTCATGCGATGGCTTAACAAGTGCCCAACCATCCCTGGCTTTCCAGCAGCCCTTGGCTACTTCAAGGGAAAAGCAAATACAGTAACACAATGAAGGATTACGCCTTCTAATCTATTGTTTTAGTTTTTGTTGGCTCACTCCTTGACAAGATCAACATAAAGGAACTTTAAGTTGCCAGTGAAGTGTTGACAGGGTACAAATGGTCATTTTAGGAACCAAGACGTATCAATGTTTATTTTATGTAAAAATAAGCTTCTTCTTATCTTTGTTACGTTGATTTTAAACCTGAGGCTGAAAATAAGATAATTCACTCTGAAGTATGACAAAATGGATTCTGTTATTTCCAACACAGTGACAGGGCACCGAGCAAGTGCTCTGCAAACACTTGCAAATGCTGTCTTTGCATTTGAGTACATAGCACTGATACATATTTTCATATGATATTTGTCATAAAAATATTAAACCATGTCACTGTTAATTATTCATAATGCACAGAAACAGCTCCTCATTCCCAAGCCGCAGCTCTCCTTTCCTAGCGTTATCTCACCCATAGAAATCCAGCATGTGATCTACTGACCTACTTTTCTGTAGCCATGTATAGAACATGCCTCTCATTGGCTCTTGCAGGAAGTTTTTGGCTTTGCTGAAAACAGCTCTGAGAGAACTGTCACTGTGATCTCTTGAGTAAGATTAATTCTAGGGCTTGCTGGCCTCTTGGCCAGGTTTATTATTAATAATAAATCACAGTTGGGCTACCCGCACCCTCTGTCTATTCTCTTTTCAGTAGTCTCCTGTAATCTTCTTTAAACCTGGCTGTCATGATGCTCAGGATTTAATAGGTCTTTCTCCGGCCTGATCCACTTTAAGAACTCTCCCATTAATTTCAATGTACAGGTTCATGCTTAAATAGAATTAGTCAACAGATTCTGAAGCATTAGCCCAGACTGTCAAATTAATCAAATTTGAGCAGATGTTGCATGAGGAGAATTAAACAATAAACAAATTCAGAAAAAAAATTGTTTATTCCTTGGAGTTATCTCCTTCACATATCTGTAAATTTTAAAGCAGAGTTATTTCATTCTGAAGCTGTCTTCTCATTAAAATTTCATTTTATATTGATGTGGAAAGGAGAGTATCTATATTTCCTGAGTTTTTTTTTTAAATAGCATTACGTCTACAAACTTCAACTGTAATGCAGATGACTTCTTTAGAGCTGCCATGGATTAGATGTGCTAGTAATCTACACAACTCTTTCTCGTCCACTTTCCTGTTTAGCAGGTTTTTAAGCCATATCTCTTTGCTAACTCTTAACATACTCTTATGGAAGGAAGTTTTGTCAACCTAGAATTACAAATATAAAGATACCATAGATGTACCTAGCTGTAAATAATATCTTTATTCTTAAATCTGGTATTTTGATTTGCCAATTCCTTTTCTTTTGTTTTAGGAAGATCAGTTAAAAGCCAAAACCTCGGTGTTCATTAATCCAAACCCTTGCTTGCCTATCCAAATGCAATTCTGCCCATCTTTCGTAAGAGCAATTGGATCTTGTTCAAACTAAACTAGCAATATATTCAAGGAAGATAGCTACTCACCTTCTCCTTCTTGCCCCTCCCTGACCATCAAAGGTCTACCTTGATTTGATGAGTGTATCCATCCAATTCTACATTTACAGCAATTGTGAGCAGAAGATCCACTGGTGCAAATAAAATGAGGAAGCTTCCTGGAGGCTTCTGAGAAGATTTCCCTGCATTATGAGAAGACAGAGAGAGAAATATGGGAAGAAGTGACTGTCACTATCTACTTCCCCTCCTTTCTTTTTCCTCTCGCATCTTCCTCCTTGGCTGTTCTGCTGGAAGCTTCAAAGCTGTTGCAGCCATCTTCCAACCATGAATCAAAGCCATGCTAAATGGGGAAAAGTTGGCCTTGACATCATGTACCTGGTGAATTAGCTAATCCAAGGAAGCTAGTACTTTTGCATATTCTGTTATGTAGTTTTTTGGGGGTTGTTTTGCACTGTTTTGTTTTTACTGAAACCAAAAATATCATTGTTGACACCAAGACAAATCTTTAGAGATCGATCAAAAATTAAGATATTCAGTGTCTGTGTAGAAAAGCTCTCTGTGAAAAACTTAAATGTTTATGAAGCATAATGAAGGGGAACTTTCCCTACCAAGTGTGGAGGTTGTTCTCTCAGAAAACTATGTCTGTGACACAGAACTACTCAATCTACATTGATCTAAAATACAGAACCCCTCACCTCTGGTCTGATGCTCAGCATTGGACTCATACCATGTCTTGATTATAGAACTCAACTCACCATGTGTTTTTGTTAAGTGCAAGATCTGTTCATCTCTCTTACTAGTCTGTAAGCTACTTGGTATTTTAATAACTGAAGTAGCTTTCTTTTGGAATATACTCAGAAATTATTGAATGAAGCTGAAAAGCCATATATAAAAAATCTTTTCATAGTCTTTTTCCTCCCCAAGCTTAATTACTCATAAGGGGCAGAAGATAATGCTTAGAATTAACTAGGCATATATGTATACTTTTAATGTTGATGCTGAAGCCCTACTTTATCTTGTGTCAGGGTTTAGTGAGCAGGGTTGGAAATCTGAATTATTATGATGAATCATCGCAAGTATATCATTGATCAGTTTTGAAAAATGCTTAAGAATAGGAAATAGAGAAGCAATAACAAATTGTATCTGGAAGATCTAGGTTGTTGCCACTAATATAGTAATTGAAAACTAAAAGAATGGTCAATAATGAATGCCATGCTTTCTAGTATATCTGATGACTTCTAATGCAAACAACAAATTCAGCAGTTTCGGATGGCATCCAGCTGGTCTCCGGACTCACTGATTTTCTTTATTACCTTATTAGCATTCATATCATTTTCACTCATCATGTGCCTAACCTCTGTCTCAGTTTAATGGATTTCCAATTGGGAAAGTGCAATATCCCCACCTATCAAATACAGGTTTTTTCAGGGGTTTGGCTGCCAGCAGATTTCACTTATCATCCACTAATCATTGAATGTCAATGAGAGTAACTTCAAGCCCAAGTGAGTCATACTTTCAGTTACTCTAAGCCTGTGTCTATTCTGGGCAAACTGAAATTGAGCTGAAACTCCATCAGAGAAGAAAATAAGGGCTGCTGTCAGTCAGAGTTCATTATCATGATATTTTTCTGTGATGCTTCTAAATTGTCCTTGTAGATAGAGTTCTTTACACAGCTCTAGTTCACTTTAGTTGTTTGAGATTATTTCTAGAGTAAGGGTCTCAGTAAGGGCCCTCAAGATACATTCAAATGAACGGAAAGTTTTGGTTACAGTATTTTATGCAAATAGACCCTTCCAAAAGACCTTAAATGAAGGTAAACCAAGGAAGGCAGCCTTGTACATGAAAAATAAGGTCACTGGAATTAGATTCCTGGCTCTGCAAATCAAGTCATTTACATTTCTCTAAGCCTCAACTTTCTAACCTGAAAAACAGGGATAATAACATTTATCTTAAATGTTCATTTTGATGGCAAAGAAAATACCTACAAAAACGTGCTTGGTATGTGGTATGTAAACATGCCATAAAAGTCAGCTAATGTCGCTGTTATTCATATTTCCTCTATTTTAGAATGATTTGGCACAAGTACCTGGTGGATACATGACCATAGTTTTGTATGGTTTATGACAAAATTATCACAGAAACATAAATGTAAACAGGGGAAAATAACTAACATGAGATAAAAAAACAAAATAATAACATATGAACTAAGTAATTTTATTTGTTCTTAAAGAGTTCATCAAAAACTCAAACATTATTCAGGAACTGTTTTCCTGATTTGGATTCTCTGATAATCATTTTCTGGGTTAAAGCTACTTAATGAATTCATTCTTCTAAAAATTATTGTGCATATACTTAGCAAAAAGTGGTCTGTTTTGAACCATAGGGCATGGAAGTATAAAAAGCGCTCTTAGCTTCACAGCTCACAAACTAATAACAAAAAACTAAATAATAGTTTTATATAATAGTAACAACATTTTTGAAAATAGGAAATATAAAGTTAGACACAATTAGACATGATGGAAGACTTAGTGGAATATATCCTATTTTTAAGGGAATCACAAAACAAAAAGTAGATGTTATTGATGAATTGATTATGAATTAGATTTTTAACAAGGGATGATCGCTTAAGGGATATTGTTGAGGATCTTGAAGGCAGATTAGAATTTATACAGCTGTAGTTGAACTGTTATTACAAGTTAGAGAGACAAGTATGAAGAGAAATTAATTCTGGAGTTACAAAATTCTTTAGTATGTTTAATACTATTTTTAATAGACAAGAACAAGATAACAAGCTTGATTTAGATTTTATAATTGGAGACCTATCCAGGTAAAGGTTAATACAAGTTTATAAATAGTGATTTAAGATATTCTTTGATTTAAAAAAAAATGACAGTAAGTGTATATACTGATGTGCAGAAAGGGATGGATACACACAAATTAAAAATTAGGTAAATAGAACTGTATAAAATTTTTGAAAACTAAAAAGCAAATAGAGATTTGAAAAAAGATTTTAACATATATATAGACACATTTCAGAATAAGTAGCCTTTAGGAATCAATAAGAATGATTGTTTTTTTTAATACTATGAAAGACAAGTGAAAAAAAAGACTATATACAAAGTTTATAAATAAAAGTGCATCAAATAAGACATAAAAATCTCAAATAACCACATGAAAAATTTCAAACAATAAACAAATGAAATTGAAACAGTATATATTTATTTTACCTTTTAAGCTGATAAATATTTATTTTAATTATGTATGATATACAAGTTAAGCTACAAGAAAAAGGCAATGTCACACATATCTGGTAGGTGAGACAAATTTGTCCTTTTTGAAAAAATAATTTATTAATATTTACCAAATGACTTAATATTTCCTCCTCATCCAAGCAATACAGGACTTTGTTCTAAGCAATAATTATGAGTGTGCTGAAGGATCGTATCCTTAAAGATGTGCATTATATTGTAATTTAATAATGAAAACAGAATTATTGAAAATAGATTTGAGGCAAGGACATAAAGTACAATAGACACTTGATTACAGAGAACAGCAATTCACAAAAACTGTAATACAAACAGATAGTCCTAGAATTTTGCAAAGTGGTGGTTCTGATTCATGATACTATTTACGTAAATTTTTGAAGTATATATGCACACACACACACAAAGGAATTATAGTAATACATTAAAATTGATGAAAATGTTATCTGAAAATATGCATATATATTAAATGAAAAAAGCATCTTAGAAGATAATATATACATTATTCAAGAATAAGAATAAAGACAAATACTCATAAAGTGAACACACACTTCCAGTACAAAAGTCTTCAGACACAAATAACTTCTAAAAACATATGAATAGTATATTTGTTTCCATTTTATGTTCTTCTGCATTTTCCAAATGCATATTTAATTCATGTATGTGTTGAATTATGAAAACTAAAAATGGACAGCCTGAAGAAAAGGATAAAGCAATCAAAATATTTAAATTGTTTTCCTTATTTACATAAGAGAGAATTGTGTATGGGATTAGGACATTATCAGTTCAAATGGAAAAAAGGATGTGGGTGGGAGAGCTTTTTATAAAATATTCTCTTCTGAACTTACAGTAGTATCTAGATTTGGAAATCTGCCTATAGACAATTTCTTGTAGCAGAAGGTTTTAAGGTTTTTCCTAAGACTTTTAGGAAATTTATTGGAATCCTATAGGAAGACATCAGTCTACAGAGGTTTTTAAAAAAATTCTGTACTTGACATGTTAGCTCAGCCTGGGTGAATATGCTATTTACATTTTAGGAAGAATTGGGAGTAGAATTTTACATTCCTGTGTTACCTGAAAGGTTACTATTCTGAGTTCACTACCTCAGCTTGCAGACAATAGAGGCTCTTGTTCAGTCCAACCAGACTGCAAATTCTAACACTTTGAAGTATTGGTGTCACTGAGGGGCAGATGCTCACTGAATAAAATTTCCTCAAGGGGATCTCAATTAGTCTTCTCAGAAAGCCCTAATAAAAGTCAAAGAAGAATTCCCTAATTGTAGATGTAAATCCCACTGACAGGCCCTTCAGATTGGAGAGGCCGGGTTTCCTAGTGTTTTAAGACCATCACAATCTCTCTGTCTTCAAGCCCCCATCTCAAAATTGCACAGTTGTCTCTTGGAGTTAGTTATTTTTAACTGGATGTTTTTATAAGGTAATTACCAAAGAATCTTACTTATCTCCAGTCAGAAACACACACACATTGTATGCATCTGAGACAGCTAAATGTTCTTAATTCTAACTTCTCTATTTCAATGGAAAAAATATGAATATTGCAGAGCAAACTCTCCTCTTATTTGCAAACATATAAAAACTATTGCAGTGAAACCCCACCTTTGATATTTCTCATCTACAGTAAGTGCTTTTTATGTATGACACAAAAGCCTTAGCTGGAGTGCCTATTAATTCTGTCATGGAGAAAATTACCTTGATACCACAGTGTCCAGGTACACTATCAGGAGAGTTGTCCTAGGGAACCGGGACAGAAACAATCAACAGACTGAATTAATAATGCTTGCACTGAATGATTTATTCAATCCATTTGAAACACAGATGACGAGAATCTAAGAAAAAAGAGATGGGGTAAGTTAGCTCACATAGGATACAGAACAGAGGAGAAGGACCACACAGATCCTGATACACACTCTTCAGCTGTCCTTCCTCTCTCAAGGTGTGGAGGGCGCTTGATGACACACACGTGTTCTCTCTGAGGGTTAGCCTGGCCGCAGCCACAGCTCAACGAGCTGGCTGAGCCGCTCTGGATTTTATGTGCTTCCTGAAGACAGGACACTTGGCAAAAGAAAGGGTGTCACCAATGGGACACTTAATTAAGACTTCCTGATTATTACTAAGACTTCCTGATTATTGTGTGTCTCATGCATCTTATGTATATGTAGTGTCTCATACATATTGAATGCCTTAGGTACTTCATGTATATTTCATGCCTGATGAACATTAGTGTCTTTTCAAATCTCATGTATATGGAGTGTTTTTAGTGTTTCATGCATATCGGGTGTCATTTCAATCTTTCATCCCTTCCTACGCACACGGGCGCTGCTCAGTGACTCACCTATTCTAATTCATCTTGCTAGTTTCGTCAGACCCATCTGTCTTCTGCCCTCAAAAACGACTTGCACATTCTCAATGAGTACAACGTCCACACATCACAGACGACAAGTAATATTCGTATTGCTCTATGCCAAAAATATAAGACAAGGTGTCTTCTTTTTCTTAAAAACGCCCTTAAAATAGAAGGAAGTCATCGTAGTCTCTAAAGCCCAATTCTTTTTTAACTACTTTCTATTAGACAAGTAAGTATGCTTTGGAAAAAAATAATGCCCGACAATATACAAATTATCATGAGTTTGGTTAGTTCATGCAGTTCATCTGTACGATTCATACATAAATATGGATATTTACACACACAGATATATATTAATGTGGAGAAGGATGTAGAGCTGCTTCCATGTTTGGTAACAATTCTTGTGGGAATGACTTCCATATGAGATGATAATTTAATCATGCCATGTTTACAGGCTTTAGAAAAAAATACAGTAAGGGCTTACATTATGCAGATCACAAACATATACCTGCAGGGTGAATTGCAGGAAATGTCAGAATATCCTGCAAGTGAGAATTTGTATTTTTGGACAAATATTCTCAGTAGCAACAATACGGTTTTAGAAGTGCTGTCTCTCAAAAAAACTAGAATTGAATGAGTGTTCTTGGAGCTAGAGAGATAATGAAGTCGAAACATGGCCCTAATGTTGATGAAGATACTGATGTCCAGGATTCACCCTGAGAAGCTGAAAAATTGTTCCATGATCCGAAGTGACAGAAAAAATGATCCAAATCGTATCATGTAAAATGTGATTTTTGTGTATGTTACTGAAGAATAAATATTACAAGTAGATGTGGACTATTTCCTCTGCATTCTTAAATGTTTACATATTCAAGTTGGCCAAGAATCTCTTTTTATAGTAGCAAAATGACAGATTGCCTTCTATTCTAATTCACCTTAAATCTAAAATTAAGGCCATCATAAGTGTAACATACAGTCATTATAGAACCTGAGAGTGATATGAAACATTGGGGAAAGGCTTCAAAAAAGGCCTCACCCACAAGTAACTGCCATTACTTTGTGGTATTTCCCAGACATTTTTTTCTAAACATATTTACATTTCTATAATTAGTATCAATATAATATAAATATTTATTTATGTGGTAACTTGTAACCATGTAACACAACTAGCAATTCAGTTCATTTTGTGCAAAGACAAGGTCATTTTCCTTGGGAAGGCATGTCAAAAACCAAAAAAACACCACAAAAACCATTAAACAGTGGTTTGATCTCTGCTTCAGTATTGTAAAAAAAATACCCTGCTAACCTCCACTTACTCCTGTTTTTGAGCTCTTCAAAGCAGTGCTGACTTAAGTTTTATTGCTGCCAATATGATTAGATTAATAACTTCTCCGGATAACCACAGCACAGGCATTCTTGTGTTCTAGGCGAAGAAAAGTTACCAAAATTTTACCGAGGTGCGATACTAAGTGGCATTACAGACATACTTCATTTTGTTGGACTTTTCTCTGCCATGCTTCACAGATCCTGCGTTTTTTTTACAAATTGAAGGTTTGGGGCCATCCTGTGTCAGAAAATCTTTTGGTGAGATTTTTCCAACAGCATGTGCTCACTTCATGTCTCTGTATCACATTTCACTAATTCTCACACTGTTTCAAGTGTTTTCATTATTATTATAATATGTTAGAGTGACCTGTGACTGGTGATTGATGCTACTATTGTAATTGTTTTGGGTGCTACAAACTGTGTCCATATAAGACTTCAAACTTGACCATGACTGTATGTTGTGACTGCTCTTCCAACTGGCTGTTCCCCAATCTCTGTCCCCGTCCTTGGGCTCCTTATTCCCTAAAACACAGCAATATTGAAATTAGCCCCTACAATGACCTGTTCAGTGTTCAACTGAAAATAAGAGTTGCTTGCTTCTCCCTTTAAATCAAAAGCTAGAAATGATGAAGTTTCATGAGGAAGCCATGTTGAAAAACAAAATTAGCTGAAACCTCATGATATCTTGAAAAAGAATCTACTCCTGGAGAAGATGCCATGGAGATTGCTGCAATGACAAAGAAGGATTTAGAATATGACATAAACTTAGCTGATAGAGCAACAGCAGGTTTGAGAGGACTGACTCCAATTTTGAAAGAAACTCTACTGTGGGTGAAATCCTATCAAACAGCATTGCATGCTACAGAGAAATTTTTCATAGAGGAAAGAATCAGTGGATGCCCCAACTTCACTAGTGACTTTCTGAAGAAATTTCCTCAGCCACCCCAGCCCTCCTGCAGCCCCCACCCTGATCAGTCAGCAGGCATCAGTGTTAACACAAGACCTTCCCGCAGTAAAAGATTATGATTCGCTGAAGGCTCACGTGATGCTGAGCATTTTTTAGCAATACACTATTTTAAACTAAGGTATGTACATTGCTTTTTAGACATACTGTTATTAAACACTTAATAACTACAGCACAGTGTAAACATAACTTGTATATGCATTGAGAAAAGAAAAATTTCATTTGATGTGTTTTATTCAGATACTTGCTCTACTGTACTGGTCTGCAACCACAATATCTCTGAGGTATGACTGTATTTATTTTTCTTTCAAAAATGCTATGTTAAATGACTTCAGGAAATTCCAGTAAATAAAACAGCTAACGACATTACGTGGTCAAATCTCTACATTGTACCATTCAATTTTTATATATAAAATCTCTCTCCTGAGTCACTGAATATGAAAATATTTCATCTTGTGAACAAAACCAGTAGTTCTGTATAGACAGCAGTAAAATCATGTGTTTCAATACAAAACTCCCTTTTTGTATCTAAAACACTGTGTTCAGTAGAAGTAGGCTCTGAAATACTATTTATTAAGCAGTTTAAACTCTGAGTTAATACAAGCTGAGAATGATTAGGAGACCTGATTTCTTCCTTGGTATTTTGTCACTCTCAGAGTGAATGAGAATAATGTTCTTACCTGTAGCTAAGGCTGTTAGTCTGCGTGGTGCCAGGTAAAATTCCATCTCTGAAAGCGTTTTGTAAAGCGCAAGTTCTAGATAAACATCAGGAGTTGATCTGGGAATCAATAATTGGTAAGATTATATATTCTGTATAAATGGAAAAGGAAACCTTGATGCCGTGTCTCCCACTATGCATTGTAAAAGTCTGGCCGACTGTACTGTGAATACCCCACGCACCTCTTCCACTGTCCACAGGATGCCTAGATGAAGTTTTTAATTGGCTTCACCAGGACTTCGAGCAGAGTCTCCCAATTATCTGTGTTTCTCTATAGGGGCTAAATGGTGAATGAACACAGAAATGCTCATTTTTCATGTTGTTCTTGTTTTTGGTAACAATGAATCAAGGGAAAAAAAGAGGAAAGTGAAAAGTAAACTAGATTGGAATGCTTTGTTGTTATAGTCAAATTCATTCAATAAGGCAACAATGTGGCAATGTAGTTGCAATAACTATTACTTTAATGTAATAGTGCCCATCCTAACTGGTGTGAGGTGATATCTCACTGTGGTTTTAATTCGCATTTCCCTGATGATTAGCAATGAGAAGCACCTATTCATGTGCCTGTTGGCGATCCATATTTCTTCTTTGGAGAAGTGTCTGTTCAGGCCCTCAGCCCATTTTTTAACAGGGTTATTTGTTTTTGGGTGTTGAGGCATGAGTTCTTTATGTTTTGGATGTTAAGCCCTTATCAGATGAGTGACTTATGAATATATTCTCCCATACTGTAGGATGCCTTTTTGTTCTGCTGATGGTGTCCTTTGCTGTACAGTGCTTTTTAGTTTGATATAGTCCCACTTGTTCATTTTTTATTTTGTTTCCTTTGCCTGAGGAGATGTGTTCATGAAAAAATTGCTCAATCTTACATTCAAAAGATTTTTGGTTATGTTATCTTCTAAGAGTTTTATGGTTTCATGTGTCACATTCATGTCACATGACCCATTTCGAGTACTTTCGTGTATGGAGTTAGACAATGATCCAGTTTCACTCTCTTACATATGGCTGCCCAGTTTTCCCAATACCAGTCATTGAAAAGACTGTCTTTTCTCCACTGTATATTCATAACTCCTTTATCATATATTAATTGACCATATACGTGTGTGTCTATATCTGAGCACTCTATTCTGTTCCCCTAATCTATGGGTCTGTTCTTGTGCCAGTACCAAATTGTTTTGACTACTGTGGCTTTGTAGTAGAGCTTGAAGGTAGGAAATGTAATCCCCCAGCTTTGTTCTTCTTTTTCAGGGTTTCTTTGTCTATTTGGGGTTAACAAAGGTAACTTTTTAATTGCACTATGTTTGGGAAAGTCTTATGATTGGCTCAATTGCTCTGAGCTTCTAATTCTATTTTTAAAATATTATTTCTGGAATAATTACAACGGTTCCCTGTTGCCATGCATCAGCTATGGGACTCAGAACCCATTAAACATTCATTATTTTGGTTGTTTCAACTTATTTTCCTCCTTTTTTTTTCTTTAATCTGCTGCCTAGAACTAATTGCACAGAATATTTTTTGAAGACTTCAAACATCGCTTAATTCTCATTATTTTTGGTTTGCCAGTTTATTCATTAAACTTCATTTTACAGATTCTGGGAATGCAGTGTTGGAGACACCAGGTGAATTTATGAAGCCCCAATCCTATATAAAGAAGAATATATGAAAGGCCACTTTATTTTGACCATGCGAGATCTGAAGCAGAGGAACTGGCTGAGCACACCCATCCTTCTGACCTACAGAACTATGAAATAATCAATTTGTATTATTGGAAATCGCTAAATTTGTGGTGACTTGTTATAGCAGCAATGGAAAACTAATACATACTATTTGTTATAATATTTTTTCCCTTTCCAGGATGATAACCTGCCCATTTTCAAGTGGGAACAGCATGAATGATTTATGTTTCTCTGCTTTGCCTTGATTTCTGAATTCAGTAATTCAGTTGAAAGCCTTTTAGGCATGTTGTGAAAAGCTGGATTTTACTTTATAAACGGAGACTTGAAGGAAGTCTGTGGAGTGTGATTTTTATTGTCAGAGTAATGAGTATTTAAATTTATATCTTTTCTTATCACCTATATATCAAAACATACCCCAAAAAGCTTACTAAAATAAAACAATGAACACCATGACATGTAAAGCAATTAAGCTGATTTGCACGGATATTACCTTCCTCTGGAAGCCTGACAATATTCTTTCGGATGGAGTTAGTCTCTTGAGTGCAGTTGAAAATAAAAAAAGTATGTAGTTGAGCTGTATTTGAATATATAAACATGCAGACACACACACACACACACACACACACACACACACACACACACACACACATACACCGACATACAGGAACTTTGAACAAATGTAAATATCTTAATTAGTAAAGTAATGTAAAACCAAGCCTGATAGAATGAATTTATTCAAGTTGTTATTTTTTAATGAGATTGATATGTAGGAAATTAAGAAATGAATCAGACTTAACATCCTAACATTTTCTCCCTTAAATCTCACAAATCCGTGTCTTTGTGAGGCAAGGCAATGGCAGTTGGCAGGGGTGGATGAAATATAAAAGAAAAATTCAAAATTTGATAGAAAAGAAAACTTGCTGAATTTTTGAAGTTTATTCAGTTAAATGTGATAAACATTAAATGAAAATATATGACTTTTTTGTTTATGTACTTTTGTATAAATCCATTCTTTACTGCATAATATAACAACAACCATATGTTTTAGGGTTGAATCCACCACTTGCTTTTTGACTTTGGGTAAGTACTTACCACCCCTGAGCCTCTTGCTCATCTGCAGTGAGACTGCACATGGATAGCATCCAGAGGGGGAGATGATGACTGCAAATGCTACAGCAGAATGTCTGGCACCTGTGCCCAGTGGGTAGTTGTTTCATTTAGTGAGAACCTGCCAGGTAACACATACTGTTTAGATGCTTGGGAGGAAAAAAGTGAAAGATGTGTCTCCAGCTTTGAAAGAAGCCACTATCTAGCCGTAAATTAGAGCATTAGAGTAAAAGAGGTCAGTGCCAGGAGGGATGTGTGTGCAAAGCTTTGTGAGGATATGAGAGTGTACATTGATTCAGGCTCATGAGAAATCAGAGGGGATTTCTGGAGTAATGATTTCTGAGTAAAATGGACTTGACATTTACCAGATGAAAAAATTTCAGCAGAACAGCACAACCAGAGATTTACAGTACTACTATTATATATAGTACTGGTCGAACAGGTGTGAATGTGGGAAGACATGAAGTGAGGAGACAGCGTCATATGGTCAGGGAATGGTAAGTATTGAGGTATCACCTTTCTGCACAAGACCTGGGGATAAAACTGCGTTCTTTGCTTTCATGGCTTTGCCTTTGGACAGATTCACCTCCATGTGTCCTCTAGAGCCAGAAGGCCACATTCAGTCAGTGCACTCCTGAGTCATCTCATTAGGCAGCTGCTCTTTTTCAGAGAGCCAGGTTGTAAAGATGTGTGTGATGGTGCAGTGTAGATGGGTGACCTGATATATGCCAACCAAATCTGTGCCTGAGAAAGCAGGATGAAGACACCAGTAGAAAGGTCTGTCTTAGTGAGTGAATAGGCAGACAATGACCAATGCATATATTTAAAGCCTGGCACAAAAAGTTGTTATATTTACATGGAAACAAACTGGCTCTACACTTGTACGTCTGTGAGACTTTGACACTATATGTCCCTATGTTCCACTTTACTAATTTCCTGGTATGAATATCATATGGTAGGAGCAAAGTCAAGTTTTATCTGGAAAACAAAAAGGAATAGTTAGAAATTCATAAAAGAGGACAAAAGGCAATTTTCTATGTAGGACAGTGTTGAACAAGATTCAAAGTTATTTTGCAAGTGCAATTAGTGCTGTTTTCCTTTGACTGGATTGAATTGAATTGTAATATAGTAAGTATCCACCTGGTGCCCAGCCCAGCCCAGGCAGTGATACAAAAGGCAACCAAGTGGTTCTGGTTCAGAAGGAGGATGAGTTCATTCCAGGGAACACATGACAGTTGAACACCTGATATGACAGAATAGTACACTTTAAACTAAGGACATAACTGTTGGGATGTCTAGTGCCTTCAACTTCATGGGTATTTATTCATGTACTGCCATGAATAAAATGAACCGACAGAACAGTCTTAAAATCCCCCTCAGGCTGACTAATCTTTAGACAGCCTTCTTTGTCTCCAGCCACTGAACTCCCTTTCATTAGAGCATTTACCTTAGAAAATTCCTTCTTTGCCCCTCTAAGATATCTTTTTTAAACCTCTTGCCAGTTTTACAACCCAGGACTGTCTTACTCAAAGACCCGGAACAATCTCTTTGAAATGTAATCACCAAGGGAGATAGCACCTCTAACTTCCAATCTCTGATACAGTAGGAGCCTAGCTTTGGTGGGGTGCCTTGCCTAAGTTATAAAACTATCTGCTGTCTTGAAGATATTCAAAAGTTTTCTTTTTCTTTGGGTAAAGCCAATTAGTGGACACATATGGCCTCCCTCATCTGAGCTCTTAAAAATTTCTGTCTTTTGTTTTAGCAGAGTTAAGTGCAAACTGAATTCTGGCCTCTTTCCCATATTGCAGTAATCTTAAATAAAGTTTTCCTTGCTTTTTTAATTTTGTGAAGTTTTTGCTTTGACAGAGCCTTAAACTGAATTATCTAATAGAGTGAATTGGGGGTAACCTAGTGTGTGAGGTAGGACAAGGACAATTAAAACAGAAGTCACAATAGGGATCTGAGGGGATCTATGAGTGTGAGGTGGAGTAGATGGCTGTCAAGGAAGTGAGGAGAGATGAGAGAAGCAGAGGAGAATGGGGTGAGTATATGTATATGTGCAACAGCAAACATCCTAACTGAATACTTGCCAATCATGTATAGACTTTTTTTTTCATGCTCTCTTCTTATTTTAGGGATAATTAATAAGCAAAGTCAATTAATTTCCTTGAGACTTGCCAGCCAGATAATATAAAACAGGAAGTTGAATCCATTTCCTATTTTCAATCAGTATGCTTTCTACTCCCACACATTTTTTGTTTCAAAAGGAAGAAAATGAAAAACTGTTGGAGGAAAGGCTGTAAACAGCATATGGTAGTTCCAATTTAGAAACTTCGGTTATCAGGACCATCAGTGGTTCAGAGATAAGGGAGATATCTGAGAGCTGGGGTAAGAAAGAAGGATCCTGATTAAACAGGTAAATCTAATGAACTAACCAGGATATAGGTGCTGGTTTAGGAGGTGAGGAAGTTAATGGACGGTCCTCCAAAACACATGAAGATGTATAAAATGAATAACATGTATAAGTTGTCAGTTTTGGGGATTTATTACAAATTAGTACTGTTGGTTAAAAAATGGGCAGAAGTGATTGTGGGTAAAAATTGTAGTATTTACAGAATATCTCACCTGGCTTTAGTGTATCTGCATATCAACAGGCATTCCTCAGGGGTGGAGAGTTGCAGTTGCTCATCTCCATATCAGTGGGTAATTACCTGGGTGACAGAAGGCTTATCTGAACCTGAGAGGTTAGAGGGAGGTCTTTGTTTGCTTCTGCTGGAGCAGGAAAGAGATGGCCCTGGACTGCAGTTTGTAAGCAATAAACAGGTTTTACACTTTATTTCTCCCTGTTACTGATTTTGGTTTTAGAGATATTTTGCCCCAAGATTTCCTTTCCCCAGAGTTACATCTGGCATAGTCAGCACGACCTCTGAACCTGAAATCTCTCTATGTGGGTGAAACGCTTGGGCGAGCTGCCTCTAGAGATGGTAGGCAGGCCCCAGTGCCTGCAGCACTAGAGGGTGCAGCTTCACCCAGGAGCCCCCTGCCTGTGGGGCTTCCAGTTGGGGAGTCCCTAATGGGGAATTAGTCTAGGCTAAAGCACTTCCTAGAGGGGTGGAGCCTTCCCCAGAATTGGGGAAGTTTGGGGACTCTGGAAGCTGCAAAATTAGCCATCTATGAGACAGAGGGCTGCTTAGAGGGCCTGAGTGGCCATGTAGCAGCTGGGATTGTGGGATCTCTTTTCCTCAAGGTACTGGAAAATGTTACTGAGGAGAGAGAGAGACTTGGTCTGGAGAGAGACACACTTCAGCATCGCTTGGAGGAGCTGAGCAATGACCTATGCTATGCTCTTAAGGAAGAAAGACAGTTATTGAGAAGACAGTCATGCTCCTGGAAAATTCCTTAGCAGCAGTGAGGGGGGAGGCAGCAGGAGAAGCTGCATTGCAGGAGGCCATGAGGGAGGGAGAGGAAAGAGCGGTGCCATCAGCCCCAGAGACGGTAGAGGAGGTGTCAGGAAAGGATGAGGGCCAATCTCTTGCGGAGGCTACACCACCTGAGGCACCACCTCTCCTATATTAAAGGCCCACCTGGTTGTAATTGAAGAAATTAAAAACAACCTTGGGCTCCTCCCGGGGGGGAAGAGCCGCCACTTCCCAAGTTGTGGAGCACTCCATGCTCCACCCCTATACCCAGGATGAGCTGGTGGACATAAGCGTCCAGTATAGGAAGAAGCCATCAGAATCTCTGCCTACGTGGCATTTATGTCTTTGGGATATGGGGGAGGAAAATATTGTTATGTTGGGTTCTGAAATGAGTAGACATTTCCCTGACGACTCACCCTTCTCTCCACCAGCGATTGCAAAGTGCCCATCACACCTCAGGGAATCAGGGATTGGCTGACAGCTGCCATCAGGGAAGTTTGGTCTAATCAGGGTGATTTATCCTACTTACCCACTAGCTGGAAAACTATGCAGAGCTCCAACAGGTGTTGTGGGAATTGGGCGTGAAAAATATCATCTATAATATGGACCCCCAGGGCCCTGATAAGGAGTTGTTCAATGTAGGAATGAGAAATCTGGTGCTGCATACAGCTCTCCCATCGCTCTTTGGGTCCCTAGAGATTACTCTTGCCCCCACAGAGGGAAACCCATAAGTGAGGCTACTTGTACCTTAGCAGATCTGGGGGAGGTTGGAACAGTAAGAGCACAGAAGAAAGTATGGGCTACAACTGAAAGGAGAGGTGCAAAGGGCCCTGTGATGGTCTTGAGGACTCAGCTGTGGGTTGATTTGATAAAGGCTGGGGTAATGAAAGAAAAACTTGATTGGCAGCTCAATAGGATCCTGTTAGAATTGTGGCACCAATTAAAGCCAGAGCATCAGTTCCAGCCACTGAGGTCCCAGACACGGAAGCCATAGTCAAAGCCCCATGCCTGGCCTATGTCTCTGCAAGACTTCATGGGGGACAATATTCAGGCTCTGCCTGGGCCCTCACCCCCACAGGAGGACAACTGGGCATTGTGGTTTGACTGAGGTGGGGTCTCAAGGTCCCCACCTTGGGGGATGTGGTGGAGACCAGAAGCCACATGTAGAATTAGCAATTCATTGGTCCCCTCTGAATATACAATGTGTCCTGGCGCTGGTAGACACAGGAGCTGAATGTTCTCTCATGTATGGCAACCATGAGTATTTTCCCAGGACCCGTGCTGTGATAGATTAGGGATAAGGCAATTAGAGTGAAGAAAGCCCAAATCCCGTTGGGGATGTGCACTTACCCCCAAAGGAGTTTACCGTGTACATTTCTTCCATCCCAGAATATATTTGGGGGATAGATATCCTGCAGAATCTGTGGTTACAGACCTCTGCAGGTGAGTTCAGTCTGAGGGTGTGTGTGGTGAGGCAGTTCTGAGGGGACATGTTAAGCACCCACCTGTAGCTCTGCCTGTACCTCAGCAGATGACAAATACTAAGCAGTATAAATTGACTGGGCAGAGGGCACAAGGAAATTGGAGAAACTCTACAGGAGTTGGAGAAGATGGGCATTGTAAAGCCCACTCATAGTACTTTTAACTCCCCAGTGTGGCCAGTGAAAAAGCCAGATGGGTCCTGGAGTATGTCCATGAACTGCAAGGAACTTAATAAAGTCACACCACCTTTGCATGCTGCTGCCCCCTCTATAGCAGCCCTTACGGACACACTAAGTCATGAATTAGGGACATATCATTATGTTGTGGACCTTGCTAAAGCTCTCTTCTCTATTGACATAGCACAGGAAAGTCAGGAACAGTTTTCCTTAATGTGGGGAGGCGGGCAGAGGACTTTCACTGTCCTTCCACAGGGATACCTTCACAGTCCCACCATCTGTCATGGACTTGTAGCCTAGAACTTGGCCACGTGGAGGAAACCACAAATGGTGCGGCTGTATACACTACATTGATGATATGCTCACATATGATTCTATTGCAGATTTAGAAAGGGCAATTTCTAGACTGCTGCAACATCTACAGGAAAAAGGATGGGCTGTGAACAGCACAAAGTTTCAGAGACCTTGTTTGTAATGTTCTTGGGGGTTGTCTGGTCAGATAAAACTAGTTATTCCTGAATAAGTCATAGACAAGGTCCAGGCTTTCCCTACCCCTACCACTGTCACAGAATTACAAGAGTTTCTGGGTCCTTTGGGCTACTGGAGAGTGTTTATCCTGCACCTAGCACAAATTCTGAAGCCCTTATACCGGTTGGTATGAAAGGGCATCAGTTGAAACTAGGATGAAACATCTGCAGCTGCTTTTACTGCTGACAAGTGGGCAGTCAAGGCCATACAGGCCTTGAATGTAATGGACTCATCAAGGCCCTGTGAACTACATGTTCATGTAACCGAAGTGGTTACGGATGGGGTCTTTGGCAGCAGCTTGAACAGACACGCCAACCTATTGGATTCTGGTCACAACTATGGAAAGGAGCAAAGGTTCGATACACCTTGATAGAGAAGCAACACACCTTGCTGGCTACGGAGCCCATCACCAGAACAGCTCCGAACAAGGAAATAACCACCTATTCCATTGCAGGGTGGGTGCAAGCCTGGTTCCAAAGGCCATGGACTGGTGTGGCAGATGTCTACACTGACCAAATGGGGCACATATTTACAGCAGTGTAGCACCCTTTCTACGAGCTCCTTAAGTGCAGAACTCCAATGCTTATTAGGGCCAGTGACAATACCAGTGGAAAATAGGAAGAACTTGCTTTTGAGCCATTGGTAGCTGAGAGTCTTTATCAGGAGGGAAAAGCCCCTATACCTGAAGATGCTTGTTATACAGACAGCTCCAGTTGTGGGCATCTCCCAAAGTGGAGGGCTGTGGCTTTCCGTCCTAAGACTGAGACAATATGGATGGAGAATGGAGAGGGGAAGAGCAGCCAATGGGCTGAGTTGTGGGCAGTATGGCTTGTGATCACCCAGGAACCCTCCCCTATAGTTGTCTGCACTGATAGCTGGGCCATCTATTGGGGCTTGACCCTGTGGCTACTGACATGGTACCATGCCAACTGGACGGTTGGTCACCAGCTCCTTTAGAGGCAAGAGTTGTGGCAAGACATATGAGCCCCTGGTCAGACTAAGACTGTTACCATATATCATGTGACTGGCTATTTGCCTTTGGCATCCCCAGGGAATGATGAAGCAGATGCATTGATCCAGGTGTGTTGGATATGGCTAGAAGGAAAGCCTTCCTCTGATGTAGCCCAATGGTTACATCAGCGTTTGTTGCACACGTGGCGAAGGACAATGTGGGCTGTAGCCCGTCGGTGGGGCTTGCTGTTAACCTTTGAAGAAGTCAGCCTTGTGTGCTCTAAGAGGGAGTTATACTGAGTCCTCAAAAATATGGGACAACAGTAAAGGGGCTGAAATCCCTTGTCAGGTGGCAGATAGACTATATTGGGTCTCTGCCCATATCAGAAGGTTACTGGTATGCCATGACTGTGTGGACACAGCTACTGGCCTGCTGGTTACTTTTCCTGCACATCGTGCAAATCAGCAAACCACCAAGAGGACCTAGAGCATCTCTTTGCAGCCTATGGCCAGCAGCAGGTGATTGAGAGTGATCAAGGCACCCACTTTACTGGACATGCATTACAATAATGAGTGCAGCAATTAGGAATAAAGTGGAAGTTTCATGTACCGTATAATCCTACTGGGGCAGGCATGATAGAGAGGTACAATGGTTTGCTGAAATCTGGCCTGAAGTCAGACACCATTAGTCTTTGGGACTGGTCAGTTCACTCATGGAAACTGCTATGGTGTTTGAGTGAGAAGCACTGAAAAGGAGCCTTGAGCCCTGCAGATATGCAAACACACAAGGCTGCCTCTCCTCTAAAACTGTATGTGCAAGCCAAAGAGAAATTATTCAAGCCAGGATATGGACAGTAGAGCAACATCCTGCTGCCATCCCATACTGCATTAAACCCTGGAAACACTTGAATGGACGTGGCCCTGTACATTTTCACACATGGACTAGCGATGAATGGCCCTTCTGGCACCTTTGGGAAAAGGCCTGGAAGCTGGCCTCCTCTGTATTCCTGGAGGAACAGCAGAATGGCCCCCAACAATCAAGGTAGTGTAGCCAAAACGTCCAGGAGGTAAGAGCATTTTATGGGGAAGTTTTGTTTTATGTTTACAGCCAGTGTATGTACCTCCCATAGCCCTATGTATCCACCCATCTGTAACTCCCACAGCAGGGAGATGTAAGTCTGGTACACTAGACCAGGATGAGATCCCATTCCTGCCAGTTTTATCACAATGCCACTCTCTTGCAGGTATCCTACCTGATGGACAAGATTTGCTTATGCTGGTGTCATTAAACCATGTATCTTATCACCCTCAATATATAGTCCCTATGCCCCGGATGCGCCCCCTGGCTGCAGCTGCCACATGATGATTGCTCTGAACTCCCTACCTCTTCAGCTACTGACTGCCTGAGGGATGGGCCAGCTATGGACTTAATCTGCATAGAAGTTTGAGCCTATTTGAATCCAGTGGCTTGAGGATTATCATGATTTTATTGCTGTTTTTATTGTATGTTATTAGTCTGGTTACAATGCACCAGTTATCTCAGAGAGGGGCCATTGTGGAAGATGGGAAACAAGTAGATAGTAAGGTGAGATTTCTGGAGGGGTGTGCTCTGGGTAAAATTGAAATATTTCCAGGATCTCTTGCCTGGCTTTAGTGCATCTCCATACAATGGGTGTTTTTAGGGGGTGGAGAGAAGTAGTCGTCTCCATATCAATGGGTAATTACAGGGGCCAGCGAGGGCTTCTCTGGACCAGAGAGGTAGGGTGAGGACTCTTCTTCTGTAGCCAGGTCACAAGAGACATGGGGGAGCAGAAGTGGATGACTGCTTATAAGAAATAAACTTTATTTCTCCTTTTGACTGACTTTGGTTTCAAAGGTATATTGCCCCGGACTTTCCCCTGAAATTACAGATATGCATCTTGAGTTATTATACTCTCTTATATGTTTTGTAAATTGTTCTTTAATAATAGAACTAAAATATAAGAGAAGGCAAAACAAAGTAGAATGTAGAAAGATTGGGAGAGAATAATCCTTTTCTGAAGACATAAGTAGCATTTTGAAATGCATACTTTTAAAAAGAAGACAGCTTAATTGCCTGAACATTCTGATTCCTTGTTTTCCGGGGCTTCTTTGTGCCTATCATCTATTGCTCCAGTAATGGAGAGTTAGGATTAAAGAAAGGCGCCCGTCCTGACAGTTCAGCTCTGGGTGTGCTCATAAATGGCAACAGCCAATTGGATTAATTTCTTTAGAATCACTAACAATCAAAGAATAGAACAGAAGATATACAAAAGAAAATGAGAAAGAAGTCAGAGCATGTCAACGGAAAATTTGATGAAACAAAGGAATGCAGCAAGAGAAGAAAAGGTGGAGAAAAGAGCAACAAGAAACAAAATAATGAAACACCAATAGTAAATCCTACACTATTGGCAATTACTTGAAATATAATTGGATTAAACTCCTCATTCAAAAGACATAGAGTGGCTGAATGGATTAAAAAACAAGATTGAACTCTATACTAACTCTAAGAGATCCACCTTAGGTGTAAAGTACACATAGGTTACAAGTGAAAGGATGGAAAAGATACTCCATCCAAACAGTAATCAAATAAAAAGCAGAGATGGTATGGTGAGGTGTGGAGAAAGTGAACCATTATGTGCTTTTGGTGGGATTATAAAATTGTGCAGCCACTATGAAAAACTAAAAAGGTCCTCAGAAATTTAAAGATAGAATCACTATTTGAACCAGCAATTCCACTTCTGGCTATATATCCAAAAGAATTGAAAACAGGATCTTCAGGAGATATTTTCACACCCATATTCATTGTAGCATTATTCACCATAGCTCAGATGTGGAAGCAATCTGAATGTCTATCGATGGTTAAATGGAAATGTGGTATATAAACACAGAGGATATTATTTGGTCATAAAATAAGAAGAAAGTTCTGTCCCATTCTACAGCATTAATGAACCTTGAGAACATTACATTAAGTGAAACAAGGCAGTCAAATAATAATGCATGATTACATTTACATGACAGATCTGAAGTAATGAGATGTAATGAAACAGAAAGTTGAATGTTGGTTAGGTCGAACATGATGTCAGGATTAGGGGAGAGCGTTCACAGTTGTTCAATGGATGTAGAATTGTAGTCACGTAAGATGGAAGAGTTCTAGAAATCGATTGTACAACAATGTGCATGTAGTTGGCAATAGTGAGTGTATACTTGAAAATTGTCAATGAGGATATTTTTATGTCATGCATTTTTTAATCACAATAAAATTTGCTAGAACACTCATATTTGGAAAGACAGCATAGCAATTTTCATATTCTGGCTCAGCCTTAAAATTGCATTCAGGTTAAAATTCTGTAATGTCATTTTGGTTTTTTGGCTAATACCCATTAAAACATGTCATTTATCTTTTAAAACATCAGTTTGGCACTATGACAAGCTTACAAAGCTTAGGAAATTTTACTTTGTATCTTTTTTGATATTATTTTAGTGCTCACTGGCATGGCTGGATGTGTTTCACACTTCCATCTTCCAAACCTTAAATATTTTTTAATCCTTAGAACTATAGTGAGAACTCTCTTCTGCTGTTTCTGGCCTGATATAAGGATTGAAAGTTACGGCATTTCACATATGTCCTCATAGAAAGACCTTGAATGAATTGTATCTCCTTGGATCTGTATGCTTGTGTGTGTGTGTGCGTGCAGGTGCATGTTATTTTTCCAATTGGTAAGGGGGAACTATTTGGGGGGGAAAAGAACATACAAAGTTTTGTTTTTTCAGGTCACGTTAGCTGACTGATTTTCCACTGCCTTCAGTGAGAATTCCAAATCAGCCTCCCCTTGGGAAATAATTGCAGCAGGAACAATGGTACAGCAGCAGGAATTCAAGTGTGAGTTTTCCTAACAAATGTATTCCTAGCACCCCTTCTTTCCTTCTGTTCCCTCCCTCCCTTCTCCTGCCTTCCATCCCAATGCCTCAGCAAATTGGAACAGCAGAGTCTACTTTTGTAGCTAGCGACTTTCCATACCTTCCCTCTGCTGTTTGCGGGCACTGACTTGCCCTTTATTCCTTCTAAACCAGGGAGTCAGTACTCTTGTTTCTCTGCCTACACATCTAATATTTCTATTATTGCTTTTCAAGTTATATAGTGGAAAAGTGACATTGAACAAATCCCTTAAAATCATTTAAAAAAACTGTTAATTTTGAAATAATTTTAGATTTATGGAAATGTTATAGTGCAACATTCCTGTATACCTTTTGCCCAAAATCCCCTAAAACTAGTATCTTATAAATCTTATAAAATCACAGTACATCTATCAAAACTAAGAAATCAACATTGGAACAAAGCTACTAAACTACAGACTTACTCATATAGTTCATCAGGTTACCCTCTAATCTTAGTATCAGTGTTTACATCCTTAAAATGGGTGTAATATCATCTACCTTGTAAAGTATTTGTGTGGACCAGAGAGAATGTAGGTGAAATCCCTGTAGCATGCGCGCGCAGACCTGTAACTCCGGCGGGTGCGCAGTAGCTGCAGGCACCGCCCCCGCCGTATTCAGGAGTCAGTAGCGTCGCGAGCGCCGTCGGGAGTAGCTGCTCCCGCAGCTGTGTCCGTGCTGAGGTCTGCGGTCCCTGTCCGGGCGCATCCTGCCCTCCGTCCCGTCCAGTTCCACCACCTCCAGCCTGGCGCCATCGGGCGGCGCGACCTGGACCCCCGCAGCCGCCGCAGCCGCCGCCGCCGCCGCGGGGCAGAGGCGCAGGAGCAGCTCGTCCGCCGCCGCGCGTGGGGCCGCCTGTCCCCCACCAACCGTCTCGCCAAGGGCGTGGAGAGCTGGCCGGGAGGCGGTTTTCGCCGCCGCGGACCTGCAGCGGAGCGTCCAGAGCGGTCCCCGCTTCAGGGGTGAAGACGACAGCGACAACTCTACGGGCCGGAAGGTACGTGGCCGCGGGGCTCGGCGCGGCCCGGACGGGGCGCGGGGACCCCTGCCTCCCCCTGCGAGCGCGGCGGACCCGTGAGGGAGTCGGCTGTGCGAGTGGCTCGGCGGGCGGCCGACGCGCGTGGGGTCCTCGCGGGGCCCGGCCGAGGCCGCAGGCGGAGGGGCCGGGCCGGGCCGCGCACACGGGGAGGCCGGCGGGCGTCTTGCCGCGTGTGCCGTGTTTCGGCGGCGGCCTCGAGGGCGAGGGCCGGGCGAGCTGAGGGGCGGGTGGGACCCGTGGCGCGGCGGCGGGGGAGAGGCCGCCGGAGGCAGCAGCTTCAGAATGAACAATTTGTTTCGTGAGCCACCTGTCGTACTTTTGATTTGGGGTTACCGCTTCAATTTCCTTGCTGGTCATTGGTCTGTTCAGATTTTCTGCTTCTTCCTGGGTCAGCCTTGGAAGGTTGTATTTTTCTAAAAAGTTGACCATTTCTTCTAGGTTGTCCAGTTTGTTACCATATAATTTTTCATAGTATTCTCCAATAAATCTTCATATTTCTGTGGTGTCAGTAGTGATTTTTCCTTTCTCATTTCTGATTGTTTATGTGTGTAGACTCTCTGGATAGGGGTTTATCTATTTTGTTTATTTTCTCGAAGAACCAGCTCCTGCTTTCCTTGATTCTCTCCATTGTTTTATTCATCTCGATTTTATTTATTTCTCCTCTAATCTTTATTATGTCCCTATTTGTGCTGACTTTGGGCCTCATTTGTTCTTCTTTTTGTAGTTTAGATAATTGTGAGGTTAGACTGTTCATATGGAATTGTTCTTTCCTGAGGTTGGGCCCGTATTGCAATATACTTCCCTCCTAGCACCGCCTTTGCTGCGTCCCACAGATTTTGCGTTGTCGAATTATTGTTGTCATTTGTTTCCATATATTGCTTGATCTCTTTTTATTTTGTCATTGATCTATTGGTTATTTAGGAGAATGTTGTTAAGCCTCCATGTGATTGTAGGCTTTTTTGTCATCTTGTAATTTATTTCTAGTTCTATACCCTTGTGGTCTGAGAAGCTGGTTGGTACAATTTCAATGTTTTTGAATTTACTGAAGCTCCTTTTGTGCCCTAGTATATTATCTATTCTTGAAAATGTTCCGTGTGCACTTGAGAAGAATGTGTATCCTGCTGCTTTTGAGTGGAGAGTTCTGTAGATGTCTGTAAGGTCCATCTGTTCTAATGTGTTGTTCAATGCCTCTGTCTCCTTATTTTCTCTCTGGTTCATCTGTTCTTTGGAGTGAGTGGAGTGTTGAAATCTCCTAAACGAATTCATTGCATTCTATTTCCCCTTTTAATTCTGTTAGTATTTGTTTCACATATGTAGGTGCTTCTGTGTTGGGTGCATAGATATTTATAATGGTTATATCTTGTTGTTAAGTTGACGCCTTTATCATTATGTCATGTCCGTCTTTGTCTCTTGTTTCTTTCTTTGCTTTAAAGGTTATTTTGTCCAATACACATACTGCAACACCTGCTTTTTTCTCCCTATTAGTTGCGTGAAATATCTTTTTCCATCTCTTCAGTTTTAGTCTGTGTATGTGTTTGGGTTTGAAGTGAGTCTCTTGTACGCAGCATATAGATGGGTCTTGTTTTTTTTTCCACTCAGTGACTCTATGTCTTTTGTTTGGTGCATACAGACAATTTACATTTAGGGTGATTATCGATAGGTATGTACTTATTGCCATTGCAGCCTTTAGATCCGTGGTTACGAAAGGTTCAAGGGTACCTTCATTAGTATCTTAGAATCTAACTTAACTCACTTAAGTGTGCTATTACAAACACAATCTAAAGGTTATTGTTCTTTTCCTCCTCATTGTTTATGTATTAGGTATCATATTCTGTACTCTTTGTCTCTCCCTTTTTGTTACCTCTGGTGACAGCTGTTTATTTTAACCTTAGGAACACTTCCATCTATAGCAGTCCCTGCAAAATATACTGTAGAGATGTTTGGTGGGAGCTAAATTCTCTCAGCTTTTGCTTATCTGGAAATTGTTTAATCCCTCCTTCAAATTTAAATGATAATCTTTTTCTTTAAAGTTTTTATTAAGTTATTACTACTATTATTTTTTTGTATGATTCATCTACAGTTACATGAGCAACATTACGTTTACTAGACTCCCCCCATCAATAAGTCCCCCCCCACATACCCCATTACAGTCTGTCCATCAGCATATTAAGATGGTATAGAATCACTACTTGTGTTGTACAGCCTTCCCCATATCCCCCCTACATTATGTCTGTTAATAGTAATGCCCCTTTTTTCTCCCTTATCCCTCCCTTCCCACCAATCCTCCCCAGTCCCTGTCCCTTTGGTAACTGTTAGTCCTTTCTTGGGTTCTGTGAGTGTGCTGCTGTTTTGTTCCTTCAGTTTTCTTTTTCTTTGTTCTTATACTACACAGATGAGTGAAATCATTTGGTACTTGTCTTTGTCCGCCTGGCTCATTTCAAAGAGCATAATACCCTCTAGTTCCCTCTCTGTTGTTGCAAATGGTAGGATTTGCTTTCTTCTTATGGCTGAAAAATATTGCATTGTGTATATGTACCACATCTTCTTTGTCCATTCATCTACTGGTGGACACTTAAGTTGCTTCCACTTCTTGGCTATTGTAAATAGTGCTGCAATAAACAATGGGGTGTATGTCTTTTTCAAACTCGGCTGCTGCATTCTTAGGGTAAATTCCTAGGAGTGGAATTCCTGGTTCAAATGGTATTTCTATTTTGAGCTTTTTGAGCAACCTCCATACTGCTTTCCACAATGGTTGAACTAGTTTACATTCCCGCCAGGCCCACTTGTCCATTTTTCCTTTTGTTTCCCTTGCCTGGGGAGATATGTTCATGAAGAAGTTGCTCTTGTTTATGTCCAAGAGATTTTTTCCTATGTTTTTTTCTAGAAGTTTTATGGTTTCATGACTTACATTCAGGACTTTGTTTAATGCATTTTGAGTTTATTTTGTATATGGATTAGACAATAATCCAGTTTCATTCTCTTACATGTAGGTGTCCAGCTTTGCCAACAACAGCTGTTGAAGAGGCTGTCATTTCCCCATTGTGTATCCATGTCTCCTTTATCATATATAGATTGACCGTATCTGCTTTGGTTAAAATCTGGAATCTCAATTCTGTTCCTCTGGTCTATGGCTCTGTTCCTGTGCCAGTACCAAATTGTCCTGATTACTGTGGCTTTGTAGTAGAGCTTGAATTTGGGAAGGGAGATCCCCCGCTTTATTCTTCCTTCTCAGGATTGCTTTGGCTAGTCTGGGTCTTTTGGTGGTTCCATATGAATTTTTGAACTATTTGTTCCAGTTTGTTGAGTAATGGTGTTGGTATTTTGAAAGTGATTTCATTGAATCTGTAGATTGTTTTAGGCAGGATGGCCATTATGACAATATTAATTCTTCCTACCCAAGAGTATGGGATGAGTTTCCATATATTAGGGTCCTCTTTAATTTCTTGTAAGAGTGTCTTGTAGTTTTCAGGGTACAGGTCTTTCACTTCCTTGGTTAGGTTTATTCCTATGTAGTTTATTATTTGTCATGCAATTGTGTATGGAATTGTTTTCCTGATTTCTCTTTCTTCTAGTTCATCGTTAGTGTACAGGAATGCAACAGATTTCTGTGTATTCATATTGTTTCCTGCAACTTTGGTGAATTCAGATATCAGTTCTTGTAGTTTTGGAGTGGATCCGTTTGGGTTTTTTATGTACAATATCATGTCATCTGTAAACAGGAAGAGTTTGACTTCTTTCTTGCCAATCTGGATGCCTTTTATTTCTTTGTGTTGTCTGATTGCCGTGGCTAGGACCTCCCAAACTGTGTTGAATAAAAGTGGGGAGAGTGGCCATCCTTGTCTTGTTACCGATCTTGGAGGAAATGCTTTCAGCTTCTCACTGTCAAGTATGATGTTGGCTGTGGGTTTGTCATAAATGGCCTGTATTATGTTGAGGTACTTGCCCTCTATACCCATTTTGTTGAGAGTTTTTATCATGAATGAATGTTGAATTTTGTTGAATGTTTTTTCAGCATTTGTGGAGATGATCATGTGGTTTTTGTCCTCCTTTTTGTTGATGTGGTGAGTGATGTTTATGGATTTTCTAATACTGTACCATCCTTGCATCCCTTGAATAAATCCTAGTTGTTCATGATGAATGACCTTTTTGATGTATTTTTGAATTCTGTTTGCTAATATTTTGTTGAGTATTTTTGCATGTATGTTCGTCAGAGATATTGGTCGTTAATTTTCTTTTTTTGTGGTATATTAGGGTGATGCCAGCATTATCGAATGAGTTTGGAAGTATTCCTTCCTCTTCTACTTTTTGGAAAAGTTTAAGGGGGATGGGAATTAGATCTTCACTAAATGTTTGATAAAATTCAGAGGTGAAGCCATCTGGTTCAGGGATTTTGTTCTTAGGTAGTTTTTTGATTACCAGTTCAATTTTGTTTCTAGTAATTGGTCTGTTCAGATTTTCTGTTCTTTCTGGGATAGCCTTGGATGGTTGTATTTTTCTAGAAAGTTGTTCATTTCTTCTAGGTTATCCAGTTTGTTAGCATATAATTTTTCAAAGTGTTCTCTAATAATTCTTTGTATTTCTGTGATGTCCATAGTGATTTTTTCTTCTCATTTCTGCTTCTGTTTTCTGTGTGCAGACTCTCTTTTTTTCTTGATTAGTCTGGCTAGGGGTTTATCTACTTTGTTTATTTTCTCAAAGAACCAGCTCCTGCTTTCATTGATTCTTTGTATTGTTTTATTCTTCTCGATTGTATTTATTCCTGCTCTCATCTTTCTTATGTTCCTCCTTCTGCTGACTTTGGGCCTCATTTGTTCTTCTTTTTCTAGATTTGTTAACTGTGAGTTTAGACTGCTCATATGGGATTGTTGTTCTTTCCTCAGGTAGGCCTGTATTGCGATATACCTCCCTCTTAGCACCGGCTTGTCTGTGTCCCACAGAGTTTGCGTTGTTGAATTATTGTTGTTATTTGTCTCCATATATTGCTTGATCTCTGTTTTTATTTGCACATTGATCCATTGGTTATTAGGAGCATGTTGTTAAGCCTCCATGTGATGGTAGGCTTTTTCATCTTATTTGCATAATGTATTTCTAGTTTCATACCCTTGTGGTGTGAGAAGCTGCATCATTTTTGGGAGCTCGTCCGGGATAACTTTGGAGGTGAGTATCACCATCCAAGCGTACCTTTTCTTTCACTGTCCTTATAGAAGGAAGCCGTCTAAGGCACACAACATCGGGCACTCGTCAGCCACTTAAATGGGACTAGCCCGGCTGCCGATCTCAAAGTCTCGAGTGACAGGTTCCCCTGCGTCTCCCTCAGTGGATCCCCCATCTCCCTTGGGAGCCGGGAAAGTCACCTGAGTTGAGGCCAGGATTCCCCTTCAGAGGCATCTCCTTGGATGCGAGGGACTGAGGAAGGCTGTGGGCAAATGAGAGAGCCTAGGCTCAGGCTACACTTCAGCGGCTTCACAAAGGTCCGCGTGCCTGGAATCAGACCCCGACAGCCCGACTGGGTATCCATGAGGAGTGTCTTTCTTTCTGTCTCTCTCTGACTTCCAGCCTGCTATTTCAGGGTGCCTTGCCTCTGAGTGAGGCAGGGGGCATTCCTGACTCTCTTCTAACTTCATCAATTTTACAGAACCCGATGCCGACCACCACAAGGTAGGAGATGTATTCTTCACTTTTATTCTTGTCTAAATGCTGTTCTTTTTCTCTCAGAAAAATGTATCTGGGCACCCGTTAGCCACCTAAAAGACAATTATTGTCGGCTACCAGTCTTAAGTCTCATGTGAAAGGTTTCCTGGTGTCTGCTGCTCCTTGATCCCCCGCCTCTGGATGGATGGGAATGTTGGGGAGTGGCTGAGCTGATCTCCTACTTTCCTGTCCTAATCTGCAGACTGCGAGGGCAGACTGCACTGGTAGATAGTGGTCCTTGGATCTTGGCTCTGACTCATCGATCCAGTGAGCTAGGCTAGGCTGCTGTCTATGTGAGAGTCGCAGATGACTCCTGAAGTCTTTTTTCACAGATCAGATTTCTTACAGTGGTTGACTAGCATGATGATTCCCAGGCAGTGGCAGAAACTGGTGTTTGAAGAGGATAGACCGCCCCCCCCCCCCCATAAATGTCTGTGGCAGCCTGTGAATTTTATCTCTGGCTTTGGAGAAAGTTTCCCTGCCCCTCATTCAAAGCAGTCCTCTTAGGACTAAGCCACTTTCTCCTGTATAATGTAAATGAAGTTTGTGAAATAGTCAAGCTGAAGTCTGAGTCCAACTAGTAAATGGCTCTATTCTATTGATCTCCCTTCCTTAGAGACAGCCATCCTAGGGCTATGGCATTTCCTTACCTGCAGCCCCAGGGAAGCGAAACAGGCTTGTGACTCCGACCAAGGCTCTGGCAGCGAGAGGTCACAGGATCCCTGCACTTTTCGGACCGGCAGGGGGCTCTCAAGGAATGATCCGGAGTGTACTTGCTAAAGCTTGTGCAGAGAAAACTAGAGTCTAGGTTAAAACTCCCAAAAGGCGTAAAGTAGGAGCACACTGGTAAGGTCCCACTAAAAGTCCAGAGCTCTGTGGCGACTCTTACTTAGTGGGAAGGCAAGAGGGAAATCAAGGCAAGGTGCAGGCCACGGTGGTAAGGAGTGGTGAAATCCATTAGGCCTGGCAGAGGAGGTGATTGACTACTGTTACCCAGGCTCCAAGGTGAGGGGACCCCCTTCACAGAGAGAGAGGCTGACCAGGTGCTAGATGTGGGGCCCCACACAGGGAGCACCCTGGCTGGCCTGAGGGGGCCGAGGCAGGTGCAGGCCCAATAGGTCTTTGTGCCTGTGCGCTGATGTCACCCCCGTGGCCCTGCCTGGTTGCCCA
The DNA here is from genome assembly GCF_040802235.1 of Manis javanica. Lineage (NCBI taxonomy): Eukaryota > Metazoa > Chordata > Mammalia > Pholidota > Manidae > Manis > Manis javanica. The sequence continues at coordinate 82,282,539 of NC_133167.1, read as the reverse complement.
TCTCCAGAGAGTATGGATAGTCACAGGTAAGGGAGCCACCTTTTGGGGACACCAGTTGCTGGTGTCGTTTAGCGGCCCTTGGACTTGCTGAGGTGGCAGCCAGTTAGCTTGCTGGGAAACTGCTCCCCTCTCTGCTGTCAAGGTGGAGGTGGTGCTTCACTGAATTTAGGCATTTAGAGGTGAGTGAGGTGTATTTGAAATGGAATAGTAGCTTTTAGTGCTCTGTTTATTTCTGTTCGTATGAAAAAGGTGCTGAGCCTAAAGACTTGAGTGAAGATGGCAGGAATTCTAAGAATATTTATATCCTTCCATTTATGTTCAGGGAAGTGATTCTGAAGTAATTTTTTACTCATGTATGAAGTTGTTGAGTAAGTCACATCAGTCATGTCGAGATGAAGTGATGTAGTAGAAATAAAGACCCTGCACCTTGGCCTGATACATAGGAGACACACCATTGGTGCTCTTTGCTCTCCTGTCCTAGTTTATTACCTTAACTACCTCTGTGGTTCAGAGTGGTCCCAACCACATTTCAAGCAAAATCTTTCTAAAACTGCATAGAAACACTTGGCAGGATATCCCCAGAGGCTAGTGGAAAAATTATTCTTTCTGATCACTGCTTGCCAGTTGTCTTCTCTATGCCATGTTCCTTTCCTATTTTTGCATTGCCTGTGATTGTAGACCGAGAGGGGTGATGGTGTGCGTCTCTGCTAGACGAGCCTCTGGGGCTGTTCGGGGGCTGTGCTGCTGTGGTGATGGCAGTGTTTTTACCTTAGACATAGCTTGTCCTCTGACGTATTCACATGGGGTTACTTCTCTTACGCAGTCAAAATTGTAGGAAACCCTTTAGGGTTTTATGTTCTCGGTTTTACTTGAGATCTAACCCTATTTCTTAGGCATGTTATATATTCCTTTTGCATTGTAAGCATAAAGCAGCAGATCGCTTTTCATGTTGACCTACATCATTAGCTATAAAGAATTACATCACCATGTAAGTTTTATCAAATTGTGGAGCATACCAGTGTTGTAGCTTTGAATGATTCTGTGTAATCGCTTAAGAATCACTTACGTCTGGCACACAGTATACCAACACCTACCATCATTTGCAGGAATGTTTGTCAGTTCTAATTTGATTTTTTTTTTCACTGTTTGCTCACTTTCACCTACGAGCTGATGTTTGAATATATTTTAGACACTTTGTGATTAGAAAATATCGAGATGAAACATAGAATCTCTTCATGGTCACACATTCTGTTCTCGTTATTGTAATCTGAGTATTTGAGTTACAGACACTCGATTTTGTTTCAATACTGCTGAAATATAGAAGTATTCTTGGAGTTTGTGAGCCTTCACACTAGACCATTTTATTTTATGTTCTTATAAGCAGTCTTTTGAATATGTTCAGCCATGAAGTGAAATACACACCATAGTACCTGAATCTCTACATATATTTATGAAGACATTTTTTCAGAGGGACCCCAGGGCACAGCCATACCAGTGAAACAATGACTTAAAAAAGACCCTGCCAAATAAAATTATGTATAATAAGTAAATATGTACATGCATTCTCCATTAAACGTGAAAACTGTAACATAGTTTGGAAATTATGTATCTTCCGGGGTTAAATATTTCTCTGTGACATAAAAAGTATCTTTAAAAAACAAAGCAGTAGAACTAGTTGACAATCAAAATTAATAGTAATTTCTAGCAGATAGTTTGATGATAATAAGTGTTAAGCTATAAAAAGTGTTTTAGTATGTTTTTATTTTAAGATAGTTTTAGATTTACAGAAAATTTGAGTTACACAGTTGGGTTTTGCAGTTTGCTCAGATCACTTCCCCTCTTACTACCGTCATTATAGTTCGTTGTTACAGTTACAAGCAGTGATGGTGTACTGTCACCATCCACCATCCATTCTCTCCCTCAGATTTCCATAGTTGGACCCTTTCTCGAAGATCCAGTTCAGGATACCTCATTATATCCAGTGATCTCGTCTCCTTAGCGTTTTGTTGTTGTTTGTTTCTGAGACATTCTTTGCTTTGGATGATCTTTTCCATTTTCAAGATTCTTTGCCATTAATATTGTAGAGTTTTCCCCAGTCACATTTAACGTGACATTTTCTTGTAATTACTTGGAGTTGTGTTTTATGGGGAGGAAGATCACAGAGCGCAAGAACAGTGCACAGCACCTCATGTCAAGGGCAAGTGCTCTGAAGGAGACTTGATATTGTTGATGTTGTCCCAGATGGCAGGATTTTTTTTTCGTTCTTAAAGCTGAGTGATGTGCCACTGTGTGTGTGTGTATTTGTGTGTGTGTGTGTTTCACTGTTTATCCATTCATGTATCTACGGACATTTAGGCTGCTTCTGTATCTTGTCTGTTGTAAATAATGCTGCAGTGAACATAGAGATGCATATGTCTTTTCAAATTAGTGTTTTCACTTTCTTGGGATAGATACATAAAGCCAAATTGCTGGGATATATGGGAGTTTTATTTTGAATTGTTTGAGGAGCCTCCATAGTGTTCTTCACATTGGATATGCCAATTCCCATTCCCAACAATCAGGGGCTTCTTTTTCTTCACATCCCTGTCTAGTTACTTTTTGTCTCCAATTTGAGCTTCCATTCTAACAGATTTGAATTGAGATCTCATTGTGGTTTTGATTTGCAATTCAAACGGTTAGTGATACTGAGATTTTTTCCATGTGTCAGTTGGCCATCTATATTTCTTCCTTGGAAAAATGCCTGTTTAGGTCCTCTGCCCATTTTTTTAATTGGATTGTCTTTTCAATAGTAGTTGGAGGAGTACTTTATATGTTTTGTATGTTAACCCCAAATTGAATATTTCATGGGCGAACATCTTCTACCATCCAGTACATTATTCTTCTGTATGGTTGATGGTGTCCTTCACAGTACAGAGCATTTTAGTTGGATGTAGTCCCATTTGTTTATTTTAGCTTTTATTGTCATCGACTCGGGAAAGAGATTAAAAAAAATGTTGCTGAGAGCAGAGTCAAAGAGTTTGCTTCCCCTATATTCTTCTTGGAGTTTTGTGGGATCAGGTGTTACATTTAAGTCTTAAATTCATTTTGAGTTTCTTTTTGGATGTGTTTTAGGAAAGTGGTCCTCCTTTTATGTAGCTGTCCAACATAACCACACCATTTATTGAAGAGACTTTTTCAAAACCATTATATATTCTTACCTCCTTTGTCGTAGACTAACTGACCATGTAAGTGTGAATTTAATTCTGTGCTCTATATTTTGTTCCATTGATGTAAGGATCTGTTTTTGTGCCAGTACCATAATGTTTAGGGATTTTTTTTCTTCAGGATTATTACCTTCTTTATATTCTCTTTTTGTTGGTGAAGGGGATAACTTGGTACATTCTTCAAATTATAAAATAATTTAGTCACAAGAATGGAAATATAGCATAGGTAATGTAGCTCATAGCATTGTAATATCTTCTTGTGGTATGAGTACTTTGACAGAGATTGCATTGAATCTGTAGTTTGTTTTCTATAGTGTGGACGTTTTCACAATACTAATTCTTCCAATCCATGAGCATGGTTTATCTTTCCACTTATTTTTGTACTTCTGTTTCTTTCATCGGTGCTTTATGGTTTTGAGCATATAGTTATTTTACTTCTGTGGTTAAATAGATTCCTAGGTATTTTATTCTTTCTGCTGCATTTGTAAGTAGGAATGATTTTATAATTTCTTTTTCTTGCATTCATTCTTAGTGTATAGAAACACAACAGACTTTTGAATATTGATTTTGTATCCTGCACCTTGATTGAATTCATCTATTACTTCTAATAGATTTTTGATGAATGCTTTGGAGTTTTCTACATATAGCATGAAGCCATCTGCAGACAGTGACAGATTTACTACTTCCTTTCCAATTTGGATATCTTTTATTTTTCTTGGCTAATTGCTATGGGTAGGACTTTGAGTATAATGCTGAACAAAAGTGGCAAGAGAGGGCATCCTTGACTTGTTCCTGTTCTCAGAGAAAAGCCTTCAATTTTGCACTGTCGAGTATGATAGCTCTGGGTTTGTCATATATGTCTGTTTTTATGTTTAGGTGTGTTCTCTTTATACCCACTTTGTTTCAAATTTTTATCATAAATGGATGTTGAATTTTGTCAAAAGTTTTTCTGCATCTGTTGAGGTGATCATATTTTCATCCTTCATTTTGTTACTGTGATGTGTCAAATTCATTAGTTGTGGATATTGAACTATCCTTGCATCCCCAGAGTAAATCCTACTTGATCATGACGCACGACCTTTTTATTGTATTGTTGAAATTCCCCTTTCTGGTCCCAGCCTATATGTGACCTCCTGGAAATGACTTCCTTTTGCCTGGTCCTCCTTCCCATCAGGAACTGCTACCTCAGTGCCCTGTTTAGTGACTTAATGAAACTGGTTACAATTGGATCTTTTCTTGTTTGTTTATCTTTTTTCTCACTTTGTTAACTTTGGTCTTCCTTGCATGCTGAAGACTGGTCTTGCGTGATTGTACTCCCAGGGCCTGGCACAGCAGTGAGCATAGCACAAGTAATGAACATTATTTTGAATTTTGTGATATAGTGAACTATACAACATACATACTTGGACATTCAGTAACCCAAATATATAATTGCTGGGTATATTTCTTCCTCTTACACAATTCCTGAAAACACTGCAGAGCCTTAAAGGAGAAGTGGGTGTCTTGTCATGTTAATGAGAGAGTTTTGGACCCCATCTGATGGCAGAGGCCGGAGGTTGAATCAGATAATGATAGGGTCAAACATGACTATACAGTGAAGTCCTCAGCAACATCAGGGAGATGAGTATGTCTCTCTGTCGGAGAGAGCTTCCACTCTGTGGAGCCAACAGGATTCTATGTGTAACAGAGCTCGTCCCGAAGCCACACCGCAGCCTGTCCCTGAGACCATTCGGGTATGTGTGAGAAAAGTGGCCAGGGGGAGGAGTAAAATGGCCCTGGGAGTCCTTGGTTCAGGAGCCCAATGCACTGTAAATCCAAAACCTCTTGGTGAAGTCTTAGCAGGGGCTAAGGTTAGATTGGGAGTATATGGAGATGCAGTGGCTGATGGTATTGAGGTGGAAGTTTGGATGAAAATTGGGTGTTTGAGCAGGTGTTGCTTGAGGTGGCTGCATCCCTTTTATGTGAAAATATTATTGGGGTGGATATTATGTGTGACTGGGGTTGGCTTCCCCTGCCTAATACAGTAAAACAGAAGGTATGTAAGCCCGTCCTCAGGCCTGTTTAGTTGGACATTCTAAATGGGGAATGGCTGGAACTGTGCGAACCCACAGAGGCAGATAACTTGACAAACATATCACCGTTCTTAGGAGTGACATGCTGGAAGCTGGAGTGCTGGTGTCCACAGATTTGCTGTACAGTAGTCCTGTGTGGCCTGTGCAAAGGTGGATGGGACATAGAGACTCTTCAAGCTTAGGTAATGTGGGTACTACCCATAGTCCCAGCAGTTCCAGGCATGATATCAGCCATATAGAACGTATAGCAGGTTGAAGGAGGCTGGTACTTCTGGATGGACCTTGCAAATGCTCTCTTCTCTGTCTCAATTCCTGAAAAGAGCCAAGCCCAGTTTGCCTTCAGGTGGGAAGGATCCCACTTTGCATCTGCTGGGCTAGGCGGGGATCTGAGCTCCCCGGCTTATTGTCACTATGTGGTCAGGAAGGATTTGGACTCAGTGCAATGCTCGAGTGTAATAATACACGATGTTGGTGACATTATTAATACCAGAAACAGAGGAGCTGGCCAGGAATGATTTGAATGCAACAAGGACATATGTGACCAACCAGGGCTGGTTAATAAATCTAGTGAAGGTCCAAGGTCCTGTTCAGTGAAATTTGTAGGAATAATGCGGGCAGAACCCACCCGGGGTATTCCACAAGTGTGACTATCAGTAAACTGCTGTCACTCTCCCACCAGGTCCAAACAAGAAGCCCAGCACTTTTTTGGTTTATTTGGATTTTGGAGGACTCATATTCCACACCAGGAACCATTTGTAGCTCCTGTCTGTAAGACTGCATGAAAGAAAGCTGCATCTGAGTGGGGTCCTGAACAGAAGCGGGCCACATCAGAATTACACACGGCAGCTGTGCGCTTGACAGCATCTGGCCATTGTGACCCCCACTCAGACATGATTTTGGAAGTGTCTGTCCCCCACACCCATGCAGACTGGAGCTTGTGGCAAAAAAAAGAAAATGAGCACCTCCCAGCTGTGACCCTTGGGATTTTGGACCAGAAAATTCCCCCATGCTGCTGCCTGGTACACACCACTTGAAAGACAATTATTAACATACTGTTGGGAATTAATCAAGACTGCCTCAGTGACCGAAGTACATAAAATAATTTTGAAACCTGAGAAACCCATAATGTGTTGGGTGATGTCAGAGAAACACCGTAATAGGGAAGGCAGAACCCCGAAGAGTCCCCTAATCAAATGGATATGGTTCATACAGGGGCAGGCTGCTGGGGGGATGCAAGGAGGCCTACACGAATCCGTGAGCAGGCACCCTCATTTCCTCTGGGACCGATGCTGGAGCCCCTGGGGAGCTGCATGGACAGTGTCCTAGGAACAGCTCTCAGCTAACGACAAAGAGCTGCTTGGTTACAGTTGGCAGTTCCAGGAGGCATGGACAGTATCCTGGTTGGGGAGCTGCTGCAGTAATACCAGAGGATGGCAAGGCTGGCCTGGAGGAAGGAGAAACAAATGATTTCAGTGGGCTGAATTCCATGCCCTTTTCTGGGCAGTGACGGCAGAATGGAGCAGTGAGGAAAGCCCCTCGTGCTGGGGTTCTTATGACCTGGGACTGCGGCCATTGGCCTGGCTGTGTGGTCAGGAAGATGGGAAATGGGAAACTGGACTATGAAAAGAATGCCCGTGTGGGTGACAGCCTTATGGATTTTGATTGCCCTGGGAATGTGAGGGGCACGTTAATGCAGGCCATGTTGGTTTGCATCAGAAGAAGCCTGTCGAGGAATGGGAGGTGATTCAAGCCACCAGGTGGGCCTGCTGGTGCTGCCCTTGGACATGGCTGCCGGGGTCCATGGGAAACTGCAGCAGCGCACACACAGGCTGAGTCTACACATGTGCTCCTCTTGCACCCTGTGAGGCACAGAATGCCAGCAAATCCTGTTCTGACTGTCAGCTAAAGAACAGAGACTGCATTTGGCTGTGGGGAAAGTTCTCCAGTGGCCACGCCCTCCACATAGCTGGCCAGTGGGTTACATTGGATCAACACTAGTACCTCTTGGAGGCTGTACGTGGGTCGTTAGCAGAATAGACACTTCTTCTGGACTCCGCTTTGCATACCCAGTGGTAGATGCAAATGCTGAAGATACCATTTAAGGTTTGGAACTGAAGACTCTGTACCAGTTAGGACAACCAAGTTACATCTCTGACCAGCGGACACCCTTTACAGACCATGGTGTTCCACGGAAGGCCAAGAAACATCCCATCAGACGGATGTACAGTGTTGCATGTCACTCTCAGAGCAATGGTTTAATAGAAAATTGGAGTGGGCTGTGGAAACATTGGCTGCCTAAAATGGGAGGTAAAGGCACGAGGGGCTGGCTTACATGCCTTCAAGAATGGGTGCTCACACTCAACATGAGGCGGGCAAGGGAGGGTAGATTCCTCTGCTTCTCCAGGGGATCTGGGAAAGGGGGTTTGGGAGAGGTTGCTAGGGCACTATTCCTTTCTTCCCCACATTATCACAACTGTGTTTTTTCCTAACCGATTCAGTGGTTCCAGGAACACAGCTGCTTCTGAGGGTGCCAGAAGCAGTGACTAAGTCTGTTATGCCTTGAGAGAAATCGAACATTTTACTAATACCTCAATAGAACGTCAGACCAAGAAAAATGTACCTGTCAGTCAAAACACACCAGATGTCCCAAAGGGTGAAGCTCTGTGTTTGCCAAGGCCACCACTGTGTTTGCAGCCTGGCAAGGTTGAATGGCAGCCTGCACACGGAGTTGCATCACTCTGGGAGAAACTCTTGTCATGAGATAACATTGACAAACTGAACCAATATAAAATGCTTAAAAGGAGTTTATAGGTCATGTGAGTTATCACTGTAAATCTGCCCCAAACCCACACTGGCATCTCCAAATGTCTGGCCTATTTGCACTGGTAGTATTGTTCTATCTGTTGTATGAATGCTGTGCCACATGTAAGGGCTGTGACAGGCATGATGGCTTTGCTGTGAGGAATCCGTGTTTTAGACCAAGGAGCGCGCTGCACGAAAATGCCCTCCTATTACTCTGCTGTGTTCTGCACGTACTGCCATCTGCCCTGAATTCTCGCTTCCCTGGAATCATCCTCACCACTGCAACAACAGCGCAGAAGGTGTTTAGCTCCATCCTGCACCTGAGCTGAGAAGCAGGCGAGGAGGCAGAGGGAGCTGGCATTGCTGTGGAGCTGGGTAGCTGAGGACTGGTCCAGGGAGGGGGTGGCTCATCCTCTGAGGCCAGAAGGTGGGTCAGATTGAAAAGGAACAGCAGGGGCAGGGCCAGAGCCTGGAGGAATCCTGTGTGACTGCTGCAGAGGGGGCTCGGGCAGTAACCACCTTCACCTGCACCTGTGCGTGCCAGCACACCTCTGGGCCCCATCATGTGGCCTGTCTGACAAGTTGTTTTCAGAGGCTTTAAAAGAAGGAAAGAAAATGCTGTTGTAATTCTCTTCCTGGTTTGCTAAATAACCTGCATGTAAACCACAGAGCGTAATAACAAAGCAAACCCATTTTTCCCTCTCCCTGAATTGGGTGGGGACTTGGCCCAGCCCCACTGCTGTGTAGTTACTGCTTGTCTTACGGCTCCCCCGATGCTCCGTGGGAGAGATGGACTTCAGTCTAGGCTCTTCCCTCTCTCCTACCTGGCTTCTGGGAGGGTGTGTGGCTGCCCTCCTGATCACAGCTGGGATGGGCTGGGGCTTCTGGATACAGGGACAGGGATGTCTGTCCCTAGTCCTGGCCAGGACCCAGGCACAGCTCTCTTAACTTCACCTGCCAGGCCTGCACAGCCCTGAGGTGACCCAGCTTCCAGTTCCACTGACCAGCTTGAGGTTTCCGTATCGTATTTTCTTTTGCCCTCTACTTGCCTCCTGGAACAGCTCCACTTAAAACTTGAGGGTATCTGAAAATGCAGGGTTTAATCCATCCAGGTTATAGCAAAGGATCACTGGTATTTTGTGATTTTGTGTGTGTGTGTGTGTGTGTGTGTGTGTGAGAGAGAGAGAGAGAGAGAGAGGCGGGGGTGGCAGAGAGAGGGAGAGGAGAGCATAAGCTAGCAGGAGAGCTCTTTAACGGGTTTATCCAGTTTTCCAGGCATAATTTGTCAAAGATCCTATCCTCTCCCCATTCCTGTTTACACTTGGTTCCTTAGTAGTTGATTGTATATGTTTATTTCTGGACTCTCTCTCTTCTGTTCCATTGAGTTACATGCGCATCATTATGCCAGTACCATACTGATTTAATTACCGTTACTTGTAATATAGTTTGCAGAATATAGTAATATAGTTCTACCATTTTGTTCTTTCTCAAGATTGGTTAGCTCTTTGTTGTTCCATATGAATCTTAGGTTTTTAAAAAATATTTTTGTAAAATAATCATTGTGGTATTTATGGGGACAACATTGCATCAGCTGATCACTGTAGGTCAGATGCCCCAAAGCGCAAGTCACAAACATATACAAACAAGAGGGGCTGCATAAAACTTAAAAGCTCTGTACTGCAGAAGAATTAATCAAATGGAAAGGCAACCTACAGATTGGGGGAAATTCTTGAAAATCATGTATCTGATAAGGGGTTAATATTCAGAATATGTAGGTAATTTCTACAACTCAGGAGGGAAAAGAATTGGAACTTGCATAGATAGTTCTTTAAAGACAGAGAAATGGGAAAGATTCACATGAAGAGGTGTTCAACATTGCTAATAATCAGAGAAATGTAAATCAAAATCAAAATATAATTACTCCTCATTTAGAATGGCTATTATAAGAAGAAGTGTTGGCAAGGATGTAGAAAAATCGGAATCCTTGTACATCCTTGGGCTATGTCTGCATCTGTCTGTGTCTCAACAATTGATGTGGGAGATTCTTCCTCTGTCAGTAATTATTTGTAAATCCTGATTGCTGTGTTGGGTTCCATGGGGTGCAGAGAGCACTGTGTATAACCATTCCCTATGCATGAGCATTTGGTTAGTTTCTCCAACAGTCATTTTGACTCAGGTTGTTGGGACCAAACAGGTGCACAATATTGGGGATATTTGTATGCAGGGACCACTGTAGGTGTGTATACAGCCTTAGTAGATCCTGGCTGTTTTCCAAAGAGGTTCTACCAATTTAAATTCTCACTAGCCCTACATGAATGATCTGATTGTTCTAGAACCTGGGGAGAATGTATTCCTGGTATTTTTTAATTCATCTCATCTGATTTCTGTCCTAAAACAGCAGATTGCAAGTTTTATTAGCGTTTCCCTGAAATTAAACAGGGTAAAGCTTTTAAAAAAAACTTTAGTTATTTGCTTATCCTCTTTTATCTAATGTCTTTTCTACCTTTGGCCTTATTTTTCTAGTGGGCTTTCAGCACTTTGTATTATTGGATGGTATATTTACATAATTTGGCTTGATGTCCTTTACCAGATGCAGGTAATCTGAGTCTCTCCCACCCAGGCTTTCCACTGCTCTATCTCACTGGTGAATTTTGATAAAAGCCAGCTCATAATATATCTTAATATGATCCAGGCTGTCATTTTCTTCTCTCTGTGTTTCTCTGAATGAGAAGGAAAATTTTTTTCTCCTCATTTTGAATGAAAGAGCTCTGCTGTGTTCCAAATTAAGGCTATGGTTTGTGTTTATGTTAGTACTTAAGTTAAGAAATTAAATTAAGAAGTGATTGATTCCAGCAAAGGCTGGATTCCTGAATGGCAAGACAGTTGAAGAACAAGTATCTCAACAAAAGTGCAGTGTCAGGACAGAGTGGAAGGAGAAGTGGGATATGATTGAAAGAGGAGCAGAGGGAATGAGGGGTAAGGAATTGATACCACAAGTGAAAATACACAGCACACTCCCCACTGATGAAGGACAGCAATCCACAGATGCAGTTTACATTCCCTAAGCACAATATTTACGCTCTAAACCATAGGGGGTTACAGTATGATCGAAAAACCAGAATTACATACAGACTGTAGGGAAATCAGAGGCAAAATAAGCAAGAAAAAGGCTGATAGGTGATGTCTAAACATATATACACACGGCAAATAGATATCAACACAGCACCATTTTTAAAATGCTAAAAGAAATTTTCATGTCAAACCAGAATTCTACACCCATCAGCAGTATCAACCACAAAGATGTTCTAAGAAAAAGTTAAAGTGAGACACTTCATAGTTGGCAGCCTTGAATTAGAAGAACTACTAGAGGGAGTTCTCAAGTTCAAAGGAAAGTAATCCCAAGTTGAAAACCGACAATGCAGGGATAAATGAAGAAGAAAGGACCAGGCAATTTATGAACAGAGGTGAATTTTCATCTATGAGTTCTAGAATGAACTCTTGTGGAGATTAAACTATATAGAATTAAAATGCCTGATAACAGTAATAAAAGTCAGGAAGGTTAGGAGAATTGAAAGTGTTCTAAGGTATTAGTTAGCATTTGGGAAAGTGGTAAAGTAATAGACTGTCTTCATTTTTTTAAGTTTATTATTTTTATTTTGGTGTCATTAATGTACAATTATTTGAACAACATGGTTACTAGACTCCCCCTGTCACCAAGTCCCCACCACATACCCCATGACAGTCACTGTCAATCCGCGTAGTAAGATGCCATAGAATCATTACTTGTCTTCTCTGTGTTATACTGCCTTTCCCATGTACCCACCTTCCAACCCGCTACATTATCTTTGCTAATCATAATGCCCTTTTCCCCCTTATCCCTTCCCACCCATCCTCCCCTCCCACCCATCCTCCTCACTCCCTTTCCCTTTGGTAACTGTTAGTCCATTCTTGGGTTCTGTGAGTCTGCTGCTGTTTTGGTCCTTCAGTTTTAGCTTTGTTTTTATATTCCACAGATGAGTGAAATCATTTCACACTGTCTTTCTCCGCCTGGCTTATTTCACTGCCCATAATACCCTCTAGCTCCATCCATGTGGTTGCAAATGTTTGGATTTGTATGATATAATTTTTCATAGTATTTTATAAGAATGATTTGTATCTCTGTGTTGTCTGTAGTGATTTTTCCGTTCTTATTTTTTTTTTTTTTTTTTTGAGAGGGCATCTCTCATATTTATTGATCAAATGGTTGTTAACAACAATAAAATTCAGTATAGGGGGGTCAATGCTCAATGTACAATCATTAATCCATCTCAAGCCTAATTCTCGTCAGTCTCCAATCTTCTGAAGCATAACGAACAAGTTCTTACATGGTGAACGAATTCTTACAGAGTGAATAAATTCTTACATGGTGAACAGTACAAGGGCATTCATCACAGAAACTTTCGGTTTTGATCATGCAATATGACCTATAAACCATCAGGTCAAATATGAATATTCATTTGATTTTTGTACTTGATTTATATGTTGATCCCACATTTCTCCTATTATTATTATTATTTTTATTTTTAATAAAATGCTGAAGTGGTAGGTAGATGCAAGATAAAGGTAGAAAACATAGTTTAGTGCTGTAAGAAGGCAAATGTAGATGATCAGATGATCAGGTGTGTGCCTATGGACTAAGTATTAATCCAGGCTAGACAAGGGCAGCAAGACATCCACGGATGCAGAAGATTTCTCTCAAAGCAGGGGGGGTGAGGTTCTGAGCCTCACCTCTGTTGATCCCCAAATTCTCACCTGATGGCCCCCCTGCGACTGTGCCTGTCTTAGGTTGTTCCTCCCTTGAGGAATCTTACCCGTCTCTGGCTAACCAGTCATCTTCCGGGGCCATACAGGGAAATGTAAAGTTGGCAAGTGAGAGAGAAGCCATATTGTTTGCAAAGGTTAGCTTTTTACTTCTTTGCAGATTTATGCCCTGTGGCTTCTATGCCCAGCACTTGTCTCGAGGTATCTTTACCACCTGGAGGAATTATGATACTCGGTAAATTCGATATGAGGCACGAATTCTATTTAAGGTTTGTAATTAGGAAGGAAGAAGAAAAGCTATAGATGTAGCATATGAAGGAAACTTGGGAGGATTGATTATTTCTTTGACATATCTTCTTGTATAGTACCTTAAGTATGTATAGGTTTTAAACTACTAACTAATTTGCACACACATATTAACATAATAGGAATACGGTGACATAAACAAAGCAAATCTATAATTACCAGCCATCTCCAGTGAAGCCAAGAAAACCATTTAGGCACCCTAGGCATTTGTGAAAATTTATCTATAATATGATGGATATTTTCCAACTGTACTTGAACCATCAGACAAATTAAAGCAGCCCATTTCTGGGATCTGTTCACATCCCATATGTTCTTTTAACCATAGATAGTCTATAGTCATGAGATTTTGGGGTGCTACAACTTGCACCCCTCCCAACTCCTGGTTGAGTTCCAACAGTACAGATCCAGTCAAATTCGTTGTCTCACTGTATGCACATGCCAGCCTAGACATCTCCCTCCTCATTCTTATGGCAAGTCCAGGAGACGGTGGGCTGGATGCAGCCACAACCGCAGCATCGTCCGGATCCCTGGGGAGGCTTTTTGATGATCATCCCCCGGCACGAGTCCTCCAGAGAGTGCTGATGCCGGAAGCTCCTCCTCATATCGTATCTTATTTCATTTTCTGGGTATCCAAGCTAGGCCTTGATCTTCTGCGTAGAAACAAACAGACCCTTTGCCCACACTTTGACATGCCCTCTATACCACTGTGCAGAACTCATTGGAGGTCAGCACACAGTAACTGCTTTTTTTTTTTTTTTTTTTTTTTAATTAAGAGAAAGGAATATTATCAGAAAAGAGTACCTCCATAGCTGATCATCTGACACCCTTTAAGTGATCAACATTAAGGATATTTAAAGCATGCGTTGATCTTTGATTTACCAATAGTTTTATCCTGTTAACGAGTAATCCCCCTTTTCTTTCTTTCTTTCTTTCTTTTTTTTTTTTTTTTTTTTTAAATTTTTAATCTACCCTTTCATGAAGAATACTATGTTTACTATGCTCTCCCCTATATCAGGTCCCCCCTAACAACCCCATTACGGTTACTGTCCATCAGCTTAGCAAAATGTGGTAGAGTCACTACTTGTCCTCTCTGTGTTCTGCAGCCCACCCTCCCCTTTCTCCCTCCCCCCCATGCATGCTAATCTTAATACCCCCCTTCTTCTTCCCCCCCCTATCCCTCCCCGCCCACCCATCCTCCCCAGTTCCTTTCCCTTTGGTACCTGTTAGTCCATTTTTGGGTTCTGTAATTCTGCTGCTGCTTTGTTCCTTCAGTTTTTCCTTTGTTCCTATACTCCTCAGATGAGTGAAATCATTTGGTATTTCTCTTTCTCTGCTTGGCTTATTTCACTGAGCATAATACTCTCCAGCTCCATCCATGTTGCTGCAAATGGTTGGATTTTTCCACTTCTTGTGGCTGAGTAGTATTCCATTGTGTATATGTACCACATCTTCTTTATCCATTCATCTACAGATGGACATTTAGGTTGCTTCCAATTCTTGGCTATTGTAAATAGTGCTGCGATAAACATAGGAGTGCATCTGTCTTTCTCAAACTTGATTGCTGCGTTCTTAGGGTAAATTCCTAGGAGTGGAATTCCTGGGTCAAATGGTAGGTCTGTTTTGAGCATTTTGATGCACCTCCATACTGCTTTCCACAATGGTTGAACTAATTTACATTCCCACCAGCAGTGTAGGAGGGTTCCCCTTTCTCCACAGCCTCGCCAACATTTGTTGTTGTTTGTCTTTTGGATGGTAGCTATCCTTACTGGTGTGAGGTGATACCTCATTGTAGTTTTAATTTGCATTTCTCTGATAATTAGCGATGTGGAGCATCTTTTCATGTGTCTCTTGGCCATCTGTATTTCTTTTTTGGAGAACTGTCTGTTCAGTTCCTCTGCCCATTTTTTAATTGGGTTATTTGTTTTTTGTTTGTTGAGGCGTGTGAGCTCTTTATATATTCTGGACGTCAAGCCTTTATCAGATCTGTCATTTTCAAATATATTCTCCCATACTGTAGGGTTCCTTTTTGTTCTATTGATGGTGTCTTTCGCTGTACAGAAGCTTTTCAGCTTAATGTAGTCCCACTTGCTCATTTTTGCTGTTGTTTTCCTTGCCCGGGGAGATATGTTCAAGAAGAGATCACTCATGTTTATGTCTAAGAGGTTTTTGCCTATGTTTTTTTCCAAGAGTTTAATGGTTTCGTGACTTACATTCAGGTCTTTGATCCATTTTGAGTTTACCTTTGTATATGGGGTTAGACAATGGTCCAGTTTCATTCTCCTACATGTAGCTGTCCAGTTTTGCCAGCTCCATCTGTTGAAGAGACTGTCATTTTGCCATTGTATGTCCATGGCTCCTTTATCAAATATTAATTGACCATATATGTTTGGGTTAATTTCTGGGGTCTCTAATCTGTTCCACTGGTCTGTGGCTCTGTTCTTGTGCCAGTACCAAATTGTCTTGATTACTATGGCTTTGTAGTAGAGCTTGAAGTTGGGGAGTGAGATCCCCCCTACTTTATTCTTCTTTTTCAGGATTGCTTTGGCTATTCGGGGTCTTTGGTGTTTCCATATGAATTTTTGAATTATTTGTTCCAATTCATTGAAGAATGTTGCTGGTAATTTGAGAGGGATTGCATCAAATTTGTATATTGCTTTCGGCAGGATGGCCATTTTGACGACATTAATTCTTCCTAGCCATGAGCATGGGATGAGTTTCCATTTATTAGTGTCCCCTTTAATTTCTCTTAAGAGTGACTTGTAGTTTTCAGAGTATAAGTCTTTCACTTCCTTGGTTAGGTTTATTCCTAGGTATTTTATTCTTTTTGATGCAATGGTGAATGGAATTGTTTTCCTGATTTCTCTTTCTATTGATTCGTTGTTAGTGTATAGGAAAGCTACAGATTTCTGTGTGTTGATTTTGTATCCTGCAACTTTGCTGTATTCCGATATCAGTTCTAGTAGTTTTGGAGTGGAGTCTTTAGGGTTTTTTATGTACAGTATCATATCATCTGCAAATAGTGACAGTTTAACTTCTTCTTTACCAATCTGGATTCCTTGTATTTCTTTGTTTTGTCTGATTGCCGTGGCTAGGACCTCCAGTACTATGTTAAATAACAGTGGGGAGAGTGGGCATCCCTGTCTGGTTCCCGATCTCAGTGGAAATGCTTTCAGCTTCTCGCTGTTCAGTATAATGCTGGCTGTGGGTTTATCATATATGGCCTTTATTATGTTGAGGTACTTGCCCTCTATTCCCATTTTGCTGAGAGTTTTTATCATGAATGGATGTTGAATTTTGTCAAATGCTTTTTCAGCATCTATGGAGATGATCATGTGGTTTTTGTCTTTCTTTTTGTTGATGTGGTGGATGATGTTGATGGATTTTCGAATGTTGTACCATCCTTGCATCCCTGGGATGAACCCCACTTGGTCATGGTGTATGATCCTTTTGATATACTGTTGAATTCTGTTTGCTAATATTTTATTGAGTATTTTTGCATCTACATTCATCAGGGATATTGGTCTGTAATTTTCTTTTTTGGTGGGGTCTTTTCCTGGTTTTGGTATTAGGGTGATGTTGGCTTCATAGAATGAGTTTGGGAGTATTCCCTCTTCTTCTATTTTGTGGAACACTTTAAGGAGAATGGGTATTATGTCTTCTCTGTGTGTCTGATAAAATTCCGAGGTAAATCCGTCCGGCCCCGGGGTTTTGTTCTTGGGTAGTTTTTTGATTACTGTTTCAATTTCTTTGCTTGTAATTGGTTTGTTTAACTTTTGTGTTTCTTCCTTGGTCAGTCTTGGGAGGTTGTATTTTTCTAGGAAGTTGTCCATTTCTTCTAGGTTTTCCAGCTTGTTGGCATATAGGTTTTCATAGTAGTCTTTAATAATTCTTTGTATTTCTGTGGAGTCTGTCGTGATTTTTCCATTCTCATTTCTGATTATGTTGATTTGTGTTGACTCTCTTTTTCTCTTAATAAGTTGGGCTAGAGGCTTATCTATTTTGTTTATTTTCTCAAAGAACCAGCTCTTGGTTTCATTGATTTTTGCTATTGTTTTATTCTTCTCAATTTTGTTTATTTCTTCTCTGATCTTTATTATGTCCCTCCTTCTGCTGACTTTAGGCCTCATTTGTTCTTCTTTTTCCAGTTTTAATAATTGTGATGTTAGACTATTCATTTGGGATTGTTCTTCCTTCTTCAAGTGTGCCTGGATTGCTATATACTTTCCTCTTAAGACTGCTTTCGCTGCATCCCACAGAAGTTGGGGCTTAGTGTTGTTGTTGTCATTTGTTTCTATATATTCCTTGATCTCTATTTTGATTTGTTCATTGATCCATTGATTATTTAGTAGCATGTTGTTAAGCCTCCATGTGTTTGTGAGCCTTTTTGTTTTCTTTGTAGAATTTATTTCTACTTTCATACCTTTGTGGTCTGAAAAATTGGTTGGTAGAATTTCAATATTGTGGAATTTACTGAGGCTCTTTTTGTGAGCTAGTATGTGGTCTATTCTGGAGAATGTTCCATGTGCACTTGAGAAGAATGTATATCCTGTTGCTTTTGGATGTAAAGTTCTATAGATGTCTATTAGGTCCATCTGTTCTAGTGTGTTGTTCAGTGCCTGTGTGTCTTTACTTATTTTCTGCCTGGTGGATCTATCCTTTCCGTTCTTATTTTTGATTCTATTTATGTGTGTATACTCCTTTTTCTGATAAGTCTGACTAGGGGCTTATCTATTTTGTTCATTTTCTCAAAGAACCAGCTCCTGCTTTCACTGATTCTATTATTTTATTCTTGTCCGTTTCATTTACTTCTGCTCCAATTTTTATTATGTCCCTCCTTCTGCTGACTTTGGGCCTCATTTGTTTTTCTTTTTCTCTTTTTTTAGTTTCATTAATATGGGTTTAGACTGTTCATATGGAATTGTTCTTTCCTAAGGTAGGCCTGTATTGCAATATACTTCCCTGTTAGCATCGCCTTCGCTGCGTCCCACAAATATTGCAGTGTTGAATTATTGTTGTCATTTGTCTCCCTATATTGCTTGATCTCTCTTTTTATTTGGTGTTTGATCCCTTGGTTATTTAGGAGCATGTTATTAAGTCTCCATGTGATGATAGGCTTTTTCATTTTCCTTTTGTATTTTATTTCTAGTTTCATAGCTTTGTGGTCTGAGAAGCTGGTTGGTACAATTTCCATCTTTTTAAATTTACTAAGGTTCTTTTTGTGGCCTAGTGTATGATCTATTCTTGAAAATGTTCCATGTGCAGTTGAAAAGAATGTGTGTCCTGCTGCTTTAGGGTAGAGAGTTCTGTAGGTGTCTGTAGGTCCATCTGTTCTAATGTGTTGTTCAGTGCCTCTGTGTCCTTATTTTCTGTCTGGTTGATCTGTCCTTTTCGAGTGGGTGGAGTGTTGACGTCTACTAGAATGAATGCATTGCATTCTATTTCCCCTTTTAATTCTGTTAGTATTTGTTTCACATATATGTAGGTGCTCCTGTGTTGGGTGCATAGATATTCATAATGGTTATATCCTCTTGTTGGATTGACCCCTTTATCATTATGTAATGTCCGTCTTTGTCTCTTGTGACTTTCTTTGCTTTAAAATCTATTTTGTTTGATACAAGTACTGCAACACCTCCTTTTTTTCTCCCTATTAGTTGCGTGAAATATCTTTTTCCATCCCTTAACTTTTAGTCTGTGTATGTCTTTGGGTTTGAAGTGAATCTCTTGTAGGCAGCATATAATTGGGTCTTGTTTTTTTATCCATTCAGTGACTCCCATGTCTTTTGATTGGTGCATTCAGACCATTTACATTAAGGTTGATTTATTGGTATGTATGTACTTATTGCCATTGCAGTCTTTAGATGTGTGGTTACCAAAGGTTCAAGGATAATAACTTCCTTATTAACTAAGAGTCTAACTTAACTCACTTAGTATGCTATTCCCAACAGAATCTAAAGGGTTTTTTTTCCTCTTCTCCATTCTTTATATATTAGGTATTATATTCTGAACTCTTTGTCTGTCTCTTTTTATTACCTCTGGTGACAGTTATTTAATCTTGGGAACACTTCCATCTATAGCAATCCCTCCATAATATGCTGTACAGATGTTTTGTGAGAGGTAAATTCTCTCAGCTTTTGCTTATCTGGAAAGTGTTTAATGCTGCCTTCAAATTTAAATGATAATCTTGGCAGTTAACGTATTCTTGGTTCGAGGCCCTTCTGCTGAGAAGTCTGATGGTAGCCTTTGGTTTTTCCTTTGTATGTGATCCAATTTCTCTCTCTGGCTGCTTTTAATATTCTGTCTTTATCCTTAGTCTTTGCCATTTTAATTATTATATGTCTTGGTGTTGTCCTCTTTGGGTCCCTTGTGTTGGGAGATCTGTGAACTACCATTGCCTGAGAAACCATCCTCTCCATATTGAGGATGTTTTCAGCAATTACTTCTTCAAAGACACTTTCTGTCCCTTATTCTCTCTCCTTCCTCTTCTGGTACCCCTATAACACGAATATTGTTGTGTTTGGATTGGTCCCATATTTCTCTCAGTATTCTTTCATTCCTAGAGATCCATTTTCCTCTCTGTTCCTCACCTTCTTTGTATTCCTCTTCCCTAACTCCTATTTCATTTATCATCTCTTCCACTGTAGGTAACCTGATTTTAATATCTTCTGATGTTATGTTCAGCAATTGGATCTCTGTCCTAAATTTGTTCCTGAGTTCTTGAATATTTTTCTGTACCTACATGAGCATGTTTATGATTTTTATTTTGTAATCTCTTTCAGGAAGACTTATTAATTCAGTGTCACTCGATCCTTTCTCTGGCATTGACATTTGGCTTTGTTCCAGGTTCCTTTGACATTTCATATTAGTATGTGGCGTCCTCTAATGCCCTGCAGCTGCTCATCTGCTGGAGTGATGTCGAGCATCAAAGGGGAGTGGTGCTGGTGCCTGGGGGGAGGAAAGGGCAGGTTCCACATTCCTGGCTGCTGTGCCTTGCTCAACTACCAGAATCAGTGGCCGAACACACAGGTGTGAAGCCTCTATGCTTTGTGTTTGTAGATACTGTAGGTGGGGCTTCCCTCTGACTGCCCTGCTGGTTTGCAAGACAGGTGCAGGCTAGCTGGGAGGAAGACACAGCAGGCTGCATGTCACAGTGGGGGGCCTTGGAGCTGCATCCAGTAGGATGTAGCAGTGAAGATCGTTTAAGTTCCCAACCTGCTGGGCAGAGTGCACCTGCACAATTTTGTCTACCTGTCCTTTGTCCTGAGCAGGAAGCTCTGTGCAATCCTTGCCGCTTTAGCAGCCCTCTCGCTTTTAGGAAATCTTTCAGACTGCCCATCCAGATCAGCCGGATATGAATCCCTGTTTTCCACAAGCAGCTGGACTCTCCATCTCTCCATATATTCCACCTGTCTTAGCTTTCCAACCCCGCTAATCACCAGAGCACCATGCAATGTAGGTTCGTGCTCCCAGACCAGATCTCCAGGGTGATCTCCAGCAGTCCCAGGCCTCCACTCCATCCCTGGTCTGTGTCTCTTCCTCCTGCTGATGGGCTGGGGTGGGGGAAGGGTTGCGTCCCGCCGCATCATAGCTTTGGTACATTACTCTGTTCCGTGAGGGTTGCTCTTATTCTCCAGATGTATTCAGTCTGGTGTGGCCATCTTTCCTGGTACTCTTTCATAATGAGTTATATTAATTATATTTTTGTATCAGATGTGGTTTTAGGAGGAGGTCTCTGTCTTGCCTGTCACACCGCCATGTTTAATCCCTAGCTAGGCAATTTTTCAGGGATGAGGGGAGGAAGTTGCCCAGGGGGCTCCCCTGGGAGCATGCACTGGAAACCTGCAGTGGCCAGCCACCCCTGCATCCTCAGATGCCTCCGCTGGGCACCTAGGTGGCGGTGGTTCCATGCAGCACTGTACTGTGTCCGTATCCGTCCCCGTCCCGAGAAAGGCTGGGCCCGGTGAGGATAGCCCCGCCTCTTCCTGGAACCCTGTGGCTACAACTCTGTGGCCGACAACACCCAGGCAGCAGGTGGCATCAACAGAGCGGGAGGCCACCTGCAGAAAGGGGAACATCCTCCACATGGAGGGGCAGCTTGCCTCTGTCCAGCAGGCCCCAAGCAGAGGGGTTGACACATTACGAAGGTGGCCACATTGGGTGCAGCTACGTACTGGTCCTTGAGGATGCAGCGCAGCGTGGGGAGCTGCCCATGTCTGCCGACAGATTAGGTGCCACAGCACCTATCCCAACAGAGGCTCAGGATGAGCAGGGGAGGAAGGGGAGCAGGAAGCACACTAGGGTCCTGGGGCGCAGGGTGCTGTCTGCCCGAAGGGGAAGGTCTTGTCCACATGCAGCCAGGATACCAGCAGGGCCACGGGCCCGATGACAGCAGCTACAGGGCCACACAGGTGAACAGAAGAGGCAGGTTATCCCGGGTTCCCCCCATTATCCTGCTTCCACCCCGTCCGCATTGTCCTCTGTCCTCTGGTCCCTGTGTGGAGGGTCCTGTCAGTCACCGGTACCTGGGGTGTCCCTGTCATGGGAAAGCTCATGGGCATCACCTACTCACAAAGGAGGTGGCTGGGTCCCAGAGGGGGAGGGGAACCACCCTTCAGTCTGACACAACTTGTGGGCAGTGAACCTGGGGTCCCATTCCCACCCATCTTTAGTACACCCCCACACCCAACACAGCCCGCAGCTTCCCTGAGGCTGAGCAGCTGCCCACCCCTTGGTGATCATGCCAGCCCAGAAACTCACCTGGCCCTGGTCAGTAAGTTTAAATGTGCGACCTGAAGAACTACAGTCCCTTTCCCCCGGGCTCCTGGCCTGGGGGCTCCAGCTGGCAGGACAGGGCGTAGCTGCAGGACAGAGGGCCACCTGTGAGCCCCTGGAGCCACACGTCAGGGGGCCCTTCTCCCAGAGCCTGCTGGCAGCTGCAGCCCACACCTGACTCCTGCCGGCCTTACCTCTGCTCCTCATGCAGGGGCTCCCCAGCGTGGAGAAAGGATATGAAGTGCTCCTCAGGCTCCAGATCATACAGCACAGCCAGCTCCCTCTGCATCATGATCTCACTTTGGATGATAGCGACCTGGGGCAGAGCAAGGACAGGGTACAGAGAAGGAGGGGTGTGAGGAGTGGGGCCCTAGGATGGTCCCTGATCTTTGCTCACGGGAACCCGCCTTCCTTCCGATATCATCCAGCCCTGCCAGTTCCCAATGTTGTGTCTCCAGCTCCTCCTCCAGGAAGGGGGCCTTGATGCCACACCCCATCCCCCACCTGACAAAACCTTGAGTGTCCTCAGCTCTGCATGTCTTAACTCTCTCAAGACACGTTTGACGCAGGGGATGGGCTGGACAGAGTCCTGCCCAGGGGGTCTTGACGGTAGGAAGAAACCAACTTTTCAGAGAAGTGCATCAAAACAGCCCCCTGATCCCAGAACAAGGCCAGAACATCCCCACCCTTTCTTAAGTTGAAGGACCGCCAGGGCCCTCCAAGGGGCAGGCCAGCCCAGAAACACCACCCGGATGTGGCTCACACTCAGGCTTACCAAGAATCGGGGACTGGACTGGGGAGCTGAGGTCTCAGGTGGAAAGGCACTGCCAGCACCCTGATGTGCTTTCTGCCCTGAAGGAGTAACATCCCTCCCCCTGGGCAGGTCCTGAGGGGGAGGCCAGTCCTGCTCAGAAGCTGGCCCCTGTAGCCCTCAGCCCCACCTGCCCTGGGGCCAGGACCGGGGCTTAAGTGGGTCCTTCTGGCACTCCTCTCCAAGAAGCGCAGCTACTGGGGTGGAGGGGAGACTCTCAGGAATGGGGGCCAGCCTGGTGCTGGAAGGTCCGGGATCACTGGGGCTCTCTCCTCTGTAAAGCTCACCATCCTGCCCCCCTGTGCCCCTCTGGGCTCACTCACATCCTCATGGTGTTCCAGGAGTTTGTCTACAGGCACATCGTCCGGAAACATTCCGAGGAAGGGGACCATGTCCTGTGCCACCAGGGTGGGGAAGTGATGAGTCCCCGCCTGCCTCAGGATCGCCCACAGCACCTCCCCTGAACCCCACACCTGCTGCCCCCAGCTCCCTTGGACCAGCCTGTGCTGTGTTCCTCTCCTCCCTTCGCTCTGCGCTCCTCTTTCCAGGGCTTGCTTTTGGCCAATCTCAGGACCTGTGGTCCCTGCACCTGTCCTCCATCTTCTCCCTGTACCCAGCTGCTCTCGCCCTCCTCCTGGTCACCCCAGTGCTGGCAGCTCAGGGCTGGTGGCACCAGGAGCAGGTGGAGCGTCACCCCCACTGCCCCGACCCTATCCGCGCCACTCTCAACTTCCTCTTCCTCTCCTGGGGTCCCATCCCACGTGGCCTCCCACAACCAGACCTTGGTTGATGGATGCCTTGCTCGAGTCCCCTGGCCCCTGTGCTGTCCCCACCTCCACCAGGTTCTCAGCCTAGAGTGACCCCAGCTCCAGCACACACAAACCCATTGGTGTCCTTGGGCCGTGGCCCACCGCCCTGAGAGGGTCAGGGGAGATCCCTCTACCTCCCAGGGTGCCGTGAGGTCTCACTGTCATCTGGCTATCAACACAGCTCCCCTCACATGACCAGGTGGGGTGGGCAGAAAGTTGAAGCCCATCTTGTGCTGCCTTGACCCTGCTCACCAGGGAGGCCCACACCCCAGGGTGAGAACAACCCTCCACGTCCAGATGAGGAGCCCGAGGCCACAGAGGGGACAGTGACAGGCTGAGGGTATCCAGGGGAGAGGCTGAGCTTGCTCAGTGACAGGCCCCACCCCTGCTGCCGACCCCATGCCAGCACCAGTCCCGTCTGGGGTCTGTCCTCTGGGTCCTCACTAGATGCCAGGCCCCCAGTCAAGTGGAGCCAGGGAGGGAGAAAGAAAAGGCCCTCGGGGGCCTGGGCAAATCTACTTCCCCCATCAGCTTCCCCCTCTCACCCCGCAAACCTCGAGTCTGCCCCAAGGCTGGGCCACAGCGCGTCAGAGGTCTTGCCCCATGGACTGCCTCCCTTGCAGACCTCTAGCCTCCACTTACCTTGAAGAGCTGCTTCCTATGAACCCACTTGTCCTCCGTTTGCAGGTTTTCATATAAAATCAAGCTGGTGCTAAGGGGAGGGGACAGGAGGAGGGAGACATGTGGCCAGCAGGTGGAGAGTTGGGAGGCAGACCCCTTTTCCTGGAGATCCTAGAAGGTCCACTAGCCTGCATGAGGCTTTCCATCACGGCCCTGAGCCCTTGGGAATCTGTAGCCTGTGGAGGGCACTCCCATGTTTCCGCCCTGGGCCTCCATTTCCCAGTTCTCCCAGGGCCGAATCTGCTTTGGGCCAGGTCGCTGTCCCTGGGGCAGAGACCACCTGCTGCAGAGCACATGCTCAAAATCTCCAATTAGCTTCAACCCACACCTGACATTGTAGGGAACTGATTCCTGCATGGGAACCCGTGGCCTAACCCACAGGGGCTCAAGAGCCCCCCATCCCTGTCCTTAGGCTCTGCAGCCTCCCAGGGAAATCCCAGCGGACTGAAGGGACACTGCCAGATGTAGGTGTGTCCCTGTCCACTCAGGTGCCCTGGTCCCAAGGACAGGACTACCCACCAGGCAATATGTCCCCAGGTGCTTTCCAGGCAACATACAGCAGGACTCTGCAGGGCCGAGAGAATGGCATGGAGGGCAGCATAGTTCTTGAGGGGCCGACACTCCTGGGAGGGAAGACAGAGCTGAGAGCGTGGCCTGCTTCTCTGCTGTGTCCCCTCATGAACTCCTGTTCTTGACACAGAAACCCAGAGAGCCCAGCACACCTGGTACCTGGTGAGCATCCCTCCTGCGTAGAGGACTGTAGCTCAACACAAGGAAGGTGCCGGGGGTGGCTGCCTACCCCTGGGGCCTGCGAGTCCAGGTGCGCACTCCCCTGGCAGGAGGGGCCCAGGGACCGTGCAGGGCAGACCGCAGCACCCATCCTGAGAGCTGGCCAAGGAGAGGAGCAGGTCCCAAGATGGCAGGATGGACCCAGGGGGCCGTCCCATGACATACCATGGCCACCTGGATCCAGAACTCCATGACTCGGGCCCTGTCCTGGGCCATCATGCTCGGAGTCCCGAGGCAGGTGGTGGTGACCAACTTAAGCAAGGTGTCAAATTCCCCGAGGAACCCATGCATGGTGGGAGCCAGGCGCTCAGTGTCCATCCTGACATACAGCCCCTGGGGATTACAAGGGAGGGTCATGCAGCCTTGCCCCTGGTGCCTCTTTGCCCAGGCAGAGTCACCGGTCAGAGCTGGAGCCCAGGCAGCTGAGGATGTGCTGTGAGCCTTGTGGCCATCCAGGATTCAGACCCCGTCCACTGAGGTGCCCAGGACCGAATGCACAGGACCCCACACTGGTGGGGAACAGAGGGGCTCTGCTCGTAGGTAACCTCACTCACCTCCTCCCTGCCGCACAAGGCAGCTCACTCTACCCATCCTGGGGCATCTGCCTCCCATTCTGCTACCACGTGGATCCCACTACCCACTCAATCACAGTTTCCCCTGAAACAAGTCCACCCAGGGCCTTTGTTGGTGTCTGTGTCTCCCACACCGTCAGGTACATGGCAGGGGCTTCTGACGTGTGGAGGCTGTGGAGGCCTGTCGGGCCAATGATGGCCCAAGAACCTAAGGCTCTGGCATCATCTCCCTGAGGACCTCTCCCCTCCTCCCCTTCCCCTCCAAGCCAGGCCAGGCCCTGCCCACTTTCCCTCCACTCCACCTCATTGATCTGCAAGGATCCCTAAGTGCCAGCCCTACTGTCCTGTGCGTCAGTGAAGGTTTCGGGTGAGGAGAATCTCTCAGGGCACATGGTGAGTCCATGGGGAAGCTGGGACGTGGGCCCAGATCACAGGAGTCCACGTCAGGGATGGCAGATCTGGGGCAGCCCATGACACAGGGAAGGCCCACCCCTGACCCCCAGAGCCCGCTCTGCTCACCGCAAAGACAAGGGTCAGCTGCTCGGCCACCAGGCAGGGGCAAAATGCCAGGATGGCTGGCTCCTCCTTGCTCGTCACATTCTGTGTGCTCACAACACAAGGGTGGGCAGGCTCCAGTCCTGGCTCTGGCTCTGCTAGGCCTGGTGCCATTCCTGCAGGTGTCACAGGCCTTGGGCCCAAGGGCTCATGGGGCTTCAGCTCAGGGCCTGGCACCAGGGCTGAGGCCACTGCTGGGACATCCCCTGGGTCTGCAGGGACTGAAGCAGGTGACGCTGGCTGTAGCTCCAACACAGGGGGCTCAGGGAGCTCCTGAATTGGCTCTAGATGTAGCTGGTATGAGAGATACCGGTTGTGCCATTTCTGCTTCTTGCGACCTAGTGCTGGAGGGGGACACAGAGACAGGGTCACCCCGGGGCTGATTCCCCATGCCTTACCAAGGACAGAAAAGACCTCACGTCCTTGAAGTGAACCCCAGTCCAGGAAGCCTACCCTAGACGGTCCCCTGGCTGCAGCCCCTCACCTTCCAGCTTTGCCTCCAATTGCCTCAGATTCTCCTTCTGGGCCAAGTGGTGGAGGATTTGGCCCCTCAGGGTGGATGAAGTCTGGCTTCCATAGAGAACACTGGGCACACGCTCGGGCTCCCAGGCGTGGTGCCTAGCCCGTTCCATCCTTGGGCTGGGGGATGACCTTGGGGTGGCAGAGTGAGAAGCCTGTTCTTTCCAGCCACACTGCCCTCCCCGCACACCCTTGTGTGGGCCTGGCCGCTCTGCATTCCCTCCTGTCCAGGTGTCTGCCCCTCGCCCTTCCTGACCCTGTTTGTCTGTCCTGGGACCCCATCCTCTCCCTTACTCCCAGAAAGGATGTCACCAGTCGTCAGCCCTCGCATTGGACCCCACCCACCACCAAACATGGGTTACCTGCTGGGTTCTGCTGTGCGCTCCCTGCCCCAAGCCCCAAACTCCGCCTCCCCCCATTCTGTGAGATAAGCAGCACACCCTCTGGGCCCAGTGAGAACTCATATTATCTGATCCTCCTCAGGCCCCTCGTCATGACCCCTGTTCCTTGAAGAGGCCGTGAGGGCATACCCCGTGATGCTCCCTGGCCGTGTCCTGCGGATGACGCCTGAAGTGACTGCCCGACTCCACCCGGACGGGGTCTTAGTATTGTGTCTCCTTCCTTCACTCACTTATGCTTAGTGTCCCCAAAATGCCTGCACAAATTCTCTGTTGCCCCCAGAGGTCCACCATGTGACCTCAGTGAGTAAAAGGACCGGGCCCAGCCCCAGGAATCGCATGCCTCCGTTGCAAAGGCTGCTTTCCATGTGCTTTTCCAAATTGAGGCCCCTGACACATTTTTCATTGGGTACAGAGAAGTAATATCCCCAAAGTGACCCAGCATGGACGGCAGGCCTTTCTCTAGTACCCAGTGCCAGGGGAGCCCCTGTAAGGCTCCTCCCGTATTCCCCATGGGCACCCTAACGGGCTGATCCCCAGCCACCCTGCGTATCAGAGGAGCACACTATGGCTCCCACACATGTGGGGACACTCAAGACACACAGCGGGCTGTGGGCAGAGACCCGACTGTGTCAAGGTGGGGGTGGATGCTCACCTGGGGAGCCGCTGGCTCTTGGCCGGCTGGTCAGCGTCCGTTGCAGGGAGTAGGGACGAAGAAGCGTTCAGGCTGAGAGATGCACCTGAAGACGACCTTCTTGCCCTGAACCGTCCCTGCTTCTCCTTCGCACCTGCCAACTGGTGAGCATCCTCAGGAGGGAGTGTGGACTCAGGAGTGCTCCGGCTGATGTTTCTAGCTGCCTCCACTCGTGAGGTGCACTTTCTCCCCTTCCTCATCACGCCTGTCCTGGGAGCCCTGCGCTGGGGGACCTTAGTCCCATGGGTAGTTGATTCATGTTCAGGCTGAGGGGGCAGCGAGGATATAGTCAGTGGGAAAACCAGGAACCACCAGGACGAGGGAGGTTTGCAACTCCCCTGAGCACCTCCAGCCCCCTGGGGTACGAGCAAGGAGATGGACAAGGTGCCCCCAGGGAATGAGGATCCAGGCCCCCTGGAGTGGGACTGTCGGCCACTCTCGTGGGGAAGCCCTGGGAAGGCCCTGGCAGGTTGCCAGGTTTGGAATGGGTGAGTCCTGGGTGTAGACAACCTGTCCCAGGTCCAGGAGCTGATGAATCTATCCACCAGGTCCTGCACGCTCTCCAGAGTGGAGCTGTGCAAAGCCAGATCCTAGTAGCTGGGTAGGAGGCACCCAAGGCTTCCTGGACCTCCCCGCAGGGGGCAATGTGGACCCCAAACCCTGCCCCTGAGATCAGGCACACAGGGCCATCTGCATAGACGTCCAGTCCCTCGGGGAAGGAGAGGACACCCCCCGGGCTCAGGATCACCATGTGGGTGGAAGTACCTGGTCCCAATACTCACCTCCACATCCTGAATGATGAGACCAGAGCTGTAACACTCATCGTGCCAGGGGACCACCACCTCACAACATGCTACCACACAGGAACGGACCCCCTCCTCCCCAGCCTTCAGTCCCACCCATGACCCACACCCACCGCACACACACAGCAGGGTCCAGCGGGAAGGTCAGCCCGAGATGGGTCACCCTTGTGGTCTGGCCCTGCTGTGGCCCGCTCTGGGCCACCGTGTGTTACCTCGGGCCTCCTCAGGCAACACAGACAGAGGCGTTGGAGGTGGTCTCTGAGCCAACGCCCACATCGAGCAGGAAGACTGTCCCTCTCCGCTTCCATGACTCTCACGCCCTCAGAAGGCTCCACACAACAAGACCACATGTTGCTCTGTCGAGCGTCTCTGGTCAAGTGAGCAGGACTGGGGTCTGTGACCAGAAACTGGGCGCCGGGTCACAATTCAGGTTCTACTGGGCGTGTTGTCAGTGACATCACTTCCTGAAGGGTCCATTTCTTGGGCCCCTCCCTGCATTCAGACACACTCCCAGGCCCCTCTGGGCTGCTGACTGCCCACCCTCCTGTCCCTTCCCATGCGTCACTACACACATCCCGCAAGAGCCCTCCCCTCCACTCTTAGCCATGTCACCAAAGTCCCAGCTCTGAGGAGACAAGAGCTAAGCTCAGGCATCTTTTTCTCACCAGTTCCCTGTCCTGCTGAGGCCATGGCACCTCCCAGGAGCTGCCCAACGTCCCAACCTGCACAGGCAGGGTCATGTTATACATTCCTCCCTAGGGACGTCCTCAGGGATATATGGATGACACCTCCAGCTTCTGGGGGCTGGTGTCATGTGTGTCTGATGCAGAGACTCAGAGATGGAAGAGTGCCAACCAGGCTTGGCACGGAGCATGGAAGAGCACGCAACTCAGGCCCAGGTTTGGGCCTTGTGATCTTGGGCAAGTCACACCCCCTCTAGGCCATTTTCAGGTGTGCAGCTTGAAGGAGCAGCAATGAGATTCGATCCAGGTGGTGTCATCTACTGGCATCCACCTTCCAAAGGTCCAGGCTGCTCTCAGACTAGGTGCTTTTCAGACCAGTCAGTGAATGGATCAGAGTAGCACACTAGAAATGAAGTCTATGCTGCCTCTGAAATCCGAGGTGGTCCACCAGGCTGCTGAACTCTTGTGTGTGTGTGAGGAGGGGTCAGATACAGTGCCTATTCTTCACCTTGGAAGGTAGAGCTTGGCGTGGCCACACGATAGACTTGTAGAAACTTCTCTAAGGCGAAAGGCCCCTGAATTTTTGTTGGGTTTATTTCCCGCCTCTGACATGTGTCTGTGCTATCAGTATGCCTACATGAGTTGTACTTCTCGATCACTGGGTCCAATCAGCATAATACCATCAATGGGATGGGCCAGTGTGACGTCTTCTGGAAGAAAAAGGAGATGAAGGTACCTTCTGACTAAACGACAACCTGAGTCTGGAGATTTGATATACCTCTGAGATAGTTTTCTCTCCTTTCCGGCTGAAAGCTCACTGCTCTGCTGGTCTTTACTCATAGGAAGAGAACAAAGAGCATTTTCCTGATGAGTAGTTCCACACTGGGTGCTTGGGGATCAAGTGATGAAGCCCCATGTGCAGCAGTAACTGCAATTTGAGACACTGATTACATTGACAATCATGCCACTGTCATCTCCAAGATTCAAGCGTTTTCTGAATAGGCCAAATGAGTGACTTCAATAAGGGTATATGGAAATGACCACCCCTACATCTTTCAAATCCTTGGTGGTGACACCGGTTTCTGTAACCTCTCTTGGAAGGCATTAGTGCTTTCAATGTATACTTTAGAGGGAGTTCTAGAGGCTTGTACTTGACCTGCCACACAGCATGACTTCCTTGCCGGTACAGGTACAGCCCCCTGTGGCTACCAAGGAGGAAGCCGGGAAGCTCTGTGTCCCTGACAGCTTAGCCCTGTGGGCTGTGACACTAGACACCGCGGGAACTTTCTCGGGTTGGGGGCATGCTGCTTCTGATACCAAACCAGGTCCTGTCCTTGAGGTCAAATCACAAAACACAATGACAAGGTTTTGGGGGAAGGAAAGAATAGTTTATTGACTTGCTAGCAAATGAGGGAGTGAAAGGCTCCTGCCTTAAAGAACCACCATCCTCCTGACACGAGCGGTCAGGGCTTTTCGAGGGGAAATGGTGGGAGAGAGGCTTGGGTGTAGACATGATTTAAAATGGCAGTGACAGTTAAAACCACTACTTCATTTAAAATGTGATAATCCACTTCTATTTTCCAAGACGTCTTTCAAAACAGGCATGTTTTAAGTGCACATTACATACATAGGCGTGTTCGTCACTCCACCCAGAAAATAAATGCCACATTTTTTGAAACTTGAAGCCCTTTTATTCTGTTACACATTTCCATATTTATTAGAAGCTTAGACATGGAAAAGTATTTCTTCATTGCAAAGAAAATCCATTACATTTTAGCAAACGTCCGGACTGAATGATGGAAATGCAGGTGACCTCGAAATACAAGGACATCTCAAGGGGACAGAAGCTCCTTAGTGCCAGCTGATGCTGGCCATGAGAAATACCCTCCCACAATCCCCAGATTTAATTCTATCATGTGAAATCTCCCAGTTTTTAAATACATCTCAATTTTCAGAAAGTATTGAATCAAATCATTTACTTCTTCTGGCTAGGTAGGCAAAGGCTGACAATTTGCATTTTCTGATTTGTAAAATCAAGTTATGCCCATTCCATTCAGTGAAGGCATGGCATTGACCCTGAAGCACAGGGTGGTTGAGTTATAGTAGAAGCAGCAGGTTCCAGGAGACATCCTGCTCTCCCAGCTTTTATTTTCCAGGAGCTGCAGCTCTTTGAGAAGGCTATGCCAAGGGGAAGGTGGGGGTATTAGGAGAGGCATGTGGCCTTTGATGATCAGAAGGGATTTCTAAACTCTCAAAGAGGAAGAGAGGTCTGGCATTCCATGAATAGTAAGGACCAGCAGCCTATGAACCCACGGCATCCTGGCAAAGTGGCCAGCATCTCACTGGGAGGGAGGATGGGTGCAGTAGACTTTGCATAGGGCTTTTTGTGAGGCTGGACATTAGGTTTATGGTTCCAACTCCAAAATACAGAACTTAGTACTTTAAGGGGCTCTGTATGCATAGAAAACAGAACCCTGTGATTCTCAGGTGAACTGAACACTGGCAAAGATCTTATACAGTCTGCACAACAGTTCTAGGCCTTTTCATGACCCATTGCAGGAAAGCATTTTCCACGACCTTTCATGAGTCAGCCCTTCATATCCAAAAGGAGTCCTGGGCACACAGTTTCACAGAAGTAAAAACAGATATGGATTTGATTTCATTTAATGAACACAAAGAAATGCACCCGCATTTGCAGAATAAATTTTATACAAATTCTAATGCATGCATAAAGTAAAATTGAGTTTCTGAGCACTGAGGTTTGGGCATCCAGCAGATCTATATTTAAATCCAAATTAAATCCAAATGATTACATGTACCTTCA
Organism: Manis javanica; assembly: GCF_040802235.1. Lineage (NCBI taxonomy): Eukaryota > Metazoa > Chordata > Mammalia > Pholidota > Manidae > Manis > Manis javanica. Next base: position 82,250,449 of record NC_133167.1, on the reverse strand, counting down.
TCTCTCTGAGCTTCATTTATAAAAGATGGATGAAAATGGTACCTACCTCATAAATAGTATTGAGAATTAAATGAGATAACATATTAACACACTTAGTGTGGTGTCTGGAACACAGTGATTATTAAATAAATACCAGATTGATGAAAATGGTACCTACCTCATCAATAATATTGAGAATTAAATGAGATAACATATTAACACAATTAATGTGGTGTCTGGAACACAGTGATTATTAAATAAATACCAATCATAATTAGGATTCCAGATACCTTCGCAGATATCTTTGCAACAGAGCCAGGCGAGCCTCTGGTCTGGGGCAAGGTAGGCATTTGAGCAGGCCTTGAACGGAGCAGGATGTAGACAGAGGAGGTAGGAAGAGAGATGCGCTTCAAAGGAACCATGGGTTGTTTTGCTGGGGCTGCTGAGCGCTCTGGCTCTCACATGGCGCTGAGGACACCCACACCCCGAACTATGGTTCATAAGACACTTGGAGCCCTAATTTGTATTCTAGTCATATAATTTAAGACTGGGAAGACCACAAATGTTTTAGGGCATGAGCTGAACGCCTATAGTGGGTACCTGGGAAGGATGGGGGCCGTTTAAGCAGCAGAAAACTGGAATTTAGGAAAGGGAACTGCAAGGGAATCTAAGAGTGTAGTCTTTGAATAGTGGTGAAATTTTACCAGTTGTTTTATAAGGAAGATGCTTTCCTCTTGAAAATTCTGAAACATGTTTGCTGTACTTGGTAATGCTGGAGTCACTGGCTAGCTTTGCTGATAAACCTCCTGGAAGCTCTAACTCAATAACATTCATGATTCAGTCCTTCATACTCCAGAAGAGTCCCATGCGCACAAACCTAGAGAAGTGAAAAACAGGTAGCAGTGTAGCTGGGCAGCAGGACTGGGAACTGAGGTACAGTATTTATGACAACAATTCCTGGCAAACCATAATAAATCCATGTAGTTTTCTCCCCCGGACCCCAGTCTCGCCACCTTCCTTTTATGACAACAATTCCTGGCAAACCATAATAAATCCATGTAGTTTTCTCCCCCGGACCCCAGTCTCGCCACCTTCCTTTTCTGTGCTAGCAACTCATGCTCTGCAACAATGTTAATAAATTAATATTTCGGTGCTAATGACTTGAGGAAATTACATGACATACTGTGCTCTGATTATCTTTACAGAAAAGATAAAAGATATGGCATGACATAGGTCTTTATGAGGATTAAATGTAAAAATGCATACAAATGCCTAGTATAAAGTTGGCTTATAATAGTAGACCAATTTTATTCTGTTAGCATTCTATTTTACTCCAAAAGTGTCTGATTATTTTTTTCTAGGACCAAGACTGAAGCATTTCCTTTGGAAAGCTCTGCTCATTCCAAAGATAATGTTTTCTTCAGCTACACGTAATCTGACTGGCCGTAGGACTACTATTCATGGAACAGCCTGTGCTTCGTTTATTTGTGCATTTTCCAGTCCAGATTTTAGGACAGTGTGATGACCATTTCTGGATCCCTTTGAGTTTGCATTTATTAAATTTCTAGAAAGGGGCAGATGCAGGGTTTAAGACTTGGTTGCTGCATTATACAAAGTTATCAAAAAGTAATCTTAATCTCTCACAGTGTTTCTTTTCTGTTTGGTAGCAAGAATGGGATTTCAAATCATGTTGGCAAGGATGTGGAAATCACATGAAAATTTGATAACCCCAAATGTGCGCATTTTCCTTAATAATACTCAACTTAATCCTCAGCGATCCATTTATTCATTCATTCATTCATTCCCTCTGTGTTTATTTTCTAAGAAATATTTATTCAGCATCTACTCTGTGCTATGCAGGGGCTAGGCAGGGGTGCAGGTGTGCAAGGTAAATATGGTCAGCTGCACCCTGTACTTTCAGAGCACCTAGTCTAGCAAGGAAGACAGGGACAAAAATACAGATTCTTATAAATGTTATGGAGGGAAAATACTTGATTCATTTTCTGGCTAAAAGGAAGGCATATCAGGCAAGTTTCCTAAAGAAAGTGGTATTTAATTTGAGACTAGCATGACACACTGGAGCTCGACAAGGAAGAGGGGATTGAGTGTTCCCTGCAGCTCACTTATTGAGGTGTGGATGAAAAAAGATTTATTTTTGTTGGTGTTAAATGTTTTAATATGCTACATGATTCCTGACTTATTTCCTCTTCTCTTTCCTCCATTTCTTCATGTGGCCTGGCAGTTTTGGGATCCTATGTGGCAGTAACTGTCCCAGTTAGTGCCCTCTCCCCATACTCACCCCCTTTGCAATGTGCTTTTTGTAGCTCGTTATCAAGAGAAAGGCCTATTTCCTGCCCCTTGAACCTAGGTTGGCTTTGTGTCTTGCACTGACCAATAGAATGAGATGCAAGTGACTTTGGGCCAATTCTGAGCCCCAGACTCAAGAGGCCGTGAGGGCTGGCTCTTTTCCAACCCTTGGGAGGCTGTGCATCATGTAAACTAACTTGAGCTAGCCAGTTGGCGAATGAGATGTGGAAGAAAGCCAACAGCCCTCAGCCAGCCAACCCCCAAACATATAAGAAAGCTAGTTAGCCCACAGCTGACTACAGATAGACGAGTGAGCTCAGCCCAAGACCAGAAGCACCACCAGCTGATCAATAGATTCGTGAACAAAACTAAAATGAGCGTCATTTTAAGTCACTGAGTTGGGGTGTCGTGTGAAATAAGTAACTGAGAAGTACCCTGGTCTGTTTGAATTTTGCTGGCTTTCCCTCAAATAGAAATGCCTTGTTATTATGACCTTATGAGTAGAGCATGCTCAGTCAGAAACGAACAGTCAAAACAAAACCGGAACATCCACCCTCCCATCTTTTGCCTCACCATCTCACTTTTCAAAGCATCGCTTTCAACTGTCATGGTTGCGTCATTTAGGGCCTGTGTATTGCTAAGCACCACGAGGTCTCTTATATTTATTTTTACTATGCAACAGGAACAAGAAGTCACTCTGGAAGAGTTCAGGCCTCTACTGTAGTTGGGGCTTCGCTGTAGAAGACTGACTAACTTCCTGCTCGGCTCCACATCAGCCCCAGGCAACCGGGGGTTTCAGTGTCTGTGACCCTCCAGGCTGTCATTCTGTACCGTCAGCTCAGCCAGCAGAAGAGTTTTCCACATCTGCTCTCCTTCCCAGTCATAATTGGGTGCTTGCTTATTTCCTCAGGGAACACTGGCCAGATCCCAGATGCTAGGTTCTGCTTAGCATTTTGCACACTAGAGTTTGACTCTCCCTTTCTGAATTCTAGTAGTGAACACATAACTTGCATAGAGTGATGCAAGCCATATCCCCAGTAGCCCCACTTTTATGTCTCTGTGGAAAACTAACTTGTGCCTGCTAGAATTTGCATTCATCAGAGAAATAGTTTTTTTTTGTATTCCTCCTGATACTGGTGATACAGCTTTGAGAAACAACCAGAAAAGGAGAACTTGGAATGAGTTAACCATTTTAAATAACCAAAGTGTATCTTTATAGGGTTTGAATGTAAATAAATAGGGTATAAAATGTGGAAGGCTAATTTAAAAAATGATAGTAGGCCATGACTGTCACGTTCCAAGGCAAAAAACTGGACTATGGAAGCAGAATTTGCAAAAAGGAAGTGATCAAAATGAATTTCTCAGTCCTTAACTGAACTCTCATCTCTAGTCTCAGAAAATGGTTACAAGCTAAGAGGTTAGACACCAGGTATTAGACTTTGTGATAGAGTTTGTACATGTGTGTGTGTGTACATGTTTGTTTGATGAACCTCCATCTATGACAGAGGAGGAATGAGAAGTGAGAAGCGTCTCCCCCAGTGGAAAATAGAGTGAGAGACGTTAGTAGGACCTGGAAATCTTATTATTTTAATCATCGGAGGCATATAGTAAAAAAAGTATCAGCAGTTAAGTAAATGACCTATGACCACAGAGCAGAAAGTTGCTTGGCAAGTTACTCCAGCCACTGATGATGGGTTAAAGATGTGGGCCAAGTGTGCCTCCTATGGGCCCAATTAGGCCATGGAGAGCAACCCTGGAGGCGGCTACGTCATGTGACTGTCCAGAGTGACAAAGACTCATGGTGCAAGGTCAGGGTGCACTACGGGATGCCCAGTAGACAAACAGTAAGGAGATCTGCAGGTGGAGATCACGGGAGGCCTTCAGGGTCACGTGAAAGCAGCCCCAGAGTGAGAGGTGTTCACCTCTCTTTCTGTCTCTGCTAAATACCTGCTATAGCCAGAGAGCGAGATGCGAGTACATGCTAGTGCCAGTCAAGACCTTTCCCATTCCCTCTCCCCTGCCCTTCATCCTACCTCTGCCCCGTGGGGGCAAACACAGGAGGGACCTAACGGGCAGCCATCTCCTCTGTGTGCTAATTAGTAGGGCTAAATAGGCCAGGAGAGAAGTCTTTTCTTGAAATAAAGTTCCAATTGCAGTTAATGCAAGGAGCCAGGCATTTAAATTACTTCCAAAAGACATTCTGGGACTTCAAGAAACTGAAGGATTTTTAATTATCAAAATGCAAAGGAAAAGCTCTGGGGCATGGCATAGGGTTCATCCAAAGGGCAAGAAAGAACTGCCCACCCCACCACCAGGTAGTTGAAACTGTTTGTGGGGAGCAAAGAATGACTGTTTTCTGGTTGTTTCTAAGGTGTTCCATGTTCAGACTGTGTAAGGTCTTCCATGTTCAAATTAACAGCTAAATGAACAAGTTTAAGGAAAATAGGACCTTATATAATTACAATATTTGCTGTAATATTATTGCAAATTATATTTACCCTGAATTATGAAATTTAAGTTTATCCCCTTTGTGGATCATCTTTGAGCCATTGAAAATTATGTGACCAAATTGAAGCTCATGAGAAATCAAATATATTACATAGACTTTTGATAAATAGCAGATTCTAGTGGATTTCATGTTCCTGATCCGTACTGCTGCATTATCCCCATGATTTCATTAGGTTGGGGTTCCCTATTCCCACCTCCATGATCATGAATTCATTCATTTATTCAGCCATTCATTTATCCACTTCTTTTATTTTTTTCAATATAAAGTACTAAACATTGAGCACGTGTCAATGGGGGTGGCAGCTACTAATCACAAAGGTTAAAAATGTATTTACAATCTGTGACAAAAGCTCTGAACTAAGAAAAGTGACACCATACTATAGTCCCTGTGGACTCTGTTACATGACTTCCTGACAGCATGGGAACTGAGATGCCACGTGAATTAGGAGAAAGAGCGATTAAAGGAGAGGAGCAGGAGGTCAGTGACCCTGTGACGCTAGGATGTGTGTGGAAGAGGGGCTGGGAAGAGGAGAGCAGGGTAGCATGGCTAGTGGGGAATGCTAGTGCCTGGCAAGGGCTGGCCGAGCTGGCCACATTGGTGATGCGGATCTGACCTAAAAAATGACAGGAAACCATTTATGGATTTTAAACTCAGGGTTTGTGTGAAGTGATTTACAAAGTCAAGTAATGTATTGTCATCTTAAACCAAGGGAAGCAGAATTACAAAGATAAATATGTGGCCCCAAATAACCCACCTCATAAATCCAACGTAGAAATGTTTTCTCTGTTCTCCATCCCATGAAATGTCTGTTTCTGTAACTAATGGAGATATACTTATAACTGATCGTTTTGATATAGCTAAAAATTAATTCTAGGGAATCTGAGTGCTCATTTGTCTTTTCCCCTAAAAAATAGCACTGATGGTGTCTGCCTTCAAGGAGCTTCTGTACCTCTGATGGGGATGGTTTTTTACACCAAGAAGGCATTTTTGCCCCCTGATTCAGTAAGACAGAACACTAGACTGTGTTTCCGTAGTACATGGGACTTTTTTTGAAACCACTTATTTTTTTCTTCCTATTTTGTTTTTCCTAGCAAGATTGTTAAAGTTACAGGAGCAGTTGAGAATCAAGGGATTTGGTGACATTAACTGATATATATGTGTGTTTAAAGCCATGTATGGGTTTTAAGTTTGGGTCTTATTTGGTTTAGTTTGCAAAGTCTGATAACTTATTTCATATGCTATATATAACTATATGTGTGACACATGTACACTCACACACACACACACACAGTCCCTTAAACTTAATTTCTTCTAAACATGGGCATAGCACCTGAGATTATATCCTATACTACACCATAAAACTGTTGGAAAGAATACAACTGGTTAGTAATTTCATTCTTGTTGAAGAAATTCTAAATATCCAACTACTCTCTGAGTCTCTTGGGGAAAAATTATTAACCAGGAATAAGCAGTTCTGAAATGTAGAAGGTGACTTCATCTTACTTACCCCTCAGTAGATTAATCCTGGTTAAGAACCATGATCAGAATGCGCAGGCTCAAAATCTGACAGTAGTGTCAGCTCCTTGTGTCTTTCACGGCAGGGAACCTGGCCCCACCATGTGCCCTCTGCCAGGAGTCCTCCCTGACATTGGTCCTAGTTGGCAGCTGTTGGCTTTCTTTGGAAAGGCCCTGCAGGTACGATGCACCAACAGTATTCACAAAGAATGCCTGTCTCGGTGAAAAGCCATAAAAGACATTATAAAGAAGAACGATCAGACTTCATGCTGGATATTTACAGGGACACGTTCTGGAATCTTTGTAAACCGACGAGGATCTATGTCAAATAATATTTGCACTGCCATCTACTGTCCCAGACAGGCACTGCAATTTCCTCTTTTTTTAAACATTAAAATCAACAGAAGTCTTCTGTATTTTGGAAACTTGGGAGGAAATTTTTTTTTTAAGAGAAATGTGTAAATACCTCATCTTACGCTGGCTTCATTCTTTAAAATATGGTTTAAAACAATTCATTCAATAAGCACTTCGTGAATCCTTGCCAGGGATCAATTAATTATGTTACTCAGGAGAAATACAGTGTGGAATGAGATAGACAGGAAGCTTGTCCTCACCGAGCATACAGGTTAGTATAGGAGGAAAGGGAAGGAAGGGGGAAGGAATAAGTACACCAGAGAGAGTGGAGTGGCATGATTAAGCTCCTAGAATGAAAGAAGAGGTGTGGAACTTTCAGAGAACTCAATGCGCTATGGTGGGGGCAAGACTGGAGATGACCTGATTATGTCAGCTGAGCCATGTGTCCCACTGTGAGGAAGCAGTTTAGATTCTATGATATTATAAGAAGAGGAGATGAAAGATCAGATTCACCTTTTAATAGTAAAACCAACTAACATTTCTTGAGCTCTTATTACATGCACATCACTGAAGTGAAATCTACATTTATTATCTTATTTTATTCTTACAATAATTTTATGAGTGAGGTCAAAGGGTTAGAATGATGGACTGGATGGACCTGAGTCACATGGCCACTTCTGCAGCTGGAGTTCAGGCAGCCCCTGCATCAGAACCATAAAAACTGAGATTATTGATGATATTATCTCAAAAGAAAATTCAAACTACTCTGTCAGAAAAAAAAAAAGAGTCAATGGATTCTGGACAGGTGAAAATGACAGATGACCATTATCCCCCGGCCCAATAAATTTAATTTTTTAAAATATAGTTTTGCTGTGTTTAACCATTTATTACCAAAACTTTTGCCAGCAATTTCATAAAATTGTAGCAAATAGCAAACTTGAGTTGTGCATAATCCTACCAACATTGTTACAGAAAATGCACACAAAGCAGGCCAGAAAGGAGTTTTAAAAGTAGTGTGACCTTTTTCAACTAGTTCATGATCAATCAAAAATATTTTTGAATTCATGGCAATTATCCCAACAGATTTCATTTGTGAATATTAAAAAATCAATGAATGAATCCTGGCGTTTGCTTCTAATTATAAGTGTTGAAAAAATGGCCTTAGAATGTGGATGTCTTCTCTCAGGTCTCATGGACAGGCAATAGCTTTTCTTGAACATCGCTATGGAGATTTTTCTAGGGCAGCAATTTAAAATTGGTGGTTCCCAAATTTCCTGGCGTTTCAAAGTTTTTCCCACATTTCGTGGTATTTTCTTTGGTTTCAAGTTTTGTGTTTTAAATCACACTGGCAAATCGTGGCAACATAGTCTGGCAAACATAGTCTGAAAGAACTAATATATACAAATTCTTAGATCAGAAATATGCTGTGAAACAGCTAGTTAAAAATGGACAATTTTACTGGGAACATCAATCCACCATTATCAAAATCTAGAAAACGTTTTCAAATGTCATTCAAGAAGATCCAGGCAAATCTATTACTTTAACATGTTTGCAAACACCAGTATTAAACCACTCATCCACATGGAAAGATTTTTCTCTCCAAAGGGTGGGACTGCCAATATTTTTAAAAGTTATTTCTATTTTTAAACATACCCCAAGTGAAGTTGTGTCAGTTAGTGATGTTATAACTGTTATCACTTAGGCACTTAAAAACAAAATAATTTCTATGGCTGATATCAGGTAAGATTTTCAGATAACAATGGCTTAGACTCTACAATTTTAAATTCACCATCATGGAGATTGCAGGGTTTTTGTTTCGCCCAAAATGAAAACAATTAATTGAAATATAAGCAACCATATTTTATTAAGCCCATGGCATTTTTGTATGTAAAATGGTTCAGTACCAACATCCCAGGTGACAGCACATGAGCAACATGCAGATACATACCAAGGTTCTTGGCTGTTCACTCTAGTAATAAATGTTTGCTTCAGGTGACAGTATGAAACCACAGTAAGTTTGTATATTAACAATATTTTAATTTAAATATATATAAAACCTTTTGCAAAATCTGAGTGCCCATTACTATTGTTGGTCTAAAGTCATAGAGTTTATTTTGCATTTAACTTTATTTCTGTATCTTGTGTAGAAGGAGGAGTGAAAGAGAAACCAGGCCTGCTTTTAAAAACATTGTATTGTTGAAAATATCAAATACATACAAAAGTAAAGAAAAAAGTGTTATGATCTTTTAGGGACTCCATCAACCAAGTCCAAAAGTTTTCAAGTCATAGCTACCTACCCCGGCACTAGGGTGTTTTAAAGCAAACTCTATTATATAACTGCATCCATGAGTTTTTAACATATATCTGTATATATATATGTATGTATATGTATATATGTAAATATAAACTACAATGCTATTATTACATCTGAAATTTAATAGTAATTTCTTAATATCATTAAATACATAGTCTCAACTTAAATTTTCTTGATAATGTTACAGATGCTTTCTGTGGTTCATTGTTTGATTTAGGATCTAAATAAAGTTCACCCATTGCATTTCTTTGAATTCCCTCTTAAATACATTTTATTCTGTAGTTTATCCCCTTGATTTTTTTCAGTTTATTTGCTGAAAATACTAATTTTTCCCAAAAATCTTACCTGGAGTTTGCTTTTCTGCATTCATGTAGTGTCATTTAACATTCTTTTTGCCATTTCTATGTTTTATAACCTGACACTTAAATGATAAAGTATTGATAAGACTCAGATTCAATTGTTCTTAAGTAAGATTTTTATGGAATATTCACTGCTACTAGTTTGAACATGGTTTCTTCAACATTTCAGTCGATAGAATTTAAACATGAATTTTTAAGAAAAAATATATCACATATTCATATTGATATTTCCAGTTCAAATTTAGGATAGCAGAGTTTGTAACTTAGTATCTTTGACTTTATATTTGTATCCAGTGATGCTAAAAAGCCAGGTTTCTAATGACTTTAGCATATTTATCTCCATTATCTGAACCAAAAAGAGTTAAAGATTTTTCAGTAGCTCTTTTATCCTTAGTATATATCACTCTAAATCTGTACAATCCAAGCATTGCCTTTCAAGGCATCCTGAAAGAATTCCTCTGTGTGATTATGCCACCAGCGTGGTATGTAGTAGGTTCATTTGTTTCATTTCATTTTGAGGTTTTAGGGAATGTTTTTGCTTTTACATAAATATGTAAAATGTTGACAATTTTCCTGTTACGGGTTGAATTTTGTCCCCTCCAAAAGAAGAACTAACCCCTAGTGCCTTAGAATGTGACCTTACTTGGAAACAGAGTTGTTGCAGACATAATTAGTTAAGTAGGATGATGTTATACTGGGGCAGGATGGGCCCTTAATCCAAAAGGACTCCTGTCCTTAGAAGGAGAGGAGAGAGACACACAGGGAAATGATGGCCAGGTGACATCAGAGGCTGAAATTGCTGGTGAGCACCAGAAGCTAGAAGAGGCAGAGGATTCTCCCCTAGTTTTCAGAGAAGTCTGGTTTCTATCGCTATGCCCTTCTTCCTTTCATCTTCCTCTACTTAAAAGTTACTATTCTAAAAATACCTTTAAGTTTATTCTTGATTTTTACTATGGAAGGTAATACTTTTATCCCTCTTCGTCTATTGAATAAATGGTCATACACTATATATAATTTCTCCCTCTTCCTTTTTGTTAACAACATATCCTTGAGATCATTTCACACAGTCTATTAATATATGGCTTCAGTTTTCTTTACACACAGTACTCCATTGTCTGTATGTACCACAGTTTCAGTCAGCTATGGATGGGCATTAGGGTTGTTTCCAGTTTTTGTTATTACAAATAGTGCTGCAAGAAAACCTCGTGTATATATTGATTTTTGCTTTTTGTTTGTGCCAACACATATATTTAGCCCAGGACATACTGGGGTAACATCTGAGATGGCAGATTGCTGTGGCATGTGAGAAATAAATACATAATTTTTCTAGGTTGCTAAATTGCCTCCAAAGAATAATAACATTTTTCATTCCCCCAAAAATGTGTGAGAGAGACTATTTCCTACAGTCATTCCACCAGCATATGTGGTCAAAATTTTATCCTTGACTCAATTTGTTTGAGAAAAAATGGCCTCACTGTATAGTTTTAATTTATAAAGTTATAAGTGTAAGCAATATTAGGCATCTTTTTATATCTTTAATCACTCCTGCAACTTTGACTTCATGAAAGCTACACTTATTAGAAATACATGCACTTACCTTACTACCCTGATGGACAGTGACTGCATTGGGGTATGGGTGGGGACTTGATAATATGGTTAATGTAGTAACCACGTCATTTTTTCATGTGAAACCTTCATAAGAGTGTATATCAATAATACCTTAATAAAAAATAAAAAAAGAAATACATGCAATTAGAAAATGGGAATTTCAAAAAAATGTAAATTTAATATTGTATTATAGTGATTTAAGTAATTTTCACAAATTACTTACTTATTTTTTTGGTTTGGGAAAAGAGCTGGTTCTACCTACTGTGCGTTATTACATTGGGCTTATGGAAATAACTTTCTACTTGATAAAGTACAAGCATGACTTTATTTTCCTCTGATTCTCTTTGTATTTGTTGTAAGCCTACAAACTTGTAACTACAATGCAGAAAACAGGTTAAAACAACATAAGATGACCTTACCAGAGATGTTTAAAGCAGCCAGCCCCATTTGTGCTTAGTAAATAAAAATTAATTTATGGAAACCTTAATAAAAATGTAGAAAATCAATTTTAAAAAGATGACTTTTTCACAATAATCATGAAATGATTGTTGTCCTGAAAATGGATGCAATCAGTAACAAATGAATCACAGATGTGCTGTAAAAGAAGATACTACAATTTTAAAATTTATCTTTGCTTATAAAATAGAATTTGTGTCAAGGTTTGTGTTTCACTGTCTAAATATCCATGGAGAATGACTAGCCAGCAGACGTCAGTGTACTAAAGTTCATGTAACTTATATACTTCATAAACTTGAAATATCTAAATTAGTATGCATTCTTTAAGAAGCTTCATTAAAGTTTTAAATTAATTTTCTTTTTGCTTACTTCCTTCAAACTTTTGGCTTTTATGAAATTGGTGTTAAAGTCAGTGTTTTAAGAATGCCCAGAAAGTTTAAAATAAGATATTATTTTCCTTAACACAAAGTAGAACTCATTAAAATTATCCCAGAGGACATACCCTTAAAATAATCTATCAAAACATCTAAATAATTAAAAACATAACTAGGTAGTTTAATTCTAAGTGTATGTGGAGCATACAGGCAAATTATTTATTGCCTTTCTCTTCCCCACTCCTCAACTATATGAGCTGGTTTTAGGGAAAAGTTTTGAGACAACCATATTCCTTTCCGTAAGTGCTGGGGTGGGTCTTCACTGCATGATTTTAGCCCACATAATGTCGGATGATCTTATCTGGCATCCCTCTGCTTCTCCCACTCTTTCTGGTTCTCTTCTCCAACCTGCAAATGTAAAATCCTGCTCCTGAAATTATCACCAAGGTGTTAAAATCATAAGGGGTGAAGCATTAGGCATCATTTTACATTGTTAAAAGGACAGAGAAGTGAAAAATAATCCCTTAATGTTTTTTAATTACTTGGGGTTTTTTTTCATTTAGGGAATAAAAATCTCACTTATTATATATTATACGTAATCTGATTTCACTTATATTTGGAGTCTAAGAAAACAAACAGAGATAGACCCACAAATATGGCCAACAGATTACTGGTTACCATAGGGAAATGTGTGACATAGATGAAGGGGAGAAAGAGGTACAAACTGCGAATTGTAAAGTCAGTCAGTCATAGGAATGCAAGTACGACACAGAGAATATAACCAGTAATATTGTAGTATCTTGGTAGGGTAATAGAGTAATTACACTTACTGTGGCAAGCATCTAGTAATGTATATAATTATCAAGTCACTATGTTGCATATCTGAAACAATATGATATTGTATGTCATCTTTATTCCAGTACAAATATTATAAATACTCAAATAAACCCAAGCCACCTGCTTTAAACTGTAGTATTAGTTCACCATAGGTTAAATAAAAGAAACATAGTCTGCTATTCCATATTGAATGTCTAACCAATTCATTGTAGCCCAAATTCTATTGATAATGGGAACATTTTTAGCAGTTGATTTTGACAGACTTGATAATGTAAAAGTTTTTTCTAAAATACACATTACAAAATGTTTAAATGGGTTAAAGAGGAAAGGTATGCAAAAATAAGGGTTCTATCTTACCCAAATATTCCTAAAAAATTATTCTTCTGGAAGCCAAAAAAGCTGTAGAGACCCCCAAGGCATATTCAGCATGGAGTTAATGAAACTGAAGAAGTGTCCATGTGGTCATACATTTCTGTAAGAATTTTTCACAGTTTTTTTGTGTGTGTGCAATTAGTTAGAACCTTATGTTAAGGGGATGAAGTTGTCATGCCTGCTAAAGGGAAAGAAGTCATGTGATTACATTTGATTTGGATTAGGCGGAATATTGTGTGTTTGTTCCTTTCATATATTAGTGGAGTTAATGCTGGCAGTCCACAAACAGAAAAGGCTTCTGGGAAAATCCCTACAGCATCTGTGCTAGCTCATCTGGGGACATGAAGGTGAGAGCCACACATCATCTTACAACACGAGTATGTCCTATGGTACCCAGCCCTGGAAGTATGTGAGTGATGGAGAAGAAGCAAGGTTGGTCGGGAATGAGTGAGTCAGAGCCGCTACATTAAAGGTACACGTCTCTTCCTCCTTCTCCACTGGAAAACAATAATGTGAAATCATTGGCATATTAAGAAACTAGTTCATCTTGTATCTGATTCTGTACTTGTGATTTTAGATTCTTTATCTTAAAGAAGTTTCCCCAAAAGTGGATAATCTTCTAAACCCACAAAACCTGGATCTATCCCTCAACAGAGTGCATGAACTTTCCCTTTTAGGGAACTACATGGCCAGCTGACACGGGAGAGGATGTGTGAGTCAGAGAACAAATCCACTGTTTCCTGACACCACATATTAGAGTACTGCTAGAGTCTGGACACATCACCACCTTCCCACAGACCTCTTGGTGTTGCTAAGGCATTTCATTAGCAGAATTCCCTCTTTCCAGGTGGTAGATTTCTAACCTGAGCAGGATCTCTGTCGCAGTGGAAATTTGCTGTGGGCAAACAATACGTTCTCATTCAAACGTGAGAGAATGATAACTTGGGGAATTTTCCAGAACGTACTGAACTACTAAGAACTAAAATCTATTCACAATATACTAGTGAAGTGCTTTCCTGTCTTTAGATCAGTCTTTTGGGATAATGCTGCCTTTTCTTTGCTAGAAGGCAAAGTTCTGACATAACTAAGAATATGCTCTTTCTTAAGCTAGAAAGCCCTCTGAATCCTGAGGTCAGAACTCTGGTACCTAAACAGATGGTCTGCCATTTTCCTTATTCATTTCAAAATGTTAACATCTCAGGAGAGCAAATATAGTAGCTGGTCTTGGTTGAAGAATTAAAGGAGTATGCATGCTTAGCATATCTTTACATGGTTGTTAGACATATTTTCATAGACACTAGTCAGAGTAAATTAACATGGATTGACTTTATAAGAGATCATTTCTGACTGGCATTCTGGAACTGGGAAGAGTTTGTTCATCTCAAATGGATTATTATTTCCTCATAGAAGAAAAAATAAATTTATCGATATTTGGTCTGACCCTTTGGGTGACTAATTTCTTGCTTGTACACTAAGGGCAGTAGCAAACATTTTCTGAAATCAAGTTTGTTAAGAGTTTATTTAGACTGTTGTATAATAAAATGAGTATCTATCTGATTTTCCTTTAAAAAAAAAAAGGCAGTAACCAATTAGCAAGAAAAAATAGCTTGTGCCTCCATCACCATACTGAATGCAGACAGCATCTGATCATGTCACCATTTCCGTATACGGTTATCTTTCCAGCTGATGGGAGGTCTCACTTCCCTAATAAGCCGTCTCCCACAACAGAGGCCATTAGTCTAGCCATAAGCAAAGTGAAAAAAAGAAACAAGGAAATCCTTTCTGAGTTCAGCTGAACATTGCCATTTTCTATTTTGTTTTTGCTACTCTTTGAATGCCCTCTTCAAGTTTGAATATCCTCTTGTCATTATTGGAAATTCAGATATTGCCTGAGTCCTTTCTTGCCGACACCAGGCAAGCAGTGGATCTGATGAAGGCAAGGCTCTAGGTTGCAGAGAAAACAAGAACAAATAAGCCTGCCTTGGCTTAGTGTGAGTGAGTGAAACCTACAACCCTCTGTGTTAGCACTATGTCAGAGATCAGAGTACCACCCAGGAAACGTCATGTGTGGCACTAATGGAGTTATTTAGAAATTTGGAGTCTTTTCTTTGCCATAGCATTGCACGTAGGGGCATAGCACTCATGGTTCCAAAGAAATAAGAGTGTCTGATTTCTTGAATCCATAAGAGACTGCCTAGCAGTCTGTACATTTTCCATGAAATGTGTTAGGCCTGAGAGTGTTACAGCCTAATCTCAATCCAGCTCTGGATTCCTTACTAACGTGGCATCTGAACTAAAATATCAAATATAAAAATAGCATTTGCTAAAAATACCACAGAATGTGATATATTTGAGAAGAATTTGACTTTTGTGACTTGTTATACTTTATGTAACAGATAAGTGTACACTTTTCAGATCCATCACAGGTAATTTAGTTCAGGCTGAAATAGACAAGTCTCTTCTTGCAGTTTGAATATGAACTGCTATTGAAACTGAGACTACCAAAAAAAATGTTGAATTCCTAAAACAAATTGAATAGCCATTTTAAGTACTGTACAACCCGGAAGGTTGTTTCTAAAAATAAGGTCTCACTGAATTCCCTGGAATACTGATTATCAAAGATCCCACTCTTAAGAAACTGCGAAGCTGTTACCCAAAAGCTGCACGATTTTATATTCCCACCGACAGTGCACAAGAGTTTCGATTACTCTATATCTTCATCAACACTTATTATTTTGTTTTGTTGATATAGCCATCTTCATGGGTGTGATGTCGTATGTCACTGTAGTTTTGATTTCTGTTTTCCTAATGACCAGTGATGTAGAGCATCTTTTTAGGTGTTTATTGGTCATTTGCATATCTTCTTTGGAGAAACATCTATGCACGTCCTTTGCCCATTTTTTACTGCTTGTTTTGACTGAGAAACTTAAGTTTCTAAAATCCATTTAAAGTGGGGGCAAATCCACCTGAATGGAAGTTGGGTGTTTTATCCTTGCCTCACCTTGAATAAGTTACTTAACTTCTGTCATCATCTTCTTCTCTTTTCTCAGAAGCTTGGTTTTCCAATGTGCAATTAGTAGGCAGTTACACCAAACTTTATGAAATCTAAAACAACATGCATGAAAGGCTTAATTTTTTTGTATATGGCTTCAAAATTTAGACCTTATAACAGGAAGAAAGTATTTAAAAGCCTATGCCTCATTTTCAGCGAATGTAGTTGTGACTTTCACTCTATTTGAGCATTGGTTCCCAAAGTAGTTTTTTGCTTAGACGAACCTTTCTTCTCCAGGGCAGAGTCATTTAATAACTTTTTTTAGCATCTGCCTCCTCATTTCCAACAGTGACTCCACACTTTTATTATTTTATCCCATTTATTATGGATAGTAATTTTCTGAAGTGTGCCCTTTCCCCGTGTTCAGTTTGAAATTGTGCAAACCTGCCACATCTATGTCCCATTGTTAATATTACAAAACAAAGCCCTAAAATTAACAACAGAATACTTTGTATATGGGATTGAAATCACTTTCTGTATGTCACTTTCTGCTTAAAACTGACACAAATAAAAGTATTCACAAATGAAATGAAAGATTTTAGCGGCTTTATGATGGCTCATGAATATGAATTCTGCCCTTTCATTGTTATCACAGATACTGGTGTTTTGGGTCAAATAGACAACTTGTTCTTGCATAATCATCCCATATTTGAAGCTTATGTTTTGCATAAAGGAGTTGATTAAGTTTTACGGAATTTTGTAAAGTTTAGTTCTGCATCAGCTGAGCATGACTTAAAGAGGCAAATCTGTCAACAGCACTAAAGGAGGTTAAAACACTGCAATTTACATTAAAAAGCCACAAAGGGAACTTATGTGTCAAAGGGTCTATAATGGGTGGCAAAAAGAAATAAAGATAATCTAATATATACATTTCTGTGCCTCATTTCCCTCAGCAGTAAACGGGAATAAAAATGTTAACTAACCATTGCTAGTGCTTTCTATACACCAGGCATGACTCTCAGTGTTTTACATGCATTATTCCATATAACCCTCCCCGAAGCCAGTGACTATTTTATAATTTACCCAAGTTCACAGCCTTGTCTCTCTCTACTGCCTCTTCTTAAATGTACAACATCCTGTCTGCTCCTGGAGTTTAGTTCACACAGGCCACATCCTGGGGACTGTTTCTGTCAAAAGGCCTGTTTGGATCAAGTTATTCTCATTGCTACATCTAGGCACATGAAATCATATACCCTCTGGCCTGAGACCTTGAAATGTAGTGAGGGTGTCTCAGTCCCATGTGCTACTAAGGACAATAAGGACGGTTAAGAGGATAGTCCTGAAAGCAGTGCCATGGACTTTAACTTATTTGAGAAGGAGAATGGATTGCAGGAGAATATCAGAGGGGCCAAAGTAGGGAGCCCAGCATAGCTGAATTATTTCAGATATAAAGAGATTATTGTGAGATTAAGGGAAAAAAAGGTTAAGTCTGTATTATTACCAACAAAGAATCATGACATACCAACAAACCTGAAGCAAAAGAAAGGGTTCAAGAAAAAGAAAAATCAAAGTTAAGTACAAGTTCTTGAGTCTAGGGTCCCAGAAAAGCAGTTTTGGAGAAGGGAGACAGTTTGGAAGAGCCAAGTGTGCTATTGGCAGATATGGTATACATACACCATAAATGAAATGAAAGTGGTCACTTCATATAAACCACAATATTTGATTAATCAAAATATCACATTCCCCAATATACTGAATAGCAAGCCAAAACAAAACAAACATGATTCTGTTTTCAGGGACAAATTCTTGATACTGCCAGTTTTCTGATAAAATATATATACTGCTTCCAAGATAAGAAATTATTTTAACTTTGTAAAATGTAAATACACCACGGCGGTGTATTTTTAAACTAGTTTGAATTAGTTTCTATTAAATTCCACCATACCATTTCCAACATGATACAAAATATGGGGTTTCTGAGATTGGAGCCTCTGAATTGCCATTTTCTTAATACCTTCCCCAGCAAAGATATTTCACAACAAGGCACTCAAAAAATGCTTTGAATTGTATCATCCTTTTATGTTTTGTTTCAAATTCTTAAACCACTTCACCGTGTCCAATTTTTACTACCTATTCCATTACAATTGTCTTTTCGTATTTTCAAGCGCTTTTATTATTTCTCGCCTGTATCTCATTTCTCATTTCCTCCCAAACTTTGTTCCCTTGTGGATAAAGTATCTTTTTATTCCTTTGGCTCTTACTCCAGGCATTTCACTTTCTACTTCTAAAAGTTTTTGTGCTTTTTTCAACTGGATTATAGAATCTAACTGCCAACACCCTTCTATATTGAGTTACAACACAAAAGCAGCTGATGTAAAACAACCAAACTAATAAGCCATTCATTCATCATTCTATTGCAGCTTGGTAATCCCTACTTTCTTCAATTATAAATTATCTCATTACACTATTATGTCATTACAATATGTCTAGCTTGATCTTCATCAATCAGTATTTTAGAAGAAAAAAGCAATCTTGGACTCACCTACCTGAAATGAAGCTTCACAATCATACCATTAGAAAAATTAGAATGACAGGTTTCAGGGCAAGTCAAAAATATCTGTTGAAACAAAAAAGTTTCATATCCATTGATTGAGATATTTATTTTATCAAATTGAAATGCCTGCATTATTTATAATAGCAAAAACATGAAAAAATATTACTGACATGTCTTTCAAAAGGACAATGGCGTAACATATTATATGAAACACTGAATATATAAATGAACAATGGCCAGACCGTATGTGATGATAGAACTCTGACCCAACAACCAGTCCAGGAAGCCAAGCAGAAATCTCTGAAGCGGGCAGCCCAGAATGAGCAGGACTTTGTGACTGCCAGCTTCCCTATTTTTTTGTGCCAGCTTCCAACTCAGGATCAACCAGAGAAAGCCAAATAAGCTCCCAAACCAAACACATAATGCTTCCAGTTAGCCTGCTTCCAGCTTCTCACTGTCCCCAGTCTCTAACCAGTACACCCCAGGTCTTTCTTTCTTTTCACTATAAAGCTTTTGCACTCTGTGCCTGTCTTTGAGCATCTACCAAATGCAAGCGATGGTAGTTAACTCCCTTGTCCTAGCAAGCTCAGAGTAAATAAATTGTTCTCATTTGGGTGGTCTTTGTTTGGTCCCACATATGGGCGATCTCCATTTAACAGAATAGCCTACATCTTTTAAAAAGAATCAGAAGACATATTTTTAGAGGACAAAGCAAGATGCACTCAATAGGAACTCTGATACACTTTAGAACACAAGTTAGATCAGTATCTAGTAAAACTGAAGATGCACCTACTTACTCTATGACTAGATTAGTTCAGTCTTAGGCAAAATACTAGAGATTTTTCTTGCACATAAACACTAGGTATAAAAATATCAATAGCCTATTTCTTTGTAATGCAAAGAAAGAAACAATTCAAATGATCATAATTGGATGATTAGATCAATAAACTGTATTACAGTCACACAAAGGGAGCCTATGGAGCTTCAAAAATTGATAAACAAGAGCTGTATGCATTAACATCAGTGAATCTTGAGGAAACAAGGTAACTTAGAATACATGTAGAATTATACCATTTATATGCACATCAAGCCAGACAAAATTTTAAAACCTATGGTTTTAGTATACTATAAAAATAGTAAAAATATAAGGAAATATAAAGAAAAGCAAAGAAATACTTGAATTTAAGACAGTGAGGAAAGAGAAGTATAATTTGGAAGAACATACATACAGCTTCAAGAATATTGATGATGTTCTATTTCTTAAGATTTTTTTTACCACTCTTTAAAATGGACATTTATGCATTACCTATATTTTTGTATGCATGCTTTCTATCCTGCTAAAATATTTTTATTAAAAGCAAGTTACATATTCTGAAATTCCTAAGAAAAGGCACAGAACTTAGAATAGCTAAAATAATTTTGAAAAACAACAAAGTAGGAGAAATCACTCCCCAGATGTTAACATTTACTTAAGTATGTAATAAGGAGAGTGGGGTATTGGACATCTGTAGGCCAAAGAAAATGAGCCTTAGTCTAAATTCCACATCATACAAAATATTAACTCAAAATGAATCATGCACTTCAATGTAAAACATAAAATATAAAACTTAAAAAAAGCATAGGAGAAAATATTCCTTATCTAATTGCTAGACAGAATCCTATGACACCAAAAACATGTATGACCCATAAAAACAAGAACTGAAAAACTGTATTTCATCAAAATTTAAAACTTTTGCTCTGTAAGAGTCCCTGTAAAAAGGATAAAAAGACAAATTTCAGACTGGGAATCATTTTGCAGTTCACATATCCAACACCAACAAGGGACTTGTATCTAGAATATATGAAGAACTCGCAAAACTCAACAGTTAAAACAAAAAAATCTAATTAGAAAATGGGTAAGACATAAAGAGACATTCCCACTGCATTAGTACCACTGCATCAGTACCACTGCCATAAAGAAATATTGCAGATGGGGTATGACTTGAACAACAGAAAGTTATTTCCTCAGAGCTCCGGGGCCGAGCAGTCCCAGATCACAAAGTTAGCAGGCTTGGTTTCTTCTGAAGCCTCTCTCTTTGGCTCGCAGATGGCGGCTTTCTCACTGTCCTCACGTGATCTTTCCATTGTGTGCTCGCATCTCTGTGCGTGCCCAAATTTCCCTTCTTATAAGGACACCAGTCTGAGTGGATTAGGGCCCACCCTAGAGGCTTTGTTTTCCCTTAATCATGTCTGTAAAGGCCCTATACAACAGTCACATTCTGAGGTGCTGGGGGCTAGGACTCAATATGTGAATTAGGAGGGGACATACTTCAGTCCATAAATAACGTATACAGATGGCAAATAAGCACATGAACAGAATTTCAACATCATTAGTTATTGGGTAAGTGCAAATGGAAATCATGATATACCACTGCACACGTATCAGAATGGCTAAAGTGAAAAGTAATAACACTAAATGATGGACAGTATCCAGAGAAACTGAGTCTCTCATACATTGTTGATGGGTTTGTAAAATAACATGGCAGCTCCTGAAAACAGTATATTAGTCACTTACAAAGTTAAACACAAACTTGCCAAGTGACATGTCAAAACCACACCTAGTTGCTTATTCAGGAGAAATGAAATCTTAGTCAATGCAAAGATTTGTACGTGAAAGTTCACTGCAGTCTTATTCACAATAGCCAAAACCTTGAAGCAATCCAAATGCCCATTTATTGGTGAATGGATAAATAAATAATGGTATAACTATAATAGAGAATACAAATTATCAATGGAAAAGAATATTAACAGCAATGTAAGGACATGGATGATCCTCAAAAACTGTGCAAAGTGAAAGTCAAACACAAAAGACTATATAATATATAATTGCATTCATATGAAGTTTTAAAAAGACAAAACTATAGGGACAGAAAGACCAGTGATTGCCTGGGCCAGTAATCAGGGAGGAAGGGCACAAAAAAGATTCTAGGGTATTAGAACTGTTTAATGATGGTAGTGGTAATTTTTACGTGACTGAATATATTCTAGGCTGAATTGCGTCCCCCTACAAGTGCATTGGTTGAAGTCCTAACCTTCAGTTATCTCCAAATATGACCACATTTGGACCCTGCATCTTCAAAAGAGGTAACAATTTACATGAGGCCATTGGGATCTGCCGTAAATCCAATATAACTGGTGTCCTTAGAAGAGGAAATTTGGACCTAGACACAACAGAGCAAAGACAACATGAAGACACAATGGGAAGATGGCCATGTACAAACCAAGGAGATGAACAGAATCTTCCCTTGGGGCCTTAGAAGGACCCAGCTCTGCCAACACCCGGGTCTTGGGCTTCCAGCCTCCAGAGCTGCGAGACAATAAGTTTCTGTTGTTTAAGTCACCCAGTCTGTGGTGCTTTGTATGACAGCCCTAAAAAACTAACAAGCATACAATTACTAAAATTCATTAAACTGCAACTTTAAAGTGGGTAGTCTATTATATGTAAAGTATACCAAATAAAGCTCGGGGTCGGGGGGAAAGTCCCACAAACATTAAAAATTATAATAAGCAAATTGTATTTCTGAAGGCTTTGGTTTTATTTGTTCCTTCATGCATATATGACTCAACTCCTCACACTGAACTACCCTGAAAGCAGTGACCACTGTTTTCTATCTGTCTCAAGGAGGAAATAAATAATGTGAAGAAATAATGCTGAAGAACAAGGTGAGAGCCAGATTTGGCTGGGAATCACTCAGCAAGGCCTTCTGTTCTGTAGGCTCCAAGTACTGTCAATTTCATGACCCAAATCAATGTAAGGGAACTGATAAACATTGACTTCATTGTGATAAGTGAGGTAGTTTGTTTGCTAAAACTGAAAAAACAGGAGATATAATGAGCAAGCTCTTTATGATAAGCCTTTCCATAGCCTGGAACTTTAAAATGAACCAATTTCTAATACATGTTAGGCAATGTCATTTTAAATTAAATTGTTAGTCTTTGTGCCTACTTTTCAGTGAAAAAAGACACTGACTCCTAATGCATAGTTTTTATGAGAGAAGCAAAGCAATTCCAAGAAAGTCCTCGGGAGCTTTCTCCAAACAACACACTAAATGCACAAAACAAAACACTAATCAAGCAACTTCTATAAGGATTTGCTATTTTATTTGCTCTTCTTAGAGATTTACTGGTAATTGCACTCTTTCTTTTAGGAAAAAAAAGTTCATGTCATTTTTATTTCATGGTGGATAGAGAGTTGAAAAACAGATCATTGATTTTGTACAATATATCCTAGCAATGCCCTACATTTAAACAATGAGATGGCCCAACAGCACATGACCTTTGTAGCTGGAAGTTCAGATGAGGGTAAATGTAGGCAATTCTCCTTCTAGACTTATAAAGATGCAATGAGCAGCACTGCAGGCAGGATGGGGGATCACAATAACTGGGTTGCATTCCTTTCTTTTATTATTTTACTCTTTTTAAAACAACAAAAGACCTTTCGGGGATTCTAACCCATCTAGCATCCATCAAACCAATGGGGACAAATCACCCCAGTAAACGGAAGAAGGATAACATTTTGTGTAAATCACAATGAGAAATTTCTTAAGTGCCTACAGCATTACATAGATATTGATGAGAAATAACCAAGAAACTGGGAGAAACCTAGAAAACCTCGCTCCGAAAATCACAGAATCAGAAGCCTGGGAAGTTTATCTTGGCCTCGAAGTTCAGTGGATCAGAGAGAGACTGGACTGCCCATATCCTCTTGGCACCATTGGAATCAACAGGTCCTCGACCTATGGTTACAGGGAACCTTCATTGATTTCCAACCTGAAGAAGTCCACATCTACTCGTCCTTACTGTGGGGAGTCCTATCAACCCTTTCCTCCCAGTCCTCAAGCCCTCACTCCCTTCTCAGCCCCCGTTCAGCAGGAAGCAGACAGAGAGAAAGCAACGTCCACAACCCCATAGAGGAGAAAGGGGGGAATGAAGGGCCCCCGCCAGTAAGATGGCGAACTTCCGGCTTCTCTTCGGGTTCCTCGGCACCACCTGAAGCCCAAACACCTCTTGCCCCCCTCCCAATCCCAGCACCTAGCCAACAGCCACCAGCCCCGTAGAAGTGACACCTCAATCACCCCATGCCCCTTCCTATATAACCCAGCACCTTTTCCTAATAAAGCAGAATTCTCCGGTGAATTGCTGCTGTGTGTCGCTCCTTTCCTTTCAATGAGGTTGAAGTTAGAAAAGGACGAAAGTGCATTATTTGGGGATGAGTGTGAAATTTGTAATTGGAATCTAAAAAGGAATATAATAGTTTCTCAGACTCAGAATTTCCTGAGTGATAGTGGGAGGACTGTTTTCTAAAACAATAAAAGCATTACAAAAGCAAAGTTTTCATAATAGCATAAAGGGTTAATGCTGTTAAAGTAAAAAATATTTGTGCCCTGCTTGTTTACTCCCTCTGGGTTCAATCACTCCAGCCATTAAGGCTGCAGACGAGGGTCCTGGTCATCACCTGAGTTGATGGGAGGGTTTCGGATAACATCAGCAATAATCTTCTGAACCTCTGCAGTCAGGCCTGCTCGCTCGGTATCAAGTGGGTAGCCAGCTTTCACCGCCTGGGATAAGTGCATGCCAACCGCTGAGATGGGCAAAACCCTGTTCTCAGCCACACTCCTCTAGAGAAACAGCAGCAAAACAAACTGAGTGAGTTTTTTTTAAGTGCCCACTGAGTTGCAGGGAAACAAAATGTCCAAACCCTTCCAGGAGTAAATGGTCACTAAGAAATAAACAATGGATTAAACCTTCACTTAAAATTTTCACTTTAACTATTTCTTTAAAATACCCACATTAAGAACTCCACAGGTTCTACTTTTCACTTACTGTACTGAACAAAACAAAATCTAGCTTTAGCTAAAACATCAATCCTTGCCCCTCTAATTATTCACTTTAAAAATCTATCATTGGCAAAGAATAGTCATTCAGTTAATTGTATGTTTAATACTGCCACAACCTTTTGAAAATACAGTAAACTGTAATCCAATATTCTACTTGAAATAACACATGGTACTTTAGTTACACGAATTTCCAAGAAGGCAAATCTGAAAATGCTTAGTGATAACATAAGGCCCCATAAGCACTCTATAAACTATTTTTGAGATCTTAATAGGTGTTTTATATTGACTCTGTTCATAAAATAATAACAACCCCAATTTAACAAGGGCTGTCATCATTTACCTAGTATTGAACTTAACAAGAATTGTATTAAATTTAGGTCAATACTATATATTCATGCAGCTTTTTAAACAAACATAGCTCCAAACCCATTAAGATGCTTATTAGGTAAAATAGTCATCTAAACATTCAGGAAGTTAAAACACTCAGCTTTAAATTATTTAATGATACTCCCTTTTAATACATCTCGAAAGTCTGAATTTGGACAGTATTTGCATGAATGTTGATACTTTCATAGAATAGATCGTTTCAAACTATTATTTTCATCCTTCAAAGGTAGGTTTTAAGTTACTTTCATTAACTGTCTACCCTTTTCTATTACACAGTGTGCACCATGTGTGTATAATATCAGCGTTATTTGATATGAGGCATCAAATTACCTAACACTAATTGTATTATTGCTCCTGATTAATTAGTCTTAGGCATGTTTAATTTTGTGGTTAACTGGCAAGACCCTCAGACTCCTGGGAGGAACAGATAATTACACCATGATATTACACAATAGTTAACAATCAAATAAGAGCAAAAGATATAAATGAAGATATACCACTCTTCACATTTTTAACCACATGTATGTGTAATGTTATACAAGAAACCTCATATCATGGCTAAGTAGTAGAATGCACTACATTCAGAAAATTTAGAGGCTATCCCAAATTTCCTTAGTAACTGTATCTAGTTATACCATACACATAGGGATAAAGGGAAGTTACTGTATAAGTAAGAGACTGAACTTAACATTCCTGTTTATCATGTAATTTGTTTCAAAATTAGTACAGTGGAATTATTCGGCTTCTTCTGTAATGGCTTTTGTATTTTTGATTAAGCAATTTGATTTTCTAATTAGGATATCGATTAAGTGATTAAGACAAGCTAAGGACTGTTTATCCTTATTTATACTGGAACGTAACCTGAATAAAAACCTGTAATGTCGCCTAGCAGATAGAGACAAAGAGAACAGGAAAAGCAGGCATTAGACCACATCGCCTTGTCCAAATCAATTTAATGTCAGAGAGGACCGGAATTCAAATTAGTTAAACTGAGCTGGAAGCCTTATTCTGTCCCATTTTATATATTAAAAAATCCTCAACAGCCTTAAGGATTCATGCCAGAACAATGAAATATTAAGTGTGGTCACTTTTCACAGTAATTACATGTTTTTCAAAGAGCATCCAGCATGGCTGAAAAACAGAGCAGTACTAGAGATGCAGAGTGAAAAGCAAGTTTACTGCTGTTTCTAACTGATTTCTATCTTCTTGGACATCCTTCCAGAGATATGCTAAGCAGGAATTAAAAAAAAAAACCAGTCTTAAAATATGGCTGCTCTATTCAAACAGTTAGTGTTTGAATATCACATGATATTGTACATAAAAATCCCTAAAGAATCTCTAAACAATAAATGTATGTTTCACTACCTCTGCTACACTCTCTGTATAGAATCATGGCCAAACTACACTTGCTGTTTTTACTTGACAGAGAGAGTCCCAACAGAGAAAGAAAATGGCATTCCGTCCTAAAATTAAATAGAAAATGGAACAATATCAAATATTGTAGGACTAGAAGAAATTTATCCCAATTCACAACATTAATACTAAAAAGTTGTTAAGACACATATTTAGAAAACCTTTTTAATTCCCTCTAACTTGAAAATAACGCTTACCAAAGACATCTTCTTTTCTTGGAACAACGAATATGTGACGGCCACAGACTGTGAAAGTGTGCAGAGTTCATTTTTTGCCACCAAACTTTTCTTCTGTTCTTGAAGTTTTGTACTTGAAAAGAAGTTTGTCTACAAAATATAAAATGCAGCATAAGTGATCAGTAGTAATATCAATATAACAATAGATATCAATATGATCATTAGGCATTAGGGAAAAAGAACACAAATAAAACCTCTAAGTAACAGTCAAAAGTTCTCTTTTTATGAGGAGCACAAAAAGCAGCTTAATTTTGTTTTGTTTCTACATACTGATTTTAAAAAGTAAAGTAAGGCTAAAGGGAAAAAGTTTTTAATAAAATATTTATAATAACAAACATAGTTGTAGAACAAGAAATTTCTCATCTTCCCTTAGCCAATGAGGGAATAAAAAATAAACAATACTGTAGACCATTCTGCCTGTAAATGAGTCCCCTATCTCCTCTA
Organism: Manis javanica; assembly: GCF_040802235.1. Lineage (NCBI taxonomy): Eukaryota > Metazoa > Chordata > Mammalia > Pholidota > Manidae > Manis > Manis javanica. Next base: position 82,223,563 of record NC_133167.1, on the reverse strand, counting down.
GGTGAATACTGGACAAATGAATAAACAATTAATATTCAAATTTTGGTACTATAGCCACAAATTCTGCTACTATATCATATTATCATAACTATATATATATATATATATATATATATATATAAAATTTTAAAACATACATACAAACTATTGCTGTAAACTTGAACGATCGTGTAAAATCTTAAATATAGGTTCCTTAAGAACATTTAAAAGAAGAAAGGGAGGAAAGGATTGAAAAATAAGATTAACAAAGAAATACCGGAATTTTTTTACAGCCTGCAAGAAAGGTAAAGACCAAGTGATAGTTATGAAAAAATTATATGATAACAATTCACAGAGATGCATGTTCCCTCCAAAGTGCCAACTTTACCTTCCAAAACATAACAGCAATACTAAATTAAAAGAATTAAATCCCACTGAACTTGACTTATTATAAGCACACTAGTGCATTCCTACCCTGAACAAAAAGTGAGCCTATAGATTAAGTCAGACACTAGGGATAACCGCAGGCTGGCACAAAGACAAGCCAGACAACACCACAAAGACTTAAGGCCTTCAGATGGTTTCTAGCCCCCCTCGATTTTCAAGGAAGAACATTTTTTATTAAATGAAAATGAAGTGTTTCCCTCTGAGGCCTTAACACTGTCAATTTTGGCCTTAAATTTCTAGTAATGCCAAAAATGAAACTCCATCGGCCAGATTCCTCACAATTACTGAGCAGTCATTCCTGGAGGCTACGACAGGACACCCCTATTCCAAGGTCTTAGAAATGTGACCACTGTTATTCTGGCAAATCCATGAAGATTTTAGGATAGATACATGGGACAAAATCATGTTATCATCTGTAAGTGTGTGACTAAACATTCAAGGACACCCAAAACTCTGAGCAATGTAATATGAGAGTAATAATCTCAAGAAGGTCAGGCCAGAATGTGATTCTAATAAGTAAAAACCTAATCAAATCATGCTCTGTGTAGATAAAAGACTGAGTGAACAGAGTGTCATCAATTATGGAAATACACAGATAGGGCAGACAGGAGGCGAAAAGCAGGCAGAGCCTATGTAAGCATTGTTCAGATGGGAAGACATCCTAGTAACTAGGTTTGAATATTAGAGCTGCCTGGGCGAACGGTGTATGAGAATGCCGCCCCCAGCCTTTGTGGCTGGCAGACTGCTGAAAACTACCAGAATTTGCCTTTTTACATTCCAGGCTTTGCCAACACTCAAATAAGCTAGCTCTGCATACATCTTCTTCTACAGGAGAGAACACACTGGTTGGGTCAAGTGAACCTTTCCAGTCGTATTTCTCACTATAAATTAATGAATATGCATTCCAATATATACACTTATATTTATATAGACACACATATATACATAAAGCCAAGTTCACAGAGAAGGATCATGCAAATCTACTTCCCCAAAACACAACAATTCTGAGACAAAACATTAGAATTTTAAGATTTACAAGGATGTGGACTGAGCCCCTCGCCTAGACCATGGCAAATGCCACGTGAGAGTAACCAGCTAAGTATCCCCAGAAAATATGCAATACCCAGCTATTCTGAAGCTTTAAAATAGAAACAGAAATAACACCTGGCTCTGTTTTATTTAGGTGTATAACATGCTCAGAACACCAAATTCCCTTCCCTAGAGTTATGTGATTACAATTATCTTCGTCTTAATGTGAGAGTACAGCTCTGACAGTCTTCCATTGGCGAAGTGAAATGCCAGAAAGGTGTGGAAAAAAACACTTCATTGCCTTGGCTCAGATAACTTGAATTCTAAAATCTGACATCATACATGTGACATAGAAGAAGACAAACAGAAACATTTATATCAAGGAACTACACTCTTCTTTAACTTTTTAAGTTATTTGTTAGAGGTTACATTATCACCACAGAATGCTGTTTTAAGCTACCTCTATGTGTATTTAAAAAAAAATAGTTGTCCGTCTCTTTTTATAAGTAGCTGCCAACTATGAGTTCATCTATGGTGGGGGCTGGGTATTTTAAAAACATTGTATATTCCATGTAAATTTATTTTTAATTTTTAACTTTTTTTCCTAAATGGTCATCTTAATGGATTTAAGACCTATATCCTCATATTTATAACCTTTGATTTATATGAGTGCTCGCTTTGTTTGCCTCATAGTTGTCCATCTATCTATTCAACGGAGCTGCTGATTTGGTTGTTCAAGTCTCCTATATTCTTATAAATACATAATCTTTTGTCTTAAGAATTATCAAAAAAAACTGTTTAGCTCTCTCACACCAATGTTGGATTTAGTAATTTCTACATTCTAAAATTTTGTTTGTGTATTTGAGGTTATTTCATGGGTTAATTTAAGTGTGTATTTATTATAACTTCTCACTGACTTGAAATTTTTTACTTCCAGTTGTTGTCGGGAAGTCCTGTCTGGGGAGGTCCTTCCCTGAGAACTAGGGGAAACCTCAAGCGGGATGGGGGAGGGAGGACTCTTGAGTCTGATCCGAAAGAATCTGAGAACAGATGGCCCAAGTGCAAGCAAAAAAGGAATTCATTAAAGCAGAAGTCATAGCGAGTGCCAGAATTGCATAGTGCCAGGACAGTGATCCTTTTATTTGTGCAAACATGCAGCCGTGCAGGTGGTGGAGAACAAGGAAGGAAAAAGGGAGAAAAGCAGAGAGACACTCAGTCAGGCTCCTAAAGAACGGGATCGTAGAGCTGTGTTTGCGACTCGAAAGCTGAATGAAATAGCAAAGTGACAGAGACACTTACCACCAGCGGTGGATGTCCAGGAATTCTTTATTTTGTTGAAGAAAAGAATTCAGAGACAAAGCACCACAGGCTTAAGCAGCAAGAAAGTTTTACTTAGAAGCAAAGTATGCACTCATAGGGGGAAGTGTGGGCAGCCTCAGAGAAGAGGTGCCTCTAAGCAAGTTTTATTTAAAGGAACAGTACGCAGCAGGAGGGCGGATGACCTCAGAGAGGAGGCACCCTTAAGGACTTAGGGTTTGGGTTTTATAAGGTCTTTTGGATAGGGATCCATGTAAGGCATGATGTGTACAGGTGATTAATAATTCCTTTGAAGTTTTTTCTAAAGAATAGAGTTATTTAGGGAACTCTGTGTCCTGATCTTGGCATTTTTTATCCATGTAGGTTCATTTACACTCCTGAGGTCTGTCTTCTGTCCGGGTTACATGTTACATAATTGATTAAAGTGACTGGAAGAAGGGAGGAACAGCATAAAGATTAAGTCAAACAATAAGCTAGGCCTTTGTGGGCTCTGTAGACTTTATAGTGGCATTACTCTTGTCCCATGTCTCTGCTCTATATCACAATAATGTATCTATCTTAAAGTTCTTTTCATTTGACTTTAGCACAGTACATCAGCTTTCTTTCCATAGCATGTGGCTGGTTTATCTTTTGCCATCTTTTGTTGTTGCTATTGGTCACATTAGATTTTGTTCCTTAATTGATGAAAGTAAATTTCACATCTGTGTGCCAGTCCCCAAACTGAATGGCATACTCTTGATTGTGAAGGACATGTAGTAAAAAAATGGAAAATGAAAGAGGCAAAAGCTATTGACTATACCCTTCAGCCCTGCACCAGCGATTTAATCCCATCCTCACCCCCGTTAACAATCTGATTCTCTTTCCGTGGTAACTTCAGGCTCTTACCCAGCAGGACTTCCCAGAGCTCACTTGATCAAATAATTTTCTCTTTGCCCAAGAACAAATTTAGCCTTAACTCTGGCAAACAGGCGGATATTGAAATGCTTGTGCTCTGTGTCCCAGGGCACTCCACTGCATTATATAAGCCCATCCACATTAACAGCCATCTGCTCAGTAAATGAAACTCTGTATAAAAGTTGTGGCATCAAATTGGTGAGCCCTATGATGCCACATTGTTCTGAGTTTTGAAGGCTACAGGATTGTTTTCAAGGTGCTGTGGTTCTGCAGATGAGACCAAACAGCAGACTCTCTCTTGAAATTCAGAAAATAGGCTATGCTTGAGCTTTATTATTTGGCAGAAGAGAGAAGATGAACTGTACAAAAATGGATGAAGCTAAACAACTCTGGGGATATACAGATGACCCTTGAACAATGTGGAGAAGAGGGGCCTCACGCAGTCCAAAATCGGCATAACTTTTGTCTCCCTAAAAACTTTACTAATAGCCTACTACTCTTGACTGGAAGCTTTACCAATAACACAGTCAATTAACATTTCTATATATGTTATATATATATAATATACGCAGTATTCTTACAGTAAAGTAAGCTCAAGAAAATAAACTCTTAAGGAAGAGAAAATACATTTATAGTTCTGTGCCACATTTATTGAATAAAACCTATGTAATAATAGACCTGTGCAGTTTAAACCCATATTGTTCAAGGGTCAACTGTATTTGGAAATACTGAAAAAGTCATTGCCTACTCTTCCTAAATGATGTATATGGATTTGTCAGTAGAAGCAGTTTCAGAGTAGGAGATACTGTGGCAGGCTGGTCATGGCAAGACGCATATGGGTGCCACATTGCAGGATGTGCTAATCACATAGCAGATTTCTTTATTACTTTGGAAATTATTTCTGTTGTTTTATGATTTTGCTAAAGCCAGAGATGGATAATTTTCATATTTATTATAAAAATATTCTGAAAGATGTGTTTATTCTAATGAATCAGTACAGATTCTTTTTGGCAGAAGAAAATAAAATGCCCTGTTCTATTGGGCTAGTATGTTTAGTTTTGCTTCTATTTACAAAAGAGGAATAAGTTGGGTAATATAAATACCTTGCAAATCTACTGTATTTTAAAAAAATATTTAAAATAGTTTAAAATTTAAAACCATTCTCTGACTGCAGTGGTTATTGATGAATATCTAAAACTTTAAGTTTTAGTACTACTTTTGTTATATATGATGTTTCAAATTTTAGTCCTATGGTCTACTATTTGTTTAATGTGCTAGAATGATATTTATTAAGCTCCTAACTTAAAAGTAGAATTACCTTTTTTGTAATAGGAATTGGTAAGTAGTAACTAATTTTCATTTATAGCTAATAAGTTACAAAGTAGAGTGTAGTAATAAATTAGAAATAACTGCATAATGATTCACTAGTTAAATTATAACAAGTATTTATTTGATCAAATAGAAATTTCATGAGTACAGATATAATTCCGATAACAAATTTTTAGTGAGGTACATAATATTTTAGGTTTTACAAATTACATGTTACAGTACTAAGCTATTATATCATTTCTCCATTGTTTAGAGAAATACATTCTCAAAGAATTATCACGAAAAAATAGAAAGCTATTAAAGGTGAAAATAAAGTACAGTTATCTGAGTAACTGAATAAAGTTTTTGAGAAAATAGAAAAAAATGCCAGAAAATTAAAAAAGGTTTCCAGCTACTAATTTGACCATTATGTAGCAGAAGATCCCTCACCAATAGAGCTGGATGTAAATGCACTCTACCTTTATGTCAGTCATAACAGATACACTCCAGGATAAACATAAGAGAGACTATCTCAAAGATTCCATTAAAACAAATACGTTTTTTCTGATTCAGATAAAATAACATAATATCTGAAATTTGGATATTAAATTATTGGTCACTTTTATTGAAAATTATCTGCATCAATTACAGTCAAATTGTCTAAAAGATGGTATATATAGGAACTTTTTAGAAATATTAACCCATCTTTCTTGCATATGTTGAAAAAAATGATGATATACTAATTACTTTGTTCTGCCTGAAATGACTATTACTAAATTTTGTTAAATTGCAAAGTTTTAGGAATGGAAAATAGTTAATTAAAGAATTAGAGTACATACAAAGATAAGCAGTTTTATCACATATTCATTTTAATAGTAATATAGAACACACACATCACCAATAGATTTAAGTGTTCTAAATTGATATATGATTTTTAAAAATATTAACAACTGCCTTTCTGTATAACTAAACTTATATCAGAAGTGAGACAAAAATGCTGTTTTTGAAGGCATAATCTACATGATTCTATTCTTGGCAAGGCCGTGTCTAGAGTTGACATTATCATTCTAGAAGTAATGTGAACACAGAAATTTTCATTTGGCAGAAATCACAACTGACTTTGATAACGTTCTGGCAGAACTTTATCCAGAATGCAAATATTGATACAAGACAATATTTTATATTATTATAAATAAACAAAATCAAATGATCAGAATAAAAATAGATGTAATGAAATAAATCATATTGAATTAAATGCTATATTTCACTCAGTTCTTACAATCTCTGATGTAAGTCACACAGAAGAGATAATTATTTTGCACATTATAATATAAATATATTGGGGGGAGTTTTGTGCATTACCTATTTGGAGTGAACACATAGAAATTGTTAGTATGCTCATTTGGACAAATTAATACAATATAAAAAAAACAAATTTAAATGAGGGAATGGTCCCCATCTCACAAGGCTCACAAAATCTTGTCTGAACACTCCATGAGAGCAGGTAAGGGGTAGGCCAACACATTCATGAGAACACAGATATCCTAAACAAAATATTGGCAAAACAAATCCAGAAGCATATGTATGATATAATGTATTGCAAACAAGTTAGTTTTGTGGTTTTTCTCCATTGTACTTATGAGTAACATGTTACTTATATACATTTAAAATATTTATTTGTAGTCTTTTCCTCTAATTATGTGAGCTCCCTTAAGGTTTGTCTGTTTTGTTCATAGGTAAACTCCCATACTAGACCAGGACATTATATAGTAAGGTGTCAGTAAATTCATATTGACTCCATTAATCCCAGAAATGATTGTAAATTAACTTCAAAAAAATTATAATTTACCAAATTAAATGATTAAAAGAGAAAACCATGTAAGAGTCTCAATAGATGCAAATACACCAATCATAAAATTCTACACTAGTGTTTTAAAAAAAATGGGGAGCTTTCTTAACCAGATTAAGGCTATCTGCCAAAACTCAAAACATTATACATGGTGGTGAAATAATAGTCTTTTCTCTTAAAATTAGAAATAAGAGAAGCATGCTTGCCATTCCTATTCAAAAACTTTACATTCTAAATATTGCAGAAAGTATAACTGCCTACACAAAAAACAAGGACGTAAATATAATTTTATTCAGAATGAATAACAAACTTTAAATTTGGCAACAGCCAGGGAACATAATTTCAGAAATTACCTTTAGCTAATTAAATAATTAAAACCATGAAAAGATCCTTCTGAGAAAATATACAAAAAATATTGAAAGTTATAGAAAATACATGTGTATATATATATATATGTGTTTATGAATATATGTGTATACACATATATATGCAACATTTAGGTAAGTAAATAGAAAACAACGTCATGCTTATATATGGCAAGAATGAAAATGCAAAAGACAGCAGTTTTATCAAATTGATTTCTAGAGTCTATGAATTTTCAATACATATTTTAATGGGATTCTTCACAGAATCTAACACAAGTAGATTCTAACATATATGTGAAGAAAGTAACCAAGCCCACAAGAGCCAATACACTCTTTAGAACAAACAAAATAAGAGGACTTGGAAAATTAGCTTTCAAAGTATCTTATAAAACCATTATAACATGGTATTAATGACACAGGCACAAAGACGGTTGACCAGTTAAATAGAAAAGAGAATTCAGAAGCAGACCATTCATATGTACGGAGTTTCATAATGAATCGGTAGCACTGTAAAGTAGTGGTGATAAACACTTCAATTTATAGAAGATGGCTAATGGGTGCTTAATGAGAGGAAATTGCTCTATATGCTATTCCTACAAAAAAAAAAATCACACAGAAAGCGATCATAGCAAAGCTTCACAGAGCATTTGCCACAGGCCAGGAGTTGTGCTGGGCCTCTTATCTCCTTTCATTTCCAGACTTACTCTGACTGAGCTTCAGTTTTAGCTCCCCTCTCAAAAATAAGAACAGTACCCACAATTGGAAAGCTCAGGACTGTCAAAGCCAGGATCTAAATATTGCTCTCCTCTCTCCAATCCATCCACTAAACCTCCTGCCAGGCTTCATAGTTTTCTCTTTAGGGAATATTAATGATAAAGAATAAAACCAACCAAACAAACAATAATGTGAAGCCATTTCAACAAGCTATAATGTGAATATGTTCAGAATTTTGATTAAATACAAACACTAAAGAATCATATTGTAAGTTGAAGTAATATGGGAAACCAATGAGATAAAGGATATTTCATAAAAATGTTAATTTTTAAAAGAAACTTGTAAACAGTTAACTTGCATTAAAAGGAAATTTAATAATATCTCATTAAAAGCCCTCAGTTTATTGCTGCCTGCAGGGTCTCTTTTAAACAAAGGCCTAATACCCAAAAGTACATATTGTAATAATGTAAAACTTGCAAAGAGAAATTAACAATATGAAAACGACCAAAAAGGAATCATATTTTATTGCAATGGAAAATTGGCTGAATTTTGATTTTTTTTGTCTTATAAGTAAACTTTTCTTGGAGAAACTTTATAAAGCTTGTTTGTCATGAGGGACCTTTAATAGCCAAACCTGGAAAACGTTACCTATTATTAGTTCAAACTATTGTATTTACCTGTTATCCTTACAAACACTGCCAGTATAAAGAGTCTGTCAGTGTTTCCATTTAATTTAGGGATCAGCCACGACACTTTGCTCTGGGCTAAAACCTGGCATGGGCGTCTAAAGTCAGTTTTATTTTTCCTTAAATTTTGAAATACTTTTCAGCCAAGCCATTTTAGTCAGAATAGAACATAAATACATGTAACTGGCTCCAGATGCCTTTGGTGCCCACTGTAAAACAACAGAAAAGATAGATTTTTTTTAAAAAAGTAAAAAATAAATTTGAAAGAAGCAATGGCCAATAAGCACCCTTACTCCATATGAACTGTGTGTCTTTTTAAACTTGTGCTTTCTTTCCAATTATTGTAAGACTGCATAAAGTTCAGTTGCCTCAATTCATTCATTTTTTATAGTAACTCACAAACTTCAGATTTTGTTATTTTGTTACATTTATTTCATTCTAGATTTGTAAACAAAATGCATACATCAATAATTTTTGAATTAGACGCAGGATTATATGCATAATAATGGAAGACTCTAACGCTATCCTTGCCTAATAAATCGGGTGAAGATCACTCCATTCTCCATTCTTTCAAATGTGTTATATAACCATTGCTGTGTGTTGACTCAGCCTTAGAGAAAGGCTCGCAGCATGTTGTCAGGATAAAAGCTTTCCTGTTTGTTCAACAGTGTGCCTCCCTGGGGTACACAGTGTCAGTCAGGCTGGCAGACCTCACGTGGTGCATATATTTCATTTTACAAAGCCATCAAACATGCTTGGCAAAATGGAAAAAGCAAGATGGACCACCAGCAGACCTCAGATTCACCTTGAATGGTGATATAACTACATCATCACTACACATAACTAGACGGCCTGCTTAGGTGTCACCCAGCAACCCTTCTTTGTACATTTTGCTGGCTCTACTGCAGCCCACATTACTCTGCTTCCCATGTAAGCATTGGCATGTGTCACAGCATTTAGCAGTTGGATATGCAGGGATGAGCTCCCTCACAGTTCATCAGTTCTGGGGTCCAGGGTTGGCAGAAGGTCCAAGCTTGCTAGACACAGCTATCGTTAATCCCCTGCCCAGAATTTCACAGGAGTCACAGACTTAACCAACACTGGTTCCTCAGAGCATTGTCCCAGCTTCCTAAACAGATTATTTTCAGGTGCAGAAAGAGAGCTTCACTGGGAAAAGAGGAAAAGGAGACAAAATAGAGTTCATGGCAGAACTCGGCCTATAGAGGCACTGAATTAGAGGTTATTTGACATAAACATGTTCTCCCTCCTTTCCTTTCTTGAGCAGGTCTGTCATCTTCTAAACTCAACTTGTGAAGCTGTAAAATGTGGATAACACAAATTATCCTATTTCCATTAGACTTGTGAACTTCAAGTATGGTATTGTAGCTAAAATAGACTATATAATTGTAAGACCTGCACAAGTAAAGATTGCTTTTTTTAACAGCAAAAACACTTGTTAGCTAAGAGATATTGAGGAAACCTTTAATATTAATGATATTGAATTGATATGGTGGTAGAGTGGAGCAAATTAAGTGCAAATTCTGTGCATACCAGGGAGTGCCTGTGTGTGATCCTAGGACAGACACATCCGTGAATCTCCAAGTTGCCAACATTCCTTATCTGTATCTGAAAAAGTAGACACTGCCACTTATTCCAATAGGGGCTGTTGTAAGAAATAAATGAGATGAGATAGTGCTCAGAGAACTTGAAGTATTTGTTAGGAGCAGTGACATGCATGACTCACATGTTAACTCTAGTAACATATCCATCAGTTAGGATTGGATTCAGCTGCCTGGAGTTTAACCGAATAGTTGTATTTCCTCTCACTGTAAGTCCAAGGGTAGGCACAGCATAGCTGTGATGGTGGTTCCATCATACCACCAGCATAGCAGATTTCTTATGTTTTTGCCATGCTTCTCTCTGGACCTGTGGCTTTTGTTCTTCTTGTCACAGGATGGTTATTCCATTTGCAGGTATGGAATCCACAATTCAGGCAAGAAGAAGATAAAAAGCAAATGGCAAAAACTGCCACCAACTGAATCTATTCATTTTCATCATTGAAACAATGACTTTCTTGGATGCTCATCCAGGTGCTTTTGTTTACATCCCAATAGCTAGAAATGGGCCAAGTGGGGACTCCCAGTTTCTAGATAGTCTGAGAAGGCAGATATTTCATCAGGGCACATGACTGCCCAGAATAAAATTTTATTTTATTTTCTTAAAAAGGAATTAGGAGAGGTTGGTTATGGAGTAAACCTCCGCTAGTCATCCACATGCTCAGAAGTTAGGGAAACGTCTGTGTTATTTAAATTTTTCAGCTTTATGTATTCCAGGCTCCCTAAATAAGTCATAGACTCTCTGAAAAGAGGCTTCAGTTTTATTGCCTCTCTCCAAAGTTGCCAACATAGGTTGGTGTATGCTGTAGAAATAAAGTATGGCATTTAATGGTCTCAGTTAAAATGACAGAGTATGCGTAAATGCAACACTTGGCGAGTCATCCAAATTGACCACTTTATTTTTCTTTCTGTCTCCTCAACTCCATGAATATCTTCCCTAGGTTTTTAAACTATTCTCAGGGATATCTCTCAAAGATAAGACATGGCACTCGTGTCTTATCAGGGACTTCTATGTGGAAAGATTTTGTGACCGAATAATTCTCCAAACAGGAAATGGTATTTCAGTGGCACTTCAATAACTATAGACCTTATATGCACCAAAGTGTTTTTTACAGCTCCCCAAAGTATAATTATTGTGGATTTATTCTTGGCCTTTATGAATGTCTAAGAGAACATAGTGCTATTAAACTTCTTTCCTTCCCTCCAAACTTCAGCCCAGTGGACTAGAAAAATACATGACCTAGAGTATTATTTATTAGGTATGCCCTCGCTTCTAGGTTGCTCTTATGACTTGTGACATTTATGTGATAAACAGGTAAGAGGATCATAACAGTGTCTATAATGGACCTTCCAATAATTAAGAGCCTGGTAAATAAGAAGTTATTGGAGCAAGACTTTTTAATTGGATTGTTTACCAATGAGATTCTTAAGTAGTAATTTGCGTAGTGTATGTAGGACAAGCTCATATAGTTTATGTCTAATTAATGAATATTTTATGTCTGATAATTTTTCCTTCCTTTGTCAAGTGACTCTCATATAAACTTAGCTTTTTAGAAAGGGTTTAAGGATTTAGTCTCTCCTCTTGAAGATTTTTAGAAAATAATCTACTTTAGGATTTTACATTTTCAGGCTTTTGCAATAAAAGAAAATTATTAGAGCTAGCATTTTCAGCATGTTGTTTTTTGGATGAAGCAGAGAATAGCCTCTGTTATTGTTCGCACATGCATACATGCGCGCGCGCACACACACACACACACACACACAGATACACAGAGATAGAGGAGGGATTCTGTAATTCAGGCCCTGGTGGTTTTACCTCAGCTAAGGCCAATTTTAAATCTTTAACACAATTCTTTTAATTTAGGGATTAGCTGCCACTCCTCCCATTACCAGTTCAGGTTTCAAACTCATTTAGCACTGATTTTCACCCTTAGTAAAATGTATTTACAGGGCATATGTAACATGGTGGCTTATTATACACCCAGACTGATTAAATAGGTTCACAGAAGGAGATGATTGAAGAAAACAGCCATTGTAATTACAGATCATCATGCTTTTAAACCCAACTCCAAGATTGTTTGCAGATTAATTCATTTCATCTCCTATCAACCCCCAAAATAGCATGTGTTTGCTTTCTCACAATAATTTAGCAATGTAATACCACGCAAATTTTATATAATCACATCCAGCTCAGGTCTGTTTCATTTGTGTGTCAGGCAGCTCCAAAGTTTACATATCCGCCTGTGACATCACATTTGAATTACATTCATGAATGCCCTGAACTATGCTCTCAGACTCTCCAAATGGTCTCCATCTCTTCCTTGTAAAGCCTAGCTTGAAGCCATCCTCATCTCCATCTCACTGCTACTCTTTGAACCAGGCCTCCATCATCAGCTCTTAGACCAGGGTGATAATCTCCAAACTAGGCTCTTGACTCTGTTCTTATTCTCCTCTAATCCATTCCCTACACAAAAGTCAGAGTCATCTTTTAAAAACATCAATCATAAATCTCAGAAATCTCTAACTCTCAATTGATTTTTTTGATACAGAGTGATAAGCTGATTCCAAAATCAATATGAAATATTCAAAGCTATCTTCAAAAAGAAGAGAGTTAGATGATTTATAGACCTGAATTGAAGACTTATTAGGAAGCAAAAATAATCAAGATTAACAGGTAGATTAATGGAATAGAAAAATGGCCCAGAGGTAAATTCACTCTTACATAGTCATTAAAGTTTTTTGACATTTTTCAAGATAATTTTATTCTCCTCTAGCTGTATTTAAAAATCTTTACTTATTCTCAAGGGGTTTAGTTTCCCTTTGCATTTAAGTGTGGCTTCTGTCTTATTTATTTATCTTGTTTAGAGGTTGACTTTCAGCTTTTCTGTCCTCATTTATGTTAACTAATATCTTTGTGGGTTTAGTGATCTTCAGTTATGAGCTCTTATTTGTAGGATCTCAATCTTTGACACTCCTGATGGTCCAAATTGTGGATAAAATATTTTCTTCATGTGACCCTCATTGCAGCCAAAATGCTGCATTCATTTCTTCTAATTTTCACACAACAATTCTTAACTGACTCTACTTACCTGACTCATAAGTAGAAATGGAAAATATCAGTTAGATTAGGGGATATTACTTCCTTCACAGATTGAATTCAAAGTCAATTTGGCATCCACATTATAAATACTGATGAAATGCACAGAGATTACTACATAACCTCAATTGAAAACATCACACTATATAAATACAATTTATTTACAGTAATACAAAAAACAACATAATAATTCTAACATAACTACTAACTAAGTAGGAAAGTCTAATTCAACAAACATTTATTGAGTACCCATTCTGTGCCAAGTGGTACACTAAGCTATGGGAACCCAGGTATTGAACAAGAACAGTTCTGCCATGGCAGAGGTCATAATATGTTTACTAAAAACTCTGTTACATTTCATATCCAATATTGGGTATTGACTAAAATAGAAGGCTTAATGAATAGGGTGTTAAAAAAACAACTCAAAGAGAATCAATCCATTTTTTGAAGAGGATGGGATGTCATGATTCTTTATTCCCACAAATCTTATTTCAAATTTTCTGATTTCCTTCTTTCAGGGGTCAGTAGCAAAACTCTTATGTTGGTGAAGCTTACTTATGTCAAACACATATGGGCAGGTTTGCATTGGAGAATTGAATCTTGGGTTTCAGTATTTGTGTCTTTATCATACTAACTTCATTCATATTTGAAATAGTCTCCCCTAATTCCTTTAAACTCTTTGGCAGAAAAATTTATCAGTCCTGATAAATCTTATATGATTGTGGTCTACATTATTATGATAAATGTAGATATAACCACACACATACAGACACCAACATACTCATATTAAGCAGTAGTATCTTTGCATATCTTCCTACTTCACTTCATTAATCATTTCCAAGTAATATCACTTTTTCAAAAGTGTTAGTATGTTCTGAATGTCTAAAGAACATTCTAGATGGTTTCTTATGGCTGATATAAATTGAGAAATGAGAGTACATACAAACTGAATATAATTTTTATATTGACCAAAGTCAGGAGAATCTTGGACTTCTATACCATAGTTAAAATATCTGTGTGTTGTGAACTTGTCTAGGTCCATATGTCAGTACATTAGATATTAGTGGGATTTTGTTTCTTTTTTGTCTTTGGGTTTTTCTTTTGTTACCTTCTTTCTTCTTCCCTATCTTCCTCCTTTCTTTTTTCCTTCCTATTTTTCTTTCTTCAGAACAGTTACTGACAGTAGCTAGTTTCTGTTAGCCCTTTCTACAACTTCAGTACAGAGGATTGTGGCCAAATTCTCCATCACATGCCATCTGTTATTAGGAAACAGACATTGACACAATCATGCAAGTTTTCTGGAAGTTTAAGTGATCTCTCGGTCTATACTATTTGAGTTGTTCCTTCCACCTTGCTCGAAAGGTTCTTCTGATATGAACCAACTATTTCTAAAGAGAAGACATGGTCAACTTTATAATCTGTATTAGAATCCCTTAAATTCTTCACTGAATACATGACTCTTTAAGAGATCCCCTCTCAGGCACCACTCTGAAAGGTGAAGAGGGAGGACTCAGTAGATTCCAATTTCTTGCTTCTGAAGATTTTTCCTAAAACACAGGCCAAACCTATTTTGTAAACTCCAGTATCTCAAGTAAATAAGTCAGAAAAATACAGGGATTCTTAAATATACTATCAAGCACCAAGATTTTCATAACAGTTAATGTATATAATAGAAAACTTTAGTGCTGATTAGCTACCTTTAGAAACACACTGGAAATTTAATCTGTTCAAGGAAAAGCATTTGAGAGAATATGCAAATGATATGATAAAAAATTAGACATCCGAGAAAGGGTGTATTAGAGTATAGCAAACAGAAACTACTTGAGTATTTAACAAAGGCTTAGAGCACAAGGAATTGTTTAACTAGGTGATAAAAGAGCCTTCAAGCCTGCAGAGATGATAAGGTAACAGCAGGAAGTTACCACCATCCCTCCACTGGAGAGACGGAGGGAGGAAAAAGAATCACCAGAACTGAAAGTTGAGGCCGCATCCTGTCCTGTCCACTGGGAGCTAGAACCTGGGAAGAGACATAGCCATTGCCAGAGGAGGACCAGAAGGAGAGAGATGTTCCAGTGCATCCTCCCCTCACTCACCTGCCATCACTACCCATCTAGTCTCCTGCCTCTGCCTTCCCTTGGTTGTTGTGGAACAGCGGCCTTCAGGAAAGGATGAGAGAACTTGGTCCAGAAATTCTGATTCCCTCACAGTGCATTCATGTTGCAGTAGATGGCCTCCTTCATGACCTTTCCCCTCCTACTCTGAAAAAGGAATGAAGAGCTATTTTTGCTGGAGATGAGTTTTAGGATTCAGAGTGGTTTTTATCCTGTTTTTGTTTCTTTTTTTGTTGTTGTCCTGAAAAGAGTAGGAATTATAACATGCAATAATTTGGAAACTTCTTTAGTCTCTAATCTGCATTCTGATTTGTTCTCCTATCAGTTTTAGCACTAATGTGATAAACACAGATTCTAGACCTTTCTGGTTGGTGAGATATAGTACAACTTGTTCACCTTCACCGAAAAATTTTAACAATAACAGAACAGACTTGATCATTCTTTGAAAAATGTGAAATCTCCTTTAAAACATTCATCTTTGTACTGCATTTTCCCTAAGACGAAATTCACATTGGTTAAGTTGAGAGTCTGAAATGATTTAACTCTTTCCTAATTAAAAAAAAAAAAAGAGTATTTCAGTTCATGAAAATGTGAAGTTTTCTAAATTGGAATTTGCTTATGTTAATTAGGGTGTTCAAGAGCAACATTTGGTACTTAAGAAATGCTTAACTCTGAAAAAAACTTGGAATAACACCTAAATACATTAAAGACATATTTTTAAGGCTCTCAAATCACTTTATTAACATTGAAATCATGTATCTGCCATCACATGGAAATCAGTGGAAATGCATAAATAAACTGAGTCTCAAATTAAGCTTTAAAGGTTGTCTTTCTCTCAAATGGCATAGCTTTGGCTTAAAAAAATCAGACATTTAGTATAGTAAAGTAATTGAAAATAGGAGAAAATTATTGGCTGGTTTTATCTACAGTTACAGTAATCCTGACAAGCATTATTAAATACTTTCAATGAGTCTCTTTGAATGGATTTTCCATATCAAAACAAGAGGAATTTATAACTAAGGACACAAACAATCCTTAGACACTGCAAAAGTTTCATCTGCTGATATATGTGATAAATTAAGACAGATTCAAACTCTTTATACTGGAGTCCTAAAGTACCTATAGAAACAATACAACTGGGCTAATTGGAAGTTTTAAATTAAGGAACTCTTATGTCTTAGTGATACTTTTATTGCTAAACAATTCACTAGATTTTGGACAGTAAATGACTCAGTCTAGAAAATATCTTGGCAATTTTGCCACTCATGATAATTGCCAAACATTTTTACTTTGTGTTTAGGAAGTTAAGAAAGTGTATTATCCTTAATTAATTTACCTCTGAAATGACCAATGTGTCCCTTTCATTGGTGGCCAAATTGATCTTACCATTGGTTGTTATAATTATTTAAACTGCTTGAAAGCTTTTATGCAAGAGATAAAATAAATCTTGCACCACTTATGTGTAGATGATACTGCATGGCTTGCTCTATAATCATTTATGTAATACGTGTAAAGTTTGATTCTTGTAGAATTAGCTTTATTGTGTACACCTCTGCTATATTATTCAAGAAGTCCCAATTTCTGAGGATGTTTAAAATTCATAAGGAGCCCAGATTTTTAAAAAAAGCAGAAAAAAAATGGAGAAAAAGTAAACATTATTATGGAAGCAGACAAGAAAGTAAGAATTAGAACTCTGGGTGGTCTCTTAAAATACATCAAATATTTTTAATACAGAGGATGAGAAAAACAATTTTATTATATTGTTAACAATCCTTTTCAACAGAATTTTTCCAGTTGTTAAAATGTAATTGCCTTTTGTGTGTGTATATATCTTAGAACTTCTGTGTCAGGAAGTTACTGGGATACTTATCAAAAGAAAATGTAAAACCATAAAAAAAAGGTATACTTTTTTGGGAAATTTAAGGTTAAAAGTGATCATCTCATCTATAATAAATGTTCTTCCCAGTTTTCTGGGTTTTTTTAGGTACTCTGGTTTAGGCAAAAAGCTAATTTTACCCTTTGGTCTCCCTCTACATTGCGACACTGTACTCTGGGGCTGTCTTCTTTACAATTTCTGTTCCACTTACCTTTTCCTTTCCACTTCTGTGCCTTCCTTCCTAAATCAGTTCACAGCTACTTGAAAGTGAATTCAATAAAGTCTATTTTGCTAATGATCACTAGTTTATTTCCCTTTAACACGATTCAAAAATCATCAGAGATTGATATTCAAGGCTTTCAATAATATCCATAATATGAGCTGAATGTACATTTCTAAATATTTTTCCACTCTTTTCTTGGTCATCTCACGTTTGTGAACACAACTGGTTTCCATTTACTGCTCTGCTTTCCCACTGGGGAATTTCTTTCTCTGAAATAACCAATATGGTTTTTTACTTGTACAACTGAACAACATTTTACAACCTAAAGTATGATTTTTCACATAAATTAGCTAATTTAATTCAGTGAGTCTGTATACATTAATAATAATAATAATAATACGGTTGTAATTATTTTCCATTTTGAACATGAATGAAACTTGGATTCAGTAAGAACGAGTAGGTTGCCAAACGTTTATCTATTGATAGCAAAATAGATATTTGAAATTTTCCTTAGGAACCTGGAAACTTTGTGATCCGAGTCAGATGCATGCACATGCCAGAGCAAACAGTATACAACACATACCTTCTACTTACAGAAGAGCTCAAAAGTCATAAATGTCCTTTCATTACTGCCTCTCCCCAAATGTTTAATATAAGTATTTATATTTTATAGGCAACTTAATAAGTGATTATGAATTAAAAAAGAAACCACAAAAACTCTTAACTAGAATGGTTCAGTCCATTGATACCTAAAAACAAACAAAAAGTCAAGCATTTTGTTAGTGTACTAACTCATTATATACTATATTATATTCTAGTTTTATCTTCTCACATAAACTATAGAAGTCAGAAAACTGTGACTGAGGGTTTTTTTTCTTTTTCTTTCTGACCACCTGTTTTGGTCTTCATTGCATTATATGACATAAATGTTTTTCCTTAAGTATTACCCTGTGATCAGAAAGGTTGCTAATGAAATACGGCAGAAGCAGCCTAGGGCCTGCTTCTCATCTGGAACATGCTGGATTGCAGACTCATTTATCCTGATGAATTGACAGTGGAACTCTAGAGATTTAGTTTAATTTCCTGCCCTAGACAGACACTGGGTACATTAACCCCCATGAAATTATTTCCCTGAAAGATGGTACACATCATGGCTTTAACAAGGAAAACACAGTGATTGTTCCTCTTTTTCAGATGGTTTTATTTTATTTTATTTTGGATTCTACAATGAGAAAAATGATATTTTAATCTTTCTCTTTGCACTCACAAACAGGCCATGCTTTAAGAATGAAGGGCTATTCCAAGAAGTAGTTCTTGTCATCAGACATGATTCCAGTTCACACAGAATTGTAGGATGTCCTAAGTTGCAGACTGACTATGGCCATCTGTTATCATAGGCTTTGTAAATTATGAGCAGGGAAAATTCCTTGACAAAATAGCTGCAATTACAGTTTTAATGTGCTGCTTGAAGGTCTCCCAATGACCCCAAAGCACATGATGACTCCATGTTGATAGCAAATGAAGACACTAACTCAAGCCAGGGGAGGGCCACAGTCAGCACTCCCGGATGATGCACCCCGAGCAGCCATTGGATGAAATTGATTCCCAGCACATAGTTTGTACAGTAGAAACATTATGCATTGCAGAGAAGATTATAACAAAGCAATACGTGCAGACTGTATTTTCTTTACAGGTCCCCAGACTTTAATCTTGTTGAGTTAGAATGCCATCATAGAAAAGGACACAGACCTAAATAGATGAAAAGGATAAGCTGATTGCTCATGAGAAGTTATCCAGAAGCCAGGATCTTGTGTTAGCCAGCCCTTTCAGAACATTCATTGTTCCTGTACTGTGTTCCTTTATAGAGGAAGAAAAAAAATGCAAGCTTTCCTGCCCCCAAATTAATGGTAATCTGGGGTAACCTGAGATAAGGACACACTGAGCAAGTTCATCATTTGTGCTATGGAAAAGCTAAAAATGTATCCATGTATCAAAATTATATTAACTATTTGGTTAACATTTGTATGTAAGACCACATGAGTGTTGTGTGGGGAAATTTACTCAAGGTAATGTGGCAGAATTTACTATATTTTGTCAGGGTCAGTTCTGAAACTCAAATTATCTGTCCATGACCCAGATCTATCTTCCCTGGCCCTTCTCTGGAATAAACTTTGGGAATCTTGTCTCCCTTTCAAGTGATTTATCAGTGTTTTTTTCTCACATGCATGTAATTCTCTCCATAGGACTTCTAAGAAATAGAGTTTTCTCATTCTTATGTATCATTTTTTTTCAATGATCTTTTGTACTAAAATATTAGTTTCCTTACATAGAGGGATCTGGAAAGTGAGATGATAGCACCACCACCTCCTCCAAAGCCACTATTATTTCCAGCATTTCCACTAGGATAATACCACTCTCACTACCATCACAGTCACCTCACTGCCATCCTAGTACCATATGTATCTAATAAAACTCACAAAAATTGTTTTGACCAGGGCAGTGCTAATCAAACTTAAATGATCATATGATCAATGTTACTGATGTTATTAACATACTAATTCTAATTTATTGGGTCTCGGGGTGAGCTGAGATTTTGCATTTCTAACAAGCTTCCAGGAAATGCTAATGCTGCTGGCTTTATGGATCAGTCATCAAGAGACAAGGCTTGTGCTGACTCCGTACAAGGTAATTACATGAAGCTGGAACCCTACCTATGAAAAACCTACAACCACATTAGAAATCTTTCTTAAACAAACCCAGTCTGTGTGACTCTGAACTTACATACAAGATAAATTTGAAGTTACTAATGCTATGAAAGGATTTACTGCAGTATCCCATTAAAAAATAACTCAATGTTTTAAATATGAGCTTCATAAAAATGTGATTAGCATAAAACCATTCATTTGCAAAGCTTTTAATTTAAGGTGGTATACTTAAATAAAACAAGCAAAGATCCCAATAAAGGTAGCCATGTCTAAGGAATACTGGCATAAGAATAGTATAAAAAATATTATAGATGTAGGAATGCATCATAAAACAAATACATTAAAGAAATAGGTAGAAAGAAAGCATACATGGTTCAGAAAGACCTTAGGAAGAATAGCTTGAGATTTCCTCTGGCTGATTGGTAGTTCTATTGCCTATGAATTTCAGATTCCTAATCAGTGTGTATTATCTTATCCTTAAAGCAGATAGTTTTTTACCTAGAAATTAGTTTAGGAGAGAGCCTAGACTGTACAATTGAGGTTTGTCCTTCTGGATCTCTAAAATGCAGCGTTATTCAACCCCATGTTTTTCCTCCTACCCCTCTGACATGCAGAACTCAGGAATATTTGTCACTGAGTTTAGGAGTTAGAAGTCAAGGGCTCTGTATATCCTATTGATAGAACTGCGTTGTAGACAAGGGCAGACAAATGTGTGTAACTCTCCCCACATAGAGCAGGACATCTTATTTGGCCTCTATTCATTGTCCTCCCCATGTCATGGCTGTCTGGAATTTCCTTTTACCTCATTTTTTCCTTTGCTGCACTTACTTTGAAAGGCCATTTATGTAAATATGGCAATACATAATCCATCCTGTTTCTACCTACTGTTTCTTAATGGACATCTCTCAGATTTAGTGACTAAGCCTTAGAATTCTGTGCTTTGCACATTCCTCTGTATCTGCAGCATGAACTTGAATCCCAATTCTGAATGGTGTGTAGCCTTCACTCCCTAGCTGCAGATAGAACAAATCTGCCAGTTTCCCAAAGGGGTAATCAGAAGTTCTCCTTCTCTTGGGACAAAAGAAAATCAAGCAAGCTTATTCAGTTCTGTTTTAAGTGCCAGTAAGCTGGTTTAGACAAGAGAAGAATGCTGTAAGGACCATCTAACTCTTCTAACAGATGTATTCAATCCAAGCACATTTCAGCACATTGAGATATAAAAATAGGAACTGTTTTTTTTTAAATGAACAGTGCCTTGTATTCCATGAATAACCATTTGAATACAATTGTACATTTCAAGTGTATTGTGTGTTTTTAATAAAGAAAGAACACACAGATTGCGTCATTCAAATGGAAATTATTTTTTCTCTAATCTTATCTATGTGTTAGTGACAATGCTAAGAGCAGAAGAATACTTGTCAAAGCTAATAAGCAAGGTTGTGATAATTTTTGTATCTTCCCCAGCAATTTTGTAAATATGACAGCTGCCTCAATTATTAAATGAGGGAATACTAAGGCATCAGTAATTATAGCCATGTCTCAGGTGGAAGAATAATAAAAGTGAGTTTATCATAATTGCACAGCAATAATAAGATGCTCCTTTTATATTCTGTTGATATACACTATTATCTTATTATCAGGGTTGACCCCTTATATGTTAGTTATGTAAGTGAAACAATTTGATTCCTGATATTACAGTATTATTTTGATTAAACTGTTTTGCTGTGTTTTCAAGTAGATTGCACTGTATTTGTATTTCTGTAGTCTGGAAATTCTCCACCCCCTTGAATACTTTAAGTCTGATGTAATTTTGATGTAATTGTTATCACTTTGCTGATTAATTGTAAAAAAGCACTGAGTTTCTTGTGCTCCTTAAGGAGCAAGAAGAAAAATGTGAACACATAGGGCAGATTCTAAAACAAAAAAGCAAACAATAAAACCGTTATTTCAGCTCTGTTCTGAACTGTGCATTTATCCATGCTACTGCAACCAGACGTTTCATGGTATTTCAGTGGCAAAGATTATGTCGTGATTGGGAATGGAAAAGTCGTACATCCAAGATACAAATCCAAACTAATATCCCACTTTTCATTTATTCACTTACTTAGTTTTTGCTGTAATTGAAGCCAAGCATGTTGCCTCTCCACTGATTTGACGGCTCTCCTCTCTCTAGTTATGCTTAGGCCTAATTGATAAGATGTCCAAATCTAAGTGTTAATCCCTTTTTGCTACTTACTACCCATTAGTGACCTGGAATTTTTTTTTCTAGTCTTTCACACAGTAGCAGAATCAGGTTGTGCAGCCCAGACTAAGCACCTTGGACCTTCCACTTCTTTTTCCTTGGTACTACTCATATTTTTAAGAGTATCAGTCTAGTCTCTAATTGCAACTAATCTCTGTAGTACCCACACTTTTCACCATCTCCAAAGTGTGCCAAGTATATGTAAGTTTTTTAAGTAAGAGAAGAAGAAACATACATTTTTCAAATTCAACTGAACCCCTATATGTACTTAGGGCAGTATGGAATGCAAAAGTGGACAACAGTTAGTACTCAATATCTGATTGGAGTATACTCATATAAAACCATGCATTTTATTAGTACAGTGGGGAATTGTTTAAATATGTGGTGCTGTATTCTTCAGAGCTAGATGAGTTTAACAGAAGCGTTTAGAATGAAACAGTGTTCTACAGGTGTCTATAAAATGATTAGCGCCACAGCAATCAGACAACACAAAGAAATGAAAGGCATCCAGACTGGCAAGGAAGAAGTCAAACTGCCCCTGTTTATAGATGACATAATATTGTACATAAAAAAACCTAAAGAATCCACTCCAAAACTACTAGATCTAATATCTGAATACAGCAAAGTTGCAGGATACCAAATTAATACACAGAAATCTGTTGCATTCCTATACACTAACGATGAACTAGCAGAAAGAGAAATCAGGAAAACAATTCCATTGACAATTGCATCAAAAAAGAATAAAATACCCAGGAATAAACCTAACCAAGGGAGTGAAAGATGTATAACCTGAAAACTACGGGACACACTCTTAAAAGAAATTAAAGAGGACACCAATAAAGGGAAATTCATCCCATGCTCTTGGCTAGAAAGAATTAATATTGTCAAAATGGTCATCCTGCCTAAAGCAATCTACAGATTCAATGCAATCCCTATCAAAATACCTACAGCATTCTTCAATGAACTAGAGCAAATAGTTCTAAAATTCATATGGAACCACAAAAGACCCCAAATAGCCAAAGCAATCCTAAGAAGGAAGAATAAAACAGGAGAAATTATGCTCCCTGACTTTAAGCTCTATTACAAAGCCAGAGTAATCAAGACAATTTGGTACTGGCACAAGAGCAGACCCATAGACCAGTGGAACAGAATAGAGAGTCCAGATATTAACCCAAGTATATATGGTCAATTAATATGCAATAAAGAAGCCATGGATATACAATGGGGAAATGACAGCCTCTTCAACAGCTGGTGTTGGCAATACCAGACAGCTACATATAAGAGAATGAAACTGGATTACTATCTAACTCCATACACAAAAGTAAACTCAAAATGGATCAAAGACCTGAATATAAGTCATGAAACAATTAAAACTTTAGAAGAAAATTCTCTTGCATATAAACATGAACAACTTCTTCATGAACATATCTCCACAGGCAAGGGAAACAAAAGCAAAAATGAACAAGTGGGACTATATCAAACTAAAAAGCTTCTGTACAGCAAATGATACCATCAGTAGAACAAAAAGGTACCCTGCAGTATGGGAGAATATATTCATAAATGACAGATCCGATAAAGGGTTGACATCCAAAATATATAAAGAGCTCACACACCTCAACAAACAAAAACAAATAATCCAATAAAAAAAATGGGCACAGGATCTGAACAGACAGTTCTCCAAAGAATAAATTCAGATGGCCAACAGACACATGAAAAGATGCTCCACATCGATAATTATCAGAGAAATGCAAATTCAAACCACAATGAGATATCACCTCACACCAGTTAGGATGGCCAACATCCAAAAAACAAACAACAACAAATGTTGATGAGGTTCTGGAGAAAGGAGAATCCTCCTACACTGTTGGTGGGAATGTAAACTGGTTCAACCATTGTGGAAGGTAGTATGGAGGTTCCTCAAAAAACTCAAAATAGACATACCATTTGACCCAGGAATTCCACTCTTAAGAATTTACCCTAAGAATGCAGCAGCCCAGTTTTAAAAAGACAGATGCACCCCTATGTTTATTGCTGCACTATTTACAGTAGCCAAGAAATGGAAGCAACCTAAGTGTCCATCAGTAGATGAATGGATAAGGAAGATGTGGTACATATACACAATGGAATATTATTCAGCCATAAGAAGGAAACAAATCCGACCATTTACAACAACATGGATGGAGCTAGAGGGTATTATGCTCAGTGAAATAAGCCAGGCAGAGAGAGACAAATACCAAATGATTTCACTCATATGTGGAGCATAAGAACAAAGAAAAAATTAAAGGAACAAAACAACAGCAGGAACACAGAACCCAAGAATGGAGTAACAGTTACCAAGGGGAAAGGGACTGGGGAGGATGGGAGGGAAGGGAGGGATAAAAGGGAAAACAGGGCATTACATTAGCACACATAATGTAGGGGGTGGGGACATGGGGAAGACAGTATATACAGAGAAGACAAGTAATGATTCTATAGCATCTTACTACGCTGATGGACAGTGACTGCCATATGGTATGTTGGGGGGACTTGATAATAAAAGGAGTCTAGTAACCATAATGTTGTTAAAGTAATTGTGCATTAAAGATATCAAAAATAAAATGATTAGCCTGTGATTACCAATTGGGAATGGTGAACATTCCAAGTAGCTGCAAATTATAGCAGTTAAGGTCTCTAATATACTTAAGTTTCTATAATAGAACCTTGATTTCCTTGAATTGATATTAAATCATTATATAATTTCAACATTTACTTGAAAGTCTTAATTGATATCTACACTGTTTCTGTATGAATATTTATATCTATGTCCATCCATATATTCTAAGTGTTGCTTATCTTCTCTCCTTCAGGATCACAGATAGTCCCTAAGTAATATAAAGAAAACACTACTGTTGGCAACTCTATTGACAGACAAAATCTGGTAACTTTAGTATCTTTAATAAGAGCAAAGTCTTTGACATTTCTGAATAAGAAAATGTAAAATGTATATAGTTGAAATTTTAAAAAAGATTGCTTTGAAGTTTACAACAATGATTTTTATACTACACTGTTCTAAATTCTAAGCCAGGACACACAGAAAATATTCCTTGTTCACGTATCAACTGGAGGTGGATGTTCTTGACTGAGAGGCAGATTTTAATTCCCCAATGACTTGGAGGCCCAGGTCCTTTCTGTACTGTGTTTCCATGGTCCTACAACACCTCAGTATAGTGTGCATCCAGCCAACAGAAGCAGAAAGACTGAAAGAGACACTCTCACCCGTATTTATATTCCATGAACAAGACATAGTGACACAGCCACCTCCAGCTATAGGAGAGGCTAGAAAATTAGCCTAACAGTATGTCCAAGATGAAGAGGGAATGCATTTTGGGGATCAGATAGCATGTTTTTATTCCCTTGAAATTAACCCACTTTATTCATTTTTAACATCATACTCCTTTTGTTCCTCTGATCAAATACATGGCTTCTCTTGACTTGAAATTTGCCTGTTTTACTATTTTATTTTGTATTTTCCTGTTTTTTTTCTTTTTTATCCATAACTCTATTCTCTATAAACCAGAACCTGCTCACCTCTTAATATTACATTCTCTCTTATAGACCATTTTTTTTCTTGTAAGCATTTACAAACAGTTCTCACAATATTAACATTTGTTTGTGAACGTGTTTTTTTCTCTTCCATCTGGATGTAAGTTCCACAAATTTCAGTCTTTGCCCATCATGTTCATTACTTTTTAACTAGTACACATATAGGCACTCATTCTAAAAGAATACATGTCTACATGGTTTAATTTGTTCTTTGAGCAAATAATTTTAAGGAATTCCTATCCAACAGATAATGCCTTTGACATAACACATAAAGAGGTATATAAAAAAAGAAAAGATCACCAATGCGAATCCTCCTTCAAGTCTAATGGGTGGAGCAGATGAGAACACAGGCAGTTTGGAATGCAGTGTGGTTCATGGTATAGTGAAGGAAGAGCAGAGAATGCTTTTGAAATTCATGGGGGGGACACCTTACTTATTAAAGGGAGGTCAATATGGAATCTCTGGTGGAAGCTTAATCTAACAAGACCTGAAGAATGAGGAGGCAGGATGGTCTTAGAAATGGGGTGTTTCAGACAGAGGAAACAGCATTTCTAGATATATGGAGATGAGATAAAAACTAGCTCACCTAGGACACTGGAAGAAATTCAGTAGAGCCCGGACATAGATAGTGAGGGGGGGATATGGAGAGATGACTCTGTGAGCTATGAAGTGCCTCATCAGCCATGTAAGAAATCTGGACTTTGTATTAGGGCAAAATGGAAACAGTAGAAGGTGTAAATGAGAGAGGGGCTTGATACTGATATAAGCAAGTGCCCAGTGCACTGGGGGAGGGGCATCTTTCCAGACGGACAGGTCCACCATGCTGTGTGGCTCTGCAGGGATGCTCAGTGCTCTTCCCAAGAGCTGAATGGATGTAGTGAACAGCCTCTAGTGTTCCCTATGCAGATGGTTTCCAGATCATGGGAACAGGATGACTTTAGATGTAATGAAAGGCCACTAAGTGTACAACAAACAGTAAGAAAGATTGTTTCAGATCAAGTTTAACCTACCTCTTCAAATTTCCTGCATTAGAAGGTCACAGAATCAAATCTGATGCCTGGATAGTTTAAAGGACTGAGTAGTTTATTCCATTAATCACTAATAATGTTTGTGCATTTGTCCTAAGATAAGGATAATCATTTATCATATTCCAGTGGAATAAACTAATTGCAACTAAAACTAGGAAAGAATGTCCTCCCTTCAATCCATGAGGCCATTGTTGTTAAAGGGAAGCAAATAACTGAGGCCATGTTCTAGTCCATAGAAAAATCTACTCACCTCCAGCTCCCACTCTCAATTAAAAGTAATATTCTGGTAAAAGTATGTTTCTGTTTTGAATTTTATTCTGAGAAAATCAATCTTCTTTCCCTGCTCCAGTTTTGGGTTGCAAAAATAGGACATTTCCTAACTGTGCTGTTTGCTTGTCTGAGTGCCTTTTCTGTCTTTCTCCCTGGATTTCATTCCCTTAATTCAAATTACAGTGACTGAGGACCTACTAGATGCCAGACAAAGAATGAAGCGGTGGGGGTTGGCCAAATTAATCATTCCACCAGAAAAATTTTAAAAACCATTGCATACTGTTTGCCCTTTCCAAAGGTTCATAATGCACATTATTTTATTAATATTTCTGAGAAGGTTTAAAGCAATGTGTTTACCTTTGTTGAACCCTGCATCCCACATATTTTCCTCAATCACAGAGTTGTTTTCAATGTGACACCTATTTAACACCTGTGTAATGCCAGTATTTGGAAACACAGTTTGTGAAAAACTGGTCTGCTGGGATAGTAAGTACACCAGTCTTCGTCTATTCTGAGAGAATTTACTAGTATCTTGAGGATGGTGACCAGAGACCCCTATACATTGTTCTTTCCAATTTGAAGAGGAGGAAAACATTTTGAAACACTAATTCTTCACATTATCTTGATATTATTCCCAGTTGTATATGACTTGTGTACAATTGGGAAACATTAAAAAAATGTTTATTTAAATCCATTTAAATGAGTGTAGTATGACTAAAATGATTGTTATCTTGTTTTCACAGCAGTATTACTGTAGTTCCTTAGAATCATGTAACCTCTGAATGTCTGTGGAATGACCTTGTTCATAGGCAGCTCATTTCCTAGTAAGTAAGCTACAGTAGGTATGACGACTCCTTAATGAAACTCCTATTACTGCCCCATCGAAAGCTGGTTGCTTCAGGGCTTGGTGGTCACATGGCTCATCATTCATAACTTAGCAAGACCATTCAGATTTCAGTATTTTTATTTTTGTCTCTCTGTATGTCATATTTTGGGGGAAAACATGAATTCAACAACAAAAGTCAAACAAGCTGATCATTAAACGAGCAAATTACTTGAATCAACATTTCTCTAAAGAAAATATACAAATGGCCAAAAAGTATTTGATATGATGCTCAACATCACTATTAGGAAAATGAACCTCAAAACTATAATGAGATACCACTTCACACCCATTAAGATGACTATTATTTAAAAAATACAGAAAGTAGCCCTTACTGGAGAGGCTGGGGAAGCCTCTTTGCATTACTGGTGGGAATGCCAAATAGTGCGGTGTATAAGTGTTGTAGAATGTAAAATGGGAAACAATATGGTGATTCCTCAAAAAATTAACACAGACTTACCATACAACCCAGCAATTCTACTTGTGGGTATGTATACCCAAAAGAATTAGAAACAGGAACTTGAGCAGATATTTGTGTATCAGTGTTAATAGCAGCTTATTCATAGTAGCCAAAAGGTGGAAGCAATCAAGTGTTGATCACTGGATGAATGGATAAACAAATGGATAAACATAATGTGGCATATACATGTAGTGGAGTGTATTCAGCCTTAAAAAGGAAGGCAATTCTGTTATATGTTGCAACATAGATAAGCCTTAAAGACCTTATGATGTGAAATAAGCTGGTCACAAGGGGACAGGTGGTGTATGATTGACTTACCTGTGTTATCTAAAGGTGTCAAATTCATACAGACAGAAAGCAGAATGATTGTGACTAAGGGCTGAGAGGCAGGGAAAATAATCATTGCTTAATGGACATGGAGTTTTAATTTGGGAACATGGAAAAAGCTCAGGAGATGGAGGATGGTGAAGGGTGCACAACCATGTGACTATACTTAATCCCCTGAACTATACTCTTAAAGGTGGTGAAGGTGATACATTTGTAGGTACTTTCTACCACAATACAAAAGCGGAATGAATGAATGAATTTGGCATTATGCTGCCCATTCTACTTTTAAGAGATATAAAATTGAACTCAAAAAAGAAGTGAAGAAATACTCTACCATAATCTTGTTACCAGGCAGCAGGAAAAAGAGCAGCATAAAATGGACTCTCAGAAGTTATTAAGTGATGATGTACAATCTAAAAAATAATGGAAATCATGAAAATAATTGCAATAAATTAAAAAGTATTATTCAATCATATTTAGATACTTTTCTCTAATATGACTCTGGACTTGAGTCTACTCAGAAATTTGCTTTCCCTTTCAGAATATCCAATATCTGCCTGAGACATTTTGTGAGTCATTATCAAAATATTAAGGAAATGCCCCTAACATTTTGTGATCCAGAATTTTTATGGGACTCCATGCATATCCATGTACCATGTACACTTATCACTCTTATTCCAGTGATAATCTACATAGCAAAAAAATGTCTGTCCAGTTCTCCTCTTTTAAAATACATGTTGTATAAATTAAGAAATCAGGAAATTGAGGCCAAGAGACTTCAGTAAATAATGAAAGGTTGGCCACTAAGTGGCAAAACTGGGTGTTTTAAACTTGTTTTTCCAAATTCTAATACAGTTTTTCTTCAACAGCACCAGACTGAGGCCCAAGGTAAGCCACTGTTCTTGGCTATAGAAATGTCATATTGTGGAATCACATAAATACTTGCCCTGTAGTTTCTGTGATTCCAAGTACACACTGGAGGAATATTAACTAATTGCACTTTAGGGAGATAGCATGTGTTTCAACTGCTTGCTTTTAAAATAGTTAATATGTTCAGATGACAGATGCAATTGGAACATTTTTTAGTGTTAAAAGCAAATTGGTTTCCATAGGCTTGCATATTGGGAGACAATACTGCCAACACATTGTCTTTTTGTTCCTACTAGATTTCACAATGGGTCTATTCCGCTAGTTACAACGACTCATATGTGGTTCAGAGTAACTACAAATGAAGACACCAAAAGACATTTAGGAGGCATTTATTAAATCTATTGAAAACATTGTCACTTTTCATGACAAAATTGAGATCACAATATCTGAAGTACAATACCAGACTTTTACCATTGGAAATATCAAGTGAGTCATGAAGGAAGGCACTGATGTATCTCAGGAGATGAGTGTGTGATATCTGAAGCCGGTTCAGCAGAATAATGCTTTTGAGATATCCTCTCAGATTGGGCTACCCTCTCTTCTTCTGCCCCCACTCTTTTTTTGTTTTTTTGTTTTTCACTAGATTGCATTTCCTTTTTTTTTCAGGTTTTACCCAGAATTTTAATCTAATCAATAGACCATAAACTGCTCTTCCTGTCAGTTTAGAATAGAGCACCATGCCTCGCTCACCATAAGCATTGGCTTCCTGTTTCTTGAAAAGTTAAGTCATTACCTTCCAGAGCAATATAGGGGCTAACTTCTCAAGTTCAATGGTTATTGTCAAAGAGTAAGAACAGTGGTATTCTGGTATTTAACAAGAATTTCAGGATCAGAAAAAAAGTTGTAATTTGTAGTGTTTGTCATTTTCCTTGAGTAACTACAATTCACCTTGGTAGATTTCAGGGAATTACAGTTTTTCAGCCAGCTCATTAAACTCCTGGAAATTTAGTAATTGGCAACCTGATATGTACCAGCCCCATAAAAGCTGGCTCCGGTGCACCATAGACAAAAGTGATGATATTAAAGAAACCCCAAAATCTAGAGAAGTGAGATGTAAAAGCATTTGTCTGTGATGGTGAGGCTCCAAATTATGGCCATTTATCACCATTACTGGAAATCTGATATTCCTTGAATTCAAACAGCTTTAACTTAATCTTTCTTTCTATCTATTATCTATCTATCTATCTATCTATCTATCTATCTATCTATCTATCATCTATTTATCTATCTATCATCTCCTTTTGTTAGAACAATCTCTGAAAAATGGCCACATGTAGAAATTAGTACACTTCAATCTTCTCTTACTGCTTTTCTCTAAATTTTTATACCACCCATTTGCATGCCTTACAAAGGCAGGATGTACAAAAAATAATCACATTCATTGAATGCTTATCACGTACAATGCCTTGTGATATGAGCTAGGCATATATTATCTCATTCAGGTCTCACAACAATCTCATAAGGTAGGCACCTGTGTCCCTGCTTTCCAAGTAGGCCCCAGACTCAGTGGCATTGAAGAGATAAAGATTCAAACTGAATAAGACTTTCAAGGCCACACACTTTAACTCCTAATTCTACCTTGTGGCAGTTTGTGTCATGGAGAGTAGATCTACCATCACGATTCATAAAGTGTGACTGGCCCATCAAGTGCTTCCATATGTTGCATTTTCACAGAAACTACCTGAGGTAGGGCAGATACAATATCCTTTTTGCAGGTGAGTAAGTTAAGCTGAGAAACTAGACCACACTAGGTTGAAGAATGGTGCCCCTAACTCCAAAAGAAACATCAACAAAATCAACAGAACGCCTAACAATCATCATAGATCTCAAAAACCTGGACAGAAATTCAAAAATCATCTAGTCCAGTGCTCCTATTTCATAGAGACGTTCTTGGAAAAAGCAACTATGTTTCCATACTTGGCTTCCACAGAACCTTTATTTCTTTTAACTATATCATTTTATCTAGTTAGCAGTCTCTGACATACAAATTCATAAAGCAAACATTTCATAATCTGAAGGTTGTTATTTTGGAAGTTGTGTATGTAGATAAGAAAATATTGACATGGCACAAGACAGTGACACTGATATTTATTGATCTTTATTGACTGTACAATCAGTCACATTTTGCCTCTATCTTTTACACTTAGCTTTAGAATTTGATAACAAAATGAATGTGTTTTAGGATTATCAAATCAATCTTTTGTGGGTGCTTTTTGGATGAAGAACTGTGAAAAGAATATGTTTAAAATGTTTATAAGTGCTAAGAAATTTAGAAATAACTAAAGAATAATTTGTACTACAGTTACTAGAATGAACAGGAAGAAAGACTTCAAATTGTCCTTGGGCTTAGATAATCAAAATGTCTTTGGATGACAAGACCAGTGGCCTCATGAGTATTATTGGCTGCTGAAGTTTAAAAAGCTCAATCTGAATGGCTTTTAAAAAGTCTATCCCGATTAGCCAGAGATGAGTAAGATTCCTCAAGGGAAGAACAACCTAAGACAGGCACAGTCGCAGGGGGGACATCAGGTGAGAAACTGGGGATCAACAGAGGTGAGGCTTAGAACCTCACCCCCCCTGTTTTGAGAGAAATCTCATCTGTGGATGTTTTGTTGCCCTTGTCTAGCTTGGATTAATACTTAGTCTATAGGCACACACCTGATCATCTACATTTGCCCTCTTACAGCACTAAACTATGTTTTCTACCTTTATCTTGCATCTACCTACCACTTCAGCATTTTATTAAAAAAAAAAAAATAATAATAATAATAATAATAAGGGAGAAATGTGGGATTCACATATAAATCAAGTATAAAAATCAAACAAATAATCATATTTGACCTGATTGTTTATAGTTCATGATGCGTGATCAAAACTGAAAGTTTCTGTGATGACTGCCCTTGCACTGTTCACCATGTAAGAATTTATTCACTACGTAAGAACTTGTTCACCATGTAAGAACTTGTTCGTTATGCTTTAGAACATTGGAGACTGTTGAGAATTAGGCTTGCCCTTGATTAATGGTTGTGCATTGAGTCCCCTATACAGAATTTTATTGTTATTAACAACCATCTGATCAATAAATATGAGAGATGCCCTCTCACAAAAAAAAAAAAAGTCTACCCAGTCCTGAGTTTGTCCAGACAGATACAGCAGGATGTGAAAACTCAATTTTTAAAATGTTGTTAAAAGCCAGTTAGCTTTTGGTCATTTGCTTGCTTCTCTGCTGCATTAGGGGTCATCTGTTTGCGCTTACAGGGAGGACAATTTTGCTCAGAATGAAATGTGAATGAACATCTCTGTTCTTGGAAGAAACACCAGAACAAGTTATTCTAAAGTCTGAGACCCCTTGTTCTGTGGAAAGAATAATTTATATTGCTATTGTCCTTGTATGGTTTTGTTGTGTTGTTATGAGTGAACAGGCTCTTCCTACTATGCCATTTATGTGTATAGTGGTAGGAAAAATTATAATAGTTCAGTAGAGAGAAATAAAGGGATGTGAGACATTCATTGAGTGAGACGGGAAGCCAGAGAAGCACGGGGGGGGTCTGAGCTGAGAGAACCGTGCAGGCGTGCAAATGCCGGGTTTGAGCTGATCGCAGAACGAGGGCGATGTCTGAGTGCCCAGAGTACCGACCAGCTTTCTTTCTGGTTTTCTTGACCATGATGCTTTTCCTGCTTGTGCCATTCCCCATTCAGGCTTCCTGTTCGAATGCGAACCTGATGAAGCCAACAACGTGCCAGCACCTTACCCAGTTATCTCCTAACCGTTTCGCAGAACTCTTCCTGCCATGCCTTCCAACCCAGGATACCTGTGAAACCGGGGAGAAGCCTGCACATCCAGCAACGTGATGGGCGGGTTCCAGTGGTGAGGGATGATGATGAGTGCAGAGGGGACCCCTCGATTCTACTGCTAAGCATGTCCGTTCCCTTTGAGACCAGTATGATCTATTTTCATTCTTCATCCTTGGAGAAAGAGAAAGTGTGTTTGGTTGAAAATAAAATGGCACAGCTGTCAAAATTACAGGTGCTTCCTCCCTTTGTACAGGATTATGGAAGATGCTGGGGGCCTAAGGGGAGACAAGAGCAGAGAGGGCAGGATGGGTCAGTTTTACTTCAAGAAGTGTTGCTGCCTGGCTGGAGGTGCTGTGCCCTGAAGGGCTTGCAGAGGGCTTTGGGGCCCTCCTACGGAAGAAAATGCCTGGGACTCTTGCTGCTGAAGGCAGAGCGAGGATCTCCCCAGACGGAGTGTAGAAGATGGATAACTTCAGCCTTTAAACACTGACTTTATGGCTGATCGCTGATTCCTAAAACAAATGGATAAGAAATTCTCTAGAAACTTCCCTAATATTCTTTAATCATAGTTTAAATGGAAGTTCCACCTATTGCGATTTTACAGTTCATTATAGTTAGAAGATTCTGAAATTTCCTGTTGCTAATTACTTACCTCACCTCTCTTGGGTTTATTTGTTCTTTGCTTTTAAAATAAATTTACATTCTTGTAAGTCTTTACTATAGTTTTCCTAAGACTAATCTCTAGATACTTGAAAGTTAATTTCCCTCCTATTTGGAATTTAGAGATTTCAAGGTATGGACATACAATTCACTCAAAGGAGATGTGTTATGAACGTTTCTTTATTAATCAAAAGTGATCAGTAATACTGTTGATAGTGTGTGTTATTTTGGCAGGCTGTTTGTGGAGAACTAAGAGTTTATTGAGAAAGGTAATATATTTCAGTGTTATGATACTGTCAGCATAAAATATAGACCATTTCACAAACTAAAGAAAGAATATTCTGTATCAACTGCTAAGCACATCTTTTATACGTATCTTACTTTTGACGTGATCAAAGGACAATTGCTATCATATGCTAGAGACTGCTTCTTTTCTCTCTTTCTGTAAGCACAAACTATAATCTTAATCTTCACATGAGACGTCATCTGTATAACTTCAAAAAGTATATTGATCAGGTAATTAAATGAAATCTGATGTTTGACATCATGTACAAGAATCATTTCTTGACAGAGTATTCTGTTTTCAGCTCATTGCATCTCTATTTGTCTTATCTCATATAATTCATTTACTTTAAAAGAACCTGGGCCAGGTAGTGGACAAATGGGAAGAAAAGACTATATAGGCAATAATACTTTTTTGTAAAAAAAAAAAAAAAGCACAAAACTTCCTATAAAAGTGTTAAATAAGCATTAGGCCAAATCTGCACATTTCTAGGTCTTCCATTCAGACTGCAACAGCAGAAGACAGAGTAAGATGAGAAAAGGACAAGCAGATCTTATATTGGTAATTAGCTTTGATCCTTTCTGAGCAGACAGACTAGGAGAAAGACCCTTAGAGTGGTTCCAAAGGGACAGAGACATATGGCAGAAACTGTTGACAGGAGCTGGGACTTCCTGGAACAGGAGCAAATGTTTAGAAAGTGTCACAGGGTGAAGACATGGAGCAGTCAGTTGCCTGGCCTGTTCCAGCAGTATCTTTAAAAGGGTAAGCCTGGGGATGCCACAGTGGTGCCGGCAGGAGCTGTGAAAGCTATCGTGTAACCAGAGCGTGCCCAAAGCAGAAGATAGACAAGAGTATCTTCAGGGAGCGACATGGTCAGGAGGCCTGCAAGTAGCACCATGAGAATCTCCACGCATTGGAGAATGGAAGAGGCACATGGAAGTTACAGAAGTGGCCACCATGGTAACCTGAAACCGGAGCCCTGCAGAAAGGGGAGATGGCACTTCTTGAAAGGCAGGGTCCTCGTTACCTTTGAGCTGTAGTTTTCAAACTTCTGGCGTGAAGTGAGGCAATGCAATACTGTCTTAGTACCTTTCTGTGTGTCCCTGTTATAATGCAGACTGATGATGTATATATTCTAATTGTATATTAGAATTTGTGGGTTTTTCATTAAGTGGGTGTTGTTAATGAACTGTCTTATTTTTGCATTCCATTCTTTCAACAGATATTTATTGAGAAACTATTACATACTGAATACTGACATAGGCCTTGGAGGAAATGAAAAGACAGACAGGACTTCCTGCTCTCATGAAGCTTACATTTTAGTGAGGGGTGATGGACAGTGTGCAAAGGATTGCACAAAGAATTGTAATCGGCTGTTGTAGTAGAGAGAGACCAGTTAACTTCTTAAGATTAGGATATAAGTGGTGAAAATAAATGGCCAAGTGAATATGGAGGAAATAACATTTCAGTCAGAAAATCTAAAGCCCATTGCAAAGGCTGTAAGGTAAGAGTAAGCTTGATTTATTTGAAAATCTAAAGTCGAGTTAGTGTGTTAGAACATAATGAGCAATGGAGAAAGTGTTAGGGAATGGATCCTAGACACAGGCTTCATGAGATGAGGTAAGACTTTGGAGTTTTATTTCAAATGCAGTTGTTATGGAATGGATGTGTGTGTCCCTTCAAAATTCATATGTTGAAATCTAACACTAATGTGATGGCATTTGGAGGTGAGGACTTTGGGTGTTAATTAAGTAGTGAAGGCAGAGCCCTCCTGAATGGGATTCGTACCCTTATAAGAAGAGATCAAAACTAATTTATTTTCTTTCCACCATGTGAGGAGTCAGCAAGACAGCTGTCTGAAACCAAGAAGTAGACTCTTACCAGACACTGAATTGGCTAACACCTTGTTTTTGAACTTCCCAACCTCCAAAACTGTAACAAGTAAATTTATGTTGATAAGCCACCTGGTTTATGGAATTTTGTTATGACAGTGTAAGCTGACTAAGATGGCAGTGGTAAGATACTAGAGTATTTATAGGTAGAAGACCAACTTTTACCAAAGAATGATTTTTTTCCTTTTATAAAAGAATACTCTGGGAAATGAATGCAGAATAAATTATAGGGATTAGGGATAAGAGTAGGTACATGGAAACTAGTTAAGAGATCACTGTAGTAGGCATGAAAGTGGGTGATTGTGGTCACAAGGGAGATTAATGAATGAGTATAGGATGTGATTTTAGGTAGGGACAAGAAACTTTTTGAAATGGGTTGGACATGGAGAGTAACGAAAGAGAAAAAAAGATTTCTGGTTTGTACAGTTTGTCTAGCAAGGGGCAATTTAGAGAGTAGAAATGTGACATCCCAAAATACGCCTGGAGTGAATGCATCAAGAGCTTTGTCCCAGCCATTTTGAGACTGAGGCACTGCTTTGAATTACAGGTAGAAAAGTCAGATATGCTTTTGGATATTCAATCCAGAAATCAGGAATTCCTGAGTTCAGAGAAAGCTTACATTTAGATATATGAAAATAAAACATCAATAAATTCAGCCTTTAAAATCATTACAATGACATCTCCAAGCCACTAGTATAACACCTTGCACATAGTAGGAATTCAGTAAGCATTTCTTAAATGTATTTCCATATGGAAGGTATAATGCTAAAGATAGAGCATATAAAAAAAGAATAAGTGGTTTGAGTGGTATGAGAGATGGCATGTTAGTTTTCTATGGCCACTGTAATAATACACCATAAACTGCATGGCTTTCAACAACGGAAACTTAGTCTCTTATAGTTTCAGAGGCCAGAAGTCTGAAAGCAGTGTCACTGGGCTGAAATCTAAGTATCAGCAGAGACAAGCTCCCCCACAGACTCTCGGGGAGAATCCTCTGCTTGCCTCTTCAAGTTTCTGATGGCTGCTGTCATGCCTTGGCTTGTGGCTCCTTCATTCCAATCTTCAAGATCAGCATCTACAAATACCTGCTCTATGTATCACCTACTACTTTTCGTCTGTTTCATCGCCTCCCAGAAGCCCTGTTCTGAGGTTAGATGTGACTGCCGTTAGAACTCACCCGGGTAATCTTGTCCTCTCAAGATCCTTAATCACATCACATCTGCAAAGACACTTGCTTTTTTTTTTTTTTAATTTTTTAATTTTTTGCCATATAAGGTAACATTCAGAGCTTACAGGGTTTAGGAGGTGATATCTTTTGAATGCCATTTTCCCCATTCCACTACAGATGGAGTTTATATACTGATAAACATTAAAATTATAAGGATATATAATTATAGCTAAAACGCAGTGCTGTGTGAAGTATCATAGGAGCATGAAAGTGAAACAAATTAATTCTGGGGATGACCCAGGAGGAGTACTGCAATACCCTGGGTCTTAAAGGAAAAGTAGGAATTTGTAAGGTTGATGGCATAGGAAAGGAACCCCAGGCATGAAGAGCTATATGAATAAAGGCAGGGGGCTGTGAACATATGGTGTAAGCAAAGGAACAATGAATGAATACACTGTAATCTCAGCTCCTAAGCAAGAAGTATTATTGAGTCCCTGCCATTGTTTAGCTCAGGTGGATACAAAATAATTGAAGACATGATACTTGTACAAGTCTGTAAACTTAGATCAGCTTTGGGGAAATAAGATGTGCATACATGGATCAAATAAAGAATAATAAAAATCAATATGTAATTATATGCTAACCTTTGTAATATTTACTAGGACTTCAGGAATAAAAGGTATCACCAGGAAACAGTTATTTTGGGGGATGGGGAATGCCATCATACTAGATGAGCATAATGTGAATATGTGGAGAAGGTAGAGTGAGTGCACAAAGTAGTTTAAGCAAAAGAAAGCATGAAATAAAGCAGGATAGAAACTGAGAGGAAATGAGGCTAATAGCATGGTTAGAGTCCCTAGAAGAGCAAAGAATGAGATTAGATAAACCAAGATGTGGTCCTGCTATTGAAGAATTTAAGAGCCCAGGGAAGCTGGCTCCCTGAAGCCTTTCTCAAATAGTATGGACCATGTCGGCACGTGCATGCCTGCAATAGAGTTTGGACTGTGTTATTTACTACCATGTATAAGCATTTACGATTAAAATAGAGAAAAAATTTTGCATCCATCAAATTGTGAATTCTCTGAGAGAAGAACACATGTCCATGCTTTTTCACTTTCCCTGTAATTTGAAACAGGAAGTGTTACAGAAAGCCATTACTGAGAAAGAGAGAAATTGACACAGAGATTGTAAGGGAGAGAGAGAGAGTTATGTTGTTGACTAGTTCCCTAGCATTATACAGAATGAACACTGTGTAAAACCTGGTAGGAGAGTCATTTAAATGATTGCCCCAGATCACTGCCCGATCATCTGGTTAATGGTGATCTTCATTTAGACTAGCAATGAGCTGAGAGAGACAGACTGTAAAGGAGTTAGCATAGGAAGGACTGATTTTTACACCAACACAAACACACACACACAGGCATGCACTCCCCTGGACTCTCTCATCTGGGGCATAAGTATAATGTTTTCAGCCTGTCTGCCTTAGTAGAATTGATAAGATAAGATAATATTTACAAATTATGCTGGGAACCACAAAAGTTGTTCTACTAATAAAAAATATTTTGCTAACATGGCATTTGATTTGAAAGTTTTAAAAAGTCCCTACATACTTGTAGAGTTATTATAAGCAAGGGAGACAATTTCAGTGGTCAGGACCTAAGAGGTAGAGCTGTCTGTCTTCTTTAAGTATTCTTTTTGTTGATCTTACAAATATTTCAGCACTGATTAAGGAACAAGCAATGTCCAAGGATATGGCATTTAATTTTTGTTCTGTTTTTAATTATGGATGGAAGCAGATTATGACCTGGGTGCATTCATTCATTTCATTTATTAAAATATACACAATTTTTCCTGCCTGATGTTCCAAATACATTTTTCCAACTGCTCACTATGCTTCAGACACTATATTAGACTCTGGGAATACACAATTTGAAAGGCAGGATCTTTTCTCCTGAGAGCACAGTATAATGTAAAAATAGATGCAAAAACACATAAATATGTAATCACAAAAATATAGGGTAAGAAAATAGTTAATGGAAGTCTTTACTGGGAATTTCAAGTTAGTCCTCAGGAAGTGAGGGAAGACCTCACCAAGAAAATAGGAGCAACTGAATGAAAAAGAGACTCATCTGAGAGAATGGAATCATATGTAGATTTCAGATGGGAGAAAGTGTGGTAAAGCGCTCAGATGCATGGAGGAATAAGGCATCCTTCTTTGATACTGTAGGTGAGTAGGATCCACGGTGGAAGGGCTGTGGTAACTGAAGGGACTTGTAGGAAATTGTACTCTGAGTACACTGTTTAGGGGGGATCTGTCAAAGCACGATAAACACTGGAGAATGATACTGTCAGACGTGCATTTAAAGGTAATTTAACAGAGATGAACAAGCACCAATGAGATAAGCCTCTATAAATATTAATTAAGGACTAATAGCTAATATCATAATTAATAGTTAATGACTATTAGTTACTATTTCTGGCAGGCATATTATAGCCGTGGTGTGGTTATTATTTTTTCTTAAATGCCTGTATTGTTCTAATGCTGATCACTGCAGTGTCCAAGAATAATGACTTTGAGATCCTTCTTTTCTGTTTCCTGAGTTTGGAGGTTTGGTGTCTCCGGGTCTCTATTCATTGCCATTTTGTGTGGCTGCGCTATTACTGCTAATAGGGAACTCAGGAACCAGCAGTCTTAGGTGGGCAGGTCAGAACTCACTGGGGTCTGAGAACAGTACGTAAAGGAGGATAAACCAAGAGAAAGTAATTACTATAATAATAACATGTCCAGAGAGGGATCTTGGCCTTTCACAATCCTGAGCCGTCGAGGATGCTCCACTGGCTGTCTGGAATAGTGAGGAGATACATCTCCCCTACCAGGCTAAATATCCTTTTTGAGAGAACCTCACTGAGGAAGAAAGTGACGTCTGCTGAGTTAATGCACGGGGCATAGTTGTTTGGAAGTCCAGGATTAGATGTCAAGGAGGAGAAAAAAAATGTCACACCTAAGAGGATCTAACATGTATTCAGAAGTACAAGACTGGTTAACACACAAGCTGTTCAAACTGAAATGTAGTGGGAAAGAAGAAATAATGGTTGTGTGTGTGTGGGGGGGT
Organism: Manis javanica; assembly: GCF_040802235.1. Taxonomy (NCBI): domain Eukaryota; kingdom Metazoa; phylum Chordata; class Mammalia; order Pholidota; family Manidae; genus Manis; species Manis javanica. The sequence goes on along the minus strand of NC_133167.1, from coordinate 82,182,714 downwards.
CTCTGAACAAGGTAAGGACAGTCATACAGCTTCTGTGACACCCCTGTCCACGTGCATTTCTTTGTGATCATAAAGCTTCTTTCAGTGCCATCAGGGCATTCATCTTAATGTACAAGTAGGTTTTCATTTATAAGATTTAAGTCTGTTTCTCCTACTCTGGAAGCAAAGGCCGCTGCTAGTTTCTGATTTCTGTGTATCCACCAAGCCTACCTCAGCACTGGGGAAATAGTAAGTGCTTAATCAATAAAATTACCATTTATAAAAGATTTAATTAGTGTATGGTATTCCTTGTGACTGTCAAATTTTAACATGCACACAATCAGAATTTTGTTGTAAGGCAGGTTTTGATTCAGTGGTTTTGGGGTGTCACTACCGCTGGCCACACTTTGAGAAGCAAGGAATTAGACATTTAAGGATGAACATCTAAGATCCAGGAAGCTTAGTAACTCGTCCAGTTCACCCAGCAGATAGAGGAGTTTTGGATTCCAACCCTGCCATGCTGACCTCTGTTCTCAAGCATGCTCTTTGCTTTCCTAAACTCCAGCCCTTCTTAAATGTGACCACACAACTCCCCTGTCTCCCTTCCAAAACTGTGCCTGCCTTTCTAGGGTCCTGAAAATCCTGCATGAGTAGTGGAGGGTTGCTGCCTTTTTACATGGTACACTACCGGAAAGCTTTCATTTCTCTAGACCCAAACTAAATAGCTCCACCAGTCAAAAATTATGTCCTCACACAGTGACTAAAGGTGGATTCTCTTCCTCTGCCTGTCTTAGCTGAAGTTACCTCAGTTACAGCACCCAGAGGTGGGATCAAAGAGAAACGGTGAGACCAGAGGTAAAAGTTCAGAAATGAGGGTGAAATAATGCCCATGGCTGATTACCTTCAAATACCTAGCTTTTAACAGATGCCAATTATGTGCTGATCTCTGAGAGATTAGTAAAGAACGCTAGAAGAAAATACGGCAGTCTGACCTCATCAGAAGTCCCTCTACTCTTCCTGAAGAAGTCTGTGTGACTGGACGTGCATGTGTCTGAGTGTGCCCCATCTTAGAACATGGCTATGGAAATGCACCATATGGCTTTTGGCTTCTACCGGGTGGGGTTTTACAAGAAAGAACGGGCAGGGTTTCATTTCTCCCAGCTGCAAAGATGCAGAAATGTTAAATTAAAAATAACCTTTCAGCTGATTCCTTGTATAATTGCTATCTTGTTTTGCTAATACTGTGGCTGAATTATAACTTGCTGAAGCCTTGGGGATTTGCATGCTGGTTTATCCTCTGAATTTGCATTGACATGGTTTTCAGTCAAGTGAGTAACTAAATCCTGTGGCCATGAGTGAGGCTGGAAGCATTTGCATTGAAAATCAGTAGGAGATTGGAGGAAAAATGACGCTGTGCAGTCTCCCTAAATAGGTTCGATGATGAAAATTTGGGGTGTCTAAAAATGCTGTTCACTTCCATTAAGTGGCTGTGGCTGCTGAACCCTTACTTGTACTTCCATCAAAAGACCAAAGCAACATCAGTATAAATGGAAAATATACAGACAGCTGGCACAGCGTGACACATTTGAGAAAGAACTATTTGCCAGAATCCTTCTAAATGCATTTTGGAAAGTTTGGGGACATTCTTGCTGAAAATGAATTTTCTGATTAAAAAAAAACAAAAACCCAAAACAAAATCCAAAACATTTGTTTTCTCCTCAGGGGCAAAATGTGTAAAGCCAGTGATGGGCTTAGAGTATCTCTTGATGTTATCAAACTGGCTTATGAATATTTTAATGGCAGTCAGTAAGACGTTGCATAAATTAAAACTTGAGTGAATGCCTGTATAGCCTGTGATTTTTTCCTTTCTATCCATAGTTTATAAAATGAGATTTGCATCTAGCACAGTTAGGAGTCTAGTACAAGGAAGACAAAAAACTTTGATCTCAAACCACGTTATCTGTTAGACTCTGATTGTGACTATAATTGCTTTAATTTGGTACAACAGACTCTTCCCATTTAAAGCTGTTAATCATTTGAGAGTATACTCAGACCCACCCACTGAAGAAAATGAAGTCCCTGAGATGTTAAGGGACATTCCCAGAGCTACCCATTAGCCACTAGTGAGTGTATATAAATCAACTTTTTGCCAAACAAAGGGGAGGTGGATATGGAAGAGATGATAGTTTTTTAATAAAGGGTTGATATAAAAATACCACAACATTGATGAGGTTCACATCTCCTTGTGTTTAGTGTCCTGGTGAGTTTCCACATTGTGAGAAATGGGATAGTAGCTCAGGATTCTAGAATATCACCCTATTGTTGTAATGAGGCTTTAGAATATTCCAGAATCATCTGAAGGGCTTTATAGAAAATTGATGCAGATATAGAAATTTGGATGCAGTTTGAGAGTAAACACAAAGGAAGTGGTAGTTCTTGCTTTCTTTTGGAGGAAGAGGCTTAAATTGGTTCCTGGACTAGGTATGAAAGCACATCCTTATTATCCAAACATGATGCCTGGCTTTGATGTTCCCGGTAATGAAACAGCAACAATGGCTAAGCCAACAGGGGAAAGCCTGTTGTGGGCTATTCCAGGATATCCCAGCTGTGAAGAGGAAAAGCCACAACCCTTGAGGTCCATGTGAATTTGTAATAAAAATAGTTTAGAGAGCTAGGAATAGCCCACCAAGTCTCAACAAATAAGGTTTGCATGAATAAAGAAAGCAGAGCTTTTGCAAGAGGTTATATCATCATCATGTCAGACTTGTTCTGTTATGGAGTGATGACACAAAAGATAAAAGATTATCAAGGATAAAACCAGGTTAACTGTATAAAATTACCATAACACCTTAGTAAGCTGTAGAAAAGGAAAAGGATGCCTCATGACGTCAGAAGGATTTGGAAAACTGTTCTACAGTAAGGTCAAACTGCTATGACTTATGATGTAACTCAACGGCCTATTCATGTTGCTTCCTCTTATTTCCTGGTTCTTGTTTGGTTTTCTGGGCAAGCAAAAAGAAGAGAGAGAAACCAAAAAAAGTTGCTATTTCTACAAACAGAAGAACATTGGCCTTCTTTGTGGTTAACTTACCTCTTTATTTCATATTTCATTCTTTTTCCCACTGTGGGTTTGCATGTAGTGATTAAACTGGTACTATAAACTGGAGGTTCTCCAAGTGTAGACCTCAGATGAGCCACAGCTGCATCACCTGGGCACTTATAAAAAAGGCATATGATTGGCCAGACCAACCAAATAAGAAACTCTGGGGGTGGAGCGCAGCAATGTTCTATAAAGCCCTTCAGATGATTCTGGAATATTCTAAAGTTTACAAACCATTGGTATAGACATGAAGGTCTCTAAAGGTTTTATAACATGTTCCCACTAAGCCTGCCTTAGTATAGACATTCTCTGTTTAATTAAGCAAGTTATATGCATTAAAGTAGATGAGAGTTCATGTTCTAAAACTGATGCTATGAGTTGTTTCTTCATAAAATAGAATAAACATGACATTTAATAGTTAAAAATATTGTCCCTTGCTGTGAATTAAATAAATACTAGGGTAGCTTCCTAGTTGTTCTTCATAGATTTGAAAAATGCCCTGATTTTGGAAGAACTAGACAATTGAAACACTTTCATCTTATGAAGAATGTCTTCAATAAAAATAAATTTAATGAAATTGAAATTATTTTAAGGGCTAGTTCCCCAAATTTCAATTCACTTACAATATATCAGCCCATTATATTTTTCTCTACTAATATTAGTTTCCTGGTAACATGATACATTGTTTTTAAGTATTTAAGAAATGTTATTGAAGGGAAAGTTTGAGTTCCTATGGCCAGGATCCTCACCTAAAACTGAACTTCTTGATGATGTAACTGGCCTGCTGCTAGGCTACTGCTTCCACACCCGTAGGCAATAAGCTATTATTGACTGAGTCACTATATAAAGAGCTTAGCCCAGTGCTCTGGGCGGAGGCAGAGACGAGGATTACAGACCTGCAGACGTAATTCTAGTGCTCAACCTATTGCCGGGAGAACAAGCCGGGTAATAAACCCTTTCAACCCAAGAATGATCCATCCTCATTCCTCAGTCTTCCTGAATAGATAGTGAACTTGCTTGGGGCTGAAACCCATTTCCAAGACAGTTGTAAAGTATCAAAATTTCAATATAAAAATATTCAACAGAGTTAATGCTTTATTCTTTTTTTAATTTCACCCGTATTTCTGTGCATGTTTTATTCTTTCTTTAGCAGACACTTATGCAAGATATATATTTATTCATATTTTTCAATGTACTAAATATTGGACATGTGTGAAAATGAACTGAATTTTGATATAAACCTGATTGAAACAAAAATATATATCATATGGAATGAGAGAGTGTCTAAATAAGTGTAGAATAAAATCTCTTTGGAGTATCATCTATTATTTGTGAAGCAAATAGGTTGAAATAACCATTTCACCCCTTCTTTTTTAGTGCTCAGCTGCTTCAGTGAGTCCTGTGTGTGGCGGGTGATAGAGGGAATAGTCAGTGTGATTTCAAGACTTCATGTAGTCAGTACATTCAGGTATTTTCAACAAACTATCTTTCACTATAAAATTCCCTATGCTATTTAGCAAACCTAACAGGTTAAAATGGTTTGGATTTACACTGGTTCAGTTTCCTCTATGTTCAATCAACATAACCATCTAGTGATATCAAAGCTGGGTAGTCAGGGGCCCATGTTGATGTGGATTCATCAATGTTTACCTGTTCCTCTGGGAATGCAGGCAAGGAAGGTTTTATCCTTGGAATAAATAAATCAATGTTTTGCTATGTGTGCATGTGTATGGGATTGTGTGTATAAAGATATATACATATATATAATTTTTAAAACTCAATTCACTTTGTTTTTAAGAGCTTCTGAAGAACTTTTCCATTAACAGCTAAAGCAGATGGGTTTCATTAAACTGCCCAGACCATTTTTTCCCTAATCATCTGCCTTGCCCAATCTGGGGGGGAAAGGGCAGACACGTGAGGAATCTATTCTTCTCTAACCTTCTCTGCAAGGCATCTGCTAAGACCTCATTCATCACTGGGAAAGCTGTGAATGGATAGCTCACAATACCCCAAGGTCTCATTGGGAGTGGTGGTATAACGCCTAACCTCTCCTCTGGTAAAGAAAAGCAACATGTACTTTTGTCAAACTGTCAGCAAACACTTCCCTCTTGATACAGTTTGCTGAACCCAACCTTCTGCAATGTCAGCTGGCCACAAATGTTTCATTTTTGAAGAAAACCCCCAACCGTTGCCTTGATGTGGTTCTCACTAATGAGTACTTTTGCCTCTGTGGTGGCTGAAAGTGTGTGGGGCTTTGTTTGCCTCCAGAGGGTTCCAAACTATTTAGGAAACAAAATGGCTTTCAAATTTGATTGTTAAATTATACTATTAGGCTATGTGGGCTACATAACTATGTAATAAAGTCAGCCCAAAATATCTCCTTTATCAACTATGTTCAGAATGATAGGAGAGCGTTCAATCATTCATACTATCATAGAACTGCCCTCCTGGCCGACTTGAAGAGTAATGGATGATTGCAATATAAGCAGCAGACGCCTGTCTCACTCCACCCCAGGCATCAACTGGACTGAATGCCAATGTAGTGTTCACTATGTGGCCCACACTTACTTTCAATCGTGAATGCCATACCTTTTCAATCAAATGAGATTAAGGCTGGAGTCATCATCTACTTGTTAATTATAGTGTAAAATAACTCAATCACTTTGTGTTTTGAGGTGGCATGAAAGTTAGGACAGAGATGATGGCATTCATTATGCAAGATGTGAAGTGGTCCGTTCAGCCATGGAAACTTCTTCCATGTAATAATATTTACCCTGATTCCCCTCATAATTTCAGTTCCTGGTTGTCTAGAGGCTAAGACATGTTGAAAATTCAACCTTTCCTTACTTTCCATGGAGTGTCTTCTGTCACATGGTAGCTTTTTATTTATTTTTTGTTTTAGTACAACTACCTCTCCATGTCTGAATAGTTGCATTATTGCTAAGTAACACAAAAGTATTTCAATTTATAGTGAATTCATCTATTTAATGTCAAAGTGAGTTTTTATGTCCTCAGAGATGATTTTCTGTTCACAAATACTTTGATTTAACATTCACTATTAAATATATTGAAATTACATTCCTTAAATTGTAGGAGTTTTTTTGTTCTTTTTACTTTAATATTTATTGGTAAGCCTAGCAAATGCTAATCACTCTTAAGAGGCTTTTGTAAGTAAGTGCTTTTTCCATTTATAAACTTATTTAAATACACTTCCCAACCATTTTAAACTATTTGAGGAATGATTATATCTTCTTTTATGCTTACATAATTAAATTATCCAGTTGACAATAAACTATCCAAAGTACTTAAGTGAATCTTATGAACCAAGTAAGTAAAATATGTGTGGCATTCTCATAAATCATTCCTTAGTATGTATAAGCTTTACCAGACCTCAATATAAAAGTGTAAGACTAGATTAATTACTCAGTACATTTAAAAGCCTAATTATATCAACCCTGATTGGCTAAATTCTCAATTTTTTATTGAGAAATTGAAATATTGATATTCTGGGTTAAATTCTTTTAGATATTTCTCTACTTAATTTTAATGTCCTTATGGTTACTATATGTAAGTCAATTAGATATTATAATACATCGTAAAATCCTTGACTCTTCCTGTTCTGATGGCTATCGTTGTGTAATGACCAGAAACATAAATTGGGATTCCAGTGATACACCCTGAACTCTTTTTCATCTGTAAACAAAACTTTGTAGCTTAAATAATGGGGTAGTCAGGTAGAATTATCCATGCCACATCATTGCTTACTCCTGACAACTTGTAGAAGTCTGCACATTTCACCAATATGCCATGTCATTTAATGAGACTTTGTGTTATTTTGTCTTCTTATACATTTAGGTGGATTCTCATGCTAAGTTTACAGTTCTTTAAGACAATCAAATGAAATAGGGCTGAATTTTTAATTTTTCTAGTAGTTTGAGAGTTCTGCCAATATCACGTATCTTTGAAGTCATGAAAAACCTTGAAGTGTGGTAAATAGGGAACAAAATTTCATGTATGTTAAGCCTATTTTGAGGACTCATCAGCTTCATGCCTTTGATTTACCTGTTTTTAGCCACTATCATTTCTTACAAAATAGTCTATAAGGCATGACGTCACAGTCAAACATTTCGTAAGCTTACACCATCTTTGTTGCCATCACCTCTCAATGTAAATTCACTGATTCTGTTAAATAGCTTTACTTCCACCCCCACCGAATAAAATGACTTCCTAAGTACAATCAGTGAAACCTTACATATGCCTTGAGGCCAACATCAAATCCCACTGTACCAGGAGGGATCTTCATTATTTCACTTAGATGTGACCATAGATACCAAGGCCCTCAAATTTGCACTAATGGTTCTCCAGCCATGCCGGTCAGAATTCTAGGTGGGCTCTTGCCCTGGGCGATAAGAGGAATGGGGTGTCAAGTAGCTGGAGTTCTAAATCTTGCTCACCTGCTTCAACCAGAGTGGAAACACTCTATTATTTTTCCTTGTTCAAATGCAGTTTACATCTCTATAAGAATACCGCAGCTTGAAAAGTAATAAAGGGATCCAAAATAAAACAAAACAAATCTTTCCTCTCCCAGCTTGATTATAAATGCCAAGAAAGTGATCATTTCCAAAATTCCTTTGATTTCTCCCATACCTCTTTGTCTATCATAATGAATAAAATGCTACTATACAGGCTAACATTATGCTAGGTAGGTATAAGAAAAGTAAACTATTATTTTAGAGATACTGTGGTATAATGGAAAAATTAGGCTGACGGTTAGGAAAGCTAGTTCAAGCCTGTAGCACTTGCTGTGTTAGCTCTAAGAGTGAGATGATTGGCCCCCAATTAAATTGAGTAATAATTGCCCTAATGCCAAATCAAGCACTACTGCTGAGGCAGGTAATAATTCTGGTTAAGAACTTGAGCTCTGAACCTAGACTGCTCAAGTTCAAATCCTGGCTATACCTTACACTTTTGACCTCTGATAAGTTACTCAACCTTCCTAGGCCTCAATGTTTTGATCTGTAGGATCAAGAGTACCATACCTCTATGTCCTACAAGGTTTTGCATTAAATAAAATAAGGCCAAAATCGTGACTATCATCAGTATTAACAAAATTACTATAACAGCATCTTTTCTGGCCAATTACCCAGAAATAATATGTACCTATTTGTATTGGTGGGCCATCTTATGAAAGGTGATATGATGGCATCTATTCTTTATTCATTAACCTCTTCTCCTTGAGGTAAGCTTCCTAAGAACAGGACATCAGGGTGAAAAACCTGTCCTGGTTTGCCTGGGACTTTTCCAGTTTTAACACTCAAAGTTAAAACCCAGGTACCCCTTGTTTCTGGGCAGATAGTTTTACTCTCCAGCCTCTTTCTCTGTCCCCTAAAATATTCAACATAGTTTCTTACATGTAAACAGCATTCAATTAACACCTATGAAGTAAAATAAATTCAGTTGATCACTGTCAAAATCCATCTATTGGTTCACTATACACCAGACACATTTCTTAACTGCAAAACCAAGGAAAATGTCTGTACCTTATGTGATTGAAAAGTTGCCAGGTGAATTGCACAGGTCCAGGAAAGTCAAAGAAGATTAAAAGAGAAAATCTAATAGTGCAATAAAAATAAACTACCCTGAAAATTTTAATATACAGTAATTAAATATTTTATTCATCCATTGGCAAGTAGAGGAGAGGTTGATATTAACTAGCTAAAGTAGTAATCTATTAAAATAAATGGGTCCAATAGGCATTAACTTTTAATAAGATAGCAATTGTATGTTTAATAAATACCAATAGTTATGAAATGTAATGATGGGGCATTATGGTAAGGGTTTATAAAATATATTTCCTTTAAGGATTCAAAAATGTTTTAATAAATGATATTTGTTAAAAATCATATACAGTGAAATAAGAACATCTCTGCTTTAAGGAAAGCATGGGTAATGCTCTCTACTAATTATTAGTGCTAATGCACGCTGAAGGAGGCTGCTTGGTTATCCATCTTTTGAAATCCCCATCAACGAGTCCTTGATCTTGGCCGTCCCTTGAGGGCTAATGCAAGCCTGATACGTTCATGCTTTGCACGCCCAGCTTCAGTGATAGTGCATCAGAAGGGTAGAGGTTCATAAGTCATACTTTCTGCTCTAGTCTCTGTTAGAAATATCAACACAGCATACTTTCTGAAGAGTTTTAAGTACTTCCAACCCCTGTTGGAAACAGGAAGGGCAAAGGTAAAAGCAAAATTTTTTTTAAAAGTGAAGGAAACATTGCTGAATTTCAAGAAAGAAAAAGAAAAATGCTTGCTTTGCATTTGGACTAAGGTTAGGATATTTATATGTATTTTTTTCTTTCTGGTTACTAATTCATTCACCCCATGATCCTTGGGAGGGCAGAAAGTCAAATAGCCTTGTCCTTTTGGCGGTCTGTACTCTGAGTGACTTTTCTAGGTTCAGAGCTCCCACTGACTTCAAAGAGGGGAAAGGCCATGGAAGAAATCCACAGGGTGCTAGGGAGAAAAGGGCCAGGGACAAAGCTGTAGTTAAGTCATCTGAAGTGTAACATTGTTTCTTTATCATCATCTGGTGGGTTCAATTAAGTTTTATCTTTGATATTATATAGCAGATTTTTTTTCTCTAGGTGAAATGGAAACATCTGTATGTTGTCATAAATCTAAGTCCCCATGAAAAAAATCATAATTCTGAATGGTTTTATGTATAAATGTCCAGCCAGAAAGACATCAGAAATACTGTTCCCTTCCTGCTTTATGAGTCCATATAACTCAGAGCTACCCAGACAATATGCTAAATTTTGGTGGTGGCCAATTAAGTTTAACAAGAAGTCTATTAGGTGTTCACAATCATTTGAGTAACACTTAATTGGCATGGATATCTGACCAGATGAAAAGAGGAGGTGATCCTGGAAATGGGGAGGCAAAATAAAGTAGAGTGACACAAAAGACTGCTATTATGTAATAGTTTTGTTACATGAATATTTGTGTGTGTGTAAATTTCATGCAACAGTAATCCAGTTGGGCCTTTGTTCCCACCTCCAGTACTTTATTCTTGACCTACATTTGAGGTGGAAAAGAGCAAATGCATGCATTTTTTTCTAAATTTCATTTGAAATGAATTACTCAAAATGTGTATCATATTTTTAACATCTTTTTAACATTCAAATCCCTTTTTGTTAATGTGTTACAGTCCTTACTGTTTCATGTCTGAGGTCTTACATCAACTTTTATTTTTCTTCTGGCTGCATTTTGGCTATTTTAACACCTTGCTGTCAAACACCACTTCACAGGCTAATTTTTAATATTTCCACTGAACTTTCTACATCTCCATGTGGAGTTCTTTCCTTGAGCAACCCACTTGTGTTATCTTCTTTCCAAACCTCTAATAATGAGCCTTGCATCTGTGTGACTAATTTCTTCCAGAACTTGTCACTAACTACCAAGTGCTCACACTGAGATTATACTGTTACTACCTGAGAATTTCTACATTCAGCAAAGTTGCCTTCCTCTTCCCCCCCACCACTCCCCCATAGCCAATAACTGGTGCCAGTTTTCCTCATCAGAGTAAAACCCTAGTTTCTGTGGTCTGGTCTTTGCAGATAGTAACAGAGCTCCATTGAGAAGCCTTTTTCCTTGGTAAAGCCTAATATTGAATAATATTGAATAATATTGAATATGGAAGGACTGTACCAGAGTAGCATAAGCTTAAGATCATGGCTCTCCTCCTGTGCCTCGTTCTATATCCTCTTTACAAAATCCAGACTCCAATAAGTAGAGTATGTAGTATGCTCCAGCCTACCACCGAGTTACTGTGTAGTTGCAATAAAGACCACATCAAGATCCACAAACCCAAAAGTGCTCACTACCTGGTCTGAGGAAAAGGTTTCCAATTTACAGGCTAGCTAAAAACAATGATAATTCCTAAGGTAGAGTTTTAGTCCTTGTTTCTAATTCTTTCCCTTTCCCAGTAAAAAATCGTGGTCACCCAGGGGAAATTGCAAGATCTCATTCAACTTTCTCTCTAGCTGAGTTCATGAAAGAGATTTCTTTTTTGAGGCACTTTTTTTTTTTGTCTGGGTCTCTGTGCATGTATATACGTTTTCTGGAGCAGCATATATTCAGTGGCTAGGAATATAATAGTTCAGATTCAGAAGATTCTGGTGTTTGAGTACAAACTTGAATAGTTTGACTATGGAGTTTACACAGATTACTAAGACTTGTAAATCTCAACTCCCTCATCTGGAAAAAAATACAACTATTAACACTTGCCTGAAAAGATTTTGTAAGAAAAAAATAAATATGATGTTGTCTATGAAGTTCATAAAGCACAAATCAAATGCTCACCAACAGCTCCTCACCAGTAAATGGGGAAACTGTTGAATACTCAAATGCCAAAACAAACTCACTTACCACTCTTGTCCTGGAAGCAAACACAAGCTCAGAAAATTTAGCCATCGTAATGATACCAAATAAAGGCTTACTCACTTATCTAAAAATGAAATGAACTGTAGCCATGCTTTCATAGGCAGTAGAATAATGAGGTGCAATAGATTGAGCTTAATAAAATGCAGCTTGGGAGAGCATGTATTAACACACATCTCTAGCTTATTTTGAAGGGTAGCTGCAAATAAAACCTGGCCATTTCTGTAAACATGTAAATCTGTATCAGAGCTTTTAAATTTTTAAATTCTTTTTGCATACTGCTATCACAATTTCACTTTGATGGAAAATAAGTGAAACAGAATAATGCATTGGCTTAAAAATGATTCAAGGAAAATCCATCAACCAAGTAGTTTCTAGAAATCTGATTGAGAATTATGCAGCATAAATATGTATTTAAAAAAGATTTTTTAAAAGTTGACTTGTGATTTCTTTTAACCCAGAGAATAAAACAGAAATGATAAATTTAGTTTGAGAAAACATAATTTGCCTATTTCACATCCTTTCCAATCTGAAGCGGTACCAGCAATGTTGAGAGTGACAGTACATATGTTATGACTGTTTGAGTTTCAGAAAGCCTTTGGTTAAATTCTGCATAATTGGTTCCTGCTTAAGGCAGCGTGCGCAAGAATCCAGGAGGAGACATGGGAGTAGACAGATAAAGAATGAGTGAAAGAAACAAAAAACAGACACTCCTGGTAAGAGGAACCATGTCCACTCTGGGGGGAAGTATTAAGAGGGTCCCACATGGAGCAGGGCTTAGATCTTGGCTGCCTTTTATCTGAGTAACTGATTCAGACAGTGGGATCAGATTTAAGTGGTTACATTTGTGGACGCTGATTGGCGGACGGTGAACTCTGGAGATAGCTGCCAGAGAGCTTCGCAAGGCGCCGATGTACTTCATTATAGCACAGAAGACCAACACGTGGCATTTAATAGTTATAAGCACATTAGGCTCTGAATGCCTTTACATAAGGATTCAGGGGAAAGGCACATGAGGTAGAGCCTTAATAATAGAGGCATATACGACACAGGATAAATAAAAATCTGTAAAAACCTGAAGGTGAACGTTTTCGCACTTAATACTTCAGGGTCGCAAATATAAGGACTAATTGGGTTAAACCATTAACATTAAAATAACACCACTTTGAGGAGAACTGTATTTGCTCAGGGAACTAAAATAGATTTTGAATCTTTCACAATTTGGATGCAAGTTCAAATTTCAGGTCATTTAACAGTGTGCCTAGATATTACAGACTAGGAACAAATCAGCAATGCATTTCCAGCTTTGTGAGTCCTTCTAAAGTCATTTTGCAAGAAAACACAGATGAAAGAGAAAGGGTATGCTTGATACAGTGAAATGATCTCCTCCATAAGCACGGAACATTTACATGGGGTATAATGCGGGCCCCACAAATTGGAAAAGATGACCCACTGATGGAATGAATGCTGGCATGGGACTAAAATGTTCTTTGTCTCTACTTTATCAATTTAGAAATAAATGAACAAAAATTGCTCCTTCTTCAAAAACAGTTGCATATGCAGTGTCATCATTCCAACTTCAATTTAAAGAAAGCAAGTTAGTCATTACCATTAACAGTTTTCAATGTGAATGGGAAAAATGCAAGCAACAGGAAGTGAATGATTTCCTTAAAATCGTCATATTATATGAACAATCAGATGATTCACGTTGACTTTAAAAAGAAAACACTTAACGCATATTGTAGCACACAAGACTATTCATGTTGTCGTTTTATTGATTGCACGAAACACTCCACGGTGATGACAGAATCCCAGCTTGTCATTGTGATTGATCATCTAAGAGTAAAGAACAGAATGCAAAAAGTCAACAAACAAACATTTTTAAATGAAAACTTGAAACAAGTAATTTAACTTTTAAACTGGTCAGCTGCTGCTCATTAAAATAAATCAGAACTGATAAGAGAGAAAGGAAACGAGATAAGATTAGTCTGTTTCAGAAAAGGTCCCATAGACTCTGGCTAAGAGTTAAAGATGCTTTCTGCTTAATTCTGAGCAAACAAAATTACAGGAAACAGTCAATCCCCTAGACTCTCAGTTTGGAGAAAGGCTAGACATTGATAGCAAATAAGTTTTATCTGTTGTATGGGCTCTCAGAAAGATTTTGAGGCCACTTCTAGACTCATTAAGAAAATTCCTTGAGCAGTTACCACTGTTTCTTGGAAGAAATACTAATAAGGTATTAGTCACCTTGAAGTTAAACATACAATTTTGAAACGTTAAAAATCTTATTACAATTTGTTAAAGAGGATTGGGGCATACTGCTATTTCTCTATATAAGTATTGATTTGTATTCATTCAAAAAATTACCTGTCCCAACACCTTGAAATACCGGTTTTAACTGGAACACTAGCAAGTGTGTTATCAAATTTTCATGTTAAATATATTTACTTTCATCTTCTTTTTTTATTTTTTATTTCCAGAGAAGCAAATACTGTCCTGTATCTGATACCTGCTGTAACACACATTGATAGATGACAAAATGTTAAAAAGGGAGATAATAAGACTTAACACTTGTTGATGATTTACTGTTTCCCAAGTATGGTGGAATGTTATGTCCCATAACTAATTTATATACAAGTCCTCGGAGGTGAGGTTTGTTATCACTGTTTACTGATAAGAAACTAGAATCCTAGTGAAGTCAAGTAGCTTCCCAGGGGTAATGTCAGATCTAGGAATTAAACACAACTTGGTTTTCTTTTAGAGTTCACATTAGGAAAGATTCTAAAAATGAAGTCTATGTGAATTTAGAAATAGTTTTTGAATGCCTATTGTCTTCTTGGCATTATTATGGGTACTGGGGGAAACAACAAAAACAGAAGAATTACTGTAACATACAATTTACTTTTCAACTTCAAATATTACAGGGTCTGCAAGTCTGAGCAGATCAACTACAAGGGACAGTCAAAATCATTTACCAAGGAGAACAGGAATGGCTATCAGAAGTTTTTTTGTTATTGGTATTGTTGTTAGGCATACTTTTCTGAAACAAAGTCAAAGTATACCAAATAATCATATACTAGGTAGGTTTTTTCCCCCCTAATCCTTTTTGGTGAGGCTTTAAATATTAAAATGAATAGACTATATAGAAAGACTGCTATACTATCACCAATTCCATGTTTAACACACATTATATATATGGCTTGCAACTCCTAGAGTGGGTTGCATGGTCTCCAATTTCAATCTGTACTCTCCAAAGATGCCTGGCTTGATAGACAGTTTATGGAGGCTCTTAAGGTCAAATCCAACTCTCTGTAGCTCCTAATGATGCCTCCCTTACACCGTGATGAAGCCAAAGCCCAAAAATTTGACCACACCTCCTGTAAGATCGGCAAATCTTCAAGCATACCGCTGTGGGAAAGAGATCTCACATTCCTAGTGTTTATGGTTGCTTACACACGCCCTCCCCTTCCCCATGTTCTGCAGATCAAACCCTACAGTGGACAGTTTAAGTAAGGGAGAAACCCAGATTCTAAGCATTATTTCATCCATCTTTCAGAAAAAGGAGAACAACAAGAAGCATTGTCTCAACAAGAAGACAATTTTGATTCCAGCTTCTAAAATTGTTAATTTAATAACATAAAATCACTATATATGTATAAAATCTATAAACAACAGGACAGGATATTTTATCCTATATTGTCTTAAAAGTCCTGTTAGCTTGTATTCATTCCTCTTTCCCTTAGCCATTTTGCATCCAGAAATCTCCTTCCCATGTGGCTAAAGCTCTGATGTATTAAAATAGCACTTGGCATATTTGTGCAAGATCTAAGTGTCTGCATTTCTACCCAGCCCTTGCTTCCTTCTTTCAAATTCCTCTTTTGGTTCCTACAACGGTAAAATGAAGAACATTTGTAAAAAGTTCCATAGAAACCATCAGTTTGCAAAAGACTGGTATGTTTGCTTTACACGAAAACACCTTCTATGTAGTATGTTTCCTCTTTTCCATGAAAAAAAAATGGAATCATCCGTACTGATTGAGTCTAAAGTGGAAATGGTCCTGATAGTTCCCTTACCTTCTACCTCTAGCTCTTTTCCATCGGAAGTTCTGATTGCCCTGCTTTGATTTTATACCTTTTCAAGTTTCCCAGTAGAATTTGCACTTTGCTGAACACACAAGAAAGGAGTAGAAGGATGAATATTGGTTTTTGTTTGTTGGTTTTTTCCCTGATTTAGTTCAGCAAATTTCAGCCTTGCCCTACTGTTTGCACAGACCATGCAGGTAAAGAAATGATATACATAAATTACTTCATAGAATCCTAATAACAACCCTTTGAGAAGACTTCAGCAAAATCCCAAAACCAGAGAGTGGCAGAGCAAAATCCAACTCAGGGTGTCTCTGATCTCGACGCCCCTACCCTTACGATACCACCCCTCAAACTGTACCAGTCAGCAGGATTACACTACCATACTGCTTGATCTTTCACTCCATCTAAGTGCAGATCCTGGGAAAGGAGGGAGGCTTGTAAAGGTATTCAGATTAAAAATACCAGGTCTGTATTTTCTGGGATGCCTAAATAATTCATTAGTGTTGTTTACCAAAAGCAGTAATAGAGAACAGAGCTAGACCAGTGAACAAGGAATGCTTCCAACAAGTACAGGTACCCAAGTACAAGTCCCATGATCTGGCTCACTTTAGACACTTTTTAATCCACTGATGTATTACCAGAAAATACTAGAATATCAATTGTTGGAAGTTCTTAGTTGGTCAAGTAATTTAAAACAGTGTTTACTGTGTATCAGTGTGTATGGATCATAGAATTTCAGAATTGAAATCCATATTAGATTTGTTCTGTTCTATTCCTTTCTGTTGACTTTGGATGGAGGCATGTGAAATACAATTTCAACATAGGTCTACCTACCTACTCACCTCTCTACCTACCTATTGATTCACCTGTCTTTACAACTCTATTCTTACTTTTCATCTAGCTATGATGTAAGGATATGTCTTCAAATCTCCACCATGCCCACAGAGAAAGAAAACACTTCTTTGTTTTGAGTTAAGAATGAAAGTATTCCCTGCTGGGATTTGATTATCTTGTCTGAATTAAAAGTATCACGTTTACTTCTAAGATTCCATTTGAATATATGCCTTGCATATTATTTGGAAAATCAAAATACTAAAAAGGCCCCCAAAAAGAAGAAAAGTATTGGGTTTTAGTTCTCCCAACTGAGTGAGTTCTCCACGTGGCAGCGGCTTCTCATAGCATTCCCAGCCAGTTAGGAAAAGAACTTCTTTTGGAATAAAAAGGAAAATCTGGGCTGTGTGTGTGTGTGTGTGTGTGTGTGTGTGTGTGTGTGTGTGTGTGTGTGTGTCTGTATGTGTTAAAGAAAACCAATATTAATTATCTCTTATCTACCAGGTATAGTGTTAGGTACTTAAAAGGAAATATTTCAAATAATTTTTACTGTGGCATAGAATTTTTATTTTAAATACTAGGTTCTCAATTTTTCCAAGGTCATCCAGTTTTTAAGTAGGAGAGTCACAATTTGAAGCTTAATTTTTATCATTGTACTCACTTAACATTTATAGCCTCTGTTGTAAAAGTCACATTGATCTCTAGGAAACCTAAGGAAAAAAAATCACCAAATGCAATAGGTCAACCATGCATAAATTTGAACTATGGAGAAGAAAAAAGGTACAGTAATTTTTCTAATAAATTATACATACACACACACGTATATATACACATATTCAGGTTCAGATTATTGTATAATTTTCTCTTTATGATGTGATACTATTTTTTGTTTGATTTTGGCTCCTTGGTTCTCTAATGGAACTAGAGAAATGTCTTCCAGTCATAGGTTTTATATTTCTCTCCACACTTTTAACATGTTTACACACATTTAATTCTTGCCCATTTTCATTAACTTGTGATGAAAAAAGAAGATTGTTCAAACAGGTACAGCATATTAAGATAAGCACCATTTATATTATTTACTCATTTGTGCACAAGTATCTCTGTTGGGATTTAAATTAGCCAAGAAGGAAAGCAGATTGGGTATGTTGATCAGTCCTTGTCAGAGCTGAAAATGAAGGGAGTAACTGTCAGTGAGGAGGCTTGGCTTCAGTTTAGTTCACAGCAGGAGTGCCATTTCTGACTGAAATAGTGTGGATGTGGATTTTATATATTCTAGATTCATCTTTGTGCCATAGACCAGGAGTACTGTAATTTCCTAGACATTTTCTAGTTAAAATTTCAAAAACTCATTTTCATTACACCTTGGAGGTGATGCAAACATTAACACATCGTGAATGCATATATGCTACTCACTGAATTATTAAAGATACTAATAATGTAAAAGGTCAAGACCAAAGAGACAGCAAGAGGTAAACTGCTCACTATCTCGGGAGGTAATGTCACATTGTTAATTTGTTGTTCCCCAGCCTATACTCCTATCCCTCTCTTTTCCTATTGACAACTTACTGTTTCTAAGATGACATTATAGCTGTTAGGCAGAGAAACAGGTATGAGTGGGTGGAGGGAGAATAGGTCAGTAAAGCCCACTAAAAGGGACTCAAAGAGTTAACCAGATAAAACCAGGGAGCCAGAAAAGACAGAGTTAATAAGTTAATCAGTTGAAGCTCCAAAGGCCACGAGTAACTTGGAATGTCTGGATATTCCCCAGATAAAGTATCCCAGCACAGCCCATGTCTTCACTGTACCAATCAGATCATGTCGTTGTAAGATGTACTTCAGCATGCTAAAGGGCCCAGCTTATTCTTTAGCTTAACCTATATGCTGTTTTTCCTCTTCCTCCAGCTCCTAATCAAGTAACTTTGTAACGAGTGCAGGTAACAGACCTCAGAAGTGTAAATAAACCTATGTGAACAAAGAATGCTGAAGTACCAAACCAACACAGTCACCCAAATAACGCTATTTTTAGATAAAACTCCAAAGGAATTATAAATCACCTATATACATCATGCCTTATGCTGACCCTTACCCAAAAAAGCCCTCTAAAATGCCAGACCCTATACCCTTAAATGTATGTCTTCTCGGAGGTTGCCCACACTCACCTTTCTTTGAGTGGGTCACTCTCTCTGTCCTACTCCAGGTGAGTAGGGAGGGACTGCTGAGAGCTCTGATCTGGGCTTGCAAGTTCCCATCGCCCCGGTGGCCTGGACAGGACTGCAGCTGTATGACTGTGCTCTTTAGTAGCCTGCCTGAAAATATCCTTTCTTTGCTTCTGGAAAGTTCTCAGAACATACTCTCACTCCATCAAGTGTTCTGCGGCATCCCCAGATCCTGGGATGGTAGGGACATAGTTCCTGTGAGAAACGTGCTCACTGGTCCAAACTTAGTAAGTGGACAGGGAGACAAAGAGAACAGCAGAGCAATGCTTTAATGACAGTGTTGCAAGATCGGGTGTCTGGTGAGCAGGCTCACTCAGGGCGGTTGCAACAAGCAACTTATTCCTTAGCCTGCGAGTCCCTCCCTGGTTCCCCTGGCTGAGTATTACAGCGTTCACATTCTTCCCCAGATGTCGCCTAAGCAAGTTATATCCACATTAGGCTTTCTTTACATTTGTCTTAATTTTATTGGCTTAAAACTTTTTTTAAAGCTTTTTTAAATTAAAACTTAACATTTTGGTTTAAAACTTTTTCTGCATCTTTTTTTGTTTGTTTGTTTGAAGTGATGCAGAGCCATTTTTCTTAATTTCTCTCCCCATCCCAGCCAGAGTGACTCCCTGGTACATGTTCTGACATGTAGGATTCTTGTTAATAGCATTTTATTTAAATGTTAATACCTCTGGGACTAAGTCACATTTAGTTTTATGCCATTTCTAACAGTTTCCACACCATGCAGTTCAAGTGGACACTGGATGCCATGTGACACTGGCTCTAGGAGTTGCAAGGGATTATGCCCTAAAGCCAAGCAGCAGTTCAGTAAGCTGCCCTTCCCTCCATTTTTCATTCCTCTCTGCTTTATTCAAGTAAACCTGCCTTTATCTACCTTCGCTCTAGCCCATTCCTCTGGAATGGATTCAAATAAAACTTTTACTTCTGTGTCTCTGCCCTTCAGTTCTTGGTTGCAGCACAGACAAGAACTGAGGAAAATAAACTCAACCTCTCCTAACATAGCTAGTCTTGTAGTTCTCTACTGGTAAACTATGAACTCACTGACAGCTATAATCAAGTATTGGCTTCATTATTTCACATTTTTTTCTTTCTCTACACATCTGTATGCCTTAGAACAGGTTGAGTGTCCTATAGTACAGGATGCTGATACATGTGTGTTTTCTGAATGGATGTGTGAATCATAGATTGAATGAATGAATCTGATCACTTGTTCTCCAGAATATCCTGGTCATTTGGAATACGGTGCGATGTGTTGAGAACAGCACCACTAAAAATTCAAGCTACATTCTTGAGATAAAGTGATTATAACCAAAAATTGCCTTTGGCTTATGTGTTATGGTCTCCTTAGTTTGAAAAGTCAAACATGGATGGTGAATTTAGAAAGTAGTAAAGACTAAACAGACAGGTTAGGAGTTTGAGATAAGTTATAGATATTTCTTGATTTTTCTGTTATTGGATACATCCATTCATCATTAGCATTGCATAGGTATATCTATCTTCTCCTTAGAACTTTTTGATAACTGTTATCTCCAAATTGCTCTCTGGAGCACAGTATTTTAATTCTAAAATACATTTTAGTTCTTATATGGTATTAATGAACCCAGTATGATAAGAATATATAAAACTGCATCAACAGTTTTAAATGGCAAAATTGATATTAGAAAATTAAAACCACAGTGTGTAATCATGACAATTTCCTAGAATGCAGATAAAAGTAACACAAAATGATAGTTACAATATAAAGTAAAATCATTTCTAGATTAGCAATTATATGTGCACAGAAAAATCAGAACATGTGGCAAAGAAGTAATAATCATGTAGCTAAAGGTAACTATAAAAATAAAATAACAGAGAAGCAAATTTTAAAACTTCACTATATTTCAGCCTAATAAACTAAAAAGAGACTCAGCCATGACCCACTTTGGAAAACATGATTTAACAGGGTAAAGAAAAATTTGCATGAGAATTCATGTAGATTAAAAACTCTAATAACTTGTATAACATAGCCAGACTGATCACAGCCTTGACTCTACAGTACTGGATGGCAAAATACAAGGGAAAGCCCTAGGGTGTTTATTAGGTGACCCATTATTATTGTCCAGTACCTTCTTGAACTGCAAGATTCCACAAAAATCTTCATGTAAAACTGATGAAGCTGCACCTTTCCAAACTTGATATCTACCCAGAAATAAGACAACCGTGTATTTAATTCTCCTGGATTCAAATTGGCCTTTTTTTCTTCTTCTGGACCAGTTTCCATGTCACAGTTGTTGTTTTTATTTTTCAATGACTTTGGAGTGAATGTCACTTGGCTTTGCCATGGTCTGATGCCTACACCTGCTTTTACATGACCTTTCATGGCAGCTAACCTGATAGCTGCCCACAGCCTTTGTGTCTTCAGGTCTTAAGAGAAAATGTGATTGGTCACTGGCCAGCTGACAGCTAATATTCCCCTTGGTCCAATCATCTAGGCAAAGTGAAAGGCAGAATTACATGAGCCCTTAGGTTCCACCTCCATAGAGTTGGGGTGTAGATAGTTTAAAAATATATACTTAGTATGTAAATATTATCTTGTTTAGTTTACATTCCATAGCACTATAAACAGAAATATATGCTCAATAATAAAATATTTGCTTCAGAAAATATATCCACATCCCTTTAAAAATGTTAAGGTCACTCAGTAAGGGCTACACATAATAACACAAAAGTGGTGAAATTGTGAAATAAAGGACTATTGGTGGGCATTTAAATCAGTTAAACATTGGAATAAGTAATAAAAAAGATAAGATTACAAATCACATTGGAAATGCTTATGATGATTCTGTATAAGGTGATACATAATAAAATGATTAATAATACAAATAAAATAATACCCAAGTTCTCATACCATAAGTTTTAATAAAGACAAGAAGGGTTTCTGCTTACCCCTTCTTCTAGTGAGGGCACAGTGATTTTCCTGAAGGATTCATTCCTTCTAATGTATCTTCAGTCTCTCTGAGACCTTCTGTGTTTAAGGAAGGACAGGGGACCTTCCTTCTGTGAAAAATTCAGTGAAAACTCAGTATTTAACCTTTATTTTTTCTAAGACTGTTAGTTAATAGAAACTCTCTTTGGAACTTGAAGCTGATAAGATGAATGACTGGAATTTGGTAAAATAAACATATAGTGACACTGCCTAGAAATTAACTTCAAATGTTGAAATACTGCCTCCTGGTGATGTAACTTAAGTACCTGTGTTTAGCCATATTTATCAATAAATTCGGATTTTTTAACACCAATTTGATTTGTATTTCACTTGCAGCCATATCAATTGTAAATATTACAAAAATGCTTCTCAAAACCTTAAACAAATTCTTATGAATGTTTTTTCACTTTTTCTTTCATTAGTTCTGCCAAAATAAGACATCCTTGTTCTCATTATTTAGCTTAGTTTAAATCCCTTAAATCCTGTTAAGTGGATTGTGAGATTCTTTCCTGATAGGTTTTTCCTTGATATGGTAATTTTTCCTAAGCTATTGTTTTCAGAAACCGTATGTAGTTCAGGTTGCTGGGGTTTCTGTAGTAGTGATATAGCGGTGGGTTGTGATGAAGATCTGACACTTTCATGCTAATAGGCTAACCGGAAACACGCTAGAGAACTGAAATTCCACGGAGGAAGCCTATGAGGTTGCTTTCCTTTGTCTTCCATCCTTTCCTGGTGTAAACAAATGAGCACATGGCTCGTCTTCCCAAACACACTGGGAGCAGTTTGCCCGTCAGTGCTGCCCTCTTCCATGAGCTCTGTGTCAGCAAGTCGGGATGCTCTTAGAGGAGAGTTAACAGCAGATGGACAGGAAAAGTTCTATCCTGCATTTATCTGGTAGGACTTTCAGATAAATGTCACATTTGCTGCAGTCTGCGCTGGGGATTGCCTGCCAGCAATGCAGAATGAAGACTCGATTTCTGTAGATGCTTCAAAGCCTCAGAAGCACATGGAATCCCCCCCCAATCCATGCCTGTTAACTTGATACACGGTTGGTTCTCATGAGGATGTGGGAGGACCGTCAGCATGTTGCTTTGGAGCCTTACTTTTCCTATTCTTATTTATAAAATTGAGTTTGGATTGGATTCTTTCTGAGTCAGCTGAGAATTTAACATCAAAGAGAACATAGAACATACAAAGAGAATATAGCATATAAGCTTTAGAAACAAAGAAAACAAAAGATAGAAATGACACAATTCAAAACACATGGTGATGAAGGGAAAAACAAATGTCCCTGTCATGATGAAAAAGGATAAGGACTAGCATTTCCTTTAATACACAAATTCTGTTTGTATTGAAAATCAAAAGTCAACTATGTGTTCCTTAGAAAAAAATACACCTAAGAAAGTATCACAGAAAATAAAAGGGTTGGTGCAGATCGTATCAGGCAAAAGCATGTAAAGTGCGGGGAAGGAAGAGTGGTGAGAGTAATAATTCCATACAAAGTAGAAATCAAGGAGAAAAGCATTAAATGAACAAACACAAAACAGAGCCTATTTTCTAGGGCCTTTATGAGTCAAATATAGCTTCAGCAGGCGATTAGTTTTAAGGCAATAAATGAAATAAAATAAACATAGAGAAACAATAGGAAGCTCAAGTATATAACTCACTCCTGACACATCAGCTTGGTGAAAAGCATGCATAGCAAGCTGTTTTTTGACACACAAGTAATGTATGGATTAATTTAAAAGAAAAAAGTACAGATGCACAATATTTGCTCACATTATTTTTATTACATTATTTAAATATGCAGAGACACAAAACCAGATATAAATATTTCTTATGCCTTTAAAAAACAATGAAACAAAACAAAAATACAGATAAAATATAAACAAAATTTTAAGAACTAATAAAATTCAAATTAGAACCACATTTGGATTTAATAGTAGCTACATGCTGTTGTATCTTTTAAGTTTCATTTGTTATCAGTTCCTTTGATTCTGAGTATAATGGCCCATTATTTCTGACATTATTTTTATACCAGAGAGTAAGTACAGCACAGTGATTAAATGCATGAACTGTGAAACCAGACAGGTATAAAGGGCTGCTTTATGACTATCTAGGGAATCTTGGAATGTTACAACTTAACTTCCCTGGCCTTGGTATTTTTGTCTGTAAAACCGGTATAATGACAGTATCTATCTCAGAGGGCTGTTGTAAACATTGTACTTCTAACAGTACCTGGAACATAAATAGGGCTATACATAATAACACAAAATAGCATGCATGTTCATTTTAAAGTAACTTTATTTTTATTTTCTTGTGAGCCAATTATCTTTCACCAAATACAATGTTGTATATAAAATGACATTTTTTTCTGCAAAACCTACACTTATTTCCTATTATACTTTCAGCTAAAGAACTTTTACAAATTTATGAGTGCATTAAATTATAAATCATAAGTTTTCAAAAGACTGCTTCCTTGCTGCAGAATTTAGAGTATATTACTCAAACACGGGATGCATATTTTTAAATTTTCTTTTCTCTTAAGGGTGCCTCTGAAGAAGTGTTTGAGATAAAGGAGTTTAATAGTAATGTTAGAGAATCTACAACAAAATTTTTTTCTAATTAATTTCACGTTCTGCTAAAATAGATCTTCATTAAAGTACAAAATATTAAGGTTCATTTATTTACACAACATTCACACATTGTAGGTTTTATTTAAGTACTATAGTAGGAACTACTGGAAAAAGATGTAAAGAAAAATGTCTTAAAATAAGGTCTCAAACTTTAAATGATCAAAGGAAGAGATATCCTTTGGAAAACAAAACCAAAAAGGTAGGGAAAAAAATGAGAGCTGGCATTTCATGCTTTAGAGTGTGATAATCTGACTGATATAACAGAGGTAAGCTTTATAAACAGTTGGTTGTGACAATCAAAAATATGGCATCATGATAGAAGATAACCAATATCTCCTATTAAGTAAAAAATAATCATTCAACTAATTTTGAATATATATAAAACTAAAAAAATAATACATTCCTCAACCTAAGGAAGGTCATCAAATAAACACTCTGGATGGGTTTTTGAAAGGCTAAATTTATAGTCAGTAATGATATTAGTATCTATGAAAGCAAAAATGATCATATGGGACATCGAACCTCATCTATCATGGCACCAGCTGATATCCTTTGGGGACCAATCCAAATATTTTCCTTGGATAAAATTATCCAGTTTGAGGTGCTGTATTTCCTTTTTTCCTCTAATTTACTTTGCACCCATCTTCTGCAGATCGTGGGTAATAGAAAGATCACCAGGATTTCTGACGGAGTCTCCCCATCTTCTCATGGGAGGGAGCATGTGGTTTATGTAAGAAGCAGCACAAGACGCTAGCAATGTAGGCTGTGAAAGAAGCTAGAGAGCAATGAGTGGCCCACGGGAGGAACGCTCCACCACATCGCTATAATCCATAATTCACTAATACTTAGGCAGAACCCAAAGTGGAAGCGCAGTGCGCCTCGTTTATGGCCATGTAGTGCTCAAACAATGGCACCGAAAGACCAGAACTTGTTCTGCACAGTTTAAATCACATCGTGCTGTGGTTTCTCTGCCTTTTTCTCCTGCCACTTTATTTGCAACCACACTTAGATACTAATGTTATCACATCCTTGTTTGAGGACTTAGCCGTATACGGCAGTCAGGGTAAAGAATTATGTCTTTGTTCATTTTTCTGAATCTCAAAGGAAAACACATCTTTTCCCAAAATGTGTTCTTGAAATATTTACTTTGTGAAAATAAAACAAATCATTTGGGGAAGCAGATCCCCATCTTGTGCTAACCGTAAATGCAATCCTGTATTTTGTCACAATTAGATTCTTTGTGTTTTGCTCTCCTTAAGAATGTTTTACATGAAATGACTATTTTCATTAAAATGCTATTTTGATATCTTGCTTCACACACTAAATTGAAAGGGGCAGAGGGCAAACTGAAATATAGTTTTTCTTAAACACAAAATTGACATGTGAAGTTATGAATTTTAACAGGAATTCTGGGATCAATATTAAAAATGAAGTTTATTTTTCTAAAGAAGTTTTAGAATCATGATATATAATTTATACCATATCTAAATGATCAAGGGGAAGGAAACAATTGGTAAATTCACAGTATATATTCTGTAATCACATTAAAACTTATTTTTGCTACTATTCAAATGTATGTTTTCAATTATATTTACTATTAAAACCAATACCATGGGATGGTAATTGTGCTTGTCTTCTCACATTTTCACAAATAAGAAAAAAGAAATTCCTAGAATTTCATTGATTAGTCTATGTTATAGCAGTTCATAATTCATAGGTCTGAGACTTGAGTCCTTTTTCTTGTACTTTCTAAACCATATTCTTTCAACTACATGAATTATCTCACTTTTTTCTTCATTTTTATCATATGTATGATTCACACATATATATAATAAGGTAAATTAATACCTGCTTAGGAAGAAAAAAAGGTGCTTTCAACTTTAATTAAAGTGTTTCCTTATTTGCCTTCTTAAATATCTATTACTAGTTTATTATTATTTTCAAAAGTCAGGTTTTGACTTTTATAATTTACTACTGTGCTTTTATAAAAAAATTTTTTTAAAGTTCTGCTTTTTATAACCCTCTGTTTTGGGTTGGATTGCATCCCCTATAATGATAGGCTCACATCCCAATCTCTTGGACTAGTGAATGTGGCTTTATTTAGATATAGGATCTTTGCAGGTATAATTAACATGTAAGTTAAGATGGCACATACTGGAGTACTGTGGTCCTTTAATCCAATATGACAGGTGTCCTTATAAGAAAAGGAGAAGAGACAGAGTGACAAACACAGAGGGAAGTTGGCCGTGTGACCACAGAGGCAGAGACCGGAGTTATGCAGCTGCCAGGCAAGGAGCACCAAGGATTGCCTGCAATCATGGGCATCTAGGAGACAGTATGGAGCAGATTTTCCCTCTGAGCCCCAAAGAAGGAACCTATCCTGCTGATAGTCTGATTTGTGGACTTACAGCCTCCTGAACTCTGAGAAAATTAACGTCTGTTGTTTCAAGCTACCCAATTTGTTTTTATTTATTAGCAACTGTAGGAAACTCATGCATCTGCCACCTTCTTTCTTTGTGGTTTAATTTTCTCTCACTTTTTGAGATGGATCCTTAGATCACTGACTTATAGATTTTCTTTTTTAAATATGCCTTTAAAGTTATACATTTGTTGATAAACACAGAGTTAGTTATGGTATATGTGATATGTTGCATTTTCTGTGTTATTTAGTTTAATATTTCCCAATTTCCTTTTGCCCCAATGAGTATGTGGACAAGTATTATTTAATTGCAAAATGTGCAGTTATATTCCATTTACCATGTTTTACTGAATTGTGGTGAAATTCTTTTGCAGTCAGGGAGAATATTCTAAGTTATTTTTAATTCTTTGAACAATTTCTTGAGAATTTTTTTATGGCTTATCATATGATCAACATTAATATATTGATTGTGTTAGTATATTGATTAGTATATTGGCATAGTAGGTTTAGGTAAGGTATATTAATTACATTATTCATCCTTTCTTTATTCTTACTGTTTTAGTTCTGTCAGTTCATACAATATGTTTTATGAAACTATTTTATTAGATGGTTGCCATAGGTGGTTGGCCCTTTAACAATGAGATGTCCCTCTTTCTCTATTATGTTGCTTTAAAGCCTACTTTCTCTGAAACTAGTATAGCTATACAGCTTCCTTTTAGTTAATATTTGAATGGTAGTGTGTACATTTTTCATCCTTTACTTTCAGCATTACTGGATCATATTTAAAGCATGTTACTATATGGTATGGTTTAGTCGGGCTTTCTTTTCTGTTTTTTAAATCCAGCATAACAATCTTTGCTTTTTATTTTATGTATCTGTGAATGGTGATTATTCCATACTTATGATTTTCTTCTTCAAAAATTAATAGATGTAAAACATAAAACCTTTTCAAAATTTATAAATCTCAGGTACCTTTTAGGTATTATTGGTAATTTTCTGGGCAATGAGTAATATGGCAGAGATTTTGACTTGTTAAATATTTGCAGGATTAGAATGAATGGTCTCCTTACCATTTCCCTGCAGAGAGTCGGCATACTATATATTTTATATAAGGCTATGGAGATATTGAGACTTGAACCAGCGGTGTCAGCATACTCATCTATATTGTAAGGTCAGCCATAAAGAATGGCATATTCTGTCTAGTTTGTTTCCCTGAAAAGTACTGTTGGATTCTCCTCGTTTAACTCATTTCACATATTGTATGCCCAACAAGCTCAGTGTTGTAGAGTATAATTTTATTCTTTAATCCCTTTAACTTCAACTGAGATACAAAAGTATTTATTCCAACTACCTCTCTCATGTGGCAATAGAAGGAAATCCCAAGGTAGAAATTCAGCAAGTAGTGAACATAACATTTAAAGAATTCTACTGGAGGTAGAGGATATATTATGATTAAGAAAAGCAGGGTTAGAGTATGTGTCAACATATATGGGTTCATTTTAGGGGTCTCAAAAAAACCATTTGACAGAAGGTAGAAGCCTTAGTCATATATTCAGTTACTTAATTTTGGAATGATATAATACTCTGTATTAGTTAATATACAAAGTATACAAAATATATAAATATTGTATATAATACCTATAAATAAAATAAATTTATAGATAATTTTAATTTAATACTCTCTTCTAGGTGATGATAGTGTTAATACTAATAAAAACAATAACTTTTTTTAGCAGTCATCTATATATGAATGAATTGGTCTAGATACTTCACATGCACTGTTCATTTAATATTCACCTCAGGTTTTGTGTAATTATTCCTATTTTTTAGATGTAGAAAAGGTTTATAGAGGTTAAGTAGTCAAAGGCCCAGAATTGGGAAATAAAGAAGCCATTATTTGAAATAAATTTTTTAGTTGATGCTGTTCAAAGTCTTTACTCTCTTCTCAATGCCTAGTAGCCACTCACCAGGTCTTATATGAAATTATCAGTGTTCTACCAGCACAAAAATGGCCATTATAATCAGTGGAACAAGTGATTTGATAGGGATTTCAAGGTATTCCAATCCTGGTTGCCAGCAAAGACCTTATGAACACAGTAATAATACATAGAGCATCTGGAAGAAAAGTGAGAAGGTGCCTGACCCAGGACAGAAAAAAGGATGGTTGATCAGTTTTTTGGGTGAAAAGCAGT
Source organism: Manis javanica (assembly GCF_040802235.1). Classification (NCBI taxonomy): domain Eukaryota; kingdom Metazoa; phylum Chordata; class Mammalia; order Pholidota; family Manidae; genus Manis; species Manis javanica. Next base: position 82,153,844 of record NC_133167.1, on the reverse strand, counting down.
GACTTTGAGGACTAAAAGGGAGAGAAGTGGAACATACTCCCTGATCTGAATGTCCTTCCCAATGATCAAGAGGATTGGTGCTCACCAAAATATTTAAGAAGCAAAAAATTCAAGAAGGAAAGATTTCAAGAAGGGTGTTTATCTGAGTTCAAGTCAAATGTAAATTATTTTTTCCCTGAATTTTCAGACCTCTGTATATGCAATCACCCCCCCAAAGAAGTTTTGTTTCTTCTAAATGGAAAATGTGCTTAAGGAGCTTTTATGTATAACGTAAGAAGTTTTAGAACTTTGGTCCAAATTTAGGCTTTGCTAAAATGGGGAAGGAAGTTGGTTATAATAAAAACATAAAAGACATTTTATGACTATGCATAAACTAAAATAGGATGGTTTGGGGCGGTGGAATAAAAAAAAATCAAAGAGAAGCACTAGCAAAATTGATCCTTTCAATTTTTATTGTCCATGATAAATCAATTAGAAATGACCAAAGTAACCACTATGAGCAGAATATAAAAGTGCTTTTCATTAGCTGGTTTATTTCTAATTGTGAGAATACTGTGATGAAAAACTGTGTAAGTAAAGGCATACTTTTTTGATACAACTGGCCTGGGATTGCCCATTTAATTTCATAATATTTTTTCCTACATTGAAGCTAATTAGTCCATATATAGTTTTTACCCTGACTTTGGCAACACTCATAGCCTATGTAAATCTTGAATGAGCAAGGATTAAAAGTACTGAATAAAGAAAGACTACAAGAGAATTGGTTTTGCTTTCTTTGTGTATTATATATCTAAATGGCCATTTTATTATTTTGTAACTTTGAAGTGTCTATTTATGCTTCATATACAGGTGGTAAAAAAATAGGAAAGGTCTGCTAAATGTTTTATTTTAATAAAGAAAGTTTATGTCAGGAAATGCATGTCTAATAAAGAAAATACAAATCCCTTGGGGTTTAGTGGCTGAGTACACATTTAACAGATGCCAACTCACTGACATCAGGGACCATGTCTTAGTCATCCGGGGGCAGTGCTTAGGGATTTTAGTAAAGTAGAAACTGCAGGAACATGAGAATAGATTTGCGGGATCACTTGTGAAGTATCTTCTCATACTCCTTTTCACAAAGATGACAGATTAAGTAGGGTAGATAAGGTCCATGAAGAGTTATAAAAGCACAGGAAAGGAAGTGAGGCTACAAAATACCACATTCCAACTCCTACATGTCTATCCTTAACTCCATCCGTTTTGATTATCCACCAGGGAGAAAGGGGGTGATAGTCAATGACCTCGGTGTTCTGGAGGTGAGTCTCTGATAAGACACATTCACAAGGCAACAGCAGAGGCTACTGGGTTGTCTTGGAATAAATATTGGCTAATAAGGAGTCACACCTATTCCCTGGGCTCAGCCAGTAGGGACTGATCAATAATCCTTAGAAGACATGTCTGAGAAAAGAGAGGGGACCAGACAAAAACCCAAACCAAATGACCCAAACACCAACAAACTACAAAGTAGATAAAACATTAACAGGAATGCATTATCTCTAATTACCAGGAAAGAAAAGAAAAAAGTAAAAACAAACAATCTTTGGCAATGACTATTCAAAAGTAGAATTCAAATAGAAATAGCTCCTACCCCGGTCAGTGGGAAGCTGCCAAAATTTTATCTGAAGGTCATCATCTGTGTGTAAACATAAGAATGAGATGAACCTGAATGCCAAGTCAGAGAAGTTTCCTTTCCAGGGAGTCATAAGAGAAGCAAATCTTGGAGTTTCTTTAAGGGGTAGCCAGGTAGAGCTGTAAGGGATGCAGTTCCAGGAGAGGAACATCAGCAAAGCCACATAAATGTGGGGTCACAGAAGACAGGAATGTAATGTTGTGGAGTAAGTGAGAGAGAGGAATAGTGGATGGTAGGGGGTAACAAGGATTTCTAGAATCTTCTTCACAATGTTAAGGGGTAGTAGTCCTCCTCTATATTCCTTTCATGCTCTTACAAACCCAGATGATGCTGTCTTTTCTAAAAGTTGTTTTTCCATTCTAAACATTTCTCGTGTTTAATTTGTCCTTTCAGTCCTCAGGACATTGCCTTTGATGGAAGCACACTACTGTAACAGGTCACACTATCATGTACTCTCTTGGCACCTTCCTTTTGCTTGACCCGTATCTATCACACCTGAGGATCACTGGTCAGCTGCAGCAAGCCCAGCCTGAGTCTGTCTTGCTTGTTTCAGTATCAAGGTAGATGATGAATAAATATGGATTGAATCAAGTAAAAATTGAGCTAGACCATTACAGTAATCTCCTAACTGCTCCCCTGACTTTAATTTCTCCCATTTCTTCCACCCACCATTTTTCAACAGCAATGCATAGAAGGAAGATACTTGCCTTATAGGTAGACTATTTTCATACAGAAATCTGAGTGTTTATTCATAAATGTTTACTTAAAACAAGACTTCTGAGCAGGCTCCCACAATAACAAGATAGCCTGAAATGTGTGCTAAATGTTTAAGTCCTTTTCATAGACTTACATTTATTTCTATATTTCTCCTTGCTAAGAAACCTGAAATATTCCCCCAAATTTTTTAATTGAGTTTGCCCTTAAGTGTACTTCTTTTTTTCTTTTTATGAAATTTACAGTAATTTGAATTAAGAAAATGTCACCCAGGTGTTAACTTCCCTTTTTCAAGTGCACTTAATTTTCAAAGACTTCCAGTGATGAGAATTTATGTTTCTTCTGCTTTAAGGAATAGAAAACACCCACGTATTCTTTCTGTCTTTGAAAAGACAGATGTCAGCAAATGCATTCCCCATTGAAAATAAAAGGATTTATTTCTCCTCTAACATATTTATCCAAGGGTAATTTGTTGGAATGAGTATGATTCAGAGGATTCTGTATCAAATACATTTTAGATTCTAATCCTGACCATGTCACTGACTTAAATATGGGTCTTATTTCTCCTGTGTCTTAATCTCCCCTGGCTGTGAAATGAGAATAACAATTTCTCTCTCAAATCTACTGCTTTGAAAATCCAGTGAAGCATTACAAAAAGATGCTTCCAACTACACAAAATATCATGACTGTAAAAGTCTACAAAAATGAATGAAGTGGAGGGGTACCTGAAATGGATTTCATTGATCTGATAGAAGACATACCAAACATGAGTCATCGTGTGCTGTGTGTATTGACTGTGCTGGATGCAGGGCTGAGAAGTAAACAAGTCATCATCTCTCTGTGTCCCTCTGAAAGGAGCTCATTACTTAGTGGAGGAAGCAGACATATAGACAGATCATCCCTTCATTATATGAATGTTTGTAGGTATGTGTTATTTACTATACACTGTTCTAGCCAGTGAGGATGCAACAGTGAGGAAAAACAGACACAGGAATTTCTGCTCTCATTAGAGTTTGAATTCTAATGGATGAAACAGACAGAAATCAAGGGAAGTATATACATTATACATATATATATGATTAGTGTCTAGTAGATAAAAACAAAAAGCATGGTAAATAAATATGTACTACTGAGGGTATGGAGATTTTAGACAGGTAGTTGGGAAAAGCTTCATTTAAGTACTTTTTAAACAAACACCTGAAGGAATTGAGGAAGCTAGTGATAGAGCTCTTTGAGAGGAAGAGAATTCAAGGCAGAAGTGACAGCAAGTGAAAAGGTCCTAAGGTATAATGGCGATTTGTCTGACAACAGCGAAAAGGCTAGAGTTTCTAGACTCTAGGACTTAAATGGCATGTAGAAAGTTATTTCACAGGGACAGAAGATGGAGACAGAAAAGATTCCAACAAAGGCTTTGGTAAGGACATGGCCCTTGCACTGAGTGTCTTTATTTTCTAAATGCCTTGGCCTCACTAGTCTATAATGATCAAATATTTTTTTTTTTTTTTGCTTTGTAAGCTGCCCTTATCTCCATCAATTTGATTAATACTTGTTCACTTCAGGCTATACCTTGGTCATTTCTGGTTGTTCCCAGAGACATGAGTCACATGTCCCCTCACACTAGTGTGACTATACAGTCACAATGAAGCATGTGCCCTATTCTTAACTTCTTTTTCCATCCTTTCCCCAACTCTCCATCTGTGAGGTGACTTGGTGAATGTTCACTGCCGGACCTGACCCTGGAGAGTAAGGATGTCATGCTGAGCTATCTGTGGTCATAGGAAGCTCGGGCTACTTGCCAGGTGAAGATGATGGTCTCCTCCCTAGTTACTATTGTCTCTGGCACAAAGGACCCAAGGATGTGCTTATACCAAGTACCTTACTAATTTTCTCAGGGATAGTTCAATTAGATATGATCCTAATCTCCCTTCACTTCAGGAGTTCAGAAGCAGGATCTGGAGAGGGGTGGTGGGTTGTCATTCTGTAGCATTCCCTTCCTGGCCCATTCAACCCACCTTTACCAGTTATAAAAAAAGAAAAAAAACATGTATATCATAATAAATGTTATAAGATGAGATCATGAGCAGATGGAAGGAGGAAGGGTGGGCTTTTTATTGTATAAACAGTATCAGTCAACCCCAAAGAGCCTGCAAGACCAAGACAGTTATGAGCTGACTACTTCCCAGCAGACAGAACAGTACGTGTAAAGATATTTTGGTATGAAGAGTAGACACTTTGAAAGAAATGTTGTTTGTTCTATGACTAGAATATGAAGGATGTAGAATGAATCACTAGAGAGAAAGCCATAAAAAGAGTCTGGGACCATTTTATAGAGACATTTAAGGGATTTGGATTCCTCCTGTAGGTGGTAATACATGGTTGTTAGCAAGCAAGAGAATTGAACACATTTTATTTTTTAGAAGAATGCTGCCTCTGCAGAATGTTGAGTGGAAGAAACAGAGGAGCAACTGAAGTCGAAGGGAGTAGATGGGAGACTACTGCAAAGGTTTCAGTAAGAGTTTCATTCTTTTAGTTAGTATTTGTTTGTCACTCTGTGTGAAGAACTTTACTTGCCCACAGGGACACCATGGTGAACAAAACAGCCTAGTGTGGCCTTTAGGGGACTTGGTGAATTTACCAGTGATCCCAAAACCGTAGAATGGTTATAGCTCAAGGAACCGAAAGGTGTTATGAAGACATACGATGGCACAATGTAACATAGTCTAAGAGTAACTTGACCAAGGGCATTGACCTGGGAATTGAGAGGAAATAATTGAGCAGATATAATTTCAAGCGATGTTTGAATGTAGAAAAAACACAACTTCTAAAAAAGACAGAAATGATGGAAGTAAGTCAAACAATTCCGCTGCATCTCTCTTCATTTAATTACAAAATTCTCATCTCTATTTTTTAGGTACTTTATAGCACAGAATACCTGCTAAAATTAGAAAGCTCTGTTCTGGGAGTTAAGATGTTAAGATGCAAGATGTGTTCAGACTTCTTTTCCAACACTCTCCACACTAAGACCAAGTTCTACACAGAAGTCTAAGACTTGGGATGAATTTATATAAGCAGAAAGTATAATCTGAGCACTTAGTATGTAGGAATGGACATACAGGGAACGAAAAAGATATAAACCTGTGTTCTCATGAAGATTATGTTTTAATAGGCAGACATGGGTAATAACAATAAGAATTAATTTGTTCATTTTTATGACTATAAGTAGTAGGGAAAAAACAGGAGAGTATTGGAAAATCAAGGATATGAGGGATTACTTTTATACAGAAAGGTAGTTTCATTGAGAAGCTGGCATTAAAGCAAAAACTTGAGAAGGAGTGATATATGTGGATGTCTGAGGGCCTGCTGTCCAGATTCATGGCAGAGCCTTTGGGGTTGTACCTTCTGGGTTCAGAAGATGGTGAGGAGGGCAGTCATCCTGGAGCCGCATGACTGAGAAAAGACCAGTAGGAGATAAAGGCTGAAGGGCAGTGGCGGGGTACTGATTGTGGAGGACCTTGTGCAAGTCTACGGCTGATTTTGGGTTTAAATTTGAAATTGGGAGCCACTTGAAAATTTTTAGAAGAGAAATGACATGATGGGATTCAGCTCTAAAAGCATTGCTGTGGCTGCTGTGTTGAGTATAAACTACAAGGGCAAGAGTGGAAACAAGCAGGTTAATCAGGGAGAACTGTATTGTTTTCTTAGATTTCCCCATGCCTGGGATTCAGAAGTTTGAGCATTATGGACTTTTCGGATAGGTCACAATTTGTTATTCATATCGACCTGGAAGCCTCAGATAAATGCTGTAATGGATATGGAGAAACTAGTACCCTTGAAGGTGCTAAGCACCAAGGAAAACAGGTAAGACTAGTAAGTCAACTAGAGATCACTAAGACTATGCAAATATACCAAAAGTTAATTCCAAGTAACCTAGATGCTTGCAACATATTGTACAATAGTGAGAGGAAATGTAATACTAACTTGGAGTCAACAGTTCTGAACTTTTTAATCTTGTGTTTATTACTTAATCAGTTAGAAATCATCCAAGCCAAATCTTCCAGCATCACATGCTTAGTAAAAGATCGAGCTGTGATAACTGGTGGTCTGGCTCCTGGGCTTTACGTAACTCAGCTATATTGCCTGTGCCCAGAGTGTTCCTTGACATTAGAATGCTGAAAGACCCACCCCGGTGCTGACACTGATATTATTACATGTTGTAGAAATTAATTAATTTACTAATTAATAATTTCTTTGAACATTTACCAATGCTAGCCATTTGCAGGCATGAAGATGAATGTCACGCTTCTTGGTGAGGAAAAATGAGTAAGTCAGTAGTTAAAATTCACTCAGTGCTCAGTGCCCTGGGGTAAGTCAGGGAATGGTGGTGGAAAGTGCATGCCCACATCAGATTTGGGGCTCTGGGAGTGACGGGGAGAGGATATCACTGAGGAAGGACTCCAGTGGCAATTCCTAAAGAATGAGCATCAGCTAGGCAGGCATGGGATCAAGAAAACATGGGGTAGGGGGCGCAGATATGCAGTAGAATGGCAGAGCGTGGGACATTTCTGGCACCAAGTTTGGTGGGGCTGTACTCAGAGTTGGGGCAAAGATATGAAGCCATGAAGCACTTTGTTTTTTTTGTGTTAAGGCATCTGGACTTTCTCTTTAAAGCTATGGAGAGAATTTTAGGACAGATTCAGCATGTAGAAAGTTCAGTCTGACAGCTGGGTGAAGTCTGGGAGGAGTAGGCTGTGACCAATATATGGTAAAGTGAAGGATAATAGTTGATGTTCCTCAGCAGAAACCAAGTAAAGGATGGTGGAGGTTTGAGTTAGAGTTAGATTTGGAGATAGAGTTAACAAGGGGATAGGCTAACACTGTTGCCCAAAACATTGCAGTGATATGCTTCTTTGAAAAAACAAATAGTGTTTCCATCATACATTCTTAGTTTGATGCATTCTAAGAAAACTAATTAAGATTTTAAAAAATGGTTCAAGTTAAAGCTAATTTAGAGTGGTTATTATTCTGTGTATTAATTCTTTAAAGTTTCCATCTAAGTCTGAAGTTAAGAACTATGTTTATTTTGCTTGATACTGTGTTCTCCGAATATAATTACTCCAAAAAGCTTTCTTTTTCTCCCCTTCCTCCTCCTCTTCCTTTTCTTTTTTTTTATTAAGCAACGCCTATTAACATCCCACAAAACTTACACTCCATGGAATACAATTGGATGAAAATCTAACTGTGAAGGTTTTTTAGGAATTACAATAGTTGGAACTTGACTTTCCATGTGTTGGGGGAAATGTCATGAATAATGGCAATGCTGTTCATGAAAACAGAATACAAGAAGTAAATTTGGATGCGATATGGCAAAGGGAAGACTCAATTTTTAACTTACTGAATTTAAGAAGCTTAAGCAACATCTAACAGGATACTCTTGAGTCTATTATGTGTTCAGAATATTTTATTGCAATATCAGAAACTCACTGAATCAAATCTATGTTTATACACATGATTATATACATATTATCTGAGGTACATAGTATATGTGAGAATAAGAAATTATGCAGCATGCATATATAAAGGTCCAGCTCCATCAACAAATTGTTTCTTTTCTTGATACTGTCTAGGTACACACATATACACACAATCTTGATGAAAGTAATGTTTTAAATTTTTAAAATTGAATAAATTAAAGGATTTCATATCTTCATCAAGTTAAATTTTGGAAAATTCACATAACTTTTTTCTCCAAAATGAAATATTATGGTAGCATTTTGCAGTGGTAAAAATAAGAAACACTATTTATCCGCATTCCTATCACTCAGAAGGCGCACGCACAGTAGTTTGTCAGGGTGATGGCAACCGTGAGACATTCCAATTCAGAACAGTATTCTTCTCAGAGAGATAAAAGTAATGAAATATTGGCTCAATATTGAAATGCCCCTAAATTCTGTAGCATTAATGAGATATATATCATAGAAGAGGGTTTTACCTGAGTAATCCCAAGTGGGCAGATCAAATTGCTTATGCAGATTCAATGCTATCTTAGAGCTTTTCTTGAAACAAAAATTATATATATTCACTTAGGAAGATATCTAACTCAGTAATGTAACTTGATCCAGAATCACATGCATTTTAAAGTAATAAAGATAAGGAAGAATAAACTCATGCACTTAGAATAAACTCACTTGGTTATCAAGAACAGAGAAACCCTTACAGATTTTAGGCTTCGTAGCTGAAGTTAAAACATGTATTTAGTGCTGTTTAGAACCCCGCCTTCCTGCCTTCCTGCCTCTCTTTGCTAACTACGGGGTCAATGCCCTATGCTCAGGTTGGAGGAAGAGTTGAATAACTGTGAAAGAAAATATTTAAATAAATTTTGTATGTCTAAGTATAGCACAAAATGAAGCTTTTTCTGATATATTCAGAAGAATTGAAAGGAAAATTTTAAATAAGGGCTCTTTGGAGAGAAAAGGGGGCAGTTATGTGAAATACTTTATATTTGGAAAAAGTTCTGAAATATTTCACTTTATTTTCCACTAGCAGGGAAGCTATCCTTATTACAAAGCCTAAAAATGTTAGGTTAAGTACTATTTTATTGGATAGTAAAGCAGTGTTAGTTATTTTGGCAAATTTTGTATGTCTAAGTATAATTGAATTTGTAAAATAGTCGCTTTTCTTTGTATCATTGTAATAAAAATACCTATTTTTTGGATAAATGCTGCATAGACCTAATCATAGAGTGAAATACCGGAAAGCACACAACAGCTGCAGACAGGGACATGGTTTCTAATCACAGCCCTTGTCAGTCACTTGCATCTGCCATACGGTCAAACAATGAATTACCCTGGGCTGTTTTTCTCATCTCCAAAATTGGGAATGTGGGGTAGAGCAGAGGTGGTCCTGCCTGACTGAACTAGAGACATCTAAGGGGGTTTAGGAAAACGCAGATTACCAGACACCTCCTTTAGTGATTTAGGTGACCTTGGAAACCTGTCTTTTAATAATTATCCCATGTGGCTTAATGAATAACCAAATTATAGGAACCCTAGGTTAGAAGAAGTGCCAAATTTCTACTTTCAAAATTCCATAGTGAATATTTAATGTATTAACATTTTGAGAACAGATTAAACAAGGAATCTTTTCTGTACTTACATATTTGATATTTTCTACAAAACGAGTTGAAAGCTTTAGAATTCATCCTCCAATTTTTAATGCTAGTTACAGAGGTTAAAACTTAGAGCTGATGTGAAGATGGAGGTTCCTGCTCATCGCCTGCTCTAGAAGCACAATGCCCCGAAAGACGAGCACATACAAATGTCTTGCATCCAATTACCTTTGATTCTGCCAACCAGCATTCTACCAGGAATAGCCTGATTAAGAACGTTTTGGCAATATATGCTGAAATATTTTAAATGTGCATTCTGTGTGAGCAAGGAATTCTACTTCTTTGTGTTTAAGAAAAAAAAAGAAAGTCAGGCTGGACCATGGTAAATAGATATAATACTGGAGAGTTGTTTTTTTTTAATGGGAATTCAACAAAACATACAAAACACAACTTGAATTAGGGCTTGTTAAAAATAGATATTCTTAAAACCCTTTCCTGGAGATTCTAATGCAAAAGCATCCAGCATAGGGCTATAACTGCATATTTTTAAGCAAGCTTCTAGGTGATTTTTTATGATACAGTAAATTCAAGGATCATTACATTTAGTAAATTACATTAAGAAAATATAATGCCATATAAAGTTCAGAACAATGGCACATATATTATCATGAAAACTTGTAAGGATATATACTAGGTCTTAAAAAATGTTAATTTATACAGATATAATGAGAACATGTTTTTATTAAATAAGATACCTATTTATGGAAAAGATCCAGAAGAATTTAGCAGTGTTAGGGATGAGTGAGATTTTTGCTTTTCTTTCCTGCCTATTCACCTCTCTAAATTTAATTTGTTCAACACTTAACATGCATTGCTGATGTAATTTTTTGAAATAGAAAGGAAGAAAGGAACTAAAGAAAAGAGGTGCTGGGCTGGCACTTGTATCACTGTGCAGTTTGGAGGAGAGGCGTTCACTTGGACTCTCAATGAAATGTAGCATAATAAGACAGAGATCAGGTGTAGCAGGCACTTCACCTACTTCCCCAGAGTGGCTGAAGGCAGTCCCTGCTTGAATTCTCCCACTCAGTGTTTGTGTGTTCTCCTGTAAGGTCAGGAGACCTATCTGAAAATGCTTTTCGATCATGCAGCTGGAAAGGATTTGACTTCATCATTATAATAAGGTCCAACTCAGTTTCTACTAAATTACTACTTTTAGTGAAGATTTTTATTTGAAGTGAATTTAATTCTTGCACAGTATAGTAAGTTACTAAAAATATGTCTGCTTAGCCCTTTGCCATTTAAGCCTATTTCCATTTGTTTGGACCTGAGTGGAGACACAGAATAGCTAAACCTCAGTCCTCAACAAAATGACCCTTATTATACAGATTCAACAGAATTGGGCTAATGGTTAGTTTCAACAGAACATTTCTTTCCTCTAGAAAGAGTATAAAGAAGCTTATTTGCATTAAAAAGAAAGGCTTTGATGGATTTTCTACAGCCTATTTTATTTTTTAAACATACACACTTATGCCTAAGAAAATGTATAGATGAGTGAAACCCTTCTGAAATGCATCTGTTGTAAAACATAATATTTTGGCAAGATGCTTTTAGGGTGCAGAGATTGAGTATGTACAGTTCTGTGAAATGCTTTGAAGATAAAAAGCATTTCCTAAAAGCTTAGTATTGTTATTATAATTATTATTTTTCCTTTTAAGCATTCATTTTTTTAAAAAAACACCATACATATTCCGCAGCTTAGTGGCAAGCATTTATTTCCATCTTTTTTAACACAAGAAAACAGGTAACTGTCTTGAAATATGTCCTTGCTTTCTATATGGAATTCTGCAGTTGCTCAGAATTTTATATAATGTGCAGGCATTACATCAGAGCTTGAGAACTGAAATGAGCCCAGCTTCTGTTGTGATCTTACAGTTCGTGATTCATCAAATTTGTTGAAGTATCTCAATATTCTTTGGAAGTTTAGTACTTTTAAACCTGATTGTCCAGGTAAAATGGGAGTCAATATTCACTTCATAAAGTTTCTCCCTTTGACCTCTTTTCGATTGTGTAATCAAGCCAAAAAAACAAAAAACAAAAAAAAGCAATTCATCACGTGACAGATTAACTTGTAGAAGCATAGAAATCAAAGGTTTAAGGACACTAATTTTGACAGAAATAAGTATAATCTTTTCTTCCTCTCTTGTAGTCATCATTAAATAATCATTTTAGGGGGTTGACAAGTAGAAAATTGAACATGGTCTGTAGTGTCTAAAATTAATATGGCTGATATGATCATTGTTCCTAGAATCACCAAATAAATACAATAACTATTATAGAGATTAATCATGGCCTTGAGTCAATGGCGGGTTGGCAAGTTAAATCCATACCACGATGTTTCAATAGAATATCGCAGCAACACCAACTATAGTAATCCCACCAAAGAACTAGGCTAGGCTTTTTTAAATTCACAGTGGTTTTGTCATCCTGGTAAGATAATGAATTCTTTTCCTCAGGGTCCACACTTAAAGGGCAAAACAATAAATAAAATAAAGGGAAAAAAGAGCGGATCATGCAGCATCCAATACCTCCAAGCCAGGAAATTATAGCCAGTGCCGAGATGCCAGGAAAAATAAACTAAGTTCTGCTTGGACCATTACTAGATGTAATAGTTCTACATGACTTTCTTATTCAGTATTGGTTCAATGCTTGATTGTTGGTGCCAGCCTTGTGATTGCAGAACACCAAGGATTGGAAGATCAAACACTCTCTTTCCAGGTAGAACAGTGAGGGAGATATACACATACACATGAGTATATAGACATAGGTGCACACACATGCACACACATACATACACATGCATGAAGAATTATATGAAATATGACTAGGTTTACAACTGAGGCATGACCGTATTGGTATGGGTGCATGAAAGTACGAGTGGCAGAAGCCAGGAGTTTGGAGAAAGCTTCAGAGGACTTAAGATTTTAAGTGGGTTTTATATGCTACATAGGAGTTTGTTGGTTTTATTATATTTTTCAAATTTGCATTTCAAATATTTTTTTATGGACCTAGGAATTAGATTGCCTGATGAATCTAGAAAAAATGTACCCTTCCATATAAATGCCTCTAGTAAAGATATTAAACCATGACGCTCAAGAATTCTCTTACAACTTTCCCTTTCCTCCAAAAGACACCTCCTAATCTGACTTCAGCATTTGTCATGTTGAGAATAAAAGGAAGTAGGCAAAAAATTGCCTTTTTCTAATATAAGGAGATAAAAATGAAGATAACACATGGACATATAACACATGTATATATGGGTGAGATAATCCATGTACTTGAGAGCAATTTGCGGAAAGTCTGGATGCAGTGCTTACATTTTATTTTATTATTTTAAATTTATCATAGAGTGAAACTGACTTTTTTTGGGGTGTTGGTTCTATGAATTTTAGTATGTGATTAGTTATAATCACCATCACAATTTATGCAATCACCATCACAATTAGGATTCAAAATACTTCACTTCCCCAAACTTGCCTTCTGCTATCACTTTATAATCATATCTTCTCTCTAACTCCAAACCCTGCAAATCAATGATGAATTTCTCATTACTCATATTTTGATCTTTTCAAGAATGACATAGAAGCAGAATCATGCATTATGTCACATTTTGAGCATAATGATTTTGAGATCCATCCAAGGTGTTGTGTGTATTAGCAGTTCACTCTTTTTTATTGTTGCTTGTTATTTCACTTTATGGATGTGCCACAGTTTATGCATCTGTTTGCTTGTTGAATGAATATTGGGGTTATTTCCAATTTTTTGGCAGTTATGAATAGAACTGATATAGACATTTTTGTAGAGGTTTGCATGTGAACATAAGTTTCCACATTTCTAAGATAAATACTCAAGAGTGCAATTGGTGGGTCATGAGGTGTTTGTTTAACTTTAGGAGAAGCTCAAACTTTTGCACAGTGGTTTTGTCAAATATGTATTTTGAACTTCTGTTATCATATATATTTTTTATTGTCATGTCTTTTATGTGAACTGACCATTTTATTGTTACACAGTAATCCCTCTCTGTCACTAATAATACTCCTCGCTCTTGAGTCTAATTTGTCTAATGTCATTATAGCCACTCAATATAGAAATCAGTATCTGCATAGTATTTCCTTCTTTATTCTTCTATTTTTATCCTACTATATAATTATATCTGAAATGAGTTTCTTGTATACAACATATAATGAGCCATTTTAATACATTCTGTCATGCTCTGTCTTTTAATGCTGTTTACATTATTTACATGTAATGTGATTTTTGATATGTTTGAATTAAGGTCTACATTGCATTATCTGTTTACTGCTTGCATTTGGTTTTTCCTTCTCATGCCTCCTTGGGTGTTATTTGAAGATTTTTGTATTGCATTTGAATTTTCTAGTACTTTTTTACTGCATCTTTTTGAAGAGTTACTTTGTGGTTAGTCTAGGGATTATAATATTAAAAAAATCACACTTTTCTCATCCCTCTTAAATCAATGTTTTACCATTTCAAGTGGAATGGAAAAGTCCTACCGTAGTATGAATGTTTTTACCCTCTCTCCATTATGTTGTAGTCACCACACGTAAGTTAGATGTTTGTGTATTAAAAAACCCTCAAGGGAATGTTTAACTTTGGCTTTTGACTATCAAATATATTTTAAGGAACTCAAGAAGAAAAATAGTCTGTTAGATTTACCCAGATAATTGCTGTTTCTGTTGCTCTTCCTTCATTTCTAAGTTTTCAAGTTTCATTTTGGAATCACTACCCTTCTATTTGCAGAACTTCCAATAGCATTTTTTTAGGGCAGTTCTGTTGGCAATGAATTCTCTTCATTTCTTTATTTCACCTTTATTTCTAAAGGATATTTTTGTGTATTATTGAGTTCTAGGTTGATGGTTCTTTTGCCTCATTCCAGTATGTTGTATACATGTCTTGCTATTTCCTTCTGTCTCATAGGTTCTGAGAAGAAACCCACAGACATTCAAATCTTTGTCCACCTTAGATAATGTCTTTTTCCCTCTAGTTGTTTTCAAGGTTTTCTTCCTTTGTTTTTAATTTTCAACCATTTGAGTGCGATGTGATGAAAAGGTTTCCTTGTAACACTTGTTAACTGTTTCACACATTTTACCTCTTGATTACTTACTTTTATTGTTCTGCAGTTGTTTCTTAAGCAGAAATTCTGTCCTTTTAGCCTCATTTCAAATATTTGAGAATGGGACCAGGATTTCCTTTCTTTTTTATTTCTCAGAGCATACAGTAGGCTCTTGGTAAAGGTGTCTCCCTTGGAAATGCATTAATAGAAAGAATTTTGGCCAAAAAGCTATCCTAACAGAATGTAGTGTATCGGAATGTATTAGGTCAAGGGAGGAGCAAGGCTATGCCTTTAACTGAGGCCAGGGTGGACTGGAGAAAATACCCAGATTAAGTGAGGCAGCCAGGCTGCGATGGCAGAGATAACAAACTTTAAGTGTGAACCATGCTGAAATAGATGTAGAACATTCCCTTTGGAATAGAGCTTTTCCCTGGCTATTAAAGGATAATTAGTCATCACTGCAAAGACCAAAAGAACCCCAGACTGTGACTATAGATAGTAAACAGACAACACACTGACCATTTAGGTTTCAATTTGTAAAGCATATCAGTACAAATCTATCTCTCTGTAGTTATCCTCAGACAGTATAATGTTACCATTAGCAGGGTCACCTTGAAGAAGAAAGGCAAAAAGGAATGCGTGTGTAAATTAAAACTCTGCTATTTGGTTTTTAAAATCTTCGCGTCTTTAAATGTCATAGAGGCACAAAAATGCATCAGCCTTTTATCTTCACTAATGTTCTGAATTACCCATCTTAGCATTTACTGAATTGCACTATTAACTTTTCATATATCTATGTCACATGGTCAAGAACCACATCTCATTTTATCTTTTTAACCTTAGCATATAGCATAGTGCCCATTACTCATTAACTAATATGGTTATTCAACAAATATTTATCAGGCAGAAAAAAATGTTCCAGGAATTATGCTGAACATTGAGAATTCAATAGTTAACAATATATGCAATGAGATTTAGTTGAACTAGATTTTATATCAGAATATACCTGTACATAAAGAAGAAACAAATAATGTAAAACTACAAAAATATTGTAAACAAAAATCATAATGTAAATCAGAGTGTTTACTACACAACTATGAAATATCCTACACTGATTAGGCATTGAAAAAAATAAAATTAGTTATACCAAAAGAATTATACCATCATCACTGATATTAAAAAAGAAGTAACTAAGAGTGAACCAAGTTATGTAGTTGAAGGTCAGATTTTACCTATCCTTTGCCAAGCACCTATTTTTTTTTTATAGTTGGTCATATTTTAAGCTTTTACTTCCTTGAACACAAATGTATTATTACATTAACCATATTCAACCAAACCAAAAATAATCATAAAATGTCAGCTAAATATAAACTGTATTTCTATTTTCCTAAATATTTATATACAAGTTTGTGATATAGTAATCAGGATCCTGAATCTTACACCACATTTTCATTTTAAATAGCAAAGCAAACCTTATGAATTTCCCATGTGATACATTAAAAGGCACCCATGATAGATTTTTCTCAAAACTCACATAAATGAGAAACTTCTTGTGATCTATGGCATATATCCCACAACAAGAGGACACAGGAACTGTCACATTGGGCTCTGCACCTGTGAAGACAACAAACTGGTACATCAGAGGCAGGGCTTCCAGGGCCAAGCACCTATTTTTAATGTAGTTAACAGTGTTTAGAAGTATAGACCCTTTAGTCAGTTTGCATGGTTCAATTTCTGACTCTGTCACATACAAATAGTGTGACTTTGAATGGTATTATACTGGAAGAAAAACACTCACATTATTTTTCTCTCTGCACTCTTTCCATATTCTACTTTCAACACTTCTGGCCAGGAAATGTGTGTGTTTTTTTAGCCACAACAAGCAATTTTCCAATTCTCTTCAGCCACCAGCTGAGTGTCATACATTCAATTCAATTTGAACACTACATACCTGAGTTAGTGTCAGATACCACAAGTTAAGGGTTAAATCCCACAAGACATCTCCACACCCAACCTCAGGTGCCAATCACAAATAGTGGGTCCACTGGTTTCTCACAGCTTCTGACTAATGTGGTGACAAATTGAAGGTTCTTACAACCCTCTTCTCAGGTTCTGTAATATTTTAGAATGGCTCACTGAACTCAGGAAAACAATTTACTTACTAGATTACTCATTTATGATAAAAGGATACAACCAGGAACAGCCAAATGGATGATATGCACAGGGCAGGGAAGGTATGGGAGAAGGAACACAGAACTTCCAGGCCCTCTCCAGATAAGCCACATCCCAACGCCCCCACCTGTTCACCAACCCAGTTGCTCTCTGACCTCTGCCACTTAGGAGTTTTATGTAGGCTTCATTACTTAGTCATGATTGATTAAAACATTGACCATTGGTGATTAGGTCAAACTCCAGACCAACTCCCTCTTGGAGGTTGGACACTAGGGCTTAAAGTTCCAATCTTCCAGCCCTGTAATTACAGGGGTACTATCCTGAGCAACCGACTGCCACCCTGAGGCTATCCAGGAGCCCCCAGCCTCCAGCCATTTCATTAGCATACATAAAGACACTTGCCTTTTCAGAGATACCCAGGTTTTCAGGAAATGTGGCAAAGACCAAATATAATCAAGAATCAGGGCCAGAGACCTAATACGCATTTCTTAGTATGTCACACATACACTCTTTGTGCCTTACCCTTTCCATCTGTAAAATGGGGATGATGATAGTAGTACCTAGCTTATAAATTATAGTGTTGTGGTGAGGGTTCAAATGGTAATTTATGTAAAGCATTTAAAATAATTTCAGCATGTAGTAAACTCCAAGATTTAGCTCCTTTTTAATCCTTAGTCTTTACTTCCAAGTAGAAGGAAAAAGAGATAAAAGATGGAAAAGATTAGAAATTCACTGTTGATGATTTCAGTCTCAGAAAGAATTCAGGCTTTAATGAAGAGAAACATAAATATGAAGTTTGAAAAAAAATTTCCTGATTGAAGGAACAGGGATTGGATATATGATTCAGAGTTTTCTCAACCCCAGGTGTCTATTTGTATTAACTAATTTATGTGTAAGATAAGAAGCCTTCCAGTGAAGGAATCTGAAGAGGACAAATGATTGAGTCTTATTATTCAGATACTCCTGAGGACTTGAAGCTTAATTGATAAGGGGGAAATTTCAAGAGGGGATTATAGAAACCTCTGAAAAGAATTCTCTTTTAGAAAAGAATCCAATACAAGTTGGGATCAGAGCTTGAGGATCAGAGTAGAATAATGGCTTTGAGAACTGTGTGTTCATTGTTACTTGAACCAAACTCAGTCTAGCCACTGAACATAAGGGGCACAATCTAGGGAGAAAAAACAAGCGCATAAAGTAAGAGTTTTAGACCTCAGTATCTAGGTATTTGATATTTAAAGCCTTTATACAAGGAGAAGGGCACTGTTTCCCTCATTACTTAAAGGAAGTTGGAGGAGGGAGAGTGAGTAGTGGTCACCAATGGGCGATCAATTAAATGGAGCAAAGAGAGATTAGCTGGGAGCCAGATATTCCAGAGCAACAGCCAGAGGGAGCTGTAAGTGGGGGCTCCAAAGCCGGGAGTCTAGAAGTGCAGGCGGCAGCCTGAGTGTAGCTGTTGGAGTCTGTCCCCAACATGACAGATGGTGGCCCTGCGGATGGTGACCACAGGAATGGGGACTGACGATTTAAAGGTGGTTCTGGCAAAATGAACAAGCCTATCTGGGAACAGCCTAGTAACAAAAATGGTGACACTAAGGGATTATGAATCATCAGCACAGAAGGGAGCTAAGGTAATTAAGTAACTACTTGCAGGGGAAGGTAACATTGCTCATGAATATAATGATTCCCTGGGAAGATCTCCAGTTACTATGAAAGGGGAGGAACCTGGAAGAGTGCATGTGTGTGTGTGTGTGTGTGTGTGTGTGTGTGTGTGTGTGTGTGTTTGTGTGAGGTGCTGGAGTTCTACCCCCAGAACTATCAAAACTTGGGCATAATACTAATATTTAATTATTTGCACCCATAGTCTGCAAAGTAAATGATGGGTATATTTGCATTTTAGTAAGCCAATGACTAGAAAGGTCAAGAGAGCCAATCACAGGGATGGTATAATGCACATTTACTGACTTTCCAGATCAGCATTTGGATAGTCTACTGATTTGGGAAGACATCCTATGACATATTCAGCCCCTCCCTACAGACAATGGTGGAAGTGGTGGTGATGCCCATACATACTCCTTCCCTGCACTCCTGGTGACCAAACTATTGTGTTTGCCAAATACAAATATTCACATGCTCTGCCTGCGCCTCAAATCTTGAGATTTGGTTAGAGACATTCTCTCTTTCTGTATGGATTATGGAAAGAAGCACAGAGGTCATCTGTGGGGCTTCACTGGAATAGTCAAGAGAGGACGACGTGACTAGGAGACCTGTATGCAAGAGTCCTGCGGCCAGGGCTCAGCACAGCTCTCCGCTTCGGTTCCTACAGAGCCTTGTTCTCCAGTCTTTCTTTTGATTAAGCAGCTATTACCCATCCAAAATCACTTTTTTACATAAGTTCATCAAAGTTGTTTTATTTTGTTTGTAACAAAAAATCCAAAGAAGCAGGAATGGATAAATCTTATTTTTCAGGCGTTTGACCCATTTTAACAGGAACACAAGCTTGTACATTCTTTCTTTGTCCTTACTGATTATCTTAAAGAAAAGTCCGGCCATATCCTTGTTTGTTGAAAACAGCCCAAGCGGGAAGCAGGCAGCCTAGTTTAGTTAGTTTAGGGCAGGAGTCAGCAAACTTTTCTGTGCAGGGTCAGGGAGTAAATAGTTGAGACTTCGCCAGCCACATGGTCTATGTTGCAGCTACCAGATTCTGCCGTTGTAGTGTGAAAGTGGTCATAAACCATATGTAAATGAAGATGGCTGTGCTCCAATAAAATGTTATTTACAAAAACAGGTAGCAAGCCAGATTTGGCTTGAATTTGTCTGACCCTTGGTTTAATGGGATGAACATGGGGCCTGGAAGTAGATAGAACTGTGGGATCCTGTAAAAGTCACTGCTCAGTTGACACTGAGTTTCCTCATTTATACTTAGGAAAACCAGCACCCCATGGATTTCACTGAGGATTAAATTTAAAGAGAACACATATTTTAAAAGCAGCTTGCAGTTTGGTTTACACACACTGTGTCATGGAATGTAAGTGTATCACATGTTAGAAGCTCAATAAGTGGATATCATAATATTTTCTGAAAAAAGTCAACTTTAATGTGTGCATAGCACATGTGCACACACCTACTTACTCAAGAATTCATACAACTTCTCAAAGATTAGTGTAATATATTTTATCTGAACAGTAAGTGAGTAGGGCTATTATATTTTTGTTGACATACCCATAAAAAGTCTTCACAGCCTGGAAATACTCCCAGAGACAGTATTGCAAAATGTTGGCAGGGCAGTCTGCTGCAAGTTGTCGCTATTCTAATACTGATCTCTGAAATATATTTTAATTTGAGGGATAAGGGAAGTTGCTAGCTATTAATTTACAATGCCAATGTGATAAGGGGGAAAGATGTAAAACAGGTTCGCAAAAACTGTTGTGCAAAGAGAAACTAATTAAAAGACTAGAGCAGTTTTACCTCCAGAATTCAGCAGAGGTTTGACTGGCTATGATGGTGCCTACCATTCCAGTGGTCTGGGCAAGGCTACCTTTTGCTGATCTGAATAGCTTTCCAAAGACCTTGGGACATTAGCTCCTGCCACAGTAAAGGTGACCCTTACTGGCAGTAGTGGAAACTGAGCAGCAGCCCTGGGAAGGAGACTATCTGCCCAGTCAACACCTGTGCTGATGTTCCCTAGCAATGTGCTCTAGCATCAGGGCACTTGTCCTTCTGTATTGGCAGCTGGGTGTCAACTCTCAGTTGGGTAGGTGGTCTCTCCCAAGTATCAACCTCTGAAAAGGTCTGCCTCAACTAAATATGGACTTTATTTCTTTCATCTCCCCTTAGCTGAAACAATTAATCTGTCATTGGTTGTGAGCATCTTATTTCTTTGTTGGCTTAATAAGAGACTATCCTGTATGCTATTGGCTTATGAAAATTCCACAGTGAACCTGTGTTAAATAAATTGCTGGTGAGGATAAATTCAGTCTCTGAGCTTTAATTTGCTACAAAATAAAACATACACTATAATTTCTGCCTCCTCAAGGTCTCTGTAAATGAGTTTCTTAGATTCTTCCCAGCAAGCAAGATTCCCTCTTAGCTACTTCTATTCCTATTCTACAATCTCAAATATAGGTACTCTTTTCTGATTTTTTTTTTCTTGTGTGTGTGTGTGTGTGTGTATGTTTTATTCAAATCTTGGTGTCCACACCTTACCTTTCTTCATTTTCCTCATGACTTTTACTTTTCAAGGAAAATTCTGAGC
Source organism: Manis javanica (assembly GCF_040802235.1). NCBI lineage: Eukaryota > Metazoa > Chordata > Mammalia > Pholidota > Manidae > Manis > Manis javanica. The sequence goes on along the minus strand of NC_133167.1, from coordinate 82,132,801 downwards.
CCTCAGCACCTTCCTCCTTCTGGCCAGGCATTAACCTCCCTAGAGGACAGTGACTTGAAAGAATGTCCTATGTTTGTTGAGATGGTTCATGTCATGTCTGTGGAGGGTGTTTTGGAATGGGATTAACATTTACACTGTGAAATACGAGTAAGCGGATTGCCCTCCATAATGTGGGTGGGCCTCAACCAGTAAGTTAAAGGTCTGACCAAAACAAAAAGTTTGGCTTCCCCAGGCAAGACGGAAATATCCAGCATACTGCCCTTACACCTCACCTGTGACATCCACTCCCCTGCGTCTCCAGCCTAACAGCCCACACCTTTTCTTTTTGCAGGTTTGGGAGTTTAATACACATTTGGGTTCACATAGTGCAAGAGGGGAGGAGCACACACCGGCTCCCAGGCCCCCACCTCCACCACCAAAGAGGGCTGTGTCACTGGCTGCTGTGGCTGCCATGTGCTCCTGGTGTGGGTGACAGCTCCTTGACAGGCCTGCTCAGTATCCAGACCCACCTTGAGCTGACCTTGGAGAGCCATCATCAGCACCTCCCACCTCACAGGTCCTGGCTGCTCTTGTGTTGCCCCATGGCAGAGTTCCAACCCAGCGCCCAGCCCCAGGAACAGCTGAGCACCCAGGATGCCATTCAGTGCTCTGAGGGCCCTTACAGAACAAGTGAAGGAGGGCTGTGTCCCCAGGAGCAGGAAGGAAGTCACATGCCACAGGCAGATGCCACTGGGCATACCATAAGTCACTGGGAAGGAGTCACCAAGGACCTGCTCCCCAGGCTGTGCCCCAAATGTGTCCCAAGAGCAGGCCTATCAGATCCCAAAGGCCAGCAGACCTGCACACCTGCATTCACCAGCCTCCACTATTGCTTTATAATAAAATCCTATTATATATACTCACATCCTATTGGATCTGTTTCTCTGAAGAATCCTGACACAGTAGCTACATGTAGATTTTAATTTGTATGACAAACACGTACAATAAATACAACTGTCATCTCCTTTTGTGTGTGTGTGTGTGTGTGTATGTGTGTGTCTTTTTGGAGATGGGTACATGGAGGAACACATTGAATAAATCTTTAGTAAGTACAGCTAATAAGCTTTGAAGTTAGGAGTTGGAAATAGTCATTCTTACTCCAAATATATCATTCCCATGAGGTAGATATCATTTTTCCCATTTTAAAAATTGGAAAGTTGCAGATGAAGAGGGATAAGTAATGTGTCCCACCATCAAACAATAGCTAGAAAACTAATGCTTCTCTGATTTCTGATTTCATATTAGCTACTAGAACAGATTACTCACTGCAAAATTAAAAATGTAGTACCTGAGCAAAATACAGTAACTTTTATATGATATTAAGTAAAACACATTAGGTTCTGTGCTAATGACATGTACATGCAACACAATATGTTCATAAAGAGCATAAAAACAAAAATAAAATCTCTGTTACAAAGAGGTTTTAACTACTCTTTATTGCTCCAGTCAGGTGAACTTCAGAAGCAATTGATTCCATGGGGATGTCAGCATTGTACCCATTTCTAATCTGTTGAGATGACCTAAGTATATGTTAGGAAACAAGTCAATATTTATCAGCAAAGTTGAGGTGAAGGCAAATAATTTTCAGAAAACATTTTGCTTACAGCTTCTTAATATCCTTAGTGGAAAGATTGCCTGCCTTTTGGGTTGATCTCATTTGTGTTTGGAAACTTCATTATCTGACTTAGTGACAGGGACTGCTCAGAGAGAATAGATTTCCAAAGATCTTCCAAACGATCCAGAGGCAAGATGTGAGTGCCGTGTGTCTATACCCTGGTATGGGATGATACAATGCATTGGGTGGGTGTTACATGTCAGTTGTGTCTCGTGAGAAAAGGTAAGTTGAAGCCCTACCCCTAGTAGCTCAGAATGTGAGTTCATTCTTTACAGGTTCTTTACAGAGGCAACCAATTTAAAATGAGGCTGTTAGGGTAGGCTCCAAACCAGTGTGACTGGTATCCTTATAAAAAGTGGAAATTTGGACACACATAGAGGCAGATCAAGTCACAAGAAGAATGCCATGTCAACGTGATGGATCTGCAGGAGAAGGAACCACAGTGATTGCCAGTAAACCACCTGAAGCCAGGATGGGATCACTTACAGGCCCCTGAGGGAGCATGTCCTGCTGACATGTTGATTTCAGATTTCTATCCCCCAGAAGAGTGAGATGATAAATGTCTGCTTTTAGGTCACCCAGTTTGTGGTACTTTCTTTTAGGTCACCCAGTTTGTGGTACTTTGTTCCTGCAGCCCTGGGAAACTGATACAGTGGGCAAATATTTATTTTTGAGGACAGAGTATCAAACCATTAGTTAGACTCTCCAAGTGGTACTTGATCCAAAAAGAATGAGGAACTCTTCTCAAATGAGCAGCCTAGGAAAACACCTGTGCACATATTTAATCAGACCATTTTTATTTTTGAAAGTCTGAAGCTTCACTCAGAGTATCTGTCTGGAAGGACTAAGTTCTCTGTTTTTACAAATTACGAATAATTAGTCTTGCAGTAAATCCATTCACTAGTTATAGAAAACTGCAGGCTTCTGTAGAGAATTGCAAACATTTAACAATTAAGCCAGTTGTTTTATTTAGATTATAAAGTCAACAAATATACTCATTTTAGAAAATTAGTAAAGTACAGAAGAAATAGCAGAATTTAAAACCACTGTCAAAGCTCTTAACCACTGTTTGCATGTTTATATTTTGGATTATTTCCTTTAATGTAGGACTGGTCATTTTATTCAACAGGATTGTCCTGCTGGGGTTGATTCTCTGCAGGGAAATTGTCAGACAAGAAAAGCCTGACTCTGCATGGGGCTCCGGGCTGGGAAAGCACCAACCTTTCTGCCGGGGGAAAGATGGAGTGAACAACATGGTTCTCAAGAGATTGTGTGGATAAGAGGAAGGAAGGGATTTTAGAAGCAGGAATGAAGGAGATGGAGAGAGAAATACAAGAAAGCATTTTTGGATTTTTTTCATGGTGTGAAGGGTGTTGTCCCCCCTGAAAGGGGATCCACTGAGGTAATTAGATTAACATCTTTATTTGCTCAATAATTATTTTCACGCTGATTTCCAAAAAGATTGTTCCAAACTACATACTACGGTTGTGTAAAAACACTGTTCTCAGGCTGCCTTGATCAACACTGAGAATTACCTTATCTTGAATGTGTTACAATTTAAGATTTTTATAAAAAGGATTTTGTTGCTTGATTTGCATCTTTAATTATTGGTACTGCAGAGTCTTTTATTCTTGTTAGCCATTTTTATAACGAATGTTTATTCATCTTCGTTTTTCATTTTGCTCTCATGGTCTACAATTTTTTATTTTTTCTGTGTCACACTTTTGGAAGTACAACATATAACATGTCCATGCATCAGTCTAACCCTATAGAAACACATAAAGACAATATTAATTTCTCCCAATCCTACTCCTTGAAGTATCATTTAAATATGTATATTTTTGCTCACATCTAATATGCACACCTAAATAAACATGGCTTACCTATATTTTGTCTTTGTTATTTTGGTTACTGATTTTATTCCATGCGTTACTCTGTAGCTTGCTTTTTATACTTAATGTTTTGGGTTGAACCTACTTCTTAAGTCAATGACTACAAACATTTCTTTTCAGAGCTACATGTTATTTAATGAAATTAATATACTAAAATGTTCAAGTAACTTTTCTTTTCATAGATTGTCAAAGTATGTCTAGCTTATTTGTTCATTTTTCTGTTTGGTTTGGTCATAATGAAAAATTCTGGAAAAGGCAATTTACACCTCCTCTTGTACATATAACCTTCACTCACACATACATGCAGTCATACATACATACATATATATATATCCACATGCACTGTTGCCTTAAATTCTGGAGCAGGGATTCCTTCAAAGATCAATTCTAAATAAATGATGGGGACTCATCTCACGGAAAAGCCAATGAGTTGATGTGACAATAAAAAGCCCCAGAGGGTATACTTATTTCTGCACACAAATGGCAATGTACAAATTTGCAGAAATTTGGGAAATTTTTATGCCCACTAAAATGCATCACTAATGTCCTACAAGAAACTGTTAAAAGGTTAAATTGTCCTATTCAAAAGTGGTGTAGAGTTTGATTTCTTGTTCTGATCTTGGTATCTCATATAAAGAAGACCTTGTTTATCTTTTGAGATAATAAGTTCTAAAAGGCAAGTGGCAGGAAATAGCATAGATGGAGTATGATTTTCTTTTAGTCTGAAAATGTCTAGATTTTTGGCCTTCCTTAGAACTTTGATATACTGCAAAGTCAAATAAATAAATGAAGAGTTTATCTCTTAAAGTCAATTGCATCTCCAGTTATTTACTATTTAAATTACATTTATGGGCAAGTTTCCAAATTAGAAAAATGCACTTCTGATCAAAGGATAAAGGAAGGGCAGTATTTTGATCATGGATTTTAAATAGGTGAGTAGTTTAGACTTGAACAATCTTAAACATTGAAAGTGTCCATTGAAAGAAAATATTTTTGTGTCGCAGAGCAAAGCTAAACGGAAGGAGGCCACCTACATGGCACAGCAGAATCAATCAACCTTGAGTGCCTCAAATCCACTGTTCTTAACTAGAAGTGTGCTTCACTGTCACTGGGGATCTTATGCAAATACAAGTTGGCCAAAATTCTGATTCAGCAGGTCTGAGGTGGTACTTGACATGTATATTTTGAAAAAGCTTCTCAGATTGTTGTTATGAGCAGCTCTGGGTTTAGAACTACAGCCTAGCATATGTTTCTAAAAGTAAGTTCCTTGGATTTTCTGAATCAGAACCATGTCTGGAGCTTGTTATAAATATACAGTCTCTTATTTTTGATTCACTAAGAAAGGAATGAGGCTTGAGAACCTGAATGTTTTCCAAAGCCCCACAGGTTGTTATTCACGCTGAAGTTTTTGAAACACAGGGCCTTTACAAGCCAAGAATGGCCCTAAAAGAACTTAGTTTCATTGTTCTTGACCAAGTGCGAATGAGTTGAGATGTAGCCATAACGGCACTACCAAGTGTAAACACTGGTTGTTAAGATTTTACAACCTGATATAGTCAGTCAAAGGCAGTAGCAGATAAATTTTTAAAGAGGGCTGCTTGAACATTATTGAGCATAGGTACCAGCTTCCTAATGGGTGGCTTTTCCACTAGTGGTCCAGCTGTCCTAATGTCAAGATCATATCGGCATAGGCACTGGGCATCTTGATTAATATTCTTTTTGTTCTAAGTGAAATCAAAGCTACTGGAAACTAATCTAAGGAATTAATTTACAGTGTAGAGGAGGAATTTATCATGAGATATATTTCTCATATTGAATCTACAAGCATAGAGTAAAGTCAAACTTGAAGAAAAAATAGAAGCAGAGTTAGAAAGGTCACATGAACTACAATGTCTGCACAGCTTTACTTTAGTCTCTCTGAAGACTGGTCTTTTCTGTAAGTACATGATAGAAGACAGCCACCCTACAGTTTCCAAGTTCTGGCTGCCTGTGAAGCTGCCTCTAATTTCCAGAGTCAAATATCTGGGAGCGAGAACCAGTTTGAGTAAAACTTCCACCATTGGTCAGATGTAAATATGGGAGAAGACTAGATCAGAAATATGGCGCCTGGAGCCATTCTCAGCACTTCCCGAAGCTTGGGGTTGCTTTGTTTTTTTTCTGAATTAGGATTTAGGAAACGACAGGAAAAATGTTGACAAGATTCAAAATGGTGTGATCCAACTGAATACTTGCTTACAAATGCATACACACATAGTTACAACTTATTATAATAGAGGTGTTCTTTCAAAAGTGTCTGGCCATAAAGGATTTGCAAACCTTCTTTGCCATGTGCCTAGCAGCCTAGATAATGATATCAGGCCCTTTGTTTCTATTCCTTGTTGTGATTTTAATCGTGATTGTTTTTTGATCTAAACAAAAAAGAAGACAAATCTTTTAAATGCCCTGAAGATAGAGATTTTTGTCTTGCTCAACAAGTACAACTACTGTAATGACCAGCATATAGTATGGACTTATAGTGATTTATTAAATAATGTGGTTACAGGAGATCCCAAATTTTATCTAACTCTTCATGTCTGCTTAAGGTTTTACAAGAAAGTATCTGTAGCTGCCAGTATTGATATTATCATCATCGCTTCTTGAGGTCTGATTGGTAGTAGGTTGAATTATTCTGTGCAATGAAACCTTGAAGCTTGAATCCTTTCCCTTCTTACTTGTTGAAATGGTAGCTCCCGTGAGCCACATCGGAGTGTTCCAGCATGTTCTCTTGGACAGTCCTGGCTATTTTACAGAATTTTCAGACCTCTTCTTTCTCTTTCTTGAGGATTTCTGTTCACATTAACCTTCTACCCTATAACCACACTTCTTAGCTCTCCTAGTCTTCTAAGATAGTTAAACTTTATGATAACCTGGGGAATTTTATGAAGATACAGACTCTCTGGGGAGGTACCTGGCCATCCACATTTGAACAAGGTCCCAGCTAGTGCTGTTATTGCTGATCTGTGGAGTACTCTCTGAATAGCAAAGTTCTAAAGACCTTCCCCATGATTTAGCAGTCCTTTATCAGATTATAGAACTCTCATAATCTGTACATTTTTGATGATGATTGTCTAACAGGCTATTTTGCTAGCCAGTGTCAATCCAAGTCACTGAATTCTCATGCCTCCATCCCTCTGATTCTCTAGTGAATCACAAAATTTCTTAGTACACTGAAATACTACCCTCCCTCCCCCCAAAAAACACATTCTTTTTCTTACTTGGTGAGAAGAAACAGCTTCTGTCAAAATGTATTACTAGGAAGTCTTTGCCCTTTACTTAAAGAGCTTTCTCAATTTTCTTCGGATCTCCCTTTTAGTTACTTGGGACTTAAGGGGTTGAATGTATAGTTGTGTATAGTGTGCAGACCGTCTGACTGGCAAAGGAGCAACTCAGCAATGATGTTTGCACTCTAACCACATCACGAACTTCACAGCTGCGCAAACGGGTGACCTGTGGCATGAAGCACAGCGGAGTGGTTCTCAGCTGCACTGTTGAGGCACAGTGCATGTCAGAGAGAGGTGCTGTGATTGATCTGTTAATAACAGTAGTAAATGACACTCAGCTCTGCAAATAGTTTATTTTTAAATCTATTACAGTGGATTCTCTTTTAGGATTCTGACTATATGACGATATCTTGATAGTTCATTTACTCATTTGCTTTCTTTTTTTTATTGTTGAGAATTTTAAACAGTAGAATTTTGACTTGGACTCTGGGATCATGCACATATGATTATCATGTGTTTACCTTTCTGTTGCAGAAGATTAAATGTAAATGTTGTTCTATGTGTGCCAAGCACATTTATTTTCTCAACTAAAATTTCTGAATATTTATGCTCTGTTTGGAAAATCCAGCCTACATTTGCTTATGCATCTCAAAAGGGAAAGTCTCTTATTTGTCTCTGCAAATATACCCTTCAAACTTCTGGGGGATTATCAGAGGAAAAATTCCTATAATTTGAGCATGCTCTATCTAAACAATCATAATCTTTCTGCAGCATGCTTCCTTCTCTACTCGGTCGGATCCACATCTGACCCTGTACTTCATGTCAGGCTCTTCTCAGAGCCCAGCTCCTCCCAACAGCACCTCTCTCCTTTTTCACTTTTTTTACCACTTTGATCTCTTTATAACTGAATTCATAAAGTCCTTTTAACTAATATTGCCCAGCAGGTGCTCAAGTGTTCTCCACTTGTCGTGTGTTTGTTAATCTTATTTTTCCAAATAGATTATATAAGTACACTGAGCATCTAATCAGATAATAGATTTATCTTTATTGTTCTCTATTGTGCTTGGCTCAGAACTATACCATTCTACAAAGCTGATAGCTTGGAATCTACCTTATGAATAGCAAATGACTAGAATCTCATCTTTGGAAATAATGGAACATATAGCTTAAGTTTCAATTCAGAGATGGTGATCTAATTAGAAATGAAATTAATGCATGTGTGGTACTTTACTCAGTACCTTGTTCACAGTCTACTCAATTCAAATTAATTCCATTCTTCCCTAGTTTTTTCATTGCCTTTGGTAGGAAGTGAGATCATTCAAATCCACTGATTTTAAGAATTTCTAAAGTCATTTGTCTGACTCAAGGCAGGGCAAGGAATTCAATGTAAAAATATGGCTGCAACTTCTAGCCATTTTTTTCTGCCTACCATGAAGGTTATAGATAAGATAAAAGAGGTGTGCATTTTTTTTTTTGACAGAAACTAAAGGTCCTTTAGTCCTCCATCCCTCTTCACTGGTTTTAAATAATGCATAAAGAAGGAAATTGAAAATGAAATTCCTCAATATGTGGAAGAGTAGGTATAACTTCAATTTTAGAACTCACAATCTCAGCTGACCCCCAAGAAATAGTTTCATGATGTTACAACCCCTGAAATCTCTTTCAAAGGAAACATGATGGATGTAAATCTGGGGAGAGGAAATCTCGGGGCAAAATGCCTCCAAAACTGAAATCAGTCAAAGGGAGAAATAAAGTTTAAAACCCGTTCATTGCTTACAAACTGCAGTCCGGGGCTGTCTTTCTCCTGCTATAGCAGATGAAAGCAAAGCCTCCCCCAAACCTCTCAGGTTCAGATAAGCCCTCGGTTTCCCGGGTAATTACCCATAGATACGGAGATGAACTACTTTCCTCCACCCCTTAGGAACCCCTGTTGATATGGAGATGCACTAAAGCCAGGTGAGAGATTCTGGAAATACTGCAAATTTACCCACAGAGGGTCAAGCAAAGGGGAGAAGTCCAGTTGCTCTTAATGAAAAATGTCATACACATGACTTCTAGGATTGTCAATTACTACACCAGAGAACAATTTTGTTGGTATGTTTTATTTTGCCTTCCTCCTCCTATCTCTTCTCCCCGTCTTCCTTCCCCTCATCCTTCTCCTCCTCATTTTTAGGTTTGTTCCTATTCCTAGGTGAAAGTGACAATGGAACTCTCATGGAAGGTGATAATTGGCCCAGGGTAAAAGACCATGTGCCACCCTGTCTCTATAATGAAATGGAGCGCGGTTTACCAGAGCAGAGTTGAAGTAACTTTCGGTCATGTTCTTAGCACATAACACACTATCAGCAGAACAAAGTAGAAGTACATCTGAAATGTTTATGCAAACAACAGTCAGCAGGGTGTGTCTTTTAATTTAAGATTTAAATGTAAGTAGGGTGTACCTTTTGAGTTGGACTTGAAGTAAACCAGGCTGTCCACCAAGTGTTGCTATGGGACAATCAACTCAATTGTTTGGAAAGCTCCGGCAATCAAAATATGCACTTTCAACAAAGCCTACATTTTGGTCACTGCAGAGTTTGTTTTCTAGAAGGCAGAATATTTCTTTTAAGTTGAAGTTTGTGTGTCTGTATAAAGGGATTTTCATTCTTAAACTAACACTATTTAAGTTCACAAAAGTCGTCTTAGTGGGTAGGGATGGCTAGAGTTGAGATGGACTCCCAGGGACAGCAGATTGAGTGTACTTTCTTTTACAAAAGAATCCTTTACTTCTAACGTATCTGCCAAAAATATACAAATGTCTTACTTTGTGATTAAGTCTTTAGCACAATGAATTTTTAGATGGCTCTTCTTTTGTTTGTTTTCTAAAAATTCATGTGTGAGCAGAATGTTGAACCTTGTATGAATGGAAGGTTAATTTTATATTAATTTTGTGGCTTAGATATCCTTAATAGAATGTGTGAAATTGTGTGTATTTGTGTATGTGTGTGTTCACACATGCATACCCTTCTATTTAACTCAATATAACAAAAATGCTCTGGGAGTTGTAATGGAGTCATCCCTCTCCAAACACTGGATCTCCTTGTACACAGTCCTTATATATGAATTCAGGTTTTTATATCTGGATTCACTTGGTATGATCATCAGAAAACCTAAGAATTTTGGTTGTAACATAGAAATCATTCTTACTGAAAGTATTTAGAAAAGAAGAAAAACAGAAAGTACACAGTAGTATGAACAGTAAGTGGAAGCAAATTTTGAGGCAGGTTGAGAGTGTTTTCCAAAGTTACTGTGGGAGGAATTCAAAGTTGAGTGTGGCCTAAAACCTAACTCCAGTGTTTGTGAGGGAAGAGGATGGGACGATTTTAATAAGGTCTTGGAGATCACAGTGGACTAAGCTACTCAGTTTCCAAGTCAACAAACCAAAAGGAATGAACAGCTGGAGGGAAGTAGGTGAGGAAGGTTGTCAAATATTCCCAAGCCAATCTCTGTTCAATTTGCTTACTATACATTATGCCCTTCAGTTCTTTCCTTAGTTTAAAAAGTAGGCATTAACTCTGTCTTACAGATGAAAAAAGAAAATTGGGTTTAATAAAAATTAAATGCAAACTTTAAATGACGTATTTGTATATTTAGGTATGACAAGAAAGAAAAAAAATATAGAAATGAAATACCAAGTTTCAGTCTTGAGAACAGGAGAATATTGAGCAGCGCACACACACACACACACACACACACACACACACACACACATTGAGAACTTCCTTGTATTTTAAGATCAATTTGCTCTTTGACTCAGGGCTTACCAAATTGAGTTGACCATCAGACATTGATTGGTTATAATTATCTCTTTATTATGGTATTAAAGAGCCACTTTGGGTCTTAGGGAATAAGATAAATTATTTTAATATGTGATAACTGAAAAAAAATTCTTAAATCACTAGCCCTCACTAATCACTAAGATACTAGCTTACATCTTTTTTCTTATAAAGAGTTTTGTTTACTCTATTTTCCTAACCTATAGTGAAAGATTTTATGAGGTAGGAAGATGAATGTACCTTGGCATACATTTTCCCTTTCATCTACACACAAAATTGGAGAAATGGAGATATAAGTCAAAATGATATATATAATAATACATGGAGTTCTTATATCTGTACATTCAAAGCTCTTTATATATATTAACTTATTTACTACTTATAACATCTTATGAGGTAGGTATTATTAATACCCTAGTTTTTCAGATGAGAGATTAAGGCAAATGAGTTTGAGCGTTTTGCCAAAGGTCATAGAGCTGGTAAGTAGCAGAGTTGTTTCAAACCTCAGTAATGTGACGCCAGAATCTGGGCTTTTGTAATGTTACATCATGCGACCCCTCTAAATACATAATGATCCTTGCCTCACCAAATCCTCAATGGCCAAGGATGTTTTTTATATTAACATATCTTTTTTTATTCATATAAAAATGAAAATGAGAGAATTCTCAACAGATGAGAGATAGTAAAGTACTGTAGTTTGTAGTCATATAGTCTGGAAGGGAAAAAATATATTTCCTACCCTTCACTCTATTATGCTACCACTCAAAATGACCAAATTCTTCTTCAGTCTGTTATTTCATCACTTATAATGTTTAATCATTTATATGGCTTTAGAAAATAGCAATCAACTGATCTGTAAGAATTTTTTTTAACACTTCCTATTTTGAAGTTATAACTTTATATATGGATATAAAGACAAATTAGGACAGAAAACAGCCTAATGGTTTTGTTGCCCTAATTTTATATTAGCATTACTACATAAAAGTGTATTAATAATAATAAATCTAGACCTGGAATTAATGTTACTGTAAGTTGGTTACAGACAAGACCAAAGTGTAAAAAATAAAATTCAAAACCATAAAACATTGAAAATAATTGTATGCTTTACTGTAGAAGTCAAAGGCAATGTATTTTCCCAGGGTTAAAAAACAAGGAAATAAAAATATGGACTTCTTAGAAGCAAAATAAACTACATGGTAAATAAATTGGGCAAAGACTAGGCTTCAATGAGAGGATAGAAAAAAGTGATTACATGATTATCTCATCTCTTATGTATAGTTCATTCAAGGAGATGGTCAAAATTAAACAAATAGAACATTTTTTAGTTGATCAATAGGAAATACCTCATGAGATCAAGAAAGGTTGAGTGATGCAAGGATCACAATTTTCAACAAACCAGCCAAACACAACCACCCAACTATGCAATTTTAAATTAGAAACTCATCAATCATATGTCAGTATAATACTAAGTTTCATGTTAGAATTGCCAGTTACTGTAGAAGCCTTTTTATTTTTAAAAAGTATTATTTTTAACATCACTGTATTCACCCAGTTTTACTCTCCAGCAAACATTTTATTCGTGTTATTTATCAGATAGTTGTATCTTTATTTATCTCACCGATTACTAAGAACCATTGCTAGTAAAATACCTTATACAGTTAACCCTATTCTGGGAGACAGAAACCTGACCCATCTGAATTAGAAGGAGCCAACACTGAAACCAAGGGCCCTTTTCATGGAACATAAAACCAGCAATCTTGGCAAAATGTGATGGCTTTCTATCCTGTACACATTGGAGGCCCCAGTAAAATTCCTTTGAAAATTATTGAATAGATCAGGTTCAGAACTAGAGTGAACAGCCATCTCCATTTGCTTGATACTGAGAAGTTTCCCAGGGCAGGGTACTTCAGTACTAAAACTGAGAAAATCTCATGCTAATAGGGATGGGTAGTCACCCTATGAACAGTACACTTAAGTTTGTCCACCAACCTTGTGTCTTGTCAAAGCACTAATGTTATCTGCCCCTGTAATGGGTTCTGGCATACAGCTTATATTCTTCTGTACTCAAGATCCACAATTCCTTTCTAATTCCTTCAGGATTGTTCAGACAGTAGGGTTTGCCATCATAAGGAGTTAAGGAGCAAGGAAGGGATTCTATGTGTTCATGGACTTGATCAGGTAGAAGTGGGGACAGAAGAAAGAGGGGGGTGTAAATGATCAACATTTGGCAGAAAAGCAGCATCAACTGATAGGTGTTTTCACACCTGCTGGATCCTTGAAAGCATCTTTTAGGATGTGAGAACTGACAACAAGGTAGTAGAGTCAGAGCACGTATTATCACAGCCTCTAATATTGTTAAAAGCTCATCTCCATGATTAACAGAATTTTAGAAATGCCCAAGGATCAAGACCTGAATCAAAGTAAGGCCAATTATCTGATGTGTCACATGGTGTAAATGTGGTTTGGTGACCCCTCTGAGGAAGGAATACAATCAAGTATTTCATCTCAGCTGAGTAACTGCTCATACTCTTGAGTCGCAATTATTGAATGGCAATAAATGTCAGATTAAGAATCTGGTTTCTCAAACTTTATGAATTTATCTTTCTCAAGGTAAATGATTCTGTTATCACCATGGAGTCCAATAAATTGAATTCCATGATGTGCTAATATTTTCTGTTGATATCCATCCATTAGCATAAAATGAAATACAATTATCCAAAAGTCATCATGTTCGATTCCCAAACCAAGACCTAGACACCACTACAAACGGGAGGTGGGCACATTCCCCAAAATGGCCGTTGCTCATTGTGAGTGACCACATTAAGATGCTTCATATTTATTTCAAAGTTAATGCTTGTACCTCAAAGAAAGTGAAAACAGAGCTAAATACTCCCATAGCAGCTTAGGGAAAGCTGATCCTTACAGAGTTTCATAGGCAAGCTTAATAAAAATTACTCTATTACTCCATGTCCCTGTAATAGCAGAAAATATTTCTTCCATGGGATGGTTGTAAAATGGTACTATGAGCATTTTTGAGGTTGGGATTCTGATGTTCTAGGAAATGAAGTTACATTCAAGATTACTTGTTTCTGCAGAGTGACTAAAAATCATGTCACTTGAATACATAAATGGTGTCACTTATTATGTAGTATATATTTACATTTGGTCTTCTCTGTTACCAACTTACAGTAACCTCAGTTCCACATACAGATTTGTTATTATTAATGTACTATGTGAAAGTACTGACTATAAAATTAAATGGGTCATTACTAGGAGTATTTGGCAGCCTTTTGCTAAATTCAAAAAGACCACATGGCAATACACTTCCTGCTAGACAGCTGTCCCCATAAAAAAATCTGCTCTCACAAGAGGCATCCTTGTTGACCAGCTGAATGACCCACTTGTATCTGGGCAGAAACCCATTCATTCTGGACTGGTACATTGTTAGAATGCAAGAGACAAAATGTTCTTTCTACCCATACTTTACAAATAATAAGACAATAAATATAAAAATTGGACTGCATTTGTTCATATTTGACACTCTTCATCATTGATACAATAAAAACACAAATAAAAAACCAGTTGCCAATATTCCTTCGAATATTTTACATCATAGCTTGTATTGTTCTAATTTATTTCTCCATGAAAATGATGTGGCAAGAGGTTTGCTCTTGCCAGTTTCTTTGTGAAAATACCAAAGATGTAGGGAATCAGCTTCTATTACTGTGGATTAGTTCTCTTTCCTACAGAATCTACGAGTTTTTTTTTGCTCACAAAGTAAATTAACATGTATTAGAACTGATAAAAAACAAATGGTTAAAAAGTAGAACTGTCATCTTCATTTTCTGTGGAAACAGGAAATGGACACTTCAGAAAAGAGAGAGGAGGCTAAAAGAGTCACTGTCAGAATCCCTCACTCTCCTGGAGCACCTGTGCAGCCTGCCCTTGCAGATCGAGCAAAGTGTTCTTGATTCAGAGAGTTGCAGCAGTCCTGCTCAATAATGTCTCTTAACAGTAAAGTCAAATGTGAAAAATATCTATATTATTTTTCAGGAACAATCCATTAGTCTATTGCCTTTTATAAATTTTTATTTTACACACCGGGTCCTTTTCCTAAGCATACGATGTTACCTCAGTTCAAAGTCCTAGATGAGGAAAAATAAATATCACAATGCAGTTTAGTTAAAAGATAGTAAATGACATTGACCTAATATCAAACAACAATTCCATTAGTCATTAGAAATTGACACTTATATGTTATTTTTCCTGGTTGCCTAGTCTTCACATGCATTAAATGAATTTATGCTTCTACATAGAGTTAATAATGGTAATCAGAATATGTGCCAAATGCCTAGCATAGTGCTTAGCTCAATAAATACTTTTTTCTCCATTTTGGCACCTCACAGTTCTAACAATACAGGAAGTTTCTTTTCCTTCTTAACTTAATGAACATGTTGAATATACCTACTTCTTAAGTATGTTTTATCTGATTATCCAAGCAAGTAAATTGTTTTTGTTTTTATAAATGCCTATACACATCTATCCAGACAGATTCAAAATATGTTTCTCATAGCCTGTCCTATATTGCAGTTTTGGAGATCTCCTCTCAACATAGTGACCTCTAAAATAGAGCACAAGAACAGTGGTTTATATTTTTGCATTAAAAAATACTCAGTCAGTTGGCAAAACTGGACAGCTACATGTAAGAGAATGAAACTGGATCACTGTCTAACTCCATACACAAAAGTAAATTCGAAATGGATCAAAGACCTGAATGTAAGCCATAAAACCATAAAACTCTTAGCAAAAAACATAGGCAAAAATCTCTTGGACATAAACATGAGTGACTTCTTCATGAACATATCTTCCCGGGCAAGGGAGACAAAAGCAAAAATAAACAAGTGGGACTATATTAAGCTAAAAAGCTTCTGTACAGCAAAGGACACCATCAATAGAACAAAAAGACATCCTACAGTATGGGAGAATATATTCATAAATGAAAGATCTGATAAAGGGTTGACATACAAAATATATAAAGAGCTCATGCACCTTAACAAACAAAAACCAAACAATCCAATTAAAAAATGGGCAGAGTTGCTGAACAGACAGTTCTCCAAAGAAGAAATTCAGATGGCAACAGACTCATGAAAAAATGCTCCACATCGCTAGTCATCAGAGAAATGCAAATCAAAACCACAATGAGGTATCACCTCACACCAGTAAGGATCACCACCATCCAAAAGACAAACAACAACAAATGTTGATGAGGCTGTGGAGAAAGGGGAACCCTCCTACGCTGCTGTTGGGAATGTAAATTAGTTCAACCATTGTGGGAAGGAGAATGGAGGTTCCTCAAAAAGCTCAAAATAGAAATACCATTTGCCCCAGGAATCCCACTTCTAGGAATTTACCCTAAGAATGCAGCAGCCCAGTTTGAAAAAGACAGATGCACACCTACGGTTATCGCAGCACTATTTACAATAGCCAAGAAATGTAAGCAACCTAAGTGTCCATCAGTAGATGAATGGATAAAGAAGATGTGGTACATATACACAATGGAATATTATTCAGACATAAGAAGAAAACAAATCCTACCATTTGCTACAACATGAATGGAGCTAGAGGGTTTTATGCTCAGTGAAATAAGCCAGGCAGAGAAAGACAAGTACCAAATGATTTCACTCATCTGTGGAGTATAAAAACAGAAAAAACTGAAGGAACAAAACAGCAGCAGACTCACATAACCCAAGAAAGGACTAACAGTTATCAAAGGGAAAGGGACTGGGGAGGATGGGTTGGAAGGGAGGGAGAAGGGGGAGGAAGAAGAAAGGGGGCCTTAGGATTAGCATGTATAATCTGGGGGGGGGGGCATGGGGATGGCTGTGCAACACAGAGAAGACAAGTAGTGATTTTACAGCATCTCACTACACTGATGGACAGTGACTAATGGGGTATGTGGGGGGGACTTGGTGAAGGGGGAAGTCTAGTAAACATAATGTTCCTCATGTAATTGTAGATTCATGATACTAAAATAAAAAAAAAAGTTAAAAAAAAATCCTCACTCAGCCTTTATCTCACATGAAGTTGGTTGTCTTTAGTTGTAAAACGTTTGTTGAATGAGTAGCAGACCACCATCAATGGATGGCTCTTAGCTTTGGAACAAGGCATAGGAAGGAATAGATGTGGATGTTTTCACATGCTGTTTTATACCTCCAAAATAATATAATAATGATGCTTTATGAAATGTAAACTTTAAAAAATCTAAAAGTAATTATAAGAAAACACCCACATATTTAAACAAAGGATTGTAGGGGATCCTAGAACACTGCTTAAATTGAATGGGTGGCAAAGAAAAGATTAAAGGTGACCCAAATGAAATGCTAAAGGAAAAGAGTTCAGAGAAAAGATAAATGAATACCTTTGGAGTGGGAAAGGTGTTGTAGAATGGGGTTTTACTTTTCTCCCTTTTTTGGTATATACAAATATGCCAAATAGAGGACGAAGCAATCACGAACACACTTTTCCAAGTGAAAAGGAGGCAAGATAAAGGGAAAGGGAGAAATCGCCCAGATCTGAGTAGAGATGGCTTGTTTTTTAATGTTCTTGCAGCCATGTCTCAGAAGAACACTTTCTCAACAGGAGCTCAGCTTTGTGTGTTTTTTGAGCAAGTTTTTTAGCAAGTTGCATTTTGTCAGGCCCTAAGGATCACTGTAATGAAGTAACTTTCTTAGTCTGGTGTGAGGTTTCTTGAGGTCTTCATGGAAAACTCAATACATTTAAATAAGTAAATAGAGCTTAGAGTGAGAATCACAAATGTTAGCTGCTTTCCTGGGACTGCATCCTAACTGGAATGCATCCTTCCACGTGTATCTGGAGTTCATGTTTCAGTAGTTCTCCTTAGAGCCTTTCCAGGGCACTGTGGTTCTGATACCAGCAAGGGTGGAATGTGCAGTAAATCTGATTGTCTCTATAAACCACCTTTACCTTGCACAAATCGTTGCACTGGACTGGGAGACTGCCATGTAAATAAAGGGACGAAAAGAACCAGTTACCCAGAGAGTCCATGCAGTCCCACCAGCCTTATAGAAGAGCTCCTGTTTCCCTCTCTACAGGACATTTTGCGATGGCCTTAAACACATTGACTAAAATTTTGCCTTTCTTTTGGGAGAATTTGCAAAACCATCAACAGAAACCAAAATGTGACTACAATTTATCTGAATTTTTCTTTTCATTCTTTCTCCATCCTTTACTCCCATCCTCCTAGCTCCCTGTGATTTTTCTATGTGCTTTTGTTTTGAATCAGGTAACTTAAACATTTTACCAGATTTTACAAAAAGCAGCACGTTACTTCTTCATTTGGTGGACTTTGCCAACTATTAGAACAGCATAGAATTTAAGCCTCTTTACTTAAAATTGATCTTTAGATACATTGTCCTTTTCTGTTTGTATCTAGGCACACATTTTGCAATATCAGTGTTTTTACTCTGAATATGTCCTTGTATATTAATCACATCTACTCCCTAACAGGCTCAGGTATCTAATACAAATATAAGTTGCAAGTGTTTACCCAGGTGCTGAAGATATCTGTCATTCTGTTTTCCATCTCTATAACACAGTATTTGGGGAAGACAGCTCTATTTCCAATGTTAAAACTGTTATACAGTTTTCTGCGTAATATTGGGGTCCTTGAATAAATATACAATATACAGACCTAGAGTTTTCTTTTTTCAATTCAATAAGATATTTGATAGTTACTGAATAGACTTTTTGAAAGGTTATTTTTAATCTCAATTACTTTTTTAAAGTGTGTCGTGTGTGTGTGTATGTGTGGTGGAATAAAAAACTGAGTTCAAATATTATCTCTACAAATTAATGGCCATGATTTGAAAAATATATTTGCTAAAAATTTTAAATCCTAAATATAAATATGAAAAAACAGCTCATCCTCCCTTTTAAAATTGACATGAGCATATGAGATTTTATATATATAAATATATACACTAATTTTGTAAATCTCTTCTAAGGCTTTCAGTAGTAATCTATAACTGTAGTTAGATACCTACTTAACTTACATTCATATTCACTTTTTTCTAGGAGAGGGTATTTGTCAAGGTTTGTCATACTTGTCCACAAATGGCCAAATCTATCTTTTGCAATTGCTGAAAGCATCATTACCTAAAAGGAATCACTCTTTACCCCTCATAAATAATACAAGACAGTTGGTAGAGCGTATTTTTAATTATCCTTCCTCACTGTCCATGTTACTGTTCTCTAATATCTTAGCTCTATCTTCTTTAAATACCTCTGGAATTAATCATTGTTGGCATTTTCACATTACTTTAGTGTTAATGCCTATTTTGATTTATGTACATTTATCAGTTCACTTGATTATATCAAACTCCTTCATTGTGCCTCAAATTTCTTCTATTGAAGAATCTCCTTTAGTATTGATTCACTGTCTATGAGTTATAAATTTTGATTTTTGTTTGTCCAATAATGTCTTTATTTTACTTTCATTCCTTATTTCTATTGGAGGACTTCTGGTGACAATTTAATGTATTTCATGGTAGATCCAAGATTGAAGCAAAGGTGGGGGACAAGGCTAAAGACCAGGATGTAGGTATTATATATTCTGGCAGATAAATAGGAAGTAACATGATTAAAAAAGAGTGGTCAAAGAGAAAGGGCAAAATAAAAGAAGAAATTCATCAGTTGCTGTGTAGGTAATAGATGCTGTTAGTGGAAATTTTATTTAAATAACAAATCCAAATACTAGAAGTCTAAGGAAGGCAAGGGAGATATAACACATTATAAAATGCATTATTAAAACATCTGATAATATATTCTTAAACAATGAAATTTCTTCCAGTAACAATTTTGTAAAGCACAAGTAGAGTGTGCTCTTTGGTCAATAGACAATTATGTTTTAATTTCTTTTCCCTGAAATATTTATCAGGTCAGTCTTTCAAACACACATTCTTCAACAAGGTTGTATGCTGCTGATGGGACACTATGTGCTTTTTACTTTCCCCAACGTCATTAGCAACTAGCATAAAACTGAATCTTTGGAAAGTGCTTGATACAAAATATAAAACTGGTAAGTATTGATCAGAGTCTGGTGAATTCATAAGACTGAGAACAACGCAGAATGTGACTGTCCTGTGCAGCAATAGTAATTAATCATGTGGACTTTTTCTTTTAGGCTCTTGATATTAGCTATGACCTTCAATTACCTTGACTTACATAATCTAATTAGCCCAATGCTAATGTCTATAAAAGAGACCATCAGCAACTAACAGACACAGGATATATAGCCACAGTTCCTGGCTCAATACCAGACTATCTTGGACTTTTGTATACCCATACTTGTTGCAAAGATTGAAATGATCATGTGACAGAACATCCACTTAGGGCAGGTCTAAGGTCAGGTTGGTTCAAATCATTGAATTGTTGGTTCATTGGTTCTGTCTACTTCTATTTTCTGAAGGAGTATACCATAGTGTTCATTGCTTGTCTCAGAGTTTATGGAAAGTGTAGACACTGGACAGCAAAATGAAACTCATCCCTTACCTGGGATATATATTTCCTAACTTAAAAATGTAAGTAATTCAACATAAATAACAGTAATCGACATAAACAGTGCAAACAAATAAACAACATTAACACTAGAAAATTCAACATAAACAGCACTAAACATAACAGTTAATGCTGACTGAGCACCTTGTACGGGCAGATGCTACTTTAAATGTGCTACATGAAGTGACTCATTTAATTCTTTCAATTATAGGATCTGTGTGCCATTGTTTTGCATAATTCTACATTTTCTCAAAGTTTCCTGATTTTCAAGTGGCCATATAATTTGGGAGTTGGTCAATCTAAGGTCAGTTCATGCTTTTAAGCATACTTTACTGCTTACTCCTACTCCATGATCTTCCTGTGTAAACATTTATTTTTAGTGAGAGAGAACCATAAAGAGGAGTTACTCATTCTTCCACATCACTAATTGGTGTGAATTTTTACACTTTTTACTTTCTTTTCACTAAGGAATATTCAGCACCTTGATGGGGGTGGGGAACAGCATGAGAGAGAATTGAACTGTTGAATGTGTCATTGTACTTGGAAATGAACTTCTGCTGTCATTCCTGTGATCAAATCAAATGAGAAAATTTCACTTTAAACTTCCTGAGACAAACTGCACTTTTCAACCTGCTTGCTGTGCTGTTATGGGTTCCTGGAAGAAATCACAGAATTACAGTAGCAATTGTTAAGAGGAGCTCCTTACAAAGTATCACAGATGATTTATACTTTCCACATTTGGAAGAATAACTCCATTCTTCATTGAAACTTTTGAGGAAGTCCTTGAGCAATTTTGAACTCAATCCTGCAGACATGAGAGGCTAATTAAACATTCAAAATGTGGGTCCTTCTTCTGAACACCCTTGTGGGCCATCTGTGATAAACAGTATCTTGTGGCTGCCACAAGGGCATAGCCACGTGGCAGTGATGCGTTTATTCACAATTCCTCTCCCCTCTCTGCTAGATGCACCTGAGGCCTAATTTTTAGTTTTTCATTTCTGGGCCTTCTTGGAGCAGACACTGGCAGTTGAGCCAGAATGTATAGGGTTTAATGATGCTCAGAATTGCTTCATGGCCAACAGCCAGAGAAAATAATCCTTGACCTGGATACACTGATCATACTGGACTTCTGAATGGGAAAAAAAGAGAATATTGATTTTTAACATATCCTTCTACTTTACACCCAAATCTCATATATTGTCAGTTTGAAAATAACAGCTGTTAGTTGATATTTATACATCCCATTATGAGGTATATAATAACATATTTGGGAGATATTGGAAGTTTTAAGCACTTTTTTTTTTTTACACACTTAAGAACTAATGTGAATGTACAGCCTGAGGCTAACAGGGGAACAATGGTATTTGAAGATGGATCTAATTATTAATAAAAAGGAATGTTCAAGGAAGATTATTATTACTTGATCTGTGGTTTGTCTTAAAATTAAATTAATTAGTAAAGGTTTTTTGTTTAATTTTAGAAAGAGTGTTATAACTACTTGAGGCTAGAGGCTATATTCTGACACTTCTAAAAGTATGTATGGATTGCATAGATACAGACCACAGATTTGATGTTATAAGGAATTGGTAATAAATAAGATTATATATGAGAACACTAGATTTCAAACCTATTTTAGATGCTGCAGCACATAAAAGTCCTAGTCTTCCTTCTTGAAAACAGTACAACGCGGATATTTCACACCTAATTTTATCTTGTGAATAAGGAAATATTTTGCTTACAGATAATTCTAAATGCATGATAAATGCATAGCCATAAACTCACATCTTAACAAAAATATAAATTGTTAAAGAAGGCATGATAGGCAATAAAGTATTTTTTACTTTAGAAAGTAAATAAGGACCAAATGGTGGGAGGACAAAAAAGTAAAAGTGGTAATTAGATTTTCAATTACTATAAGAAAAACTCCCAAATGTACAATGGGCATCATTCAGATGTACATTCCGGGCCCTTACATGTGTTAAAGTAACTGAAAGGTAAGGTCTGTCAGTAAAAAAATTTCCCCACCTAGACAATTGCCCTGGCAGAATCTGTCTGATGTAACTATTTTGGAAGTCTGGAGTCAGCTGAAAGCTTGCAACTTCCAAGGAAAGGCTTATATGGTAAACTGAGGTTAATTTCAATTTCAGCTTTTGGTTTTAAGTGGCTTCCCATGGCAGAAAGCCATGTATGTGGCTTTCACACAGCTTGCTGTAGCCAGAGTGTGCAAAAAGGACCTGTTCTCTAAAGATAGAGGATCTGTGCCCTGATTGCTGATTATTGCTTCTGATCATAGAGGTGCGGATAGAGGTGGACAGCTCCGCTGTCACAAGTTCCTTCCCCTCAGGATGAAGTGACTTCCAGGGGAATTTAAAAGCAAGTGACTTTCTCCCTCCTACATTCCTTTCCTTCTCCCCTATTTGGGAGCCAGACATTAAAAAGTTGGACATTCAAATCAAATACATATACAGGGGAAATTATAAGTCACTGTGATGAAGCAGGGAAAGGCACAGGCTCAGAAAAGATTTAAGATGTTAAGTTTAAATCTCAGGCCTCTCCTTGGCATGGATACAAACTACAACAATCAAAAGCAAAGCAAAACAAAACTAAAAACAAACAAACCAACAGCAAATCCTGACAAAGGGAGAGAATCTAATTATCAGAGTTACCACATTATGATTCAAATGTTTAGTTATCAACCAAAAAAATACAGAAAGTAAAACCCACAAGGCATACAAAGAAACAGAAGAGTATGGCCTATTCAAACAAAAAAAAAAAAAACCCAGCAGAAGCAGAAACTACCCCTGAGAAAGACGAGGCGCAGATTCTTTCAGGAGTCTCTGGACCCGTTTGCAGTGTGGTAGTGATGGTGGAGTTCCCCAACACTCAACACCAAGCACTGCTTGGACACCAGCAGGCTATTTGAGAATTCAACTCAGTTCTGATACCATCTACCTGGAGACAGCATCAGATTCCACAGGTTAACTGTACAAGACTATCTCTTCCCCTGCCCTTCAACAATTTAGGTGCCAGTTTCCTACACCCAGGCTATTTCCTACACTTCTGACTGGTTGGGACGAGTTTGGTCTGACCTGGATAGGCAAGAAGTTCTCTCCCTGCAAAGCCTTTGTTGTCTTCACATGGGACCCCTACCTGGGCAGAGTCTGAGCAGTTTTTCCTTGAACTTTATCTTCCCCTTCCCCTGCTACCCCTCTTATCTTTCTACCTAACATAAATAAAGATGTAATTTTGTGACATCAAGAACTGAAAGCAGTGGAGACAGAGCTGTAAAGAGCAGAATTTTTGTATGCTATTGAAATTAAACTGATACAATTCAAATTAGAATGTTATAACTTTAGAAGATTCAATGTAGTCCCCATGGTAACAACAAATAAAATAACTATAAAATATACACAAAAGACAACGAGAAGGAAATTAAAAAGATCAAATAAATATAAAAGAAAACAGTAATACTGGAAATGAGAGACAAAAAACCCATAAGGCACATAGAAAACAGAGCAAAATGACAGATGTGAGTCCTCCTTATCAATAATTACTTTAAATGCAAATGAATAAAATCAATCAGTATAGAAATGGACATAATGGATAAAAAAACACATGATCCAATCATGTGCTCTCTATAAGTGACTCACTTTAGATACAAAGATACAAACAGATTGAAAGTGAATGGATGGGTAAAAAACATTCCATGCAAATAGCAACCAAAAGAGAGCAGTCTAAACTAATAGACAAAATAGACTTTAAATAAAAAAATGTTTACAAGAGACAAAGGACATTATGTGTTAATAAAAGATAAAACAAAATAAGAAGATATAACAATTACAAACATTTATGCATCTAGTAACAGACCACCAAAACATATGAAGTAAAAATTGACAGAATTGAAGGGAGAAATAGTTCTACAATAACAGTCAGAGACTTCAATAATCCAGTCTCAATAATGGATAGAACAACTTGATGGAAGATAAGTAAGCAAAGAGAGGACCTGAGTAACACAATAAACCAAGCAGATCTAACAGACAGATACAGAACACTCTACCCAACAACACTATATTCTCCTCAGGTGCACACAGGACATTTTCCAGGATAGACCATACATTAGGCCACAAAATAAGTGTCAACTTAAAAAAAAATTAAGATATCATACAAAGCATCTTCTTTGACCACACAGGGTGTGTCCTCCTCTGAGCTCCTTTGGGGTAAGGGCCACTTCATAATAATTGGACTTATGTCATATGGCACTCAGCATCTCAGTAAAACATGTTGTTTTGAAAATGATAAGGCCTAGGAAAAAAGAAATTTAAGCGAAGGAAATCTGTTGGCCAGCTTTTTACCTACATTCTGGACCAAATTCCACTGGTGTCTCAGCAAGGACTGTTTGAGCTCATTTGTGCCACAAGTGTGTGGCAAAGCACTCTCTGTGGGTCCCATGCAGAAGATGATGGGCAAAGCCAAAATTCTAACTATGAGGTCACTTAGGAGGAAGGATACACTCTCAAGTATCTGTGATACAAGTCACTGAATGAAAACTTCCTGAGTGGTCCCAAAGGCAATAGGCCTATAAACAGAATGTCATTACTAACATGTTACCAATCTGCTGGGAATGGTGCTACACGATGTACTTGAAATTCAAACAGGAGACATTTTTCATCCTGCAGAAAAAGCACCAGAGAATTTTGCACACACTGTTTTCACTTGAAATTTCTTTAGGTTTTCAGATAGCTCTAGGCCATGTTAGTCAAAATTAAAAAATGCACTGAAGTTTTGCATACATGAGAACCACAGGCTGTTAAGGACATTTGTGTCTTGCAGACTTTACTTATCCAGGAAATGAACTACCAGAATATGTAATGAGACTAGAAGTTATATTTTGGAACTCATTATATGTGTGACTGTCCCTTTTGGAAACCACATTCTCTTTTAGTACAGGCAGAAAAATATGCAAGTTCATATATATTTCATGAATATTTCAATTCAATTAGCCCAAATACTTGGTAAATACAAGTAACTCAAAACTCTCTCTTATAGGAAACAGAGTCAAATCTAACCATAGGCATAAGGCAAGAATGTCAAGGCATTCTGTTGGCTAAGAATGTCAAGTTAAAGTATATAATGACTGTTAACACTAGTCAGACATCGTCTAACATTTGATGGGCACCTGTTAGGTGCCAGCCACAGTAAGCAAGTTTTGAAGAATCAGTTTTGCCCTCAGCCCAAAATCTGCAGTAGGAGATCACCATAATCTATTTACATGTGTTCAAAATAAATGGTGCATTTTCTGTTATTTTATATTAATTTTTGTAAATTTTAATTCAAATGATATCTCTTGTGGTAATTCAAAACTTCTTACATCTAATCAAATCATCAATCTTATAAATTACACCTACCAAAAACTTATGCAAAATATACTTAATAATACAACTTTAGAAATCCTACCACTGAAGTAAGATTTGATACTTATGGTAACCACTACCTTTCAACATTGTACTGGAATCCTACCAATGCACTGAGACTAGAAAAAAAGAAACAAGTAATATAAATATTGGGAATAAAGAGGTATCTTTAAGAAAAACGTTTTTGCAGACAACTGCTGGGTGCCACATCAATACTGGCACAAGAAAAAGAATTCTACCACATTGTTTATAAATAGTATATAAAATAGAAATGTTGATGATAATGCTAAATGATGACTAACACTATGTGATTACTATATATCAGGCACTAAGGTAAATGCTTTTCTGGGTTGTTCAATGTAATCCTCACAACACATTCCAAAGAAGTTTTTTCTTGCCATTGTCACTTTACAGAAGAACTGAGTTTTTGAGATGTTAAATACATACTGATTCACTGCTAGTCTGTAGCATAAACACACTCAAATTCAATTGTGTGACATTAATAGTCCATAAACTTGGTCCTTGTGTTTGCTGTATTTCTTCCCCTGAAAGCTTTGATTTTCTTTATCTGTAAAACCCCATCAACCAACAGTGCAATTGGTAAGCCCAGCACTTATCCTGCTCTGATTGTCAGTTAAAATACAAGAGCAGCATTTTTGCATGTTTTAGAGAGATTCTTTACCAGAAACACAACTATCGCTCTCGTGTCTGTCCATGCAAGTATTTGGCTTTAGACACCCCTTTTCCTTGGAACAGAATTACCTGTTTAAAATCAAGACTGAAAACAAATAGACTTAAATTTCAAATATGATTAAAAGGAAAACTTTCTTCTAAACAGATGAAGTACAGAGTTTCTCCTCTAATAATTTATTGAACATCTACCGCCACTCAAAATTGTTTTCTAATGGCCACAGGCTATACAAAACCATTTCTAATGGACCATTAACTTTATAAAATTTTAGTCTGCATGCTTTCCCAAAAGAAATAATTTAATTAACCATCCTTTACTTGTTCCATGAAACTCTTCTTAGATAATCGTATTCACACATATTGTTTTAGCTTCTCGCATTGAAGTTAAACCTTAGATCCATACCTCAAATCCAGTCCTCTTTCTAAAACTCTGTATCAGTATATCCAACTACTCGGGGACTTCTTCAACCTAGGCTACTTAAACATTGTATCTAAAATTAAACACAACCTCTTCCTCTTCACTCATCTCACCTCACTCTTTACTAATTTATTGTATCTACATTGTGATAATATTCAGTATTTATTATTTATTAACCATCTGTTCTTCACAAGAGGACAAATTGGATGACTTGCTTTTAGAACTTTAAAACTGCATATTCGATCAATTTTGAGGCTATTTAATTAGCAGCAGCAACTATGTACTGTAATAAATTGAATTATTTTTTCAAAATACTCTCATACTTGTGCTAATAAAACAGAAACTAAGTCTTTAAGGAATATCCCTGTGCTATTCAAATATTATAACTCAAATAAATGAGATTTTAGAATAACCATAACTTTAAATTGTAACCTGAGAATTACAGAGTTGAAGATAGAGCAGTCAAATAACAATGTTTTAAAGCAAAGACACTAAAGATTAGAACAGGTGTCAATATGTAAATATCAACAACTTAGCTTTTCGATTTTTTTGAAGTACCACTTGATCACATTTCATGTATCATCATAAATTATCATTTTACATTCACAACGTACAACCACAAACACACATCAGTTTGAAATTAATTTTGGAAAAATAATCATTTTCCACTATAGTTTTGTTATTTAAAGCTAGAAGCAAATTGTGATTATAAATAGAAAATATATAACCCTGTAGTGATTTCTCTCTGCTCCAAAACATAAGCAAGTTTTATTACCTTAGAAAATAGTTAAGTTGGAACACTTTGGATGGAGAACATACAAGATTATAGATTTGTATCACTTATAGGAAGAAATGTTTCTAAGCATTTTATCTAAGTATCCCATAAGGAACAAAGAAAGGCTTTAAAAAGGACCATTGTTTTCTACTAATATCATGTAACTTTAGTACCAAAATATTGATAGGTAGATTTTCCTGCACTGAGACTCACCCTACTAACTAAACTCTGTGGCAAAATTCAGGCTAAATTAATTATAAGATTAATTTTCATTCAAGAGTCCTTCACTCACAGAGTTAGTCAATACATGAAACACAAGTGACGGCCTCAGAGTCGGCCTAGTTTACACCTCTGACCATATTGGTTAAAGCCAAAGACCTTCAAGATGTTTTTATTTCGCAGAAGTAACTTAATTTGACAGGTAGTTTAAGGGAGAACCATTTACTGGAATAACTGAACTTTTGTCTAATCACCTGAAAGCCAAGTACAAGGTATATTCAAATTATACCAGGATATGAATCAATGACTTAACAAGAGCCTAAGACTTTCAATGGATGGTCTGAGCGCGCCCCCTTATGGTACTGAGGTTAAAATACAAAGTAACTAAAATCAAACACTACAGAGCTAACTTTCTTTAGCATCCCTTACTATGCAAACTTCTTTTCACTAACCGAAAAAGTTGAGTGCAAACCTAACATTGTTTTGATTCCATGGATCTACGGATAAACAGTTATTTTCAAATTGGAGGGCTCCAGTGTGAAATAATCCCCCACACACTGTCTAAACTGATTTAACACTGAAGCCAACCATCGCCACTCCCATCACTAATGATTTTCTCCCTCTTTCTCTTCTTCCCACCTCCCTGTGTGTTAGTGTGTTAGCGTGCGTGTTAGTGTGGGGGCGTTTGTGTGTGTTAGTGTGGGGGGGTTAGTGTGTGTGTGTGTGGGTGTTTGGGTGTGGATATATTGCTGTGTTAGTGTATATTTGTGTTAGGGTGTGGATATGTTGGGGTGTTTGTGTGTGTTAGTGTGTTTGGTGGTGTGTGGATGTGTTAGTGGGGGTGTTAGCGTGTGAGGGTGTTAGTTGGGGGGTGTTAGAGTGTGGGGCTGTTAATGGGGGTGTTAATGCGGGTGTTAGTGGGGTTGTGTCAGCATGTGGGGGTGTTAATGCGGGTGTCAGTGGGGTGTTAGTGTGTGAGGGTGTTAGTGGGGGGGTGTTAAAGTGTGGGGGTGTTAATGCGGGTGTTAGTGTGTGGGGGTGTTAGGGGTGCTAGCGTGTGGGGGTGTTAGCGTGTAGGGATGTTAGTGGGGGGGTATTAGTGTGTTGGGGTGTTAATGGGGGTGTTAGTGTGTGGGGTGTTAGTGCGGGTGTGTTAGAGTGTGGGGGTGTTAGTGTGTGGGATGTTAGTGGGGGTGTGTTAGTGTGTGGGGTGTTGGGGGTGTGTCAGCATGTGGGCGTGTTAGCGGGGATGTGTTAGCATGTGGGGATTTAATGGGGGTGTTAGTGTGTGGATGTCAGTGGGGGTGTGTCAGCGTGTGGGGGTGTTAGTGGGGTGTTAAAGGGGGTGTTAGTGGGGGTGTTAGTGAGGGTGTGTGGGGGGTGTTGGGGTGTCAGCGTGTGGGGTGTCAGTGGGAGGGTGTCAGCGTGTGGGGGTGTTAGCGTGTGGGTGTTAGTGGGAGTGTGTCAGCGTGTGGGGGTGTTAATAGGGGTGTCAGTGGGGGAGGTGTCAGCGTGTGGGGGTGTTAATGGGGGTGTTAGCGTGTGGGTGTGTTAGCATGGGGGTGTTAGTGGGGGGGTGTCAGCGTGTGGGGGTGTTAGTGGGGGGGGTGTCAGCGTGTGGGGGTGTTAATGGGGGTGTCAGTGGGGGGTGTCAGAGTGGGGGGGTGGCGTGAGGGCCCCGCGCCCTCCTCTCCTCTCCAGCTCCCCGGATCCCGGCCCGCCCGGAGGCTCCGGGAAGCAGGGGCGCGGGGCGCGGGCTCTTACCTGGGCTCCGGCGAGGACGCAGCCGCCGAGTAGCAGCCACCCCCAGACGCGGGCCGACGCCCCCGGCGCGGCAATGCCCGGCCCGGCCGCAGCGCGGAGCGGGGGAAGCTCCGCACGCGCACGTCGGCGGGCGCGGGGCGAACTCGCGGCGGGGCCGCGGCGCTGCTAGGGCGGCGGGAGCGGGGCCGGCGGCCGAGGAAGCCGGGGCCGGGCTGCCAGCACCCGCGCGCCTCGGCCCCGCGTCCTGCGCGCCGCGGCTCGGGCGGGGCTCCGGGGCCAGAGGCTCGGCCGGCCCTCGAGGCGGACCCGAGGGCGACGGACTCGGGGCGCCGCTGCCGCCGCTGCCAGCCTGCACGTCTCTGCTTCCCGGCGCTCTGTCCCGGGTTACAATGCCCTGGCTCTGGGGGCTTCCTGGGTCCTCGGGGAGTGGTCTGAAAGTTCCTTGCCCTCCAGAAGCCCAATGACCACCAGCCACCGAGATCTGGACAGTGTGGTTCAAGGCCAGGCGCGTTCTGCATCTCTGGCTGTGTACTGAACGGTCTCTGCGGCGCTCTAAAGTTCTCTGCCTGTTTCAAAACAGATCTGGGCTTCAATATTTATGGAGTAATGTCAGTTTGCAGCCTAAAAGACTGATCTCGGGTTGTAGACAGTTTTGAATCTCTCACATCTATTAAAGAAGAATTTTAGCTAGATACAGAAAGATGAATTTTATCACTTTGGATGATGCTGCAGATATTTAACGGAATTTAAAAACAAGACTGCTTTTCCCTTACTGCAACATTTCACTGTGATCCATATGCAAAATACCTATTGTGTTTTCTGAAGCTATGCAACATGCCTTATACATGTAAATGGTATGAATCATCTCCAGTTTATGAAGTGATTGAAAGAAATAGAAGATGACTTGTTTAATAATCTTGTATTCTTTGCCAATCTTCATTGGTTAAATATTAGAAGAGTTTTACAAAATTTGTTTGAAACAGAAGGAATGTTTGACAAATATTCAATATTCAAAAGCTGAAAACATAGGGGTGTAATTTACGT
Source organism: Manis javanica (assembly GCF_040802235.1). NCBI lineage: Eukaryota > Metazoa > Chordata > Mammalia > Pholidota > Manidae > Manis > Manis javanica. Next base: position 82,102,283 of record NC_133167.1, on the reverse strand, counting down.
TCTGTCATTACTACCACACTGCATATGAACAAGTTAAATTCAAAGCTCCAGGGAAAGGAAAAGTTTATTTTTGACTTGGGTTGAGGAATTTATATTGAAATTACAACTTGCATAATGGAAATCAGTAAAAATAATTTTAAACATTTTCTAATATTGATATACAGAAGATTTTAATATTAATCAACAGCATTACATAAATTTGCTACAACTTCTACAAGATAAATTTGAAGAACCCTTTGTTATATGTAACTTATAGTTGCTTTTCAATTTATACACTACTGCTTTGAATCAAATATTAATAATCCTACATTGGCCCAAGAATTAGGAAACTTAATATGCACAGATGAGAATGTATTTTTGATGAAAATGTATTACCTAAATTGAGATGTGGTGTAAGAATAAATTACACACTGACTCTCAAAGACGGCATGAAAATAAAAAGAATATACAGTATATCACTAATATATTTTATATCACTATTGTTTAGATACATTAGATAATTTAAATACATTTTTAAAATTAACTTCACTTGTTCTTTTTTACTTTTTAAAATTACATATTTGAATCATATTATATTTCTTTTAGGCAGAACTGTTCTAGTGACAAACTTAAGTTACCCTATATCCTTCCCAAAGAATATCCCTCTCACCACTCCTTTTAAATATTGTACTGGAAGATCCAGTTAATATAGTGAGAAAAGAAAAAGAAATAAAAAGAATAAAAATTGGCAAGGAAAAAATACAACTGCCTTTGTTTGCAGATGACATGATTGTCTGTTTTTAAAAATTAATACACACAAAAAACCCTCCTGGAAATGATTATAGTAAGGTTGCAGGATGTAAGGTTGACACACAGAAGTCAATCACTTTCCTGTATATCAGGATGAACATGTGGAATTTTAAATTAAAAACACAATACCACTTACAGTAGCATAAAAAAAGAAATGCTTATGTATAAATCTCACAAGTTATTTACAAGATCTATATGAGGAAAGCAATAAAACATTAATGAAAGAAATCAAAGAACTAAATAAATGGAGAGAGATTGCATGTTCAAGGATAGAAAGACTTGATATTATCAAGATATCAGTTCTTCCACTTGGTCTATAGATTCAGTGCAGTCCTACTTAAAATCTCATCAAGTTATTTTGTGGATATTGACAAACCGATTCTCAAATTTTTGTGGAGAGGCGAAAGACCCATAAAATCAATACAATATTTAAAAGGAATAAAATTGGAGGACTGACACTACCTGACTTCAAAACATGCTGAAAAGCTATAGTAATCAAGACAGTATGGAATGTGGTATTGGAGAAAAAAATAGATAAATAGATCAGTGGGATAGCATAGAGAGATCATAAATAGATTTCCACATATATATATATAATCACTGATAGCTGATAAAGAAGAAAAGGCAATACAATGGAGAGAAGATAGTCTTTTCAACAAATGGTGCTGGACCAATGGGATGGATGTGTAGAGCAAAAAAAAAAAAAAGGAATCTAGACACAGACCTTACACCCCTCATAAGAATTCACTCAAAATAGATCATCAACTTAAATGTAAAACTTAAAACTATAAAAGTAGAAGATAATATGGGAGAAAATCTAGATGACACTGGCAATGACTTTAAGGTGTAACATCAAAGTCACACTCCATGAAATAAAGAATCTATAAGTTGGACTTAATTAAAATTAAAAATTCTATTCTGTGAGAGACAATATCAAGAGAATGAAAAGATAAGCCACTAACTTAGAGAAAACTTTTGAAAAACACATCTGATAAAGGACTGTTATCCAAAATATACAAAGAACTCTTAAAACTCAACAGCAAGAAAGCAAACAACCCAACTAAACAAAATGAGTTTTGTTAAGGATCTTAACATACTCTCACCAAAGAAGATCTACAGATGGCAAGTGTACATATGAGAGGATGCGCCACATCAGGTATCAGCAAGGAAATGCAAATAAAAACAATGAACTACAACTGCACACCTACTAGAATGGCCAAAATCCAAAATGCCAAATACCAAGTGCTGGTGACAATGCAGAAACAAAAATTTTCATTCATTGCTAGTGGGGTGCAATATGGTGCAACCACTTGGAAGACAATTTCGTGGTTTCTTACAAAACTAAACATTTTTTACCATATGATACAGCAATTGCACTCCTTTCAACCCAAAGGAGTGGAAAATTTATATCCACACAAAAACTTGCACACAAATGTTTATAGTATCTTTATTCAGAATGTCAGACCTTGGAAGCCACTAAGATGTCCTTGAGTAGGTGAATGGATAAACTGTGATACATTCAGACAATGGAATATTATGCAGTACTAAAGGAATGAGACATCCAGGCTTGAAAAGACAAGGAGGAAACTTACATGCATATTCTTAAATGAAAGAAGTCTGTCTGAAAAGGTTACATACCGTATGATTCTAACATACAAAATGCCGGAAAAGGCAAATCTGTGGAGACAGTAAAAATATCAGTGGTGCCAGGGGCTAGGGAGGTGGGAGGGATGAATAGGTGGAGCACAGAGGATTTTAAGGACAATGAAACCATTGTCCTTACAGTTTTGAGTTTTACATTTAAGTTGATATATGGTATGATACTATAGTGGTAGATGTATGTCATTATAAATTTGTCCAAACCCATCAAATGTACAACACCAAGAATGAAACCTAATGTAAACTACAGGCTTTGGGGATAATGATTTGTGAATGTAGGTTTATCAATCATAAAAATGTAGCACTCTGGTGGGGGATATTGATAATGGGGAAATTTATGCATGTGTGGGGAAGAGAGTATGTGGGAGATCTCTGGACCTTCCACTCAGTTTTACTGTGAACCTAAAGTGCTTTAAAAAATAAAGTCTATTTTTTAAAAATTACATCAAGAACCCAGTATAGCTCCAGGATTAGGATACCCTTTTATTTTACTTTGAGAAATATGTTTATTCTCCATTTAGAAAATATTTTTGAAAATATTGCTATGTGAAAAGATGACTGCTTCCCCAATGTCACTAAAAATAAAGGTTTAATGGATAAACTGAATTTTCCATTACCATAGTCCAAATGTATAATCCATTTATTTTGTAAAAGACAATGTCAAGAGGATGAAAAGATAAGCCATAGGGATTGATTGTTGATGCAGACTGCTCACAACTCTTTACTTGGAGTCCTAGGTAATTTGTACAGGTTCCTAGAAAAAAATCAGTGAAGCACTTTGGGACAGTGCTCCTGGTGGGTTAAGAATGACTTAGAAGGTAAAAGAATCAGAACTGAGAGACAGGTACACTTGTCTACATGGGAGAGTCAGATAGTATAAACTGTAATCAGTCTCCTGTGAGTCTATGTGCATTGATTTTCAAAAAGTTATATCTCCCAGTTACTGGCTAACTTTGAAGTACATACTCTCAAAATAAAATATTATTTGACTCTAAGGATTACTGCAACCCTCTTTTAAGAAAAAGAATAAAAAATTCCCACTATATCATTATAGGAACTATCAAGAGTCATTCTGCCTAGCAGATTATCAATAAAAAATTCTCAGCATTTACCTGACATGCAATTTATTTCTGATGAATAAAGTTCACCCCGCTTTAGATTTGTATGAGTAATACAGGAAACAACATATGTTCTCTCTTCCGATATTCTACTTTATTGAAAGTGTGATACTCCAGAACTGCAAAGAGCTGTGTGTCTTGGAAAGTGGAAGTACACTGATTCACCACTGAAAGGTATTTTACTGTTCTTGTCACTGAGAAAGCATTTTTATTCCTTTAGCAGTTATTAGTTCCAGCATCACAATTCATTAAGGATTCAAAGCAATTATTTCATGGAAGGATATGTAAGTATCACAGAAAAGAGGCCACAAGGCTAAACATATTTCCAATGTCAAAAAGACTCATTAAACAGTTCATATATCAGCACAACTACTTCAAATGGTAAAATTTCATCCTGTGTAATCCTTTTGCCAATTTCTTTTGATGGATTTTCCTACTGAGCACCGTTCTATAAATCCAAACATGCCTAGATAAAAGAGTGTTTATCTTAAGAAGGAAGCAATAAATACTAATAAAAAAGGAATTCTGGACATGGATCCTGAATCATGACACCATTTCAATAAAACTTAATACTTATTGTTTTCATTTACCTAGTTATTTTTGTTTGAAGTAAAAAAAAAAAGTGACATGAGGAATTAAATCCTTACAAGAATGATAGGCAATTTTTTCAAATTTATTCAGTATTTCAGCTGCTACATATAATGTCTGAAATACATTGAAAAAACTGTTTATATGATGTATATTGTGCTTCTGAATCCCCATGAATTCACTTTAGAGGGCAAATCTGTGTCGTTCTGTGACTTTGTCATCTCAAGATGTTGAGGGTTCTTACGGTTTCCTCTGCTCTACCCCAGGGTGGACATCTCTACAATCATGTAAGGCAATGACACAGTTATTTATACTTCACATTTTAAAAAGGAACTGAGGTAGCTTATCTGATGGTAGGAGGTAAAATTGAGACTCTGACCAAAGAACGGTCACTTTTCTCAGTCAGATGACTCTAAAGTTTAAACTATTAAGTACATGCTCATTGTAAACTGTAGAGTATGTGCTCAGCTAAGCATTGTGGGACATATTCTCCTAAAAGAAAAGCTAATGAAAAAATGCTATTTATATAAATGGAGATGATTTTTAAAGATTGCTGTTACTATCGATGAATGATGTGAAGTTAATGTTAATAATTAACTACAAGGCAGTCTGAATTATGTAACATTTAGAATTGCATAAAATATTTTGTACTCCTATGATATTAATATAATCAACATCATACCACTTATTTTTTTTAATTTTAATCATTCCAGTTTAAATTCAACAATGTTTTTATTTCAATTTATTATTTTCCCCTGTATTTATGTTTTGTTTATAGTGGCTTAACATATGAAAATAATGCTCTGGCTAACAACAAATCATTCAACTATTATAGATATCTTACCTGCGTAATTTTTTCCAAAGATTTTTAACCTACACCACCATGTGGTGATTACAGATGTAAAAATCATGAGCTCCAGCCTTCAAAACCACATGAAATTCTTAATCAAAATGAGTACATAAACATGAATCCAAGTGGGCAACATGCCCAGAAAATAGGTCAGATGGCAACCATGACTAAACAGAAACAAATTCACTGAATAAATAGCCAGGAAAAGCTAAGGTTTGAAATGCTCTGACTTGAATGCCATGCCTTCTGACCCAATGCTGCACCTCATTTAACAATTAACAGTGTTTGAGAGATGACTGGCTTAAACTTAGTCCTATGCCCCCTGGTTTTGCAAGTGCAGTTCAGCTCAAAATGAAAAAAAATTACATTTAAGAAAAGGATATCCCCCAAAAACGATTCTGTTAAAATCTTTTGAATAATTTTTGTTTTTTTATAATGGTGATCTTCAGTCCTGGAAATGACTCCACAGTATACCCATTTCTGGCAGTATTTTGATAAAATAAGTGGCTGTTTGGTTTTTCTAGTCTTATGATTTCTTCTTAAATCGTAGTATCTTATTCTCTAAACTAAGTTCATGTATACAAACACTAAAAGTATGTTATATAGATTATAAGCATCATGTAGCCAGGGAAAATGGCTTTTTAAGTTTATTGTGTATATATATATATACAGATATATATATGTAAGTGTATATATAATTTTTATATATATCTATTGTATATATAAAATAATACAGTGTGATAAGGCCCAACAAAGTTCCAGTAAACATTTATCAGCTGAGGAGTCTCTCAGTGTACACACTGCACATATCTATATATTGAACAAGTCAAGGCCTCTGCTGCTCAAGCAACTGTCCTATGGCAGGAAGTCTACCAACTTGCATATTTTCAGTAAACAAAATATGAGTAATGAATAAGGACATGAGGAGGAAACATGAAAGAAATTTCTTTCAAATTTAACCCAAAACCCAACATTAACTCCTGATTCCTGTCGCTAAACTATTATGCGGCTCATTCTCAATTAGCCAGCCTCCACTCCCCACAATCCCCAGTATTAATTCTCTAATCAGAAATTTTCAGAAAAAGGAGACAATTTGATTTAATTCTGATACAAAGGCCATTGTTTTATGTCTGATTGAAAGCAGAATATGTTTCACACCTTGAGAGCTGACACCATCTCAGAATAAAACATTCTTTTGAATGTTTTAAAGGAATTTTTTCCAATTTCAGTAGACAAAACAGTGATTTATTAGAGCAATAAGGCAATACTTTGTGTTTGATATAAAGGTCTAACTTTCAATACCTCCTGGACAGAATCCAAAATGAATAACTGGGAACATATATCTCAAGAATACACCACAGTGTCTGTAAGTATTTGAAAGAAAGTAGCAACATTTCAGAAAATATTTGTGGAGCAAATATAAATTTACCTTGGTGAATAATCTTTATACGTAAGACATTAATTTTTATTGGGCAAATACTTGAAAACTACTTGGGTCAATAAAAAGAAATCTACAAATAATCAAATAGTCAGGATTCAGGGTATTTGAATTAAATATATTTGAAATAAATATATACCATTTAGCCTTCTGGTGTTCTGAGGTTGACATCAATGAGTGTATGTTTTTGTCAAAATTACATGAGTAGTGTTTATTGTTATTGGTTGAAATATCAGGCTTTACGATGTGATTTCCATGATTTTAACCTAGCTAAATATTCTAGTCCATACAGTCAGGACTTAAAGATGAACTAAAAGTAAACTCTGGCAGTAATACTTCATTAGCTGCTTTCTCACTTTCCTTCCTTCTAAAATTTTCTCAGTGCTTGTATGAAATTCTTGAACTTACAGTGAAAATATTTCTAACCTTTATATATTTGTAGAGTTTTTAGTGTCTGTTTGTCTTTCCCCAATATAACATCTGTGTAAGAGGTCTGGATTTCTGAATTAAAATCGTATTTGCAAAATGCTTTGAAATCCACAGAGTGGAAGAAAACAGGAAAAGTAAACATATTTTCATGTGACCTGACATTGACCAATTCTATCTAAAAACAGTAAAGTGCTTATATCCCCTAAGTTGGATTTGTAAACAACATAAAACACCTGTCATATTAAACATAGATCTAGATTCCACTAGAGATCAAGTCACTCTTAGGTAAAGAAAGTTACCAGTTTTATCCAGAAGACCAAATGCATCTGCACAATTAAGTGGTTCTTTATTTCATTCTGAATTTCTGCTTCTATGCAAACAAAGATAGTGATGATCTCAAGTCCCTGGGTGCCACTGGGACAATGAAACCAACAGGAGATCATATTCTACATTTGATATAAAAGGTATTTTCCAGGAAAGGGTAGAGGGATGAGAGCAAATGGTTTGGGGAAGATGGGAGAGGGACTAAAAGTGCAGACAAGGGAGTTCACATTTATTAAACCTGACTATGGTGAGGCATTCTAAGTACTATTAGCTACACAAACTGCACACAGGATCACTGAAGACAGCCATAATATGTAGGTGATTCAGATGAGGATTTTCTTTCATTACTGCTGTTTTTTAATTGCCTGTGTGGCTTGGAGTATCAGTTCTAAAACAATAGCTAAAACCTGTATGTACTTTCAAAATCACTGCATATTCTATGTGTTTCTGTTCGCCAATTCCTGTGGGGACATAAAGGTGTAACTGCAAACATGTTGAAAGTTTGTAAAAGTATTTCATCTTCCAGTAGCCAGAGCCCCTGTAGAAAATGTCATATTTGTCTACTTTGAGTTTAAATTTCCAAAAGAGAGTTTTAAATAAGGTACATATTTTAATTCAGATAATAACTATTCTAATATAGTGTAGATAATAAAATCCCTTAAGATGTTTTAATTAGTTTTCTTTGTAATACTTTCTGCTTTCATCAAAACTATCTGCTGTCATAAAGAAGGCTGATATTTCAACCAACAGTATTTAACACATATATTTTTGGCAAAAAACATATACTCATTGCTTACGGCACAACCTTAGAAACACCATAAGGCTAAATGGTAAGAGTAAGTCCAGTGAGATTGGCCGGCTGTTAGAATGTATGCTATCACAATAGGGCATTCACTTACTTCCTTCATTTTTATCCTTATATAAACATTGTGCTAAAATCTTTCACTTTACAAAGAACAGGACATACTGAGGTCACCAAATGAAGATTTATTACCTGTATGCCAGAAAATAAGGAAATACAGGAAATTTCGAGCCTCTGGAGGACTGGAAGACCAGCTGTAACGTTCAAGATGCAATGAAAACTCAGACGAACCAAAAGACAGTGCTGGAGACCTAGGCGTCTCATCATCTCCTGGGAAGCCAGCTCTCTCTTCCTCCCCATCCTGGTGACTCCACCCTACTTACCAGTCAGTTCCCTTGTCAGTTTCTCCCTAAATAACTCATGCTTACACTTACAGTTTTTACTTTTAATGTCCTCTCTTGAAATCAAATGTCCCAAGAAAGAGGATCAAAATATATTTTTTAGCAACCCTCTGAGACAGAACATTCTTACTGGGTTAAGAGTTCTCTCACCATGTCACCTCCTAGGTTGCTAGGCTTTGGTATATCCAGCCATGCAGCCAGCAACCGAGGAGTCACTCTCGAACAACACTGAGATGACAGGCACATACTCATGAGCACATTCTTCAAGTTGAGAGGCTAGTAGGCAAAGATGGTACAACCCCAGGTTTGTGGTTCAAGGTGGCTCCCAGGAATGTGCTCTGTCCTGATGGTGTTGCACGTTAATATATGTGTCACTACAACTGGTGGCCCCACAAAACATGGATCCTCATCACCTATTCCTGCATGCTGAACTAACGAACATAAACTAGAAGGTCTGTCCTAGTCATAGTATCTATTCTAATTTGTTGCAAATAGTGTAACTTCAGTTTTAAGGAGGAAGTTGTGGATGGATTTTTTTCAAACTCATTTGAATAACAGATTAAGAGCTACATTTTATTTCCATAGAGAAATCTTGTTTCAAAAATCCAAGTACCTGACATGTTTATAATAGCAACCCATCTAGCTTGCTTATTATCTAACATTCATTAATAGAAATACCATTTGCTACCACAGTGCAAAAGAGTGAAATTATAGTTTTATTGGAAACTCTTATCTACTAGTATTCTGTTCATTTTTTAATAGACTTTATGTTGGGGGGCAGTTTTAGGTTCACAGCAAAATTGAGCAATAGGTACAGTTTTCCCTATATCCCCTTCTCCCTCAAATGTATAACCTCCCCAATATTAATATCCCCCACTAGAGTGGTACATGTTTACATCTGACAAATCTACATTGAAACATCATTATCTCCCACAGTTCATAGTTTACATTGGGGTCACCCTTAGTATTATACATTCTATAGGTTTGGATAAATGTATAGTGTTATATATGCACAATTACAGCATCATATAAGGTATTTTCTCTGTGCTCCTGTCTATTCATCTTTATCTTCTCCCCACTGCAGCTAAACTGATGTTTTCACCATCCCCACAGTTTTGCCTTTTCTGGAATGTCACGTAGTTGGAACCATACAGTATGTAACTTTTTCAAGTTGACTTCTTTCATTAGTGTTATGCATTTAAGTTTATTCCATTCATTTTTCTTTGATGATGTGGATGAAGATGAATGGCAATTCAACAGCAGGATATTATGCAGCATTATATAATTAATACCAAAACATAGAATTTCTTAAGGTGTTCACATAAAATTTTTATTACAAGCCTTAAATAATAAATGTCATAAGTGATATCCAAGCATGACATAAAGTGTACCCAATGGGTATCTTACTGTCTTCTAGACACAGAAAAAATTTGTTCAATTCTTTCAGAAATATAGAAAGCCTATCATGAAACCAAACATTATGTCACAAAATGGTTTTGATATCTGAATGCTAGAAATATTCCTAGTGATATTTATGCAAAATAATCAACTTTAGTTTTTTTAAATCAAAACATCATTATTGTTTTGCAATTTCAAAAGGAAAAATGAATAACTCCATGCTGTCTGAAATGAAAATCACCAGGACAAGGGTATTTAAATTACATGAGCTTTGTTCTAACATTTGTTATGTTGTTGCAAGAAGAAACCAAGATTAATAAAAAGGTTGTACTATTAAAAAAATAAAGAGAAATAAAATTAAACACCAATCACCAGAATACTTCCCTGCAAATGATGTAGACTGCTTCAAGCTTGTGCTACAATCTTGTTTGCATTTTCTCCTTTTTTCCTATAATAATGATTTCTTTTTATAAAGGAATAAGACATATCTCTTACTTACAGAAATCCTATGTGGAAAACTTAAGTAATATATGTGAAGTGCCTTAGAAAGAAGCCCAGTTGTTTTGTAGAGAGCAAAGTGCACTTTCAATGTAATAGAGCTTTGAGTATGAGGTGAACAGATGGTCAAGTGCTATTATTCATGACAAGTTAGTTCTATGAAGCTGGAAGTCACACTTTTTATCATGAGAAGTCATAAGAACATTATCTAAATGTCTGTTCCTCAGCTGCTATAAAAAGATTTGACAAGATAAAACTCAAAACTCTAAAATCTCAAATCCCTTCCCTTTGCCTATCTCATATATAGTTCATACAGTTCAAAGTTCCTACCATGCCATTCATCAAACAGCTCCATGTAGAGAGATCTTGACAACACCAAGGACTTAGGAAAAGGAGATACTTTAACAGACATAGTTTATTATGGAGATGGGAATTTGATGCTGAAATTAGGTTGAAGTTGAGAATTCTTAATTTTTACTGACAACAGAAATGGCTGTAAAAATGTGGGACCTTTTGACCTTCTGTTTCGAGCACTGGAATAATTGCAGCAGAAGCCAGAATGACACATACAGTGAGTCACTGTGTGACAGATGAGAAGCAATGAGAAAGCTTCAACATTCCTTTAAACCATGCAGGCTTGATGTGATTTCCATAGGCACAAAGTGAATCCTGATCCCTGTTTCACACAAATTTTTCAGGTTGACTTCTATCATTAGTATTATGCAGAGATTCTCAAATCTGACTGGGAAGTTTTCATAAAATAAAGATTCCTGGACCTCCATCGCAAACTAAACTCAAAATTTGAGAAGTGAGGTACAGAAATATCTACCTATTTTTTAAATGTCCATGTCATTTTTTGATGAGGTTGGTACATTAGTAAGAAGAATGAATGGACTTTAAAGAAAATTCCATTTTAGCACCTAGAATTAAATCTCCCTCTTCCTGGATACATACATTCACTAGAAGTAGCTACATATCACCTCACTCATTTCTTTTCTCTTCTGAGCTTTCTCTTAATTATTTCTTTGTGACCATTATATTAATCTGTAGCTAATTAAACTAAACAGTAATAATTTTAAGCTTCATGGAACAAGGTTTTATTAGCTTTGCCTTTATCATAAAAGGTAACTGCTTTTATTTATTGATTGTTTGGAATTTATTTAATTTTATGATATTAGTGGTTAAAAGTAATAATAGGAGAACATGAATATAAATATATAGGAATGAGTCTGCAATTAATTAGTTCTAAGATTTATAGCATTGAGTAACAAATTTGGAGACCAAGACTTTCCTAGTTTTAATTGTGTAAACTTGTTTCATGTATAGATATAAAATCTTGCTAGAATATAAAGATCACTTTAATGATTAATTAAAAATATATTAAAAGTACAAGTACATGTTCCCACATAACATTTATAACTTAAGCTACTGACAATAGATCTCTCAAACAAGTGTTAAGGAGAATTCTTTTTTCCAGAAATTTTAAATTGGCAGGAAATATGGCTTAATGTGTCATACTCTTATTTAATAAAATGCCTCAAAAGACAGGACTATAGTGCAAAAGCAAAGAGTAGATTTCAAGTGAATTTTGAAAAAAAGGGGAAATTTAATTAGATATCTTAGATGATCACACATTCAAACCCAAGCTGCTGTGTTGCTTAGAATAACTTTAAAAGAGAAAGGCTAAAAATGTTGATGTTTCACTTCTTGTTACATGTCATTGTAATATAAAGATTAATAATATAGAAACTGGAGCCCAACTGTCTGGATTTAAATTCTGCCTCACCAATTCCTAGCTGTATGACTTTGGACAAGTTATTTAACCTTTATGCCTCAGTTTCTTCATCTGTAGAAAGGGAACTTGAGAGCACCTACTTCATATGCTTGTTGTAAGAATTAAATGAATGAATACACATAGCAGAATTAATTAGCATCCAGTCTTTACATAGTTAGCATCCAAGAATATTATCTACAATTACTGTTTGCTACTATTATTATTTTCTCTAGAATAAAAAATGGTTGGGAGGAGTTAGTTTGTTGTTGAAAACAAATTTTATTAGTTGCTATTTAATGGGCTGAGGGGGATTTTTTCAAATTTAGATATTATATATTGCTCATACCACTTTTCTTTGTCATCCAATGGTATTCTATGAACACAGTCATATATATTTATCACCTAACTTCCACTTTAAAATAATTGGAGAAATTAATTCCTCAAAGTACCTTTAATTTCTCAAAGTACTTTGTAACTCTCTTAAAGGTCTTTAAAATAGGCTAATATATATATATAATATATATAAGGGCAGACTAAACTCAAACATTTCAGAGTTATGGACACATGAAAATTTCACTGCATATGTGTATCAGTGGTTTTAAGCTAGGGCATATAGAGTCCACACTATGAGTACACCCACTATGTATGGCATTCGTGTTGGTGTCACAGTGAAGGCAATATCTCTGCCCTCAGCCAGGAATTTCACCAGGATATTCCATTAGTCATAAAATATAAGCAAAGGCAGGACATTTCAGAACAGTTTTTAAGCCCACCAAAGGTAACTAATCATATGAAGAGCATTAACTCCTTTCTACTCCTTTATGAAAGTACAAAAGTGGAATTGAATTTTAAGTCAATAGCTAAATAATCATTTTTTAAATTTTAAAATATTTTTGTGATTTACAGTTATGTTTATTATTAAGAACATTTTAAAATGCATAGAGGGATGGAAGAAGAGCAAAAATCACCTGCACTCGCAACCAGCGATAAAGTTTTTTACACTGCCAGCCTACCAATATTGCCCCCACCTTCCACCCTCCATCCATTTTCATACAATATGACCCAATTCTCCGGCGACCATTAACCAAGTCCAGAGGAGGTTTCTGATCAGTCAGTCACAGCCCCTTCAGCAGGAACTTATTTGAAGATGAGAAATTTCAGAGCATATACTATATCCATCTTATTTCTCTGTAAAGACTTTAATGAAATAATTTTCTAGATTTGACAAGGCTATCTTTTGCTAAAAGTATTTTTGAAAATTTCTAGCTTTAATATATGTGTTGTTATAAATGTGTTGTTGATATATGTTGTTAAAGAACAAAAAATAAATATTTAAAAATTGCCCCACCAGTTTCAAAATCTGCCTGTTGTAATAAAACAATTTAAATTCATTAAGAGGACAGTCATCTGGAGTCTACTGGGACTGCCTGACTCCAAAGTCACACATTTTACTTCTACACAATCTTGCCTAAAGAGATGGCAGAGCTGGTATCAGGCCCAAAGTATCTAAATATATCAGGACCCAAGTCTTTCTTTATCGGGCAAATTCATTTTATAGCAATTACAATAAATAAATACATGGTGCTGCAGGAAAATTAATGGAAGATATTAGTTTATATTCTTTACATGAAATCACAGTTACAGATTTTTCCAGATATGAAACAGTACAGTCATTGACATAAAATATAAAAACTCAAAACTATAGTCATTTATTACAATCAAAGCACATTCTCATTTTATAATAGTCCTTTTCCTTAAATACAAAAGGGATCAATTTCAGCTGTCCAATCAAAATTTGAACTTTCTAAAGAAAAGCTAGCAATGTTTTCAAAAATAGAAAAATAATAATTCTTACATAATACATAAGAAATGCTTATTTATGAATTGGCTAAAATGCATTTATCATCCATAGATATTTATGTGCTCTATATTGTCATATTTCTGTAGTTATGACTTTAGCTACATCTATGAATTTGAGGTCATGATAGTTACTTTCTATAAACAACTTGCTGTGCAAATGTTTCATGTGTTATTCATTAGTTTAACTATAGTAAAACATTTGTAAACCAATGTGAAACATAACTTCAGCTTCTAAGTCACAGATTTTAAGTATTTGAGGGTCCCTCACTGCATTTGTTAAATAGCCTTAGTCAAAATGCCTCCCTATTCAATTTCTTCCATGAAAAGATCATGTTACATTCATTAATTTCCAAAATTACAGGTGCATATCTGTTTGTTTACATGACACTAAAAATTTAGATATTTAGAAATATTTGAAAAAATACAGAAATTTTCAAAATGTTATAGGAAAGTATCTTCTGCTCTTTCCCATCACCCTACCTATTCTCCTTCAGAGGTTTAAATATTTTCTTGTCTGACTGAGGCTGAAGATAGAAAGTGAGTTTTGCCTGGTTCAGCGCCATCTGCCCCACCCATCTTTTACCAGCAGTTACAGCTAGAGAGAACCCAAGTGTTTCTTCATTAGGCAGATCCCAAGGTCTGTCATTCTCTGTTTGGACTAACGGGTCTAGGAGGTCCGAGGCAATTCCCTTCACGGTGTTCTAGCAAATCTGCTCGATGATTTACTTTTGGATGGAATTTCTCAAGGACAAATGTGAGGGAGGTATTAGGGCCCAGAGGGTGGCCACAGACCCAAGCCAAATTCCATCTGTCTGAATAACTCTCATTTGATTTCAAACACAAAGAGGAAATAATATAATATTCACATCTACAAACTCCAAAATCAGTATTTGTTGTTAATCAGTCTTTTCTCATGTAACTACTTTTTTAAAGAATGCACTGCTCTGCTCAATACTTACCTTAAAATCTTTTCAATACTTCTTATATAATGTCATTACATTTTACAGTAGGAGAGACTGTCAAGACACAGTTCAGTACTTTCATGTTATTTAATGTTAACTAAAATCTCCAAGGAAATGTGCTTCATGGGTTTTTCTGTCCTAGTGAAAATTGTGTCGATTTAAAATGCACAAAAATAAAAAATTTGCATTAGCAATATGGAACATCTTAAGAATTTGAGAGATGCCTATTCTAAGGCACTTTTGATGAAAGGTCAGTGATGAAGGGTACAGAAATAGATACAGATATGGTTTCCCCACTCTAGGATTTAAAATATAGCTGAATGACTTCATGTAATTCATCCTTTCCTAAACTTACTTGACGATTAAACATATTACCCTTCAATTTTTAAAAAACAAAAATTGGCAGCCCTGTGAATTTTTATTTCAGTGACTATTCTCTGGAAACTATTTGGTGAATAAGATGTTTTACTTGTTTATGGGATTTTTGTATAGAGTGAAAGATATAAAGTAGCTTTGTAGAAGAAATAGAACTATTGAGGTTCTATTAGGAGTAATAGAACCCTATTTTTAAGACAAACTAGACAAAGCTACAAGGTCTTTGGCTTCCTGCGTTTACTTTGATGAGGCTTCAAGAACTGTTACACAACTGAGTCGAATTTTCCCTGCAAAAATGTTATGTTCACTTTTTCTAACAATAATTGTTTACTTTCCTAGGGAGGCGTGAAGCAAGCTAGCAAGAAAAGCCTGGCACCTTGAGTCATGTCTTGGCTAAATGGGTTTTTTGGGGGAGATTTTTGGTCTTTTATTCAGATCACATGTCATTCTTTCTAAACAAGATGTTGTATTCAATTGTAGGACAGGACCAAACACAGTACTAAGAAACAGGGAAAATGCTCACCTTTTGTGAAATCAATGTATTTTAGAAGCTATTGGCTGAAGAAGAAATTGCAGATTATTTTCTGAATGATTTTTTTTAGTGAGCTCTTTTGCACCTACAAAATGGAATTATTTTCAACTTTTTATCATAGTTTTGACCCAGAATGTATTCAAAAAACACTTAATGATTAAGTAATATCAATTGCAAAAATGACATAATAGGGGGAAATATTATATTTAAGGAAAATAAAATGAAAAACATTGGTACATATTATGGTGTTAGGGCAATATTAGTATACCATGAATCTAAAATTACATATAAATGTAAAACTCTTACATTTGATGAGTTACATATATCTTTCAGACTATTTCAGGTTGCAGACTTCATAGTTGTGTCTAAAATATAGTATAACCATTAAGGGAAATCATAAATAATTTTTATTTTATTTAAATTTACTCATTTATTCTTTATATTAGATAAAAAGTAGTGAGATATATCTGCAGGGAAATGGGACAACGGTTATGCTATTGTAAAACGTACTTAGCCTGTGAAAACAGCCCATCTTATTCCTTAACTTAATCTATATGCTCTTCTTCCTCTTCTAGCCACTTAATCAATTAAGTAACCTTGTAACCAGGACGTGAGATAGAAGTCCAGGGTGTAAATAAATCTACCTGGGTAAAGAATACTGAGATCCCTAACAGATAGTCACTTAAATAACCCTATTCTTAAGACAAAAATTCAAAGGAATTATGAATCTGATGTATAAAACATGCCTTATGCTGACCCCTACCCTAAAAGCCCTATTAAACGCCTAACTCTAAACCCTTAAGTGAGCCTCCTCCCTGAGGTCACCCGCACTCCCTTCGGAGTGTACTGTCTTGTATCAAATAAACTTTCTTGTTAATAAGCCAGCTGTACTTGTCTCTGAACTCTTTTCCATGATAAAGACAAGAACTCTCCAACCTCCACCTCTAGTGGTAAATGTCTTTTGTCACTTTGCTATTTCATTCAGCTTCCTAGTCTTAACACAATTTTTTTTCTCTCCCTGTTTTATTTCAGGCCAGTAGGTAAGCGGAAGTTCTCAGAACATAATCTTACTCCATCCAGGGTTCTGTGGCTCCCCCAAATTCTGAGGTGGTTGGGATATAATTTCTTTGCCATGCAAATCAAACTGACACTGGATGCCAGGTGACCTTGGCTTTAGGAGTTGGCAAGGGATTTGCCCTCTGCCAAGCAGGAGTTTAGTGGACTTTCCCTTTTCTCCCTCTGTTCTTCCTTTCTCTCTACTGCCTGCATAGCTGCTGACCTTTGCTCCTACTCTTGCTTTAATGAATTCCTTTCTTGCTGGGACTTGTTTGATCTGATCAAGAATTCTTTCCTGATCAAGAGCCCTTCCCCATCTGCATTGAGATTTTGCCTATTGCACTAGAAGAGACCTCCCCAGACACAGAGCTAGTGCAACCATTTCATTAAACTTTTATTTAAAAAAAGTAGAAAACTTGGCATGTCATCAAGATAGGTTCAAATACTGTAAAACCTGCATGGACAGTGACATGAACTTAAGGAGCATTTTATGTGCATTTGTTTTGTTTACACAGGATAAAAGTACCATGTCATAGTCTTTCACATTTAGGACACAATGACTTCCATCTGCTGGCCAGATTCTTTAAAATAAAGTGATAATATTTAGGCTCATTAAGTGCTCTGAATTTTAAAAATCCTGACTAAATTACTCAGACTCTAAAAAATGTGTCATCACTTGATAAAAATAGTATAATAAACTGAAGCAAAAACACTATCCTGCCCAGTTCTGCATTAGCTTTAGCTACAGACTCGCTGAATAATGGGAAGGTACTCCTTTATGACCATTTGCCATGCGCCTCATCTCAGTTTGACAACTTAAGGACTTTTTTCAGAGTGAAGTGGTGGACATAAAGTACCACTAAGTAAACTTTTAGTAATAAAATTATGGGGCCTTCTTTTTTGGAAATTCTCTTGGTAAAGATAGTTTCTCCTGTTAAGTTGAAAAATAAGAAGCTTAAAAGCTAGAAATTTAGCATACCAAAAATTATAAAAGTTACTGTGTTTCCAAATATGCTGGATGGGAAGACTGTGAAAAAGAGCAATAAAATATTGCTAACAATTACACTGAAGCTTTATGAAAACATTTCCTTTGGTATTTCAGATAAATTTCCCTTGTGTGTCCTCAAAATCGATTAATGATCTGGAGCTGACAATGTTCCAGCAAAAGTAAAAGAAACAAAAATAAGGTTACATCATGCCCAGAACTAATGGCATCCACATTTTTTCAAGTCTGGATTACTATAATCCATCTTAGTACTGTCATCATAGAAATAGAATATGTAACAATCAAAGCCCAGTCAGGATACAGAAAAACATGTCTGTCGTTTTAACAATGAGAGAATTTAATATAAAGAATTGTTTACTGGGTATTAGTGGAAAACAGAAAAGGAAAAAGGGAAACACAGTGGTGTCACTGATGTAGTCAGTGAAAGAAGAAAGTACACCCTGAAGTCTGGGTACGAAAGGGAGAGTTTGCAATTTTATAACATAGACGCTTGGACAAAGGGCAGCATAGAGCTGAGACTAAGATCTCCGAGGAAGGGGTGCTGTTCAGCTCCTGTAGTGCCTCAGAAACTCAGAGGTCAGGCCCCTGGAGCTAGAACCAGACATCTGAGGAGAAGGCACCAAGATTGGTGCTGATGTCCTTGGGCATAATGAAGCTGGTGCAGGGGCTGGGAACACTGCAAAGTGGAATTAGCTGCTGCTGGAATGAAATGTCACTCCAGGTTCAGGACACAGTGCTAAGTGAAATTAGCCAGTCACAGAAGGAAAACCAACTGCATGACTCCACTTATACGACAGATCTAACATAGCCAGTCACAGAAACAGAGACTACAATAGTGGTTGCAAGAGAATTGGGAGAAATGAAGAGCTGTTCAATGGGAATAAAGTTTCAATTTTGCTAGATGAATAAGACTGGAGATCTGCTGTACAGCACAGCACCTATAGTTACAATGTGATATTCAGCACTTCAAAATTGTTAAGAGGGTAGAGCTCATGTTAAGCATTCTTACCTCATAAAGAAGGCACGCGAGGAAACTACTGTCAGACTCAAATATACAAAATACAAAACTTAAAACATTGAAAAATGTCAACAATTGCAAATAAGGCACGTTGTTTGACTTTACATCAGCAAAATTCCTTTTACCACATCAAGTAACATACTCACAGGTCTGGAGAATTAGGACATGGACAGACAAAATTATATTGTGTGTGGAGGGCATCATTATTCCACCTACCACACTTCTATACAAAGGTAAGAATTGCTTTGAGCACTTTAATCGTGGGGACAGTTTTAGGCTGTGCCAAGATCCTATTCCTCCAGCTTCTGGCTCACTCCTTTGAGCATCCGTCAGTGATCTTGACTACACGAGGACTGCTGCGGTGGTGTTAACGGTGCCTCTCTGTTTTCCCTCTATGTTTGCTTGTGCTGCCAAAACAAAATACCATGGACTGGGTGACTTAAACAATATTAATTTATTTTCTAACAGTTCTGGATGGTAGAAATCCAAAATCAAGGTGCCAGCAGGATTTGGTTTTGGTCTTTTCCTGGCTTGCAGATGACCACCTTCTCAGTGCCCTTTCATGCTCTTTTCTCTGGGTGGGCATGGAAAGAGAGGCATGTCTGGTGAATCTCTGTCTTCCAATAAGAATATCAGCCCGATCAGAATAGGACCCACCTTTAAGGTCTCAATTCACCTTAATTACCCCTCCAAGTCCTACCTCCAAGCACAGTCATATTGGGGGTTAGGACGTGAATATGTGAATTTTACCAGGATACAATTCCTTCCATAGCGCTCTGGCTCCCTGTACGTGGATTAGTTGTAATCTTCAGTAAGGAAGAGTTGTCCCTTCTCCTTCTTATATTTATCTATTTAAACATTTATTTATATCAGTGTGGAATCAAGATATTTATTTTATTCTTTTTTATATTCTTATATATTATTCTTGGGGTTACAACACTAACGTTATTTTGTGGCCCACATTTTTCCAGCTTTGGCAGTCAGAAGCTCTAACTCTCCCTATTTTTTAATTATAGATAGAAGTATGTTCTATATATATATATATACATAAGTATACATATAGCTATAAATTCAAAATTGTTAGCAGACTAACTCTCTGCATGAGCATGTATTCAATTTAATTAAATTTCTTTATACTTTTATAAATTATTTATTCAATGTTCATCTTTAGAAAGCTTTTCACTGTTATACTAATGTTAATGTTTTGTCCCTGTTGAGTAGTTTATTTCTATAGAAAAATATGTAATGAGATAGCTCTTCTTTGATTTCTAAATCTATCCATCTTCTCTATCAAATTTTTCACTTCTTTTCCTTTTTCCTCTGATTTCAGGGTGAGTGCCTGGAATTTCTCCTCCACATAAATGATTTGATTGTATCAAATCAATTCTATTTTTAATGGGGATTATAAATATAACATCCTGTTTGGTTTTTTTCTTATTTTTCATTTGAGGCCTCTAATTCTGAGTATAAAACTGTTATTTTAGGCACTGCATTTATATCTTAATTTAATGAATATTTTCCCCAACCCTTCCCAACTGAAAGAAACAACTTGAAATGATCTTAACATGATTAAAGTGCTCAAAGCAATTCTACCTTTGTATAAAAGTGTGGTAGGTGGAATAGTGATGCCCTCCACACAAAGAATAGTTTTGTTCACGCCCTAATTCTCCAGACCCTTGAGTATGTTACAAATGGCAAAAGGAATTTTGTTGATGCAAACTTAAACAATTTGCTTTATTTGCAGTTGATGACATTTTTCAATGTTTTAACTTGTGTATTTTTCATCTTTGAGTCTGACAGTAGTACTTTTACTGTATAATAATGTTCTAGTTACAATCACACAGAGTATAAATAAATATGGTAGTATGTGAGGAAAAATTCAGTTCAAATTTAGACACATTTCTTGAGTAACAAGATTATCAAAACTATACCAACCTTAAAGTCCTATTTTGACTTAAAATTAGAAGCAAATAAATAAATGAGGTTTATCTCATATGTAGAACACACTCTTTCAATTGCTATAGTTGTGGGGAAAAAAAGAATCTTTTTCCTGCATAAATTAATCAATACCTGCCCATGTGTGTTTCCAATAACCCAAAGTAACTTCTAATCCTGAAGTTAGAAACATGGATATATCTATATCAGGAAAAACTAGAATTCTATGTTCATGTGTATATGTGTGTAAGTGTGTGTGTGTTTTAGATCTGTAACAGTGGTAAAAAGATTTCTCTTTTTTTTCAAAAGGCAAACATCATAGTTAAAGGTTTAAATATTATTCTAAATACTACCATGTTACTACCATGGTCAGAAATGTTGAACAACTTACTATACCTTGCTGGGCTTGAGGTCCCCAAGGTGAGAGGAAAAAATAAATATATATAGCAATTTATCTAACAGGACTGTTGTTAACTCCAGTTGGAATAATTTTTTCCTAAATTCTTTATGTAATATAAATTCTAGATGTGCTCAAGAAGCATCAGTAGGGAATCTATAAAATTTAAAAAGAAATGTATAAGGATAACCTAAAGGTCACATTCATAAAATTCAGCATATCCAGTTTTTCATTTTAAATAAAAATAAGATGGGAAGGTGAAAGGCAGAAGGACTTCAGATGAGTTATTTTGTGTTTTGTTTGCCTTGCAGTTTTGAGAGAGGGGTAAGTCACTGAAAGAGAAGAAAACTTGCCCTTTAACCAAAATCTACATAATCTCTTTGGTAGAGGCTATAGTTTCACTCAGTATGAGAAAATATGATGTTGAATGGTACTAAATAAGGTCATAAACTTGGATTAACATTTGCACTAAGATAAGATTGATGTTGTTCCCTTATATTTGTTGAAGGGACTATTGCAATATTTAAATGGGAAAAAATAAAATGAAAGGTGCAGTACAGCCTTAGAAAGAAATGGTTTGGGAAGACAAAAATATAGCTGTATTTTTGGAGAATAAGGAGAAATACTTTCTCATTTTGATTCAAGAAAAGCGAGATGTGAGGTGAAGTTCATGTTTTATAACAGCAATAACATCTGAATGGTACTTTGCAGTTTACAGATTGCTTCGTATTTAGTGCTTCTAATTCACTTTAATATTCTGAGTTGCATATTAATATAATTATTTTACACATGAGGAAACAGACACAGTGCAAAGATGTCCAAATTTACTTTGAAGCATTTCAGGTTAGATAGTGTGAAACATGGCTATTATTTAAGCTATGCACTAGGAAGAGGCTGTTGCTTCAATTAGAATCCACACTTCATGGATGTTAGACTAGGATTTACCCAAAATCTCTTTTTATCTCCAATGTTTTGTTAGCTATTTTGCTAATCAGCATAAAAAATGTTAGGAATGTGTTTAGACTGGTGAAGCTAGTGACTTGTTAATCAACATTATGAATGTTAAAATGGGATTGCATCACTGGCATTATATGTTAAAAATATGAAGACTGATTAAAATATTTTAAAGAGTCCTCTCACCTTTGGATTAAATGAGTCCTTTGTAGTTATATTCTTAATATGGTGTCTGTGACTTGATCCCTAAGTGGAATTCTATTCAGATTTTTTGCAAGAGCATTCTAGTTGCCCAAGGCAAATTATTTGAGTAACATAACGGAGTGTCTAGAATAACGCTGTCCAATACAGTAGCCATTAGCCACCTGTGAGTACTGTGCACTTGAAGTGGCCAATTCAAATCAAGATGTGCTGTAAGTGGAAAATACACACTGGGCTTCAAGGACATAGTATGACAAAAGAAGAATGTGAAAGACTTCATTAATAATTCATTTACATGTTGAAATAGTATTTTAAATATTGGCGTTAATAAAATATATAATTAAGATTAATTTGACTTCTCATTTTACTTTTTCAATGCTACTAGAAATATTAAAATTATATATGCTACTTGTATTACATTTCTAATAGGCAATACTGCTCTAGAATATTGGCATGTCTGGCTCAGATGAACTTTTCAATTTTATGTTTTCAGATCACCAAAAATGACAGAGAATGAGTTACTTGGCTTGCAGAATTAAGTCATATATACCATATGACTCCTTGCTAATAAGTATTTACTGCATTAATGCTTGTAGGTACAGCACAATGTAGACTGAATTTCATTATCACTTCTTAAGAGAGTTGGCAGGGGTGGGGAGGGTTGAAACTTTTTGGCGGTGTTTTTTTTCTGACACAATGGGAAAAATGATTGAATATAAACAAACAACAGACAAATAAGGCAACAGACAAAGTACTGAGCATGACCAAACTGGTCTAGGTTAAGGCAAAATGCAGAGACCTTCTAAGACTGACACATAGAAGAACACACAGTGAGAGGCACAGCTGGGATCCAAAGCAAGGACTAACCCTATATCCAACTGGATATATCACACCCTTTCCAAGCTTCTGTTGATGTAGGCTATGTCCATTCTTATTCCTTTCAATTGAATCATTGGTATATGGTAGAAAGATACTGCATATGAATGTGAAGTTGTGTTTGGAATTTCAGTTCTTTCATCTCAGTGTAATTTTGGGAAATTCGATTATGCTTTTTGAGCCTCAGTTTGCTCATCAATATCTCCCCTCTGTCTTTTTCTCTGTCCTCCATCTCTTTCCTCTACATCTCCCGTGCTCGCTCCCTCAATCCCTCTTCTTCTTCCCTTACATCTTTTTCATTTTATTAAATTGAAAGTGTTACCTTGAAAACATAAAAGGGACCAATTTCATGTATCAAATCTACATTTTTCATGTTTCACATCATATTATAAAATAAGAATTTAGCTAAGCATTTATAACTGCTTTGCACTATTTCATACTGTGGATGGATCATAGTATATTCATCAGTTTCCCTAACCATAGCATTTATGCTCTTTTCCCAATTTTTTTCTACTTGTTAGGCTATTCACTCCCTAACTTATTTTTTTAGGAAAGACACAAAGAAGCTGAATGCTGGCTCAAAAATTATGAACATTTTTAATTTCAAGAGCCAGGATCAAATATGACTGTATTGATTTGTAACCCATGAACAGTGTATGAGGTATCTTTCCCCACAATATCGTAATAAGATATTTGTCAGCATTTAAAAATATTTAATCCCTGAGGAAAATAATTATTTTATTATTGACTTTTAGTATTAATTTAATTTATGCCTTATTGGCAGTGAAGATCTTTGTAAGCTTATTTGCCATTTATGTTTCTTCTATTTAGAAGAACCTATATTCAAATGTGATTTTGTGTTTATTTTAATAGTTAGCATATATTCAGGATATTAATCTTTTGTCTATTGTATACTATGCAACTAATTTTATCTACTCTAATAGTCTTTTAACTTTGAGCATGGACTCTTATCTAACCCAAGATTTTAATTATTTTTCCTTTATTTTATCATCTATAAATATATAAATCCATCTAACTTCCGACTATAAGAAATTTATTTTCATATATTCATTTCTAATAAACATTTCTACATTCAATATTTAAATCCCTCTGAGATTTGTTTGTTGAATAGTCTGAGCTGTTACAACTGATTGTTATGTATTAGCATATGTGTATTGATCAGTCACTTCTTTTACTTTTTTTCTCATTTTTTCTTCAGTCATAATACAATGTTGCATTTGAAAAGGTCTATGGAATGTTTTAGATATATGATAAGTATCTATAAATTAAAACAAAACTTGTATGGCTATTATTCCCTATCTTTTTCACACTTGATGCATTTTAGAA
Organism: Manis javanica; assembly: GCF_040802235.1. NCBI lineage: Eukaryota > Metazoa > Chordata > Mammalia > Pholidota > Manidae > Manis > Manis javanica. The sequence continues at coordinate 82,077,696 of NC_133167.1, read as the reverse complement.
TAAACTAAGTATAAAATTTTATAAAAAATGTCTAAATGTCATATGTTTCATAAAAACCCTGTTAAGATATTCATTAGGATTGCATTATATTATAGACTACTGTGAAGAAAAGCAGCATATCTATACTCCAGGAAGATGTAATGACTCTCCCTCCATTCATTTTCTTTTGTGCCTTTGAATTAATGATCTCGCACATTTTTGGTTATACATCTTACTAAGTATTTTATAGCTTTGGGCTTTTTTGGGTTTTCATTTCTTTTCTTTTTTGCTATGGATAGTAGGATCTTTTTCTCCTTATATTTCTAGAGTGGATTTTGCTAGTGTTATAAAAGAAATCTGTCAATTTCTATTTTATCATGTTGCTGAATTTTCAAATCAATTTCAACTTCTAGTTTTTTTTCCCCTAGAGAAATGGTCTTATGGTCTGCATATTATGATAGTCTAATCTATTCTTTTCCAATCTTTATTTCTCTTAAGTAATTTTCTTTGCTTATTGCATTAGTTAGGACCTCCAGCTAAATAATGTTGTTAGAATCTCTGACATATTTATCAATTTAATTAAACTACTTCTAAATGTGCTTTGTTCATAGATTTCTCTTCAATGTCATGGTGGATTGAAGAGTGACTCATTTTCCTACATACTCTTCCCATAAAGAGATGGGTTCTATATCCCTGCCTGCTGAATTTGGATGAATGTGAAACTCTGAATGGTAAAAAACATCAAGATCCTTGGCCCAGGCCCCTAAAGATGAACAACTTCTACCTCTTGTCTTGGAATATTCCTTTATTCTTGGACCACTGAACAGCCCTCTAAAAATTGCAACGACACTGAGATCACCATACTGTGATAAACTCAAGCAAGATGAAGAGGCCACGTGCAGGCTCTTGAGGTAAACACTTCACCTAATTCTCGATTAACACCATTGCCAACTGCCTGCCTAGAAGGAGCCATCTCAGATAACTGTGCATTTGAGCTTTCTCATGATTCCTACCACTTTGAGACTCCAAGTGAGAACTCTCCCAAGGCTCAGTCAACTCAGTAAACATGAGAGATAATAGTTTTTAAAATGACTAAATTTTGAGGGTTTTTTTAAACACAGAAATTGATTATAGGAACAGATACCTTTATCAATTTCTGGAAGTCTTCCTTCCATTTCTAGTTTGCTAAGAAGTTTTAGAGCACAATATCTCTTTAATAATATAAATCACATGGACTACAGCAATGAACCTAATGGGTAGAGCTCAATGATCTTTGACAAATCATTGCACCCATATAACTATCACTTGGATTAAGAGTATTTCCATTACCCAAGAAAGTTTCCTCATGCCTCTTCTAGTCAATGTCCCACCACCCACACAGAGACCTCCACTGTTCTCATTTTTATTATCATGGATTCAATTTCCTTATTCTTGAAATCCACTTAAATGATATAAAGTTTGTATCTTCATATACTGGCTTCTTTCACTGAGCATAATGCTTTTGAGATTTATTTATATTGTTGTATGTGTCCTTATCTAGTTCTCTTTCATGCTGAGCAGTATTTTATTATAAGAATAAAATCCAATATGTTTATCCATTCTCCTATAATGGTTGCTTCCATGTTTTGGCTATTATGAATAAGGCTACCATGAACACATAAACCTATATGCCACTACTAAAGATTTTCTATTGTTAGAAAATGAACAGCTAATTCAACAAAATACATAACACTTGGAAATAATAATTCAAAATTCCTATGAGAGTATTAAACTAGTAGAGGAATTGTATTGGAACACATCTGTACAGATTTTTCAAATATGCATCCATTTCTCTTGGCTCTATACCAAGGGAGGCATTACTAGGACATGGGAGAGGGGAGTTTTGAACTCTGTTAGAAACTGCCATGTAATTTCCTAAATTGTTTATAAAATCTTACACTTTCACCAGCAATCCCATCAATTTACTAGTGATGCCATGTTGTCTTAATTATTCTGTTTTCTTTTTCTTCAAAACTGGATCTACCATCCTAAGTTCTTTGCATTTCCATACAAATATGAATCATTTCATTAGAATCTGAAACAGTTCATTGAAACATGGACTTACTTTTGAATTCCTAGCTTAGGAAACCATTTCAACTACACTGCAAATAGGAAATCAAAGAGGAATGTGGGTGCATCTACCCAACTCTATCATTTCTAGTGGAAAAATTGAAACCTCATTTCCTACATAGAAGGCCAAGAGTAGTGTGGTTCTGATGAAAAATGCATGGTCCATTGCACGAATCTGACTTCATAGTAATTCAAGTCCATTTCTGCTCTCTCCTCAATTCCATGAGGTCTACCCATAAATCCAAACAGGACGACCTAAAGTCCTTCCTTTTCCCTCTCACATTCACTATGCCCCCCAAACCTGAACTACACTCCTGGAAATACCATTTCTACCAAATATGTTTTATGTGTTTCTGAAAGGAAATAGGAAGTTACATAATTCATTTTAGTGAAGGAATAAACTTAAATAAGTTAAAATGGCTTAATAAATGCCTAATGGAGACATAGGAAAAGAACTAATGAATTTCTCAAGAATTTGTTATGACTAATAAGATCAAACTATTTTCTATTAATTTTTATTTATTTGTAATTATTTTTATTCACTTTAGGCAAAAATACGAATTTAAAATGATTGACACAAATAGAGCTTTTTCAAAGTAGCTTCCTGTGGTTAAACATGTAAAAAGATTTTTGTTTTCTCCTTAAAGGAGCAATTAGGTGAGAGAATTGATTACAGAATCTATACGTGGAAAGAAAGTACATGTGGTTATTGGAACAAGTCCATTTAAATATGAATGATCTAATGGTTCTTATAAATCTATATACCACTACTAAAAATTTTATATTGTTAGAAAATGAACAGCTAATCCAATTCAATACATAAAACTTGGAAATAATATTTCAAAATTGCTATGAAAGTACTAAACTAGTAGAGGAATTATACTGGAAGACATGTTCAAGAACTGGTTTCTTCCATTGCCTCATAAAAAAGCCTGCAAAAATATCCTGATTCTTTTGTCATAGGCTAGATAATTGAGTAAAGATAAGCATTCTTATTTGGACAGAAGCTGTATCCAGGACAGGAAGACAATGAACACAACACCATAAAAGCAGAGTGGAGGTTTTAATAATGAGATAGCGCATGTTGTTGGAAGAATGGAGTCTACATCAAACTCAATGCCATTTCAAAAACTGTCTTTTCTATTTGATGTCAGTCTTCAATATCTCTTCATTTAAACAAAACAAAATAAAACAAAACAAAATAAAACAAAACTATGTAGAGCTTGTGCATTGACACCCAGGCAGAATTTCATTTGATTTAATATTTTGCTCAACAATCCAGTAATCACATCTTTGACACAGATGAAAAATATCCTCCTGGCTTTAATATAATCTTTCTATTGTGGTTAAGGGAGACTTCAAGCTTGAAGTTTTATTTTAGATTTTTTCTTTGCATACAACTGGAATGGAGGGATAATAAATTGACCTCAGTCAAAATACTTCATTTTTTTTTAATCTTTTTTTTTGGGTATCAATAAAGTACAATTACATGAGCAACATATGGTTACTAGACTCCCCCCATTATCAGGTCCCCACCACATATCACATTAGAGTCATGTCTATCACCATAGTAAGATGCTATAGAATCACTACTTGTCTTCTCTGTTTTCTACTGCCTTCCCCATGCCCCCCCTACATTATGTGTGCTCATCTTAATGCCCCTTTTTCCCCCTTATCCCTCCCTTCCCACCCATCCTCCCCAGTCCCTTTCCCTTTGGTAACTGTTAGTCCATTCTTGGGTTCTGTGAGTCTGCTGCTGTTTTGTTCCTCAGTTTTTTCTTTGTTCTTATACTCCACAGATGAGTGAAATCATTTGATACTTGTCTTTTGTGAAATTGTTCTATTAAGCTTATTAAAGGTAACACAAGGACAACTTTGGAAGAGTAAGTTTTTTGCTCAATAAATATAGATGTGGACAATGGTGGTTTTCACTGCTGTGTATTTTGTGTTTGTGTTTTTCTTACTTAGTATGTCCTTTGGAACTATCATCTCACTGAAAGCTCAGGAAGTCAAGAGAATATGAATGCTGTTTTATTGCATAAAACACCCTTTATTCCTAATGAAATATATAAGCTTATTTATTGATCTTCAGGCTTTGATCACAGGGCTCAAAGCTCCTGGTTCAAATTCATTGACTTTAATCAACAAAACAGAGTTACACAGAACAGTCTCTGGACTACCGCATTCACATCATTCTTACCCTCAGCGTGGTTTAAATAGTAACATTCAGCACTTGTGCAAAAAAGAAAACAGTGAGAAGCTGCATGAGGGTTGCGTGAACAAGGAGATCATACAAGTGGCACCAGGTGCCTTAAGCCCTTTCCCCTAATTTCACTTGCCTGGCTCAGGCATCTCAAGAAGAATATGGCTGCTGACATTTGTGTTACTTCTGATCCTTCTTCGATTATGGCATAATTGTTTCAGAGGGTTTCATAGGGTTTTATTTAGCCTCATTTATAATCTTCATAAGAAAGATTTGCACCAAAGCATCCTCATTCCCAGGTCAGGACTGGGTCCTCGCTCTGCTCTCTTGTGCCTGCACTGCAGGCTGGTCTACCAATCACAGGCTTCTGAACGCTCCTACTCCCCAAGGCTGCTACATCAAAAGTGGGAGCTTTTTACATGTCCTTGTCTCTTAACATCCAGTCAGAAGAGGACTAATGACTCAATCGCTTCATGTAACATGGAAAATCGTATTCTTCTAGCTTGTCCTTATTTGACATAAGCACACTCAATCCCTAACTCTGAATATATTCAGTACTGGGTTTTAACATATTTTCCAAGGGTATATAACCATAGAAATATTCTGCCAAGAACTCCCAACATCTTTAGGCTGCCTGTTTCCCTTTTCTTCATTCTACCAAGAGGAGATAATCAGTTAGAACTTTAGATTAGAAATACATCTTCAGAAATAATGGATGTGAAAACACTGCACTCAAGATTAGATTTCCTATGCTCTGCAAGCTCTTCTTTTAAGATTTTGCTGGCTTCATTTTGTGGAAGGAAGAGTCAGTCTCCTGTGAGTTTTTAAAAATTCAGCTATTTCATAAAATGGTGACTAGCTTATAGATACCATAAGATATATATATATATATATATATAAAACATATAACATATGTATATAATTCTTGCACATTTCTTCTGTGACCACTTGGTTCTCATCTCTAGAGTCAGCGCTTTCCTTTTAATTATTAATTTAAATTAAATTAAGTTCACTTTAAAATCTTTAGCTTGAAGGGGAACAAGCTTGAAATACCCTGCTCTAGCAGGCTCAGGTAACATTAGCATCCTCTGATCACAACAGGAAGTATATTACCTCCTTTACACACATGGGCTCACTTAATTCTTGCAACATCATGAGGTAGACATTATTATACATTCACATTTCATAGAAGAGAACAATTTGCTGTTAATTAACCTGCCCAAAGCTGCACAGTTCTTCAAGAACTGAGACAGGATTCAAATAAAATCTGATTTCAAAAGAATATTTATAAAAAATACTTAACATGACACCTTCTAACGTTTATTTCTTAGAGCTTCAAGGCTGATCTTACAAAACCAGCCACCTTGGTAGAATGTTCTAAGACCCCCCCCCCGCCAGTCAAAAATATCTCTATCAAGTATCTGTGTGGAGATGTAAAATTCATCTTTTAAAAATGTATTACTTGGTTTAAAGGACTGGCTCTTATTTTATATGCTTTTTAGGGGGAAATGTATTAAATTTTACCTGCTAATTAGCTTTTTATTCTCACATACCCCTCTTCCTTTCCTCTTTTCTAAGAACATAGATATCCTTTCTTTTTGCCCAGCCATTCTTTTCTGCTTCCTCTAGGGCAGCGAACCTTGAATAGTGCTCCAGGCCCTCACAGTGGGCCTCTGGCTTCTGAGGATCCCTTTACCCAGAGTAACGTGGCCTCCACCTGCTTCTCATATTATGTATGTCTATTTAAGTTACAGGTCCCAAGGCTAAAAAAAGTAAGTGACAATGCTTCTCTAGGTTTTCTTCTTTCAAATAATCACCCTCTTTCTTGCACTGCTACAATTTCTACTCAGGAACATCAAACTTACACAACCTTTACGAAGTTAAAAATTAAAGGAGGATTTAGTAGTAAAGTAAGAATAGAGCACTTCATTGAATCAGGCCATGAAAGACACACCTGTCACCTTCTTCAAATATCAAAACTCACATGTAACCTATTAATAGTTACTAAACATAGAAGAGGAGATCAAGTCAGAATAAGGTAAGCATACTGCAAAGTGTGTGTGGATAAGTGAGAGCGCTCTTTGAACAAAGCACCTACTTTACATCCAGGAAATTTTATATTAAATGACCACTTTGAACTAATGCTAACCCCCCAAAACCCCCACCAAACTCAGTTAACATAAACAAATTAAAAATATTTCCTCAAATTTAAAAATACAGGAGATAGAATTTTTAATTGGCACAGAAAGTACTGTAAGGAAATGATGAAGTACTGAAGCTACTAAATAGCAAAGTTTACCCCATTTGCCTTTTGCATAATGAGTTAACTAGAATAGCTTAACGAAGAGAAACTAAGTACACCAAAACTAGACGAGGTAGTTCTGAACAGTTTTGACAGAATAAACTCATCCATGTGATGAAACAGTGAGGAGATCGGTAGGCGGAAGTGAAAAACCAAAGGAGTTTGGTGGGAGCTGGTTGTCCAGAAATATTCTTTCAACTTTAAATTTACCTAAAGAAAACCCCAATATTTCTAATGTGAGATTAAATTATATTCTAAAAAGTTCAGCTTTAGAGCCCCAAGTTACAGCCTTCCTTATAGAAGTGAGTATAAACAAGACCATGTTTCACCTAAGAGCAGCCACTGATTAAGAGTTCAAGTTCAACAATACATTCATTTTACTGCCAACAATATAACTCCTATTATAACACTGAACTAGTGATCAAATAATAGAAGCAATATTGTTAATATGAGTAATGAGAAATATTTCTCCTTGCATAAGCTTGTATCAGAATGGGTGTCCACTGATGGTTAACAATGTAAACCTAACTACTATGTATCATTTATCAAGTCAACTGTTAACCCAGCGCAGTTGGAGTATGCAATTAGGGAAAGATTAAAATAAAAGGAACTTAGCAAACACAAACCCTGTGAGGATGCACAATATATTATCTCTGTATTCCCTATGCTGTACTTTTCATCCCCAGGACTTATTTATTTTATAATTAGAAGTTTGTAACTCTTTATCCCCTTCACCTGTTTCACCCTGCCTCTCGGCCCCCATCACTGTGGCAAACAGAAGTCTGTTCTCCATGTTTATGAGAACATTTCCATCGTGTTTACTTGTTTGTTTAGTTTTTTGATCCCAGATATAAGTGAAATCATAGGGTATTTGACAAATAATAGTTAAAATTAAACAATGAAGAAGTTCAGAGAAATACTACAGAGAAAAGGACAAACCAAACTAAATCCTTCCATTCCTACATGTCCAGTACTGTACCTAAGAAGACATAAAAAAGTTGGGGAGCTGGCTGAATGGAGACCTGGGGCATTTATAGATTTATGGGATTATGTTTACTGGTTCCACTACTAGTCCTCTAGAACAGTGTCCAGCACATAGTGGATATAGTCATGCAACTTCAAAGAATGGACAGACCCACATTCAAAGAATGGACAGACCAAGGAGTTTTCTAAATATGGGTTGGTTGATGGTTCTGGAGAAATACATTTGGGGCCTGTGTTTGGGGTCATACTAGATATATATCATAATAACTTAAAACAAATCATATTTGTTGGAATTAAGGCCACTTTCTTCCCAGAGCACTTTCTTGGCTTTCACAGATACACCCACAGCATCCAGATGCATATACAACATCAAACACTGTTAACACTACTTTGTTAACAGCAGTAACATTAATAATTTTCATAATTTGTGAAGACTTCTCAAATAAATGAAAAGTGATAATAGTAGAAATAAGTAACATTGATCTCAAATGAGTATGCGGATACCCCTTCACACACACACACACACACACACACACACACACACACACACACACACACACACACACAATACATTTGAAGAACCAACGTAAGCAAACTTCAAATGATAGAGAGAACTGAATCCCCTAAAACTGGTTTCAAGCCAACATCCTAACCAAGGTACTACTAAAATTTGCATAAATCTACCAACAATTAAATTGTAGGTTCAAGCCCTTTATAGCTCCATGGCATATACATTCCAACTAGGTTTTCAAGATCCAGTATCCCTCATTATAGAAGAACTACATTTCCATGATCATACACTAACAGTTGTTTTCCTATAGCTCACTAGTTCTTTATATTTCATTAATGTTAATATCCAAGCAGACTCCCACAAGCACTACAGACTAACAAGAAATAGAAACAGTTGACCATCATATCAACCATCATCTTAACCCTAATTGTCCTCCCAAGATGACAATTTTTTTATATAATAAATGAAATCAATAACCCTTCCTTGACTATAAAAACCACAGGCCACCAGTGATATTGAAGCTACAAGTATACTGACTATAAAGACTTAAGCTTCAACTACTCTATCACTCCTACACAAGACCTAAAACCAGGGGAATTACAACCAGAAATTGACCAGAGAGTTGTCCTGCTTATAGAGATAACATTCCCTATGTTAATCTCATCAGAAGACATCTTATATTCATAAGCTGTTCCTTTCTTAGGTCTAAACACAGATGCTATTCTCAGAGAACTATATCAAACAACCCTGATGTCCTCATGACCAGGCTTATATTATGGACAATGTACAGAAATTTGTGGGTCAAAACATGTTTCAGACCAATTGCCTTTGAATTAGTTCCACTAAAATATTTTTTTAAATGATCAGCACCTATACTGTCCTATCATTTAGAAGCTAATAGCATTAACCTTTTAGGTTAATTGAGAGTTTAGAACTCTCCTTCATGACATGTCAGCTGGATACATCAACATCAAGCCAAAAATTAAAGTCTAAGTTATATGAATTAAGGCTGATAAATTTTGTGCCAGCCACCAAGATCATTATGATGACTCCAAATTAATGTGTATATCAAACAGCCACAAAACTCAGTTATATATGACAGGAAGGATTTATTTCTCATTCACATGGCTTAAGATCTGCTGGGACTCAGGTAATTTCAGATCAAATCAAGAGGGCTTGTACTCAGACTTCGGGATCAGTTCAGCTGCTCCATGTGCCTCTCATTCCTCTGAGACCCACAGGCTACCCAGAATATGTTCTCTTGGCAGTGACAGAAATGCAAGAGACCAAACCAAGCAAAAAGGCTCTTTTCCTGCTATGGTGGTATCATACCCACTAACACCCCACTGGCCAAAACATGTCACATGACCAAGTTCTACAATAATGAGATGCAAAAATTTAACACATACTGAAATTAAAAGAGACAACCAAAAGAGACCAAAGAGAGATTGAGCTGTTGGAGTCATTACACATGGATTCTATACTAGTATGTTCATGAATCTAAGTGACAAAATGGTGGATTTGAGCAGAGCCAGAAACCATAAAACCAACTGAAATGGAATGTCTAGAGCTGAAAGCTACAATTATTAAAATGAGGAACTTAATAGATGGATTTAACAGTAAATGTCTGAACTGGAAGAGGAAAAAAACAGACTGAAGCATGGAAAATAAAAGGCATAGAAAATACACCAAAGATCCTAAGAGCATTATGAGGCATGTTGAATAGTACTGACATATATGTAAGTAGAGTCACTGATAGGGAGGAGAGGTAAAATGAGGCAGAAGCAATAATTCAATAATTCATTTTTCCATTGTTGAAAGCCACAGATTGAAAAAGCACTCTGAACTCCAAGCAGGATAAACGCAAAGCAAACCACGTCTGAGAACATAGTAGTATAACTGCTATAAATCAAATGCGAAAAGAAAATCTTTTGCAATACTTTCAGAGATGCAACAATAAGACCACAAGTTAATTTCTCACTAGAATAAACCAGAAAACAAGACAATGACATCTCTTATTTGCCATTTCCAAACAGTCATCCTAATTTCCAATCCAAGCTCGTGTGACAAAATAGGCTCTACTTGGCATCAATTCAGTTTACTTTTAAAAGTGGTTACAGAACTAACATCAACACAATCTGCATGGAAACAACAGCAGAAACCTCGTGACTCCAAGGCGCAGCTTTCAGAAGATGACCCTCCATATACTAGTGTGGTCATGAGAGAGGGGGCCAAATGGGTGCTGATGTCTCAGGGAAGCCAAACGGCTGTGGGATCCCTCCAGCTTCTTTCTATTTGGACTTCCCCAACATAGCCACTTATTTATCATACCAGCAAGTTGTCTCCAAAGCAATTCTGCTAGCAAGGTGGAGTCTTATATAATAAAAGCATAGTTACAGGAGTGACATCCCATCACCTTTGCAATATTCTACGAATTAATTGGAAGTCTCAGATCCTGCCCATACTCAGAGTGAAGGGATCACAGAAAAGCATGAACACTGGGAGGCAAGAATCAGAGAGGAGCCACAGTGCAGTCTGGGCATCTCACAGGAGGACCAACTGTGGCTCGGTAAACATGTTCACTACTAAATCACTGCTGAGGTCATGGAGAGGATGTGACGGCTGGTTGACCTGAGAGCAGGACCAGGGCAACCAGAGGCTCCTACCTACTCTCCCGTCCTTGGAAAGTACATTCCACTCACCATTCCCACAGCAGAAAATATTCCAAGGTTACAGCCTTGAGAGAGTAGGTGTTGAGACCATCTGGACTGAATATGTGACTGAACCCAGTTAAAGCCTCTATACAAACTTTAAAGATTCTGGTGGGTGTTTGTGGAGGTCTATGCATCTTATGGCCATGTAAGACAAGCCTCATATATAAGTTCCCTTGCTTATTAAAACTTGCCACCTATCAATCTGGAGTGTTCTGCATCTTTTTGCAATTTGCAAACCAACATCAATGGTGGCTTAATTTCATCTGTGATTTATATCAGGAGTCTTTAAACTACAGGCCATGAACCAGCTACTTGACTTTGTAAATAAAGTTTTATTGGCACACAGCCACATCGTTCAGTCATTAAATGTCTATGGCTGTTTTTGTGCTACAAAGGCATATTTGAGTAGTCACAATAGATACTGTAATATGGCCTGCAAATCCTAATATGTTTATTATCTGGTCTTTTGCCAATCTCTGACTTAAATAATAGATTTTAGCATAAGTTAATTTCTTTGTTAGGATGATCAAGTGTATTTTTTTCTCCAATAGTTTTTGAAAAAATAGATGCAACTAACAGATGAAACATGGGGATGATTAACATCAAGCTTTATGAAATTGGAGATTTATGTATTTTATTATAGTAATATAGCACCATCTCATGGAATATTATAGAAACTGCCAGAAAAGTTTATTGAAGTATTACTAAGTTACTGAGCATTTGGAAGCCTCTGATATAACTTCTAAATTCTACTGAAAATAATGTGTTAAAAAGTAAGTATAACTTTTTAAATTAAAATTTATAAAAGTTAGAGAACATCTAAGTAAAGTCTATTATTTTTTGGATAAGAAACTTGTCATCTGTAATTAAATGACTTACTAAATTTACATAGCAATTTTAATAACAGTGGGATTTCAAAATTTTCCATAAAAAACTGAAGTGTATTTATGTATGAGTGTACATGTTTAATATGTTAAAATAAATATTGCAGTAGTAATATTTTTTTGAAAATCAATTCACCCATTTAATTAAACTTTTTATTTAGAACAGTTTTAGATTTACAGATTTGCAATAATGGTAAGCAGAGCTAGTTTTCATACACGGATAAACTAAATTGTTATATCGATACCAAAACTGTAGAGATGAAATTATTGGGGGTATCATGTTCAGTTCTGCACATGAAGGTCAAGAAGAACATTAAAAATGGGAATATTAAGATAAGCAAGTTATGATCTGGTAGGTGAGATAACATGATTCAGAAATCCATTTCATCTAGTGAGCTGTGGAAGGGACTGGGCTGTGTACTGGGAAGATGTGAGTAAGCAGAGAAGGGAGTGCTGCTTTAAGTATCTGAATGGCCATCACTGGAAAGGTGGGTTACCCTCCATTTCCTGTGATCCCAATATACAGAATGAGTTCTGATGTTTAAGGCAAAAACATAACTTCAACTGCAAACAGAATGGGCAATCTGGTGAGTAATGAGGTTTCTGTCATCAAAGACATCTAAGCAGAAACTTAAATTCTCCTCGAGAGTTTGGTAGAGTAAGGAATGCTGCTCATAGTTGGATGAAAGAAAAGAATTGGTCCTGAGACCAACAAAGGTGGAATGTAGGGGATTCCCAGACCATGCATAGCTAAGTGTGCTCATTCAAAGGTTGGCATAAGTCCATTTCAATGTATCCTGTTAGGAAGACAAATGCCAATTGTGCCTCCCTTACTGGGCAGGGCAAGCAGAAGGAAATGGGACATTCCAGAATTTTTAGACATGCTCAGACCTGATGAGGATATCTCAGACTGCTGGTGGAAAATGCTGGCCAGTGTTTCTCTATGAAACCCAAGAGACCAGGATAGTTAAGAGCATCCCTTGCTCTCTCATTGATACATCCTGACTAAAGAGGATTGTAGTTGTAACCATAAAGAACAAGTATTTCATCCTAGGATGCAAATTTGATTTTTAATACATTCTGTCTACAGTTTTGAATCCAAATGTGCTGAGACCCATTTTAATGCCCACCACCCCTCACAGGGCTGCTTCAGATGCTCAGAAATGTGCTTTTCAGGCTGATTCCACACACCATGCCCTCTCCCACTGATGGGCGCATCCTCTCCTTGGCCTCTGCTGCTCAAGATCACGCTCTTCCACTGCCAGGACACCATTCCCCACAGTACTCAGGCTCAGGTACTCCACACTGGGTGTGCAAGGCCACCCACCTCAGCCCTCTCAGACTTCCACACCCATGCCTCTTTCCCACCACATGTATTCCCTCCTTAGCCGGTATGGACTCTTGACTCCCCCCTCAGATCTCAGCTCCCTGCAGGAGTGTCCTCCTTGCCCCCTGACACCACCCCCTGAGCTCCCTCTCCGATGGGCTTCCTTACCTCCTTGCTCAGCCTCTGAACCAAGCAGCTCTTCCAGGCAGATGTCCTCCTTCCTAGGCCCTGACTTTCCTCTCTCCTCTCTCTGCCCCCATCTTACATTTCCTGCCCTACTTAAGGCTTGAAGATTACATTGTCCTGGAAGATATTTAGGAATGAAAAGACAGAAAAGGAAAGGGAAGAGAAAGAGAGAGAAAGAGAAGGCACAAAATTGAGAAAGATTTGGTTATTGTTTCTGAAAACAAATATCCCTTGTTTCCTCGCTGATAAATGTTAATGTTAAAATGTTAGAATTATGGGTTATTCTTAGGATCCATGTTTAAATATATTGCCTAACTTTAAACATGTGGTCTCTAATTTTATTCTATTTCTCTTATTTAAAAATCTTAAAGGTCAGGTTATGAAGTTGGTGGTGACAAATCTGTAATAAAAAAGCACACCCATGATCATTATACTTGCACTGATTAAAGTACATGAGAGTACAGTGACTTTCAGGTATATTTCAGAAGTACATTTTAGCATTTTGAAAGGTTCATTTCTTCATCTACTCTTCTATTACTCTCTTAATTTTATATTAATTGACATTAGAGAAATTATAGAAACTTCTATAACTTAAACATTGCTATAACAAAGGAAAAATGGAATGACAGCTCATAGCAGAAAATAAAGATACAAACTAATCCAGAGATATGGGAAGATGAAGTGATCTTCTTTGGGAATGACAAGTGAATTTCATTTAAAACCATCTTCAAAACTTAAAAAAGAATTTACAAAAGTAATTAAGGTTTTAAAAATCAGCATTGTATTATAAAGAAACCACTTCAGAGGTCACTTTCTTTAAAATATGATGGCTTGATATTGGGGTTAGAGAACCCACACATATAACTATGACCCTCAATATTTAAATTATTGCTCAAAAAATTATTTGTAAGTCAACTGTCTAGAATACAGAAATTTTCCTTGTACTAACCCTGTTGTAATGGCTATTGGTTTCCATCCACCGCAAACTATTTTTTTAAACAAACATGTGCATATGTAAATTTGGCAAATATGGTTCTGATTGAATGTGATTATGTTATTATGTTAATTTGAGTTTATCTTTTCCTTCCTTTTTAGAAGATTATGGGCCATACAGAAGAATACATGTTTCTATGGACTTAGAAATAGAGAAAGAAAAGGTGTGAGAGAATGCAGTGACAGCTCAAGGGACATTTTTGTGGGAAGGATTCCCACTTTCTACCTTTAGAAGTCTTCATTTTTAAGAAGCACATGTATTTCTGTCGATACAAGTGTGAAATAAAATAAAATTCTGTGGTCCCCCCCAGCACCCCACCCACACCTCCTGGTCCCAAGTCAGCCAGATCAGCTCTTGCTGTGCTGTGAAGATGCCCTGCAGTCATTCTTGCCTGTGTCACAAGACTGTCATAGCTCCTCATCCCTCGCTTGTGACCAGAGAAACCCAGACTAAAATGCTCAAAAGAGGGTGAATTGGTCTGGCTCCTGCATCTCTAGGAGAATCCTTTAGGAAGATAATCAGCAATCCTAATTTTTGCCTCCTCTCACACACAGATGGCATCAGACTATCCATTGTTTGTTCTTTTAGACAATGTCCTAATGTACTGATTGGCATAACCTCTTTCCTGCACCCACCCTTTGTTGTAAAAAAATATTTCAGATGTTCCCAAATAAAGGGGCTTTGGAGCAGTTTATCAGAACACACGGATGGTCTGCTCTCAGGCCACGGTCCTCAGTAAGATGCTGCTGTAAGAATAGAAATAGGTTAGCATAAGCATAGCCATCTTAAAGGCCTAGAAGCCATTTTCTGAGTATGTGACTTAGAAAGAAAAACTGGAACTGGGTAAGGCCTTGAAAAACAAGCTAATCATGAACACCAGATGGTGGGCAGCTGTGGCCTTTAGTCAGCTAACCTTGGTCAGCTAATCCTACATACCAAGTTTATCGTGCAGAACCTCCCTGACAATTGAGGAGTGGTCTTATCTTGCTCCTGCCTAACCCCAGGATGTATGTCTTGCAAGAATAATGTGTAGCTGTGGAAAATTACTATGAGTTAAGTGTTTTGAAAATGCTATATAAACCCTTGGCTTTGAGTGCTCGGGGTCCTTGTTGAGACCCGCTGCGTCGGGCTGACTTGGACCCCAACTAGCTGGCTGAATAAAGACTTTGCTTGAATTTACATCTCTATGCCTGTGTAGTTTGTTCTCTAGAGAAGCCTCGGAAGCCCGGACCCTAACACTGCATGAACTTTTCTTAAATGCAACAGCAGTGTTGATTTCAGTCCACACAGGTCACGCCAAAAAAGCAGGTCTAAAACTTTGGTTTGATTTCACAATGCTCACAGGAAAAATAACAGAGACCCAAGGGGAAGTGAACTGTTATAGAGGCACATGTTTATGTGTAGAGGTTATCTACGTACAAACTGTGCTGTTGTAAACTGGAGGACAAACACTATGAAATATATTATACTGACAATCCTCACAAAATAACTGGAACAGTGTTGTCAGAAAGAGTAATATATAGCAGTATTCTGAAGTCACTAGGTTTCTGCCAAAACATAAATCTTGAACTCAACTTTTAGCATATAAATGGTATGTATTCTTCAAAGCAAAGCAATATTCCTTTTTCTAATATAAGAAACTGTATTTTGTGTGAAATGGAAGAATCATATCCAATAAAGCATTTATCATTGACATTTTTAAGCTTAAAAGTTTAAAGATGACGTATTCCTCTCTCCCAATCTTATTCTAATGGTAAAACATTCCCATCTTTGACATATGTCCAAATCTCATCTTTGGCACAACATGGCATCCATTTCCTCTTTGGAAAAATGAATGCCATACCTGAAGTCACTCAATTGAAAATCAGTTCAGCAAATGTATAGTCTGTGGTTTTTAGTGTTGTCCATCAAATTTACTTCATTTCTTATACAAACTGAAGTACTTTGAGAACTGATTTACCAGACAGATGGCAGATTGTCTACTGCACTGAAAGCTGTTTGCATTTTTTAGTGTTCTATGTCCAGTTTGTCAAATATGACTTAAATGTTAAGTAATATAAATTGATAAGTTAACTTTTTAAAGGTATATCACAGCCATATAAAGAGAAATCAAACTATTAAGACCTTGGGAAAAAACCCTAAAAACCCTAAAATATAAAGCATATAATAGCTCCATCTACTGATGAATCCATTTATTTGTAAGACAGCTTAATTTTACTTCATTGATAGTTAAAAATGAAAATTACAGGACTTATACAATTCTACTTACTTTGTGGATACTCCAGGGATTTTAATTCCTAGGCCCATTGTTACTGATGATGATTGTTACTGATATAATGCAATATAGAAAATACAATATATTTTTATGAAGGTGTAAGACCCAACGGCCTTATTCCAGTCTGCGCTTCCCCCCAGTGAGGAGACGAAGGCCACGGCAGATCGATGCAACAAGCAAGAGGTTTATTATTATTCCAGCTAGCTGGGGTCCAAGTGTCTGCCTCACACAGCAGGTTTCAACAAGGACCCCGAGCACTCAGAGCCAAGGGTTTATATAGCATTTTCAAAGCACTTAACTCATAGTAATTTTCAACAGCTATACATTATTCTTGCAAGACATACATCCTGGGGTTAAACAAGGGCAGGATAAGACTACTCCTCAATGGCTAGGGAGGTTCTGCACGATAAGCTTGGTATGTAAGATTAACTGACCAAGGTTAGCTGACCAAGGGTCACAGCTGCCCACCACCCAGTGCTCATGATTAACTTGTTTTTCAAGGCCTTACCCAGGCCCAGTTTTTTCTTTCTAAATAAAATGGCTTCTAGGCCCCTAAGATGGCTACTCTTATGCTAACCTATTCCCATTCTTACAAAGGTTAGCAAGAATTATGTAATCATAATTCTTATCAACTTATTGTCTCTTAGCTTGATATCTACTCTTTATTGTCTTACTTATGATAGTGGAGCTGAATCATATAAACACTTCTTTCCAGCTGGCAAGACAGTAAGGTTTGCCAGTAGAGGGACGCTGAGGGACACAGCAGCAGAAGGCCCTTGCTTTTCTATGGTTCATGTGTGCTTTGTTTCCTTCCTCCTACAGTGTTAAGCTGCCGCGTGGGGTACCCAGCTGAGCTCACTTGTTTCCATGACACATCCATGGACAGCTTCCCCAAAAGCTCTGCAGGCAGCCCTAAGGGCCAAGGGCAGGCTGTCCCCAAATGTGCCACTTTGACATGCAGATTATTTGGAGCTGAAAATCAAGGCCCAAAAGACTGAGAAGGAAACTTTGACCTTCCCCCTAATTGCCTAAAAGAAATTAGACAGAGGACCTGCTCCACGAACGGAGCTGTCACCATAGATAACAACTTAAAATATGAACTATGGGTGGTAGACAAGGAAGAATTTAGCGAATTCCTGCCTATGCCATTGTTTCTGTGTGACCCAACAAACATTTGTTTACAAAACATTTACTCTTTTTCATCTTGCTTGTGAACTGCTTTCCCTCCCTTTGTAATCCCAGACCCCCACCCTGCTTCACTTTAGTTCAGGATGCCATATATGCATCATTTTCCCTGACTGTCTTTGGAATCTCACGTCTGTGTGAATTCCCCTTATGAATGTAATTAAATTTGACTTTCTCCTGTTAATCTGCCTTATGCCAATTTGATTCTTACACCAGCTAAAAGAACTTTGAAGGGTAGAGGAAATTTTTCCCTCCCCAACACAGCATAGCAGTTTCCCAGCAAGTTCAGCAACACCCTCAATGGGGGACTTCCAATAAGAGCAAAAAATGTGTTTTTAAGAACTGCACACAGAGCTCTTACTAAAAGAGATTCTAATCTGTGCCATAAATAAAGTCTCAATGAGACAGGGACGGTGGATGTAGTCACAGTAGGATGAGGGCCTCCGGGAAAAGCAGGGCAGAATGTTTACAATCAGAGAAATGTAACAATGGGCAAAGAAGTCCCCACTGAAACTGTTAAGCATTATGCAAAGTCAAGGTCACACTAATTCTCTAGGGTAAAGATATAGACATCTTCAGTGAGATCAGTTAAAGGTCAAAAAGCCAGGAGCAACTAGGCCTGGAATGTCTGAGTATTCTGCAAGGGTATCAGCATAACCCATGACTCTGCTGTCAGCCCTGGCAATCAGACTATGACCCAGCCCACCTTGAGGACAGGGAAGGTGATGCAAGTCCACACCCCTAAGTTTTTTTAATGTTCTCGAAAAATCCTCAACTGCCTGTAAAACCCCCTAGACAACACACCACTACAGGCTCTCTTGTCCCCTCCTGGCGTGAGCCAGGGGCTCTATTCTCTCACGTTATTTCTAAATAGAAGCCTGTACTTTGCTCACCTACCTTGAGTATTTGTGAAGCTCATTCTTCGGCTTCATGAACAAGAACCCCGGCATCATCAATATATTGGAAAGGAATGCAATCATGTTGTGGGTAAAATTGCAATATTTTCACAATCTCTCCCCTGGTTTTAGGGCATCTGCATATCAGTAGGTGTTTCCAAGGGGTGGAGAAAATTAGTCTATCTACATATCAATAGGAAGGGCGAGGGTTTATCTGCACTGGAGAATTTGGGTAGAGCTCTCTCCCTCTTCCGCTGCAGCCTGCTCAAGAGAGAGATGGGGTCACTGCTTGTAAGAAATAAACAGGTTTCTTAAACTTTATTTCTCCCTTTGACTGATTTTGGTTTCAAAGGTATTTTGCCTCGGGATTTTCCCTAGGAGTTACACATGTCAAGTATATTCTCAGACTACACTGGACTTAAATCACAAACTAACAGAGGAAAGTTATCTGCAAAATTCCCAAATAACGTTTCTTATAATGTCAGAGAAGTTATAAGAAAAAATTTCAAATATTTTAAACTGAATGAAAATGAAACTACAACTTTTCAAAAATTTGTTGGGTATCACCATTAGTTGTAGACATATTTTGCAAGCCATTTAAACTCTCATGTCTCTGTCTATCTGATTGTAAAGTTAGTTGGTTGAGTTTGGTTCTCTTCTAGTTTTTAGTCTATATGAATTTTTAATGATAGAACATGAACCCTGCAAATACAATCTCAACAAGACCTTTTGGTAATAATATTGGAGAAAAATTATGACAGAAATGGAATTTTAATTTCCTAATGAAGTATAGAAAAGAAATATTAGTCTATATTTGTAGTGTTTACTTTATTCTTCAAAATCTAAACCCCATAGTGTTGGCAGACTAACAAAAAACTCAATGTCATACAAATAACCTCAGGGACATTAGTGAAGTAATTTATTATATAATGTCCTTTGCAAATTCAACAGCTAGAAAAAAAAGTGTCTAAATACACATATTGTCAGGAATAGGAAATTAAAATTTCATGTGTTAGAATTACTTTGTGTTTTCTCTTGGGTAAATTAGTTCAAATTATATTTTAAGTTTTAAAAAATAAAAATGAAAATGACAACTGTTGGTGAGTCAACATTTTCATCTAGCCCTTAAGGTTCTTCTAGCTGATCAAAGAATTAAATTGACATGAGACACATTAACAGGAGAAAATAAAATTTAAATTATATATGTGTGGGCAATCCACACTGACATGAGATGTGAAAGACAGGGAAAATGATGTATATATGCCATCCTGAACTAAGGAGAAGGAGGTGTAGGGATCAGGAACTTAAAAGGAAAGGAAGAAAATTCATAGGAAGATGAAAAAGAGTAATGTTTGGTAAACAAATGCTTGCTGGTCCACACAGAAACAGTGGAACATAGAGATTTTAACTAACAGACTTTGCTAAATTCCTGTATGTCTATCACCCCTAGTTCTTATCTTATATAGTAACAGCTTCCTTCCTGGAGCACGTCCTCTATCTAAATGCTTTTAGGCAGTTAGAGGGAAGGTCAAAGTTTCTAAGTATTTTGGGCTTTGATTGTTTTCAGCTCCAAATAATATGCATGTCAAAGTGGCACATTTTGGAGTGGCCTGCCCTTGGCCCTAAAAATTTAGAATTATTTTTGGGGGCTTAGAATTTAACTGAAATATGATCAAATAAAATGTTGCTAAATAAATCACTCATTAAAAGGGATTTTAAAAGAGAACTTTTTTTTTTCTGACAGGAACTGAGATTAGAACTGAGAAACTACATCAGCTACAAGATTACTCTAATATATTGAGATTTGCATAGTAAAGTGCCTCCAGCTTCTCTCTGCTTTAAGAAGAGTATGAGAGGCTTAAAGTATAGCAAATATAGACCAAAAGTCAGGTCAACGAAAAATAAAATACATTATTAAGTATTGATTTATCTAAAGGTGCCAGGTGGACCAAGTTCTAATTTTTTAAGCAAAAACATTCATTAGGTGCTCTTAAAATCAGCTGTCATCAGGTAAACAGCTATTACCTCAGAATTGCCATTCATTCTAGACTGATACTAACTAGTTGTGTGAAATTAGAAAATGAACTTATTCTACCCTGTTTTCCTGATCTGTAAATTAGAGGAGAGTCTTCTAATGTTCAGTGGTTCTGTGGTGACAGGCATTCTTTCTTTTAAAAGTTTCTCCTTACATCATCTCTTGCTTAAGCATCATGTAGCTTATATGACTATTTAATAAAAACCATTTTATTTATTGCTCCTCCCATCTGGGATTCCATTAAATGATTCATTTTTCAAGGTTTAGATTAATGTAAAAATGACAACTAGTGGAAGACATCAGCACAACACCAATCAACCACATCAGTAAATCTTATAATGATAGGATTGGAAATTGTTTCGGCATAATGCAGGACCATCCATCTGTACCTAACGCTGGAAACATTTTCCATGTAATGGCCCAGCTTTGTTGAGGAGGTAATGTAAGTATTTCTATAGCCATAGTAATATAAATGCACTTTTTTTTAGGTGAAAAACTATAGGCAAGTCATATGACCTTCACTATTATCATAAAACAAAATCTTTTCAACTTCAACAAAACTGACAGAAATTGAGGGCAGAGTGAGGGTAAGAAGAGGTGAGAAGAAGAACTGGGAGGATTAATATGCTCTTAGGTCAAATGGGAAGTGAAGAATGAGAGGCCTCATGCTGTTGCTTCACTTTGCAGAAGTGATGAGTAAGGAACAAAGAATAGTGATAAACAGAGCAGATGATGCCAGAGTTCTTGTTTGTGGAGTAGAAGAATGAACTTAGCTAACACCAAGAAAGGAGAGCCAGGGTGAGGCTTTTATTGAGAGGACAGAGATCCTGGCTCACGCCAGGAGGGGACAAGAGAGCCCGGGGCCTGGGGTGGTGCATCGTCTAGGGGATTTATAGGCAGTTGAGGATTTTGGGGAACTGATAAAGGGCTTAGGGTGTGGACTTGTTAAAAGTGGTCTGAGGATGTTTGTCCTTGATGAGACATTAAGTCCCTTTTAGCATGCTAAAGTGAATCTTACACATGATTGCAAATGATTAGCATAATAAAAATGGGCTCCTTTCCTTTATCTGGGGAGTATCAACTGATCTCACTGAAGAATGACTCTAGAGCTTAATGTTTAACACAGAGTTTCAATAGGGACTTCTTTGCACATTGTTACATTGCTCTGACTGTAAATATCCTGCCTTGCTTTTTCTGGAGGCCCTCACCCTTCTCTAACTACACTCATAGTCCCTGTCTCACGAAGATGAGAAGGCTGAAATTAAGATAAGTTTAAGGTTTATATGTTGCTGTAGACATATGCTTTAGAGCTCTCAGAACAAAACAAGAACCATAAAAGCAGGGTTTTTTTGTTGGTTTGCTTTGATTTCATTTGATTTTTTTAAATAATGAGTCTGGTGGGGGCGGAGCCAGGATGGCGGCGTGAGTAGAGCAGTGGAAATCTCCTCCCAAAAACACATAGAGCTATGAAAATATAACAAATAAAAATCTTCCTAAAATAGAGACCACAGGACACAGGACAACATACAGACCACATCCACACCTGCAAGAACCCAGTGCCTTGCGAAGGGGGTTTGGAGAGTGCTTTTTGGAAGTCTTAAAGGGGCAGTACAGGTCACTTAGACCAGAGGCAGGAAATCTGGGTATCTCTGGGCACTCTAACCCCCTGGGCAGCAGGGAGCACAGAGACCCCTTACGGACATAAATAGCCTCCTGGCCGCTCCCCCGCCAACGGGGCTCCACCATTTTGGAGGAACAGCCCCAGCCAGGCCAAGCCCAGAGCAACAGCGGAGATAAACCCCAAAGCAACTGGGCAGGAAGCAGAAGCCCTGTCTGCGCACAGCTGTCCAGCACAAGCAACTAGAGTTCGCTATTCTCCCAGGAAAACGCTACAAACCAACAAGAAAGGAAGCTCTTCCAGCGCTCACTTGTACCAGCTCTGCAAACTATCTCTATCACCATGAAAAGGCAAAACTACAGGCAGACAAAGATCACAGAGACAACACCTGAGAAGGAGACAGACCTAACTAGTCCTCCTGAAAAAGAATTCAAAATAAAAATCACGAACATGCTGACAGAGATGCAGAGAAAAATGCAAGAGCAATGGGATGAGATGCAGAGAAAAATGCAAGAGCAGTGGGATGAGATGCAGAGAAAAATGCAAGAGCAGTGGGATGAAGTCCGGAAGGAGATCACAGATGTCAGGAAAGAGATCACAGAAGTGAAACAATCCCTGGAAGGATTTATAAGCAGAATGGATAAGATGCAAGAGGCCATTGAAGGAATAGAAGCCAGAGAACAGGAACGTATAGAAGCTGACATAGAGAGAGATAAAAGGATCTCCAGGAATGAAACAACACTAAGAGAAATATGTGACCAATACAAAAGGAATAACATTCGTATTATAGTGATACCAGAAGAGGAAGAAAGAGGAAAAGGGATAGAAAGTGTCTTTGAAGAAATAATTGCTGAAAACTTCCCCAAACTGGGGGAGGAAATAATCGAACAGACCATGGAATTACACAGAACACCCAACAGAAAGGATCCAAGGAGGACAACACCAAGACACATAGTGATTAAAATGGCAAGGATCAAGGACAAGGAAAGAGTTTTAAAGGCAGCTAGAGAGAAAAAGGTCATCTATAAAGGAAAACCCATCAGGCTAACATCAGACTTCTCAACAGAAACCCTACAGGCCAGAAGAGAATAGCATGATATACTTAATGCAATGAAACAGAAGGGCCTTGAACCAAGGATACTGTATCCAGCACGACTATCATTTAAATATGATGGTGGGATTAAACAATTCCCAGACAAGCAAAAGCTGAGGGAATTTGCTTCCCACAAACCACCTCTACAGGGCATCCTACAGGGACTGCTCTAGATGGGAGCACCCCTAAAAAGAGCACAGAACAAAACACACAACATATGAAGAATGGAGGAGGAGGAATAAGAAGGGAGAGAAGAAAAGAATCTCCAGACAGTGTATATAACAGCTCAATAAGCAAGCTAAGTTAGGCAGTAAGATACTAAAGAAGCTAACCTTGAACCTTTGGTAACCACGAATCTAAAGCCTGCAATGGCAATAAGTACATATCTCTCAATAGTCACCCTAAATGTAAATGGACTTAATGCACCAATCAAAAGACATAGAGTAATAGAATGGATAAAAAAGCAAGACCCATCTATATGCTGCTTACAAGAAACTCACCTTAAACCCAAAGATAAGCATAGACTAAAAGTCAAGGGATGGAAAAACATATTTCAGGCAAACAACAGTGAGAAGAAAGCAGGGGTTGCAGTACTAATATCAGACAAAATAGACTTCAAAACAAAGAAAGTAACAAGAGATAAAGAAGGCCACTACATAATGATAAAGGGCTCAGTCCAACAAGAGGATATAACCATTCTAAATATATATGCACCCAATACAGGAGCACCAGCATATGTGAAGCAAATACTAACAGAACTAAAGAGGGAAATAGACTGCAATGCATTCATTGTAGGAGACTTCAACACACCACTCACCCCCAAGGATAGATCCACCGGGCAGAAAATAAGTAAAGACACACAGGCACTGAACAACACACTAGAATAGATGGACCTAATAGACATCTATAGAACTCTACATCCAAAAGCAACAGGATATACATTCTTCTCAAGTGCACATGGAACATTCTCCAGAATAGACCACATACTAGCTCACAAAAAGAGCCTCAGTAAATTCCAAAATATTGAAATTCTACCAAAAAATTTTTCAGACCACAAAGGTATGAAAGTAGAAATAAATTCTACAAAGAAAACAAAAAGGCTCACAAACACATGGAGGCTTAACAACATGCTACTAAATAATCAATGGATCAATGAACAAATTAAAATAGAGATCAAGGAATATATAGAAACAAATGACAACAACAACACTAAGCCCCAACTTCTGTGGGATGCAGCGAAAGCAGTCTTAAGAGGAAAGTATATAGCAATCCAGGCACACTTGAAGAAGGAAGAACAATCCCAAATGAATAGTCTAACATCACAATTATTAAAACTGGAAAAAGAAGAACAAAGGAGGCCTAAAGTCAGCAGAAGGAGGGACATAATAAAGATCAGAGAAGAAATAAACAAAATTGAGAAGAATAAAACAATAGCAAAAATCAACGAAACCAAGAGCTGGTTCTTTGAGAAAATAAACAAAATAGATAAGCCTCTAGCCCAACTTATTAAGAGAAAAAGAGAGTCAACACAAATCAACATAATCAGAAATGAGAATGGAAAAATCACGACAGACTCCACAGAAATACAAAGAATTATTAAAGACTACTATGAAAACCTATATGCCAACAAGCTGGAAAACCTAGAAGAAATGGACAACTTCCTAGAAAAATACAACCTCCCAAGACTGACCAAGGAAGAAACACAAAAGGTAAACAAACCAATTACAAGCAAAGAAATTGAAACAGTAATCAAAAAACTACCCAAGAACAAAACCCCGGGGCCGGACGGATTTACCTCGGAATTTTATCAGACACACAGAGAAGACATAATACCCATTCTCCTTAAAGTGTTCCACAAAATAGAAGAAGAGGGAATACTCCCAAACTCATTCTATGAGGCCAACATCACCCTAATACCAAAACCAGGCAAAGACTCCACCAAAAAAGAAAATTACAGACCAATATCCCTGATGAATGTAGATGCAAAAATACTCAATAAAATATTAGCAAACAGAATTCAACAGTATATCAAAAGGATCGTACACCATGACCAAGTGGGGTTCATCCCAGGGATGCAAGGATGGTACAACATTCGAAAATCCATCAACATCATCCACCACATCAACAAAAAGAAAGACAAAAACCACATGATCATCTCCATAGATGCTGAAAAAGCATTTGACAAAATTCAACATCCATTCATGACAAAAACTCTCAGCAAAATGGGAATAGAGGGCAAGTACCTCAACATAATAAAGGCCATATATGATAAACCCACAGCCAGCATTATACTGAACAGCGAGAAGCTGAAAGCATTTCCACTGAGATCGGGAACCAGACAGGGATGCCCACTCTCCCCACTGTTATTTAACATAGTACTGGAGGTCCTAGCCACGGCAATCAGACAAAACAAAGAAATACAAGGAATCCAGATTGGTAAAGAAGAAGTTAAACTGTCACTATTTGCAGATGATATGATACTGTACATAAAAAACCCTAAAGACTCCACTCCAAAACTACTAGAACTGATATCGGAATACAGCAAAGTTGCAGGATACAAAATTAACACACAGAAATCTGTAGCTTTCCTATACACTAACAATGAATCAATAGAAAGAGAAATCACGAAAACAATTCCATTCACCATTGCATCAAAAAGAATAAAATACCTAGGAATAAACCTAACCAAAGAAGTGAAAGACTTATACTCTGAAAACTACAAGTCACTCTTAAGAGAAATTAAAGGGGACACTAATAAATGGAAACTCATCCCATGCTCATGGCTAGGAAGAATTAATATCGTCAAAATGGCCATCCTGCCCAAAGCAATATACAGATTTGATGCAATCCCTCTCAAATTACCAGCAACATTCTTCAATGAATTGGAACAAATAATTCAAAAATTCATATGGAAACACCAAAGACCCCGAATAGCCAAAGCAATCCTGAAAAAGAAGAATAAAGTAGGGGGGATCTCACTCCCCAACTTCAAGCTCTACTACAAAGCCATAGTAATCAAGACAATTTGGTACTGGCACAAGAACAGAGCCACAGACCAGTGGAACAGATTAGAGACCCCAGAAATTAACCCAAACATATATGGTCAATTAATATTTGATAAAGGAGCCATGGACATACAATGGCAAAATGACAGTCTCTTCAACAGATGGTGCTGGCAAAACTGGACAGCTACATGTAGGAGAATGAAACTGGACCATTGTCTAAACCCATATACAAAGGTAAACTCAAAATGGATCAAAGACCTGAATGTAAGGCATGAAACCATTAAACTCTTGGAAAAAAACATAGGCAAAAACCTCTTAGACATAAACATGAGTGATCTCTTCTTGAACATATCTCCCCGGGCAAGGAAAACAACAGCAAAAATGAGCAAGTGGGACTACATTAAGCTGAAAAGCTTCTGTACAGAGAAAGACACCATCAATAGAACAAAAAGGAACCCTACAGTATGGGAGAATATATTTGAAAATGACAGATCCGATAAAGGCTTGACGTCCAGAATATATAAAGAGCTCACACGCCTCAACAAACAAAAAACAAATAACCCAATTAAAAAATGGGCAGAGGAACTGAACAGACAGTTCTCCAAAAAAGAAATACAGATGGCCAAGAGACACATGAAAAGATGCTCCACATCACTAATTATCAGAGAAATGCAAATTAAAACTACAATGAGGTATCACCTCACACCAGTAAGGATAGCTGCCATCCAAAAGACAAACAACAACAAATGTTGGCAAGGCTGTGGAGAAAGGGGAACCCTCCTACACTGCTGGTGGGAATGTAAATTAGTTCAACCATTGTGGAAAGCAGTATGGAGGTGCATCAAAATGCTCAAAACAGACCTACCATTTGACCCAGGAATTCCACTCCTAGGAATTTACCCTAAAAACGCAGCAATCAAGTTTGAGAAAGACAGATGCACTCCTATGTTTATCGCAGCACTATTTACAATAGCCAAGAATTGGAAGCAACCTAAATGTCCATCGGTAGATGAATGGATAAAGAAGATGTGGTACATATACACAATGGAATACTACTCAGCCATAAGAAGTGGAAAAATCCAACCATTTGCAGCAACATGGATGGAGCTGGACAGTATTATGCTCAGTGAAATAAGCCAAGCGGAGAAAGAGAAATACCAAATGATTTCACTCATCTGAGGAGTATAGGAACAAAGGAAAAACTGAAGGAACAAAACAGCAGCAGAATTACAGAACCCAAAAATGGACTAACAGGTACCAAAGGGAAAGGAACTGGGGAGGATGGGTGGGCAGGGAGGGATAAGGGGGGGAAGAAGAAGGGGGGTATTAAGATTAGCATGCATGGGGGGAGGGAGAAAGGGGAGGGTGGGCTGCACAACACAGAGAGGACAAGTAGTGACTCTACAACATTTTGCTAAGCTGATGGAAAGTAACCGTAATGTGGTTGTTAGGGGGGACCTGATATAGGGGAGAGCATAGTAAACATAGTATTCTTCATGTAAGTGTAGATTAAAAATTAAAAAAAAAAAAAAAAGAAAGAAAGAAAGAAAGAAAAGGGGGATTACTCCTTAACAGGATAAAACTATTGGTAAATCAAAGATCAATGCATGCTTTAAATATCCTTAATGTTGATCACTTAAAGGGTGTCAGATGATCAGCTATGGAGGTACTCTTTTCTGATAATATTCCTTTCTCTTAATTAAAAAAAAAAAAAAAAGCAGTTACTGTGTGCTGACCTCCCATGAGTTCTGCACAGTGGTATAGAGGGCATGTCAAAGTGTGGACAAAGGGTCTGTTTGTTTCTACGCAGAAGATCAAGGCCTAGCTTGGATACCCAGAAAATGAACTAAGATACGATATGAGGAGGAGCTTCCGGCATCAGCACTCTCTGGAGGACTTGTGCGGGGGGATGATCATCAAAAAGCCTCCACAGGGATCCGGACGATGCTGCGGTTGTGGCTGCATCCAGCCCACCGTCTCCTGGACTTGCCATAGGAATGAGGAGGGAGATGTCTAGGCTGGCATGTGCATACAGTGAGACAACGAATTTGACCGGATCTGTACTGTTGGAACTCAACCAGGAGTTGGGAGGGGTGCAAGTTGTAGCACTCCAAAATCTCATGACTATAGACTATCTATGGTTAAAAGAACATATGGGATGTGAACAGATTCCAGAAATGGGCTGCTTTAATTTGTCTGATGGTTCAAGTACAGTTGGACAATATCCATCATATCATAGATAAATTTTCACAAATGCCTAGGGTGCCTAAATGGTTTTCTTGGCTTCACTGGAGATGGATGGTAATTATAGATTTGCTTTGTTTATGTCACTGTATTCCTATTACGTTAATATGTGTGTGCAAATTAGTTAGTAGTTTAAAACCTATACATACTTAAGGTACTATACAAGAAGATATGTCAAAGAAATAATCAATCCTCCCATGTTTCCTTCATATGCTACATCTATAGCTTTTCTTCTTCCTTTCTAATTACAACCCTTAAATAGAATTCGTGCCTCATATCGAATTTACCGAGTATCATAATTCCTCCAGGTGGTAAAGATACCTCGAGACAAGTGCTGGGCATAGAAGCCACAGGGCATAAATCTGCAAAGAAGTAAAAAGCTAACCTTTGCAAACAATATGGCTTCTCTCTCACTTACCAACTTTACATTTCCCTGTATGGCCCCGGAAGATGACTGGTTAGCCAGAGACGGGTAAGATTCCTCAAGGGAGGAACAACCTAAGACAGGCACAGTCGCAGGGGGGCCATCAGGTGAGAATTTGGGGATCAACAGAGGTGAGGCTCAGAACCTCACCCCCCCTGCTTTGAGAGAAATCTTCTGCATCCGTGGATGTCTTGCTGCCCTTGTCTAGCCTGGATTAATACTTAGTCCATAGGCACACACCTGATCATCTGATCATCTACATTTGCCTTCTTACAGCACTAAACTATGTTTTCTACCTTTATCTTGCATCTACCTACCACTTCAGCATTTTATTAAAAATAAAAATAATAATAATAATAGGAGAAATGTGGATCAACATATAAATCAAGTACAAAAATCAAACGAATATTCATATTTGACCTGATTGTTTATAGGTCATATTGCATGATCAAAACCGAAAGTTTCTGTGATGAATGCCCTTGTACTGTTCACCATGTAAGAATTTATTCACTATGTAAGAATTCGTTCACCATGTAAGAACTTGTTCGTTATGCTTCAGAAGATTGGAGACTGACGAGAATTAGGCTTGAGATGGATTAATGATTGTACATTGAGCGTTGACCCCCCTATACTGAATTTTATTGTTGTTAACAACCATTTGATCAATAAATATGAGAGATGCCCTCTCAAAAAAAAAATAATAATAATAATGAGTCTGGTATGGGAATGGGTTAGGCAGGACACAGTTGCATATATATATATATATATATATATATATATATATATATATATATATATATATATATATATATAGTCAGTGCTATAGATTGAATGTTTGTGCCTCCCCCAAATTCATATGCTGATACCTGATCCCCAATCTGATAGATTTGGAGGTGGGGCCTTTGGGAGACTCTTAAATCATGAGATGGAGCCCTCATGCATAGGATTAGTGCCTTTATCAGATAGACCTCAGAGAGCTCCCTTCTACGGGTGGTAGGAGGGCACTGGGTGGGGGGTGGACAAAGTATGAACCAGGAAGTGGGCCCAGACCAGACAACAAATCTGCTGGCACATTGATCTTGGTCTTCCCTTCTTGGGAACAGTGAGCAATGCATTTCTGCTGTTTATAAACTATTAGGTCTATGGTATACTTATGCAGGTCATGTTTGTATGTACTGTATCTTAGATAGAAGTTTGTAATCAGAGTTCAACTTCCAAAAAAATCACCAGTTGAATATCATGTCCTGACCTAAATATCATAACTCAAGTTACCCCTAACATCAGCAGGTGCATTACTGGCATAAAGTTGCCAAAAAACTTAACTACGAAATGAAAATCAAATCTATTTAAGTGAAGAGAAACATTACACCCTCCAGTTTTATGGGTGTCAAAATCCCAGCATCCAGAACTCTACAAATAATGCTTTATTTTGATCATCCTATATGGTCCCGTGTTGTTCACATTAACTTTTGTCAATATATGAAAGAGTTTCGCTGAGTGTGAGAAATAACAATCTGAGTAATATTAATCCTACTAGTAATGCCTTCATTTAAATAGCACCCTTAAGAAAGTCTTCAAAGTTGAATATAGAGTTAAGCCTATGGATACTAGAACCAGATTCCCCAAGTTGGATTTGAGTATAACACAAACTGTGTCATCTTTGGCAATTTATTAATATTCTATCTCAGTTTCCCCTTTTGAAAAACGGGGAAAGTAACAGTTTCTAAGTTGGAGAATTATTGTGAGAGTCAAGTTAATAAATGGGAAGAACTTAGAACTATACCCAGAATAATAAGTCTTAGGAGTTTTTATATGAATTTCTTATTTAGTCTAAAAAACAAAAAACAAAAACCTTTTTGAAGGTAGGATACTATTATTCTCCATATAACAGATGAAAAAACAAAACTAGGTTTTGGTTCTCTTCACCAAAGTTAGGAGTTCCAAACTAATCTTTGTTAGAAACTTGTTAAGAAAACAGTTATAAATAAACCTAATCAATGAAGTATGACTTTTAAAAAAGACTAAGTTTAGATTTCTAATTTAGAAAAAGTATGCATAACACCTACCTTACATGGCTTTTCTTTATTATACTTGAAACGTGTGTTTATATTTGTGTTCCATTTTCTGTTTTCTTATACGTTATC
The DNA here is from genome assembly GCF_040802235.1 of Manis javanica. Classification (NCBI taxonomy): domain Eukaryota; kingdom Metazoa; phylum Chordata; class Mammalia; order Pholidota; family Manidae; genus Manis; species Manis javanica. Next base: position 82,046,584 of record NC_133167.1, on the reverse strand, counting down.
TATTTACCGAGATATTTCAAATGAGGACTATGTAGAACCTTCCTCCACGCTGCCTACTTTCTCCTGCAACTGTTCCATCCTTACCGAAGCTGCTCTGTTCTCACATAAAATCTTACAACTTAATTGATCAAGTAACAATAACTGCTTTCAAAGGTCCTGTGTACCATGTTTCATATAGCTTATTTTATTTAATTCTTATAATAAGCCATAAGGAAGATACTAACTGCCTAACACTGAGGCTCAGAGATGTTCAGTGACACGTCCAAAGTTATGAGCTACTCAGTGAGAAAGCCAGAATCCGACCACTGCGCTTTCATTTCAGATCATATTCTTTGCAATATGCCACACAGCCTCTCACAGACTTTGTTATAAAGGAAAATCTGTATCTGCCATCTCCACCTCTGTGTTCCACTCCCATTTTTTAAAATCATTTTGATTTAAACAACTTAAACTGTTGAAATATGAGTGTTGCCTTATAGTTACAGAACAACAATATACAGAAGATTTTTCAAAAGCAATTAAAGAACATAGGAAAACGTATTCTTTAAAATTTTCAACTTCCTGTGACCACTACCATGTGAACAGCCCAGGTTATCCTGCTGAAGGATGAGTCACATCTTTGCCATCAACCAAGCTAACACCTAGTCAACTGCCAAACATCCAAAAGACAATACCATAGACAATTTAACTCAGTGTTTCCACTGGTAACAGAACTTTTAAACAGAAACTCAAGATTGTGAAGCATGGGAACAGAACTTTTAAACAGAAACTCAAGATTGTGAAGCATTCATCTGACCTGCAGAGGGCACCAGTGTCCCAGGCAGCAGAATTCAGTACCTCTCATTAGGTTCAGTAGTGGAAGGAAAAAGCTCTCCTTGGGCGCATTCGCTGTGGATTGTGGGAGCCACGGAAAGCCAGCGCTCTCACTTCCTACCCTAGGGATTTGCGTATGCCATCTAACACTTTCATGGCTGGGTTTCAGACTGGGCCTCAAATTGTATTTTTGCATATTTTTTACACTGAAAATTGCAAATTGTCCAGACAGTTATTTTTTATTGGTAAAGAAGATAAATGTTTTTAGAAGTCCAAGTTCTAAAATCATTCAACTCTCAATAATGTCATAATATGAAAGTACTAATAGTGAAACTCATTAATTCACCTTAGCTAAAAGACCTGTCTGCCTGACACAGCAAAAAACCCAAATCATATATGTTAACACATCTATATTATTTTCTGTAAATATTTTTCTTTCTTATTAAGCTAACATCCCTTTATCCACTCAAGTTATTCCCTAGAAAGAGTATATTATATTTAGGGGCAAAGCTGATGAAATGCATGCCTTTTGGCATCAAACTGACTTGGGCCAAATCCTATTTCTGCCATATATTAGTTGGGTAACCTTGGGAAGTCACTTTAATTCACCGAGTCTCAATGTTTTCATCAGTGAGTACAAAATAAATATAAAAATACTTGCTTCACATCTCATTGTGAGAATTAAATTACATATAATGTGTAGAAATACTTAGGTTAGCACAATGTAGGCACACAGGAAAAGGGCTCAGCAAATAACTGTTATATTACTAAATAGATATTTATTTGTAATTAGCATATTAATAGTTTTTGTTTGGTGCTTGTTGCAGGGGGGATAAAATCTCTGATATGTGTCACTATTCTAAAATTGATTATAATGTATGGTTTCTTTGCAAATCTTTGGCCACTTTTATTTCTGTCTTGGAAGATTCACTTTTATTCAAAGAAGAAAATATTTTTAGGGCAAGTGAAGAGTATAAATGTTTAAACATTCATTTGTAAATATTACTTTTAAGATTTTAGAGAGAAATTTATTCTACTGAAACTTTGGAGCATTAATCCTTATATTTTGATAAATAACTTAAGTGGCCTATATATAAATAACTCATTAACCAGTATAAATCTAGCATAATTTTTATCTGAAGAATGAAAAAGTATGAATTGCCAAACTTTCATCAAGTTTGGAGAAACTGTTACTACAATAAGAATGTGGAAGAAGTTATCTATAAGCTCAAAAATAATAATCCTGAAATCCTGAAATGAGAAAAAGATATTTTATAATAGAGCAAATCTCATAACTACCTTTCAATATTTATGCATCAAATTATAAATCATTAAGCTAATAAAACTGCAAGAAATCTAAGTAGGAATAGAAACACAATAGTGACATCATCTCTGTGAGCTCAACATAGAGTATATTGAAAATAGAATTTAAAACAATAAATAAGCAGGTTATAGATATATCAGATTCAATAAATTGAAAACTGATTGATTTATTTTTCATAATCATCCAAGTTTCCAAATATTGCCTCTCTACTCCAAAATAATTGCTAATAAATATCAAAAAATCATGCTAACATTATTATTATGTTGTCATTGATAATAACATTGACAAAAATATAAATAACCAAGGAATAAAATTTGCAACTAATATACAACACCTATATGAAGACAAATTTAAAAAGTAATTGAGGGGAGTAAGGGAAACTTGTTCTTTGAAATTTTCAATTCTCCCATGACCACAACCACCTGAACAGTGCAGGCTAGCCTGCAGGAGGATGAGACACGTGTCATCACCCTCACCTCAGTTAACATCTAGCTAAAGAGCAAACATGAATGAAGCTCTCCTAGACCATCTTGAAGCTGCCAGCTGGCCACAGAATAATCACACAACTGATCCATGAAAATAATACATATTTGCTGTTTTAAGCTGTAAGAATAGAAATAGGTTAGCATAAGCATAGCCATCTTAAAGGCCTAGAAGCCATTTTCTGAGTATGTGACTTAGAAAGAAAAACTGGGCCTGGGTGAGGCCTTGAAAAACAAGTTAATCATGAACACTGGGTGGCGGGCAGCTGTGACCCTTGGTCAGCTAACCTTGTTCAGTTAATCTTACATACCAAGCTTATCGTGCAGAACCTCCCTAACCATTGAGGAGTAGTCTTATCCTGCCCTTGCTTAACCCCAGGATGTATGTCTTGCAAGAATAATGTATAGCTGTGGAAAATTACTATGAGTTAAGTGCTTTGAAAATGCTATATAAACCCTTGGCTTTGAGTGCTCGGGGTCCTTGTTGAGACCCGCTGCGTCGGGCTGACTTGGACCCCAACTAGCTGACTGAATAAAGACTTTGCTTGAATTTACATCTCTATGCCTGTGTAGTTTGTTCTCTAGAGAAGCCTCGGAAGCCCGGACCCTAACATTTGGGGGCTCGTCCGGGATACGAGCGGCTTCCCTGAGAACAAAGGACAGCTGGAGGCAAGGTCTAATTGTCCGGATGGGGCAGTGTAATTCGAGGGTCGCCCCCTCGTGTCTGCATAAATCCATTATAAAGCGGGAGTCGCCATCCCGTGTATGGTCTCGGGTTAGTGGTCCCGAGTGAGGAAGTCTGGGCTGGTAGTCCCGGCCCCCAGGTTAGCGACCCTGGGTAAAAGCCCAGGTAACCAATCCTGGCCCTAGGGTCCGAGTGACTTGGCCTTAGGAAGGCACATCCAATCGGCAGAAAACTGGCGCCCGAGGAGGAAAAGATCGAGCTCGTCACCCTGCGGCAGCCCGAGTGGACGCCCTTCAGGAGAATTACGAGAGTTTTTGAAGACCCTGAAAGTGGTGACTGTGGTGCGCACCAGAGTGAGAGAAGGACCGGTCCGAACGACTGCGATCAGATGTGGTGTGTGTGCTTGGTGTTATCATTGATTGTTTTACTGTGTTTTGGTTTCGGTTTATATTTTTTTTGCGCTTCCCATTTTAAGTTTCCTTGTTCTAAGTTTCTCCTGCTCTCTCCGTTCCTCCTTTCTGCCACTACATCATTCCCCGCGGGCACCATTAGGGCGCCCGCTGCTAGAAGACTCCCGTGACAGGATAAGGGGGTCACAGCCGCGAATCCCAGATAAATTCACGTCCCCCGTGGAAGGAAAACTGTGCAACGACAGGCACTCGTTCACAAGCACATACAACAGTCATTTTGTTTGAAGTGGCATCTTCATCCTTCGCCTTTGTCTCCCTCATATTCTTTTTCCTTCTTCTTTCTCACCATGGGACAGACTCAGACGACCCCCTAAGTGTGTAAATGAATATATCTTTCTACCTCCGGATGGTATTAATGAAATTGATTTAAAGACAAGCGCTTGTGAAAATTGGGTATTCTAAAACTTCCAGAAAACCTGATAAAAAGTGTTAAGCATTAATGCTAATTTGAGTTTGCCTGAGGCGGGCATGTCCTTGTGGTTATCAGAGGCCTAAATTTACCTGAGGTCATTTAAGTCATGTTATCTGCTAAATCTTTTAAGAATAAAATCCTTAAAGGCTTGGCTTTGTCTAATATTCAGTAAAGGTCTTGTAAGTAATCTAGAATAGTTGTTACGAATGAGTGAACTAAATGAGTGTGGCAAGTGAACACCTTTTTAATTGTGTGTTACAGTGTGTATACCTACCTACTGCCTGAGAATCTTTGTAGTAACCTAAAACCTTAAAGTTTTGCTAAGTTAAGAAGATATACTCTATGAGAGATTGTGCTGTAAAGCTCATGGTTACAGAAATTATAAAATGTGTTCATAAATTTGTCAATCTAAAGAATGTTAGTTTAACAATTTACAATAGCCTACTTCTCAGTGTTCACTGGAAGTTAAAGTTTCTAATGGTTTTAAGTTCTAATTAAAACTACTTAAAGTAATAAAACATTTCTCTATGCTAAAAGATGTATGTTTTAATAAGAAAAAGTATAAAGAATGAAAACTCTTCTGCATGCTAAAGAATGTGTTTTGTGATAAAAGAAAGTAACTTTGTTCTAAAGTACAGCTATTTATTTAAAGAGAGAAAACAGCGTGGTGCCTTTTGTTGTGGAAGATCCGCTCAGCCTGTTGCTTTTGGGGGAAAGTCAGGATGTTTAGAGATAAGGTGAGATAAACCCAGTCAAGCCGCAGGCAAGCCCAGGCTAATTCTCACCAGCTTATGTGCTTGGGACCATGGGGCAAATGAAGAATAAATTACTATATTCTTACAGATATAGTTGTTCCTAGTGAAATTAAAGCAAGTGAGTCTTGATATCAAGTGCACAGCAAAATTAGAATCTCGTTTCTAGTTAAACAGTTTTCTTTAACTGTTAGTCTGCTCTTAATGTTGAAAGATCAAAGCAGTTTCTCATGCTTAAAGTCTCAGTGAGTTGCCAGAATATTTAAAAAAAAAAAATGAAATCGTAATATTAAAAAGACTAAAAGCTAAAGTTTGTTAACAACTGTATAAGCTTTATTTGCCTTTGAAATATTTTGTTATTGAAAACGATTGCATGGCCTGAGAAATTGAATTATTTATTCCATATATTTTTATAAGTGGAAAAATCTCTAACCAACAAATGATTAAAGTTGTTACTAATTATTTGTTTTCTTAATTTATCCTAAGCAGAATGGTAACAAAGCTTTTTTCAGCTGATTAAATGCACTTAGTTAACAAACCAAAATTTATTCTTAAAAATTAAACTGTAGAATCTGGACAAGATTATGTTTCTCCCAGAAAAACAGGTTTCACTGTAAAAGTTTAGATGGACAAACATGTGACCACTTTTGAGAAAGGTTGTAATAGATTTTTTTTTGACAACCACCAGGTCTTCTTGTTTAATTTATATGCTGTATGTTTTAAAAAACATGGGGGACTCTCCATATTTTTTAATGCAAATGATCTTAGAGCTTTTAATAGAATTTACATAGCAGCTTATATCTACTATTAAAGAGTAAAACATTCTTGAAGCTTTCAGGGAAGACCTGTAGACTTAAGCACTTTCTCTGCTTTTTTTGTATCTGGTCTTGGACACTTATGCTAAGTTCAAAAAAGTGCTTTTACCTCTAGTTAACTCTGATATTTTCCAGAGGGCCCCTGGAACATGTCAGAAGAATTTTTTCTCATTAGAGAAAGTATTTGACTAATTTGGCTTATTTATCTGATATATATACATATATATATATATATATATATATATATATATATATATATATATATATATATTTACCAGGAAAGCACTGTCAAAGAGAATGATGCTAAACTTTGTTACTGAATGTTTTGTATAACAGAAATATCAGAATTTCCTTATGTCAACTGTCTTACAGTAAGCTCTCATCAGATCTTTAACCATTGTCATTTGTAAGTGTGGGGGCCCAGCCTACGGCCGAGGCTGAGCCCCACTCTAGCTGGACAATGCCCTAAAGATGGCGCCTGCTTCCTGCTCACCACCCTTTCCCCTTTTCCCTGTTGGGGATTGGCCCAGCAGACTTCCATACCTGTGCACAGCTTGTGCTGCCTGCTTAGAGCGGCGCGTGACACCTATCCGCTTAAAGGTCACGCATGATACTGTCCCGGATTGGTTGGGTGACTTAATATAAGGGAGCCCGCTGGGAGGGAGACAAGCTTCCCGAAAACTGCTGTAACTGCCGTGAGAGATTAGACCATAAAGCCTAGAGAAGAATCAAGACCTTGGGCATGTTGCTTCGGTCCCTGAAGGGTCACGACAAGTGGTGCTGAACCCCGGGAATCGCTAAACGTCGTCATGACCTGATCCGCTGACCCTGGCACCTGCCGATGAAGTAGAGCTTGTAACTCTTCAGGAACGTTGCTGGACGCCGTTCGGTCGGCTGGCCAGACCGGGAGAGGGAACCGAGGAGGGTGAGCGGATCGGCGAGCAAACTGAAAGTATACGTGGCAGGGAAGACAGCAGGCAGTTGCAGTGGGTGTTTATGTGTAGTGTGTGTGTCCTGTTAGTGTTTGTGACATTGTTTATTATAATATATGGAATGAGGAGGCGCCAGTGAAGGTTCGCAGAGCGGCGACGAAATCAAAAGGTTCGCAGAGTGGTGACGAAATCAAAAGGTTCACGGAATTAGCGACGTAGTCCGTCTAAATCATAACTAGGATACTTGCCCCTTTAGAGAGAGGATGGGGACGGAGGCCTCTAGGGTTAGGGCTGAGGAACCTCTGAAAGCGCTCCTTAGAGCTAATGGAACCCCTTTGAAAACGAAGACTGCCAGGGCATTCCTGAACACTATAGAGAATCATGCCCCATGGTTCTTAGATGAAGGAAAGATCACCAGCCCTTTATGGGACAGGCTGGGGGATGACCTACGCCGGGCAGACAAGAGGGAGCCCCTTCCACCAGGGACAATCCCTATTTGGGGTCGAGTAAAAAATTGCCTGAAGGGACAGAAGCCAAGCTGCCGAGAGGCCATCCAAGAGGGGGAGGAAATATTAGAGGAAGTACGAGAAGAGGGTGCCTTCGCAAAGGCATCGGAAGGGGGATCTAAACAGGGACTGCCATCTGATGAGGATGAAGATCTCCAAGGGAAAGAACAACCAATCCTTTTAGCAGGGAGACCGCCCAAAGGGCCCGGAGGACTAGGACTGGGTTTTTCTTCGGGGCCACTGAGGGAAAACAGCCTATAGAAATAACATGGCAGTCAAAAAGGCCCGTGTGGGTACCTCAGTGGCCCCTCACCAAAGAAAAGAAGGAAGCAGCAGCCCACACTTTAGTACCTCGAACACACCTATTTTTGTAATTAGGAAAAAGTCTGGCAAGTGGCGATTACTCCATAATCTCAGGGCAGTGAACAGACAGATGGAGCTTATGGGACCTGTACAATTAGGCCTTCCTCTCCCTGTGGCCCTGCCCAGAGGATGGAATTCAATAGTGATAGATATCAAAGACTGTTTCTTCTCCATCCTGCTTCACCCCAGAGACTGTCAAAGGTTTATTGCCACAGGGCATGGCTAATAGCCCCACCATGTGTATGTAAAGAAGGCCTTACAAACTGTCAGGAAACAGTTTCCCCTGATAATCATCTATCATTATATGGATGACATCCTTTTGTGTCATGAGAGCAGCAGGGAGCTAGAGACAACCCTCAGGGTCAGGGTATGGTGGAACGCACCCACCTCACCCTCAAGAATGCCTTATATAAACAAAAAGGGGGAATAGGAGAAGATTTTAGAACACTGGACAAAAATGGCCGCAGTGCAGCAGAGCGGCACGGCCAACAATCCAATCCAAAACACATGCCTAAAGTTTTGTGGAAGGATGTGTTGGAAGGAACATGGAAAGGCCCGGACCCAGTGATAATCTGGACCTGAGGCTCGGTTTGTGTTTTTCCACAGGATACACAGAGTGGAAACCCCGGAGCGGAGGTACAAGATGATCGCACTGCTTCTGCTCCTGCCGTGGATCCTACAGCAGGCGACAGTGGAGCCGAGCTGCAGCTGCAGCCACCGCCGCGCTATCACCATTCCTACGGCAGAGACGCTGAATGGTCTGTCCCAGGCCACTGCCTCGGCAATGACAGTGCAGAACGTCATCAATGGCCATTTTAAGAATGGGATGGGCTTGGTCAACCAACACATGAACCTTCTTCAAGAACAATTGGACCTCTTGGGGGAGGTTTTGTCTGTGGGCTGCGTCCATTCTTATACAGGGGTGTATTACTGGTATTCCTTTTCATAATTATTTTAAAGCTGCCAACTTGTCCAGACAGTTAGGCAAGATGTTAAATGCCACCAAAGCCTGGTCAGGTGTAGGTGTCATAGGAATATTGCTAATTGTGGGCCTCTCCTGCTTGGGAGGAAAGTCTGTTACAAAAACAGCAACGGGGAGAATGGAAGGTCCTGTTGCAGGCCATGGCAGCGCTAGAGGAAGGCATCTCCCCTAGAGTATGGCTTATGCTGGATCAGTAGTCAAGGACGGGTAAGATTGGGAGCTGCGCATATCAACCTAAGACAGGGCACAGACGTAAGCTGTCTGTTGCCTGAGGACGGGTAAGAATGCCGCAGACTCTGGACAACCTAAGACAGGCATGATCCCGACAGCCCTTTGGTTATAAAACAATAAAGGGGAGATGTGGGGGCCCGGCCTACAGCCGAGGCTGAGCCCCACTCTAGCTGGACAACGCCCTAAAGATGGCGCCTGCTTCCTGCTCACCACCCTTTCCCCTCTTCCCTGTTGGGGATTGGCCCAGCAGACTTCCGTACCCGTGCACAGCTCATGCTGCCCGCTTAGAGTGGCGCGTGACACCTGTCCGCTTAAAGGTCACTCATGATACTGTCCCGGATTGGTTGGGTGACTGAATATAAGGGAGCCCACCGGGAGGGAGACGAGCTTCCCGACAACTGCTGTAACCGCCGTGAGAGATTAGACCATAAAACCTAGAGAAGAATCAAGACCTTGGGCGTGTTGCTTCGGTCCCTGAAGGGTCGTGACAGTAAGTCTTTTGTCATTTATAGTATTATCCCTAAACTGGTAAAGAACTGGATTTCAGCAGAACAGGTATTCGTTACATAAGATTACATAAACTAAAGAAAATGATTTTGTGTCTTTTTGTTTCAAATGTTGCTGATAAAGTGTTTTAACCTTGTTCTCTTAAACTGACAACAGTTTAGTAAATGACTATCTTTATGAGCAGAATTGAAACATCCTTCTCTCTACCTGATCCCTCCAGAGTTTAAAAACTTTCAGTGACTGTTTTTGTATTCCATGGCAGTATGTCTATTTGCATGAGTTCAATAAGAATCTGCTTTCCTTGTGAGAAGACTACTTAAGAACACTGGTTATACTGCCAGGGCTTTGACTGGAATGTCATACCTGAGAGACATGTGCATGGACTCAGATGTGAACAACTTTAAGGAACTAAGATTGACTTTATAAAGCCAACAAAGCCCCTTGGAAGAACTGGCCTGGTACCTTGCTTACAGAGTTCCCAGCAGCCTTACCAGGTGAGTAAAGAAGGTCACTTCCTGGCAGGTGCAGAGACCTCGAGAAGAGAAGAATTCATCCAAATCTACAGGCACTGCAGACAAAGCCTGATGGCAAGTCTAGCTTGGCTGTCTGGCCTCAAGAGGCCTTTAAAGGTTCAATCTGAAATTCCTTACAAAAAGTTCCAGCAAAGCATATTTAAAAGAGCCTGTGTAATCAATTGCTCTTCTTGCTGCACTTGTGCAAATGATCAAGCCAGCTGTTAATTATTTTCTTAACCTGGTTACTTCTAATAAAAATGAGGGTGATTTTAGAGAAAAGTATTGTTTCAATAACAGCAGCCTCCTTCCAGAATAGAAAATCCAACTCCAGATGTTGCTACATAACCTAATAACACAATTTGTTTTATCTTGCCTAGAAGCCACAAAACTGCAAATAGTGATAGAAATGAAACCCAGAGTAGAAGCGCCAGCCTTCTGAGGCCCTCTCAACTGACCAGTGATGGAGACCTAGCTGCACCTTTTACTGCGCCCTCTTCTCAGCACGAAGCAGCCAGAGCGGTCATCGCCCCTTTTCCCTAGCAGCAGCTAGAGTCCCTATCTGTAGAAGAGAGAATGAGACAAAGACCAAGACTCACTTTATCCTCTGTAAGTAGGCAAAGAACCTGCATTGAGAGAGTTCCTAAAACTTACACCTCCCTCTGCAACAGGACAGAAGTAATCAGCACCACCCCAGCTTATTCTAACAAGTAGTAGGCCTGCCAAACCGGAGTCACTCCATGTGTTACCTTTATCAAAGAACGCATTAGCACCATGCAAATCATAGTGTTGAGACAGAACTATCAGAGTGTTAACCAAATAGATGACCCCTAATTTCATGATTGAAATAGATACAAGAAGAAGAGGGGAATGTAAGAATAGAAATAGGTTAGCATAAGCATAGCCATCTTAAAGGCCTAGAAGCCATTTTCTGAGTATGTGACTTAGAAAGAAAAACTGGGCCTGGGTTAGGCCTTGAAAAACAAGTTAATCATGAGCACTGGGTGGTGGGCAGCTGTGACCCTTGGTCAGCTAACCTTGTTCAGTTAATCTTACATACCAAGCTTATCGTGCAGAACCTCCCTAACCATTGAGGAGTAGTCTTATCCTGCCCTTGCTTAACTCCAGGATGTATGTCTTGCAAGAATAATGTATAGCTGTGGAAAATTACTATGAGTTAAGTGCTTTGAAAATGCTATATAAACCCTTGGCTTTGAGTGCTCGGGGTCCTTGTTGAGACCCGCTGCGTCGGGCTGACACTTGGACCCCAGCTAGCTGGCTGAATAAAGACTTTGCTTGAATTTACATCTCTATGCCTGTGTAGTTTGTTCTCTGGAGAAGCTTCGGAAGCCCGGACCCTAACAAAGCCACTGAATTGTTGGTTGCCTTGTTATTATGCAAAGTCTAACTGATACACACCTCTTAGGCAAGAAACAAGACAAGCTCACACTGTCTTTCACCTGACATGGCTCAGAGAGGCATGGGAGAAAATGTCACTTTGCATTGTTGAACTTCAGAGTGTAGGATGATTCTGAAGCAGCAGCAAGCTCCTTCCCATCATCACCAGAAAGCCAGCCCAGGACTTGCCATTTGAGTTTCTTAGGCATGAGTCAGACATTGTGACCATGAAAGAAATATATTAAGCTATCCTAATTATTTCCTTTCCTTGCCTAAAAGAAAGGGAAAGCACCTTGTCTTCTGTGATTAAGAAGAATCACAGAGCACCAAAGTCTATCCAAAAATTCTCTTTGAATTTCCAAACCATCTTTTTTCTTAGTTTATCCAAGATCTGTTAGAGGTAAGTGGCCATGAACTTTCTGCTACTACCTTTTTAGCCCACGGAGTCAAAAGTAATTCCATTATATTGTCCTCTCTCATGAATTTATGGAACCTTTGCATAGGGAAGCCCTTTTGAAGTCTGATTTGAAATGCTGATGCTTTAAAGAGAATGTGTTATTTCTTCTTCCCATTGTAATCTGGCTACTATCCCTAATGCATCTCTTTTCAAGGCCCTGTAACCTTCATATTGCTAAATCCACTGTTCCATTTTCAATCCCATATTATGCAAACCTGCAGGGACATTATACACAGTAGAAATATTTTCCATATTTGGTTTCCAGGACAAAATATGATCCCAGTTTTCTTCCTACTTTGTAAGTTGATTTTGCTCATCTTTCATTGCCAAATTTCCCTCCTCTTCCTGATTTTTAAATGTTGGAATTCCCTACATTGTTATCTCCTCACCATCATTTACCCCTCAATCATCTCATCCAGTAACATGACTTTAAATACTATCCATGTACTAGTAATTCTAACATTTATATGCCTTGCCCTGCCCACTTTCCCTGACTTTCATATTCGGCTGCCTACTTGACATCTCTGTATCATTTCAGATATAATCTCAAAGTCAACTTGATCCCCTTTCATAAAACTATTCTTCACTTTTCTTCTCTATCTTTGTAAATAATACTGCCATTCACCAATTACTCGTCAAAACTTTTAACATCATCTGTGAGTCTTCCTTTTCTCTCTACTCCATCATTTTCTTAATAAATTTCTAATTTCAAACTAACCAAATATAACTCTTTTACCAATTTTCTACATATTACCTTAGTCCAGGTCACTATATCTCACGTCCAGATGATTACAATAACCTCCTATCTGGTTGGCCTACTACTACTCTTGAAGTCAGACATGTCACTTCCTTGCTAAAAATTTTCTGATAACTTCCTTTAATCCACTGAGAAAAACACAAATCTATCTGCAGCCTTTAAGACTGTACATGATCTGATTCAATTTCATTTGCTTCTTCTTCCCCTTTGGTTATTCTGTGCAGGCCACACTGGCCTTTTCTAATTTCAGAACTTACCAAACCTGTGTCTGACTCAGGACATTTGCATTTGCTGCTCCTGCTGTCTAGCACTCTGTGAACACTGGCATTTCCTTATTTCTATGGCGCATTCTTTCACTTGGTTATGATCTTGATTCGAATATCACCATTTTAGGAAGCTTCCACTTCTCTTCTCCTCCCTATATCTTTGCTCTGCATGTCCTTAATGTACTTGGCATTTCCCAGACACTTAACGACATGAAATTATATGTCTATTTCTAAAATTTCCATCTCTTGAATGTAAGCTTTATGAGAACAATAATATTTATATTAATATGCTACACCTACACATCTTAGATGAAAGAATACATTTTGCCCATAGTCAAAAATCCATATGCTGTAAACAAAGTCAAAAGAAAATATGCAAGATGTGAAAAAAAAGTGTTTGCATACATGTGATCACATAAGACTAATTAATCAATGACAGAGAGAAAATGTGTAAGTCAATAAGAAAAATGTATAGGTCAATAAGAAAAATAATCAAGTAGAAGGATCAAATCAGGACACGAATAGGCACTTTATAGTTAGAGAAATACACATAAGCATTTGAAGGGGTGGAAGTGTTACTTGCATTTCATAAGCATTACCTCATGCAATGCTCACAATATTTCAATGGGGGGAGGTCTTATTACTATTGCCATTATATAGATTTTAAAAAAAGCTAAGGTAAAAAAAGTTAAGCAAATTAACCAAAGTCAGAATAATAGATAGGATCTATCTGTTATGATATTTACAAAATTCAAATTTTCTCTCTACATGGGAAAAGCAGACAGAACATTTTGTGGAGTATGACTCCATTCATGAAAATTAGCACCTATATTCAGGCAAAAACAAAGCTATTATGTCTATAGATGCATAAATGTACATAAGTATACTGGAAAAATGTGTGAAAGAGTAAAGGTGAAACTGCATGCAGGGGCTTCCTTTAGGGATGGAGTCTGTAGGGGCTGAAAAGTCACCAAGTTGTAACTTAGCTTTTTATGTATCATTGATTTTTCTAACAATGAGGATGTACTAATGCATTACTTTTTATACCTTCAATTATAATTAAAATTCCTAGTTAAAAAATAAAAATTATTTTGGAGAGAGATTATAAAGAATATTTCTCTTTCTTAAAAATTAATGTTTGCTTCTCCATTCTCTGTAGGTTTCAAAGACAAAGCCTATGGGACTGTGCATGCAAGACTTTCTGTTTCCCTATCATAGGCATTTGCCTGTCTCACTTTTGCTTAGAGAAAATAGTTTATCTAATATACTGAGTACACTCAAGGTCTTAATAATTGATACCGCAAAATACACAGTGAAAACTGACATGTGGAATTGAACAGGTCAGTGTTAGATGTCAGAAAGTGAAAACTTTACATGCTCATTCATAGAATCCATCTTAATTTATTACCATCAAAGTAAAATGGAAAGCTAATATTCAATATGTGTCCCTGAGAAAATTTAAAAGATCCCCATACACCTGTGTTGATACTATTACAAGAGGAATTTGACCGGGAAGACGAAGCTGAGGTCCAAAGAATTCTCAGTATCCTACTTGCACTCATGGAAGAGCCATCTCTATACTCCATAGCGGCAACTATTCACAGGTTGCCTCCCAGCTGAACTGTTCTAGACCTGGGCATCAGCACGCTGGAAGGGATACCAATCAGGCCTATATCTGCTTATATTTACACAAAGAAACTCTAGAAGAATACATAAAATACTAATAATAGTGGTCTTCTGTGAGGGTGGGAACCTAGCCAACTGTAACAGAAATGTGAGACCTTTTATGGCCCATGTAAATAAATCTGTACAAAAGTATTTTAATAAACAATGTGCTAGAGAAAACTAAATGGGATATAATGAAGTTTGATGACAGTTTCTGAGGTCAATAAAAAGCAGATCTGGAAATATTTTTGCCTCTGGCAATGTTTTGGTAAGAGAAACCACAAGCAAACTGGGTCAGTTCAGAAGAGTTCACATCTTTATGATGATATAATTGTTTTCCTAGGTGGAACCTAGGATCAGCATCTACTTTAAAACATTCCATTACTTATCTGAAAGGTCTAATGTTCTAAGAAAAAGTCTCTTGCACTGCGTCATTATCAATATCATATCCATTTCTCCCAATCAGCTTTTAGCTCCTTGGTCATGTTTCTAGTGGGATGAATTTAAAAAGGAAACTATGCCACCTTCAGGATTTTCAAAAAACAAATCACAAATGAGTTTGCTACCTTCCTTAAAATTCTTTAAAATTTCTAAACGTGCTTTCTTTTTAACAGTGGAGGATGGGGTTCCTCAACCCAAAGTGCAGGTAGAATTGAGGTATAACTGAGTGTTCTTTTCCTCTTTCAGCCTCAAGAAGGAGGCTTAAGTCTTGTTAGAGTTCATCAATTACTGTACTAGTACGCAAGTAAGTGGGAGCCATATGAGAGAGGAAGGTGTGGTCTCTGGCAGAAGTCTCACTGAGTGTAGCTCCAACTTGATCCTGCAGCGGAACTCTGGAACATGAAGTACACCTTAGTTGTCCCCACCAGAGATGAGGAAACTGAAATTTAATATTCCCACATGAGATTGGTGGAGCACATAAGGCAGGCATAGGGCAGCTGGCTGTGGAAGAGCCCCAGATCTGGCCACTGAAAACACACTGAACGTCAAGGAGTAGGAGTTTGGGGGAGGGGACAGGGAAGGAGGGCACAGAAATGTGCGAAGGGATTAGGGGATGTAGCACCAATGTGACCTGACGCAGTTGTTCATCAGATCCTAGGTATAAAACCTAAAAACATAAACCTGTAGAGGGAAATATTGCAGAATACAGTCATGAATCATGTGTAAGCAAATATTTCTTAGGTCACAAAAAGCAAAAACAATAAAAGTCAATATATTACGTTTTACAAAATGATAAATTACTCATATTAACAAAAACGCTTAAGAAGATGAAAAAGCAAGTGACAGAGTAGAATATTTTCAAAACAAATATTTGACAATAAATTGGTGTCCAGCATATATGAACTCCTGCAATTCAATAACAAGAACAACAAAAGAACTCAGTGAACAATGGGGGGGAAATGTGAACATACACTTAACAAAAAGAAATATACAAATGGCAAATATGCATATGGAAATGTGTTCAACATCATTACTCATCTGGGAAATGCAAAGTAAAAACCCCATGACATAATACTTCACACTCATCTTAATGGGTAAATTTTAAAAGACTGACAACACCACTGTTAGAGAGTATGAGAAGTATTTGAAACACTCATCCATTATTGGAAGGAGTGAAAAATTGTGCAGCTTTTTGGGGAAAATCTGGCAATTTCTTACATAGACAATTCACTTGAACAAATACAGTTAATATCACTTAACGTCTGAACCAGCAATTACAGTTCTCGATCATGACACAATGGAGATGAAGATGTGTTTACAAGATTTTTAAATGAATGTTCATGAAGGCTTTATTCATAATGACCCAAAACTGGAAATAACTCAGGTATCATTAGAAGAATAAACTGTAAAAAATTCATATAATGGAATATGACTCATGAATAGATAGAAATAGGCGACTGATTCATAGAAAGATATGGATTGATCCAAAATCATTACAAAACAATATAAATTGCGTATGGTACTTATAGGGTGCTTTAGCATAGGCATAATTAATTTATTGTTGGAAAACAGACCATCAGTTGCCTCTGCAGAGAATATAGGAGGGTTTTGACCATCCCAGATGAAGAAACTTTCTGGGGTGTTGAAAGTATTCTCCAACTCACAGATTTTGGTTACACAGAAGAATGTTTTTAATAAATATCAGAAAATGTTGATTTAAGATTTTTGTTCCTAATTATGCATAAGTAATCAAAAGAAGAAGGACTAAATCTAAGTTGAAATACACATCTGCATCATCTGAATTGGGGGGAGATTGAAATTTAGTACTTAACAGTGCATAAATCCTTTCCTAAAATAATTCCCATGCATTCAATATTAAATGATATTTTAATAGTTCGATTATTGGCTTAATTTGATTCATGACTACTCCATAAATGTACACATTTTAAAAGCCTTTTAAAGTAATTCATCATTCTACACTTAGGATAATAACTTCTTTCCAAACAGAGAATTTTATACACAGACACTTCACTTGAACAAATACAACTAATATCACACAGCTTTCAACTTCATGTTCAAAGGTATGTACAAAAATTATTAAAGCTTTTGAAATAATGAAAGAACTGAGTGGAAATTACTTCTTGTTAAGGGGAAGAAAAGGAGGTCAAAATATTTCGGTTACGTCTTTGAGAAAAATGAAGGAACTGGAGAGAAGGGGAAAGAGAAGTATAAAAGAGATGAAGAAAGAAAAAAATGCAGTCTGTTTGGGCGTCCTCTGCTCCAGGTAATAAGCAGAGGCCTCCCCAGTGTGGAGCTCCCCCAGGAGGTCAGTTCCCTGCTGTGAATGAATGCCCTAACTCTGCTCTCCCCTGAAAGCATTTTTACTTACTTGACCATTTCTCAGTAGTCAAATAAACATAGTCAATAATTGATTGGTAGTCCTGGTGACAGAATGCAAAGAAAAAGACTATGTGGAACAAACACATAAGGCACTGGACTTTGAAACCAGAAAACATGTAAAGCTGCAATCAAGTTTTTGGAGAAATTAAAACCAAATTTCAGCATTCCAGCTACATGTGGGATAGGATTTAGGTCAAATGTTTTTGAATTACAAAACCAGTTAGCACAATATTTATTAGGTATTCCTGTTTTTTTAGTGATGAAAAGTTGAAAACAAAAAGAAAAACCTCTCATGGAACCACGCTGATTCACCGTAACTCCTTAAAGTATGAAAGTCATACTTTCATTTTGTGTGATTTACATTGAAATCAAGCAATTTCATATTTTTAAATATTTTCTGCTATAGGTTTCAAATTTTTGTCTAATTTTGATTACCCCATTTTTTTCTGTATGATATATTGCTACTAAGAAGACATTCAAACAAAAGATCCCATGTTTTGTAGCCATTTTTCTAAAATGGGCACATTCCTCATATTAGAGTTCCTAAAGTTTAGCCATGGTAAAAACAAGTAAACAACTTTTGGAAAAATGTAAATACTTACTTAATCAATTCAATGGCATAAAAAATGGTGTTTTTTTCTGTTTGTCAGAAAGCTGTATTTTCTTTTGAAAAAAGAATAACATTAAAGTGGAAAGTTTACTTTTGGAGAAAACATAGGCATTCAGAAAAATCAAAAGCATTAGTGCTGTTGCCATGATATTTAAATAGATGCTGATTATGAATAATTACTATTCTGGGGAAAAACTGTCATTTAAAAGCAAATTAAAAATATTGTTCAACTTCTTTTTTTGTTTTAAGAGGAAAAGTAACCAATTTTTAGAAGATTCACTTAGAGATCCAAACACCAAACGATGAGCTGCATATATGTAATTAATATTTACTTTTTCATGCCATAATGTTATAAATAATCAAAAATTTTTTTCTTTTTGGTTTTAGAACTTCTTTATTCTCAAAAATTACTGAGGGCCCCAAGGAATATTAATTAATTAATTAATTGATTGATTGATTGATTGATTTTTATTAAGGTATTATTGATATATGCTCTTATGAAGGTCTCACATGAAAAAACAATGTGGTTACTACATTTACCCATATTATCAAGTCGCCACCCATGCAGTCACTGTCCATCAGTGTAGTAAGATGCCACAGATTCACTGTTTGCCTTCCCTGTGCTACACTGTTTTCCCATGATCCCCAACACCATGTGTACTAAACATAATACCCCTCAATCCCCTTCTCCCTCCCTCCCCACCCACCCTCCCATACTCCTCCCCTTTGGTAACCTCTAGTCCCTTCTTGGAGTCTGTGAGTCGGCTTCTATTTTGTTGCTTCAGTTTGCTTCGTTGTTATACTCCACAAATGAGGGAAATCATTTGGCACTTGTCTTTCTCCACCTGGCTTATTTCACTGAGCATAATATCCTCCAGCTCCATCCATGTTTTTGCAAATGGTAGGATTTGTTTCTTTCTTATGGCTGAATAGTATTCCATCGTGTATATGTATCACCTCTTCTTTATCCATTGATCTGCTGATGGCCACTTAGGTTGCTTTCGTATCTTGGCTATTGTAAATAGTGCTGCAATAAACATAGGGGTGCATATGTCTTTTTGGATCTCAGAAGTTGTATTCTTTGGGAAAATTCCAAGGAGTGGGATTCCCGGGTCAAATGGTATTTCTGTTTTTAGTTTCTTGAGGAACCTCCATGTTGCTTTCCACAATGGTTGAACTAGCTTACATTCCCACCAGCAGTGTAGGAGGGCTCCCCTTTCTCCTCATCCTCACCAGCATTTGTTTTTCTTAGTCTTTTCAATGCTGGCCATCCTTATTGGTGTGAGGTGATATCCATTCTGGTTTTAATTTGCATTTCCCTGATGATTAGTGATGTGGAGCATCTTTTCATGTATCTGTTGGCCATCTGAATTTCTTCTTTGGAGAATTGTCTCTTCATATCCTCTGCCCATTTGTTAATTGGGTTATTTGCTTTTTGGGTGTTGAGGTGTGTAAGTTCTTTATATATTTTGGATGTTTACCCCTTGTCAGATATGTCATTTACAAATACACTCTCCCATACTGTAGGATGCCTTTTTGTTCTGTTGATGGTGTCCTTTGCCATACAGAAACTTTTTTGTTTGATGTAGTCCTATGTGTTCATTTTTGCTTTTGTTTCCCTTGCTCGAGGAGATGCATTCAGGAAGAATTGGTTCATGCTTATATTCAGGAGATGTTTGCCTATGTTGTCTTCTTCTAAGAGTTTTATGGTTTCATGACTTACATTCAGGTTTTTTATCCATTTTGAGTTTACTTTTGTGTACAGGGTTAAACAATAATCCAGTTTCATTCTCTTGCATGTAGCTGTCCAGTTTTGTCAACACCAGCTGTTGAAGAGGCTGTCATTTCCCCATTGTAGGCCCATGGCTCCTTTACCATATATTAATTGACCATATATGGTTGAGTTTATATTAGGGCTCTCTAGTCTGTTCCATTAGTCTATAGGTCTGTTCTTGTGCCAGTACCAAATTGTCCTGATTACTATGGTTTTGTAGTAGAGCTTGAAGTTGGGGAGCATAATCCCCCCATCTTTATTCTTTCTTCTCAGGATTGCTTTGGATATTCGGGGTCTTTTGTGGTTTCAAATGAATTTTAGAACAATTTTCTCTAGTTCATTGAAGAATGCTGTTGGTATTCTGACAGGAATTGCACTGAATCTATAGATTGCTTTAGGCAGGATGTCCATTTTGACAATATTAATTCTCCCTATCCATGAGCATGGGATGTGTTTCCATTTATTGGTATCTTCTATTTCTCTCATGAGTGTCTTGTAGTTTTCAGAGTATAGGACTTTCACTTCCTTGTTAGGCTTCCCCATCTCCCGCAAAAACCACACACTCTTGTGTAAGCATTTGTGAAGTTAGATCTGTATTTGGGAAAAGTGAGGGAGAACTGAATGTTGCCTAAATATTGGAAGAGAATGAAAACCTCGGCTACCGATGGGATGTCTGCAATATGTGAACTGCAATACAGGATGTTTGCAAGCAAGAGTTTGCGAATGACTCATGAGCACAAAATGTAGAATGGAGTCTATGATACGATTTTCTTTTCAGCAGTGGTATACGATATCACAAAAACACAAGCACATTCAGGCTGTCTGGACTCACTGAATTTATCACAGGACCATTTTAAACTCTTTTCATTATCCACTCATCTTTTACCTGCCATCTTTCTCTTTGCCTTCTTGGGCATGATCTGATATTCTAAGAAGAAGTTAAAAGAAAAATTAGTATATCTCAGTATCCTTTTTTTTCTTTCCTTTGTATTAGTTTTCTATAGCTGAATAACAATTTAACACAAATTTAACAGATTAAAGCACTAAAATTTATTATCTCAATTTCTGTGGATCAAGAGTCCATGTAGGACTCAGTCATTTGCCCAGGGTCTCACAAGGCTTCAGTTAAGGTGTCGACTGGGGCTGAATCATCTGAAACTCAAACTCTCTTCCAAACTCATTGGTTGTTTCTTGACAGAATTAAGGTTTCTTTCCCTGTTACAGGACTGAGGTCCCTGCCTGTTTGAATCCATCTACCATTCCTTGCCATATGCCCAATTCCATAACATGGCACGTTTCTTCTTTAAGATCAACAGAAGGGTGTCTCTGTAGCTTCTTTTTGCTTCTAGACCTCCTTTTAAAGGACTCACCTAATTACATCAAACCCACCCAGGAAAATTTCTCTTTGCTTTAATGCAAAATCAACTGATGGGGTACCTTAATTACATCTGTGAAATTCTTTCATCTTTGCCATAATTCAACCCCATCATAAGAGTAATGCCCCTTCCTATTCACAGGTCACACCCACACTCAGGGGGAGGGGATTGTACAAGAGCATGGATCATTGGGACACACCCTTCCATTAAAATTCTTCCTACCACATCCTTCCTCTCTAATGGTCAGAATTTGTCAATCTGTTTCCAGACCTTCTCTGCTGTCTCCAAGGGCCCTTTGCCCCTCCTGCTTATTATGTTCTCCCTTGTGCTTTTCTTCTTGATTACCTTCCCATACTCTTCCACAGTCAGTCTTCATCAGTGAAGGGTCTGGGATTTTACCCTTGTTGTTGCAAATCAACAGCTTAGCCTGATATCCCATACAGAAATGAGATTATCCAAAGAAAAAGGAGCAACTGTCTCTTTCCATATCATTCTAAGCATGAGGGAACATTCCCTGGATTACTCAGACTTTCTTTACACTTCATCCATCATAATTGGGATTTAAGGCCAAAAGGAATGGGATTATGTGACTGCAATGGATATTGGAGAGTGAACAGTCAGGAGCTCATGATATTTCTTTCTAATAAAATTTTAAAAATCATTTTTGATGAAAAGGAATCTAAGAAAGTCACAATAATTTACTAGTTCTGGTTATACAGGGCTATTGCAAGAAACTTACTAAATGTGAAATAAGATTAAAAATGCTAAAATACCAAGGAGCCGTCACAGAGACTTATACAGTTTCTTGCATATATAAATGATATAGTTTCAAATAATAAATATTTAAGTTTCCAGTTATAATAACATAGGAGCCAGAATGCTAATTTAAATTATTCTACATTGTGGCATTAAGAAATGCAGTGTCCACCTTTCTTCTTAGTATATTCTGAGGAATTAGTGCTTTCTCAGAACACCCTATGGGAAACATCTGTCCTACATGAATGGGTCACCTTCAATGTCTTGGGCTTGCCACACAAGTGGTAGAAATGTGTAAAGAGCTTTGAGCCTCTTGAGCTCTCTCAGAAACCTTTACATGAGCAATTCCTCTTTCCAGTCCTCCCATTCAATTCTGGTTCTACATACCTTCCAATTGGTCTATGACTTGAATCTTTCATTCAGATCTTTGGGGGATGGACTGGCTCTGGCATTAGCACGTTCTTGCAGAAAGAATTCTAAAACCAACCCTTTGGCAAAATACTGAAACTGGTCACGGATAAAATCCTAACAGGACTGTCTAACCAATCATTAGCACCTGGAGGAAATGATCTGACCCATTCTTCATTCCAGTTCCCCAGCAGGCAGAGGAGAAAATGAAATATGTATTTACTATCTATAATTCCTTATTTTTTCTTGTTCCTTCTTTTTCTTCATGTCAACTACTTTGCATTAGACTAAAAGATACTTTTTTCCTGAGTACATTGTTTTTTTCAGCACAAAGACATGTTTTCAGCAAATAAGTTGCATTGTGTTTAGATCAAGAATTTTCTGTAAGAATCAGTAATGTTTCAGGAGGGCAAGGCACCTACCAATTAGTAAGAACACATTTATGGAGTAGAAGAAAGATGCGTAGTTTATTTCCTCCTGTTTATTTCTGATAAACATCCAGTATAGTTAGAAAATTATTGATTCAGTTTGAAGCAATCAATTTTTTTTTGAGAGGGCATCTCTCATATTTATTGATCTAATGGTTGTTAACAACAATAAAATTCTGTATAGGGGAGTCAATGCTCAATGCACAATCATTAATCCATCTCAAGCCTAATTCTCGTCAGTCTCCAATCTTCTGAAGCATAACGAACAAGTTCTTATACGGTGAACAAATTCTTACATAGTGAATAAGTTCTTACATGGTGAACAGTACAAGGGCAGTCATCACAGAAACTTTCGGTTTTGATCACGCATTATGAACTATAAACAATCAGGTCAAATATGAATATTCGTTTGAGTTTTATACTTAGTTTATATGTGATCCCACATTTCTCCCTTATTATTATTATTATTATTTTTTTTTAATAAAATGCTGAAGTGGTAGGTAGATGCAAGATAAAGGTAGAAAACAGTTTAGTGCTGTAAGAGGGCAAATATATATGATCAGGTGTGTGCCTATAGACTAAGTATTAATTCAAGCTAGACAAGGGCAACAAAACATCCAAGGATGCAGAAGATTTCTCTCAAAACAGGGGGGGGTGAGGTTCTAAGCCTCACCTCTGTTGATCCCCAATTTGTCACCTGATGGCCCCCCTGCGACTGTGCCTGTCTTAGGTTGTTCCTCCTTTGAGGAATCTTACCCGTCTATGGCTAACCAGTCATCTTCCGGGGCCATACAGGGAAATGTAAAGTTGGTAAGTGAGAGAGAAGCAATATTGTTTGAAAAGGTTAGCTTTTTACTTCTTTGCGGATTTACACCCTGTGGCTTTTATGCCCAGCATTTGTCTTGAGGTATCTTTACCACTTGGAAGAATGATGATACCTGGTAATTTCGATATGAGGTACGAATTCTACTTAAGGGTTGTAATTAGGAAGGAAGAAGAAAGGCTATAGAAGTAGCAGACAGAAGAAAACATGGGAAGATTGATTATTGCATGTACAGGTTTTAAACTGCTAATTAAATTACGCACACACATAACATAATAGGAATACAGCTACATAACCAAAGCAGACATACAATTACCAGCCATCTCCAGTGAAACCAAGAAAACCAGTTAGGCACCCTAAGCATTTGTGAAAACTTATCAATGATATGATGGATATTGTCTAACTGAATTTGAATAGTTTGAGAAAAATCAGACAAATTAAAACAACACATTCCTGGGAACTGTTCACATCCCATATGTTCTTTTAACAGTAGATAGTCTGTAGTCACAAGATTTTGGAGCACCGCAACTTGCACTTCTCCTAATTCTTGGTTGAGTTCCGACAGTATAGATCCAGTCAAATTTGTTGTTTTACTGTATGCACAGGCCAGCTTAGATATCTCCTTCTTCATTCCAATGGCAAGTCCAGGTGGGATGAATGCAGCTACAACTGCAACAGCGCCAGGATCTTTGTTGAAGTTTTTTGATGATCATCTAGAGGAATGACTCTTCCAGAGAATGTTGATGTTGGAAGTTCTTCTTCATATCATATCTTAATTCGTTTTCTGGGTAGCCAAATTAGGCTTTGATCCTCTGTATAAACAAAAACAAACCTGTTGCCCACACTTTGATATGCCCTTTATATTATTGTGAAGAATTTATTGGAGATCACCACACAGGAACTGCTTTTTTTTTTTAAGAGAAAGGAATATTATCAGAAAAATGTACTTCCATAGCTGATCATCTGACACCCTTTAAATGATCAAAATTAAGGATATTTAAAGCATGCATTAATCATTGATTTATAGTTAGTTTTATCCTATCAGGGAGAAATCCCCCTTTTCTTTCTTTTTTTTTGTTATCATTAATCTACAATTACATGAAGAATATTATGTTTACTAGGCTCTCCCCTATACAAGGTACCCCCCACAAACCCCTTTACAGTCACTGCCCATCAGCATAGCAAAATGTTGTAGAATCACAACTTGTCTTCTCTGTGTTGTACAGCCCTCCCCTTTCTCCCCCCCTACCCCCCATTATGGATGCTAATCATACCCCCATTCTTCTTCCCCCACCTAATCCCTCCCTACCCACCCATCCTCCCCACTCCCTTTCCCTTTGGTACCTGTTAGTCCATTCTTGGGTTCTAAACAGCATTTTAGGTGTGCACATTTGCAAATGCGGTCTGTCCTGTTTTCATTAGTGATATTGTGGTAAAGTTCAATGAGCTCATGCTCATAACACAGTAGGTTATTGTTATACTACGCATGATGCATTTAGCAAAGACATATGTTAGCTGATGGTAATAATAACAAAAATAATCTTATAGTATATACTGTATGTTCATGTTACTTAAGGTTAATGAGCATGACAAAATTAGATTCATTTTAACTAATTTTAACTAGATTCATTTTGACTAATATAAATAT
The DNA here is from genome assembly GCF_040802235.1 of Manis javanica. NCBI lineage: Eukaryota > Metazoa > Chordata > Mammalia > Pholidota > Manidae > Manis > Manis javanica. Next base: position 82,021,591 of record NC_133167.1, on the reverse strand, counting down.
GATGAAATAGATGGCTTAGTAATTGGCTGTAACACGCAAAGCAATAGACTATCAAGTGAGCTTCTCAGTAACTTACTATTGCTGTTGTAATATAAAAAAAAAGAAGCTCTGTATAATAATCAGCTCAGGGAGAATGATGTTTTAAAATATTAATAAATCTGGAAGACTTTCACAACATCTCAGTGTGGTTTAATAGAGACAAAAGTATATCTTCCAGGTGGCAATTAAGAATTATCTGTGAGACATACTGGAACTTAAATTGACAGGTAATTGAGATAGATTGAACAACAAACCCTAGAAATGAAAGAAAAAATGTCACTGGGACAAATTGGGTAATTATGACTGAAGTAATGGGTTCCTAGTGAATCCACATACCACCGATATTCTACTAACTGGGAATTGAACAGAATTAACTAAATAATATGTGTGACATTTCAAAATTATCTTTTAAAATTGCTTCAGAAATGTGTCTAGAAGAAACATTTATGATCAATACAAAAGATGAAGACAGAGGGCTGGAGTTTTAAGCTGGGGTCTGTAGAGTCCCATATTTGCTTTATTGGGGTTGAACCACCTAAATAATGAACAAATGCCAGTGTGTATACCTCAATGTCTGAGAATTTAAAGAAGAGAAAAATATCCTGAACATTTACAAGATTTTTAAAGTGTCTATACAGCCAATATGCTACAACTTTCTAATTTAGAGTTTACATATTAAATGAATCAGATATTAAGACAAAAGGTAATCTGCAGAAATGCTAAAAACTGAAGAAAATGTTCAAGGAAAATAATTAGATTGATCATGAGAAAAATAAAAGTCACACTTAAAGGGAGACATATGGTAAATACAAAGTAGACTTCATTAAGAATTCTTCTGTCCCACTCTGAAATGGGGCAAAAATCTTCTAAGTGGCATTTTATTACAGTTACAGAAAATTCCACTTGACAGTTTCCAAATCTTGAAGAAAAAGTAGCATTTTAAAAATTACATGTCTTATAATAAGCATGGAAAGAAATTGCTTAGGTTTCTTTTCTTTATGAAAATGTGAAATAAATAGCATATTTTAAAAATAGATGTAAAAATAGTTAATATGAAATTCTGAAAAGGATTTTTGATAACTAAGTATTTTATCATTAAATGATAGACTGGTTCTGAATAAAAGGTGAAAGCAAATATCGAGTAATATTGTGGAGTTAGAGAAGTTTTAAATAACAAATTTCATCATCAATCTTCTAGTGTTTTGAAAACTTACTTTAAAATCAATCACACAAGTACTATTGTCATCCAAAAATAGGTTTACCAATTGTCCTTTAAGAATATTCTCAGACTAGATTCTAAAGACCCCCAGTTTCTCTCTCTCTAGAGAAATAGGAACACTGATGCTATGATGTTTATATTTTGGTAAGTGAGACCACCTTTCACATAACCAGGGCAAATAGTTAAGCTTATATTCATATGTGATTTCTGAAAGCACATATGGATTCATCCACCATATTTCAATTTTCTAGATAAAAGCTTTCTAAGGAATTCCATAATTCACAACAGATCTGATGACACGACTTCTGTTTCCTTTTGCAGCAAAATTTGGTTGTAAGCAAAAGAAATTGCCTTCTGTTTTCTTAAGAAAGAAAAAAATATATATTGGAAAGGTATAAAATTAATAATAGAGTAGAACACAAGACTTGTAAAGTTGGCCAAAACTTAAGTAGTTATACAAAGTTTAAAAAGTGCAATGCCTTTTATTTAGGAAAACCATCAGTAATTGTTTAGCCTGGGTACCACATCACCTGCTGGCTCCTGCTCCTTCATCTCTGCTTCCCAGGAAGGAGCACTAGACAAAGCTAGTTCACGTACTGAAGCCCTGTCCGCAAGGGCATAGAGGTAATTAGGACTTGTGTACACTACTTCTGTAATACAAAGTGGACAATTCCTTTGTATTGGTCAGTATATAGTAAGGAAAAAGTATAGGAATTCAGGTTCTTAGAAAACCCTACAGAGCCTGAGATGAGAAAATGAGGGTAACTGCCTCCAGCTTTCACATTTCTATCCTCCAGACACTCAAGATGTGCCAAATACTTCATTCAGGAATGGCAACAGCCTCCACCATTTGGGCAGAGAATTTGTGGTGGAATTCTTAGCTCATGTTCCTAAAACCATGTCAATGGAAGCTCATTGCAGACGTCCTGCTGCTGGACCAGGAGGAGCTTCTGGTTCCTCTCAACTTTCTAAACTTTGTGTCATGCATCTTGGGAAGTATGTAGTGAGACCTCTACCAGAAAGGAATTCTCAAAAATGTGGTTCTCTGATGTCCTGCCCTTGTGATAAATGGGAGAGCCTGGAAAAGGGAAAAGATGTATTTGAGCGCAAATAGCAGTTCAGCACTCTCACAGGGTCAAAACCCGTAACTGGGGATTTCTTGAGCTTAGAAGTGGAGGGTATCTATTGGAAAACCAAAAAAAAAAGAAGAAAAAAGACAAAACAGCTTACTACCAATTAAATTAAGAATTCTGAGATATGATTTATGAAATCATTCTCAAAGCAAATATTATAAAAAATAAAGTTATATGATAGGATGTGGGAGACACAACCTGACCTTCACGTAACATGTGGAAAATTCACGATGTTGGCTATGCAATCTAGTCAATCACAGGGACAGACAGGAGCTGGGCGTTTTTACTTACTCATTCTGTGCTGAACCGAAGAGAAGAGTCACTCAAAGTGCTGTGCACTCAAGTAGAACCACTTCTTTATTTTGTGTGGTCCCAGAGGGCTTGTGAATGCCAAGCCCCATCAGCGACTGGAGCTAGGTAATTTGGGAGTCAGTAGGGTGGCAGCTGTAACAGTTGGGGTGCAAGATGTGTGGGCAATCTGCTTCCAGGGAGAAGCTGGAGACCTGGCTTTACTGCGGGTGGGGGAAAGACAGCAGGGGGTGTGCCCACCAGCTCTACCAGGCTCCTAAGGAAATCGCAGTCTGCTCTCACATGCAGGCTGATTAGAAGCCGGAATCTCAGGCAGCAGCTGGGAAAGTATGCAGTCAAATCCCTTCCAGTGAGAATGGACCCCTTAGCCTGCTCCCTCTGCATTGGGCCCGGGGGCCATAGCGGCAGGAAGTGCTTGTGGTTCATTAGAAAAGTACTTTTTTGTTGTTTAATATGGTCCTGTGGGACTTGTGGATGCTTAAACCCACTGGCTGTCAGTTAAGAAACTGGAGGACTCACCCTCAGACAGCAGCCAAAAGAGGGCCGCCAGGTGTACGCACAAGTTTCTTTCAGGGAGAAACTGGAGACGTGGTTTTACTCTTGGAGGGAGCCCTAGAAGGCGGTGGAGGAGGTGCCCCCTCACTCCTGTAGGCTCACAGGAGATTCTCAGTCAGCACCTAGAAGTAGGCTACTTACAGGCTCTTCCCACTGGCAGCAGCTGGAAAAGGATGCAAACTCCTAGGGAGAAACTGGAAGACGAGTGTTTTTCCTCCTTCTGTACTGAGCCCAGGTATATAGCTGCATGGCGTACTTGCACGTCTGTTTGAAAACTGTTCCTTTGATTGCCATAGCGCTGTGGGGCTCAGGAGTACAAGCCCCATTGGCTCTCAGAGCTGGGTGATTGGGGCCCATCTCTCTAGTGGTAGATGTTAAAGTAGGTATGCTAGATGTGTGAGCAAGTTCTTCCCAGGGGACGCTGGTGACAGAGTTGTTGCTGGAGGGGGCCACAGGGAGAAGGAGGGGCAGTTGTCTACCAGTTGGGCCAGGCTCACAGGTGCCTCCCAGGCGGCTCCCAAGCGTGGGTGGATTAGAAGCTAGACCCTCAGGAAAAAAACTGGGAGAACGTTCAGTTAAACTCCCTCTAGGAAAGAAACTGGGAGATTGGAGTTTTGCACCGAGGGTGACGGTGGCGGGTGAGGGGGATAGGTGTGGGTAGTGCACATGTGCCCATTTCAGAGACACTGCTTCTTTTGTTACAGTGCCTTGGGAATCGTGATCACAAGCCCTCATAGCTCTCACTGCTGGTGATTTGGAGCCTGTCCCTAGCGTGGCAGCTTTAAAAGCTGGAGTACTGTATGTGTGGTCCACACCTGCCACACCTCAGGGAGAAGCTGGGAGCTGGGGCTCCCTCCCCCCTAACTTCAGGGTGCCATGCCTTGGGGGTGGGTGATGGTGAGCATGTGTCTCAGCCTTCCCTACCAGGTTTGATGTGGGTATTTTCTTGGTTGCCCGATGTGTAGGAGTCACTCTTGTAATTTCTGGATTTCTCCCAGAAGAAACTGTTGTGTGTGTAGCTCTGTATTTGGTGCATCTGTGGGAGGAGGGAAATTCAGGAACATCCTGTGTCCCCATCTTCATGATGTTCCCTGGTTTTTTATCCATTTCACAGAAACAGAATATAGGATCACAGATTAAAAGACAAGACTTTCTTTTTCCTTGAGAAACTGCCAAGTTATTTATTTATATTTACAAGAGCAGATGGCCTGTTTCTCCTTCACTGAGTTAATGAAAATTTAATCAGTTATTAAATGATACAAAGGCAAATTACTTTGAGATAATTTCATTTCCGATCTTGTTGGTATTTAATAAAACTTTTAAAATAAAGCACTAACAAAAAAATTACTGTATTTCATAGATCCTTTGTATCAAACTTGTTATCTTATATTTTCTCTCAAATTAAACAGTCATGAATATAATAAACTATTGTCAGCAGATAAAATCCAATTGCAACAAATTACAAATCCCCAAAACAAGATGACCAGGGTTATCTGATTAACCTCTGCGGAAGGATACTATTCATATATCATGGTTAAATTTAAGTGAATTATTGGTTAATTAAATGAACTGTGCATTTATTCTCTGAAATCAAATCTTCAATTACTTGTGCTTAAATTTTGTAATTCTAATTTCTTCCAGAAATAGCAATTTCTTATGACAGGTTTATGACAAACTGTGACAAATTTAATCTGATAAGAATAAGTTTGTTTTCCTAAGAGAATTAACCCCAACAGTTAAAAATAAAAACAGCTTTCAATTTGCCTTTTTGGCTGATAAAGAAATTAGGTGATACAAAATGGTCATTCTTCAAGTAAAAAGATGTAAGGAAGAATTCATTATAAAAAATAAATCACTAAGATTCTCTTCCCTAAATCAGATTATTTTCTTCTAAATAGGTTTTCTTAGATACTTACCAATTTATTCTTACTTTTTCTCTGAAGGCTAATCATCCAGATTTTATCTTTTACTCACAGACTTAGAAATTCAGTTCCCCCCAAATTCACGTTAATTAACAAGCGTTAGCATATTTTTCAAAGACATGTTCACAGGTGTGCATAATGTATCTTATTAACATAAGTCACCCGTTTATGACATTTGGCAGCTCAGTAGCAAGTGATAAAATCTATTTAGGTTTAAAATAAATTCATGGTCCATAAGCAATACCTCAAAAGCATTTGAATCTGTGTATCAGGCTCTTTTCACATGTTTAGTCTTGATGGTTAACTTATTCTCAGATTTCTGGAACATACATCACTACCTAGAAATGTGTAAACACATGTATTACCTGGCAACACTTCTCATTCTTTGGCATATTAACCTGCTGTGTCTTAACACCATCCTTCACACATACCTGCTGCCAGTGTTGCCACAGATAGAAACGCCACCTGGGAGTGCAGAAATTGTTCCCACCCAGAGACCTCTGTTCCCACCATACTAGAAGTGATTTGGTTTTTAACAAGATCCTCAATCCCTAATCATAGTCTGTGAGCAATTTATTGAATACAAGGGGATGAACATGTTTTCCGATAACTTCATAAATATGGAGTTTTTCTCAAAAACCCTCTAATTAGAAAACAACTAATCTTCCCCTTTTACAGTTTTCAGTAATAAAATACTGAGCACATTAATTGACCTAAATATGAGGACTTCCAACGAGTCTCACTAAATCCTTCTCTCCTACGTGTTTCCACCTGATATTTACTTCTGTCAGTGAGTGGTCAAGATAGGGTCCAGTTTCATTTGTCCTCATGGGTTAATCAGTTTTCCCATCACCATTTGTTGAAGAGGCTATCCTCACTTGAGTGTTCTTGGTTCCTTTGTCAAATATATATGTGGGGGGTTATTTACGGGCTCTCTATCCCATTCCATTGGTCTGTGTGTCTAAATGTCAGTACCATCCTGTTTTACTTACTGTAGCTTCTTTTTGTTATAGTTTGAAATTAGGAAGTGTGATGTCTCTGTTTTTGTTCTTTTTTCTCAGGATTGCTTGGCTATTCAAGGCCTTTTGCGGTTCCATATGAATTTTAGGATTGTTTTTCCATTTCTGTGAATAATGCCATTGGAATTTTAATACGGATTGCATTGACTATATAGATGGCTTTGGGTAGTATGAACGTTTTTAAATATTCATTCTTGCAATCCATGAACACAGTCTCTTTAGATTTGCTTACGGATTCTTAACACTTCTTTCATCAAAATCTTGTAGTTTCCTTGTACGTATCTTTCATTTCTTTCTTTGGTTAAACTTATTCCTAGGTATTTTGTTCTTTTTGATGCTATTATAATGGGATAGTTTTATTTCATTTTCATATATTTTACTAGTATAGAGAAATGCAACTGATTTCTATATTTTGATTTTGTATGCTTCAACTTTACTCAATTCTTTGATTGGTTGTAACAGGTTTTTAAGTCTAGGATTTTCTGTGTATGAGATCATGTCATCTGCAAATGAATAAATGTGCTATACCACATTCATGCAATGAAAAATGAAAATCATATAATCGTATCAATAGAGAAAAACCATTTGACAAAATATATCCTTTCTTGATAAAAGAAAAAAACCCTCAGTAAATTGGGTATAGAAAGAACATACCTCAGCATAATAAAGTTCATATGTAACAAACGCACAGCTAACATCATACTCAATGTTAAAAAAAAGAAAAGAACTTTTCTTCTAAGATCAGAAAAAGACAAGGGTACCTACTCTCACCACTCTTATAAAGAAATAAAAGGCATCCAAATAAAAAATGAAGAAGTAAAATTGTCATTTTTTGCAGATGGTATGTTTCTTGGTCTTAATTCACCCAATAGATAAAGCAAGAACAATAAAAATGTATTATAATAACATTATTAGAAATAATGTTTTTTATAATAAAAATGTATTATAAAAAATGTATATAATAATGTATTATATAATAATGTAATATAATGTATATAATGTATTAGCAAACAGAAACACATCTGGAGTGTAAGATAAATTTTAGCCGAAATAAGCAGACGAAGAGAGGCAACAAAGGGCCACAACTATTTATTTAGTGCAACTCCCAGGTGATGTTCCGCGGTCTGGGTATTACAGGTCGGGGAAGTCACACCTGGTCAGGGAGGTGGGGGCTTATAAGGGATTAGGAGGGGGAGGAGTGGGCAAGCTATCCTAGGGGGCAAGGAGAGGTATGATTGGCTAAAGGTGACATAATAGACAACTAGAAACTTTTTTCCTTCCAAGAAGGAGGAGGCTGACATTCGGGTCTTAGCTGGCACATCAGAAGGATGGAATTCAGGAAGAGATGTCTCCTTTCCATATAAGGCACGGACCTTGGGGTCTGGTCTGTTCTCCCCCTATGGCATCTCTCTGTTCTGTTTGCATGTCCTTGTTTTTCCTTCCTCCAGCCTAACATGGACAATCCCAAATATTTGGAAATTAAACCACACACTTCTAAATAGCACTGGCTCAAAAAAAAGGTCTTGAGAGACATTTAAAAAATTTTTTTATTGAAGGAAAATGAAAATATTACATCAAAATTTAGAGGACGCAATGAAAATAGTGTTTACATGGAAATTTATAGCATTAAATGTCTTTGTTAGAAAAGAAGAAATCTAAAGCCAGTAGCCGAAGCTTCCACTTTAGGCAACTAGGGAAAAGGAGTAAAGCAAGCAAAAATAACATAATAAGACAGGAATAAAGAAAGTAAAACACAAATTATGAATACAATAAATGAAAAAGGGATAATCATTATTGATTCCATGGCCATTAAACAAATAAGTAGTATGAACAACTATAGTCCAAATTTAACAATTTAGATTAAATGGACCAGTTCTATGAAAGATGCAAACTACCAAAACCTCAGCCTGTTGGGCTGAGGGTGGGCTGGGAGATTATGTCCACCTAACCTTTTTCCTAAGCAGAGAGCACTGTGCAATCATTGCCCCTCTGTCACCCCTCTCACTGCCTGGAAGTCTTTCAAACTGCCCACTCTGCCTTCTTTCTCAGGAAGGCCAGTAGAGCATGCCTGTTCTGCACAGGAGGCTGGTATCTCAGCCTCCCCAAGTGTTCCTCCCCAAGTGTTTCCAGCCCCACCAATCACCAGGGTATCATGCAATGTGGGCTCATGTTCCCAGAGCAGATCTCCAGGGCCAGCTATTCAGCGATCCTGGGCTTCCACTCCCTACCCTCTCCTTTCCTCTGCCTTCTGCCCATTGGCCAGAGTGGGGGAAGGGCTTGGGTACCAGCAGATCATGGCTTTGCCACCTTACCTTCTTCTGTAGGGTCTTCTTCCCCAGATGTAGGAAGTCAGTAGTCTTCAGGTTGTTTTCAGGGCTAGTTGTATTTGCTGTATTTTCATGTTCTATGTGATTTTGGGAGAAGGTTTTTGCCTTGCCTTCGTACACTGCCATCTTTTACCCTAAATCCTGTTATTAACTTCTATGGGAAGAAAAAGTGTAAACTTTTTAAATTGATTTTATGCATGTAATAAGAACAAAACATGAGGGATTTTTATCTTGTAGTTTCTTTCTGTGAAACTTGTATCTGTGTCCATGCTAACAATGAATTATCTGACATGAAGTCATTAACTCCATTATTCTTCTTGCTGGAAAGTTCCTGGGGAAAAAAGAAAGTCTTGCTTCTGCCAGAAGGCATTTTGTACCAGGAGGAAACACCAGCACTGGTTAATTCAGACTAGTGTAAGTTTAAGGAAATCTGCCTTGCTACAATACTCGCCAATGATTAATTTCTGTGTTCCTTAAACAACTATTTATTTAGTGCCACTTTGTGTCAGTCACCTCTTATGTAGTGAAAATTCATGGAACTTACATATTTATTGGGGAACATAGAATTTATCAAAAAAACTAAAAGAATAAGTTTATTTTACTTGATATTAGTGTAAAGGAGACCAGCCATTTTCTGACAGTTTATTACAGAAGACTCTGATCCAGACTGGGATGTCACAGAGGCAATGTCACATTGCTTCCCAGAGAAACAGTTATCAGTTGGAATAAAAAGAATAAACAGAGGACTGATGGAGAATGGGTTGGTGGGGTAATGTTCTGTAGAGAATGCCAGAGGCCTCCACAGATGCATGTGCAATAATAGCCTTGCAGTAAGAGGGCCGTGAGATCAAAACGCTAAAAGAAAGCATATGACTGAACCTAGAAAGCAAAGGATTGAGAACGCTGCAGAGAGCCAAAAAGAGAAAGCCCGACCTGCAGAATCCTAGTGAGTCTTAGGAACGAACTTCTTATTTGTCCTAAAGAAAATGAGAAGCTACTGCAGTTCTGAGCTAGGCAGAGCTGCTTAACAGCTTTGCCTTTTCACTAGCTCCTCCTAGTGGCCAAGATGGGAACAGCTGTGAGGGGAGCCAAAGACAAAGAACTTTCTGACCTCTGCTCTCCCCCAGGCTGGACATTATGCAGCCCAGCAGCGTGAGCCCTTGTCGTTGTGGCTGTTGTCTGTTCACTTAACTGACAGCGTTTCTCAGCTGATCACTCAAGCTTGATTGATTCTCAGCTTGACTGAATTTTGAGCTGACTCAAAATCAGTATTCACTTTTTTTCTATTTCAGGAAAAACATGTATGCAGAGCAATAAAAGTGATGTGCAAGAGGAGTAGGCTCTTGGCTGTGAGTAGCTGTCCAATACTCGAGTCATGATAATCCCCAACAATGGTAATTTTAATAAGAAAAATCATTGCTTTTCCTTAAGGGAATTTGTAAACATTTGTTTTATTCTAACACAAGAGATATTTGACTCTCCAGCACTGAAATAGAGTCAAGAGAAACAGTTCTTTAGAACTGCCTTTTCCTCACTGAAAAATGACCTACACATAGCCTAGGCAAGGGCTTTGTAATTAAATTGTTGACCTTTGTTCCTACCTTCAGAAGAGAAAGCCCTAATTCTTAATACATATTCTATTCTGTGAACATCACTGCAGATGCATTTTTAAAATAGCTTAACAAATACATAAATGAAAGCAATAGCTGCATAACTATTAAGTGTCTGTGATTTGTTTCTTCTGAGGTCTGGTATGATTTGGATCACTTAAAAAGGATGTCATGTCATGTTTATTTCATATTGGATGGAGGATTTGGAAACAAGATCACTTGGGAAAATACTTAATTTTGCATTAACATTTAATAGGCTGTGACCTATGCTGCTGACAGTTAAGAATGTGAGAGACCTTGTAGAGTTCCTTGCTCATGTTCACATTGGGGTGAAAGTTGGACTTTCCTTTTCTTTCTAATACAGAAGATACAATGATAGTCGCTGCATGCAGAGAGATGATCTGACCCTCTTGGTTACAATAAGAGCAGAAGTCCTTAACATTGTTTGTTGTCAATCCATATTTTCTTGAAATAAAAAAAAACATCTAAAGCATTTACTACATCATATGCTTCTCAGACTCAAGAAGACTTTTTTTCCCACCAATCAGGAAGATGGGTTAGAAGTTGCAAAAATAAAACTGAATGACTTTTTAAATAAGGGTTGACTAGTGTATTAGCACAGAATAACTAAGAGGCTGAAAGGACAAAAGAGACTGAAACTCACAGAACCACTGGCAAAGGCGCCATGATGGACCTATGAGTTCAGCGAGCTAGAAAGAGGGCCGGATGGACAGAGCTGAATAAAAAGGCCTTCAGGCCTCACTTCCAGGTCAGGGCTTTTTTTTGAAAGCACCATTCATAGAACAACCCTAGAAGTAAACAGGGACCAGTGTTTTTCTCTCCACATCATTTTATTTTCTGCTTGTTATGCTTTATTTGGAAGCAAAGTAGAATCAATAAAATATATTTTCAGGCAATCCTGGAGTTTCAGAAAACTTGTTGTATCCACCCAGTTTAAAGTTTCTTTTAGGCATGGTAGCAAGACTGGGATTTCATAATCACACTGATATCCAAGAGGATGATGTGCGTATCAATAACCTCAAATCAACTCTGTATTGAGCCCACGTGCTCCAGTAACAGGTGTTTTCACGTCCTTTGCTTAGTCTCCTTCTTTACCCATCACTGATGAGGTGGTCTTGACTTGATATGAAAAAATATTCTTTGGGGAGTGCTGTCATGTCCACGGATGTTTAAGAAGTTCTAAGAGGGCTTCTGAACAGGAAACATGGTCAAGGGAAGTAGGGTTAATTTTTTTCTTTGCTCCACGTTTCCTGATATGGTCGTAAATGCACCTAAGATATTGAGTTAAGGGCATGTAAAGTAACTATGGAGCATTGCAGTCCCTCAAAATTGTCTGGAAACTTGGTTTTCTATTAATTAGGCTTTTATTAAACAAAAGTGTGAAATGGTTTTTAGAAGACTGATTTTACTATGGCTGTGTCGTTCAAGTGAGTGTGAGAGAACAAAAAATAGTGATGGAGCCCACTGGAAAAGTGTGTGTGTGTGTGTGTGTGTGTGTGTGTGTGTGTGTGTGTGTGAGAGAGAGAGAGAGAGAGAGAGAGAGAGAGAGAGAGAGAGAGAGAGAGAGGGAGGGAGAAAGGAGGAGGGAGGAGGGAGGCAGGGAGGGAGGGATAGGGAGCGATATGTAGATGTTTTGGTGGGTAAAGTGATGGAAGTTGCCTTAGATTTTCAGATGCACTGCTTTTTCCTCCTGTCCCTTTTTTATCTTACTCTCTTCTATTTACTGAATGTGTGTTCAAGAAACAATAAAAGTCTTTTTTAAATTAAACTTCCAATGCTAAAATTTTATTAAAATATTTTAAAGCTGTAATAGTACATGTGGAAACATATCAGAAGTGATTGGGTCCATCTACATGTGGAGATAAGTTCCATTGGGTGAGGAACCAAGGATCAGTAGATCAATAGTGGCCACTATGGCAGCAAGTGGCCTCATATGAAAACAGGCTAGATGCAAAAATCAAACACTCTAAGAGCAGTTCTTTCTTCCATTGTGGGGTGAGAGCAAATTAGGTCAACAAATATTTACTGGAACACCTCTTGTTTTTACTGGCTGTTAGTGCCAAGCGAAAATATCCTGTGACTGTGGATCATTTGCACAGAACTACTAAAGTGCAAGTATGAAAAGTGGGCTGACTTTATATCTAATTTGCACAAAAGTATTATTTGCTTATTTCTATTGAAGCACTCCCTTCAATGTAAGAGCAGTTTTCTAATTGGATTAAAAAACCACTATCCTTCATCAGACCGTGAGATGATCTGTGAAACACACTGGTGGCGTGGGCCATGCTGCTCGTGCTGTTTGACAAGGTCCAGGCACGAGGAGGAATCCTGGACACAGGAAACCTCATAGCTGGCCCCTGCTAATTCCTGCACCTAGTTTTGCAGTTATGATGTTGGTGGTTGGGCTCATATATGGGAAATCTTTTGTATTTAAGATTTATTGATCTTTAGTAAATAACATAACCCAAAATATTGATCAAAGCAGCAATTCTGGAAACAAAAACTATGTTATGGGACCAACTGTTCCAGGCATACTGCCACATATAAGTGAGGCAGGACAACCCAGGCCTCTCTTAAAAGTAGATAGATGCAGTTTGTCCTCCCCTTTGTAAGAACTGAAACATGACTAACCAGGATTTCTTTAGAATATTGCCAGAGAAGAAGTTATGGGAACCTGGGCCATAGAAAAACCCATTTTCCCCAATAAACTTATATGAAACAGCAAAGTAATAAAGATAGTCCCCACTGCCCAGGGCCCCCCTTATTTTGCTTTATAATATTAGAACACACCTTTGGTATACCCCTCATAGAAAGAATTTATGAGCAACATAGGAAGATTTACATTTATAATTATCCCATATATAGAAGTTTATAATAAATTTATAAAATATTATTATATTAATGGTAAGGTAGTAAGAGCAGATTTAGTGTTATTATATAAAAGATAAAGAGGACTGCAAGGCCCTAGTGCCTGTAGATGCAGGAGGAAAGGTGTAAACATCTGAAATTGGGTAATGAATATTATGAAAGAATAAGGCGTTTTTATTGTATTCATAGGAATGTTGAGGAATGTTAAAACTTATGTGATAAGAGGACCATCCCTAGATTTTAGAGGTAAGCTTTAACCCACATGTGTAAGATAGAATTTAATTAATAATATAGCATTACACTTAACAACCAAAAGACATACAGCTTGCATTTATATAACCTGCTTAAACTTTATAGAGCCTTAGACACATATCTTAAACTCTATATAATTTTACATGCTTATAAGTAAAAATCATAGCCCACACACTTAGCCCAAACACTGTCTCATGCCATTTTCTGTTTAGTACTTAGCATGTAGCTTACATGAATTAGTAATCACAATAAGACTAGGGGAAAGTTAAAAATTACATGTTAAATGGCTACTATTAGAAGAAATGATGATACTTACTTAAGGGTAATAAGCTGGAATTATGTAAACTGACAGAAAAAGGATTGTATTATTTACGATTAAAGAAAAATGTTTTAACATTATGGAAACCTTAAAAAGATATAAAAATAAAGACCCTGCTGCTTGATGTCAGGAGATGCTACAACCTTAATTGGGTGTTTCGTCTCCTCATTTATCTCCTTACTCACCAACACTGTCCTTTCCTTCGTGACCCACACCTCAGCTAGAGCTGGACTCCGGCACAATAGTGATAAGATTTTACACTAGAAAAGCTCCTCAGCCTCTGGATATTGAAGGGCACATGTGTTTCTCTGTGATGAGGACAATGAGTTCTAGAAATCTCAATTCCCAGCCTAGATAACAGGCATACCACGAGGCTGGAGGTGTCTGAATACAGTGCTGGGAAACCCTACACATGGGAAAATGTCTATTCGCCATCTTTAGCTTTTAAGATTCTTTTGATGGATGTGAGTTTTTAGAAAAGATAATTATCCACCTTCAATCCTCTGTTTACATTTTTCTCAAGGAAGAGAACCCTGAAATTGGCTGGGGGAAGAAAACAAAAAATCTTTGGGTAACACAGTAATAGGAATTTTCTAAAGACTGATTGCCAGGCATCTATTAGCATCTATTTCAGAGCTGAAACAAGCTTTTCTTACCATGTTCCACAAAAAAACCTTCCTTAGGACTTCTAAAAATTGAAGCAGAGTTAATATGTAATATTTTATTGGTTTCAGGTGTGCAACATAGTGATTTGATAATTATATACATCACTAAACGCTCACCACAATGTGTAGTTACCTAGTTACCACAACTTCTGTTTTGTCTATACTTTAGGGAATGTTGCCAGTCAACACAACTTCGATGAAACTCTCCCACTTGTTCCTCAATCCTCAGAGTTTGTGCTAAAGCTTATATTGCATCATAGACTCTTTTTCCTCTCCTAACATATTTCTTTTTAAAATATATCTCCATAGACTATACTTTTTAAAGTTCTATGCTGAAATACGTATTTTTAAAGAAGTTTTCTTGCTCAAATTATTATTAATATCTTACAGAGAAGTTAAGTAACTTGTACAAGATTCCACCACTAGAAAGAGGGGGAGCTGGAATTTGAACACAGACTCTTTTTAAGAAGAAAAGAATTTAAAAAGGAGAAAATGAAGATTTTATAGACTGGCTACACAGTACCAAGCATGGTGTCTCTTGCAATGAGGTCCAATAAATCTTTGTTGAATGGGTGAATGGATAGATGCACGAATGAAAGAAAATGAAGGTGAGATCTAAGTCAAAAATGAAAGGAGATTACATGAAGTAATGGGAAAGGAAGTTGGTATAAGAGGTCAGGGAGTATTTATGAATTCTGATCAGTCTATTGGAAGTATTTTGTAATAATTTTGAAACAGCTGAATGGCAGGTGACAGAAGAGACTAGAATGTTTTCTGTACTCATGCCTTTTCTGGTTATAAAATGTATATATAATATAATTTACATATATGATATATATAAAAATGCATATTTATAAAATATTTTATATAAATTTGTGATTTATATATAACATACAATAAAATATTTAGTAGATAAGTGAACTTTATCTTCTAAGTAATACAGCATACAAATCCATACTTCTTTACCTAGAGATAAACATTGTTATTAACATTTTTTATACCCATCCATAAAAGCAAATCTCTCAGGAAAAATTGCTATTTTAAACCAAATTTTATTGTGACTCCTTTTATATCCTACAGCACATCGCATGATTTATATCAATGGACAATATAAGTGTATTTCCTGTAGGCACAGGTGGGAGAATATGAAAATGTCTAAGCCTTTCCATTTCATTTTTTTTCCTTCTGGTTTTTTGGGGTTTTTTTTTTTTGTTTGACTAAAAGATGGAAAGCTAGATGGCAGAGCATAGTGGAATCCTTTGGTTTGCAAAGTCAGGCTTGTAGTTGTGAAGAGGCTTCAGAGCTAAACTGCCCAGGAAAATAAAATGGGAAGGATGGTATTTGGAGGAAGCCAAAGGAAGGAGGTTCCCAGAAGAAATAAAAGAAAAGTCTTTAGAGAACAGTGAGACATGATTCTAGGGTGGGCTGAAGATATTTTATGAGATGTTTTACATAACATTATCTTTGTAATTGTTCCTGTTGGGCATTACAAACCATAGGCATCTCCCCTAATTTTTAGGAAAGCATACATTCGGAGAGTCTGTCTATGGAAATCAAGTAAACAGATGATTTTCTCTGTCTCTGATAACATGATATACAAGAGGGACACCGTTCGTCAGATGGTGAGATAATTCATTTCCTGAAATGCTGCAACTTAAATAACAAATGCTGTGGCTCACAGCTGGGGAGGACCATGGAAAGCAGGAGCTGCCCCTCCCACAGAAACTTGTTCTACCTATGTTCTACTAGTAGCTAGGTTAGTACTAGTAGAATAGTTAATACTAGTACTTGACTATAACAGTAGCTACACTATAAATTGTGCAATTACTTTTCTCTTAATAAAATTCACTTAAATGTCAATACATAGACCTTTGCCACTGTTATTCTACCCTGCCAGGGCATTATAAACACCTGAGTAGCTTTAATAATACATGACGTTCAGGCCTTACCTGAAGATTCAGATTTGGCTGCTTTGTAACTGATTTAGTTACATCTTGTGGAGATGTAGATTTTGGGAAGATCTAGTGAGGAGACCATGCAGAGAAAGTGAAACTACAGAGAGAAATGCACAGCGCAGAGGAGAGAGCATATATCACCACATACCTAGAGTGAGGGAATGGAAAAGGAAACAGACAAACTAAAATTAGGAAGAAGAAAAATCTAGGAGAGATGGTATAACCTCTGGGAAAAGGGATCAAGAGTGACCAGGAGGACGTAATGGCAGATACTGCTCGCAGTTAACTCAAGGACATAGCCTCTGAATTTAGTGAGTAGAAGAGCGCAGGTCGTCTTTCACAGAGGCAGCTACTTAGGTATTGGTGGGAGAGTCAAGAGGGAGAAAGAGATGGGGTTGGGGAGGAGGAAAGGTTGGACATAGCAGGTCAAGTGGGAAAACTGAAGGAATGAGGGCAATATGGGGGGCAGCCCACATACAGGTGGTGGATTCAAATGAACAGCTTTTTAGGACTGGGGAGAGCAGAGAGTATTTATTTGAGAGCAGATGAGAAGCAGTACTTGGAAAGAGACCTTGAAAAGTATTTTAGATAAAGGGGATATTTTGAGAAGTGATAATGATGGAAAGCATGGATTCCAGAGTCCTGGAGCAAAGAGTGCAAAATCCGGAATCAGATTCCTAAGGTTGACTCCTGGCCATGCCACCGCTCAAGTGGGATTCTGTGAACAACACATA
Organism: Manis javanica; assembly: GCF_040802235.1. Classification (NCBI taxonomy): domain Eukaryota; kingdom Metazoa; phylum Chordata; class Mammalia; order Pholidota; family Manidae; genus Manis; species Manis javanica. The sequence continues at coordinate 82,004,644 of NC_133167.1, read as the reverse complement.
AGATGTGATTTTGTGTGGACAAAATGGGTGATTCTCATGTAAATTCTTAACCTTATGTGTCAATTTTCACTTCTATTAAGTGGACATAATGACAATATCTTAATGGTTATTGTGAAGAACATATAAGTACAAAAAAAGACTTTCAAGCACTGTGTATTAGTAGTGTCAATTTGTTGTTATTATTGGTTATATCTTTGACCCATAGTACCGGCTTTCAGGTTCATACAAAATCACACACACAAAATCCCTACTATTCCTAAAAGGATTTTTCTGAAGACAAAGCTGGAGCTCCCATAAATTAAACCTGGTCACTGAAGGAATGGGGAGGAAAGCCAGACCAGCAGAGAACCCAAGTGCCTATGAAAAGTGAGGAATGTTTGGAATTGATGACGACAGGGACTCCTTCCTTCAATAACTACTTTGCGTCTTTTAATTTGGATTTAATTGCTACCCTGTGGGTATAGTGATCTTCAAAATCTAGAGCACCTCTCCGGCCGGGACCGGAATGGCCTCAGCAGTCAGCGTGGCGGCCGCAGCCGCGCCTCGGAAAGCAGCCCAGCCGCTCGTGCTCGAGAGCCTTCCTCCGCGCCACGGGGCACCCGCTTCGCTTCGGCCGCTCCTCGCGCCCCTACAGGGGCGACAAGCCATGGCCTCGCCTCCTGGACAGGGAGAGGGAGGAGAGCCTGCGGCAAGAGTTTGTGACATGGGCGCACCTTCGCTGTGAGGAGTCCACCTGCCTTCGGAGTCGGCTTCATCTTTCGTCCCGCTTGGGAACGGCCCCATTTAAGCCTTTCCTGCCGTGCTCGCGCGCATTGGCAGCCTTGTGTCCAATCCATGCGCGGAGAGCCCCTGTAAATGCTAGGTGCTGACATTCTCACTTGAACACAGGTCCCTGTGTCCCGCTCACCTTCCACCTCCCGACTGGAGCAAGCACGGCCAATCCCCTACCTACTGGAATTTGATTTTCTTAGCTTCTCATTCTAGAGCACGTTTTTCTTCCCCATTAGACTGATCTCATGGAAGGAAGAGCCCTAGTTTATTGATCACAATCCCTACTGCCTGACACTAGGTAGGCGCCCAACCACTGCTTCTTGGATGACACACAGACATCTGTGGTTTGAGGTAGTAACCGAAAACTGAAAATTCGTTCTTCGGAGTTGGGAAGGGTGAGGAATAAGACTTAAAGTAGCAGAGAAGGCAAAAAAAAAAAAAAGGACTAAGGGCTCTCTCTAATGATTAGCTATTGTTCCAAATATTATCATCATCATCAGTGTTGTTCTTTTAAATGTCCTTACCAGGTCCTATATATCAGTTTCTTCTTCCCTATGTATCTGCTATGCTATTTCTGTGTCTCTTTAATTTTATCTCAATTTTCTTTCAGTTTTGATGTGTAACTGACTAAAAATGTAAGTATATTTGAGGTGTAGAACTTGCTCTTCTGGTATATGTAAAGCACTGTGAGATGATTGCCACAATCAAGTTAAATAACATTTCAGTCACCTCACATACGTGCCTTTTGTGTGTGTGAAGTGACAATACTTAAAAACCCACTCACAGCAAATTTCAAGGATGAATACAGCAATAATAAGAGTCACCAGGCTCTACATTAGATGTCCTGAACTTATCCATCTTGCATAGTTGAAGCTTTCCACCCTCAATTCCCCAAAACCCCAACTACTGGCAACTACCATTCGAGTTTATGCTTCTACGAGTTGAACTCTTTTAGATTTCACATATAAGTGAGATTGTTCCATATTTGTCTTTGTCTCTGGCTTATTTCACTTAGCATGTATCCTTCAATTTCATCCAAATAGTTGCAAATAACATTTCCTAATTCTGTGTTTTCTAATTACATAATTTCCAATACAGATAATGGAAATAAATATACCGTATATGCTTCAATACATAGAGCCATGAGCTATAGTGATTGTACAAGCCTGCTGGTCATAATGGTCTAACATAGCAGGCACAATTTAAAGAAAAATCATGGAATTTTACCTCTAACTCCTGCCTACAGCAAAGAACCCCACTGTCCCAGGGGCTTGACTGGGATTTAGTGTGCAAATGATTCATCTTCCTAGAACCACCTCAAGAGTCCATGGTGTCCTAAGATAGGGCAGTGAACACAAAACAGAATCACTTTTATGGCCACTTACACGCAGCACCAGTAATAGCTACCCAGGGGTTGTCCTTAATTTCCTTCCCCCTTTCCAATCTAGCATTAGCCATGCAAATGCCTCCATGAGCTCTCCTCTTACTAATCAGTGTAGACACAACAAAGCTTAAGTTGTAAAAATCCCAAGTGGAAAAAGTCATGTTTGAGGCAGTCAGGGAAATCTAAATCTGGGGGGCTAGGTGATGATATTACCAAGGGCTTATTGTTCCCATTCAAGTGCCCAGACAGCACCGGTTATGCAGGCAAAGGTCTCTGTTTTTTCAAAAGTGCATACAGACAAAGATGTAGAGATGAAAGGACCCATATGTCTGGAGTTTCACTTATCACAGCAAGAAGTGGAGGTGGAGTGAGGAAGAGAGGAGGAACGCAGGGAAGAAGGGAGGATGGGAGGGAGGAAAGAAGGTGGATGAAGCAAGTTTGGTCAAATCCTGGTAAATGATGAAGCTCGATGGTGGTTTTTATGGGGGTCTGTTAGAGTTCTCTGGCTATTGTTTAGTGTATTTGAGTATTTTCATGACAAACTTTTTTTGTAAAGGACAAGTGAAACCTCTTCACACAAATCGCAGCGATGTAAATCACCCCTTATGTGTGTAAATTCGTTAATAAAATGTCTTTCCAGAAAAAATATATATGGAAAGAGAGAGAGAGAGAGCACCTCACATAAAAGGCGATACAAAGGGACCTGATGCCATCTCTGCTTTCAGAATAAGGCGGAGAGCTGGGAATACAGAAGGCTGTTTTTCCGATGTTTTGATAGCAGGCTATTAACATTATGTACCTCCCTCAATCTCACAGGTAAGCCTTTTATTTTCTCTTTTTCCAAGTAATAACTTAGGGTATTATAAATGAGTGCCATTATTTTCCAACTGTGGTTGTTCTGATATTGCACAACCTACTCCCTACCGCTCAATTCTATTTTTTGCTGGAACCCAGTGATAGTATTTCCCCCTGACTCCTCTGGTGGCCATCTGTAGGTAGTCACCAGTCAGGCACTAATTGTAGCACATTCTTTCCTTCTCCCCGAAGCACTCTGCTTGAATTGTCTGACTTCAAAGATTTTTATTATAATTTCAAATACAAAATATCTACTATGAAGATGGGTCAGTTTAAGGAGCCTCTTTATCAAGTGTGGTTGCTTCTCCTAAATTATGACTGAAGAAAACTGCTAGGATGAAACAGCCTGAAAATACTTCCTGCTGCTTCCACTAACATCCTTCTAATCTTATCTTGGCAGCAGATGGACAGCCTAGCAAGGACGCCCCTGGGAAAACAGACGAGGGTAGCAACATTGAGATCTAATGACCTATGTACCGCAAAGCATGTTAGGAGTGGACAGGACAGACACCAGGCTGCAGGCCACTGGGATAGAAGTTGCTATCTAGTTAACAGAGGCAAAAAGAAGAAAGAACAACAAAGATGCTGAACAACAACAAGTGAGTTAAAAGGCCTTTTTCTGGCAACCTGGAGATGATTCTTAAAACTCTCCAGCTCAGAGTTACACATGCAAAGATTTTTATTAGAGGAAATTTCTAGGGGGAAGGAGCTGAGAAAGGACCAGAAGACCTGTTTGTGAAGCAAGGCTGACCCTGAAGGATGGAAATAGAGATGGAAGGATGGATGGAAGTGCCCTACACTAGTCCCAGGTCCCACCCACTGCCCTGTAGTCTAAGAAAAATTTAGCAAGATCACTGGAGAGCCCTGCAGCCAAATTCCATTGTCCCGAGAGTCCTGGGTCTCTGGGACTAGGTTGGCCTCAGGTTCCCTGGCGCACATCATCCTCAGTGGAAAGTCTGGTTTCCATAGGACACAGTGACATTGCTGAGTGCAGCCTTGGCCAGTGACTCTCAGCAGTTAGTGCTCTGCAAGGCATATTCGCACGGCAGCCACAGGATCCATATGAATGAAGTTCACACATTCGATTTTTAAGCTTTTATTTTTTTTTTGAGAACTACGCTGCATATGTATTTTATGGCAACAGCATATCTCCGGTGTTTCTGATGTTTTTCAGGAATAATGAAAACAAGGAATAAACCCCTGGCTATATTCCACTGGAGAAAAAAAAAGTTATGTGGGCATGGCACTATACACACTCATGTGTCTGCAGCCTCTCTGGGCTTCCCTTTCTCACATAGTGATCTGTAACAGGGAGGGTCCACGCCTGAGTCTGTGTGACTCATCAAAAACCAGACCAGAGAAGGAATAAGTAAATGCTGATGACTGACCCTGGTTCTGTCACACACTAATGGTGACACACTGGAAAAGCCACGTTACCCTCCTGAGATTTGGGTTCATCCTTGATGAAATGCTGGGCTGGATGAATTGTCTCTGAGATCTCTTTCAGCTTGAGAATGTTTAGTTTCAAATGCTCTCCATTTGAATGTCAAGCAACAGCTCAACTTAATGTACGCATCAAATGTACTTATAATTTGGAAAGGCAGAAAAAAAATTTTGTTCAAAGTGTGTGGAGGAAATGAAATACGTTGCCTTACTTATCCATGAAGCCCACAGGATTATGTAGGGTCGGGAGGGACAAATGGAAATGAAGACTACTGTGAATTGTTACAGGTGTCTCTGCTTGTTCAGGCTGCCCCAGCCCTGAGCAGCACAGCCAGAAACCACAGGTTTCTTGAGGTCCTTGCTGACAGAGTGCAGGCTGCACCGCCTTTCGGTCTTTGATTTTGCTAGTCGTATTCCTAAAAATTGTCTTTCTCAATACAGGAGGCCTGACCACTGGCCGGCCACATCATCAGTATAAGAGGATGTTTGTTGTTTTTAATGGAATGATTAAAAAAAATACATCTCACATTTGAGGATTTTTGCCTGATACATTTTTAATCTAATGCGGGTATTTGGTTCTGAAGCTGTTTTGGCTTCTTCCACTGATGGACTACTTGTGATAGGAGTTCACGTGTCAAGAAGTTTTCTTATTTAAAGAAATCACTACAAAATCAACCTGAATTGATATTTGAAGGTTTGTGCCCGTTTTAAATCATCAAATTTGATGAAAATTTAGTAAGTCTTAACTAAAGCAAAACACCCAATTCTAGTTTTAAGTATCCTAAATGTTCTTTAGAAATTTTCTTAGAAAATTAAATGCTTCAAAGGAGGAGAACTGAGTGAACAGTAGCAACTAGAAATAACAGACCTAACAAGGGCAAAACATAGATTAGCAAAGTTTGCTTTGCATACTTTGAGACAATAGTGAACAGAAGTTTTAGGCACAAATCTCATAACATAACTTACTGGTTCAGGAACATCTAAATCAATATTCCTCAATGCCACTAAAATACTCCTTTATTATGAATTGGAGAAAGAGATAACAGTGGGGAACAGTACAGTAAATCAAAAGTTTTTCTTTTTTGTTTATTTTTTATAGCTTACAGTTCTACAACTACTAATGGAAGTAAAGAAAGCAACATTTAATCAAATCAGTTTCTGTGATAAAACACATCATTTATTTAGGCAACAAAGATAATGGGGAACATACCTGAGATAAATACCACTGAAAATCTTACTAGGAATTAGACTCCGCATGGTATTTGACTAAGAGGCCACAGAAGTGTTTGGAAGGTAAGATTAAAGGCATTGCTGGAGGTCACTTGTCAGTGGCTCAAATGTCAGTGGGTATATTTCTCTAATGCACCCAAAGCAATTAAGAACAAGTTAAAGCAAAAACAAAAGACACCTCCCTGTTTTCCAGCATTCACCGTAACAGTCACCTGGGTTCTTGCAGCCCGTCCTGGTCCCGTTGCTGACAGACCTCAGTACATTCTAGCTCCATGCAGCTGGCCAATAAGGCAGCTCCTACAGACTGACCAAAGGGGAAAGACCCCCAAGTTAATGAATGATTTTCATAGACACTCATCCAAAGCGAGTTTCTTCTTGGTAGAAACAAAACGGAGAGCAAATTTATATTCCAGTCTCTAATATCAAATAATAAGCTACTATAAGACATGTGATAATTGGGTTCTAGACCTGGTCCTTCTGCAAACTTACTGAGGTTCCTGGCACATATCACTGAGACTCACTCAGACTCTTTGGGTTCCAGCAGCATCTGTAAAAGTGATGACCTCGTGTATAGAGCTCTCTACCCTTCATGTCACCATATCCCTTCGGCTGTAACACTCTAAGACCATCACCATACACTAGAGTACATGATCAACAACCATTAGAACAGCTAACTGGAGAAAGCAACAGTAGCTCATTTAGCCTCTTGATTCTCAACTATTTTTATTCGGGATTTTTTGCTATTTCTCCACCTTTGTGAGCCTTAGTTATTTTTTCCTGCTAGGCAATTCCTCATTTTATCTCTGGGAAGAACTAAATATTAGGAACCATATAGTTGTAAACCAATGAGCCTTAGGTCAACCAGCCTTCAGAGATACTTCATTTGGTCCTGTAGGCCAGCAGAGAGTTTGAAAGACAAAGTCACTAGGCAGGTGCTTTGAAATGCCTTAGACCTGTGTTTGCATCCTTTACACTGATATAAATCTGCTTTTATATAAGCCAGGAATAGTATACTGATACACAGAACTATTAATACAAGTTTACTACATTTATATTACAGAATGATGGAAACCACAACAAAAAACGATTTGGTAACAGAAAGCAAAGAAAGGGTCACCAATCACAGGGAAGAAAGACTCCTTTTTGGATGAAAACACAGACTGCCACAACTCATCCCCTCAACCCATACACACAGAGAAGAAAAGCAAATGCGAAAGTTGCCTACAGCAACACATGACAGACAGAGGTGGGAAGCAATTGGCATGTCACATTACAGGCAGTCAATCACGACTGGCTAACGATGGTGGTACCTGACTCTGCTGCAGGTCACTGGCTTGCCTGAGAGGAGTAATTGACGGTGGGGGCACGCCAGATGTGGACGCCGACCAGCCCACCTTGCAGCTTACTTTCAGTTCTGTGAACACGAGCAGAGAAAAAGTATTAGTCTAGTAATGTCTGCAGCGATGGAACGGCTCTCAGAGCCTCTGCTTGTCTGCTGCCTGCTCTTTCAAATCACCAAATATTTCTGATGTTTGCTAATAGTTGGCAGGTGATGAAACAATTTCATAACAATGGACTCTAAAACAAGCTTTATTTGCAGATCAACTCCTGGGAATAAAGAACAAATTGTGGAAACAGAGGTCTTGTTCTCCTGTACACCTGACCCCCTTTGGGGTTAGTTTCTATATTACTAGAGGAACAATATCCCATGGGGAAGAGCGAGTGACATGGCCATTTGGGGAATGTTTTGCTTCCGCTTTGGTTCATAGGTCTCCCAAGTCCTAAAATGTCTTTTCCACACCCTGCAATTTTTTCTTTTCTTTTCTTTACCCTTCCCGTTTTCTTCCTCCCTTCTTCCCTTCTTTCTTTCATCATCATTGTGCTGAGCTGGCTGCTTTCATGTTTTCATTGCAACATTTCTCTAAATTTATCTTCATTCCCTATAAATTTTATAACCATTTCTAAGACCTTCATTTTTTTCAAAATTAAAAATCACTCCCTACCTCTTTCTCTACTTAAGGATCCCCAAAGAGCTGCATAGGTCATTGGCAGGATACTATGGAGATGAGAATTTGGGGATGGAAATTTTCTTCAACCAAGATGCATAGAATTTTTGGTGTACCGATTTTCAGATATATTTGAAGATATTTGATAAAGGAGAGGGGAGGTCATAAAAAGAAAAATTGGCATCTGTGCTTTTATCCCAAACTATTATATTAGCTGTTTGTTTCTGAGTGCTTGGTTAGTCTGGCTATATTTAAATTACTTACACCATCTGTAATCCTAAAGACACACTTCGGTTTCAGAGAGCTCCCCATGTACAAATTACAAGACTGAGGCTCAGCAAGGTTAATAATCGCATTGCAAATATACAAGTGCATTTCAGAAAGCCTTTCTTTATACATTTGACTTGACAATTAAACTCACTGAACAACTGGCTTCACATGATGTTACATCACTAAGTTACTGATGTGACACACTGATGCCAGAGCAGGAATGTGCCCAGTTCTGTTGGGAGAAAAAAATGGGCTGTGCCACTATATAGGAACACTATCTTCCTGCCATTTCTATATAAACACACTTCAGAAAAGAGCTTTGTTATGTCCATGTCACATGATTTCTTAACTGCCAACTTCAGACTCTGCCAGCTGTCTTCCAAGAGGTCCTCCCCACTCCTCACAGCCACCAGATACAGATACAGAATAAGACAAGCTGATGCCCGTTCACACACACACATCCCTTTCCTCTCCTACCTCTGCTTCCACCTACTAAACAACTGTCTCACCTCCATATTGTAATTATTAAGGAGCACTAAGAGCCTCTTTCTTGGTAAAGCAGATAGTCTTTTACCTGTGCTTCTGGTTTAAGTGGTGAAAAAAAAATTTGATAAATGGGCTTTAGACTTAGATATGACTTTCAGTCTTTTCAACTAGCTGTATAAACTTAGTTTTTTTTTTCTTGAAGTGTTCTTACCATCCTTCCCTAGGAAAATAATATTGAATGTTCCTCACATTCAACTGAATTGAACTCAAAAGAATTATCTGAAGAAGTCCCCCAAATCCAAGAAAATCCTATCATAGGCCTCTCTAGGGCTGTGGCATCATAATTTGTCCTGCTCACTTACCTTTGGGAATAATACTGCATTGAGCCTTAAACAGTGAGGCTTAGGAGCCTGAAACTAAAAATAGTAAATTGCCATCCTCAATTTTGCTAATCTGAAAATTGCTAAGGCTTTGGGGGATCAAAAACAATGGACATATCCCTCAAAAGAGATCTAGGATACAGCTTTCCTCCCCCAAGAGAACATCATTCCATTAAGAGATTAATTATAAACTAGAAGGCATCTGTCCTTCCTACACCCAAGGAAAATCCCCTTCCTTTGTAAACTCTTGTCTGTAACAATCCCATGTTGTTTGTGAAATTTCAGGGAAGATCAAGTGTAAAGAGAAGAAGGAAGGGTTAGTAGATTAAGAAAGAAAGAGAGGGAGATGGGAAAAGAAAGAATGAAAGAGGAAGAAAGAAGGCAGGGAGGGAGGAAGGAACTAATTTTAACTTATTTGAATAAACCAATATCAAGATATTATCATGAGATGTTTCTAGGATAACTCATCATTATAGTAAAGTTTCTACCAAGTAAGTACACATTGGAATGTGTTACTTAATAGTTCTTTCTTTTTATTCTTAGTGCATACAACCTATGATCACTTTGTTTTCTTTTGTTTTTTTTAAAGGTAGTCATTTCTCAATCATTTCTCATCTTTGCTTTAAGATGAACTGAATTTCTGTTCAGGATTATGTCCCTTGATATTGTTACCAGATAATCTCGAAGTGTCCAGCACTGTCATCAGGAGCATCGGAGTTCTCTCTGCTTTCAGAAAGCAAAGACAAATGGCTGTTCTCAGCCTCTGTATCTACCCAGCAACACGAGATTTGCGCCTTTTCACCAAAGAAATAACTTTCATCTAGCATCAAAGAAATAAAATCACACAAATTCTGAGGAGATATAATCTTTTCTCCATTTTTTTTTAAATACACAGTATTTTTCTTTACTAGCAGAGACATATCATGATTTTCCCAAGTCAGTCATACTGTTGAAAGTTTCCACTCAATGACTCTAGGCTGCAGAGAAGCCACAGAGAGAACTTTTCAGATATACCAAAGTATGCTTCTTGCAAACTCTACTTTCATTTCTGGAGCAGACCTTTTCTTTGAAATTGGTGTTTAAACAGTAAGAGGCAATTCTGTGAGGACTATGTTAAAATGTCATGGATTCCAAATACTTTCTTTTAAAGCTTCTATCATACATGACAACAAACATATACAATACCCTCCTGTCTCATAATAAATGCAACTTGTTCTGTATATAATTTGAATGAAATGTTATAATTTTGCTTTAAAATTGTCGGACTGTGAATAACCTAATTAATTCATGGTTGACTATGATTTCTAAACAGCAATCAAGCATACTCAGAAATTTTTGCTCTATTAGTCTAATCTAGAAATTGTTTTGAAGTGTAGTGAAATTGTTTTAATAACTAAATTTAATAATTAATTAGGTTGACCTAATGTAAAACTTGGTATTGATTTAATTATTCATTAATGTTGATTTGGTGGTCTCTTTTGGAATTTTGACGCTATTTTTTTAATATCAAATATTTTTATAGACCCCTAAGATACTCATAGGCCTAGGGGTTGTGATTTTGAATGCTGAAAAAATAAAACAAATCTGATCATTGCTGTGATCATTTTGCTGATGTGACCACAGAAAAAGAAAATCAGCAGGATGCAAAACTACCCTGAGAGTAGAAATTCTTTCTCTCCAGCTTTCCATGGAGCTTTCTTCTCAGGAGGCACCTAAGACTTACATAGCTTTCCATGAGTCCCACTCTCCTATAATCATGGAGCAAGATCCTAGCGTTTCTGGAAGGGTCAGATAGTAAAATTACTGATGCTTAAGTAATTGTTAATTCATTTCAGGAATACTAGAATTCTGGTGAAGACCTGAAAACCAGAGAGAAGCGAGGCAGCCATGTGATGGGTAGAATTTATGATCCAGTGATGGACATAGAGAACTACAGGACCCACTGTTTAGAAGACAGAGAGAATCACATGCATATGGAGTTAGGAGTGCCCTCTGTATGCTTTCTCTATCTGACTAACTGGGATTTCCCTTGTCTTCCACTTTCTTATGCGGACAGAATATAAATAATGCTGTTCATCACATAGGGATGCCTGAGATGCTGCAAGATATGGTTGGTTCCTTACAACAACACAACATAGCACAGCAGAGCATTAACAGTTTTTATTTTATTTTATTTGACAGCCTCTTTTATTCTAATGTATAATTTCAGAAACACCCTTAGGATCTTCATCACTTCAGCTAAATATGAAAACGTACTTTTGTTTTAAAAAAATACTTTTTTTCACATTAGAAGAAAATTAAACTATGTGTGTACAAAGCAACATATTTTACCTATCTAATAACTAATATGTGCTTCTTAATTATCTTTAAAATCATTGCATAAAGAAAATCCATCTGCCAAGATATAAATTTGAAAAGACATACCATGATTTGTATCAGGATCCAATGTATCTCACCATAGGGGGAGAAATTTCACTTTGTGTCATGATATCAAAAAAAGAATAAACAAACAAACAAAATAGAATAAAATCACTTCATCACTGGATATTAGAAATGAATACGTGACAAAAACTATTTCACCTATTTTTGAAACATGTTACACTTTGTTTCTAACTAACAAAATGAAGGAGAATCCTCGCTTAAATTTTCTGTATCGCCTACCTTATTAACGTGAAAATTCTATTCCTAATAAGTGAAAATGAAAACTGGACATGACACTAGTGACATGTCCTCTTTATACCATGGTTTTTGTGGTTTGTCAAAGAACAAACTATTCTGAGACAAAATATGACCAGATATTCTAATTTTTGTGGTCCTGATACCATGTTCTGTTTCAATAGTCATGGTATTTGTGCTTCTGCCTTAAGCCACTCATTGCCCATTATAGGCATAAATTAAGCAATATATGTATGTGTCTAGGAACAAGACTAATCAAAGACCATACATGGTCAAAACCACTGCGGCTGGAGATTTCAGTCTGATCTCCAGTAACAGTCATGTCTTTTCACCCTACAGCAGAACTTCTGGAGATCTCTAAGACCCATTGGGGAAGTGAGAACATGAAGTCAAAACTATTTTCATAAAAATACTAAGGTGTTATTTGTCTTTCCTCAGTGTATTGACAAATGCACTCAAAGTCCAAAAACGATGATGGATAAATGTGCTGCTGTTACCTTAGCACATCAAAGCTACAGCATCAAGCTGTACTAATAATCATGTATTTTTCACTGCTACATAGACTTGCCTATTTAGTAGACATTTTCTCAGAAATGAATGAAATGAGCTTATTGCTTTAATGAGACAACTGACAGAATTTGTTGACACTGATAAATTTGAGCTGTCAAGCAAAATTTTTGAAAAGCTTGTATCCACTACTGTGAGCCTGACAGCATCCTAATACTTCAAGGACTTTTCTTATGATATCAGTGGTGATATTAATTAATGCAATGTATTGATTTATATAGCAAAATGTGTCCACATGAGGAAGATTTGGATATTTTCTAAAGCATGATCTTATAAATCATGCATGGGAAAAAGATCCATTTGAAGTGCAAGTTAGACCAATGGATTTTAATGTAACAGAATATGATGAGTTATGGACATGCAACTAACCCTTATGAAACTGCTATTTGTTGAGTTTGGGAAGAGTATAAAAGAAGAATATCCACAATTATAAGAAAAGATTATTAAAATATCCTCCCTTTTCAATTATGAATCTATACAAAGCCAAATTTCCTTCACGTATTTTCACCAAAGCAATATATCCGATTGAATCCAGAACTGATTCAGTGCAAAGCAAATACAAGAATCTATGTTCTATTAAGCCAGACATTAAAGAGATTTGCAAACAAGTAAAACAATCTCAATCGGCTGACCACTTGTTACAGTTTTGGAAAATATAGTTATTTTTCATGAAAAAAACGTTCATTCTGTTAATATATACTGCGCTTACTATCTTAATGAATAAATAATTTTTTAATTCACAATTTTAATTTCTAATATGAGAAATATCGTTGAACTTAATCCACAAAAAAGAAAAGCTCTTCAGGATTCTCAATAATTTTTAAGAACACAAGGGGTCACGAGACTGAAGAGTTTGAGAACTGTTGCTTTCTCCAAACTCTGAATCCCCAAAGAGCTTTCTGAAAAAGGTAACTTTTTATACCACCGATTTGCCAGTGTGATTTAAAACACAAAACTTGAAACCAAAGAAAATACCATGAAATGTGGGAAAAACTTTGAAACGCCAGGAGATTTGGGAACCACCAATTTTAAATTGCTGCCCTAGAAAAATCTCCATAGCGATGTCCAAGAAAAGCTATCGCCTGCCCATGAGACCTGAGGGAAGACATCCACATTCTAAGGCCATTTTTTCAACACTTATAATTAGAAGCAAACGCCAAGATTCTTTCATTGATTTTTTAATATTCACAAATGAAATCTTTTGGGATAATTGCCATGACTTCAAAAATATTTTTGATTGATCATGAACTAGTTGAAAAAGGTCACACTACTTTTAAAACTCCTTTCTGGCCTGCTTTGTGTGCATTTTCTGTAACAATGTTGGTAGGATTATGCACAACTCAAGTTTGCTATTTGCTACAATTTTATGAAATTGTTGGCAAAAGTTTTGGTAATAAATGGTTAAACACAGCAAAACTATATTTTAAAAAATTTAATTTATTGGGCTGGGGAATAATGGTCATCTGTCATTTTCACCTGTACAGAATCTATTGACTCTTTTTTTTTTTTTCCTGACACAGTAGTTTGAATTTTCTTTCGAGACAATAACCTCAGATTTTATGGTTCTATTGCAGGGGCTGCCTGAACTCCAGCTGCAGAAGTGGCCCTGTGACTCAGGTCCATCCAGTCCATCATTCTAACCCTTGACTTCACTCATAAAATTATTGTAAGAATAAAATAAGATAATAAATGTAGATTTCACCTCAGTGATGTGCATGTAATAAGAGCTCAAGAAATGTTAGTTGGTTTTACTATTAAAAGGTGAATCTGATCTTTCATCTCCTCTTCTTATAATATCATAGAATCTAAACTGCTTCCTCACAGTGGGACACATGGCTCAGCTTACATAATCAGGTCATCTCCAGTCTTGCCCCCACCATAGCGCATTGAGTTCTCTGAAAGTTCCGCACGTCTTCTTTCATTCTAGGAGCTTAATCATGCTCTCCTTCCCCCTTCCTTCCCTTTCCTCCTATACTAACCTGTATGCTCGGTGAGGACAAGCTTCCTGTCTATCTCATTCCACACTGTATTTCTCCTGAGTAACATAATTAATTGATCCCTGGTAAGGATTCACGAAGTGCTTATTGAATGAATTGTTTTAAACCACATTTAATAGAATGAAGCCAGCATAAGATGAAGTATTTATACATTTCTCTTAAAAAAAAAAACACGTTTCTGCCAACTTCCCAAAATACAGAAGAGACTTCTGTTGATTTTAATGTTTAAAAAAAGAGGAAATTGCAGTGCCTTTCTTGGACAGTAGACGGCAGTGCAAATATTATTTGACATAGATCCTCGTCGGTTTACAGATTCCAGAACGTGTCCCTGTAAATATCCAGCATGAAGTCTGATCCTTTTTCTTTATGATGTTTTTTATGGCTTTTCACCGAGACAGGCATTCTTTGTGAATACTGTTGGTGCATCGTACCTGCAGGGCCTTTCCAAAGAAAGCCAACAGCTGCCAACTAGGACCAATGTCAGGGAGGACTCCTGGCACAGAGGGCACATGGTGGGGCCAGGTTCCCTGCCCTGAAAGACACAAGGAGCTGGCATTACTGCCAGAATTTGAGCCTGCGCATTGTGATCATGGTTCTTAACCAGGATTAATCTATTGAGGGGTAAGTAAGATGAAGTCACCTTCTAGATTTTCTGAACTGCTTATTCCTGGTTAATAATTTTTCCCCAAGAGACTCAGAGAGTAGTTGGATATTTAGAATTTCTTCAACAAGAATGAAATTACTAACCAGTCGTATTCTTTCCAACAGTTTTATGGTGTAGTATAGGGTATAATCTCAGGGGCTATGCCCATGTTTAGTAAAAATTAAGTTTAAGGGACTCTGTGTGTGTGTGTGTGTGTGTGTGTGTGTGTGTGTGTGTGTCTGCGCGTGTGTGTCACACATATAGTTATATATAGTATATGAAATAAGTTATCAGACTTTGCAAACTAAACCAAATAAGACCCAAGCTTAAAACCCATACATGGCTTTAAACACACATACATGTCAGTTAATGTCACCAAATCCCTTGATTTTCAACTGCTCCTGGAACTTTAACAATCTTGCTAGGAAAAGAAAAATAGGAAAAATAAAATGAGCGGTTTCAAAAAAAATTCCGTGAACTACGGAAAAATAAAGTCTAGTGTCCTGTCTTACTGAATGAGGGGGCAAAAACGCCTTCTTGCTTTAAAACACCATCCCCATCAGAGGTGCAGAAGCTCCTTGAAGGCAGACACCATCAGTGCTATTTTTTAGGGGAAAAGACTGAGCACTCAGATTCCCTAGAATTAATTTTTAGCTATATCAAAACAATCAGTTATAAGTATCTCTCCATTAGTTACAGAAACAGAGAAATTTCATGGGCTGGAGAACAGAGAAATCATTTCTATGTTGGATTTCTGAGGAGGGTTATTTGGGGCAACATATTTATTTTTGTAATTCTGCTTCCCTTGGTTTAAGATGATAATACATTCCCTGACTTTGTAAATCACTTCACACAAACCCTGAGTTTAAAATCCATAAATGGTTTCCTGTCATTTTTTAGGTTAGACCAGCATCACCAATGTGGCCACCTCGGCCAGCCCTTGCCAGGCACTAGGATTCCCCACTAGCCATGCTACCCTGCTCTCCTCTTCCCAGCCACTCTCCCACATACATCCTAGCATCACAGGGTCACTGCAGCTCCTGGTCCTCTCCTTTGATCACTCTTTCTCCTAATTCACCTGGCATCTCAGTTCCCATGTTGTCAGGAAGTCATGTAACAGAGTCCACAGGGACTATATAGTATGATGTCACTTTTCTTGGTTCAGGGCTTTTCTCACAGAATGTAATTTACATTTTTAACCTTCGTGATTAGTAGCTGCCACCCCCATTGACACATGCTCAATGTTTAGTACTTGATATAGCAAAAAAAAAAAGAAGTGGATAAATGAATGGCTGAATAAATGAATGGATTCATGATCATGGAGGTGGGAATAGGGAACCCCAACCTAATTAAATCATGGGGAAAATGCAGCAGTATGGATCAGGAACTTGAAATCCACTAGAATCCGCTATTTATCAAAAGTCTACATAATATATTTGATTTCTCATGAGCTTCAACTTGGTCACATAATTTTCAAAGGCTCAAAGATGATCCAGAAAGGTGATAAACTTAAATTTCATAATTCAGGGTAAATGTAATTTGCAATAATCTTACAGCAAATTTTGTAATTCTGTAAGGTCCTATTTTCCTTAAACTTGTTCATTTAGCTGTTAGTTTGAACATGGAAGACCTTACACACAGTCTGAAGGTGGAACACCTTAGAACCAACCAGAAAACAGTCATTCTTTGCTCCCCACAAACAGTTCCAACTACCTGGTGGTGGGGTGGGCAGTTCTTTCTTGCCCTTTGGATGAATCCTATGCCAAGTCCCAGAGCTTTTCCTTTGCATTTTGATAATTAAAAATCCTTCAGTTTCTTAAAGTTCCAGAATGTCTTTTGGAAGTAATTTAAATGCCTAGCTCCTTGCATTAACTGCAATTGGTACTTTATTACAAGAAAACACTACTCTCCTGGCCTATTTAGCCCTGCTAATTAGCACACAGAGGAGATGGCCGCCCGTTTGGTCCCTCCTGTGTTTGCCCCCACAGGGGCAGAGGTAGGATGAAGGGCAGGGGAGAGGGAACAGGAAAGTTCTTGACTGGCACTAGCATGTACTCGCATCTCGCACTCTGGCTATAGCAGGTATTAGGCAGAGACAGAAAGAGAGGTGAACACCTCTCACTCTGGGGCTACTTTCACGTGATCCTGAAGACCTCCCGTGATCTCCACCTGGAGATCTCCTTGCTGTTTGTCTACCCAGCATCCCGTAGTGCATCTTGACCTTGCACCAAGAGTCCTTGTCGCTCTGGACAGTCACATGACGTAGCCACCTCCAGGGTTGCTCTCCATGGCCTAATTGGGCCCATAGGAGGCACATTTGGGAAACATCTTTAACCCATCATCAGTGGCTGGAGTAACTTGCCAAGCAACTTCCTGCTCTGTGGTCATAGATCATTTACCTAACTGCTGATACGTTTTTTTACTATATGCCTCCAATGATTAAAATAATAAGATTTCCAGGTCCCACTAAAGTCTCTCACTCTATTTTCCACTGGGGGAGACGCTTCTCACTTCTCATCCCTCCTCTGTCATGGATGGAGATTCATCAAACACACACGTACACACACACACATGTACAAACTCTATCACAAAGTCTAATACCTGGTGTCTAGCCTCTTAGCTTGTAACCATTTTCTGAGACTAGAGATGAGAGTTCAATTAAGGACCGAAAAATTCATTTTGATCACTTCCTTTTTGCAAATTCTGCTTCCATAGTCCAGTTTTTTGCCTTGGAACGTGACAGTCATGGCCTACTATCAGTTTTTAAATTAGCCTTCCACATTTTATACCCTGTTTATTTACATTCAAACCCTATAAAGATATACTTTGGCTATTTAAAATGGTTAACTCATTCCAAGTTCTCCTTTTCTGGTTGTTTCTCAAAGCTGTATCACCAGTATCAGGAGGAATACAAAAAAAAACTATTTCTCTGATGAATGCAAATTCTAGCAGGCACAAGTTAGTTTTCCACAGACACATAAAAGTGGGGCTACTGGGGATATGGCTTGCATCACTCTCTAAGGACTGTCCAAATGAGAATTCTGTTATGTGTTCACTACTAGAATTCAGAAAGGGAGAGTCCACCTCTAGTGTGTAAAATGCAAAGCAGAACCTAGCATCTGGGATCTGGCCAGTGTTCCCTGAGGAAATAAGCAAGCACCCAATTATGACTGGGAAGGAGAGCAGATGTGGAAAACTCTTCTGCTGCCTGAGCTGACAGTACAGAATGACAGCCTGGAGGGTCACAGACACTGAAGCCCCCAGCTGCCTGGGGCTGATGTGGAGCCGAGCAGGAAGTTAGTCAGTATTCTACAGCGAAGCCCCAACTACAGTAGAGGCCTGAACTCTTCCAGAGTGACTTCTTGTTCCTGTTGCATAGTAAAAATAAATATAAGAGACCTCGTGGTGCTTAGCAATACACAGGCCCTAAATGACGCAACCATGACTGTTAAAAGTGATGCTTTGAAAAGTGAGATGGTGAGGCAAAAGACGGGAGGGTGGATGTTCCGGTTTTGTTTTGACTGTTCGTTTCTGAGTGAGCATGCTCTACTCATAAGGTCATAATAACAAGGCATTTCTATTTGAGGGAAAGCCAGCAAAATTCAAATAGACCAGGGTACTTCTCAGTTACTTATTTCACACGACACCCCAACTCAGTGACTTAAAATGACGCTCATTTTAGTTTTGTTCACGAATCTATGGATCAGCTGGTGGTGCTTCTGGTCTTGGGCTGAGCTCACTCGTCTATCTGTAGTCAGCTGTGGGCTAACTAGGTGTTCCTGCTATGTCATACTGCGCTTTCTTACATGTTTGGGGGTTGGCTGGCTGAGGGCTGTTGGCTTTCTTCCACATATATCTCATTGGCCAACTGGCTAGCTCAAGTTGGTTTACATGATGCACAGCCTCCCAAGGGTTGGAAAAGAGCCAGCCCTCACGGCCTCTTGAGTCTGGGGCTCAGAATTGGCCCAAAGTCACTTGCATCTCATTCTATTGGTCAGTTGAAGACACAAGGCCAACCCAGGGTCAAGGGGCAGGAAATAGGCCTTTCTCCTGACAACGAGCTACAAAAAGCACATTGCAAAGGGGGTGAGTACAGGGAGAGCGGAGTAACTGGGACAGTTACTGCCACAATAGCATCCCAAAACTACCAGGTCACATGAAGAAATGGAGGAAAGAGAAGAGGAAATAAGTTGGGAATCATGTAGCATATTAAAACGTTTAACACCAATCAGGTTCCAAAAATAAATCTTTTTTCATCCACACCTCAATAAGTGAGCTGCAGGGAACACTCAATCCCCTCTTCCTTGTCGAGCTCCAGCATGTCATGCCAGTCTCAAATTAAACACCACTTTCCTTAGGAAACTTGCCTCAAATGCCTTCCTTTTAGCCAGAAAATAAATCAAGTATTTTCCCTCCATAACATTTATAAGAATCTATATTTTTGTCCCTGTCTTCCTTGCTAGACTAGGTGCTCTGAGAGTACAGGGTGCAGCTGACCATATTTACCTTGCACACCTGCACCCCTGCCTAGCCCCTGCATAGCACAGAGTAGATGCTGAATAAATATTTCTTAGAAAATAAACACAGAGGGAATGAATGAATGAATGAATAAATGGATCGCTGAGGATTAAGTTGAGTATTATTAAGGAAAATGCGCACATTTGGGGATATCAAATTTTCATGTGATTTCCACATCCTTGCCAACATGATTTGAAATCCCATCCTTGCTACCAAACAGATCAGAAACACTGTGAGAGATTAAGATTACTTTTTGATAACTTTGTATAATGCAGCAACCAAGTCTTAAACCCTGCATCTGCCCCTTTCTAGAAATTTAATAAATGCAAACTCAGAGGGATCCAGAAATGGTTATCACACTGTCCTAAAATCTTGACTGGAAAATGCACAAATAAACAAAGCATAGGCTGTTGCATGAATAGTAGTCCTATGGCCAGTCAGATTACATGTAGCTGAAGAAAACATTATCTTTGGAATGAGCAGAGCTTTCCAAAGGAAATGCTTCAGTCTTGGTCCTAGAAAAAAATAATCAGAGACTTTTGGAGTAAAATAGAATGCTAACAGAATAAACTTTGGTCTACTATTATAAGCCAACTTTATACTAGGCATTTGTATGCATTTTTACATTTAATCCTCATAAAGACCTATGCCATGCCATGTCTTTTATCTTTTCTGTAAAGATAGAGAAATCAGAGCACAGTATGTTATGTAATTTCCTCAAGTCATTAGCTCCGAAATATTAATTTATTAACATTGTTGCAGAGCATGAGTTGCTAGCACAGAAAAGGAAGGTGGCGAGACTGGGGTCCGGGGGAGAAAACTACATGGATTTATTATGGTTTGCCAGGAATTGTTGTCATAAATACTGTACCTCAGTTCCCAGTTCTGCTGCCCAGCTACACTGCTACCTGTTTTTCACTTCTCTAGGTTTGTGCGCATGGGACTCTTCTGGAGTATGAAGGACTGAATCATGAATGTTATTGAGTTAGAGCTTCCAGGAGGTTTATCAGCAAAGCTAGCCAGTGACTCCAGCATTACCAAGTAAAGTACAGCAAACATGTTTCAGAATTTTCAAGAGCAAAGCATCTTCCTTATAAATCAACTGGTAAAAATTCACCACTATTCAAAGACTACACTCTTAGATTCCCTTGCAGTTCCCTTTCCTAAATTCCAGTTTTCTGCTGCTTAAACGGCCCCCATCCTTCCCAGGTATCCACTATAGGCGTTCAGCTCATGCCCTAAAACATTTGTGGTCTTCCCAGTCTTAAATTACATGACTAGAATACAAATTAGGGCTCCAAGTGTCTTATGAACCATAGTTTGGGGTGTGGGTGTCCTCAGCGCCATGTGAGAGCCAGAGCTCTCACCGGCCCCAGCAAAACAACCCATGGTTCCTTTGAAGCGCATCTCTCTTCCTACCTCCTCTGTCTACATCCTGCTCCGTTCAAGGCCTGCTCAAATGCCTACCTTGCCCCAGACCAGAGGCTCGCCTGGCTCTGTTGCAAAGATATCTGCAAAGGTATCTGGAATCCTAATTATGATTGGTATTTATTTAATAATCACTGTGTTCCAGATACCACATTAAGTGTGTTAATATGTTATCTCATTTAATTCTCAATATTATTGATGAGGTAGGTACCATTTTCATCCATCTTTTATAAATGAAGCTCAGAGAGATGAACGTTCATGTAATCATTTGGATTTAATTTGGATTTAAATATAGATCTGCTGGATGCCCAAACCTCAGTGTTCAGCCACGGAATTTTACTTAATGCATGCATTAGGATTTGTATAAAATTTATTCTGCAAATGTGGGTGCATTTCTTTGTGTTCATTAAATGAAATCAAATCCATATCTGTTTTTACTTCTGTGAAACTGTGTGCCCAGGACTTCTTTTGGATATGAAGGGCTGACTCATGAAAGGTCGTGGAAAACGCTTTCCTGCAATGGGTCATGAAAAGGCCTAGAACTGTTGTGCAGACTATAAAAGATCTTTGCCAGTGTTCAGTTCACCTGAGAATCACAGCGTTCTGTTTTCTATGCATACAGAGCCCCTTAAAGTACTAAGTTCTGTATTTTGGTGTTGGAACCATAAACCTAATGTCCAGCCTCACAAAAAGCCCTATGCAAAGTCTACTGCACCTGTCCTCCGTCCCAGTGAGATGCTGGCCACTTTGCCAGGATGCCGTGGGTTCATAGGCTGCTGGTCCTTACTATTCATGGAATGCCAGACCTCTCTTCCTCTTTGAGAGTTTAGGAATCCCTTCTGACCATCAAAGGCCACATGCCTCTCCTAATACCCCCACCTTACCCTTGGCATAGCCTACTCAAAGAGCTGCAGCTCCTGGAAAATAAAAGCTGGGAGAGCAGGATGTCTCCTGGCACCTGCTGCTTCTACTATAACTCAACCATCCTGTGCTTCAGGGTCAATGCCATGCCTTCACTGAATGGAATGGGCATAACTTGATTTTACAAATCAGAAAATGCAAATTGCCAGCCTTTGCATACCTAGCCAGAAGAAGTAAATCATTTGATTCAATACTTTCTGAAAATTGAGATGTATTTAAAAACTGGGAGATTTCACATGATAGAATTAAATCTGGGGATTGTGGGAGGGTATTTCTCATGGCCAGCATCAGCTGGCACTAAGGAGCTTCTGTCCCCTTGAGATGTCCTTGTATTTCCAGGTCACCTGCATTTCCATCATTCAGTCCGGAAGTTTGCTAAAATGTAATAGATTTTCTTTGCAATGAAGAAATATTTTTCCATGTCTAAGCTTCTAACAAATATGGAAATGTGTAACTTAGAATAAAAGGGCTTCAAGTTTCAAAAAATGGGGCAATTATTTTCTGGGTGAAGTGACGAACACGCCTATGTATGTAATGTGCACTTAAAACATGCCTGTTTTGAAAGACGTCTTGGAAAATAGAAGTGGATTATCACATTTTAAATGAAGTAGTGGTTTTAACTGTCACTGCCATTTTAAATCATGTCTACACCCAAGCCTCTCTCCCATTTCCCCTCGAAAAGCCCTGACCGCTCGTGTCAGGAGGATGGTGGTTCTTTAAGGCAGGAGCCTTTCACTCCCTCATTTGCTAGCAAGTCAATAAACTATTCTTTCCTTCCCCCAAAACCTTGTCATAGTGTTTTGTGATTTGACCTCAGGGACAGGACCTCGTTTGGTATCAGAAGCAGCATGCCCCCACCCCAAGCAAGTTCCCGCAGTGCTCAGTGGCACAGCCCACAGGGCTGAGCTGTCAGGGACACAGAGCTCCCGGCTTCCTCCTTGGTAGCCACAGGGGACTGTACCTGTACCGGCAAGGAAGTCATGCTGTGTGGCAGGTCAAGTACAAGCCTCTAGAACTCCCTCTAAAGTATACATTGAAAGCACTAATGCCTTCCAGGAGAGGTTACAGAAACCGGTGTCACCACCAAGGATTTGAAAGATGTAGGGGTGGTCATTTCCATATACCCTTATTGAAGTCACTCATTTGGCCTATTCAGAAAACGCTTGAATCTTGGAGATGACAGTGGCATGATTGTCAATGTAATCAGTGTCTCAAATTGCAGTTACTGCTGCACATGGGGCTTCATCACTTGATCCCCAAGCACCCAGTGTGTAACTACTCATCAGGAAAATGCTCTTTGTTCTCTTCCTGTGAGTAAAGACCAGCAGAGCAGTGAGCTTTCAGCCGGAAAGGAGAGAAAACTATCTCAGAGGTATATCAAATCTCCAGACTCAGGTTGTCGTTTAGTCAGAAGGTACCTTCATCTCCTTTTCCTTCCAGAAGACGTCACACTGGCCCATCCCATTAATGGTATTATGCTGATTGGACCCAGTGATCGAGAAGTACAACTCATGTAGGCATACTGATAGCACAGACACATGTCAGAGGCGGGAAATAAACCCAACAAAAATTCAGGGGCCTTTTGCCTTAGAGAAGTTTCTACAAGTCTATCGTGTGGCCACGCCAAGCTCTACCTTCCAAGGTGAAGAATAAGCACTGTATCTGGCCCCTCCTCACACACACACAAGAGTTCAGCAGCCTGGTGGACCACCTCGGATTTCAGAGGCAGCATAGACTTCATTTCCAGTGTGCTACTCTGATCCATTCACTGACTGGTCTGAAAAGCACCTAGTCTGAGAGCAGCCTGGACCTTTGGAAGGTGGATGCCAGTAGATGACACCACCTGGATCTAATCTCATTGCTGCTCCTTCAAGCTGCACACCTGAAAATGGCCTAGAGGGGGTGCGACTTGCCCAAGATCACAAGGCCGAAACCTGGGCCTGAGTTGCGTGCTCTTCCATGCTCCGTGCCAAGCCTGGTTGGCACTCTTCCATCTCTGAGTCTCTGCATCAGACACACATGACACCAGCCCCCAGAAGCTGGAGGTGTCATCCATATATCCCTGAGGACGTCCCTAGGGAGGAATGTATAACATGACCCTGCCTGTGCAGGTTGGGACGTTGGGCAGCTCCTGGGAGGTGCCGTGGCCTCAGCAGGACAGGGAACTGGTGAGAAAAAGATGGCTGAGCTTAGCTCTTGTCTCCTCAGAGCTGGGACCTTGGTGACACGGCTAAGAGTGGAGGGGAGGGCTCTGGTGGGGATGTGTGTAGTGACGCATGGGAAGGGACAGGAGGGTGGGCAGTCAGCTGCCCAGAGGGGCCTGGGAGTGTGTCTGAATGCAGGGAGGGGCCCAAGAAATGGACCCTTCAGGAAGTGATGTCACTGACGACACGCCCAGTAGAACCTGAATTGTGACCCGGCGCCCAGTTTCTGGTCACAGACCCCAGTCCTGCTCACTTGACCAGAGACGCTCGACAGAGCAACATGTGGTCTTGTTGTGTGGAGCCTTCTGAGGGTGTGAGAGTCACGGAAGCGGAGAGGGACAGTCTTCCTGCTCGCTGTGGGCGTTGGCTCAGAGACCACCTCCAACGCCTCTGTCTGTGTTGTCTGAGGAGGCCCGAGGTAACACATGGCGGCCCAGAGCGGGCCACAGCAGGGCCAGACCACAAGGGTGACCCATCTCGGGCTGACCTTCCCGCTGGACCCTGCTGTGTGTGCGCGGTGGGTGTGGGTCATGGGTGGGACTGAAGGCTGGGGA
Source organism: Manis javanica (assembly GCF_040802235.1). Taxonomy (NCBI): domain Eukaryota; kingdom Metazoa; phylum Chordata; class Mammalia; order Pholidota; family Manidae; genus Manis; species Manis javanica. The sequence continues at coordinate 81,980,311 of NC_133167.1, read as the reverse complement.
GGAGGGGGACCATTTCTGGGTGGTAGCATGTTGTGAGGTGGTGGTCCCCTGGCACGATGAGTGTTACAGCTCTGGTCTCATCATTCAGGATGTGGAGGTGAGTATTGGGACCAGGTACTTCCACCCACATGGTGATCCTGAGCCCAGGGGGTGTCCTCTCCTTCCCCGAGGGACTGGATGTCTATGCAGATGGCCCTATGTGCCTGATCTTGGGGGCAGGGTTTGGGGTCCACATTGCCCCCTGCGGGGAGGTCCAGGAAGCCTTGGGTGCCTCCTACTCAGCTACTAGGATCTGGCTTTGCACAGCTCCACTCTGGAGAGCGTGCAGGACCTGGTGGATAGATTCACCAGCTCCTGGACCTGGGGCAGGTTGTCTACACCCAGGACCCACCCGTTCCATACCTGGCAACCTGCCAGGGCCTTCCCAGGGCTTCCCCACGAGAGTGGCCGACAGTCCCACTCCAGGGGGCCTGGAACCTCATTCCCTGGGGGCACCCCGTCCCTCTCCTTGCTCGCACCTCAGGGGGCTGGAGGTGCTCAGGGGAGTTGCAAACCTCCCTCGTCCTGGTGGTTCCTGGTTTTCCCACTGACTATATCCTCGCTGCCCCCTCAGCCTGAACATGAGTCAACTACCCATGGGACTAAGGTCCCCCAGCGCAGGGCTCCCCGGACAGGCGTGATGAGGAAGGGGAGAAAGTGCACCTCACGAGTGGAGGTAGCTAGAAACATCAGCCGGAGCACTCCTGAGTCCACACTCCCTCCTGAGGATGCTCACCAGTTGGCAGGTGCGAAGGAGAAGCAGGGATGGTTCAGGGCAAGAAGGTCGTCTTCAGGTGCATCTCTCAGCCTGAACGCTTCTTCGTCCCTACTCCCTGCAACGGACGCTGACCAGCCGGCCAAGAGCCAGCGGCTCCCCAGGTGAGCATCCACCCCCACCTTGACACAGTCGGGTCTCTGCCCACAGCCCGCTGTGTGTCTTGAGTGTCCCCACATGTGTAGGAGCCACAGTGTGCTACTCTGATAGGCAGGGTGGCTGGGGATCAGCCCGTTAGGGTGCCCATGGGGAATACGGGAGGAGCCTTATAGGGGCTCCCCTGGCACTGGGTGCTAGAGAAAGGCCTGCCGTCCATGCTGGGTCACTTTGGGGATATTACTTCTCTGTACCCAATGAAAAACGTGTCAGGGGCCTCAATTTGGAAAAGCACATGGAAAGCAGCCTTTGCAACGGAGGCATGCGATTCCTGGGGCTGGGCCCGGTCCTTTTACTCACTGAGGTCACATGGTGGACCTCTGGGGGCAACAGAGAATTTGTACAGGCCCTTTGGGGACACTCAGCATAAGTGAGTGAAGGAAGCAGACACAATACTAAGACCCCATCCCGGGTGGAGTCGGGCAGTCACTTCAGGCGTCATCCGCAGGACATGGCCAGGGAGCATCACGGGCGATGCCCTCACAGCCTCTTCAAGGAACAGGGGGCATGACGAGGGGCCTGAGGAGGACCAGATAATATGAGTTCTCACTGGGCCCAGAGGGTGTGCTGCCCATCTTACAGAATGGGGGGAGGCGGAGTTTGGGGCTAGGGGCAGCGAGCGCACAGCAGAACCCAGCAGGTAACCCATGTTTGGTGGTGGGTGGGGTCCAACCGGAGGGCTGACGACTAGGGACATCCTATCTGGGAGTAAGGGAGAGGATGGGGTCCCAGGACAGACAAACAGGGTCAGGAAGGGCGAGGGGCAGATGCCTGGACAGGCAGGGGAATGCAGAGCGGCCAGACCCACACAAGGGGGTGCCGGGAGGGCAGTGTGGCTGGAAAGAACAGGCTTCTCACTCTGCCACCCCAAGGTCATCCCCCAGCCCAAGGACGGGACGGGCTAGGCACCATGCCTGGGAGCCCAAGCGTGTGCCCAGTATCCTCCATGGAAGCCAGGCTTCATCCACCCTGAGGGGCCAAATCCTCCACCACTTGGCCCAGAAGGAGAACCTGAGGCAATTGGAGGCAAAGCTGGAAGGTGAGGGGCTGCAGCCAGGGGACCGTCTAGGGTAGGCTTCCTGGACTGGGGTTCACTTCAAGGACATGAGGTCTTTTCTGTCCTTGGTAAGGCATGGGGAATCAGCCCCGGGGTGACCCTGTCTCTGTGTCCCCCTCCAGCACTAGGTCGCAAGAAGCAGAAATGGCACAACCGGTATCTCTCATACCAGCTACATCTAGAGCCAATTCAGGAGCTCCCTGAGCCCCCTGTGTTGGAGCTACAGCCGGCGTCACCTGCTTCAGTCCCTGCAGACCCAGGGGATGTCCCAGCAGTGGCCTCAGCCCTGGTGCCAGGCCCTGAGCTGAAGCCCCATGAGTCCTTGGGCCCGGGGCCCGTGACACCTGCAGGAATGGCACCAGGCCTAGCAGAGCCAGAGCCAAGACTGGAGCCTGCCCACCCCGGTGTTGTGAGCACACAGAACATGACGAGCAAGGAGGAGCCAGCCATCCTGGCATTTTGCCCCTGCCTGGTGGCCGAGCAGCTGACCCTTGTCTTTGTGGTGAGTGGAGCGGGCTCTGGGAGTCAGGGGTGGGCCTTCCCTGTGTCATGGGCTGCCCCAGATCTGCCATCCCTGATGTGGACTCCTGTGATCTGGGCCCACGTCCCAGCTTCCCCACGGACTCACCATGTGCCCTGATTCTCCTCACCCCAAACCTTCACTGACGCACAGGACAGTAGGGCTGGCACTTAGGGGTCCTTGCAGATCAATGAGGTGGAGCGGAGGTAAAGTGGGCAGGGCCTGGCCGGGCTTGGAGGGGAAGGGGAGGAGGGGAGAGGTGCTCAGGGAGATGATGCCAGGGCCTTAGGTTCTTGGGTCATCATTGGCCCGACAGGCCTCCACAGCCTCCACACGTCAGAAGCCCCTGCCATGTACCTGATGGTGTGGGAGACACAGACACCAACAAAGGCCCTGGGTGGACTTGTTTCAGGAGAAACTGTGACTGAGTGGGTAGTGGGATCCACGGGATAGCAGAATGGGAGGCAGATGCCCCAGGATGGGTAGAGTGAGCTGCCTTGTGTGGCAGGGAGGAGGTGAGTGAGGTTACCTACGAGCAGAGCCCCTCTGTTCCCCACCACTGTGGGGTCCTGTGCATTCGGTCCTGGGCACCTCAGTGGACGGGGTCTGAATCCCGGATGGCCACAAGGCTCACAGCATATCCTCAGCTGCCTGGGCTCCAGCTCTGACCGGTGACTCTGCCTGGGCACAGGGGCACCAGGGGCAAGGCTGCATGACCCTCCCTTGTGATCCCCAGGGGCTGTATGTCAGGATGGACACTGAGCGCCTGGCTCCCACCATGCATGGGTTCCTCGGGGAATTTGACACCTTGCTTAAGTTGGTCACCACCACCTGCCTCGGGACCCCGAGCATGATGGCCCAGGACAGGGCCCGAGTCATGGAGTTCTGGATCCAGGTGGCCATGGTATGTCATGGGATGGCCCCCTGGGTCCATCCTGCCATCTTGGGACCTGCTCCTCTCCTTGGCCAGCTCTCAGGATGGGTGCTGCAGTCTGCCCTGCACGGTCCCTGGGCCCCTCCTGCCAGGGGAGTGCGCACCTGGACTCGCAGGCCCCAGGGGTGGGACAGCCACCCCCGGCCCCTTCCTTGTATTGAGCTACAATCCTCTACCAAGGAGGGATGCTCACCAGGTACCAGGTGTGCTGGGCTCTCTGGGTTTCTGTGTCAAGAACAGGAGTTCATAGGGGGACACAGCAGAGAAGCAGGCCACACTCTCAGCTCTGTCTTCCCTCCCAGGAGTGTCGGCCCCTCAAGAACTATGCTGCCCTCCATGCCATTCTCTCGGCCCTGCAGAGTCCTGCTGTATGTTGCCTGGAAAGCACCTGGGGACATATTGCCTGGTGGGTAGTCCTGTCCTTGGGACCAGGGCACCTGAGTGGACAGGGACACACCTACATCTGGCAGTGTCTCTTCAGTCCGCTGGGACTTCCCTGGGAGGCGGCAGAGCCTAAGGACAGGGATGGCGGGCTCTTGAGCCCCTGTGGGTTAGGCCACGGGTTCCCCTGCAGGAATCAGTTCCCTACAATGTCAGGTGTGGGTTGAAGCTAATTGGAGATTTTGAGCATGTGCTCTGCAGCAGGTGGTCTCTGCCCCAGGGACAGCGACCTGGCCCAAAGCAGATTCGGCCCTGGGAGAACTGGGAAATGGAGGCCCAGGGCGGAAACATGGGAGTGCCCTCCGCAGGCCATGGATTCCCCAGGGCTCAGGGCCGTGGTGGAAAGCCTCATGCAGGCTAGTGGACCTTCTAGGATCTACAGGAAAAGGGGTCTACCCCCAAACTCTCCACCTGCTGGCCACATGTCTCCCTCCTCCTGTCCCCTCCCCCCTTAGCACCAGCTTGATTTTATATGAAAACCTGCAAATGGAGGACAAGTGGGTTCATAGGAAGCAGCTCTTCGAGGTAAGTGGAGGCTAGAGGTCTGCAAGGGAGGCAGTCCGTGGGGCAAGACCTCTGACGCGCTGTGGCCCAGCCTTGGGGCAGACTCGAGGTTTGCGGGGTGAAAGGGGGAAGCTGATGGGGGAAGTAGATTCGCCCAGGCCGCTGAGGGCCTTGTCTGTCTCCCTCCCTGGCTTCACTTGACTGGGGGCCGGGCATCCAGTGAGGACCCAGAGGACAGACCCCAGATGGGACTGGCGCTGGCATGGGGTCGGCAGCAGGGGTGAGGCCTGTCACTGAGCAAGCTCAGCCTCTCCCCTGAATACCCTCAGCCTGTCACCGCCCCCTCTGTGGCCTCAGGCTCCTCATCTGGACATGGAGGGTTGTTCTCACCCTGGGGTGTGGGCCTCCCTGGTGAGCAGGGTCAAGGCAGCACAAGATGGGCTTCAACTTTCTGCCCACCCCACCTGGTCATGTGAGGGGAGCCGTGTTGATAGCCAGATGACAGTGAGACCTCACGGCACCCTGGGAGGTAGAGGGATCTCCCCTGACCCTCTCAGGGCGGTGGGCCACAGCCCAAGGACACCAATGGGTTTGTGTGTGCTGGAGCTGGGGTCACTCTAGGCTGAGAACCTGGTGGAGGTGGGGACAGCACAGGGGCCAGGGGACTCAAGCAAGGCATCCATCAACCAAGGTCTGGCTGTGGGAGGCCACGTGGGATGGGACCCCAGGAGAGGAAGAGGAAGTTGAGAGTGGCGCGGATAGGGTCGGGGCAGTGGGGGTGACGCTCCACCTGCTCCTGGTGCCACCAGCCCTGAGCTGCCAGCACTGGGGTGACCAGGAGGAGGGCGAGAGCAGCTGGGTACAGGGAGAAGATGGAGGACAGGTGCAGGGACCACAGGTCCTGAGACTGGCCAAAAGCAAGCCCTGGAAAGAGGAGCGCAGAGCGAAGGGAGGAGAGGAACACAGCACAGGGTGGTCCAAGGGAGCTGGGGGCAGCAGGTGTGGGGTTCAGGGGAGGTGCTGTGGGCGATCCTGAGGCAGGCGGGGACTCATCACTTCCCCACCCTGGTGGCACAGGACATGGTCCCCTTCCTCGGAATGTTTCCGGACGATGTGCCTGTAGACAAACTCCTGGAACACCATGAGGACGTGAGTGAGCCCAGAGGGGCACAGGGGGGCAGGATGGTGAGCTTTACAGAGGAGAGAGCCCCCAGTGAGCCCGGACCTCCCAGCACCAGGCTGGCCCCCATTCCTGAGAGTCTCCCCTCCACCCCAGTAGCTGCGCTTCTTGGAGAGGAGTGCCAGAAGGACCCACTTAAGCCCCGGTCCTGGTCCCAGGGCAGGTGGGGCTGAGGGCTACAGGGGCCAGCTTCTGAGCAGGACTGGCCTCCTCCTCAGGCCCTGCCCAGGGGGAGGGATGTTACTCCTTCAGGGCAGAAAGCACATCAGGGTGCTGGCAGTGCCTTTCCACCTGAGGCCTCAGCTCCCCAGTCCAGTCCCCGATTCTCAGTAAGCCTGAGCCTGAGCCACATCCGGGTGGTGTTTCTGGGCTGGCCTGCCCCTTGGAGGGCCCTGGCGGTCCTTCAACTTAAGAAAGGGTGGGGATGTTCTGGCCTTGTTCTGAGATCAGGGGGCTGTTTCTGATGCACTTTTCTGAAAAGTAGGTTTCTTCCTACCGTCAAGACCCCCTGGGCAGGACTCTGTCCAGCCCATCCCCTGCGTCAAACGTGTCTTGAGAGAGTTAAGACATGCAGAGCTGAGGACACTCAAGGCTTTGTCAGGTGGGGGATGGGGTGTGGCATCAAGGCCCCCTTCCTGGAGGAGGAGCTGGAGACACAACAGTGGGAACTGGCAGGGCTGGATGATATCGGAAGGAAGGCGGGTTCCCGTGAGCAAAGATCAGGGACCATCCTAGGGCCCCACTCCTCACACCCCTCCTTCTCTGTACCCTGTCCTTGCTCTGCCCCAGGTCGCTATCATCCAAAGTGAGATCATGATGCAGAGGGAGCTGGCTGTGCTGTATGACCTGGAGCCTGAGGAGAGCTTCATATCCTTTCTCCACGCTGGGGAGCCCCTGCATGAGGAGCAGAGGTGAGGCCGGCAGGAGTCAGGTGTGGGCTGCAGCTGCCAGCAGGCTCTGGGAGAAGGGCCCCCTGACGTGTGGCTCCAGGGGCTCACAGGTGGCCCTCTGTCCTGCAGCTACGCCCTGTCCTGCCAGCTGGAGCCCCCAGGCCAGGAGCCCGGGGGAAAGGGACTGTAGTTCTTCAGGTCGCACGTTTAAACTTACTGACCAGGGCCAGGTGAGTTTCTGGGCTGGCATGATCACCAAGGGGTGGGCAGCTGCTCAGCCTCAGGGAAGCTGCGGGCTGTGTTGGGTGTGGGGGTGTACTAAAGATGGGTGGGAATGGGACCCCAGGTTCACTGCCCACAAGTTGTATCAGACTGAAGGGTGGTTCCCCTCCCCCTCTGGGACCCAGCCACCTCCTTTGTGAGTAGGTGATGCCCATGAGCTTTCCCATGACAGGGACACCCCAGGTACCGGTGACTGACAGGACCCTCCGCACAGGGACCAGAGGACAGAGGACAATGCGGACGGGGTGGAAGCAGGATAATGGGGGGAACCCGGGATAACCTGCCTCTTCTGTTCACCTGTGTGGCCCTGTAGCTGCTGTCATCGGGCCCGTGGCCCTGCTGGTATCCTGGCTGCATGTGGACAAGACCTTCCCCTTCGGGCAGGCGGCACCCTGCGCCCCAGGACCCTAGTGTGCTTCCTGCTCCCCTTCCTCCCCTGCTCATCCTGAGCCTCTGTTGGGATAGGTGCTGTGGCACCTAATCTGTCGGCAGACATGGGCAGCTCCCCACGCTGCGCTGCATCCTCAAGGACCAGTACGTAGCTGCAGCCAATGTGGCCACCTTCGTAATGTGTCAACCCCTCTGCTTGGGGCCTGCTGGACAGAGGCAAGCTGCCCCTCCATGTGGAGGATGTTCCCCTTTCTGCAGGTGGCCTCCCGCTCTGTTGATGCCACCTGCTGCCTGGGTGTTGTCGGCCACAGAGTTGTAGCCACAGGGTTCCAGGAAGAGGCGGGGCTATCCTCACCGGGCCCAGCCTTTCTCGGGACGGGGACGGATACGGACACAGTACAGTGCTGCATGGAACCACCGCCACCTAGGTGCCCAGCGGAGGCATCTGAGGATGCAGGGGTGGCTGGCCACTGCAGGTTTCCAGTGCATGCTCCCAGGGGAGCCCCCTGGGCAACTTCCTCCCCTCATCCCTGAAAAATTGCCTAGCTAGGGATTAAACATGGCGGTGTGACAGGCAAGACAGAGACCTCCTCCTAAGACCACATCTGATACAAAAATATAATTAATATAACTCATTATGAAAGAGTACCAGGAAAGATGGCCACACCAGACTGAATACATCTGGAGAATAAGAGCAGCCCTCACGGAACAGAGTAATGTACCAAAGCTATGATGCGGCGGGACGCAACCCTTCCCCCACCCCAGCCCATCAGCAGGAGGAAGAGACACAGACCAGGGATGGAGTGGAGGCCTGGGACTGCTGGAGATCACCCTGGAGATCTGGTCTGGGAGCACGAACCTACATTGCATGGTGCTCTGGTGATTAGCGGGGTTGGAAAGCTAAGACAGGTGGAATATATGGAGAGATGGAGAGTCCAGCTGCTTGTGGAAAACAGGGATTCATATCCGGCTGATCTGGATGGGCAGTCTGAAAGATTTCCTAAAAGCGAGAGGGCTGCTAAAGCGGCAAGGATTGCACAGAGCTTCCTGCTCAGGACAAAGGACAGGTAGACAAAATTGTGCAGGTGCACTCTGCCCAGCAGGTTGGGAACTTAAACGATCTTCACTGCTACATCCTACTGGATGCAGCTCCAAGGCCCCCCACTGTGACATGCAGCCTGCTGTGTCTTCCTCCCAGCTAGCCTGCACCTGTCTTGCAAACCAGCAGGCCAGTCAGAGGGAAGCCCCACCTACAGTATCTACAAACACAAAGCATAGAGGCTTCACACCTGTGTGTTCGGCCACTGATTCTGGTAGTTGAGCAAGGCACAGCAGCCAGGAAAGTGGAACCTGCCCTTTCCTCCCCCCAGGCACCAGCACCACTCCCCTTTGATGCTCGACATCACTCCAGCAGATGAGCAGCTGCAGGGCATTAGAGGACGCCACATACTAATATGAAATGTCAAAGGAACCTGGAACAAAGCCAAATGTCAATGCCAGAGAAAGGATCAAGTGACACTGAATTAATAAGTCTTCCTGAAAGAGATTACAAAATAAAAATCATAAACATGCTCATGTAGGTACAGAAAAATATTCAAGAACTCAGGAACAAATTTAGGACAGAGATCCAATTGCTGAACATAACATCAGAAGGTATTAAAATCAGGTTACCTACAGTGGAAGAGATGATAAATGAAATAGGAGTTAGGGAAGAGGAATACAAAGAAGGTGAGGAACAGAGAGGAAAATGGATCTCTAGGAATGAAAGAATACTGAGAGAAATATGGGACCAATCCAAACACAACAATATTCGTGTTATAGGGGTACCAGAAGAGGAAGGAGAGAGAATAAGGGACAGAAAGTGTCTTTGAAGAAGTAATTGCTGAAAACATCCTCAATATGGAGAGGATGGTTTCTCAGGCAATGGTAGTTCACAGATCTCCCAACACAAGGGACCCAAAGAGGACAACACCAAGACATATAATAATTAAAATGGCAAAGACTAAGGATAAAGACAGAATATTAAAAGCAGCCAGAGAGAGAAATTGGATCACATACAAAGGAAAAACCAAAGGCTACCATCAGACTTCTCAGCAGAAGGGCCTCGAACCAAGAATACGTTAACTGCCAAGATTATCATTTAAATTTGAAGGCAGGATTAAACACTTTCCAGATAAGCAAAAGCTGAGAGAATTTACCTCTCACAAAACATCTGTACAGTATATTATGGAGGGATTGCTATAGATGGAAGTGTTCCCAAGATTAAATAACTGTCACCAGAGGTAATAAAAAGAGACAGACAAAGAGTTCAGAATATAATACCTAATATATAAAGAATGGAGAAGAGGAAAAAAAACCCTTTAGATTCTGTTGGGAATAGCATACTAAGTGAGTTAAGTTAGACTCTTAGTTAATAAGGAAGTTATTACCCTTGAACCTTTGGTAACCACACATCTAAAGACTGCAATGGCAATAAGTACATACATACCAATAAATCAACCTTAATGTAAATGGTCTGAATGCACAATCAAAAGACATGGGAGTCACTGAATGGATAAAAAAACAAGACCCAATTATATGCTGCCTACAAGAGATTCACTTCAAACCCAAAGACATACACAGACTAAAAGTTAAGGGATGGAAAAAGATATTTCACGCAACTAATAGGGAGAAAAAAAGGAGGTGTTGCAGTACTTGTATCAAACAAAATAGATTTTAAAGCAAAGAAAGTCACAAGAGACAAAGACGGACATTACATAATGATAAAGGGGTCAATCCAACAAGAGGATATAACCATTATGAATATCTATGCACCCAACACAGGAGAACCTACATATATGTGAAACAAATACTAACAGAATTAAAAGGGGAAATAGAATGCAATGCATTCATTCTAGTAGATGTCAACACTCCACCCACTCGAAAAGGACAGATCAACCAGACAGAAAATAAGGACACAGAGGCACTGAACAACACATTAGAACAGATGGACCTACAGACACCTACAGAACTCTCTACCCTAAAGCAGCAGGACACACATTCTTTTCAACTGCACATGGAACATTTTCAAGAATAGATCATACACTAGGCCACAAAAAGAACCTCAGTAAATTTAAAAAGATGGAAATTGTACCAACCAGCTTCTCAGACCACAAAGCTATGAAACTAGAAATAAAATACACAAGGAAAATGAAAAAGCCTATCATCACATGGAGACTTAATAACATGCTCCTAAATAACCAAGGGATCAAACACCAAATAAAAAGAGAGATCAAGCAATATAGGGAGACAAATGACAACAATAATTCAACACTGCAATATTTGTGGGACGCAGCGAAGGCGATGCTAACAGGGAAGTATATTGCAATACAGGCCTACCTTAGGAAAGAACAATTCCATATGAACAGTCTAAACCCATATTAATGAAACTAAAAAAAGAGAAAAAGAAAAACAAATGAGGCCCAAAGTCAGCAGAAGGAGGGACATAATAAAAATTGGAGCAGAAGTAAATGAAACGGACAAGAATAAAATAATAGAATCAGTGAAAGCAGGAGCTGGTTCTTTGAGAAAATGAACAAAATAGATAAGCCCCTAGTCAGACTTATCAGGAAAAGGAGTACACACACATAAATAGAATCAAAAATAAGAACGGAAAAATCACTACAGACAACACAGAGATACAAATAATTCTTATAAAATACTATGAAAAATTATATCATACAAATCCAAACATTTGCAACCACATGGATGGAGCTAGAGGGTATTATGGGCAGTGAAATAAGCCAGGCGGAGAAAGACAGTGTGAAATGATTTCACTCATCTCTTGAGGATAAAAACAAAGCTAAAACTGAAGGACCAAAACAGCAGCAGACTCACAGAACCCAAGAATGGACTAACAGTTACCAAAGGGAAAGGGAGTGGGGAGGATGGGTGGGAGGGGAGGATGGGTGGGAAGAGATAAGGGGGAAAAGGGCATTATGATTAGCACAGATAATGTAGCGGGTTGGAAGGTGGGTACATGGGAAAGGCAGTATAACACAGAGAAGACAAGTAATGATTCTATGGCATCTTACTACGCGGATTGACAGTGACTGTCATGGGGTATGTGGTGGGGACTTGGTGACAGGGGGAGTCTAGTAACCATGTTGTTGTTCAAATAATTGTACATTAATGATACCAAAATAAAAATAATAAACTTAAAAAAATGAAGACAGTCTAATAAAATTACTTTACCATTTTCCCAAATGCTAACTAATACCTTAGAACACTTTCAATTCTCCTAACCTTCCTGAATTTTATTACTGTTATCATGCATTTTAATTCTACATAGTTTAATCTCCACAAGAGTTCATTCTAGAACTCATAGATGAAAATTCACCTCTGTTCATAAATTGCCTGGTCCTTTCTTCTTCATTTATCCCTGCATTGTCGGTTTTCAACTTGGGATTACTTTCCTTTGAACTTGAGAACTCCCTCTAGTAGTTCTTCTAATTCAAGGCTGCCAACTATGAAGTGTCTCACTTTAACTTTTTCTTAGAACATCTTTGTGGTTGATACTGCTGATGGGTGTAGAATTCTGGTTTGACATGAAAATTTCTTTTAGCATTTTAAAAATGGTGCTGTGTTAATATCTATTTGGCGTGTGTATATATGTTTAGACATCACCTATCAGCCTTTTTCTTGCTTATTTCAACTCTGATTTCCCTACAGTCTGTATGTATTTCTGGTTTTTCGATCATACTGTAACCCCCTATGGTTTAGAGTGTAAATATTGTGCTTATTGAATGTAAACTGCATCTGTGGATTGCTGTCCTTCATCAGTGGGGAGTGTGCTGTGTATTTTCACCTGTGGTATCAATTCCTTACCCCTCATTCCCTCTGCTCCTCTTTCAATCATATCCCACTTCTCCTTCCACTCTGTCCTGACATCTCCAATATTGTTCACACTGCACTTTTGTTGAGATACTTGTTCTTCAACTGTCTTGCCATTCAGGAATCCAGCCTTTGCTGGAATCAATCACTTCTTAATTTAATTTCTTAACTTAAGTTCTAACATAAACACAAACCATAGCCTTAATTTGGAACACAGCAGAGCTCTTTCATTTCACAATGAGGAGAAAAAAATTTTCCTTCTCATTCAGAGAAACACAGAGAGAAGAAAATGACAACCTGGATCATATTAAGATATATTATGAGCTGGCTTTTATCAAAATTCACCAGTGAGATAGAGCAGTGGAAAGCCTGGGTGGGAGAGACTCAGATTACCTGCATCTGGTAAAGGACATCAAGCCAAATTATGTAAATATACCATCCAATAAAACAAAGTACTGAAAGCCCACTAGAAAAATACGGCCAAAGGTAGAAAAGACATTAGATAAAAGAGGATAAGCAAATAACTAAAGTTTTTTTTAAAAGCTTTACCCTGTTTAATTTCAGGGAAACGCTAATAAAAGTTGCAATCAGCTGTTTTAGGACAGATATCAGATGAGATGAATTAAAAAATACCAGGAATACATTCTCCCCAGGTTCTAGAACAATCAGATCATTCATGTAGGGCTAGTGAGAATTTAAATTGGTAGAACCTCTTTGGAAAACAGCCAGGATCTACTAAGGCTGTATACACACCTACGGTGGTCCCTGCATACAAATATCCCCAATATTGTGCACCTGTTTGGTCCCAACAACCTGAGTCAAAATCACTGTTCGAGAAACTAACCAAATGCTCATGCACAGGGAATGGTTATACACAGTGCTCTCTGCACCCCATGGAACCCCACACAGCAATCAGGATTTACAAATAATTACTGACAGAGGAAGAATCTCCCACATCAATTGTTGAGACACAGACAGATGCAGACATAGCCCAAGGATGTATAAGGATTCCGATTTTTCTACATCCTTGCCAACACTTCTTTTTATAATAGCCATTCTAAATGAGGAGTAATTATATTTTGATTTTGATTTACATTTCTCTGATTATTAGTAATGTTGAACACCTCTTCATGTGAATCTTTCCCATTTCTCTGTCTTTAAAGAAGTATCTACGTAAGTTCCAATTCTTTTCCCTCCTGAGTTGTAGAAATTACCTACATATTCTGAATATTAACCCCTTATCAGATACACGATTTTCAAGAATTTCCCCCAATCTGTAGGTTGCCTTTCCATTTGATTAATTCTTTTGCAGTACAGAGCTTTTAAGTTTTATGCAGCCCCTCTTGTTTGATTATGTTTGTGACTTGTGCTTTGGGGCATCTGACCTACAGTGATCAGCAGATGTAATGTTGTCCCCATAAATACCACAATGATTATTTTACAAAAATATTTTTTACAAACCTTAGATTCATATGGAACAACAAAAAGCTAACCAATCTTGAGAAAGAACAAAATGGTGGGAATCACACTTCCTGACTGCAAACTATATTACAAGTTACAGTAATTAAATCAGTATGGTACTGGCATAATGATGTACATGTAACTCAACGGAACAGAAGAGAGAGAGCCCAGAAATAAACATATACAATCAACTACTAAGGAACCAAGTGTAAATAGGAATGGGGAAAGGATAGGATCTTTGACAAATTATGCCTGGAAAACTGGATAAACCCGTTAAAGAGCTCTCCTGCTAGCTTATGCTCTCCTCTCCCTCTCCCTGCCACCCCCGCCTCTCTCTCTCTCTCTCTCTCTCTCTCTCTCTCTCTCACACACACACACACACACACACACACACACACACACACACACACACACAAAATCACAAAATACCAGTGATCCTTTGCTATAACCTGGATGGATTAAACGCTGCATTTTCAGATACCCTCAAGTTTTAAGTGGAGCTATTCCAGGAGGCAAGTAGAGGGCAAAAGAATATATGATACGGAAACCTCAAGCTGGTCAGTGGAACTGGAAGCTGGGTCACCTCAGGGCTGTGCAGGCCTGGCAGGTGAAGTTAAGAGAGCTGTGCCTGGGTCCTGGCCAGGACTGGGGACAGACATCCCTGTCCCTGTATCCAGAAGCCCCAGCCCAACCCAGCTGTGATCAGGAGGGCAGCCACACACCCTCCCAGAAGCCAGGCAGGAGAGAGGGAACAGCCTAGACTGAAGTCCATCTCTCCCACGGAGCATCGGGGGAGCCGTAAGACAAGCAGTAACTACACAGCAGTGGGGCTGGGCCAAGTCCCCACCCAATTCAGGGAGAGGGAGGGAGAAATGGGTTTGCTTTGTTATTACGCTCTGTGGTTTACATGCAGGTTATTTAGTAAACCAGGAAGAGAATTACAACAGCATTTTCTTTCCTTCTTTTAAAGCCTCTGAAAACAACTTGTCAGACAGGCCACATGATGGGGCCCAGAGGTGTGCTGGCAGGCACAGGTGCAGGTGAAGGTGGTCACTGCCCGAGCCCCCTCTGCAGCAGTCACACGGGACTCCTCCAGGCTCTGGCCCTGCCCCTGCTGTTCCTTTTCAATCTGACCCACCTTCTGGCCTCAGAGGATGAGCCACCCCCTCCCCGGACCAGTCCTCAGCTACCCAGCTCCACAGCAATGCCAGCTCCCTCTGCCTCCTCGCCTGCTTCTCAGCTCAGGTGCAGGATGGAGCTAAACACCTTCTGCGCTGTTGTTGCAGTGGTGAGGATGATTCCAGGGAAGCGAGAATTCAGGGCAGATGGCAGTACGTGCAGAACACAGCAGAGTAATAGGAGGGCATTTTCGTGCAGCGCGCTCCTTGGTCTAAAACACGGATTCCTCACAGCAAAGCCATCATGCCTGTCGCAGCCCTTACATGTGGCATAGCATTCATACAACAGATAGAACAATAGTACCAGTGCAAATAGGCCAGACATTTGGAGATGCCAGTGTGGGTTTGGGGCAGATTTACAGTGATAACTCACATGACCTATAAACTCCTTTTAAGCATTTTATATTGGTTCAGTTTGTCAATGTTATCTCATGACAAGAGTTTCTCCCAGAGTGATGCAACTCCGTGTGCAGGCTGCCATTCAACCTTGCCAGGCTGCAAACACAGTGGTGGCCTTGGCAAACACAGAGCTTCACCCTTTGGGACATCTGGTGTGTTTTGACTGACAGGTACATTTTTCTTGGTCTGACGTTCTATTGAGGTATTAGTAAAATGTTCGATTTCTCTCAAGGCATAACAGACTTATTCACTGCTTCTGGCACCCTCAGAAGCAGCTGTGTTCCTGGAACCACTGAATCGGTTAGGAAAAAACACAGTTGTGATAATGTGGGGAAGAAAGGAATAGTGCCCTAGCAACCTCTCCCAAACCCCCTTTCCCAGATCCCCTGGAGAAGCAGAGGAATCTACCCTCCCTTGCCCGCCTCATGTTGAGTGTGAGCACCCATTCTTGAAGGCATGTAAGCCAGCCCCTCGTGCCTTTACCTCCCATTTTAGGCAGCCAATGTTTCCACAGCCCACTCCAATTTTCTATTAAACCATTGCTCTGAGAGTGACATGCAACACTGTACATCCGTCTGATGGGATGTTTCTTGGCCTTCCGTGGAACACCATGGTCTGTAAAGGGTGTCCGCTGGTCAGAGATGTAACTTGGTTGTCCTAACTGGTACAGAGTCTTCAGTTCCAAACCTTAAATGGTATCTTCAGCATTTGCATCTACCACTGGGTATGCAAAGCGGAGTCCAGAAGAAGTGTCTATTCTGCTAACGACCCACGTACAGCCTCCAAGAGGTACTAGTGTTGATCCAATGTAACCCACTGGCCAGCTATGTGGAGGGCGTGGCCACTGGAGAACTTTCCCCACAGCCAAATGCAGTCTCTGTTCTTTAGCTGACAGTCAGAACAGGATTTGCTGGCATTCTGTGCCTCACAGGGTGCAAGAGGAGCACATGTGTAGACTCAGCCTGTGTGTGCGCTGCTGCAGTTTCCCATGGACCCCGGCAGCCATGTCCAAGGGCAGCACCAGCAGGCCCACCTGGTGGCTTGAATCACCTCCCATTCCTCGACAGGCTTCTTCTGATGCAAACCAACATGGCCTGCATTAACGTGCCCCTCACATTCCCAGGGCAATCAAAATCCATAAGGCCGTCGCCCACACGGGCATTCTTTTCATAGTCCAGTTTCCCATTTCCCATCTTCCTGACCACACAGCCAGGCCAGTGGCCGCAGTCCCAGGTCATAAGAACCCCAGCACGAGGGGCTTTCCTCACTGCTCCATTCTGCCGTCACTGCCCAGAAAAGGGCATGGAATTCAGCCCACTGAAATCATTTGTTTCTCCTTCCTCCAGGCCAGTCTTGCCATCCTCTGGTATTACTGCAGCAGCTCCCCAACCAGGATACTGTCCATGCCTCCTGGAACTGCCAACTGTAACCAAGCAGCTCTTTGTCGTTAGCTGAGAGCTGTTCCTAGGACACTGTCCATGCAGCTCCCCAGGGGCTCCAGCATCGGTCCCAGAGGAAATGAGGCTGCCTGCTCACGGATTCGTGTAGGCCTCCTTGCATCCCCCCAGCAGCCTGCCCCTGTATGAACCATATCCATTTGATTAGGGGACTCTTCGGGGTTCTGCCTTCCCTATTACGGTGTTTCTCTGACATCACCCAACACATTATGGGTATCTCAGGTTTCAAAATTATTTTATGTACTTCGGTCACTGAGGCAGTCTTGATTAATTCCCAACAGTATGTTAATAATTGTCTTTCAAGTGGTGTGTACCAGGCAGCAGCATGGGGGAATTTTCTGGTCCAAAATCCCAAGGGTCACAGCTGGGAGGTGCTCATTTTCTTTTTTTTGCCACAAGCTCCAGTCTGCATGGGTGTGGGGGACAGACACTTCCAAAATCATGTCTGAGTGGGGGTCACAATGGCCAGATGCTGTCAAGCGCACAGCTGCCGTGTGTAATTCTGATGTGGCCCGCTTCTGTTCAGGACCCCACTCAGATGCAGCTTTCTTTCATGCAGTCTTACAGACAGGAGCTACAAATGGTTCCTGGTGTGGAATATGAGTCCTCCAAAATCCAAATAAACCAAAAAAGTGCTGGGCTTCTTGTTTGGACCTGGTGGGAGAGTGACAGCAGTTTACTGATAGTCACACTTGTGGAATACCCCGGGTGGTTTCTGCCCGCATTATTCCTACAAATTTCACTGAACAGGACCTTGGACCTTCACTAGATTTATTAACCAGCCCTGGTTGGTCACATATGTCCTTGTTGCATTCAAATCATTCCTGGCCAGCTCCTCTGTTTCTGGTATTAATAATGTCACCAACATCGTGTATTATTACACTCGAGCATTGCACTGAGTCCAAATCCTTCCTGACCACATAGTGACAATAAGCCGGGGAGCTCAGATCCCCGCCTAGCCCAGCAGATGCAAAGTGGGGTCCTTCCCACCTGAAGGCAAACTGGGCTTGGCTCTTTTCAGGAATTGAGACAGAGAAGAGAGCATTTGCAAGGTCCATCCAGAAGTACCAGCCTCCTTCAACCTGCTATACGTTCTATATGGCTGATATCATGCCTGGAACTGCTGGGACTATGGGTAGTACCCACATTACCTAAGCTTGAAGAGTCTCTATGTCCCATCCACCTTTGCACAGGCCACACAGGACTACTGTACAGCAAATCTGTGGACACCAGCACTCCAGCTTCCAGCATGTCACTCCTAAGAACGGTGATATGTTTGTCAAGTTATCTGCCTCTGTGGGTTCGCACAGTTCCAGCCATTCCCCATTTAGAATGTCCAACTAAACAGGCCTGAGGACGGGCTTACATACCTTCTGTTTTACTGTATTAGGCAGGGGAAGCCAACCCCAGTCACACATAATATCCACCCCAATAATATTTTCACGTAAAGGGGATGCAGCCACCTCAAGCAACACCTGCTCAAACACCCAATTTTCATCCAAACTTCCACCTCAATACCATCAGCCACTGCATCTCCATATACTCCCAATCTAACCTTAGCCCCTGCTAAGACTTCACCAAGAGGTTTTGGATTTACAGTGCATTGGGCTCCTGAACCAAGGACTCCCAGGGCCATTTTACTCCTCCCCCTGGCCACTTTTCTCACACATACCCGAATGGTCTCAGGGACAGGCTGGGGTGTGGCTTCGGGACGAGCTCTGTTACACATAGAATCCTGTTGGCTCCACAGAGTGGAAGCTCTCTCCGACAGAGAGACATACTCATCTCCCTGATGTTGCTGAGGACTTCACTGTATAGTCATGTTTGACTCTATCATTGGCTGATTCAACCTCCGGCCTCTGCCATCAGATGGGGTCCAAAACTCTCTCATTAACATGACAAGACACCCACTTCTCCTTTAAGGCTCTGCAGTGTTTTCAGGAATTGTGTAAGAGGAAGAAATATACCCAGCAATTATATATTTGGGTTACTGAATGTCCAAGTATGTATGTTGTATAGTTCACTATATCACAAAATTCAAAATAATGTTCATTACTTGTGCTATGCTCACTGCTGTGCCAGGCCCTGGGAGTACAATCACGCAAGACCAGTCTTCAGCATGCAAGGAAGACCAAAGTTAACAAAGTGAGAAAAAAGATAAACAAACAAGAAAAGATCCAATTGTAACCAGTTTCATTAAGTCACTAAACAGGGCACTGAGGTAGCAGTTCCTGATGGGAAGGAGGACCAGGCAAAAGGAAGTCATTTCCAGGAGGTCACATATAGGCTGGGACCAGAAAGGGGAATTTCAACAATACAATAAAAAGGTCATGCGTCATGATCAAGTAGGATTTACTCTGGGGATGCAAGGATAGTTCAATATCCACAACTAATGAATTTGACACATCACAGTAACAAAATGAAGGATGAAAATATGATCACCTCAACAGATGCAGAAAAACTTTTGACAAAATTCAACATCCATTTATGATAAAAATTTGAAACAAAGTGGGTATAAAGAGAACACACCTAAACATAAAAACAGACATATATGACAAACCCAGAGCTATCATACTCGACAGTGCAAAATTGAAGGCTTTTCTCTGAGAACAGGAACAAGTCAAGGATGCCCTCTCTTGCCACTTTTGTTCAGCATTATACTCAAAGTCCTACCCATAGCAATTAGCCAAGAAAAATAAAAGATATCCAAATTGGAAAGGAAGTAGTAAATCTGTCACTGTCTGCAGATGGCTTCATGCTATATGTAGAAAACTCCAAAGCATTCATCAAAAATCTATTAGAAGTAATAGATGAATTCAATCAAGGTGCAGGATACAAAATCAATATTCAAAAGTCTGTTGTGTTTCTATACACTAAGAATGAATGCAAGAAAAAGAAATTATAAAATCATTCCTACTTACAAATGCAGCAGAAAGAATAAAATACCTAGGAATCTATTTAACCACAGAAGTAAAATAACTATATGCTCAAAACCATAAAGCACCGATGAAAGAAACAGAAGTACAAAAATAAGTGGAAAGATAAACCATGCTCATGGATTGGAAGAATTAGTATTGTGAAAACGTCCACACTATAGAAAACAAACTACAGATTCAATGCAATCTCTGTCAAAGTACTCATAGCACAAGAAGATATTACAATGCTATGAGCTACATTACCTATGCTATATTTCCATTCTTGTGACTAAATTATTTTATAATTTGAAGAATGTACCAAGTTATCCCCTTCACCAACAAAAAGAGAATATAAAGAAGGTAATAATCCTGAAGAAAAAAAATCCCTAAACATTATGGTACTGGCACAAAAACAGATCCTTACATCAATGGAACAAAATATAGAGCACAGAATTAAATTCACACTTACATGGTCAGTTAGTCTACGACAAAGGAGGTAAGAATATATAATGGTTTTGAAAAAGTCTCTTCAATAAATGGTGTGGTTATGTTGGACAGCTACATAAAAGGAGGACCACTTTCCTAAAACACATCCAAAAAGAAACTCAAAATGAATTTAAGACTTAACTGTAACACCTGATCCCACAAAACTCCAAGAAGAATATAGGGGAAGCAAACTCTTTGACTCTGCTCTCAGCAACATTTTTTTTTAATCTCTCTCCCGAGTCGATGACAATAAAAGCTAAAATAAACAAATGGGACTACATCCAACTAAAATGCTCTGTACTGTGAAGGACACCATCAACCATACAGAAGAATAATGTACTGGATGGTAGAAGATGTTCGCCCATGAAATATTCAATTTGGGGTTAACATACAAAACATATAAAGTACTCCTCCAACTACTATTGAAAAGACAATCCAATTAAAAAAATGGGCAGAGGACCTAAACAGGCATTTTTCCAAGGAAGAAATATAGATGGCCAACTGACACATGGAAAAAATCTCAGTATCACTAACCGTTCGGGAAATGCAAATCAAAACCACAATGAGATCTCAATTCAAATCTGTTAGAATGGAAGCTCAAATTGGAGACAAAAAGTAACTAGACAGGGATGTGAAGAAAAAGAAGCCCCTGATTGTTGGGAATGGGAATTGGCATATCCAATGTGAAGAACACTATGGAGGCTCCTCAAACAATTCAAAATAAAACTCCCATATATCCCAGCAATTTGGCTTTATGTATCTATCCCAAGAAAGTGAAAACACTAATTTGAAAAGACATATGCATCTCTATGTTCACTGCAGCATTATTTACAACAGACAAGATACAGAAGCAGCCTAAATGTCCGTAGATACATGAATGGATAAACAGTGAAACACACACACACACAAATACACACACACACAGTGGCACATCACTCAGCTTTAAGAACGAAAAAAAAATCCTGCCATCTGGGACAACATCAACAATATCAAGTCTCCTTCAGAGCACTTGCCCTTGACATGAGGTGCTGTGCACTGTTCTTGCGCTCTGTGATCTTCCTCCCCATAAAACACAACTCCAAGTAATTACAAGAAAATGTCACGTTAAATGCGACTGGGGAAAACTCTACAATATTAATGGCAAAGAATCTTGAAAATGGAAAAGATCATCCAAAGCAAAGAATGTCTCAGAAACAAACAACAACAAAACGCTAAGGAGACGAGATCACTGGATATAATGAGGTATCCTGAACTGGATCTTCGAGAAAGGGTCCAACTATGGAAATCTGAGGGAGAGAATGGATGGTGGATGGTGACAGTACACCATCACTGCTTGTAACTGTAACAACGAACTATAATGACGGTAGTAAGAGGGGAAGTGATCTGAGCAAACTGCAAAACCCAACTGTGTAACTCAAATTTTCTGTAAATCTAAAACTATCTTAAAATAAAAACATACTAAAACACTTTTTATAGCTTAACACTTATTATCATCAAACTATCTGCTAGAAATTACTATTAATTTTGATTGTCAACTAGTTCTACTGCTTTGTTTTTTAAAGATACTTTTTATGTCACAGAGAAATATTTAACCCCGGAAGATACATAATTTCCAAACTATGTTACAGTTTTCACGTTTAATGGAGAATGCATGTACATATTTACTTATTATACATAATTTTATTTGGCAGGGTCTTTTTTAAGTCATTGTTTCACTGGTATGGCTGTGCCCTGGGGTCCCTCTGAAAAAATGTCTTCATAAATATATGTAGAGATTCAGGTACTATGGTGTGTATTTCACTTCATGGCTGAACATATTCAAAAGACTGCTTATAAGAACATAAAATAAAATGGTCTAGTGTGAAGGCTCACAAACTCCAAGAATACTTCTATATTTCAGCAGTATTGAAACAAAATCGAGTGTCTGTAACTCAAATACTCAGATTACAATAACGAGAACAGAATGTGTGACCATGAAGAGATTCTATGTTTCATCTCGATATTTTCTAATCACAAAGTGTCTAAAATATATTCAAACATCAGCTCGTAGGTGAAAGTGAGCAAACAGTGAAAAAAAAAATCAAATTAGAACTGACAAACATTCCTGCAAATGATGGTAGGTGTTGGTATACTGTGTGCCAGACGTAAGTGATTCTTAAGCGATTACACAGAATCATTCAAAGCTACAACACTGGTATGCTCCACAATTTGATAAAACTTACATGGTGATGTAATTCTTTATAGCTAATGATGTAGGTCAACATGAAAAGCGATCTGCTGCTTTATGCTTACAATGCAAAAGGAATATATAACATGCCTAAGAAATAGGGTTAGATCTCAAGTAAAACCGAGAACATAAAACCCTAAAGGGTTTCCTACAATTTTGACTGCGTAAGAGAAGTAACCCCATGTGAATACGTCAGAGGACAAGCTATGTCTAAGGTAAAAACACTGCCATCACCACAGCAGCACAGCCCCCGAACAGCCCCAGAGGCTTGTCTAGCAGAGACGCACACCATCACCCCTCTCGGTCTACAATCACAGGCAATGCAAAAATAGGAAAGGAACATGGCATAGAGAAGACAACTGGTAAGCAGTGATCAGAAAGAATAATTTTTCCACTAGCCTCTGGGGATATCCTGCCAAGTGTTTCTATGCAGTTTTAGAAAGATTTTGCTTGAAATGTGGTTGGGACCACTCTGAACCACAGAGGTAGTTAAGGTAATAAACTAGGACAGGAGAGCAAAGAGCACCAATGGTGTGTCTCCTATGTATCAGGCCAAGGTGCAGGGTCTTTATTTCTACTACATCACTTCATCTCGACATGACTGATGTGACTTACTCAACAACTTCATACATGAGTAAAAAATTACTTCAGAATCACTTCCCTGAACATAAATGGAAGGATATAAATATTCTTAGAATTCCTGCCATCTTCACTCAAGTCTTTAGGCTCAGCACCTTTTTCATACGAACAGAAATAAACAGAGCACTAAAAGCTACTATTCCATTTCAAATACACCTCACTCACCTCTAAATGCCTAAATTCAGTGAAGCACCACCTCCACCTTGACAGCAGAGAGGGGAGCAGTTTCCCAGCAAGCTAACTGGCTGCCACCTCAGCAAGTCCAAGGGCCGCTAAACGACACCAGCAACTGGTGTCCCCAAAAGGTGGCTCCCTTACCTGTGACTATCCATACTCTCTGGAGATGGGCAACCAGGCAGGGCCACGGGGGTGACATCAGCGCACAGGCACAAAGACCTATTGGGCCTGCACCTGCCTCGGCCCCCTCAGGCCAGCCAGGGTGCTCCCTGTGTGGGGCCCCACATCTAGCACCTGGTCAGCCTCTCTCTCTGTGAAGGGGGTCCCCTCACCTTGGAGCCTGGGTAACAGTAGTCAATCACCTCCTCTGCCAGGCCTAATGGATTTCACCACTCCTTACCACCGTGGCCTGCACCTTGCCTTGATTTCCCTCTTGCCTTCCCACTAAGTAAGAGTCGCCACAGAGCTCTGGACTTTTAGTGGGACCTTACCAGTGTGCTCCTACTTTACGCCTTTTGGGAGTTTTAACCTAGACTCTAGTTTTCTCTGCACAAGCTTTAGCAAGTACACTCCGGATCATTCCTTGAGAGCCCCCTGCCGGTCCGAAAAGTGCAGGGATCCTGTGACCTCTCGCTGCCAGAGCCTTGGTCGGAGTCACAAGCCTGTTTCGCTTCCCTGGGGCTGCAGGTAAGGAAATGCCATAGCCCTAGGATGGCTGTCTCTAAGGAAGGGAGATCAATAGAATAGAGCCATTTACTAGTTGGACTCAGACTTCAGCTTGACTATTTCACAAACTTCATTTACATTATACAGGAGAAAGTGGCTTAGTCCTAAGAGGACTGCTTTGAATGAGGGGCAGGGAAACTTTCTCCAAAGCCAGAGATAAAATTCACAGGCTGCCACAGACATTTATGGGGGGGGGGGGGCGGTCTATCCTCTTCAAACACCAGTTTCTGCCACTGCCTGGGAATCATCATGCTAGTCAACCACTGTAAGAAATCTGATCTGTGAAAAAAGACTTCAGGAGTCATCTGCGACTCTCACATAGACAGCAGCCTAGCCTAGCTCACTGGATCGATGAGTCAGAGCCAAGATCCAAGGACCACTATCTACCAGTGCAGTCTGCCCTCGCAGTCTGCAGATTAGGACAGGAAAGTAGGAGATCAGCTCAGCCACTCCCCAACATTCCCATCCATCCAGAGGCGGGGGATCAAGGAGCAGCAGACACCAGGAAACCTTTCACATGAGACTTAAGACTGGTAGCCGACAATAATTGTCTTTTAGGTGGCTAACGGGTGCCCAGATACATTTTTCTGAGAGAAAAAGAACAGCATTTAGACAAGAATAAAAGTGAAGAATACATCTCCTACCTTGTGGTGGTCGGCATCGGGTTCTGTAAAATTGATGAAGTTAGAAGAGAGTCAGGAATGCCCCCTGCCTCACTCAGAGGCAAGGCACCCTGAAATAGCAGGCTGGAAGTCAGAGAGAGACAGAAAGAAAGACACTCCTCATGGATACCCAGTCGGGCTGTCGGGGTCTGATTCCAGGCACGCGGACCTTTGTGAAGCCGCTGAAGTGTAGCCTGAGCCTAGGCTCTCTCATTTGCCCACAGCCTTCCTCAGTCCCTCGCATCCAAGGAGATGCCTCTGAAGGGGAATCCTGGCCTCAACTCAGGTGACTTTCCCGGCTCCCAAGGGAGATGGGGGATCCACTGAGGGAGACGCAGGGGAACCTGTCACTCGAGACTTTGAGATCGGCAGCCGGGCTAGTCCCATTTAAGTGGCTGACGAGTGCCCGATGTTGTGTGCCTTAGACGGCTTCCTTCTATAAGGACAGTGAAAGAAAAGGTACGCTTGGATGGTGATACTCACCTCCAAAGTTATCCCGGACGAGCTCCCAAAAATGATGCAGCTTCTCACACCACAAGGGTATGAAACTAGAAATACATTATGCAAATAAGATGAAAAAGCCTACCATCACATGGAGGCTTAACAACATGCTCCTAATAACCAATGGATCAATGTGCAAATAAAAACAGAGATCAAGCAATATATGGAGACAAATAACAACAATAATTCAACAACGCAAACTCTGTGGGACACAGACAAGCCGGTGCTAAGAGGGAGGTATATCGCAATACAGGCCTACCTGAGGAAAGAACAACAATCCCATATGAGCAGTCTAAACTCACAGTTAACAAATCTAGAAAAAGAAGAACAAATGAGGCCCAAAGTCAGCAGAAGGAGGAACATAAGAAAGATGAGAGCAGGAATAAATACAATCGAGAAGAATAAAACAATACAAAGAATCAATGAAAGCAGGAGCTGGTTCTTTGAGAAAATAAACAAAGTAGATAAACCCCTAGCCAAACTAATCAAGAAAAAAAGAGAGTCTGCACACAGAAAACAGAAGCAGAAATGAAAAGAAAAAATCACTATGGACATCACAGAAATACAAAGAATTATTAGAGAATACTTTGAAAAATTATATGCTAACAAACTGGATAACCTAGAAGAAATGAACAACTTTCTAGAAAAATACAACCATCCAAGGCTATCCCAGAAAGAACAGAAAATCTGAAAAGACCAATTACTAGAAACAAAATTGAACTGGTAATCAAAAAACTACCTAAGAACAAAATCCCTGAACCAGATGGCTTCACCTCTGAATTTTATCAAACATTTAGTGAAGATCTAATTCCCATCCCCCTTAAACTTTTCCAAAAAGTAGAAGAGGAAGGAATACTTCCAAACTCATTCGATAATGCTGGCATCACCCTAATATACCACAAAAAAAGAAAATTAACGACCAATATCCCTGACGAACATACATGCAAAAATACTCAACAAAATATTAGCAAACAGAATTCAAAAATACATCAAAAAGGTCATTCATCATGAACAACTAGGATTTATTCAAGGGATGCAAGGATGGTACAGTATTAGAAAATCCATAAACATCACTCACCACATCAACAAAAAGGAGGACAAAAACCACATGATCATCTTCACAAATGCTGAAAAAACATTCAACAAAATTCAACATTCATTCATGATAAAAACTCTCAACAAAATGGGTATAGAGGGCAAGTACCTCAACATAATACAGGCCATTTATGACAAACCCACAGCCAACATCATACTTGACAGTGAGAAGCTGAAAGCATTTCCTCCAAGATCGGTAACAAGACAAGGTTGGCCACTCTCCCCACTTTTATTCAACACAGTTTGGGAGGTCCTAGCCACGGCAATCAGAGAACACAAAGAAATAAAAGGCATCCAGATGGGCAAGGAAGAAGTCAAACTCTTCCTGTTTACAGATGACATGATACTGTATATAAAAAACCCAAACGGATCCACTCCAAAACTACTAGAACTGATATCTGAATTCACCAAAGTTGCAGGAAACAATATTAATACACAGAAATCTGTTGCATTCCTGTACACTAACGATGAACTAGGAGAAAGAGAAATCAGGAAAACAATTCCATACACAATTGCATGACAAATAATAAACTACATAGGAATAAACCTAACCATGGAAGTGAAAGACCTGTACCCTGAAAACTACAAGACACTCTTGCAAGAAATTAAAGAGGACCCTAATAAATGGAAACTCATCCCATACTCTTGGGTAGGAAGAATTAATATTGTCATAATGGCCATCCTGCCTAAAATAATCTACAGATTCAATGAAATCACTTTCAAAATACCAACACCATTACTCAACAAACTGGAACAAATAGTTCAAAAATTCATATGGAACCACCAAAAGACCCAGACTAGCCAAAGCAATCCTGAGAAGGAAGAATAAAGCGGGGGATCTCCCTTCCCAACTTCAAGCTCTACTACAAACCACAGTAATCAAGACAATTTTGTACTGGCCCAGGAACAGACCCATAGACAGAATTGAGATTCCAGATATTAACTGAAGCATATACGGTCAATCTATATATGAGAAAGGAGCCATGGATACACAATGGGGAAATGACAGCCTCTTCAACAACTACTGTTGGCAAACTGGACACCTACATGTAAGAGAATGAAACTGGATTATTGTCTAACCCATATACAAAAAGTAAACTCAAATGGATTAAAGAAAGACCATAAAACTCTTAGAACAAAACATAGGAAAAAATCTCTTGGACATAAACAAGAGCAACTTTTTCATGAACATATCTCCCCAAGCAAGGGAAACAAAAGGAAAAATGAACAAGTGAGCCTGGGGAGAATGTAAATTAGTTCAACCATTGTGGAAAGCAGTATGGAGGTTCCTCAAAAAGCTCAAAATAGAAATACCATTTGAACCAGGAATTCCACTCCTAGGAATTTACCCTAGGAATGCAGCAGCCGAGTTTGAAAAAGACATATGCACCCCATTGTTTATTGCAGCACTATTTACAATAGCCAAGTGTCCATCCATAGATGAATGGACAAAGAAGATGTGGTACATACACACAATGCAATATTTTTCAGCCATAAGAAGAAAACAAATCCTACCATTTGCAACAACATAGATGGAACTAGAGGGTATTATGCTCAGTGAAATGAGCCAGGCAGACAAAGACAAGTACCAAATGATTTCACTCATCTGTGGAGTATAAGAACAAAGAAAAAGAAAACTGAAGGAGCAAAACAGCAGCACACTCACAGAACCCAAGAATGGGCTAACAGTTACCAAAGGGATGGGAACTGGGGAGGATTGGTGGGAAGGGAGGGATAGGGGGAAAAAAGGGGGCATTACTATTAACAGACATAATGTAGGGGGAATATGGGGAAGGCTGACAAGACAAGACAAGTAGTGATTCTATAGCATTTATTACGCTGATGGACACTGACTGTAATAGGGTATGTGGGGGGGGACTTGCTGATGGGGGGAGTCTAGTAAACATAATGTTGCTCATGTAATTGTAGATTAATCATACAAAAAATAATAATAGTAATAACTTAATAAAACCTTTAAAGAAAAAGATTATCATTTAAATTTGAAGGAGGGATTAAACAATTTCCAGATAAGCAAAAGCTGAGAGAATTTAGCTCCCACCAACCATCTCTACAGTGTATTTTGAAGGGACTGCTATAGAAGGAAGTGTTTCTAAGGTTAAACAGCTGTCACCAGAGGTAACAAAAAGGGATAAAGAGTAGAGAATATCATACTTAATATATAAAGAATGAGGAGGAAAAGAACAACAACCTTTAGATTGTGTTTGTAATAGCACACGTAAGTGAGTTAAGTTAGATTCTTAGTAAGGAAGGTACCCTTGAACCTTTCGTAACCACGCATCTAAACCTGCAATGGCAATAAGTACATACCTATCGATAATCACCCTAAATGTAAATGGTCTGAATGCACCAATGAATAGACATAGAGTCACTGAATGGATAAAAGAACAAGACCCATCTGTAGGCTGCCTACAAGAGACTCACTTCAAACCCAAACACATACACAGACTAAAACTGAAGGGATGGAAAAAGATATTTCACGCAACTAATAGGGAGAAAAAAGCAGGTGTGGCAGTACTTGTCTTGGACAAAATAGACTTTAAAGCAAAGAAAGTCACAAGAGACAAAGACAGACATGATATAATGATAAAGGGGTCAACCTGACAACAGGATATAACCATTATAAATATCTATGCACCCAACACCCGAGTACCTACATATGTGAAACAAATACTAACAGAATTAAAAGGTGAAATAGACTGCAATGCATTCGTTTAGGAGACTTAAACACTTCTCTCACTCCAAAGAACAGATGAACCAGACAGAAAATAAGTAAGGAGACAGAGGCATTGAACAACACGTTAGAACAGATGGACCTTACAGACATCTACAGAACTCTCCACTCAAAAGCAGCAGGATACACATTCTTCTCAAGTGCACATGGAACATTTTCAAGAACAGATCATATACTAGGGCACAAAAAGAGCCTCAGTAAATTCAAAAACATTGAAATTGTACCAACCAGCTTCTCAGACCACAAGGCTATGGAACTAGAAAGAAATTACACAAAGATGACAAAAAAGTCTACAATCACATGGAGGCTTAACAACATTCTAATAAATAACCAATAGATCAATGATCAAATAAAAAGAGATCAAGCAATATATGGAAACAAATGACAACAATAATTCGACAACGCAAAATCTGTGGGACGCAGTAAAGGCGGTGCTAAGAGGGAAGTATATTGTAATACGGGCCCTACCTCAGGAAAGAACAACAATCCCATATGAACAGTCTAACCTCACAATTATCTAAACTACAAAAAGAAGAACAAATGAGGCCCAAAGTCAGCAGAAAGAGGGACATAATAAAGATTAGAGCAGAAATAAATAAAATCGAGAAGAATAAAACAATAGAGAGAAGCAATGAAAGCAGGAGCTGGTTCTTCGAGAAAATAAACAAAAGAGATAAACCCCTATCCAGAGAGTCTACACACATAAACAGAATCAGAAATTAGAAAGGAAAAATCACTACTGACACCACAGAAATATGAAGATTTATTGGAGAATACTATGAAAAATTATATGGTAACAAACTGGACAACCTAGAAGAAATGGTCAACTTTTTAGAAAAATACAACCTTCCAAGGCTGACCCAGGAAGAAGCAGAACATCTGAACAGACCAATGACCAGCAAGGAAATTGAAGCGGTAACCCCAAATCAAAAGTACGACAGGTGGCTCACGAAACAAATTGTTCATTCTGAAGCTGCTGCCTCCGGCGGCCTCTCCCCCGCCGCCGCGCCACGGGTCCCACCCGCCCATCAGCTCGCACGGCCCTCGAGGCCGCCGCCGAAACACTGCACACGCGACAAGACGCCCGCGGGCCTCCCCGTGTGCGCGGCCCGGCCAGGCCCCTCCGCCTGCGGCCTCGGCCGGGCCCCGCGAGGACCGCACCCGCGTCGGCCGCCCGCCGAGCCACTCGCACAGCCGACTCCCTCACGGGTCCGCCGCGCTCGCAGGGGGAGGCAGGGGTCCCCACGCCCCGTCCGGGCCGCGCCGAGCCCCGCGGCCACTTACCTTCCGGCCCGTAGAGTTGTCGCTGTCGTCTTCACCCCTGAAGCGGGGCCCGCTCTGGACGCTCCGCTGCAGGTCCGCGGCGAAAACCGCCTCCCGGCCAGCTCTCCACGCCCTTGGCGAGACGGTCGGCGGGGGACAGGCGGCCCCACGCGCGGCGGCGGACGAGCTGCTCCTGCGCCTCTGCCCCGCGGCGGCGGCGGCGGCGGCGGGGGCCAGGTCGCGCCGCCCGACGGCGCCAGGCTGGAGGTGGCGGAACTGGACGGGACGGCGGGCAGGATGCGCCAGGACAGGGACCAGGGACCGCAGACCTCAGCACGGACACAGCCGCGGGAGCAGCTACTCCCGACGGCGCTCGCGACGCTACTGACTCCTGAATACGGCGGGGGCGGTGCCTGCAGCTACTGCGCACCCGCCGGAGTTACGGGTCTGCGCGCGCATGCTACAGGGATTTCACCTGCATTCTCTCTGGTCCACACAAATACTTTACAAGGTAGATGATATTACACCCATTTTAAGGATGTAAACACTGATACTAAGATTAGAGGGTAACCTGATGAACTATATGAGTAAGTCTGTAGTTTAGTAGCTTTGTTCCAATGTTGATTTCTTAGTTTTGATAGATGTACTGTGATTTTATAAGATTTATAAGATACTAGTTTTAGGGGATTTTGGGCAAAAGGTATACAGGAATGTTGCACTATAACATTTCCATAAATCTAAAATTATTTCAAAATTAACAGTTTTTTAAATGATTTTAAGGGATTTGTTCAAAGTCACTTTTCCACTATAACTTGAAAAGCAATAATAGAAATATTAGATGTGTAGGCAGAGAAACAAGAGGACTGACTCCCTGGTTTAGAAGGAATAAAGGGCAAGTCAGTGCCGCAAACAGCAGAGGGAAGGTATGGAAAGTCGCT
The DNA here is from genome assembly GCF_040802235.1 of Manis javanica. Classification (NCBI taxonomy): domain Eukaryota; kingdom Metazoa; phylum Chordata; class Mammalia; order Pholidota; family Manidae; genus Manis; species Manis javanica. The sequence continues at coordinate 81,949,395 of NC_133167.1, read as the reverse complement.
AGCTACAAAAGTAGACTCTGCTGTTCCAATTTGCTGAGGCATTGGGATGGAAGGCAGGAGAAGGGAGGGAGGGAACAGAAGGAAAGAAGGGGTGCTAGGAATACATTTGTTAGGAAAACTCACACTTGAATTCCTGCTGCTGTACCATTGTTCCTGCTGCAATTATTTCCCAAGGGGAGGCTGATTTGGAATTCTCACTGAAGGCAGTGGAAAATCAGTCAGCTAACGTGACCTGAAAAAACAAAACTTTGTATGTTCTTTTCCCCCCCAAATAGTTCCCCCTTACCAATTGGAAAAATAACATGCACATGCACGCACACACACACACAAGCATACAGATCCAATGAGATACAATTCATTCAAGGTCTTTCTATGAGGACATGTGAAATGCCGTAACTTTCAATCCTTATATCAGGCCAGAAACAGCAGAAGAGAGTTCTCACTATAGTTCTAAGGATTAAAAAATATTTAAGGTTTGGAAGAAGGAAATGTGAAACACATCCAGCCATGCCAGTGTGCACTAAAATAATATCAAAAAAGATATAAAGTAAAATTTCCTAAGCTTTGTAAGCTTGTCATAGTGCCAAACTGATGTTTTAAAAGATAAATGACATGTTTTAATGGGTTTTAGCCAAAAAACCAAAATGACATTACAGAATTTTAACCTGAATGCAATTTTAAGGCTGAGCCAGAATATGAAAATTGCTATGCTGTCTTTCCAAATATGAGTGTTCTAGCAAATTTTATTGTGATTAAAAAATGCATGACATAAAAATATCCTCATTGACAATTTTCAAGTATACACTCACTATTGCCAACTACATGCACATTGTTGTACAATCAATTTCTAGAACTCTTCCATCTTACGTGACTACAATTCTACATCCATTGAACAACTGTGAACGCTCTCCCCTAATCCTGACATCATGTTCGACCTAACCAACATTCAACTTTCTGTTTCATTACATCTCATTACTTCAGATCTGTCATGTAAATGTAATCATGCATTATTATTTGACTGCCTTGTTTCACTTAATGTAATGTTCTCAAGGTTCATTAATGCTGTAGCATGGGACAGAACTTTCTTCTTATTTTATGACCAAATAATATCCTCTGTGTTTATATACCACATTTCCATTTAACCATCGATAGACATTCAGATTGCTTCCACATCTGAGCTATGGTGAATAATGCTACAATGAATATGGGTGTGAAAGTATCTCCTGAAGATCCTGTTTTCAATTCTTTTGGATATATAGCCAAAAGTGGAATTGCTGGTTCAAATAGTGACTCTATCTTTAAATTTCTGAGGACCTTTTTAGTTTTTCATAGTGGCTGCACAATTTTATAATCCCACCAAAAGCACATAATGGTTCACTTTCTCCACACCTCACCATACTTTCTATTTTTTAATCGTAGCCAAAGGCCATCTCTGCTTTTTATTTGATTACTGTTTGGATGGAGTATCTTTTCCATCCTTTCACTTGTAACCTATGTGTACTTTACACCTAAGGTGGATCTCTTAGAGTTAGTATAGAGTTCAATCTTGTTTTTTTTTTTTTTTTTTTTATTTTTTTATTTTTTATTTTTATTTTTTTGAGAGGGCATCTCTCATATTTATTGATCAAATGGTTGTTAACAACAATAAAATTCAGTATAGGGGGGTCAATGCTCAATGTACACTCATTAATCCATCTCAAGCCTAATTCTCGTCAGTCTCCAATCTTCTGAAGCATAACGAACAAGTTCTTACATGGTGAACGAATTCTTACAGAGTGAATAAATTCTTACATGGTGAACAGTACAAGGGCATTCATCACAGAAACTTTCGGTTTTGATCATGCAATATGACCTATAAACCATCAGGTCAAATATGAATATTCATTTGATTTTTGTACTTGATTTATATGTTGATCCCACATTTCTCCTATTATTATTATTATTTTTATTTTTAATAAAATGCTGAAGTGGTAGGTAGATTCAAGATAAAGGTAGAAAACATAGTTTAGTGCTGTAAGAAGGCAAATGTAGATGATCAGATGATCAGGTGTGTGCCTATGGACTAAGTATTAATCCAGGCTAGACAAGGGCAGCAAGACATCCACGGATGCAGAAGATTTCTCTCAAAGCAGGGAGGGGTGAGGTTCTGAGCCTCACCTCTGTTGATCCCCAAATTCTCACCTGATGGCCCCCCTGTGACTGTGCCTGTCTTAGGTTGTTCCTCCCTTGAGGAATCTTACCCGTCTCTGGCTAACCAGTCATCTTCCGGGGCCATACAGGGAAATGTAAAGTTGGTAAGTGAGAGAGAAGCCATATTGTTTGCAAAGGTTAGCTTTTTACTTCTTTGCAGATTTATGCCCTGTGGCTTCTATGCCCAGCACTTGTCTCGAGGTATCTTTACCACCTGGAGGAATTATGATACTCGGTAAATTCGATATGAGGCACGAATTCTATTTAAGGTTTGTAATTAGGAAGGAAGAAGAAAAGCTATAGATGTAGCATATGAAGGAAACTTGGGAGGATTGATTATTTCTTTGACATATCTTCTTGTATAGTACCTTAAGTATGTATAGGTTTTAAACTACTAACTAATTTGCACACACATATTAACATAATAGGAATACAGTGACATAAACAAAGCAAATCTATAATTACCAGCCATCTCCAGTGAAGCCAAGAAAACCATTTAGGCACCCTAGGCATTTGTGAAAATTTATCTATGATATGATGGATATTGTCCAACTGTACTTGAACCATCAGACAAATTAAAGCAGCCCATTTCTGGGATCTGTTCACATCCCATATGTTCTTTTAACCATAGATAGTCTATAGTCATGAGATTTTGGGGTGCTACAACTTGCACCCCTCCCAACTCCTGGTTGAGTTCCAACAGTACAGATCCAGTCAAATTCGTTGTCTCACTGTATGCACATGCCAGCCTAGACATCTCCCTCCTCCTTCTTATGGCAAGTCCAGGAGACGGTGGGCTGGATGCAGCCACAACCGCAGCATCGTCCGGATCCCTGTGGAGGCTTTTTGATGATCATCCCCCGGCACGAGTCCTCCAGAGAGTGCTGATGCCGGAAGCTCCTCCTCATATCGTATCTTAGTTCATTTTCTGGGTATCCAAGCTAGGCCTTGATCTTCTGCGTAGAAACAAACAGACCCTTTGCCCACACTTTGACATGCCCTCTATACCACTGTGCAGAACTCATTGGAGGTCAGCACACAGTAACTGCTGCTTTTTTTTTTTTTTTTTTTTAATTAAGAGAAAGGAATATTATCAGAAAAGAGTACCTCCATAGCTGATCATCTGACACCCTTTAAGTGATCAACATTAAGGATATTTAAAGCATGCGTTGATCTTTGATTTACCAATAGTTTTATCCTGTTAAGGAGTAATCCCCCTTTTCTTTCTTTCTTTCTTTTTTTTTTAAAAATTTTTAATCTACACTTACCTGAAGAATACTATGTTTACTATGCTCTCCCCTATATCAGGTCCCCCCTAACAACCACATTACGGTTACTGTCCATCAGCTTAGCAAAATGTGGTAGAGTCACTACTTGTCCTCTCTGTGTTGTGCAGCCCACCCTCCCCTTTCTCCCTCCCCCCCATGCATGCTAATCTTAATACCCCCCTTCTTCTTCCCCACCCTTATCCCTCCCTGCCCACCCATCCTCCCCAGTTCCTTTCCCTTTGGTACCTGTTAGTCCATTTTTGGGTTCTGTAATTCTGCTGCTGTTTTGTTCCTTCAGTTTTTCCTTTGTTCCTATACTCCTCAGATGAGTGAAATCATTTGGTATTTCTCTTTCTCCGCTTGGCTTATTTCACTGAGCATAATACTCTCCAGCTCCATCCATGTTGCTGCAAATGGTTGGATTTTTCCACTTCTTATGGCTGAGTAGTATTCCATTGTGTATATGTACCACATCTTCTTTATCCATTCATCTACAGATGGACATTTAGGTTGCTTCCAATTCTTGGCTATTGTAAATAGTGCTGCGATAAACATAGGAGTGCATCTGTCTTTCTCAAACTTGATTGCTGCGTTCTTAGGGTAAATTCCTAGGAGTGGAATTCCTGGGTCAAATGGTAGGTCTGTTTTGAGCATTTTGATGCACCTCCATACTGCTTTCCACAATGGTTGAACTAATTTACATTCCCACCAGCAGTGTAGGAGGGTTCCCCTTTCTCCACAGCCTCGCCAACATTTGTTGTTGTTTGTCTTTTGGATGGCAGCTATCCTTACTGGTGTGAGGTGATACCTCATTGTAGTTTTAATTTGCATTTCTCTGATAATTAGCGATGTGGAGCATCTTTTCATGTGTCTCTTGGCCATCTGTATTTCTTTTTTGGAGAACTGTCTGTTCAGTTCCTCTGCCCATTTTTTAATTGGGTTATTTGTTTTTTGTTTGTTGAGGCGTGTGAGCTCTTTATATATTCTGGACGTCAAGCCTTTATCAGATCTGTCATTTTCAAATATATTCTCCCATACTGTAGGGTTCCTTTTTGTTCTATTGATGGTGTCTTTCGCTGTACAGAAGCTTTTCAGCTTAATGTAGTCCCACTTGCTCATTTTTGCTGTTGTTTTCCTTGCCCGGGGAGATATGTTCAAGAAGAGATCACTCATGTTTATGTCTAAGAGGTTTTTGCCTATGTTTTTTTCCAAGAGTTTAAAGGTTTCATGACTTACATTCAGGTCTTTGATCCATTTTGAGTTTACCTTTGTATATGGGGTTAGACAATGGTCCAGTTTCATTCTCCTACATGTAGCTGTCCAGTTTTGCCAGCACCATCTGTTGAAGAGACTGTCATTTTGCCATTGTATGTCCATGGCTCCTTTATCAAATATTAATTGACCATATATGTTTGGGTTAATTTCTGGGGTCTCTAATCTGTTCCACTGGTCTGTGGCTCTGTTCTTGTGCCAGTACCAAATTGTCTTGATTACTATGGCTTTGTAGTAGAGCTTGAAGTTGGGGAGTGAGATCCCCCCTACTTTATTCTTCTTTTTCAGGATTGCTTTGGCTATTCGGGGTCTTTGGTGTTTCCATATGAATTTTTGAATTATTTGTTCCAATTCATTGAAGAATGTTGCTGGTAATTTGAGAGGGATTGCATCAAATTTGTATATTGCTTTCGGCAGGATGGCCATTTTGACAATATTAATTCTTCCTAGCCATGAGCATGGGATGAGTTTCCATTTATTAGTGTCCCCTTTAATTTCTCTTAAGAGTGACTTGTAGTTTTCAGAGTATAAGTCTTTCACTTCCTTGGTTAGGTTTATTCCTAGGTATTTTATTCTTTTTGATGCAATGGTGAATGGAATTGTTTTCCTGATTTCTCTTTCTATTGATTCGTTGTTAGTGTATAGGAAAGCTACAGATTTCTGTGTGTTGATTTTGTATCCTGCAACTTTGCTGTATTCCGATATCAGTTCTAGTAGTTTTGGAGTGGAGTCTTTAGGGTTTTTTATGTACAGTATCATATCATCTGCAAATAGTGACAGTTTAACTTCTTCTTTACCAATCTGGATTCCTTGTATTTCTTTGTTTTGTCTGATTGCCGTGGCTAGGACCTCCAGTACTATGTTAAATAACAGTGGGGAGAGTGGGCATCCCTGTCTGGTTCCCGATCTCAGTGGAAATGCTTTCAGCTTCTCGCTGTTCAGTATAATGCTGGCTGTGGGTTTATCATATATGGCCTTTATTATGTTGAGGTACTTGCCCTCTATTCCCATTTTGCTGAGAGTTTTTATCATGAATGGATGTTGAATTTTGTCAAATGCTTTTTCAGCATCTATGGAGATGATCATGTGGTTTTTGTCTTTCTTTTTGTTGATGTGGTGGATGATGTTGATGGATTTTCGAATGTTGTACCATCCTTGCATCCCTGGGATGAACCCCACTTGGTCATGGTGTATGATCCTTTTGATATACTGTTGAATTCTGTTTGCTAATATTTTATTGAGTATTTTTGCATCTACGTTCATCAGGGATATTGGTCTGTAATTTTCTTTTTTGGTGGAGTCTTTGCCTGGTTTTGGTATTAGGGTGATGTTGGCCTCATAGAATGAGTTTGGGAGTATTCCCTCTTCTTCTATTTTGTGGAACACTTTAAGGAGAATGGGTATTATGTCTTCTCTGTGTGTCTGATAAAATTCCGAGGTAAATCCGTCCGGCCCCGGGGTTTTGTTCTTGGGTAGTTTTTTGATTACTGTTTCAATTTCTTTGCTTGTAATTGGTTTGTTTACCTTTTCTGTTTCTTCCTTGGTCAGTCTTGGGAGGTTGTATTTTTCTAGGAAGTTGTCCATTTCTTCTAGGTTTTCCAGCTTGTTGGCATATAGGTTTTCATAGTAGTCTTTAATAATTCTTTGTATTTCTGTGGAGTCTGTCGTGATTTTTCCATTCTCATTTCTGATTATGTTGATTTGTGTTGACTCTCTTTTTCTCTTAATAAGTTGGGCTAGAGGCTTATCTATTTTGTTTATTTTCTCAAAGAACCAGCTCTTGGTTTCGTTGATTTTTGCTATTGTTTTATTCTTCTCAATTTTGTTTATTTCTTCTCTGATCTTTATTATGTCCCTCCTTCTGCTGACTTTAGGCCTCATTTGTTCTTCTTTTTCCAGTTTTAATAATTGTGATGTTAGACTATTCATTTGGGATTGTTCTTCCTTCTTCAAGTGTGCCTGGATTGCTATATACTTTCCTCTTAAGACTGCTTTCGCTGCATCCCACAGAAGTTGGGGCTTAGTGTTGTTGTTGTCATTTGTTTCTATATATTCCTTGATCTCTATTTTGATTTGTTCATTGATCCATTGATTATTTAGTAGCATGTTGTTAAGCCTCCATGTGTTTGTGAGCCTTTTTGTTTTCTTTGTAGAATTTATTTCTACTTTCATACCTTTGTGGTCTGAAAAATTGGTTGGTAGAATTTCAATATTGTGGAATTTACTGAGGCTCTTTTTGTGAGCTAGTATGTGGTCTATTCTGGAGAATGTTCCATGTGCACTTGAGAAGAATGTATATCCTGTTGCTTTTGGATGTAAAGTTCTATAGATGTCTATTAGGTCCATCTGTTCTAGTGTGTTGTTCAGTGCCTGTGTGTCTTTACTTATTTTCTGCCCGGTGGATCTATCCTTTGGGGTGAGTGGTGTGTTGAAGTCTCCTACAATGAATGCATTGCAGTCTAATTCCGTCTTTAGTTCTGTTAGTATTTGCTTCACATATGCTGGTGCTCCTGTATTGGGTGCATATATATTTAGAATGGTTATATCCTCTTGTTGGACTGAGCCCTTTATCATTATGTAGTGGCCTTCTTTATCTCTTGTTACTTTCTTTGTTTTGAAGTCTATTTTGTCTGATATTAGTACTGCAACCCCTGCTTTCTTCTCACTGTTGTTTGCCTGAAATATGTTTTTCCATCCCTTGACTTTTAGTCTATGCTTATCTTTGGGTTTAAGGTGAGTTTCTTGTAAGCAGCATATAGATGGGTCTTGCTTTTTTATCCATTCTATTACTCTATGTCTTTTGATTGGTGCATTAAGTCCATTTACATTTAGGGTGACTATTGAAAGATATGTACTTATTGCCATTGCAGGCTTTAGATTCGTGGTTACCAAAGGTTCAAGGTTAGCTTCTTTAGTATCTTACTGCCTAACTTAGCTCGCTTATTGAGCTGTTATATACACTGTCTGGAGAGTCTTTTCTTCTCTCCCTTCTTATTCCTCCTCCTCCATTCTTCATATGTTGTGTGTTTTGTTCTGTGCTCTTTTTAGGGGTGCTCCCATCTAGAGCAGTCCCTGTAGGATGCCCTGTAGAGGTGGTTTGTGGGAAGCAAATTCCCTCAGCTTTTGCTTGTCTGGGAATTGTTTGATCCCACCATCATATTTAAATGATAGTCGTGCTGGATACAGTATCCTTGGTTCAAGGCCCTTCTGTTTCATTGCATTAAGTATATCATGCCATTCTCTTCTGGCCTGTAGGGTTTCTGTTGAGAAGTCTGATGTTAGCCTGATTGGTTTTCCTTTATAGGTGACCTTTTTCTCTCTAGCTGCCTTTAAAACTCTTTCCTTGTCCTTGATCCTTGCCATTTTAATTATTATGTGTCTTGGTGTTGTCCTCCTTGGATCCTTTCTGTTGGGGGTTCTGTATAATTCCATGGTCTGTTCGATTATTTCCTCCCCCAGTTTGGGGAAGTTTTCAGCAATTATTCCTTCAAAGACACTTTCTATCCCTTTTCCTCTTTCTTCCTCTTCTGGTATCCCTATAATACGAATGTTTTTCCTTTTGTATTGGTCACATATTTCTCTTAGTGTTGTTTCATTCCTGGAGATCCTTTTATCTCTCTCTATGTCAGCTTCTATACGTTCCTGTTCTCTGGCTTCTATTCCTTCAATGGCCTCTTGCATCTTATCCATTCTGCTTATAAATCCTTCCAGGGATTGTTTCACTTCTGTGATCTCTTTCCTGACATCTGTGATCTCCTTCCGGACTTCATCCCACTGCTCTTGCATTTTTCTCTGCATCTCATCCCACTGCTCTTGCATTTTTCTCTGCATCTCATCCCATTGCTCTTGCATTTTTTTCTGCATCTCTGTCAGCATGTTCATGATTTTTATTTTGAATTCTTTTTCAGGAGGACTAGTTAGGTCTGTCTCCTTCTCAGGTGTTGTCTCTGTGATCTTTGTCTGCCTGTAGTTTTGCCTTTTCATGGTGATAGAGATAGTTTGCAGAGCTGGTACAAGTGACCGCTGGAAGAGCTTCCCTTCTTGTTGGTTTGTAGCCTTTTCGTGGGAGAATAGCGACCTCTAGTGGCTTGTGCTGGGCAGCTGTGCGCAGACAGGGCTTCTGCTTCCTGCCCAGTTGCTTTGGGGTTTATCTCCACTGTTGCTGTGGGCTTGGCCTGGCTGGGGCTGTTCCTCCAAAATGGTGGAGCCCCGTTGGAGGGGGAGCAGCCAGGAGACTATTTATCTCCGTAAGGGGCCTCTGTGCTCCCTGCTTCCCAGGGGGTTAGAGTGCCCAGAGATCCCCAGATTCCCTGCTTCTGGTCTAAGTGACCTGTCCTGCCCCTTTAAGATTTCCAAAAAGCACTCTCCAAACCAAAACAACAACAGCAACAATGAGAGAGGGAACAGAAAGAAAGAGAAAAAAAAAAAGGAAAAAAAAGGAAAAAACAAGCGATTTTTTTTTTTTTTTTTTGTCCTCAGGTGCCGGTCCCAGGCACCCGCTCACTGGTCCTGCTGCCCTGTCTCCCTAGCACCAGGGTCCCTGTCCTTTCAAGGCTTCCAAAAAGCACCCACCCACCGGTCCCGCAGGGAAGGAACGCTCAATATTCTTGGTCCTCAGGCACTGGTCCCACGCACCCGCTCACCAGTCCCGCCGCCCTGCCTCCCTAGCACCGGGGTCCCTGTCCCTTCAAGGCTTCCAAAAAGCACTCGGCAAAAAGAGAGAAAAAAAAGGGGAAAAAACGCGCGATTTCTTCCGTCCTCAGGTGCTGGTCTCAGGCACCCACCCACCGGTCCCACAGGGAAAAATGCGGGATATTCTTTGTCCTCAGGTGCCGGTCCCAGGCACCCGCTCACCAGTCCCGCCGCCCTGCCTCCCTAGCACCGGGTTCCCTGTCCCTTTTAGGCTTCCAAAAAGCACTCGCAGAAAAGAGAAAAAAAAAAGGGGAAAAACGCGCGATTTCCTCTGTCCTCAAGTGCCCGTCTCAGGCACCCGCCCACCGGTCCCGCAGGGAAAAACGGGGGATATTCTTTGTCCTCAGGCGCCGGTCCCAGCCACCCGCTCACCAGTCCCGCCACCGTGCCTCCCTAGCACTGGGGTCCCCGTCCCTTCAAGGCTTCCAAAAAGCGCTGGCCAAAAAGAGAAAAAAAAAAAAGGGGAAAAACGCGCGACCTCCTCCGTCCTCAGGCACCGGTCTCAGGCACCCGCCCCCAGGTCTCGCAGGGAGAAACGCGGGATATTCTTTGTCCTCCGGCGCCGTTCCCAGGCACCTCCTCACCGGTCCCGCCACCCTGCCTCCCCAGCAACGGGGGCCCGTCCCTCTAAGGCTTCCAAAAAGCGCTCGCCAAAAAAAAAAAAAAAAACTGCTCCGGTTTCTCTCCACCCTCCGGGAGCCGGGGGGAGGGGCGCTCGGGTCCCGCCGGGCTGGGGCTTGTATCTTACCCCCTTCACAAGGCGCTGGGTTCTTGCAGGTGTGGATGTGGTCTGGATGTTGTCCTGTGTCCTGTGGTCTCTATTTTAGGAAGATTTTTCTTTGTTATATTTTCATAGCTCTATGTGTTTTTGGGAGGAGATTTCCACTGCTCTACTCACGCCGCCATCTTGGCTCTCTTCATCTGTTTCTTTTAAATCTTCTCAATCTTGTTTTTTAACCCATTCAGCCAGTCTATGTCTTTTGAATGAGGAGTTTAATCCAATTATATTTCAAGTAATTGCCAATAGTGTAGGATTTACTATTGGTGTTTTATTATTTTGTTTCTTGTTGCTATTTTCTCCATCTTTTCTTCTCTTGCTGCATTCCTTTGTTTCATCAAATTTTCCATTGACATGCTCTGACTTCTTTCTCATTTTCTTTTGTATATCTTCTGTTCTATTATTTGATTGTTAGTGATTCTAAAGAAATTAATCCAATTGGCTGTTGCCATTTATGAGCACACCCAGAGCTGAACTGTCAGGACGGGCGCCTTCCTTTAATCCTAACTCTCCATTACTGGAGCAATAGATGATAGGCACAAAGAAGCCCCGGAAAACAAGGAATCAGAATGTTCAGGCAATTAAGCTGTCTTCTTTTTAAAAGTATGCATTTCAAAATGCTACTTATGACTTCAGAAAAGGATTATTCTCTCCCAATCTTTCTACATTCTACTTTGTTTTGCCTTCTCTTATATTTTAGTTCCATTATTAAAGAACAATTTACAAAACATATAAGAGAGTATATAACTCAAGATGCACATCTGTAATTTCAGGGGAAAGTCCGGGGCAATATTCCTTTGAAACCAAAGTCAGTCAAAAGGAGAAATAAAGTTTATTTCCTATAAGCAGTCATCCACTTCTGCTTCCCCATGTCTCTTGTGACCTGGCTACAGAAGAAGAGTCCTCACCCTACCTCTCTGGTCCAGAGAAGCCCTCGCTGGCCCCTGTAATTACCCATTGATATGGAGACGACTACTTCTCTCCACCCCCTAAAAATACCCATTGTATGGAGATGCACTAAAGCCAGGCAAGAGATCCTGGAAATATTTCAATTTTACCCAGAGCACACCCCTCCAGAAATCTCACCTTACTATCTACTTGTTTCCCATCTTCCACAATGGCCCCTCTCTGAGATAACTGGTGCATTGTAACCAGACTAATAACATACAATAAAAGCAGCAATAAAATCATGATAATCCTCAAGTCACTGGATTCAATTAGGCTCAAACTTCTATGCAGATCAAGTCCATAGCTGGCCCTTCCCTCAGGCAGTCAGTAGCTGAAGAGGTAGGGAGTTCAGAGCAATCATCATGTGGCAGCTGCAGCCAGGGGGCGCATCCCCGCCATAGGGACTATATCTTGAGGGTGATAAGATACATGGTTTAAACCAGCATAAGCAAATCTTGTCCATCAGGTAGGATACCTGCAAGAGAGTGGCATTGTGATAAAACTTGCAGGAATGGGATCTCATCCTGGTCTAGTGTACCAGACTTACATCTCCCTGCTGTGGGAGTTACAGATGGGTGGATACATAGGGCTATGGGAGGTACATACACTGGCTGTAAACATAAAACAAAACTTCCCCATAAAATGCTCTTACCTCCTGGGCGTTTTGGGTACACTACCTTGATTGTTGGGGGCCATTCTGCTGTTCCTCCAGGAATACAACTTCCAGGCCTTTTCCCAAAGGTGCCAGAAGGGCCATTCATCGCTAGTCCATGTGTGAAAATGTACAGGGCCACGTCCATTCAAGTGTTTCCAGGGTTTAATGCAGTATGGGATGGCAGCAGGATGTTGCTCTACTGTCCATATCCTGGCTTGAATAATTTCTCTTTGGCTTGCACATACAGTTTTAGAGGAGAGGCAGCATTGTGTGTTTGCATATCCGCAGGGCTCAAGGCTCCTTTTTGGTGCTTCTCACTCAAACACCATAGCAGTTTCCATGAGTGAACTGACCAGTCCCAAAGACTAATGGTGTCTGACTTCAGGCCAGATTTCAGCAAACCATTGTACCTCTCTATCATGCCTGCCCCAGTAGGATTATACGGTACATGAAACTTCCACTTTATTCCTAATTGCTGCACTCATTATTGTAATGCATGTCCAGTAAAGTGGGTGCCTTGATCACTCTCAATCACCTGCTGCTGGCCATAGGCTGCAAAGAGATGCTCTAGGTCCTCTTGGTGGTTTGCTGATTTGCACGATGTGCAGGAAAAGTAACCAACAGGCCAGTAGCTGTGTCCACAGAGTCATGGCATACCAGTAACCTTCTGATATGGGCAGAGACCCAATATAGTCTATCTGCCACCTGACAAGGGATTTCAGCCCCTTTACTGTTGTCCCATGTTTTTGAGGGACTCAGTATAACTCCCTCTTAGAGCACACAAGGCTGACTTCTTCAAAGGTCAACAGCAAGCCCCACCGACGGGCTACAGCCTGCATTGTCCTTTGCCACGTGTGCAACAAATGCTGATGTAACCATTGGGCTACATCAGAGGCAGGCTTTCCTTCTAGCCATATCCAACACACCTGGATCAATGCATCCGCTTCATCATTCCCTGGGGATGCCAAAGGCAAACAGCCAGTCACATGATATATGGTAACAGTCTTAGTCTGACCAGGGGCTCATATGTCTTGTCACAACTCTTGCCTCTAAAGGAGCTGGTGACCAACCATCCAGTTGGCATGGTACCATGTCAGTAGCCACAGGGTCAAGCCCCAATAGATGGCCCAGCTATCAGTGCAGACAACTATAGGGGAGGGCTCCTGGGTGATCACAAGCCATACTGCCCACAACTCAGCCCATTGGCTGCTCTTCCCCTCTCCATTCTCCATCCATATTGTCTCAGTCTTAGGACGGAAAGCCACAGCCCTCCACTTTAGGAGATGCCCACAACTGGAGCTGTCTGTATAACAAGCATCTTCAGGTATAGGGGTCTTTCCCTCCTGAAAAAGACTCTCAGCTACCAATGTCTCAAAAGCAAGTTCTTCCTGTTTTCCACTGGTATTGTCACTGGCCCTAATAAGCATTGGAGTTCTGCACTTAAGGAGCTCATAGAAAGGGTGCTACACTGCTGTAAATATGTGCCCCATTTGGTCAGTGTAGACATCTGCCACACCAGTCCATGGCCTTTGGAACCAGGCTTGCACCCACGCTGCAATGGAATAGGTGGTTATTTCCTTGTTCGGAGCTGTTCTGGTGATGGGCTCCGTAGCCAGCAAGGTGTGTTGCTTCTCTGTCAAGGTGTATCGAACCTTTGCTCCTTTCTATAGTTGTGACCAGAATCCAATAGGTTGGCGTGTCCGTTCAAGCTGCTGCCAAAGACCCCATCCATAACCACTTCGGTTACATGAACATGTAGTTCACAGGGCCTTGATGAGTCCATTACATTCAAGGCCTGTATGGCCTTGACTGCCCACTTGTCAGCAGTAAAAGCAGCTGCAGATGTTTCATCCTAGTTGCAACTGATGCCCTTTCATAACAACCGGTATAAGGGCTTCAGAATTTGTGCTAGGTGCAGGATAAACACTCTCCAGTAGCCCAAAGGACCCAGAAACTCTTGTAATTCTGTGACAGTGGTAGGGGTAGGGAAAGCCTGGACCTTGTCTATGACTTATTCAGGAATAACTAGTTTTATCTGACCAGACAACCCCCAAGAACGTTACAAACAAGGTCTCTGAAACTTTGTGCTGTTCACAGCCCATCCTTTTTCCTGTAGATGTTGCAGCAGTCTAGAAATTGCCCTTTCTAAATCTGCAATAGAATCATATGTGAGCATATCGTCAATGTAGTGTATACAGCCGCACCATTTGTGGTTTCCTCCACGTGGCCAAATTCTAGGCTACAAGTCCATGACAGATGGTGGGACTGTGAAGGTATCCCTGTGGAAGGACAGTGAAAGTCCACTGCCAGCCTCCCCACATTAAGGAAAACTGTTCCTGACTTTCCTGTGCTATGTCAATAGAGAAGAGAGCTTTAGCAAGGTCCACAACATAATGATATGTCCCTAATTCATGACTTAGTGTGTCCGTAAGGGCTGCTATAGAGGGGGCAGCAGCATGCAAAGGTGGTGTGACTTTATTAAGTTCCTTGTAGTTCATGGACATACTCCAGGACCCATCTGGCTTTTTCACTGGCCACACTAGGGAGTTAAAAGTACTGAGTGGGCTTTACGATGCCCATCTTCTCCAACTCCTGTAGAGTTTCTCCAATTTCCTTGTGCCCTCTGCCCAGTCAATTTATACTGCTTAGTATTTGTCATCTGCTGAGGTACAGGCAGAGCTACAGGTGGGTGCTTAACATGTCCCCTCAGAACTGCCTTCACCACACACACCCTCAGACTGAACTCACCTGCAGAGGTCTGTAACCACAGATTCTGCAGGATATCTATCCCCCAAATATATTCTGGGATGGAAGAAATGTACACGGTAAACTCCTTTGGGGGTAAGTGCACATCCCCAACGGGATTTGGGCTTTCTTCACTCTAATTGCCTTACCCCTAATCTTTCACAGCACGGGTCCTGGAAAAATACTCAGGGTTGCCATACATGAGAGAACATTCAGCTCCCGTGTCTACCAGTGCCAGGACACATTGTATATTCAGAGGGGACCAATGAATTGCTAATTCTACATGTGGCTTCTGGTCCCCACCACATCCCCTAAGTTGGGGACCTTGAGACCCCACCTCAGTCAAACCACAATTCCCAGTTGTCCTCCTGTGGGGGTGAGGGCTCAGGCAGAGCCTGAATATTGTCCCCCATGAAGTCTTGCAGAGACATAGGCCAGGCATGGGGCTTTGACTATGGCTTCCGTGTCTTGGACCTCAGTGGCTGGAACTGATGCTCTGGCTTTAATTGGTGCCACAATTCTAACAGGATCCTATTGAGCTGCCGATCAAGTTTTTCTTTCATTACCCCAGCCTTTATCAAATCAACCCACAGCTGAGTCCTCAAGACCGTCACAGGGCCCTTTGCACCTCTCCTTTCAGTTGTAGCCCATACTTCCTTCTGTGCTCTTACTGTTTCAACCTCCCCCAGATCTGCTAAAGTACAAGTAGCCTCACTTATGGGTTTCCCTCTGTGGGGGCTAGAGTAGTCTCTAGGGACCCAAAGAGAGATGGGAGAGCTGTATGCAGCACCAGATTTCTCATTCCTACATTGAACAACTCCTTATCAGGGCCCTGGGGGTCCATATTATAGATGATATTTTTCACGCCCAATTCCCACAACACCTGTTGGAGCTCTGCATAGTTTTCCAGCTAGTGGGTAAGTAGGATAAATCACCCTGATTAGACCAAACTTCCCTGATGGCAGCTGTCAGCCAATCCCTGATTCCCTGAGGTGTGATGGGCACTTTGCAATCGCTGGTGGAGAGAAGGGTGAGTCGTCAGGGAAATGTCTACTCATTTCAGAACCCGACATAACAATATTTTCCTCCCCCATTTCCCAAAGACATAAATGCTACGTAGGCAGAGATTCTGATGGCTTCTTCCTATACTGGACGCTTATGTCCACCAGCTCATCCTGGGTATAGGGGTGGAGCATGGAGTGCTCCACAACCTGGGAAGTGGCGGCTCCTCCCCCCGGAGGAGCCCAAGGTTGTTTTTAAATTTTTTAATTACAACCAGGTGGGCCTTTAATATAGGAGAGGTGGTGCCTCAGGCGGTGTGGCCTCCGCAACAGATTGGCCCTCATCCTTTCCTGACACCTCCTCTACCATCTCTGGGGCTGATGGCACCGCTCTTTCCTCTCCCTCCCTCACGGCCTCCTGCAATGCAGCTTCTCCTGCTGCCTCCCCCCTCACTGCTGCTAAGGAATCTTCCAGGAGCATGACTGTCTTCTCAATAACTGTCTTTCTTCCTTAAGAGCATAGCATAGGTCATTGCTCAGCTCCTCCAAGCGATGCTGAAGTGTGTCTCTCTCCAGACCAAGTCTCTCTCTCTCCTCAGTAACATTTTCCAGTACCTTGAGGAAAAGAGATCCCACAATCCCAGCTGCTACATGGCCACTCAGGCCCTCTAAGCAGCCCTCTGTCTCATGGATGGCTAATTTTGCAGCTTCCAGAGTCCCCAAACTTCCCCAATTCTGGGGAAGGCTCCACCCCTCTAGGAGGTGCTTTAGCCTAGACTAATTCCCCATTAGGGACTCCCCAACTGGAAGCCCCACAGGCAGGGGGCTCCTAGGTGAAGCTGCACCCTCTAGTGCTGCAGGCAATGGGGCCTGCCCACCATCTCTAGAGGCAGCTCGCCCAAGCGTTTCACCCACATAGACAGATTTCAGGTTCAGAGGTCGTGCTGACTATGCCAGATGTAACTCTGGGGAAAGGAAATCTTGGGGCAAAATATCTCTAAAACCAAAATCAGTAAAAGGGAGAAATAAAGTGTAAAACCTGTTTATTGCTTACAAACTGCAGTCCAGGGCCATCTCTTTCCTGCTCCAGCAGAAGCAAACAAAGACCTCCCTCTAACCTCTCAGGTTCAGATAAGCCTTCTGTTGATATGGAGATGAGCAACTACAACTTTCCACCCCTGAGGAATGCCTGTTGATATGCAGATGCACTAAAGCCACAATCACTTCTGCCCATTTTTTAACCAACAATACTAATTTGTAATAAATCCCCAAAACTGGCAACTTATACATGTTATTCATTTTATACATCTTCCTGTGTTTTGGAGGACCATCCATTAACTTCCTCACCTCCTAAACCAGCACCTATATCCTGGTTAGTTCATTAGATTTACCTGTTTAATCAGGATCCTTCTTTCTTACTCCAGCTCTCAAATATCTCCCTTATCTCTGAACCACTGATGGTCCTGATAACCGAAGTTTCTAAATTGGGACTACCATATGCTTGTTTACAGCCTTCCCTCCAACAGTTTTTCATTTTCTTCCTTTTGAAACAAAAAATGTGTGGGAGTAGAAAGCATACTGATTGAAAATAAGAAATGGATTCAACTTCCTGTTTTATATTATCTGGCTGGCAAGTCTCAAGGAAATTAATTGACTTTGCTTATTAATTATCCCTAAAATAAGAAGAGAGCATGAAAAAAAAAGTCTATACATGATTGGCAAGTATCCAGTTAGGATGTTTGCTGTTGCACATATACTCACCCCATTCTCCTCTGCTTCTCTCATCTCTCCTCACTTCCTTGACAGCCATGTACTCCACCTCACACTCATAGATCCCCTCAGATCCCTATTGTGACTTCTGTTTTAATTGTCCTTGTCCTACCTCACACACTAGGTTACCCCCAATTCACTCAATTAGATAATTCAGTTTAAGGCTCTGTCAAAGCAAAAACTTCACAAAATTAAAAAAGCATGGAAAACTTTCATTCAAGATTACTGCAATATGGGAAAGAGGCCAGAATTCAGTTTGCACTTAACTCTGCTAAAACAAAAGACAGAAATTTTTAAGAGCTCGGATGAGGGAGGCCATATGTGCCCACTAATTGGCTTCACCCAAAGAAAAAGAAAACTTTTGAATATCTTCAAGACAGCAGATAGTTTTTATAACTTAGGCAAGGCACCCCACCAAAGCTAGGCTCCTACTGTATCAGAGATTGGAAGTTAGAGGGTGCTATCTCCCCTTGGTGATTACATTTCAAAGAGATTGTTCCGGGTCTTTGAGTAAGACAGTCCTGGGTTGTAAAACTGGCAAGAGGTTTAAAAAAGATATCTCAGAGGGGCAAAAGAAGGAATTTTCTAAGGTAAATGCTCTATGGAAAGGGCGTTCAGTGGCTGGAGACAAAGAGGGCTGTCTAAAGATTAGTCAGCCTGAGGGGGATTTTAAGGCTGTTCTGTTGGTTCATTTTATTCATGGCAGTACATGAATAAATACCCATGAAGTTGAAGGCACTAGATATCCCAACAGATATGTCCTTAGTTTAAAGTGTACTATTCTGTCATATCAGGTGTTCAACTGTCATGTGTTCCCTGGAATGAACTCATCCTCCTTCTGAACCAGAACCACTTGGTTGCCTTTTGTATCACTGCCTGGGCTGGGCTGGGCACCAGGTGGATACTTACTATATTACAATTCAATTCAATCCAGTCAAAGGAAAACAGCACTAATTGCACTTGCAAAATAACTTTGAATCTTGTTCAACACTGTCCTACATAGAAAATTGCCTTTTGTCCTCTTTTATGAATTTCTAACTATTCCTTTTTGTTTTCCAGATAAAACTTGACTTTGCTCCTACCATATGATATTCATACCAGGAAATTAGTAAAAGTGGAACATAGGGACATATAGTGTCAAAGTCTCACAGACGTACAAGTGTAGAGCCAGTTTGTTTCCATGTAATGAAATAGTAAATATAACAACTTTTTGTGCCAGGCTTTAAAATATATGCATTGGTCATTGTCTGCCTATTCACTCACTAAGACAGACCTTTCTACTGGTGTCTTCATCCTGCTTTCTCAGGCACAGATTTGGTTGGCATATATCAGGTCACCCCATCTACACTGCAACCATCACACACATCTTTACAACCTGGCTCTCTGAAAAAGAGCAGCTGCCTAATGAGATGACTCAGGAGTGCACTGACTGAATGTGGCCTTCTGGCTCTAGAGGACACATGGAGGTGAATCTGTCCAAAGGCAAAGCCATGAAAGCAAAGAACGCAGTTTTATCCCCAGGTCTTGTGCAGAAAGGTGATATCTCAATACTTACCATTCCCTGACCATATGACGCTGTCTCCTCACTTCATGTCTTCCCACATTCACACCTGTTCGACCAGTACTATATATAATAGTAGTACTGTAAATCTCTGGTTGTGCTGTTCTGCTGAAATTTTTTCATCTGGTAAATGTCAAGTCCATTTTACTCAGAAATCATTACTCCAGAAAATCCCCTCTGATTTCTCATGAGCCTGAATCAATGTACACTCTCATATCCTCACAAAGCTTTGCACACACATCCCTCCTGGCACTGACCTCTTTTACTCTAATGCTCTGATTTACGGCTAGATAGTGGCTTCTTTCAAAGCTGGAGACACATCTTTCACTTTTTTCCTCCCAAGCATCTAAACAGTATGTGTTACCTAGCAGGTACCCACTAAATGAAACAACGACCCACTGGGCACAGGTGCCAGACATTCTGCTGTAGCATTTGCAGTCATCACCTCCCCCTCTGGCTGCTATCCCTGTGCAGCCCCACTGCAGATGAGCAAGAGGCTCAGGGGTGGTAAGTACTTACCCAAAGTCAAAAAGCAAGTGGTGGACTCACCCCTAAATCATATGGTTGTTGTTATATTATGCAATAAAGAATGGATTTATACAAAAGTACATAAACAAAAAAGTCATATATTTTCATTTAATGTTTATCACACATCTGAATAAACTTAAAAAATTCAGCGAGTTTTCTATCAAATTTTGAATTTTTCTTTTATATTTCATCCACCCCTACCAACTGCCATTGCCTTACGTCACAAAGACACGGATTTGTGAGATTTAAGGGAGAAAATGTTAGGATGTTAAGTCTGATTCATTTCTTAATTTCCTACATATCAATCTCATTAAAAAATACCTGCTTGAATTAATTCATTCTATCAGGCTTGGTTTTACATTACTTTACTAATTAAGATAGTTACATTTGTTCAAAGTTCCTGCATGTCGGTGTATGTGTGTGTGTGTGTGTGTGTGTGTGTGTGTGTGTCTGCATGTTTATGTATTCAAATACAACTCAACTACATGCTTTTTTTATTTTCAACTTCACTCAAGAGACTAACTCCATCCGAAAGAATATTGTCAGTCTTCCAGAGGAAGGTAATATCCGTGCAAATCGGCTTAATTGCTTTACATGTCATGGTGTTCATTGTTTTATTTTAGTAAGCTTTTTGGGGTATGTTTTGATATATAGGTGATAAGAAAAGATATAAATTTAAATACTCATTACTCTGACAATAAAAATCACACTCCACAGACTTCCTTCAAGTCTCCGTTTATAAAGTAAAATCCAGCTTTTCACAACATGCCTAAAAGGCTTTCAACTGAATTACTGAATTCAGAAATCAAGGCAAAGCAGAGAAACATAAATCATTCGTGCTGTTCCCACTTGAAAAATGGGCAGGTTATCATCCTGGAAAGGGAAAAAATATTATAACAAATAGAATGCATTAGTTTTCCATTGCTGCTATAACAAGTCACCACAAATTTAGCGATTTCCAATAATACAAATTGATTATTTCATAGTTCTGTAGGTCAGAAGGATGGGTGGGCTCAGCCAGTTCCTCTGCTTCAGATCTCGCATGGTCAAAATAAAGTGGCCTTTCATATATTCTTCTTTATATAGGATTGGGGCTTCATAAATTCACCTGGTGTCTCCAACACTGCCTTCCCAGAATCTGTAAAATGAACTTTAATGAATAAACTGGCAAAAACAGAAATAATGAGAATTAAGCGATGTTTGAAGTCTTCAAAAAATATTCTATGCAATTAGTTCTAGGCAGCAGATTAAAGAAAAAAGGAGGAGGAAAATAAGTTGAAAACAACCAAAATAATGAATGTTTAATGGGTTCTGAGTCCCATAGCTGATGCATGGCAACAGGGAACCATTGTAATTATTCCAGAAATAATATTTTAAAAATAGAATTAGAAGCTCAGAGCAATTGAGCCAATCATAAGACTTTCTCCAAACATAGTGCAATTAAAAAGTTACCTTTGTTAACCCCAAATAGCCAAAGAAACCCTGAAAAAGAAGAACAAAGCTGGGAGATTACATTCCCTACCTTCAAGCTCTACGACAAAGCCACAGTAGTCAAAACAATTTGGTACTGGCACAAGAACAGACCCATAGATCAGGGCAACAGAATAGAGTGCTCAGATATAGACACACACGTATATGGTCAATTAATATATGATGATAAAGGAGTTATGAATATACAATGGAGAAAAAGACAGTCTTTTCAACGACTGGTATTGGGAAAACTGGACAGCCATATGTAAGTAGAGTGAAACTGGATCATTGTCTAACTCCATACACAAAAGTACTCGAAAATGGGTCATGTGACATGAATGTGACACATGAAACCATAAAAACTCTTAGAAGATAACATACCCAAAAATCTTTTGAATGTAAGTATGAGCAATTTTTTCCTGAACACATCTCCTCAGGCAAAAGGAAACAAAATAAAAAATCAACAAGTGGGACTACATCAAACTAAAAAGCTCTGTACAGCAAAGGACACCATCAGCAGAACAAAAAGGCATCCTACAGTATGGGAGAATATATTCATAAGTCACTCATCTAATAAGGGCTTAACATCCAAAACATAAAGAACTCATATGTCTCAACACCCAAAAACAAATAACCCTGTTAAAAAATGGGCTGAGGGCCTGAACAGACACTTCTCCAAAGAAGAAATATGGATCGCCAACAGGCACATGAATAGGTGCTTCTCATTGCTAATCATCAGGGAAATGCGAATTAAAACCACAGTGAGATATCACCTCACACCAGTTAGGATGGGCACTATTACATTAAAGTAATAGTTATTGCAACTACATTGCCACATTGTTGCCTTATTGAATGAATTTGACTATAACAACAAAGCATTCCAATCTAGTTTACTTTTCACTTTCCTCTTTTTTCCCTTGATTCATTGTTACCAAAAACAAGAACAACATGAAAAATGAGCATTTCTGTGTTCATTCACCATTTAGCCCCTATAGAGAAACACAGATAATTGGGAGACTCTGCTCGAAGTCCAGGTGAAGCCAATTAAAAACTTCATCTAGGCATCCTGTGGACAGTGGAAGAGGTGCGTGGGGTATTCACAGTACAGTCGGCCAGACTTTTACAATGCATAGTGGGAGACACGGCATCAAGGTTTCCTTTTCCATTTATACAGAATATATAATCTTACCAATTATTGATTCCCAGATCAACTCCTGATGTTAATCTAGAACTTGCGATTTACAAAATGCTTTCAGAGATGGAATTTTACCTGGCACCACGCAGACTAACAGCCTTAGCTACAGGTAAGAACATTATTCTCATTCACTCTGGGAGTGACAAAATACCAAGGAAGAAATCAGGTCTCCTAATCATTCTCAGCTTGTATTAACTCAGAGTTTAAACTGCTTAATAAATAGTATTTCAGAGCCTACTTCTACTGAACACAGTGTTTTAGATACAAAAAGGGAGTTTTGTATTGAAACACATGATTTTACTGCTGTCTATACAGAACTACTGGTTTTGTTCACAAGATGAAATATTTTCATATTCAGTGACTCAGGAGAGAGATTTTATATATAAAAATTGAATGGTACAATGTAGAGATTTGACCACGTAATGTCGTTAGCTGTTTTATTTACTGGAATTTCCTGAAGTCATTTAACATAGCATTTTTGAAAGAAAAATAAATACAGTCATACCTCAGAGATATTGTGGTTGCAGACCAGTACAGTAGAGCAAGTATCTGAATAAAACACATCAAATGAAATTTTTCTTTTCTCAATGCATATACAAGTTATGTTTACACTGTGCTGTAGTTATTAAGTGTTTAATAACAGTATGTCTAAAAAGCAATGTACATACCTTAGTTTAAAATAGTGTATTGCTAAAAAATGCTCAGCATCACGTGAGCCTTCAGCGAATCATAATCTTTTACTGCGGGAAGGTCTTGTGTTAACACTGATGCCTGCTGACTGATCAGGGTGGGGGCTGCAGGAGGGCTGGGGTGGCTGAGGAAATTTCTTCAGAAAGTCACTAGTGAAGTTGGGGCATCCACTGATTCTTTCCTCTATGAAAAATTTCTCTGTAGCATGCAATGCTGTTTGATAGGATTTCACCCACAGTAGAGTTTCTTTCAAAATTGGAGTCAGTCCTCTCAAACCTGCTGTTGCTCTATCAGCTAAGTTTATGTCATATTCTAAATCCTTCTTTGTCATTGCAGCAATCTCCATGGCATCTTCTCCAGGAGTAGATTCTTTTTCAAGATATCATGAGGTTTCAGCTAATTTTGTTTTTCAACATGGCTTCCTCATGAAACTTCATCATTTCTAGCTTTTGATTTAAAGGGAGAAGCAAGCAACTCTTATTTTCAGTTGAACACTGAACAGGTCATTGTAGGGGCTAATTTCAATATTGCTGTGTTTTAGGGAATAAGGAGCCCAAGGACGGGGACAGAGATTGGGGAACAGCCAGTTGGAAGAGCAGTCACAACATACAGTCATGGTCAAGTTTGAAGTCTTATATGGACACAGTTTGTAGCACCCAAAACAATTACAATAGTAGCATCAATCACCAGTCACAGGTCACTCTAACATATTATAATAATAATGAAAACACTTGAAACAGTGTGAGAATTAGTGAAATGTGATACAGAGACATGAAGTGAGCACATGCTGTTGGAAAAATCTCACCAAAAGATTTTCTGACACAGGATGGCCCCAAACCTTCAATTTGTAAAAAAAACGCAGGATCTGTGAAGCATGGCAGAGAAAAGTCCAACAAAATGAAGTATGTCTGTAATGCCACTTAGTATCGCACCTCGGTAAAATTTTGGTAACTTTTCTTCGCCTAGAACACAAGAATGCCTGTGCTGTGGTTATCCGGAGAAGTTATTAATCTAATCATATTGGCAGCAATAAAACTTAAGTCAGCACTGCTTTGAAGAGCTCAAAAACAGGAGTAAGTGGAGGTTAGCAGGGTATTTTTTTTACAATACTGAAGCAGAGATCAAACCACTGTTTAATGGTTTTTGTGGTGTTTTTTTGGTTTTTGACATGCCTTCCCAAGGAAAATGACCTTGTCTTTGCACAAAATGAACTGAATTGCTAGTTGTGTTACATGGTTACAAGTTACCACATAAATAAATATTTATATTATATTGATACTAATTATAGAAATGTAAATATGTTTAGAAAAAAATGTCTGGGAAATACCACAAAGTAATGGCAGTTACTTGTGGGTGAGGCCTTTTTTGAAGCCTTTCCCCAATGTTTCATATCACTCTCAGGTTCTATAATGACTGTATGTTACACTTATGATGGCCTTAATTTTAGATTTAAGGTGAATTAGAATAGAAGGCAATCTGTCATTTTGCTACTATAAAAAGAGATTCTTGGCCAACTTGAATATGTAAACATTTAAGAATGCAGAGGAAATAGTCCACATCTACTTGTAATATTTATTCTTCAGTAACATACACAAAAATCACATTTTACATGATACGATTTGGATCATTTTTTCTGTCACTTCGGATCATGGAACAATTTTTCAGCTTCTCAGGGTGAATCCTGGACATCAGTATCTTCATCAACATTAGGGCCATGTTTCGACTTCATTATCTCTCTAGCTCCAAGAACACTCATTCAATTCTAGTTTTTTTGAGAGACAGCACTTCTAAAACCGTATTGTTGCTACTGAGAATATTTGTCCAAAAATACAAATTCTCACTTGCAGGATATTCTGACATTTCCTGCAATTCACCCTGCAGGTATATGTTTGTGATCTGCATAATGTAAGCCCTTACTGTATTTTTTTCTAAAGCCTGTAAACATGGCATGATTAAATTATCATCTCATATGGAAGTCATTCCCACAAGAATTGTTACCAAACATGGAAGCAGCTCTACATCCTTCTCCACATTAATATATATCTGTGTGTGTAAATATCCATATTTATGTATGAATCGTACAGATGAACTGCATGAACTAACCAAACTCATGATAATTTGTATATTGTCGGGCATTATTTTTTTCCAAAGCATACTTACTTGTCTAATAGAAAGTAGTTAAAAAAGAATTGGGCTTTAGAGACTACGATGACTTCCTTCTATTTTAAGGGCGTTTTTAAGAAAAAGAAGACACCTTGTCTTATATTTTTGGCATAGAGCAATACGAATATTACTTGTCGTCTGTGATGTGTGGACGTTGTACTCATTGAGAATGTGCAAGTCGTTTTTGAGGGCAGAAGACAGATGGGTCTGACGAAACTAGCAAGATGAATTAGAATAGGTGAGTCACTGAGCAGCGCCCGTGTGCGTAGGAAGGGATGAAAGATTGAAATGACACCCGATACGCATGAAACACTAAAAACACTCCATATACATGAGATTTGAAAAGACACTAATGTTCATCAGGCATGAAATATACATGAAGTACCTAAGGCATTCAATATGTATGAGACACTACATATACATAAGATGCATGAGACACACAATAATCAGGAAGTCTTAATAATAATCAGGAAGTCTTAATTAAGTGTCCCATTGGTGACACCCTTTCTTTTGCCAAGTGTCCTGTCTCCAGGAAGCACATAAAATCCAGAGCGGCTCAGCCAGCTCGTTGAGCTGTGGCTGCGGCCAGGCTAACCCTCAGAGAGAACACGTGTGTGTCATCAAGCGCCCTCCACACCTTGAGAGAGGAAGGACAGCTGAAGAGTGTGTATCAGGATCTGTGTGGTCCTTCTCCTCTGTTCTGTATCCTATGTGAGCTAACTTACCCCATCTCTTTTTTCTTAGATTCTCGTCATCTGTGTTTCAAATGGATTGAATAAATCATTCAGTGCAAGCATTATTAATTCAGTCTGTTGATTGTTTCTGTCCCGGTTCCCTAGGACAACTCTCCTGATAGTGTACCTGGACACTGTGGTATCAAGGTAATTTTCTCCATGACAGAATTAATAGGCACTCCAGCTAAGGCTTTTGTGTCATACATAAAAAGCACTTACTGTAGATGAAAAATATCAAAGGTGGGGTTTCACTGCAATAGTTTTTATATGTTTGCAAATAAGAGGAGAGTTTGCTCTGCAATATTCATATTTTTTCCATTGAAATAGAGAAGTTAGAATTAAGAACATTTAGCTGTCTCAGATGCATACAATGTGTGTGTTTCTGACTGGAGATAAGTAAGATTCTTTGGTAATTACCTTATAAAAACATCCAGTTAAAAATAACTAACTCCAAGAGACAACTGTGCAATTTTGAGATGGGGGCTTGAAGACAGAGAGATTGTGATGGTCTTAAAACACTAGGAAACCCGGCCTCTCCAATCTGAAGGGCCTGTCAGTGGGATTTACATCTACAATTAGGGAATTCTTCTTTGACTTTTATTAGGGCTTTCTGAGAAGACTAATTGAGATCCCCTTGAGGAAATTTTATTCAGTGAGCATCTGCCCCTCAGTGACACCAATACTTCAAAGTGTTAGAATTTGCAGTCTGGTTGGACTGAACAAGAGCCTCTATTGTCTGCAAGCTGAGGTAGTGAACTCAGAATAGTAACCTTTCAGGTAACACAGGAATGTAAAATTCTACTCCCAATTCTTCCTAAAATGTAAATAGCATATTCACCCAGGCTGAGCTAACATGTCAAGTACAGAATTTTTTTAAAAACCTCTGTAGACTGATGTCTTCCTATAGGATTCCAATAAATTTCCTAAAAGTCTTAGGAAAAACCTTAAAACCTTCTGCTACAAGAAATTGTCTATAGGCAGATTTCCAAATCTAGATACTACTGTAAGTTCAGAAGAGAATATTTTATAAAAAGCTCTCCCACCCACATCCTTTTTTCCATTTGAACTGATAATGTCCTAATCCCATACACAATTCTCTCTTATGTAAATAAGGAAAACAATTTAAATATTTTGATTGCTTTATCCTTTTCTTCAGGCTGTCCATTTTTAGTTTTCATAATTCAAAACATACATGAATTAAATATGCATTTGGAAAATGCAGAAGAACATAAAATGGAAACAAATATACTATTCATATGTTTTTAGAAGTTATTTGTGTCTGAAGACTTTTCTACTGGAAGTGTGTGTTCACTTTATGAGTATTTGTCTTTATTCTTATTCTTGAATAATGTACATATTATCTTCTAAGATGCTTTTTTCATTTAATATATATGCATATTTTCAGATAACATTTTCATCAATTTTAATGTATTACTATAATTCCTTTGTGTGTGTGTGTGCATATATACTTCAAAAATTTACGTAAATAGTATCATGAATCAGAACCACCACTTTGCAAAATTCTAGGACTATCTGTTTGTATTACAGTTTTTGTGAATTGCTGTTCTCTGTAATCAAGTGTCTATTGTACTTTATGTCCTTGCCTCAAATCTATTTTCAATAATTCTGTTTTCATTATTAAATTACAATATAATGCACATCTTTAAGGATACGATCCTTCAGCACACTCATAATTATTGCTTAGAACAAAGTCCTGTATTGCTTGGATGAGGAGGAAATATTAAGTCATTTGGTAAATATTAATAAATTATTTTTTCAAAAAGGACAAATTTGTCTCACCTACCAGATATGTGTGACATTGCCTTTTTCTTGTAGCTTAACTTGTATATCATACATAATTAAAATAAATATTTATCAGCTTAAAAGGTAAAATAAATATATACTGTTTCAATTTCATTTGTTTATTGTTTGAAATTTTTCATGTGGTTATTTGAGATTTTTATGTCTTATTTGATGCACTTTTATTTATAAACTTTGTATATAGTCTTTTTTTTCACTTGTCTTTCATAGTATTAAAAAAAACAATCATTCTTATTGATTCCTAAAGGCTACTTATTCTGAAATGTGTCTATATATATGTTAAAATCTTTTTTCAAATCTCTATTTGCTTTTTAGTTTTCAAAAATTTTATACAGTTCTATTTACCTAATTTTTAATTTGTGTGTATCCATCCCTTTCTGCACATCAGTATATACACTTACTGTCATTTTTTTTTTAAATCAAAGAATATTTTAAATCACTATTTATAAACTTGTATTAACCTTTACCTGGATAGGTCTCCAATTATAAAATCTGAATCAAGCTTGTTATCTTGTTCTTGTCTATTAAAAATAGTATTAAACATACTAAAGAATTTTGTAACTCCAGAATTAATTTCTCTTCATACTTGTCTCTCTAACTTGTAATAACAGTTCAACTACAGCTGTATAAATTCTAATCTGCCTTCAAGATCCTCAACAATATCCCTTAAGCGATCATCCCTTGTTAAAAATCTAATTCATAATCAATTCA
The DNA here is from genome assembly GCF_040802235.1 of Manis javanica. Taxonomy (NCBI): domain Eukaryota; kingdom Metazoa; phylum Chordata; class Mammalia; order Pholidota; family Manidae; genus Manis; species Manis javanica. The sequence continues at coordinate 81,921,203 of NC_133167.1, read as the reverse complement.
TCAATAATATCTACTTTTTGTTTTGTGATTCCCTTAAAAATAGGATATATTCCACTAAGTCTTCCATCATGTCTAATTGTGTCTAACTTTATATTTCCTATTTTCAAAAATGTTGTTACTATTATATAAAACTATTATTTAGTTTTTTGTTATTAATTTGTGAGCTGTGAAGCTAAGAGCGCTTTTTATACTTCCATGCCCTATGGTTCAAAACAGACCACTTTTTGCTAAGTATATGCACAATAATTTTTAGAAGAATGAATTCATTAAGTAGGTTTAATCCAGAAAATGATTATCAGAGAATCCAAATCAGGAAAACAGTTCCTGAATAATGTTTGAGTTTTTGATGAACTCTTTAAGAACAAATAAAATTACTTAGTTCATATGTTATTATTTTGTTTTTTTATCTCATGTTAGTTATTTTCCCCTGTTTACATTTATGTTTCTGTGATAATTTTGTCATAAACCATACAAAACTAATGGTCATGTATCCACCAGGTACTTGCCACCAAATCATTCTAAAATAGAGGAAATATGAATAACAGCGACATTAGCTGACTTTTATGGCATGTTTACATACCACATACCAAGCACGTTTTTGTAGGTATTTTCTTTGCCATCAAAATGAACATTTAGATAAATGTTATTATCCCCTGTTTTTCAGGTTAGAAAGTTGAGGCTTAGAGAAATGTAAATGACTTGATTTGCAGAGCCAGGAATCTAATTCCAGTGACCTTATTTTTCATGTACAAGGGCTGCCTTCCTTGGTTTACCTTCATTTAAGGTCTTCTGGAAGGGTCTATTTGCATAAAATATTGTAACCAAAACTTTCCATTCATTTGAATGTATCTTGAGGGCCCTTACTGAGACCCTTACTCTAGAAATAATCTCAAACAACTAAAGTGAACTAGAGCTGTGTAAAGAACTCTATCTACAAGGACAATTTAGAAGCATCACAGAAAAATATCATGATAACGAACTCTGACTGACAGCAGCCCTTATTTTCTTCTCTGATGGAGTTTCAGCTCAATTTCAGTTTGCCCAGAATAGACACAGGCTTAGAGTAACTGAAAGTATGACTCACTTGGGCTTGAAGTCACTCTCATCGACATTCAATGATTAGTGGATGATAAGTGAAATCTGCCGGCAGCCAAACCCCTGAAAAAACCTGTGTTTGATAGGTGGGGATATTGCACTTTCCCAGTTGGAAATCCATTAAACTGAGACAGAGGTTAGGCACATGATGAGTGAAAATGATATGAATGCTAATAAGGTAATAAAGAAAATCAGAGAGTCCGGAGACCAGCTGGATGCCATCCGAAACTGCTGAATTTGTTGTTTGCATTAGAAGTCATCAGATATACTAGAAAGCATGGCATTCATTATTGACCATTCTTTTAGTTTTCAATTACTCTATTAGTGGCAACAACCTAGATCTTCCAGATACAATTTGTTATTGCTTCTCTATTTCCTATTCTTAAGCATTTTTCAAAACTGATCAATGATATACTTGCGATGATTCATCATAATAATTCAGATTTCCAACCCTGCTCACTAAACCCTGACACAAGATAAAGTAGGGCTTCAGCATCAACATTAAAAGTATACATATATGCCTAGTTAATTCTAAGCATTATCTTCTGCCCCTTATGAGTAATTAAGCTTGGGGAGGAAAAAGACTATGAAAAGATTTTTTATATATGGCCTTTCAGCTTCATTCAATAATTTCTGAGTATATTCCAAAAGAAAGCTACTTCAGTTATTAAAATACCAAGTAGCTTACAGACTAGTAAGAGAGATGAACAGATCTTGCACTTAACAAAAACACATGGTGAGTTGAGTTCTATAATCAAGACATGGTATGAGTCCAATGCTGAGCATCAGACCAGAGGTGAGGGGTTCTGTATTTTAGATCAATGTAGATTGAGTAGTTCTGTGTCACAGACATAGGTTTTCTGAGAGAACAACCTCCACACTTGGTAGGGAAAGTTCTCCTTCATTATGCTTCATAAACATTTAAGTTTTTCACAGAGAGCTTTTCTACACAGACACTGAATATCTTAATTTTTGATCGATCTCTAAAGATTTGTCTTGGTGTCAACAATGATATTTTTGGTTTCAGTAAAAACAAAACAGTGCAAAACAACCCCCAAAAAAACTACATAACAGAATATGCAAAAGCTTCCTTGGATTAGCTAATTCACCAGGTACATGATGTCAAGGCCAACTTTTCCCCATTTAGCATGGCTTTGATTCATGGTTGGAAGATGGCTGCAACAGCTTTGAAGCTTCCAGCAGAACAGCCAAGGAGGAAGATGCGAGAGGAAAAAGAAAGGAGGGGAAGTAGATAGTGACAGTCACTTCTTCCCATATTTCTCTCTCTGTCTTCTCATAATGCAGGGAAATCTTCTCAGAAGCCTCCAGGAAGCTTCCTCATTTTATTTGCACCAGTGGATCTTCTGCTCACAATTGCTGTAAATGTAGAATTGGATGGATACACTCATCAAATCAAGGTAGACCTTTGATGGTCAGGGAGGGGCAAGAAGGAGAAGGTGAGTAGCTATCTTCCTTGAATATATTGCTAGTTTAGTTTGAACAAGATCCAATTGCTCTTACGAAAGATGGGCAGAATTGCATTTGGATAGGCAAGCAAGGGTTTGGATTAATGAACACCGAGGTTTTGGCTTTTAACTGATCTTCCTAAAACAAAAGAAAAGGAATTGGCAAATCAAAATACCAGATTTAAGAATAAAGATATTATTTACAGCTAGGTACATCTATGGTATCTTTATATTTGTAATTCTAGGTTGACAAAACTTCCTTCCATAAGAGTATGTTAAGAGTTAGCAAAGAGATATGGCTTAAAAACCTGCTAAACAGGAAAGTGGACGAGAAAGAGTTGTGTAGATTACTAGCACATCTAATCCATGGCAGCTCTAAAGAAGTCATCTGCATTACAGTTGAAGTTTGTAGACGTAATGCTATTGAAAAAAAAAAACTCAGGAAATATAGATACTCTCCTTTCCACATCAATATAAAATGAAATTTTAATGAGAAGACAGCTTCAGAATGAAATAACTCTGCTTTAAAATTTACAGATATGTGAAGGAGATAACTCCAAGGAATAAACAATTTTTTTTCTGAATTTGTTTATTGTTTAATTCTCCTCATGCAACATCTGCTCAAATTTGATTAATTTGACAGTCTGGGCTAATGCTTCAGAATCTGTTGACTAATTCTATTTAAGCATGAACCTGTACATTGAAATTAATGGGAGAGTTCTTAAAGTGGATCAGGCCGGAGAAAGACCTATTAAATCCTGAGCATCATGACAGCCAGGTTTAAAGAAGATTACAGGAGACTACTGAAAAGAGAATAGACAGAGGGTGCGGGTAGCCCAACTGTGATTTATTATTAATAATAAACCTGGCCAAGAGGCCAGCAAGCCCTAGAATTAATCTTACTCAAGAGATCACAGTGACAGTTCTCTCAGAGCTGTTTTCAGCAAAGCCAAAAACTTCCTGCAAGAGCCAATGAGAGGCATGTTCTATACATGGCTACAGAAAAGTAGGTCAGTAGATCACATGCTGGATTTCTATGGGTGAGATAACGCTAGGAAAGGAGAGCTGCGGCTTGGGAATGAGGAGCTGTTTCTGTGCATTATGAATAATTAACAGTGACATGGTTTAATATTTTTATGACAAATATCATATGAAAATATGTATCAGTGCTATGTACTCAAATGCAAAGACAGCATTTGCAAGTGTTTGCAGAGCACTTGCTCGGTGCCCTGTCACTGTGTTGGAAATAACAGAATCCATTTTGTCATACTTCAGAGTGAATTATCTTATTTTCAGCCTCAGGTTTAAAATCAACGTAACAAAGATAAGAAGAAGCTTATTTTTACATAAAAAAAACAATGATACGTCTTGGTTCCTAAAATGACCATTTGTACCCTGTCAACACTTCACTGGCAACTTAAAGTTCCTTTATGTTTATCTTGGCAAGGGAGTGAGCCAACAAAAACTAAAACAATAGATTAGAAGGCGTAATCCTTCATTGTGTTACTGTATTTGCTTTTCCCTTGAAGTAGCCAAGGGCTGCTGGAAAGCCAGGGATGGTTGGGCACTTGTTAAGCCATCGCATGACACCCGAACAGTTGATGAAAAGTTAAAAAAAATTACGTATTCAATTAGTTTCTGCCTAAGGACAAATATTTAGATTGTCTTTACTGTCATGTTATTCCCTTAGTAGAAACAAATCAATTATGAACAGTTTTAAGGATAATACACACATACTCCCAAACTTATTTAAAACAAAAATTATAATTGATTTGGAACTGTGCAGACATTAGTTTCATCCTGTACATTAAGCAAAGCTTCCCTAAAAAATACAAGAAGCAATTCAGAAATAAATTCTTTACCAGATTGAAAAGCCCCCAATACAATCATTTTTATTTTGAACATCGTTAGATACATGCTTACTATATAAGTAATTTCACAAATATAATTAAGTATCTTAAATCCTTTAAAAACAAACTACTGAATGAATAAAATATTCAATATTTAAAATGTAACCATGTGTTTTTCTGTCTAAAAATGATCATTTTTGACATATTTTCTTCGGCATACAATTTATAAAAATTAAATTTATATTGCACTAAGTCCTTTATATTGTGAATGGATTTTAAAAGAAAAAATGATTATATAAATGCAGAAGCCCTGAACATTCCTTTTATTTGAAAAAAATATTTTTAATTAATCACAAATTGAGTCTTTAGGTACTTTCAGCATTAAAAGTCTCCATTGATTTCAATGAGGGATGAATTTATCCAGACTGTCAGCTATGTTAATAGCAAAATGTTAAAAAAAAATAATGTTGAATCAAAGTTAGGATTTAATAGTTATAGAAATCAGGAAAATGAAAAATGTTTAAATTTAGAAAAGCAAGATTTCCTAGCTTGGGGTGACTTACACGAAACACTAAGTTCAAAATTGTCTTTTTTTTATTTTCATAATTTATCATAATTAACTAAAAAGTCATAAGAAGTATTTTCGGCAGTGGTTTAAGCCTATTTTCACCTATTCATCACACATAATGAGCTAGGGGATTTTTCTCAAATGTTGCGATTAACATTCACCTTTTCATGAACCTTATGCTTAGACAAGTATCAAAAAAGAAAAATTTCAGGAAATGACAAGAACACAACAATAGATGTTTAAAGTCCCTAGTTGTGGGGATCTTAACTGCATCAACAATGTGATCATCAGTGAGCATTACTCCTCAAGGGGCTCTAATGCTGCCTAATGGACTATAAGAGGGCTTTCAAGGAGCCAGACCAACTTATCAGCTTGGAGAAAACTCTTGCTGGGAATAATTGCTTAATAGACAGAGCTTTCTCCTTGCCAGGAACTCGATTTTCCAACACATCTTTCTAAAAGATCATGCCTTCGGATATGCATGTGGGTCCCGTTGCGGAGGGTCAGGAATAGTAACTTCAGAAGCCACTCTCGAGTGCCACTGCCTGAAATCTACCATTCGTGAAATGTTACTGACTTTCGGCTAAGCTTGGAAGGCATACTTGGAAGAGAAATAAATAGTAATTCACATACTGTATAGTGTGAATTTATTCAGAACCAGGGAAGAAGAGCAGGCGTTTGGGAAAAGGGAGTTTAAAATGGAGAAATAGGAAGGAGTGGATCTGCAAGTGCACTTCCTGTGTTTCACAGTTTTGCAAACAGCTAATTCATAGTGGAAAGACAAAACAGTGCACACCTGCACCATGACCCCATGTGAGAGGCAATGCCCAGCTGAGTATTCATGGGGATCATGTTGCTGAGCTTATGGAATAACAAGGTGACATAATATGAAAATATCTAAATGTTGACTCTTACTGACTTTTTTTCCGTCTGCAACGGGCCATACTTTAAAAAATTAAAACTACATGTGACCAATAATTGTTAGTATATTGCATGATGTAGTTTTCAAAAATGTTCTCTTTCTGTAGTTTTCCCTTTCTCTGGTCCTGTTTAAATAGGTAAAGAACTTTTGCTTCTGGTCTTTAAGAGAGGTGGGTGGTTTAATATAGCAAGCACAAGTGTGTGTGCTAAAACAGTTTCACCTTGGCAACCTGTGTTATTTCTAATGCTTAAACCCATTCAGAACATCATGCAAAGTTTCTTAGAACTAGAATACAGAAATATAAAGAGAGGGAAAGGGACAAAGAGACACCCATCTGAGCTAGAGGAAGACAGCTTTGAAGATCTCATATATGGTGGAGACCCAACCCCCATTCCTGGGCATTTCTTCAGAAAATTGACAAGCTCACAAGCAAGGATAGTGCATGAGCAGCTAATTTCTACTCCCTGGTGTGTCTCACGGCTGCTAACTTTTTGACAGCCCCAAGTTGCTCTGACTTGGTTGTTGACTACAGAAAAAAATATTAACTGGGTCGATAGCACAGATAGTACTGTGTGGCATGCTGACACTAAGTGCAGGTGACTGCTGAAGTATTCAGCTCTCTTTAAACTTGTTCCTAAGAGTGGAAAGACAGACTCTTCCAGTTGACAGAACATCAAGTAGATTGTTTCATTTTCCATTTGTTCCACATGGAGGTATAAACTGAGGTATGAATTTATGTACATAGATTAGCACCAGCTGATTGGCTGGATATGGAGGTCAAGACAGAATATATTAGAAAACTTGAGGAGAATGGGCTCAGAATATGAGTTTCAGAACTGTGTTTCATTTGAATGCTAAATGCATTCACATATGACATAGACCCTTACTGCAGACAGTACTTCCCATAAACCCATAGACAAGGTAAAAACTCTATGGATTTTAACTAATTTCCTTCAGCTACTCAACTGCTTGTTCAAAGGACTCATGAACACAATATTTTTTATGGCAGCAATGGCAGTTAATGTTAGGGTGCAGGCTTCCGAGGCTTCCCCAGAGAACAAACTACACAGGCATAGAGATGTAAATTCAAGCAAAGTCTTTATTCAGCCAACTAGTTGGGGTCCAAGTCAGCCCGATGCAGCGGGTCTCAACAAGGACCCCGAGTACTCAGAGCCAAGGGTTTATATAGCAATTTCAAAGCACTTAACTCATAGCAATTTTCTATAACTATACATTATTCTTGCAAGACATATATCCTGGGGTTAAGCAAGGGCAGGGTAAGACTACTCCTCAATGGTTAGGGAGGTTCTGCACGATAAGCTTGGTATGTAAGATTTACTGACCAAGGGTTAGCTGACCAAGGGTCACAGCTGCCCACCACCCGGTGCTCATGATTAACTTGTTTTTTCAAGGCCTTACCCAGTTCCAGTTTTTCTTTCTAAGTCACATACTCAGAAAATGGCTTCTAGGCCTTTAAGATGGCTATGCTTATGCTAACCTATTTCTATTGTTACAGTTAAGTGTTGGTTTAAAACCATGGATTCACTATGACTGACTTGAGAGGTCCCACTGCCCGGTGCTAAAAGTGCCATTAGCAACTCTGAGACCCCAAGGTAGTGTGCTATTTAGAAATGATCAACAAACCACCACGTGGCAAACTGATTTCAACAGATTATGGGGAGTAATTTTTCCCTCACCAGGTTTTCTTTTCCCCCTTCTGTCTTGCTTCTGCCAGCACCACTGTTGACAGAGTTGTGGAATACCTTATGCCATTGCCGAAATGTCACACACAGTATTACCAGAGATCAAGGAACTCGGGTTAGCAAATCCTGTTTTGCAAAGGACCAAGGCCAGTGACATTCATGGGTTTTATCATGTACCCATTTATCAGAAGCAGTTGACCTTATAGAATGGAATTGTTCCTTAGAAGATGTAGTTATAGCGTCACCTCTAAAATAACACTGTGTTTAGAGTTGAAGTGACTTCCCATCAGGAATTGATATGTTACATTTGAACTAGTTCTTGCTGTAACCAGAATGTGAGTCTAGAACCCAGGAGATGAAGTCAGGATCGAGCTACACTGATACACCCCAATGATGAACATATAAAATATTTGGTGTCTACTGCCATAATTATGGTGACTACAGTATTTAAGGTTTAATAATCTAAAAAGGAATGTTTCCATGAAAAGAATAAGATCATGCTCCACAAATTTAAAATGCCAATCAGGCCACTCTTTACACTGGGTGCACAGAGACGCTTCCAGGGTTAACTAAGGTGATTCTGGATGTTAAGGGGAAGTAAAGTCAAGCAGTATTTCTCAGGTTCAATCATAGAACATACAAGATGATTTTGCTAATTTCATTTTTTGTCCGTATCTCTTAATCTATATATTTTCTTTTTTAATTTTTAAATTTTCACTTACTTTTTTAATGACCTGGTTTCGTATTGTGTTGTGGGACAAATTTGTGGTCTTTGAATATTCTAATAGTGAGAGCAGGAAAAAAAAAGAAATAAATGGCTGGAACAGGAGGATTATCATAAATGCACTGTATTTTTATATTGTGTATAAATTTCACAGGACGTTGTAAAACTTTCAGCTTTATCAACAAATAATTGGCAAATATAGTTGTAAGATATTTAAAGTGGTACGTCGTGCTGATTTGATATGCATGTATACTGTACTGCAGCTATCACACCCAGAAGAGTGTGAAACTTTAGCACTGACAGTATTCATCCTGCAAATATATCCTTGTCTACTCTACAGGGGGTGGTTTTTGCCCTGTGATGTCAGTAGGACCCCCACAGTATATCAGAATAAGAGATAATAATAGCATTGAACATATAATAGTCCATGTTTAAAAAAAAATTTTAAAGACTTTTCATTCCATGAAGGATATCAGTGGCATATCAGTCATAAATGTTGCACATATTTTCTGACTTTATTTATCTTTTAATTTGTGGAATACTCTTTTCCTCAGTTCATCAAATCTACCCATTTTTTTCTCCATTTGGCCTTCTAACATGGAAGCTCTGTTTATGAGGTCTTTCACTACCATGAAATTGTTGAAGGATTTGCTAATATTTTCTCCTAGTTCCTTTTTAAACCATCACATTTTAATTTGTTTATTACCAGATAATGCATAAAGCAGACATCTTCATTCCACTAGCATGTCCCCTTCAGCTTCACTGAATGAAATAAACCTGAGAAAACGTGAGAGGGTAAGAATTAATGGGAGACTATTTTGATTTAGGCTTGTAAAATGGAGGCATAAATAAAACCCTCATCAGAAAAACCCTCTAAGTTAAAATGCTGGATATCCATCTGGTTGTATGAAAACACCCTATTTTCTCAATTTCTACCACATGAAACATAAAGATTTACGTTTTCTGCCCTGTTGGAGGTATGACATACAGAGTTCTTTCTACTTTGGTGAATTCAAATTGTAGGTGAAACAGCACACACAGGTGCAGTTACTGTGGATAAAGAAATGGGCAAAGGTTCAATGTGCAGAAATAAAGAAATGGACAAATAAATAACTGTAATGAAGATGCAAACACAAGACAGCACATGTGTGTGTCTATGTGTGTTTGTCTGTGTGCCTGTTAACTGCAATGCATTGTCATTACTCAGCTTGAAAGTGAAACCCTTAACCAGTTACATACCTTTTGTCCATCTTCTCAGATCGTACCTCAGAATAAATGATGGAGCAACATCGTGTATACTTTTGTTGTTTAGGTTGCTGGCTTTTCTTTTTCCTTTTTTTTCTTGTGTTTAAGAAACAAGAAAATAAACATTTTTAAAACGTTCCCTAAATCCCCCAAAAGGCCTTTTAGTCTGAGTTACTAGATATTTTTCTTTCACAAAGAAAGAAAAATAATTAGTTCTGCTCCTACCTATAACCTCCATCAATAAACACGGTAATACAAACTTCTTTACATCTTCATACTTGCCAGGCTAGATTAACAAGCTGCTAATGTTTTGATTTACAAATTGGAGGCCCATTTGGCTTACCCAGGCTTCAAGAAGATTGAGCTGTCTTCCTCTGTTCCCTGAAAGGAAGTAAGTGACTGTTTATTCATTCCCCTGATTAGAAGGCTGCCCTCCAGCCAGATAAAAGAGGTTCCATAATAAATGTGAGACTCCCAAGTTTTGGTTTGCTTTCTGGATTTAGTACTAAACATTAAAAGGAATTGGAGATTGATTTTTTTTGTTCAGGGACCAGTGCCAGATAAAACAAGGAGGGAGCAAGCGGACTAGTTTGTAGACACAAGCTACTTTATAATGAGGAGAGGGTCTGGGTTTTAGTGTTGCAGCAACTGAGTTATTCCAGGTGTGTGTGATGGTGTGTGTGTGTGTGTGATGGTGTGTGTGATGGTGTGTGTGTGTGTTTTCCTGCCTCAGCCAGATTTCTTCATTCATTTTGATATTCTGTTGGTAGCCATTGTTGACAAAGATCAAAACTAAATGCATCTCAGTACAGCACTGAGAAGACAAGTAGTGATTCATAGCATCTCACTACACTGATGGTTGACAGTGACTGTAATGGGGTATGTGGTGGGGACTTGACAATGCGGAGAATCTAGTAACCACAGTGTTGTTCATGTAAGTGTATATTAATGATACCAAAAAGAATAAAAAATGAAAAAATAATTTTAAAAAACCTAAATGCATCTCACCTACTTCTTTAATCATTAAACCAGAAAAATTTCTGTTGAATTTTCTTTTATTGAAACCAGTTCTACAGCAATACTGTGGGAATTAAAATATACACACACATGCACGCACACAATGAAAGAAAAGAGGTTTCCGTATATGCATTATTTATGGACATGCACACACTTTCCTTTCCTTCCCCCACCTCCCCACCTTTTGGAGAGCTGTAAGGCTCCGTTTGCTCCAGGACTGTGTCAGTTGGCTTTGTGTCACAAATCAATTTCTTCAATTCATCTCCTCTCTTCTTGCCTTGGGAACAGTCCTGTGTCTCCTCTGACTTGCAATGGAGCTGCTCTGCTTTCTGGGTTGCTGACAAATTGGCCAATAATGGGAGTAATGGATGCAGCAGGCTCTTGCCTCCCTCTGAGAATTTATTACATGTCAGGTTTAAAGTGTCTGCTTAGAATTCTGGGCTCAGAGGAGTACCCAGTTGCAGCTGCTAATGGAGCAGCTAGTCCGAGTGCCTCAAGTCAATGGATCAATAAATAAAATTATCTCAGTTGCTAAGTATATGCGCTGCACTTTGATCCATACAAACAAGAGAGGAATGGATAGCCTAGGAAGGGGAAAAGGGAGGAGGAATAATGTTAACTGAGAATTGACATTTGGGTTCACATCCTCTTCTCTCTAACCCATAGTCTGCCACCTGGGTGCACTGTTACAAGTCTTGACATTAAAAGCCGATGTAAACTTTCTGATATCATCAACATGAAAACAAAGAGCAAAGGGGTGCTCAGTGTTATGATATTGATTTGCTGGTATCCGTTTGCTTGTTAAATCAGCTAATCTCCCAAAGAAGCTCTGTTCATTATTAGCACAAGGGAGATTAATGTCTATATTTTCTCTCCTTTCTTGCAGGAATCCATCTCCAAGCCTCCAAAACCAGGTGTTTTTATCATGTTTTCTCTTGCCTCATATGAAAGCCATCTTTGTTGTACTCAGTTTCCCAGAGACATAGCAGTCACGATGTAGTTCTGGTGTAGGATGTCTGCAGAGAAGAAAACACTCAAATAAGGAATTCACTCTTTGCTTTACTCATTCACGTGCACACAGCATAAGAGAGAACAGCGGTAGAGTGCTGGGCCACAGAGAAGGCTGATGGGACCCATTCCCTTTGTCTCTCATTTCCATGTTTTTAAAATCAGCAGTGTCCACATTGCTGTGGAACAGTACCATCATGCATGCATCTCAAGTTATTCAGTAAATTTTATGAGCCTTCATGTTTCATGTCTTATTAGTTTATTGCAGACATTTATGACCCTCTCCCCTGAAGGCCAGGATTCATTCATATCTTTACTCATTCCATAAATATTTATGGAATGTCTACTGTGTTGTTAATGCAATGAAGAGGACTAAGGTTACAGTGAGTAACAAAAGGCAGACATCCTTGTTCAAAAAGAATAAATTGGAACCAGTATGATAATAGGTGGGAACATCTCTAATGATTTAGAACATTGCCAGGAATCAGAAATCCTAAGAAGAACAAATTTCATATCCTGCTTATGGTGGTTAACTAGAGATACACAGTTCTGTGGAGGAGTAATTACTTAAAAATAAATGCCATGAGCCAGTCATAAGATATACTAAGAACATTTAACTCAGATTATCCCATTTTTCACGTAAGCCTAAATCCAACTTTTATATTTATCTTCCCTAAATTTTCCTTCCCCTTTCCTTTCCAATTTCCTGTCTTATGAAAACACACAGATCAACCCAAATGATCCTATTTTACTAGTTCTTTGCAAATTGTCACTTTAATCCTTTTGCATAAACTTACCATTGTTAAACTTGTAATTCAAGTTTCTTAATAAATTACAAGGACAGGTTTATTAGTAAATTATTCTTGAACGTTAGTAAGGTTCTTTTTTATATGATGATTGTAAGTTTTTTTCCTAACGTTTCTATATTGTTCTATTCTGTCCCTCCTCATTTCAGCAGTTGGTGGTCTACTGGGGGATGATTATACAGATTGTTATTTTCTAACAACCTGTAAATTTCCTGAGGGCTAGAAATACTACAACTCTCATGAAGTCATCCTTTTTAAAAAATATTAGCTAAAATGCCTTCTCCTGGAAATCACTACCTAGGTTTCCGTGTTACATTCTGTTCAATATTTTTCTTAAAAAATTAAAAAATATATAAACACTTTTACTGAATCAAATTTTTTTAAATTTTTGGGGACTGGATCTTATATCTTTTGGTAAGCAATGCTATATTAGAAAGTTTTGGCAAAATGAGATTTACATACCTTTTCTCATACTCTGTCCCCATAAGGAAAATTGTCACTCTACTAAATCTCCTCTACGAGATGGTAAATCAAATTCTCTGGGGAAAAACATATACATGTGAGTTGCCATCAATAAATAAGGCATAATTCACATTCTCTAATGGAAATTGTCTAAGGCAAGTAAAAATCTTTTGTTAACAAATGTATCACAGAAACTTTAAAAAAGGTCTACTTCTCAGTAGTCTCAAGTGATACAAAATTTTGAAAGAAAGAAAAGAGTAATGGACGAAGAGGAAGAAAGGAGAGCAGATGCTGGAATAACCAGGTGTTTCAGCCAAGTTTAAATGGTGACACACTGTTTACAGAATGGCAGGGTGGTGGCCCTTCTGTGTCATTCCTAGACGGTTTCTGTAAAAATAACACTTTCAACTTTCAGCTAAAGAAAAGCAGACATGTCTGATGCCCTGGCCCCCAGGAAGACACACTGGAATTTTTCCCTATGGCAGAAAGAGTTAGTAGCAACCCTTAGTGTGGTTCTGCTGATACGTCAGCACTGCTCTGTAACGACAGCAGAGGCAGCCAGCAGGGGTCTTGTCAAAGACAGGAGACAACACGAGCAGATTCGTATCTCATCCCTAAGAAACTTAGAGATGTCTCCCACGGCAAAGCCGGGGCATGCGTGCCAGGGTGCTGAGATCAGCTGGTGTCACAGTTAGTGACTAAAAAGACATTCTGATCTGACTGTTCACTTGATCTGAACCATTTGTTCTCACAGGTTGCAAGTCTCAGGAATATACGTATGTATGAGGAAATAGGAAGACTGTGTACTGCCAAGTGCTGCATCCAAACGAGACAAGTGGAGAAAAAATGGAGAGGACAGTCCGACCCCACATACCCAAGTCCTGATAAAATGCCTCGTGACTCGGACCGCTGGCTGTGCGAGGCTCCAGTACAGCTTGTTTTTCATGTCGACCTGTTGTGTTTTAACACGTTTCATAGCCACCACGTCTTAGGTTTAGAGAACCCCTTGGTCAGAAAATCAGTGGATCGAGATATAAACAACCTGTGACAGGAGCGTAAGGCAGATTTGGTGTCTGATAGTTGCCTTTTCCTCATTATAATACTGCATTAACCACCCCCGGTGAAGATTTTCTATGCTAAGGCAACATGAGATAACACTGCCACATACGAGTCTGTATGTAATCCAGGTGTGCGTGTCCCCGTAGAAACCCTCCCTACTCAGGTTAGTGACCTGATAACTACTGAATAAACATTTTTGCTTCCATAATAGGAGCTACTCTGATTGTTCTCCGCGCGGACTCTCTCTTCAACAGCTCACCCTGGTCTGTCAAGGCATCTCTGTTTGCTCGCTTCTCTAATAAAGTTCATGGCATTGCTTGTGTACTCCTAAGTCTCAGGGTTAAATAATTTTAATATGTGAAAACAAAGACTGAGACCCTGTCCTAGTGTCTGCCGGTAACACAATGCTGCAGATATAATTACTGGTTTAATGAGATGACCAGCTGGCATTTTGACATTGTACTTCCTGGGTGGACGCCACATCAGCTTGCCACCCTCTCTTCCCTTTGTCTCTTAGCCTTCTCTCCAAAGACTTGAAGTTTCCTTCTCAGATAAAGGACAAGAGCCATGGTGTGAATCCTTGTCTATGTTATTCTTGGAATAATAGGCTAACAACACTTAATGTTCTACACATTGTAGAAAATATTTTGATACATTGTATATCCACACAGTTAGGATCTGTGGGTAATTGTTTAGTGTTGATATTGCTGCTGTTTTCTAAAGGGACATAAACTTCCAGTCATTAACGTTAGGAAAACTGCATAATATATTCTTTTCTCAGTTAAAGATCAAGGTATATTTTTTGAAATAATCATGGACCTGCAATTCTCATGTAACATTAAATTATAAAACTTAGTCCACAAGGAGAAAATGCCATCATTCTTACTGACGCCTCTGGTCACTTCGTCCTTTACTACCCTTGATAATCAGGAGAGTGGGACCATTTGTGGAGACACCATGTAAGACCTTCATTTGGTAAAAAGAACTGAACTGCAGTGTTTCAATGTCCGTGCGTAGACTGCTAAAATACTTCCTACTTTGTAGTTTAGCTTTTCCAAAGGCAAACCACATTTGGAAAGCTGGTGACCCATTTGCTTTTATATATTGGTATATGAGTCCCCAAAGAACTGTTATGTTTAATTGTTATTGCAGATTGTATTTTACAGTTGCCCAAGGTTGTGTTAAAAAACGGTGTTTTTGCTCTTTGACTTGAGCATGTTATCTGAAATATGTTATTTTACTGATTCACAAATGCCTCGCAAGCTGAGAGTTTTACTATCCATGTCACCAATAAACCATATTCTTTATCAGACTTCGTTATAGGTTCAAGTCCTGGACTAGAAACCTGACTAAAACTGAGGTAGGAGAAATATCTATTAAGTGACTTTGTTTTTGTAACCTTGGGTCATGTGCTCTGTGGATACCAACTCCCTTTCACTGGATAGGCTCCTGTAGATTATCCAACCAAAAAACTCAGTTTCGGGGAAGTTAAAAATACGGAGATTTAACTCTTTCCCGTATAGGGTGGATCAGGAGGGCTGAACTGTGAAATAAAACTACTGACCTTATACATGTTTCTCATACCAAACTGATCTGAGAAAGAAGAGATGACCACGGCATGTACTATCTAGTGGATATTTACTCTATGTTTGTAAAGTTCTTGATAAGTTACAGATGGCTTTGCAATATACTATCACAGTTGGTCAATATAATAATTCTGTGAGAGATAAACAGGGCCTAAATCTTTTATCTTCATTTTACCCTTGATAGGAAAAAAGATGCAGAAAGAAAAAATCACCATCTTGTAGATGTAAGATTAGTCAATTACGGGGTTCATGTCAACTACTGGTCTTCTGACTCTTCATCAGGAATTTTTTCACATTCCTAAGCTGTGGATTCAGGAATCTTTGCAAAACATGTGGTCTCTGTACTTTGTTAGGCCACATAGTATATACTTAAGATGCTTGGAGATAAACTTGCCAAAGTCTCAAGGTAAACTTTTTACTTCGAGGTAAAAAAATCTACTCCTGGAGTTTATTTTATGAAATTTCCTTGAGAGCTGAAATTCTTTGGAAGAAGTATTTTCAGTCATGCTTAGTGCATATTACAAATGAAATGCAAAATTGTAAATAAACTTAAAAATGATACAGTGAGGGGTCACATTGTGTCTATTGCAATGTAGAGATGAGTAAACTTAAAAGGCTAAATTACGGGGATATATTACAGAACATTTACCACAGGTGATGTGTCATACTCTATCATTACTTAGAATTCCCTCTCACCAAAAATACCAGCACAGTTTTGGTGTACAAATTTGAGTAAAATGATATGATAAATAGAATTTGAACATAAAAAGGAAGATATTTAGAAGTAGTGCCAGGACAGAATTGTTCATATTTATGATTGTGAGTATAATAATGAGATATCCACAACCCAGTCTTAAAACCTTAGAGAATTCTCGTCTCACACAGTCACTCTTTTTCCAAGTCTTATGGGTCCGACCCATACTCTCTTTTGTTCCTACAAGTCTCCCCCCAGCTTCAGAACTTCTCTGCATCTTATCATTGACAGTTTTCAGCACAATTTAAGTTCCATTCAATCAATCCAACCTGTATACAGTGACGTATTTCTCAGGTAAATATCTGTATCACTCCCTAGCAGATGACCCTCTGTACTAGAATGAATTGCTTCCCTTATTTTTTCATGTCAAGGTTCCAATAGGAAATGATCCTTAAACGACATGATGGGATACATGGAGGACATCGCTGTGTCTATATACTTGTTAAAGGAATGCATTCTTTTTATCTTACAGTCTGCAAAATGACATCCACAATTATGACACGTGTATATATTTAAAAATTTTTTCTGAGTTCATAAACTTTCAACAGAACTTTTTGTACAGTGGAAACACTTCATATGAAACAAAAAAAAAGTGATACTCTCATTCTATACTTTGCACCAAGCTGAAGAAATACAGAGACTTGGGGCCTGGTGAAGAAATTAATTTTTTAAATTTTATGTAAGTGAAAGAAACACAAAATAAAAAGAATATAAAAATTAAAATTAAAATAAAAATATTTTTAAAAATTGGAATTTTAATAAAATTTCTAAGAGGATATTTTCAAACTTTTAAATAAGAAACTTGAGCTGATTGCACTAAATTCACTATCTTTTAATATTGTTTCATACAGATCTGAATAGACACCATGATACGTAAGGCTTTCTCTGTGAACTAAACAGTGTAGTATTGAAATTCCACACTTCTCAGAATAATGTTAATTAACCAACAGTATACTTTATCTTCTAAGGCAAGACATTTTTGTAAGTAAATGGGTGTTTTTAACTCCAGACTATGGCAAGGAGTACAAACAAGAAATATTCTGAATCAGTTTAATATTAATTTACTAATATGATGAATATTTATTAATATGAATGATACACTAATATTAACTTATTCAACTCTCATAGTGTCTTATGATGTAAGATATACCATCCTCTCCATTTTAAAAATTAGGATGCTAATACAGAGGGTTTAAATAGTTTGTTGTAGATCAAACAACAAATAAATGGCAGAGCCAAGGTCCATCCCAGGCAATGCTGAGATCTGGGTACATTAATATAGGTCTCGATGACACTTGACTTTGTCTTCCTGCTTGTGGACATATAACGGTAAGATCTATTCATATAGTCCTATTTTCATAAATACTTGTTTCCACTTGAATATTTGTTCTAAATTGTTGTTAGATATCTCCACGAGAAAAAATAACATTCTTCCAAGTATCTCTCTTCATCATCTCTAACCAGTGCAATTATTTTTTTCATC
Source organism: Manis javanica (assembly GCF_040802235.1). Classification (NCBI taxonomy): domain Eukaryota; kingdom Metazoa; phylum Chordata; class Mammalia; order Pholidota; family Manidae; genus Manis; species Manis javanica. Next base: position 81,903,455 of record NC_133167.1, on the reverse strand, counting down.
TTCTGAATTAGTATGGTCTTTATGTCACTCGACACATCCTCAATGCATTATTCAAAATAGTATCTTCCATTTCTTCATTTCATTGGTCCCAGATATAACTTGGTGTAACTCTGGGGGGGGAAATATTCTCCCAGCCTGGGGCAAAATACCTTTGAACTGAAATCAGTCAAAGGGAGAAATCAAGTGGGAGAAATTCATTTAATGCTTACAAGCAATCGTCCATTTCTGCTCGCCTTTGTGTCTCATGACCTGGCTGCAGAAAAAGGGGACCCACCCAACCTCTCAGGTCCAGATATGCACTGCCTGCCCTGGATAATTACCTATTGATATGGAGATGGACTACTTCTCTCCACCCCTTGGAAACACCTATATATGGAGATGCACTAAGGCCAAGTGAGAGATTCTGGAAATTTTGCAATTTTGCCCACACTTGGAGCATTAGTTTATGCAAGGTAGTAAAATAAGCCACTCTGTAACATGTGAAGAATTTTTTATTTCTTCATTACTTGAGTCATCTTGTGACAAGCTACTTTTTAGTGTGATCTCATACTGCTGCAACTAATCTCAGGAGAGAAACCTGTTACTTATTTTGTACTTGCAGACACTTTTAAAGAGTGAGAAACTCTTTTCTGTCCCAATAGATATTTTCTTTAGCCAGGTGTAGTGCAGTTAATGAAGCAATATTGTTTGTTCAAAAAGTATAACTAAAAAGTAAAAGGTTTAGGCTGAGGTAGAGAAGTACAGGGTAACAAATGCAAGTGTAAGGTAAGATAATCTTCATTGTTTTATCTGATTAATGATGAACTTTTTGACACTTTTCTATCTTATACATTAAATAACTTTACAGCTTCACCCAAATAGTTTCCTGTCTTGGTACTGAAATAAGAATTTATGATAATATTTAAAATATATATGGTATCTATTTAAGGGAGTTATTGGCCTTTATGGCTTCAAATCATTGATTTTACAACATATGATGTGGCAGGTGTCTTTGGTATCTCACGTCATATCCCTGTGGCCCGATTTTGAGGCAGTTCCATGTGGAACTCAGATGTACCTCACTCAGGTGGGGCACTTGTCAAGCACACCACGTTATATTTTTGCTTTTTGTCTTAGGGCACTCCCTAAAATAAAGAAAACCATCTAATTCAGACCTAAATACAGCTGGAAAGTGCAGGAGAATTAATACCCTCCAAGAGTCACCTGCAACCTTTGGGGGTTGGGGCAGATGGAGATGTCCCAGCCACTCTTTCCAGACAGGCAAGTCAATGAGGCCTCTTGTGGATTGGAGGGAGATCCTGGGAGTGCCACATCCTTGCAGCCCATGTCTTTGCCACCCACAGAGACAGTCACAATGTGACTTCATACTGCCTTGTCTCTTTCCCTCTTCCTCTCTCCACTCCCTCATTCGTGCCTCCTCCAATCACCTCTCCGATGAATCACATGCACCACGGTCCTCGTTCCCAACACTGCTTTTTGAGGTACCAAGAGAAGGCCATACGCAGTGGGTCATTTTAAGAATAACATAACTTAGTTTGCATCAACAATTTTAATGCACTGAGTAAGCAACATGGGAAACTGAAATACTATTTCCAATTAAATTTCTGGAAAATGCACAAAACAAAAATACAATTTTTTAGATACACATATGATCAAAATGTTTCAGTCCATTTCTGGGTTCTGTGCTATACCATTTGTCTTCACCGAAATTATTGGTTACATTTTTCAGTCACGATTTCTTTTAAAATATAAAATTATTATTTTTTCCTAAAAACAATGATTCATTAGGAAATTTCACCAAGAATCAGCATTTGGTTAATTTTTCACATCAAATGCCAAAGAAGGAAGAAAACAAAAACCATTCTGAAAATAATGGCTATCATATAGCACACCTGCAATTCACTTACAGATTTCAGCTGTGCCACACATTTTGGGACATTCTCATCAAAAGCAAAGAACTATGTCCCAACCCCAACATCCTCTCTACTCCTATGAAGACACAATTTCTCAACCCGGTGTCAAACGTCTTGGTTCATTATGTGTTAGGCCTTCTTTTGCCATCGAACTTGTAATTTTGAAATTTTCTATGTGTCTGCCAATCTATCTTCTTTCTTCCATTTCTACCATCCTTCCTTTCTGTATGTCATTTGAATCTTCTGACACATTTACATCCTCATGATAAAGTTATCCTCTTTCTCCTGCCTGCCAATCAAATTCACGTCTTTCAAATCCCAACTTAAAAATGATCTTCAAAACACTTTCTATCACCGAAGTTGCAAACTAATTTGAAATCGTTTTGTATAATGTATCACCATAATATTTAAAAATTAGATACTTGAAGTGGAGCATTTACTATCAAAGCGCTGTGGTATACCCATTATATCAAAGTTACTTATTTCTTTCTTATAAAACACTAGAGGAAAGTAATATATTATCCTTAAAAGACTGTTTCTAATCTCTTTTAGTCTATACAGCTAGTAAGTGCCAGATTAGCATGTTTCCAGGTTTATATAACATTAATACCATCTGTCCACATTTTGTGGATGGGATGGGGGAGGGTCAATGCTAACTGAAATTTATATTAGTATAATTTGAAGCATAGAACAGATTTTGTATGATACATATGTGAATTTTGATGCAAAAAAATTAAAGTGAAAATTTTAAAACTAATTTTTAGTTGTAAAGCTAGTATTATTAATTATAAAACTAATAGTTCCAATTCTATAGTAGCTGTGTGTTTATTCCTCCCCACTCCCTCTATTTAAACTAACCCCACCATATTGTTTAGTTCTGCTTGAACTGAACTTTATACAAATGGAATCAGTTTGTAGTTTGTATTCTATAATGCTCTTTTTCTATTAAATGCTATATTTTAAAGATCTATATATGTTTTACATGTAGCTCATTTATTTTCATTACTTTAAAAATATTCCTTGAGTGAACATACTCTCATTTATTAATCAACATTATGTTTGATCTCCATTTGTTTTTCTCCAGGTTTTTTCCCATGTGTCCTCGTATTTATGGATAATTTTCTCTATGGCAAAGCATAATTGCTGAGCATATACATGTTCAAATTCACTAACTAATTCTTATTTTTCTGTACTATCTTCAGAAGTTAATGAATGTGCATTGTGCTATATTGTCAAAACATCTGGTATTTTGAGACTTTAAATTTTGCTAATCTGAAGTGTTTGAAATGGGATCATGTAAAGTGACATCTAATAAATTGCAAGCTTTTTATATGCTAATTGGCATTTGATATTTCCTCTCTGAAATGTCTCTATTTTTGCCCATTTTTCCAGAGTTGTTTGTAGTTTTTTGTTGTTTTTACTGATATATACAAAATGTTATATATGCTGAATACTAATTTCTTGTTAGTTATATTTTTCATGAAAATATTCTAAATACATGATTTGTTTTTTTCATTTACTTAATAGAGTCTATTTGATAAACTCAAGGTCCTAATTATAATTAGTATAATTAGTATTTTCTCTAAGTTTAATTCATCTGTACTCCCAAATCACATATTTCCTTTTTCTTTTCTAAATTTTTAAACTTTGTTTTGCACACACAAGTCTGGAAGTTTTGTGTATGATATGAGCTACGGATCTGTTTACATTTTTTCAAAGAGTTATTTGATTTGCCCTTCAATTTTAAGTCATTCATTCTTTTTCTACAATCTACAATGCTACCGTGCCACTTGTTTGAAACCTCAACTTTCAATATGTGTATATATGGGTTCTGTATCTAGGCTTTCTATTGATCAACTTGTAAATGTTAGCCAGTACCCCACATTATAAAATACTATAGCTTTATAATGCACTTTAGTTATTCTAAGGCCAAGTTTTTAACATTTTTTTCATTATTCTACAAGTATTGCCTATTCTTGGTATTCTACTCTTTCATATACAGTTTAGAACTGACCTATTCGACTTGTTGGTTCCTACTTGGAATTACATTGATTCCATAGACCAGCAACCAAGGGTTGCTCTCTTTTACCATATTGCATTTTTTATTCATAACAATGGCATAAATATGGCTCTATTAATTGAGGCTTCTTTAACATATTTAAATATCTTTTTGTGATTTTAAAATAATTTTTAAAATAATTTTTATATAGCACTGCATTATTATGTTCAATCTATTCTTAAAATACATTATGGTGCTCTGGCAAATGAATACATGTTTAATCATGTCTTTTTAAAATTACAAGATATGATTTCTAATTACATCAATATTTTTGTTCAAACGGAAATGTAATTAATGCTTTTGTGTTTGTATTATGATTTGCTATCCAACTACCTTGCTGAACTCTTTCATGATTTCTAGTAATTTGTAGATAATGCGTAATTTTTTTATGTGGAAGGATCATATTATTGGCAAATACAATGTCTGTATTTTGGAAAAGAACAGCGTTCCATTTCCTCATTTTATAAAAAAATGTATACAATTACTGGTTTGCTTTAGTACTAAGTATTTTATGTATTTTTCTTAATGTCTAAGCTAGATATGCCATGTCTTCAATAATTCTTGTATCATTTTCTCATACAGGATGTTTATACATTAGGAAAAAGTCTTGTAATCATGGTTTTCTATTAACAACAGAGTAAAATCTGATTATCTTAGAATTCAAAGCTACTGATTATTCAAGCCAACCTACTCTTCTATATTAGTTAATGTATATTTGGGCAAACTTAACTATGCATAATTACATAATTATGTCTTTAAAGTTTGTTAGCTGTATGTCCTTTTTTCAGGTAGTTAAGATCTGTTCAAAAAATCAAACAAAAGAAGAGAATGAAGGTGTTGGAACATCAAACACATCTGGTGATCTCTCCATTCTCCCTGATATGCCAAGTCAATTATATTCATATATGTTTAAACAATCTTTAATTTCTTGCTTGTGCAAATAATTAAACTAGTGTAGAAGAGAGAAATGACCAGGAAATCTGCAGTCTAGCTATCCACATTAAAGCCAGTGCTAATGTCCTCAGTCACATTTTACATTTATCTATTTATTTATTTGAATGGGAAGTAGGCAAAGTAAATGAAAATATTGTTGGTGACCATCAGCTCCAAGATATTCATGGTCTCAAGAGAAGAGTTCCATGTAGAAAAAAAATCTATAAAGGGAACATAGATGCTACATAATATAACTATTCCAGACTAGTTGCTTTAATCTTTTTGCTTATCTACAGGAAAAGAAGAAAGAGAAAATAGAATAAAAATTTATTTAAAAAATATTGAGTTTGAATATTTTTCATTATTTGATATACTATCATTGATCCTTCTATTGTTATAATATTTAATTTCATATAAGATCTCTATAGGGGGATCAACATTTCAACACTCCTGATTTCAAGATTTAATATTTTACTTTAATCACTTCGCTCCTTATTAAATGACTTTCCTGGAAATCAGATAAAAATTGTATTTCTAATCATCAAAACAATCAGAGACTATTTAAAGTTACTGGCACTAATATTGCAACTAGGGTTCATGTCGATGATTGGTATATATAGCTACAATTAGCATCTGAAGATTTTTTTAAATTAATACAGTTAAATAGTTAAAATAATTACCTAAATTGTAGTAAGCTAAAAATCTAAGGCAATTTGCATAACAACATTAACAGTATCCCCAGGTTTTTTCTGATGCTTTAAATTCAGCAAACTTGGTAACATTTTTCATGTACCATAGCTTCTGATAATTTGTAGATCTTTGTTTTTCTCAGTTTATAAATGTGGCTTCTTAATTTACTTAAAGGATACTTACCTAACATGCTAGTTTTATGATCATGAAAACATAGTTAAATGTTTTGTACTTTTGAAAATAAATGATTTTGGCTATGGTATAAACCATGATTGAAACTGAGGGACTAATTAAAAGGTAATCCTTCAATAACAACATAATCGCCCATCCCCACAAAAACCCAAGAAGTCTCATTGAGTGTAAAATGTGATATTATTATTGATTCATTATAATAGAAGTTTCCAACATTCCTGAGAACACATTACTTTCTTAAAAAAAAGTCTTCCTCACTGTAATACTTAATTATTCTTCAATTTTTAATTTGAGAGCAGTATTAAGAATACATTCAGAAAGGAAGTACAGAAGGATCTCAATTAAGGTAATTGGAAACTTAGTAAGAGCAAACCTCTTAAAGAGACTTTGATCACAATTAAAAATGTAGTATGTTACCGAGTATCGTAATTCTTCCAAGTGGTAAAGATACCTAAAGACAAATGCTGGGCATAGAAACCACAGGGCATAAATCTGCAAAGAAGTAAAAAGCTAACCTTTTCCAACAATACTGCTTCTCTCTCACTTACCAACTTTACATTTCCCTGTATGGCCCCGGAAGATGACTGGTTAGCCAGAGACGGGTAAGATTCCTCAAGGGAGGAACAACCCAAGACAGGCACAGTTGCAGGGGGGCCATCAGGAGAGAAATTGAGAACCAACAGAGGGGAGGCTTAGAACCTCACCCCCGCTGCTTTGAGAGAAATTTTCTGCATCCATGGATGTTTTGTTGCCCTTGTCTAGCTTGGATTAATACTTAGTCTATAGGCACAGACCTGATCATCTACATTTGCCCTCTTATAGCACTAAATTATGCTTTCTACCTTTATCTTACATCTACCTACCACTTCAGCATTTTATTAAAAAAAAATAATAATAATAAGGGAGAAATGTGGGATCCACATATAAATCATGCATAAAAATCAAATGAATAATCATATCTGACTTGATTGTTTATAGTTCATGATGCGTGATCAAAACTGAAAGTTTCTGTGATATGACTGCCCTTGCACTGTTCACCATGTAAGAACTTATTCACTATGTAAGAATTTGTTCACCATGTAAGAACTTGTTCGTTATGCTTCAGAAGATTGGAGACTGTTGAGAATTAGGCTTGGGGTTGATTAATGATTGTGTATTGAGTCCCCTATACAGAATTTTATTGTTGTTAACAACCATTTGATCAATAAATATGAGAGATGCCCTCTCAAAAAAAATAATAAAATAAAATTTAAATAAATAAATAAATAAATACAATTTAAAAAAAAAAACCCAGGGAAAAGAGGAAATGAGCCAGTTAAAAAAAATTAATAGTAAAGAGTGAAAATATAAAATAGCAGCTAGGGATCTGGGGACACTTAGGAAAAAATAAAAACACTGGTGAGACATCTCATCGTACTTTGATCGTAAGGACTCTCGTGTGTGTGTATAGCACAGTGCACATGGCACCACACGTGAGTGCCAACTTAGCCGTGGGTTTTTGTGGTAGTACAGCACCAGCTCTGTTTGGTTGTCATGAAGCATGGGTTTTACTATTGTTTCTGCTGCCCACTTGCTGTGTAGCCTTGGAAATGTCACTTTATTTGGAATAAATAATTCCATTTAAAAAAAAATGTATTTTGTATGTTGGAAGCCAAGCTTCTCATTACTTCCCACCTTGCCAAATGACTAAAACATTGCAGGTATAAATCAGGCCAAAAACAAAACAAAGCTTCAAAATGTTTTGGAGGAAGTTGGGAACTTAATTTACCTTAAAAGTAAAGAAAAACCACATAAAAACTAGCACCTAAAGATCCAAATGACCATGATAAATAAAAATGAAGAAACACAAGAAGAAATGTCTATCACCCTCCTCATTACAAATATACAAATTTCATACAACAAATTGCACACCTTGTAATTTCGAACTACAAACATTCAAACTTTAATCCTATTTATTACTTAAGAGGAATAATTAAATCATTCTATTTGTATGTGTATCATAAGGGACGACAAGGAGTATAAAGAAGGGAGGGAGAAAAAAATGCTCATTTAGGCATAGGGTTTGCATAATACAACTTGGATAAAAAGTATGGAGATATCCTGTCATTAAATGGTGAAGAAATGAAGACTCATCAGATTCATAATCTGATTGAACAACAACCTAGTACATGAACTAAGATGAGGCAGTGACATGTAGTCCTTTGTCAAACGTTCCATGAAACCAACTACGTAGATGCTAGACATGTATATGAGCATTTCTACCTTTATATAATGATAAGGAAAAAAATCTGAGATGTCCTAAAATTAAGCAACAAGGGTGGGTTAATGGGGCAGAAACACAATCAAACAATAGCCACTGGTTGTAGTTAACCAGAGCCTCCACAATTATCTAGAAGGCCATCAGGACCACTGCATCCCTGGTACACATGAACAGTGCCTATCACCCAACCACCAATCCATTAGCCTTCTTTATGGACTAACCACCTGTGGGGGTAAAATTGCAGTTTTTCCAGAATCTCTCGCCTGTCTTTAGTGCATCTACACACAATAGGTGTTTCCAAAGGGTGGAGAGAAGTAGTACATCCCCACATCAATAAGTAATTACAATGGCGAGTGAAGGCTTATCTGGACCGGAGAGGTTGGGTGGAGACCTCTTCTTCTGCAGCCAGGTCACCAGAGACATGCTTGTAAGAAATAAATGGGTTCCTCCCACTTTATTACTCCCTTTGACTGATTTCAATTTCAAACGTATTTTGCTCCAGGATTTTCCCCTTGTAGTTACACCGCCTATCCCCAAACTTTCCCACTTTGCATAAGTCCTCCTTCCTTATCTGTAGTCAGTGTGAGTTTAAACAATTTTCTTTCCTTGAAATCCTTCTAAATGTTCTCTATTTCTCAAGAATAGTGGATGAGTTTCTGTTAACTGGACTTGCTGCTAATGAAGCAGAAACTTCCTGCCCCAGGACTCAGTCTTTTTTCAGGCTGGCATCTATTACAGCAATTCTATTTCAAAGATCTCTGGGTCTCTAGAGTTCATGATTTGTCAGTAGGCGTATCAAGTACCTTCTCGTCAGGTGCCAGAAAGGTTAGAGGCCAGTGCCAAGTGTAAAGCAGTAGTGATGCATCCAGAGTAAGAAAGGAAGATTGAATTACTAGGAAACTACCCTGTGAGAGAGGAAGAAAGGAGATGAAAAAGATAAATCTAAACTTTAAATTTTAGTGACATATATTTTTGTTTTAGTTTCTTCCTTAGGAGAGCTTCAGCCAATCAATCCAATTCATTGCACTAAAAATGAACACACACACAGATACACTCACATACTTTTTGAAGATAATCCTCAAAGGAATTAGTGGCGACTAATAGATAGATTGATATCTTGAGAAAGAGGGCTAAAAAAATAACAAAACAGTGTTAGAAGGGTAAAAAGTTCAAGCTCCTAGAGAATTCCAAGTACCTGGTTCCTATTACATATTTTATTATTATTATTTTTTCTTTGCATGGCTGTATTCGGGTCCCTCATAGCCTCAACAGTTTGAAAGAAAAAGAAAAAGATGTCGGCTGTGCTCAGAAGAGAACATCTCCCCCCACCTCATACACACACCCCAGATCATAAAAATATCAGCCTTCAGATTAAAACAGAAAAACTTTAAAATTCAAACATAATAAATCTACTTCAGCATATCTGCTATTAAAATAATTTTAACTCACTTGAGAAAAACCTTGGAAACATTCCAATCCTTCTTACTATCTTTGTGGCCTTCTTCTCTCTCTTTGATCTAGAATGAAAATTTGGAAAAGTGCCTCCTGAAGATACTGACACCAAGAAAAACAAACCAGTTGTCACAAATGCCACCTGTTTGCAAGATGTGTTTTCTTTACAGATGATATCATGAGGTCTATATTTATATTTATCTTTTGTAGTGAGATTTAAATTTTTCAACTTTCAGCAGCTTATATTTTATTGGTAAGTTATAAGAATGAAAAGCACAGCATAGGGGATATAGTCAATAAGATTGTAATAACTTTATATGGTGAGAGATGGTAACTACCTTCACAGTGGTCAGCATTTTGTAATGCATATACTGTAGAATCACCGTTGTACACCTGAAACCAATATAATATTGTATACAACTATACTTCAATAAAATAAATTTTCAACTTTTAGGAGCCTATCATTTATTATTAATTTTTCCTTCTTCCAACTGGGCAATTGGGATTCCTGAATACCATAACTGGACTCTATTGTTTAAAGTAGGAATCTGGATTAAAACTACCATAGTTCACTGGTCCAAGGATTTGAAATGCCTTTGTTGATGAACAAAAGGCTACTTATAAATTCATAGGAGTATATTAAGTACTTGTGTTAGTACAGAGAATAAGGCACATTCTTCTGTTGCTAGAAACTGGCCCATAAAAATGTTCCCACATTTATCACAGAAGGAACTCTCTAGGGTCAGATGAAAAAGTGAGGAAGTTTTAAGGGTGGATTTTATCATGTAAATTGTAGCATTCACAATTGGAGCTGATATTCCACAGGGAATTCTTCCATCCAAATTTCTGCTTCCAAAAGAAATTTAAGATGAGAAACACATACATACACATGCAAATGAAAAGTGACCATGCAAAGAGAGTATTTGAGTGTCCTCAAAATTTGAGAATTCTTGGTGAAAATTAAAAAGTTTATTACTGTGTCTAAATAGTCACTTGTCACCAAATATGTTACATTTCAAGGAAACAAGTATATTTAGATGAGCAACTATTCTCTAATAAGAAAGAACGAAATGTTAAATAAAATGAAAAATGTACTGAAAAGTAGTCAGAGACAAGTAACAGGGAAACAGGCAACATGTACTTACAAGTAAATGGCATGTTATAATGATTTTAGGAAAGAGTCATGAGAAAAATAACAAAATTATAAAACTGTTTAAGAAATTTTGTTTATATGACTATAGCACCAGAGGAAGTTATTCATGTAACTAAATTACTAAATTAAAGAAAAATTAAATGGTATTAAAAGCAACATTGTGAAGCTATTGACTTAGGACAAAATAGAAACAAAATACATGACTGCAGATTATCACTTGAGTTTTGGTTTGATTGGAGTGAAGACTGAAGTTTTGCCACAAAAGTGGGCAATGAAGTACTGCACTAGCAGTGAACCTTAGTATAATTAGGTACAGGGCTGTTTAAAAAAGGGAATCAAAAGCTCTTCAAGATAAAATGACCAGAAAGGTGGCCAGGAAGGTTATGTGCGAGAAGCTTCTCCCCAGCTCACTGCCATTTAATGTTTCTTACTAAAGTGTATGTAACAAGATGATAACTAGGGAAAAAGGAGAAACTAGTGAAATAAAGCAAATATGAAATAGAGTAAGTCAACAGAATCAAAAGTGGGTTCTTTTGTTGTGAGTCAAGCTTGTTCTTCTTGGTTCTTGTGCCCATCGGAAACAACTAATTGAAAGGCAAGAGATACAATAACAAAGCAGAGGGAAAGTTTCATTTGAATACACTCCAAGGGAGGAGTGGCCCAGAGTCAAGGTAGACAAAGGCACCCAACTTTCAGGGGAGGGTCTATTTATCATGCCTTAGCTGGGAGGAACCTCTTTGATTGACAGGTTGAGGTCATTTGATTGACAGTCATTCTAGTTATACATCCAGTCCTCTTGGTGTGCATGTCTTTTACCAAAAGGCACAGAGAAAAGCCCATGAAGGGGAGCAAAACTGCAATTTTATTTTAAAGAGATTATTATGAAGCATGGTTTGGGTGGTTCTTAGTTCTGTTCCATTGCCCCTGCATTGTGATGTGGTTGGGACCAGTTTGGCCTGGTCCCCTGGGCAAAGAGGTTACCTCCCTGCAAGCCTTGTTGTCTTCAGTGGGTCCCCCTAACTGGGTGGCTTTTTCATTAAACCTCATCTTCTCCTTCTTTGCTGCTCATGTCTTTCTACCTAACACTAACATTAAAAGACTTCTGCTAATAATTATCAAGAAAAAAGCGAAAAGGAGTAAAAAAATCATTTGAATTAAGTAGATATAACTATAGGAGATGGAGTCATTAAAAAATTAAGAGGATATTAGAAACAACTATTTTTTCTAATTTTTAAAAATTAGGATAAGACAGCTTTTTTTTTAATTTTTAAAAATTAGGTGAAGTGAACAATCTTATCAAGGTCACCAAAACAATTTTAAGAAAAATTAGGCAATCTGAAAAGTTTTGTATTGACTTAAAAAATAGATAGTTTCCCACAAGCAAAACAAACAAACAAAATAGAGAAAAAAATGGATCTATGCATTTTTTGGGGGGTCTACACATTTTTAATGATGATGTCTGTCAAACATTTATGAAATAGATATTTTTACTTATAAAAAACCTACTCCACAATGAGGTAAAAAGAAAGATAACTATACATTTTGACTACTTAATTTATTTCACTGAAATTAGGATGATATAGTTATATAAACTCAATAGAGACAGGAGAAAGAAAAAATAAAAGCTAAACTCTCATGCCACTGATTAAGAAATCCCGAAAAATAGTAAAATAGCAGTGACCTTAATTAAGGAATGCTTAAAAATTATAATCTACCATGACAAAGCTGAGTTTATCTAAGAAGTAAAAATTTAACAGAGGACAATTTATTGACTAAATTCACTAAAAAATGACCTTATATGATTATCTAAATAGAAAAATCTGATAAAATTCAATTTCCCTTCATGCTAAAATCTAAGGATATTATAAATATAGGTGAATCTCCTTAATCCAAAAAATGGGTATCTTCTGGGCAGTAGTGAAGGGTATGGTAATGATCAATCTCTGATGGAATGAATTTTTAAGATTGAGAATAATGTAAGTGTGTACATTTGAACCACTATTCTTCCAATTTTACTGCAAAGCCTGGTCACTGCAACAAAATAAGAAACATAATTAAAGCTTATAAGAATTGAAAATAAAAGTTATAACATGGTTCCTATGTATAAATGATATAACTAAGTAGAAATACAAATGACTTATTAGGCATTTATCAAGTTTTCTCAAAAAGTATATAAAAAAGTTCCATTTCATATGCAAGTGTTATTAAAATAGTACAAAAGTAAAAAGTGTTAGGAGTAAGCTAAAAAAACTATAGAATATTTTTTGTGGTGATATTATAATATTTTACTGAGAGACATTATAGAAGACCTGTTAGTTCATCTATTAGAAAATAATTATTTATCACAAATATTTCAAGTATCATCAAGTTTATCTATTGACAAAACTCAATTCCAAGCAAAATCCAAAAATTCTCATTTATTTTGAAATGGAATTTGACACACATCTAAATTTAATATGGAAATGCAGTGGCCAAAAACAGCCAAGAAACTCCTAAAGGACAGGCGGATGAAATAGTAAGCTACAATAAATTTATTAAAATTAATACTGTGGTTATGGAACAGACAAAAATTGACTAACAGAACAAACTAGAGAACCATGAACTGATCCAAAAAAATGTGGAAATTTGACATGATAGGGATTTGATGTTTACTATCACTTGTTTTACCCCCCTGTATAGGTGATATACTATAAGAGTTCATATATCTTTCAGCATTTCCTCAGTACATGATTTATTGTCTGTAGGACTTAGATGAAACATGCATTCTAACATCTGAATTTAATAATAAACATTATGATGTCATGAGGCATGTACAATAAATGTCTTTATACATGGTGTTAGAGTATTTCATATGTAATATTTACTGTATTTAATGATACATGTCAGCATCATTCTAAGTCCCATATTGTATTAACTTTTAAAACTCAAAGCAATGACTTCTATGATCTGCATTACAGTCACCACTTTAAATATGAAGAGACTGAAGATCAAAATAGTTAAATATTTTGGTAAAGTTTAAAAACCGTAACAAGAATAAGACTTAGAACTGAGATTTGGATGCCGGCATTCAGGGACCAAGGGCCCCATTACCAGAAAGAACTTTGACCATCAACAGCTTTTAAAACACTTATTTTCATAACTGGCAAATTATACCTCTAGAAAACTCTAAGCAACTAACATTAAATTCACTCAATACTATATGAACCAAGGTATTCATTTATCATACTCACTTCAAAAAGTTTATATATCCAAATATGAAATAGTGAAATAGATGTTAACATATGCAGTTGCTATTGTTAAGTCACTATTAAAATGAAATTCACAGTTTTTATTATCATTATAATTATAGTAGAAATAATCAGAATACAAATAGACAAAAGTAAAACATACAAAAATACAAAAATGAAAAGGCAGGATTTTATCAGCTATGCCACAAATGTACAGGTGAGAGATTGGAAAGAAAATGTTCATATTTTTATTTTGATAGAGGCATGAAGATGATTATACTTTTTATTCCTCTGTATTCTCTATGTATTTGGCAACAGTCATGTATTACTTATGTTTCTGATGAAAAAAACTAAATATGCTATTTATAAGTATTGTTTTAGAAAATCATGAAGCATTTTCTGTTTCCATGTTCTAACAAAGGATGCAACGTAGAGGGAAGGCCCTTTCTAGACGGGTGAACTCGCTCAGCGGTTGACTGGTTTCAGGCTTGGGTAATCTACACATCCTTATTTTAGGACAGAGAAAACCGAGGTTCAGAGAAACTGCCTGGCATAAGGGTTGTTCTGCAGATCAAATTAGATAATGAAGAAAGGGCTTTAAAAACCCTATAGGCCCAGAGAGATAAGGTGCCACCCCATTCTAGTAAAGTGTGAAACATGCAGTTGAATGAAATACTTGTGATCTAATGTCCCAGAAAAATCAATGGTATGTTATTTTAAGCTCTATCGTTGACTTATTTCCTCCTCAAAGAACAACTTTAGGAAGTAAAGTTAAGCTTCCTGTCCTTGATTTTCTCCTGTTGAATAACATGCATCATGCTCTTTATTTCTTTGAAAAATAATTTGAGATTGATGCATTAAAATGGTTCAGTTCAGAATATTAATACTATCCTAAAGTGATACGTTGCAGCCCACAAGATATCAGAAAATGGCATATCCAAATTCTATAAAGGTCAAAACTCTAGCACTAAACAGGCATACTTTTTTTTTTCTTCATCTAGGCCTAATTTCTTCGTGGCAGTATTTAATACGATTCTATTACACATAGAGAAGATATTGGATTGGATGTTGAAAGTACAACTGAACACTTTTATTCAGCTTAAGCTGATAAGTGCTACTAGTTTGAAGGTTAAACACGTACAGGAAAGTACTTCATGTAAGTAAAGTAAGTCCAGGCAAAGGCACAGATGAGAGGGAAAGGTAGGAGACCTGTCTTGACCTGCACTAAGGCAGGTGTTTTACTAGCAAGAAGAAATGTCCGTGGTCATGGATGACTGAATCTTTTGATTCTTTTTTATCGATGAATTTCTATTGTGACCAGACCTTAAGGCCAGGAAATTAGGAGCATTTCTTTGACAGACCCAGTTTCTATTCATTTAAATGTCTTTTTCTTTTTCTAAATATAAACTGGCCATGAAGGCAAGGTTAGCCCTATTTCCTATGTCATCTGTTATGATTCTTTCTATATTAAAACTACAACCAGCATTTGTATTCTCAGTGGCAATTTTGCTTACATTACTTGGGGTTTGTTTTGTTTATGGCTTTACCCAGTTTTTCTCTGTGACCACGAACATAAAATATGAACAATTTGCCATAGATATATTACAAATCAGTTGCTAAAACAGTATTCTGAAAGATCAAGATACATTCTACAAGAGAAAGGAATTTTAATGTCCCTTGAATGCCATAAAACTCTATTCTTGTCTTCTTTAGTGAATGTGTACATTTTATTGCTTTTACTGGTAAAGAATAAAGGACAGATGGCACAGAAATGGAACCTAGGAAAATTGCTTACAGTGAAACCAATTTTAATACCCTTGCTAATAAAGTCCTCTCTATACATATGGGCTTGATCTCTCCAGGAAAAAGGGAGTAATTCTTCATTTTGTTCAGGGACTTTAACTCTTTCAATACCTTGGGGAACTATATGGTGCATTGAATTATACTAAATAGCCCCAAAGAATTAACACACTTTCCAAGTCAAGTCTTTTATTTCTTTTTGCTGCATAGCATCAGGCCATTGATTATATTAGAAGGTCTAACCAACTCCCATAGGGCACTTTCCTTATGTCAGAGCTAGCCAGATGTGATGGTTTCCTTTCTTGAACTCCAATAAACTTTATAGGACCTATTCAACATCACTCAGCTAAATCACATAATGGCAAATTTATAACCCAATGGCACCGAATGATCTAGTTGGTTGTCTCTACTGCTTGCTAACCAAATATTAAAAACAAAGCCAGCTAACCCAGCAGTCATCTAAATTATGTTCTTGAATTTATCATCCCCAAACAAGGAAAAACTTCATGCTATACCATATTTCCCTTAATTATGTCTTTCCCCAATTGTAAAACGGGGAAGCCAGTCAAGTTTTTTATCTCACCTCAGGGGGTCGAGAGAATAGGAAACCTGTCACTAATTCCTTTCACCTTACAGCAAAACTCTTTCACCCAATTAACTAAGACCAGGTGCACCCTCCAGTGAGTCTCAGGAATGCAGAGAACTCACAAACCCTGCTTCCAGCCTCCTAGAACAGCAGCCCAGCCTGCTTGCACCTGATTAACAAGCTTTGCTGGGGCTGCAAAAAGTTGGTAAATGGATATAATTTTCCCCATGAAAGCTGGGAAAGACATTGGATGCTTGGGTGTGAATAATAACGGCCCTGGCCAGGTAATGCCCAGAGCACTTTGTGCATTAGCAGGCCTATCCTTTACAGGAACCACTTTATCAAGACAGACGAGTGGTAGCCACTTAGGCAAATCTGCAGTTATCAACGTGCTAAGCTAGTGTTTGGACCTAACCAGTCTTTAACATATTCTATTAATATATTTAGGGTGTGTTACTAATAATTTTGATTTGTTAAGAGTAAACATTGACATACTCAGGTAAAATTAATGGTGGGAAAACAGCAGCATGAGTGCAACATACAAAAATACTGATTTGGAAATTAGAAATGACTATCTGAAGTGTCAAGGATGACACCAGTGGCAAGAGCAGACGGGGGCTCTGTAGGAAGATGGTGGAGTCCCAAAGACTTGGGGTCTGAACCCTAACTGAGTTATGAACTCACTAGTTACATGCATTTTGCAAAGGTGTTTTAATCTCTCTCAGCCTCAGTTCCTCAACTGGAAAACTAGAAAATTAATAATAATAATAATTTCTACTTTATAGGGTCATAGTGAAGATTAAATGGGGTCATGTAATCAGGTTACAAACTAGTGAGCACACAGTAGGCAGTCAGTAGTTGTGTGTCCTTATGATTATTAAAGACAATTAATTAGTAAAAGCAGCAAAATAACTCAATGAAAAGTATGTGTCCCCTCCACCACCCCACCTGAAGGTAAATCTACTGAATGAGAAGTTAGGACTTTGCCTAATAATTTGGCAGCAACTGGCTGGGATCCAGGAAATTAAAAAGGTCTGGTCTGGGGCTGTGATTTTTGAAAATGCACTTCGCTAAGTCCTAAAGCAGCTTTTGGAATTGCCTTAGGGTACTTGCCGCAGAAGAGAAAGAAGCAGAGTGGGCGGTTGGCCGGCAAAGTTTCCCACTCCCACTTCTATCAGGGAGCAGGTTTGCAAGATCCATTTTATATATTAGACTTTATCATACAAGATATTTTGAAAATTGCGAAGTGAAAACATTTAAAAAGCACACGCTTAATGTAACGAAGCCGTCAGTGCTGAGGAGCTGGTAATAACAATTATATGTGCCTTCTCCGGGTTACCTCCCCGATACACCCCTGGTAAAGATCGAAAATGCACTGCCTCCCCACCCCAGTAGCGCTAAAATTCAGTCTTAATAATTAGCACTCACTTGCTGACTCGTTATTAGGTGATCATATGATTTGGGTCCACTGGATTTCTCTAGTTTCTGTTAGGAATTACAACCTACCCTGGCTTGCAAAACCCTAACAGATCACAAGTTCCACAAGAAACAGGAGGGAAGGGTGCCAGCTCTTTGCCTGTGAGGTCAAATCCCAACAAGTCAGCCATCGACCATTCCTCTCGGTTGAAAGAGCGTGCAATTCTTCAGTGTGTTCAAGAATTGCTTCATTTACAATGTACAGTTTCATAAGAGGGATTTAAAATTTCATCAGTGAAGTAGACGCACATGATATCACATAAGCCTCCTTTCTCTACAAAAATTCGACTTTCTATTTCCGTGCCATCTGCATGTCATCTTTGTGAACTGGACATCTCTTTCTGAGAACTATAGTAGATCCTGTCTCACTGATGCCTGCCTGGTTACCTGAGAAGCTTAATGGCCAGACAGCTGAAGTGAAATATGTACTTGGCTCAGGTTTTCAGTAAATATTTTAAGTTGGATCTGGATGCAATAGGGTTGAAACCATGAACAATAACCTCCAGAATGTCACTTGAGCAAATATAAATGATGGCCCCCACATGGCTTTGGCTCAGCCTGAATTACTCAAGTAGTACAATCCAGCAACCGAAGGTACTTTAAAAAGAATTCCTGTCTTCACTTACAGGTCAAAGAACTTTAAAAGGGATGTAAGCCATAACGCACAATAACATCACTGGCAACATCTTTTTCATCTTTCCTTCATTTTTGTTTATCTCCTTCTTTGGGTACCTCATTTGACAGTCTCTCCTCCTGTTCCCCACCCCTGAAAAATTCCACTCTGGACTCCAGTCTTGAAGAGTTAGGCCACATTTCTTTCCAGAGGCCCCACGGTTTGAGCACCTTTTCTTTCTTCACATAGGTACAAATCAGAAAGGGGAGTCCTGCAATAGTCTAAAATATATCTGTATTACTAGGGCACCCAGTGCTTTCATAGGCAGGTATTTCTTACTGATATGTTTAGATTTTGTGTATAAATAAGTGAAATTTATAATCAAATATTTGGAGGAAAGTTAAATTGTTGGAAGGAAATTAATAAACTTTGATTGGAAGTATTTGCCATCTGTATATTTCTTACATTGTTTCCTAAAACAGCCCCATCCTGAGTCTCTGACTTAATTTTCCATGGTAATTTTCCACACTCCTCCTATTTTTTATCCAAAAAATAATAATATACAATTTTATGCCATTTTACTGCCTGGGACCTATAAGCCAATAAATTCCAGAAATTTTAGAGACCATTAAACAATTTTTTGCCAATTCAAGTATATAAAAAAGTGTTCTTTTCTTGACTAGATTTTTCCCCACAGGAAGTTGTTTTAAAATGTCTTTTATTAATAAGTAAGTATTTTTAAGCATAACATTTCCAGGGCCTTTTTCCCTTAATAAATCAAAGGAAAAATGAAATTAATAAAAAGTACTTTTTGAAATGGTCTAAGTTGCATATGTAAGTCTCTTCAACAAAATCTTTAAATGTTTTCTTTAGTGTCTACTACTGCAATCACCACCTAGTAAAACAAAGCAAACACTTGATGAGCTCTTGTGGATATGGAATTAGATATCTGTGGATTTAATAATAAGTGAAGACGGAGGATATGTGGAGTGTTGGTCTTGTTTTTCCTCTTACCTGAGTGATTTTATAAAGAAATATGGGCAGATATTTTGTGGTAACTTTATACTCTGGATTTTGAGTATTTACTTTATAAAATGGGCTAAGAGTTGCCATTTCTATTAAATAGGATTACTGTCAGATTCAATAGAAACTATTTAAAATATGGGAATAAAAGCTACCACTTGACCACTGCTATATGTCAGATACTTAGAGTATTTGTACCTGTGTTTGTTTGGACGCACATGTAGACACTTAACAGTTAATACACATTTTAAAACCAAAACTATATATTTGGATATAAGCTTCCATAGGAAAAGGTGATCAAATTATGCTCAGTTATTTCTCTATATCTGTGCTATCTAAAATGGTAGCCACTAGGCACATGCGTTTAGTATAAACATTTGAAATGTGTTCAACATGACTAAAGATATGACTTTTAATTTTAATTAAGTTATATTTTAAAATAATAACTCAGTTACTGGAAAACTTATACATATTTGGAACAACTTAAATACATGATTACTCTTTGAAATGTAAACTTTATGAACTATAAGTTTGGGTGGATATTTCAGATGAAAATTTGGCATCCAGATTGAGAACTTCTGTGAATATAAAATGATCACTGGGCTTTTAAGACTCTTGATATGAAAATCAGAATATAAAATACCTTCTTAATAATTTTATATTGTTATATGCTGAAATAATAATGTTTTATACATGTTCAGTTACATAAGATATTTCATTAAAATTAATTTCCCTTTTAAAAAAGCCTTTCTTAATGTGGCTGCTAGAAAATTTTGAATTACCTATGTGGCTGGTATTATGTTTATTTTGGACAGAACAGCTATATATCAACAGATGAAATCAAGTTGAAAATATAAAATGAAGGCTATAAGTCCTGGAAAAGACAGCATGGAGCCTTAGGGTAGGTATAAAACAAGAAGGGCACATTATTGTTTTTTGTATTTCTTATTAGAAAGCCTATCCAGACCTGGAGTGATTTCCTGCTATCACACACATTAATAATACAATTTAGGTGTCATAGGAGTCTTTTTATTGTATTGATCTTAGATTCATAACTAAATTGAAAAATGAAATAGATTATAATTCTTCCAAACTCCACAAAATAACATTTAGGCAGCAATTCATAATAGTGAAAGTGATTTTTTTTAACTCTAATGATTTATATTGTTTCCTCTTTGAAATATATGCATCCTAAACATCATCCTTGAATTAAAATTGACAATTTGAATGGCATTCTCCAATTTAACTATTTCATTTATTTATTCAACAAATATTTACTTATAGTCACAGCCCTTCGCTTTGGGATATAATGATAAACAAGAAAGATCTATATTTCATGTCCTAAAGGAACTTATATACACCAAAAATAATTAAAACTAACTACACACGGTATAATAAATATTAACAAATACAATGTCTTTTTAAGCAAGTAAGTAATGGAATTCACGAACAGGTTTCATGGGATCCTGGAAGTTGGAAACCTCATTGAATTGCACCAAAGGGAAAATAAGTGGTGAGATTTAGAGTCATTGAATCTGGACAATTCTCCCTGAAAGTCTGACTACAAAGGAGTTCTGTGAGTAGGTGAAATAATCTGAGGGAAGATTGGTGGATCAATGTAGGATTTTTAAAGATGAGACGTTGCTAGGAAAGGTCTTTAAAAGCAACGGGAATCACCAGTAGGAAGTAAGGAAACAGTGAAAGTAAGAGACCACCAAAGCAGTGGAGTTTCTCAGAAACTAGAGGGCATGGCATCGGAGTACAGAGACATGAATTTTTACAATAGGAGGGACACTTCATACATGATAACAGAAAGGAAGAAGAGAAACCGTACTTCAGTGTGAGCAGCAAGAAGAGAAAGGAGTTCCTATCCCATGAATATGATTCATGAGTATAAAACACGATCATTTGCCTAGGTCTTGAGTGAATATGAAATTGTGACCTGTAAGCATAAGAAAATGAGCTCACTAGAGACACAGTGGGTCTCCTGGGCATTACTTAGCACAAATTTGATATTTATTTTCGAGACATTATGTAAAAGAAGTCTGTTTGGTTGTGCGGATTATTTATTTTATGCGAAGCATGGTTGCTCTGGTTCTGTTGTGGAGAAAGTGGGTAAAGGATTCACTCAGAACTGGGCTTTGCCAATGGAGGAAGCAATGGACATGGGACCACTTTCCAGGATTCTGAGTTAAAGAATGCACTTTTTGCTATAACACAAAACCACGTCCTTGCAGACTTTATTTTGAAACCTGCTTATTCACTTTTTTCTCTTTAATATGTTGTTCAAGGTTAATGGCTTATTCTAAGAAACGTGACTTCAAAAGGGTCATATATGAGACATCTGTA
This sequence comes from Manis javanica, assembly GCF_040802235.1. Classification (NCBI taxonomy): domain Eukaryota; kingdom Metazoa; phylum Chordata; class Mammalia; order Pholidota; family Manidae; genus Manis; species Manis javanica. The sequence continues at coordinate 81,881,729 of NC_133167.1, read as the reverse complement.
TTGGCATATTGTCCACAGTATAAATTCAATAGGCTTTAACTTTGAAAGTCTACAAGCAAGAAAAAAAATAATGCTAAGATGAACGAATAACTCAAAATGAGAAAGTTGTTCAGTGCAAACCACCATGATTCTGGCGAGGTTATGAAGAAACAATGGGTGTCATGTCGAGCCACAGCAAAGTGAATGGATCTTGTGCAAACTTGAGATACTTATACATTTCCTTTAAAAAATTGTGGTTAACTTCTCCAAGGAATGTGAAAGTTGATTTAAATAAATATCTAGAAACTGAAGTGTTTATTCCAACCCTCTCCAGAAAGCATTGATGTGTAAATCAATTTGGAAACAAAGGTATTTTTGTCTCTTAATATTTCTGTCCTCTATATGTGCTAAATGGCAAACTTAATAGTTTGTCTTGATCTAAGAAATAGACATTATATAGATTTTGTGAAGGGCAGTTTGAGATGAAGAGATTTAATTCTATTTGTACTGTGCCCAGCATATGAAATAGCAGGATCTGGGAGCAGATATTCATTAGTTTAACTGACACTGTGGCCCAAGTTAAGTCAGTGGGCCTTATGCAGCATCTGTTTCATGAGGATAATCACAATTACCCTCCAGGTGTTGAAACAATTGGAGGTTATGCGCATAAAGCATCTAATCCAATTCTGACTTAGAGTGGGTACCCAATCAAAGGCAGGTACTTACGTGGTTACTTCTGCATTTCTTAACACTATAACTGATCCTTGGACAACATGGGTTTAAACTATATGAGTGCCTATATACAGATTTTTTTCAATGAACATATTGGAAACTTTTTTGGAAATTTGTGACAATTTGAAAAAAACCCACAGACGAACTATATATTCTACAGAAACTGAAAAATTAAGAAAATCTTAGGTACATCAGGAATGCATAAAATATGTATAGATACTCATCTATTTTATCATTTACTAACCCCAAAATATACACAAATCTATTATAAAAGTTTAAAATTATCAAAAGCTACACACACATTTACAGACTACATAGAGCTATTGGTAGTTGAGAGAAATGGAAACAAACTGTGGCAAATCCGCAAACAATTTTCTGATATATTTAATGAAAAATATCTGCATATGAGTAGGCCTACACTGTTGAAACCCATGTTGTGTGCGGGTCAACAGTACACTATTAGAAGTTAAATTCTTGGAGAGTCAAAAGTACTATACAGATTTCCTGCTGAATGGGGGTTAGTACCCCTAACCTCTGCGTTATTCAAGGACCAACTGCATTGCATAGGTCAAGATAGTACTTCCTGCTGGATATACTAAGAAGAATAAGACATTATCCCTGAAAAAGCCAGAAAAAGAAAACAATAACTTAGAATGCAGTAAAATAATAAATAATTTTTAATAGCTGTGTTGTTTTCATGTGTGTGTTTGGAGTCTGGCACCTAATAAGCTAGTAATACTTTTCCCTTCCCTTTCTTCCCTGAGGACGTCATCAGCCATATACACCTTCAGGCCATATTATGGGTGTATTAAGACTAAAGATAAAAAGATCTTCTGACAGAATGCTGATGGTTTCCTTGTTCTGAGTACATTTTTATTGCTTTGAACACAAAGTCTTATTAACATCTCTTGTTAGGCAAATAAACTATATATATTCTTAGAATCTGACCTATAAAATATTGTATCTTTACCCATCAAAGAAGAATGTTTTCCTCTAACCGGGAAGAGAAGTCATCTTGATCATGTTGAACTTAATCTTAGCAGATTTCCCTCATTCTGCCTTGTGAAACACCATATGACTAACAGCTGTGTTATTTTTTAAACAAACAGGTTTTCACTAAAAAGTCAGTGTTGGCATTTTAAAACAGACAAATTAAAAGTTTGACAAACCAGAAGAGAAATACTATGGATTTTTGGAAACAGTATCTTTCACCAGTTCTAGTCAGATTCTAATTTTCATAGATGTCATAGATGTTGGTTTTTGTGCTAATTACTTACTGTTCATCAACAAAATAGAAACTGTTCATCAACGAAATAGAAACTATTATGATTACTGATACTTTTCATTCCTAATCCCACATAGAATCTGTCCTTGTCGGCTAATGATCATCAGCTCTTTTAGGAAAAATGTCTCTAAGACACCTAAACAACACCGTGGATATCATTTATTCAAGAAGCGGTATACAGCCTCTAATGCTATGTGCATATTCCTAAAAGTCACGGGTGCTGTGCAAAATTGCACAATGAAATTCATGACACTTGTGAGAGAAATGGAGGTGGGCAAAATGCTCAAACATGTTATGAGTGACACATTAAAAAATTAGGAACTTGATTTCTCTTAATAAAAAAAAAAAAAGCAGTTACTGTGTGCTGACCTCCAATGAGTTCTGCACAGTGGTATAGAGGGCATGTCAAAGTGTGGGCAAAGGGTCTGTTTGTTTCTATGCAGAAGATCAAGGCCTAGCTTGGCTACCCAGAAAATGAACTAAGATACGATATGAGGAGGAGCTTCCGGCATCAGCACTCTCTGGAGGACTTGTGCCAGGGGATGATCATCAAAAAGCCTCCACAGGGATCCGGACGATGCTGCGGTTGTGGCTGCATCCAGCCCACCGTCTCCTGGACTTGCCATTGGAATGAGGAGGGAGATGTCTAGGCTGGCATGTGCATACAGTGAGACAACGAATTTGACCGGATCTGTACTGTTGGAACTCAACCAGGAGTTGGGAGGGGTGCAAGTTGTAGCACTCCAAAATCTTATGACTATAGACTATCTACAGTTAAAAGAACATATGGGATGTGAACAGATCCCAGAAATGGGCTGCTTTAATTTGTCTGATTGTTCAAGTAAAGTTGGACAATATCCATCATATCATAGACAAATTTTCACAAATGCCTAGGGTGCCTAAATGGTTTTCTTGGCTTCACTGGAGATGGATGGTAATTATAGAGTTGCTTTGTTTATGTCACCGTATTCCTATTATGTTAATATGTGTGTGCAAATTAGTTAGTAGTTTAAAACCTATACATACTTAAGGTACTATACAAGAAGATATGTCAAAGAAATAATCAATGGTTTCTTCCATATGCTACTTCTATAGCTTTTCCTCTTCCTTCCTCATTACAACCCTTAAATAGAATTCGTGCCTCATATCGAATTTACCGAGTATCATAATACCTCCAGGTGGTAAAGATACCTCGAGACAAGTGCTGGGCATAGAAGCCACAGAGCATAAATCTGCAAAGAAGTAAAAAGCTAACCTTTTCAAACAATATGGCTTCTCTCTCACTTACCAACTTTACATTTCCCTGTATGGCCCCGGAAGATGACTGGTTAGCCAGAGACGGGTAAGATTCCTCAAGGGAGGAACAACCTAAGACAGGCACAGTCGCAGGGGGGCCATCAGGTGAGAACTTGGGGATCAACAGAGGTGAGGCTCAGAACCTCACCCCCCCTGCCTTGAGAGAAATCTTCTGCATCCGTGGATATCTTGCTGCCCTTGTCTAGCCTGGATTAATACTTAGTCCATAGGCACACACCTGATCATCTGATCATCTACATTTGCCCTCTTACAACATTAAACTATGTTTTCTACCTTTATCTTTCATCTACCTACCACATCAGCATTTTATTAAAAATAAAAATAATAATAATAATAAAGGGAGAAATGTGGGATCAACATATAAATCAAGTATAAAAATCAAACGAATATTCATGTTTGACCTGATTGTTTATAGTTCATAATGCGTGATCAAAACCGAAAGTTTCTGTGATGAATGCCCTTGTACTGTTCACCATGTAAGAATTTATTCACTATGTAAGAATTCGTTCACCCTGTAAGAACTTGTTTGTTATGCTTCAGAAGATTGGAGACTGATGAGAATTAGGCTTGAGATGGATTAATGATTGTGCATTGAGCATTGACCCCCCTATAAGGAATTTTATTGTTGTTAACAACCATTTGATCAATAAATATGAGAGATGCGCTCTCAAAAAAAAAAAATTAGAAACTTGATAAAAATGAGAGCTAAAACACAAAGTTAGTATAATAAATATGGCACCTTGCTTTGCAACAGACCTGAAGTTATCTTGTGGAAGTGCATGAAGAAAATGCTGAGTCTCATGAGTTACTGCAAAGTGGAAGAAGGAACTTACAGGGAAGTTACCTGAAATCAGATGGAAAGTCCTAACGTCAGATGTGGATGGTTGTGGCTTGTAACACGTGGTGAACTGAGGTAGCATATAGATGTTTGAGGAGTGTGCAATTTGTGTATTCTCTCCTGCTGGGCTGAGCTGGGTGTGGTTTTCTGAGTTCACATAGTGTTTCCCATGGATGAAATTGTACATAAGCAAAAGTGAAATTTCTGTTATGCTCAAATTGTTCCCTAGCATATCAATTGCATTAGGATAAAATCTGTTTTCAAAGCAAGCATTATAGCAGAACTGCTGTATAATCATTTCATGAATCAGATTTCCAAAGAGTGAACAGTTTATACATTTCTACATTAAACATTTCTGATGTCCTGAGAAAGCCCCACACTGGCCCTATAGAACATTCATTAGTACCTAGGCTTTGACTCAGATGGATTTGAATTTAATCCTAGCTCTATCCATCTGATTTTGAACAAGCATCCTTAATCTGTTTAAGCTCAGTTACCTAAACTGAAATAAAAATGAAAAATTCTACCTCATGGCGTCACAGTGATGATTAAATGAAAAAATGTATGCAAACTCCTTAGAGAATGACTGACATAAAAAACACTAAATTTTGCTCTAAATGGGTTTAGTCATGTGGTATTATATTATTATGTTACATATATGCTGAGCTTATTGCTACTTATATTGTTATTATCTGAATGAAAATCTTGGTGATTATTTTATAAGGCTCATATTTGTATACATTTCTTGCTCCTTTAGAATTAAGCATTATGAAGATATATATTCCTCTCATATTTAGACCCACCACACATTAGCAGTATAAATTTTTTTTTCAATGCTGGAAAATTGCAGTTGATGTTGAGTGAGCTTAAATTGTGGTTATTATATCATGAGATCCCTAATCTTTATTACTTTAGCATTATAGATGACATGAGGGAAGGTTTCTCCCTAGAAGTGGTTGAATTTCGAGTGGCAACTTGAAGAATCTTGAAATTATTTCTGGTGTCCTGCTCTATGATCTGCTGACGATCTTAGAAAAAGAGGAACGTCCCACCAGTGGAATTTGAAATTAATGGGAAGCTAGCAGGTGGATAAAAGAAGGTACAAAAGGGCTTTTGGTTTTTTTCCAAGCAGGGGTCGGTCAACTTTCCTCTGGCTGTTGCTCTGGTATGATAGAAAATATGGTATCTGCTACGTGAAGATAGATGAAACTCTGATAAGTTTGGTGTGTCTTAAATTACTGGCATCATTATTTTCTTCTTCTTTTTTTCCTTCTTTCTTATTTTGAATTCATTTTTAATGATTTTATGTCCCTTTTCAGCAACCTGCTAGGAGATGGCAATGCTGATGTGAGAACTAGTGGTCCCTGAGTTCTTTGTTTCCTATGGGAAATAAATATCTGTTAAGAAGTCATTATAATCATTACAACATGCATGAAATGTGCAGTAATTGGAGTATGTTCATTGCATTAATGTGGCACTGAAGAAGGAGTAACTGATGGGAAAGGAAAACAGTTCCCCAAAACTATATTATTATTAAATATGTTTTTGAAGGATATACAGAAAACAGGAAAAGGGAAAAATAATGAGAAACAGAAGGATCAGAACTTAAAAGCATGTGTGCCAGGGGAAGGCTTGATCTTCCCTCCTGGGGAGAGCAGCAGGGTGAGGCGGGTGTTGGGGGCAGCAGGGTGGCTGGGTGGGAGTCAGCAGGGTGAGGCTGGGTGGGGGTCAGCAGGCTGAGGCTGGGTCGTGGGAGGGCCAGGTGCTGCAGCCCCCAATCCCAGTGGTTGGTGGAAGAGCACCAGGCTTTTCATGTCAGTTTATTTTCTGGTGGTTAGAATCCCTCACTTTGGAAATTATGCTTTATGCTTGGCAGGATTATGTGGGAAAGGACTGTGAGGAATAGGGTTTGTTTATTTCTTCTCAATGAACACAGTGAAAACCTTGAAATGAGAGGAACCCTGAGTCCACAGTGGTTTGGAGAATAAAGAAAAGGACATCATCCCTGCAGAAAGTAAGGCATATAGGTAATACGATAAAACATGGAAAAATTTCTAAAAAAACTTTAGGAGGAAGTTAAATTCAACATGGGGTTAAGGCTCTCTTGCATTAGCCACCGTGTCTCCGTGGGCAGCCCAAGGTTTTCTAAACCCCAACCTCGGAGTCAGTTTATTTATTGGTCTTTTTGTTAACTTTAGCATTCTTATTTTTATGTGTTATCCAAACACTTGATTCTTTCCAGCCATGACCAGTATTAGATTGCACTGATCCCTTAATTCCTTTTGGGTCCCCACTTGCCTGTCTCTTCTTTTTTCTTTCCTTCTAAGCCTCTTCTCTATATATATTTAAATACAGGCTTCCTAAATATTACAAAGCAATGAAAGAAAATCTTTACTCGACCCTGCTCCCCATTTCATGTCATGTAATTGCCTCCTTCATTTCGCTGCCATCATTTTTTTTTCATGATAATATATACTGCTTCTACTCTATCCGGTCCTGCCCCTTTGAAATCCCTGCTGTCTAAATTCCAGGCCTGTCATTCTTCTAAACAGATCCTCCAGAGACCTCAAATGGCTTTCTCCTAGCTAATTGCAATGACCTTTCTCCCCCTTCATATGCTTCATCTCTGGTGTATTTCACATCACTTACCCACGCTCCTTCCTTGACATCTCTAACCCTGTTGCACAGTGGATTTCGCTCTTCCACTCCGGCCATTGCCTTGGTTTTAAACACTACCTCTTCTTGATGAACGCTGCGCCATGTATCAAAATCCATCCACTTCATAGGTCAGATGCTTCTGATAGACTGATAAATCCTACAACCGTGTTCACTAGATGAAATTTTGGTACTTTAGCAATGTCCAATAATTTGTTTTCTGATAAAATGTGTGACAGGGACAAGGTTTTAGTGCAGTACTTATGAATTTAAAAAAATAAAAATGGCTTATCTTCTCACACACGTGAATGCTAAATACCGGATACTACCTTAGAAGCATTATGTGAGTTAATGATCGGAAAGTCCTTAGAGTAATAATTGATATGTAGTTGGTACATATGATTTCAAGTGTTAATAACTGATTTTTGTTAATAATGTTTGTATGAGAGTTGGAATGACACAAAAGCTAATCTGTCTTCATTTTTAAGTAAATATTTTTTGTTAACTCATACTGATTAGGAGTTAGAAAAACTCCCCCATTTTTTTTCTCTGTAATATTATGTACAATAATATTTCTGTATCTGGTTGCATTTCTTGGTATGCATATTTTTCCATGAACAAATACAAAACTGACTCCTTCCTAGTCTAAATAAAAAGCAGGCCTGAAGGAAATTACCTAATCATGGATTTAAACATGCGTGGTCAATTTTTTCTGTGACAAACTAGTTTTCCACATTTTGAATGTTTGAAAAAAATTGCTTTATCCTGAATGGTTAAAATAGTTGTTTTCATCTGATCTATCAGACTTTGCAAATGGTTTGTATCTGCAATATGTATTATTAGCAGCAATTAAAAGATACTGATTTGATTTTGCAGGGTGGACTTTAGATTTTTGATATATTGACTGAAGCTTATTAAACACAGAAACTTTTATCATTATTTTTAAGATATTATGATAATCGGGACCAGGGATCTTTATGTACCAATTGATAAATTGTGGCGATAATTTTTGTTTACTTGCTTTTCATAAAGAGTATTTTAAATCTTTATTTTTCATCAAAACTACCTGTAGATCTCATCACTTTGGGTTATTTTTATGTGGCATGTTTCAAACATGACATCTTTCCATCTCTACCCTGATCCAACTATCCTGTAATGTTGTGGTCAACTCTGAGCATCATACTGGTGATGTGGAAGAACTGAAAAACTAGCTGATCTGGTAAAGGACAACTCCAGATGGCAAGGATGTTAACCAAAACATTCCTCAAATAAGAAATGAGGAAAAAAGAAACACTTTTGCTCTGGAAAACAAAAGAAGGGAAACACTAATAGCCATTTCCTCATATTTGAACAACTGCTATTTTTGGGGGAAAAAAGATACAGATTTATGTTGTGTTGTTCCAGAGGATGGAGATACAAATAGTGGAAAGCAAGGTCTCTTTAACACACAACAGAAAGAAGGGAGCTCACTGCCTAGAGAAGCAATAAGTTCAATTGGAGCTAGAATAACAATTTCTCAGTGAAGTTGTGCAAAGGATTTATGGAGTTGCAGCAAATATTTTCTAAGTAATTTTCAAAAATCTAACACATGATTATTCTTGGAGTATTGCTTTAAATGGATCATCACTCTTCTCATAGAACCACCAACTTGAGAATGTGATGGCTAAGATAGCTGGCACCTGAATGACTTAAATTCTCTGAAATATGCTCCTTCACTGGTACCCAAGTGTAAGATGTAAAAAGCCCCTGCAATATTTAAACCTTTAATATCACATCTTTCATATATACTCGTCCCTCTTGTCTGAAAATATTTGTATGTGGAAATCAGTATTGTTCACTGGTTTTCTTTAAAACACCACCACACAATTTCTGTGAGTAGCAGACTTACTTAACAAATGAGTGAGAAGGTTGCCATCATTTATATGATGTCACATGAAATAATTGTACCATTTCTTTCCAATTGCATAGACTGTGGGAGAGAAAGAAATTGGAAAGAATGAAAGTTGAAAGGCTATAGTTGGGAAAAGGTTAGACCCGTGTCTCTAGGTACCATATACTACTGAAATTTTAGTGTTGTCAGGAGTAAATAGAGAGATATCACCTTGCATAATTTAATGAAGTTACTAGATTCAATAAAAGCTCTGTAAGAGAGAAAAGGAAGTGAGTGACATAGCTGGAGGTCTGTGAGTGAAGAGAAAGGCAGCCATTGGAGGTTCATGATGTTCTTAACTTTTTCAGAAAACAGATGCCAATATACAGCTTTCATAATGTGAAATCACTCTAAGGCTCCTAGAAAATAGGTCTATATGTTATTTCTTAAAATACTTTATATATTTGCTTTTATACAACAGTGTCCCCCTTTTGTCTGGAATGAATCAATATTGCATCTATCCAAACTCTATGAAACTTTCAAGCTTGACTAAGTTCCATGTACTCCATGAAATGATCTAAATCACTCCCACCCATATTGATTTTTCATGTTTTATTTTTCTGAAAATTTACAGCCTTATTCTCTTATTTTTTGAAAAGTTATTCCCTACATATTGATACTATATCCTCAACTAAATTGTAAGGTCTCTGAGGACTGATTCTAGGTACTGCTTTCATGTATGTGTATGTGTATGTGAATACTCCCAAACACTAATGACATTGTTAATTAAAAATATTTATTTCTGGAACTGCCTGGCTTGATCAGGGCTAAGTGTCTCCTTACCATTTACTTTAATTAGGCTTAATTTTCAAAAGTCATTGGCAAGAGATATTTAAAAACTTTTAATTAAAATTGCAGTCCAGACTTAACTCTTAAAACAGAGGCCATAGATCCTAAAAGACATAAAACTTTGATTTCAGTTACCTAAAACTGGAAATATTTGCAATTTTGCATTCCCACTTAATAGTCATGATACATGAACGAATTTTAACAATACACTTCCATCTTTGTCTTGTACATACAAAAATAAGCATGATTTGTAAGAATGAATTATAGGACTGAATACCACCATAAATGCCTTTCTTTCTTATTCCTATGTAGTTTAGAACATGTTGATTCAATTAACTCTGCATGCCCAAGATTCAGATAATTTTTTCTGTGCCTGAATCACATCTTAATAATTCCATTGTCACCACCCCTATGAAATGTTGGACATACAAGTCCTGCTGTAGTGAGTCCTAGGAAAGCAACAGAATTTGGGTGACATTCTGGCTTTGACCTGAATTCGATTACAATTTTATTGAGAAAGAAGACGTCTTTAGATAAGTTAAAAGCATAAATAAAGCAAGGAAAAATAAAGTTATTGTGTAAAACTGAATAAGAAAAGTATTCCACTTTTATAAATTACTAGACACATAATCCTGAATAAATCACTTCATCTCCTAGGGCTAAATTGTCTTCTTTAATAAAGTAGGAAAAAAACATGATATACCTTGCAGAGTGTGAGTTTGAAATTAGTACTACCTGTAAAGATACTGTTATAATACCTGCCACAAGAAAAATTCTCCCATGTTTTATTCTCGCATGCTTTTAGCTATTATAGTTTTTTTTCTGTTACTATTTAAAATCACTTAGAATTTAGAATATACCTAGAACGGTGGTAAACTGAGATTTAAAACAAGCTTTATTAGGTTGATAAAGCAATTACTTTGTCTTCTCTATGATGCTGTTTCATACACACGTGTGAAACTCTACCCAAAACTGGATCATAGAATTTAGAAGACTAGTCAAAGAGGACTTCCCAGGGCAGCTGAGCTTTTAAGCACTATTACTTGGAAACTGTAAAATTCAGTGTTATTTAAGATCTTCTTAAAGATACTTTGTTTCTTGCTGTGTTGTAAGTCTCAGGTGAATGTGAATGGTAAGAATATGATATTATAAATGCAAGTGCTCTCCTGGGAAAATGAGACAAGTTAACTATTGCTGCTAATTCTTTCTTGCATATATCCATTTAGATATGGGTCAAACTTCAGCTGCAAGATGCAGTTTTGGTGTTAAAGAACCTCAGCTTATTTTAAAAAAAGCATTTTGAAACCATCTTCTGTTCTCTTGATTGAGACAATCAGGTTAAATATTCATGATAGCACTATTAAGTCTGTAAAATTGAGTGAATTTTACTCTGAAACTTTTCAGACTGTAATGAGGAAGAAGAAAAAGACTAGAGAATATCTCCTCAGCACAATTAATTATTCTCTGGACAACATCTATGGTGTTGCCTTTAGGCATTGGAATTAGAGAGCATTTCAGAATTACTAGTATTGGTGAAATAGAGTACATTATGAAATATAGCATTGGTTCAAATTTAATGACCTCAAAATGTGAAATTCTCCTAGATATTGAAAATTCTCCATGTATTTTAAAGAAATGTCATTCTATAATTTCTTCTAATTGTTGTTCTCCCAGTGCACCAAATCTACACATTTGTTACCTGTAGGTAAATGTACTCAAAAGTTGTAAAAGTTATTCTTTTGAAACTCTGAAAAAAAAATTGGCAAGCTATTTCATTTCATCCTTCTAATCAACCATCTGCTATTCTAAGCAGAAGATGACAAAAAACAGTAACAACAAAATGAAATTTTGTTGGAAGTATATATGGAATCAATATATAGAGTCATTGAAACTCTCTTAATGACTCAAGTGTTGACTGTTGGTAGATCACTCAATCATGTATGTATTTATTAAGCATTTTAGAGTACTCTAAGATTGAGGATTTTTCTTAGGAAATGTACAGAAATAAAAGATGCCTATGACACATTTTCTGCCCTTGAGAAATTTACATTTTTACATTCTACTGGGGAAGAAAGACATGTCACAACCTAAATTGCAGTATAATAAGGTAAGTGATGGCTTACTTAACAAAGATCCATGAGCATGAGAATATGGAGACATGGTACCACCTGAAGGGGAAACATATTTGCTGATGGACTCACAGTTGAATGCTCCAGAAGTCCCCTGGAGAGGAACTTATGCTTATTAACATTTCAGAGACTTAGAGAACATGTTTTTCTTAGTATGGGTTGGAGTAATTATTGAAGTGGTATCTTCTAGTAAAATTCTGAATTGGCTTTTTCTAGATAAACAGCTCATAGACTAGGGAATTAGAGTACATTATGGAATTATGTAGTTTGAAACTGTGCAAGGCAATATTAAAAGTGACAAGCTGTGTTTGAGAAACCATAAGAAAGGAATTAGGTTTGCAAAGAAAATCTGAGCACTGGTGAAAATTTTGGTAAAACATTTAGGTCTTCAAACCTAGTCCCGGAGATATACCTTAAATGTACTTAAAAGTGAAAAAGTAATTGATCAAAGTAATACAATAAAGAAAAATTGCAAAAAATAGTTAAAAACAAATTTCATAAATTATGCTTAATTAATATATCCAAAGGATGAACTAAATCTAGGAGTATAAATAAAAAAAAATGCTTTTAGTCCAAAGTTTAAATGTAGCAAACAAATACATTAGAAATAATTTTATTAATTAGTTTAAATTATTGACACACATTTATATGATACAATTTATTTTTAAGTTTATTCTAATTTTTAATTATCTCTTTTATCAGTTCAAGTATATTAGTCTGAATGAAGGAATAAGTATATGTTTACATTTACATATAACAATTTAAAGAAAAATTAAAGACCTAAACATGGTAAAATGTTATTTATGTTATAATGTATGCAGATATAATTTCAGATATATTATGTATTGACAGTTTACGTAGAAATGTGTCTAGATTTATAAAATAGCTCCCATGTATATGAGGATATATATATAGAATCTATTTATACACACACATGTGTATACAATAATTGGAAATGTTTTATATGTTTTATAAGCATCTGAAGTATGTATATATATATATATGGACACTCATATTTTATGTAATATTCATATTCTCACAAAAATATTCACTATATACATGTACATACATATCACATATGAAATATGTATGTACACATAGGTTTATGTATGCATACATATTTTTACACACACATGCACACTTCCTCATAATTGTGGTTGTATATTTTATTTGTAGCCTTAGCTACCAAAACACTAAACATTCAGTGCCAATGGAATATTATAGAAAACACAAATCATATTAAACTGGGTTAAAAGTACATTTACAAAAGTGTCCAGTTGTTATCTCATACAAGATTTCTTCAATTGGCAGTATGATTATTTGTAGAACTTTAAGGCAGAGGGGTCAGTTGGTAGACTTGGACAGTTATTAGTTAAAATAAAAGGTTGTTGAAAAATAAGTATGCTATAAACCTAGATATTTATATAATGGATATATTCAGGTTGCAGAAAAATATCTGTATATACTTTTTAAAAGGGTGTTTACTATGTAGCATAATTTATGAGAATAGAAAAATTAAAAACAACTTAAATATCCAAATATAAGGCATTAATAGAATGTATGATCTTGCATACTCTTGTCAAAATACCCTTATTATTAAATATTCTCACTCCTGAGGACATTGAATGTTAAAGGAAATATTAACAATATGATAAGTAAAATAACATGTGAACATTATATTCAAAATACTTAAAATATTAATCATTATTTCCAATATTTTTTCAAGAGTTCATATGAAGGTTATTATTGGGTTAAGGGTGATATGGATTTTCTTAATGTTTTCTGTATTTCATAATGTTTAGTAATAAACATATATTCCTTATCTAGATTTTAAAGATAATTTATTGCTTTAAATTAGTTTTTTAATGGTTCCCGTGAATATTTTCATGGAGATATCTAATTAAAAAACTCATAACTTAAGAAAATAGTGTGGAAATGTGGTGATGGTTAATGTATCAACTTGTAAATATACTTGTTGAATGTCTGAAAAAATCTGTTTTAAATTAACACTGATGTAATATTTAGGAGATTCTCTTAAGTGCTTCTGAACAATTAGTTTTAAATTTTTAAACAAACACAATTCTGAATAGATTTACATTTTGTGAAATTCCATAGATACATAATAATGTAAATTAACCTGATATAGATTCTATATTCTATTTACAGGTAACAGAGTCAAGTGCATTTTGGGACAGAAATAACACCTTGAGTCCTAATGGCTTCTTGAAAAGTGTTGATAGCCATACAGCTTTTTAGTATCAAATATTACCCAAAAAATTTTTCAAGTAAAATACAAATACCTCAACAATGAAACTTTACCTTTTGAGGCTGTGATGTTTGACCACAGCTCATATTTCTGGTGAGGGAAGAATTGATGCAAATGTTGAATTTTAGATGAAATTGTGAGAGAACTCGGAAAAACTATGAAATTCATTACCAAGGACCAATGTATAAGCACATATTTACTAACAAAGACTTGCTTGTTGTTCGCCAAACTATTTCTCTCTTTTCCTAACTTCAGAGTTGTGCTACTTCATTCACTCACTTTCCATTTAGTTGAGGTCATGTGAATTAGTTCTTGGCAATTGAATATGACTGAATGTGATACACACAACTTTCAGACTTGGATGATAGAAACTTCCATGCAGCATTCCATTTTTCTCCTGCCTGTAGGCTAGTTGCAGAGAACTCCCAATGACCTAAAGGTCAAAACAGACACTGGGAAAAGCCATTGTCTCTGAGTTGTCATATTTAAGGATGTTCCATAAGGAACCAAAATAAACTGATCATTCAATGAAACTCAAATAACTTCTCATGTCAAGTCATAGTAAATTTTGGATTATTTCTTACAGGATTTAGCCTATTCTGACTAATGCAGAAATTAGTATTTTCAGTTGGGATACACTATAACAAAACCCTAAAATATGTGGTAGTAGTTTAGCTGGTGGGCAACAATCAGCAAAGAAACAGACGACTCCCTGTAAAAGGTGTCTTGTAGACAACATGGTTATTGGGCCTATAGTTCTAGGGTAAGTCATTGTAAAGAATCAGATTGATGCCATGTTTACATGATTACTGGCTTTCCAGTTAAGGCATAATAATAAAGAGATGCTCTCAAGTAAGAATTATCTGATTTCTACAAAAAACTGAACAAAAAATGGGGGATGTCTAGAGATAAAGAGTCTTGATCCTAAAAGCTTTTGAAAAGACAATTCCTTCTGTAGGACAAATAGTAAAATGTTAGACCTAAAATAGATTTTGAGTTTCAAAGACTCAGAAAGAATTCTCAATTTTTTAACAAAAGGTCAAATGTCAAGTATTTGATTATCAGGTTAGTTTCACACCAAGGCTTAATTTTTCAAATAGCATCAAGATAGTCAACATTAGCTTGATTAAATAAATTGGGTTTAAGAATTATACCTAGAAAAGAAGTTGGGTAAGGTTATTGAAACAAGCAGTGATTAGACCAGAAGTACCCTATTTTTGTAATGGAATTCTATTTCAAAGAAACCATGAACCCAGACCCTCTACTTTGTACCATTTGACTGTCCAAAAATTAAAAAAATAAATCTCTAAGTTCTAAAACTAACAGAATTATTAAGGTGGACTTGGTAAGCACTATAGATCTGAAAGGGGTTCTATTTCCCAAAATTCATTTTATGTATGGCTCTGACAGTCTAACCATATATTTATTACCCAAACCAAATACTTGGAAGAATGGGAGGGAGTGCTATTGTTAATTATACAGATATAACAGACATAAATAGGATGCTCTGAGCAATACCTGACCGTAGAGAATAGTGGAATATGAAGAAAACACATGCGGAGGAGCCAGGAGCCTTCTTTGGGTTCTACGGAAGACAAGAGATAAGGGAATGTTTCTCAGAGAGCAGAATTTGGTCTAACCAATGTACTGCACACCTCCTGGGGAGAGAACTTTCATAATGATAATCCAGCAAGATTTTAGAATTGATAAGGACCAATGTCTGCTGTTTTCTCCCAATTTTCCCTTTTTCTGAATGAGGAAGCTCACTGAGTTACCCACCCCCACCCCATTCTAATATTGCATATTGGATGTTAGTGAGTAATGGACAATATATTATTTTAGTTCATATATCATTACACTGTGTAGAGCTACTGAGGACTACATATTTTCTGTAGATCTCAGACTTTAATTAGTAAAACAACTAAAGAGGTCTATAAGTTGGCTCCCTGGGGGAGAAGATGGATATATTTTAAGGTGTAATGATGGGTACAATGGGTATTTTGTTCCTTAGGTGTGGACCATGGTAGAGAGAAGTTGGCTAATTGTTCATCAGTATATTGCAGTCTTCCACTTGGCTCAGGGAGCTTCCAGGTTCCTTCCTCCCCTTTGTTATACATGGCAGGTGGACTGAGTATTGGCTGATGGAGTAGAAATGGGGGGTGACATTCACCACCTCCAGGCCTGACCCATAAATGCCCTTGCATGATTCTCCTCTTTCTCTTTTCCTCCCATTTCCAGCTGGATGTAGAGATTTCAGAGAGAATAACCAGGCTCTAGGGATTGATAAAGTCACAGATGGCAGGAGCCAGGGTCCTCAAATCTCCATCAAACACCTGCACTGATGTGTTACATGAGCAAGAAATGAGCCTCTATTGTGTGAAGCCTCTGAATTTGGGGGACTGCCTCTAAGAGCATGTAGCTGAGCCAAGCAACTATATGGGCTCAGTGACTGGCACACAGTTTCAAGTTAGTCACCCATAAGACAAAGACAAATAATAACTACCTTTAAATGACTTAACTCATTTGAGAAGAATGTGTCACACTGTTAAAGGAAAAACCCAAAAAGCACAAAAAACAAGCAATAAAAAGAGAGTGGGAAGAGCATTCCTGGTGGACATAGCGGGAAATGCAAAAGTTATAAAACAGCGACTCATAATCATTTATTGGAGCTTGGTCCAGCTCTTGTCTGAAAGGCAGGCAAATTGATTGACAACTAAGCCTAATAATTGATCTCCTTGGCTCAGTAGTGAATTATTTTTCTAACAACACTGAGTGGTTTTATTTTATTTCCATGATGTGGTGGGTTGTTTGTGGTTTCCCACAACTTTCCTACTGAATTAGGGAAGACTAAGGTTGAATAAAAGGGAAAGTCTTATGCTTGGCTACGTGAAAGGTACTACATGGGAATAAGAGTTGGATTAGAGGAAATGAGAGAGAGGACTGGGAGAAATGAGCCTGACAAATGAATACCGTCTACACAAATTAGCATAGGAAATCTTGCAGAGGAAAGGCTGTGTGTACAGCTCCTTAGACTAGTGAATGGAGCTCTCTGTAATTTGCTGGTTCAATAACTATGAAAGTTTGTCTATTGTAGTTCCTGATACATAGTAGGAAAATGGTAGGGACTCAATAAACCAGAAAAGTGAGAAAAACATAAAATTTGTTATTTCTAGTTTGTGGTTGGATGACTATGTTCCAATCTTCTATTTTACACTTAAAAAAAGACAGTACTAATATTTGTGTCCCCATGTAGATTATACCTACATTTTGGTAGGTAAGATTTTAGTCTTTAGAATTTGTTTCTATCCCATAAAGAATGGCAAATTCTAAATAAATAAGTGTTAGTTGATTATTATTTCTAAAAAGGCACCTCTACTTAACAACACGCTCCTAAATAATCAATGGATCAATGACCAAATCAAAATGGAGATCCAGCAATATATGGAAACAAACAACAACAACAACAACACAAAGCCCCAACTACCGTGGGATACAGCAAAAGCAGTCTTAAGAGGAAAGTATACAGCAATCCAGGAAAATTTAAAGAAGGAAGAACAATCCTAAATGAATGGTCTAATGTCACAATTACCGAAATTGGAAAAAGAAGAACAAATGAAGCCTAAGGTCAGCAGAAGGAGGGACATAATAAAGATCAGAGAAGAAATAAATAAAATTGAGAAGAATAAAACAATAGCAAAAATCAATGAAACCAAGAGCTGGTTCTTTGAGAAAATAAACAAAATAGATAAGCCTCTAGCCAGACTTATTAAGAGGAAAAGAGAGTCAACACAAATCAACAGAATCAGAAACGAGAAAGGAAAAATCACGACGGACCCCACAGAAATACAAAGAATTATTAGAGAGTACTATGAAAACCTATATGCTAAAAAGCTGGGAAACCTAGGAGAAATGGACTTCTTAGAAAAATACAACCTTCCAAGACTGACCAAGGAAGAAACACAAAATCTAAACAGACCAATTACCAGTAACAAAATTGAAGTGGTAATCAAAAAAACTACCAAAGAACAAAACTCCCGGGCCAGATGGATTTACCTCGGAATTTTATCAGACATACAAAGAAGACATAATACCCATTCTCCTTAAAGTTTTCCAAAAAATACAAGAGGAGGGAATACTCCCATTCTATGAAGCCAACATCACCCTAATACCAAAACCAGGCAAAGACCCCACCAAAAAAGAAAACTACAGACCAATATCCCTGATGAACGTAGATGCAAAAATACTCAGCAAAATATTAGCAAACCGAATTCAAAAATACATCAAAAGGATCGTACACCATGAGCAAGTGGGATTCATCCCAGGGATGCAAGGATGGTACAACATTAGAAAATCCATCAACATCATCCACCACATCAACAAAAAGAAAGACAAAAACCACATGATCTTCCCCATAGATGCTGAAAAAGCATTCGACAAAATTCAACATCCATTCATGATAAAAAACACTCAACAAAATGGGTATAGAGGGCAAGTACCTCAACATAATAAAGGCCATATATGATAAACCCACAGCCAACATCATACTGAACAGCGAAAAGCTGAAAGCTTTTCCTCTGCAATGGGAAACAAGACAGGGATGCCCACTCTTCCCACTGTTATTCAACATAGTACTGGAGGTCCTAGCCACGGCAATTAGACAAAACAAAGAAATACAAGGAATCCAGATTGGTAAACAAGAAGTTAAACTGTCACTATTTGCAGATGACATGATATTGTACATAAAAAAAAACCCTAAAGACAGGACTATTTGACCCCAATGTCTCATGCTATGCTGGTTTTCCCACCATAGAACAGCTAATATGTTTACATTGCTTTACAGTTTGCTAGGTACTTTTCTACCTATTCTTTAATTTAATCCATATTGCAATTCTGTGATGAAAGCACTATTGTTCTTCCTATTTATCTTGGAGGGAATTGAGAGTCTATTGTGTAATTTTCCCCAGGCATCATTGCCCTGGATTACAGGCAGGGATTTACTAGTATGTCTTCATTTCCCAGACTCTCAGTCATAACTACACAGAGAATTTCTAATCAAATTGTGTACACATGCACATGCAGATATTCCCAGTGGTCTTATTCAAATCAAAAATTCTTGTCATTACATAAGTAGTGAATGCAAACACCAAGCTAATGAGATTTGAACTGAGAACAAACATCAGGGCAGCTATATATTCTGGCTAAATAAAAGCCACACAGGGAATTACAAGAGGTCTTGCCCAGGAACTTCAAAGGAAATATGCTTTCCTTATTGAGAGCTTTTAATGCAAACTTATCTGAAATAGAATGACTGCCCATGGGTATTTCCTGTGCCATGCTCATGCACCTCATTGCCCCACTAGTCAATCTGAGATATTAAAAAAACGGAAATATCAGGTGTTAAATTAGCCACCCTGGGGAACCTCTACATAGTCCCTTGAATGCAGTAAAGGAAATGTATGGAATGTGACAAAGAAAATTAATTAAAATGGGTAATAAAGACTGAGTTCAAACAAATTGCAGTCCCTAGGACATACCAATTCTATACCTATAGGCCAGACTTCTTGAAATCTGGACAAGCTAAAGCATGTTTTTATACTTTAATGAGCAAAGGAGGCTGTCATGTTTCTTAGCTTTTCAGAAATCTAGACTTACCACCTTGCATTTGAGAATTCTAAGAAGGAAATTTTATTGACGTTTGTAGAAACAATAGAAATTTTATGGCTAGGATTCTCATCTCCCCTGATTCTAATATTGCCCATCAAATACAGACTTAGCCTACTTCCATGCCCCTTGGCAATGAGCTGTTTACTCACTGAGTGAACATCTGGAGTGTTTATCAACTGGAGTGAACAGTCAGTCACAGAAGCATCAGCTGGAGGAAGGACAGAGGGGAGCAGGGAAAAGACGTAGTGGAGCCGTGGTACCAGAAAGGCAGGGAGCCCTGTGCTGGAAGGTGGAAACAGAAGGCACAGAGCCCTGCTAGGAGGTGGGCAGAAGGAAGCTGTAGAGCGCCAGGGTTAGGAAGGAGGCCAGAGAGTCCCATGCTGAGGAGCAGGAGGGAACAAGAGACAGAACCACCGTCAGAGACGCCCTGCATGCTGGGGAGCAGAGGCTGAAGCCTGGAGCCAGGGAAGGAAACGGGCTTGTTGCTTGTACATAGCCAGGTGACTGCCAGGAGAATAAAGCTTGGCATGTGCCCGCTTCTACCCTTAATGCTCCTTTGTTGTTATTGGTCTTTTCAAATTCATAGTGAATTTGCCCGGAGTGGGGAACTCCCTCCTGCCGGAGCAACAAAGTCAGAGCATCCTTTCTTCAGCAAAAGCAGCCGAGTGTTCAGTAGGAGATGAAGTTATTAAAACAACATTTACTGATTGTCCAAGGAAAACTGATGTAATCTTCGGGGTTAGTTGTAAGAGAGTTAATTTTTTTAGAGATTTTAACATTAGTCTAGGTTTCTATTTTTTTCAGTTGCCTTCATTAATGCTAGTTTTATCCTTTTTCTCTTCCATAATATTTGCATAATCTTCCCTCAAAAAGGGCCAGGGGATCTTTCTTTGATTTTCTTTTGGCAACTACTCAAATACCTTTTCTGTGGGATTTATCCCTTTAGGTAAAAATCTACTACCCCTTAATCGCTTCTCTGTACTTTTTCTTTTTGATATGCAGTGGCAATATTGAAAGCAGAATTTCATGATTGTTTTGTTTCCCATATATACACCTTTTTATCCTACTTTAAACTCAAGTTTCTCTTACCGGCTTGGAAGCCTGCCTGCCCTCTGTTTCTAAACTTTCTATTTACATTCAACTGACTCTCCCCCACCTATGTTACTTTTTTGATCTTTTGGGGAGAGAAAAATATCACTGAGCTGTCACTTTCAACACAATTTCTGTACATGAGTAAAATTTATATTGATCAAAGTGACATGCTTGCAGACCCAAATAAACTGAAACATCCATATAATTTATGGCTTGTTATGTTTGGTGATAAACAGACATTTTAATTGAGTTTGAAGTTGAAGAGTTTAAAAACTTCTGCCTGAATTTTATCACCCACAACAAGCAGAGCCGTGGATGAAGGAAAAGATAAATAGCAGAATGAATCCTCTGTATACACATGGATAAAGAATGCAGGTATTCACACCATCTATGTGAGAAGGGGTCATGAAATAAAATACCAAGTAGGTACCATCAACTCATAAAAGACATCTGTAGAAATCCAGTCTGTAAGGAAAGCATAATTTTCCTTCCCTGAGCCAAAACTCTTAGACTCTTAAAGTCACAGGTATATTAGTAATGGGAAATGAGGAGTAATTCCCACAAATATAAAGCTTTACTATAGCACCTGCTCATGGAATAATTTGTCTAATTCTATACCTTTGGAATGACCTCATCTGATGTATTGCTACAGCATAGAATCGTGGGCTGGGGCAGAACACTGGAACAAACCTAGAGTCCGTGCTTCTCAAGAGCTCTTTTGGCTTCTGGCTGCAGAGTGAACTACATTAGAGACTAGGGCAGCAGATGGCCCTTATTATTATTTTGTTTGCACCTTACATCTTCATGTGTTACACAGAAAGCCTGAAGTTTAGTTAGTGTGACTTTTAAAATTTAAATGTAGAACCTTCTGCAGAAATGTAAACATTATGCTGTTTGGAGAGGCAAATGTGGGCATAAAAATGTTTATGGTTCATAGATTCATTGCAGATATTAAAACAACAAGCACAACCTTTTCACCAAATACTGGTGTGGTAGTTTGCTAGCCATAACAAAGTACCAGAGATTGGGTGACTTAAAGAACAGAGCTTATTTCTCGTGGTTCTGAAGGCTAGAAATCCTACATCAAGATGTCAGCAGTTTGGTTTCTTTTGTAGATGGTTGCCTTGCATTGTACTATATTTGCATGTTGACAGCTGGTAACTACACTCATTGCAGTGGGTATTTAATAATGTATATAACCATCAAATCACGATGTTACACACCTGAAGCCAAAATAATTTTGCATATGAACTACATTTCAAAAACAAAAAAATTCCCTTCTTAGACAAACATGGGTCCAGTTGGATTAGGGTCCACCCTAAAGGTTCTGTTTTAATTTAATTGCCTCTTTAGAGGACTTGTCTCCAAATATAGTCATATTCTGAGACACGGGAGCTTCAGGCTTCAGCATATGAATTTTAGAAGTACACAATTCAGTCCATGAAATCTGGACTCTAGAAATGAAAGCTCACAACAAGGTAAATTATGGATAAATAAAATAAACATCAGTTTTCTGCAGAAAGTTTGACATCTTGGAAATTGTTACCAAAGAGAATGTTTACTACATTTTCAAAAAGTGGTTGATGAGTTATTTGAAGAAAAGGACAAGCCAATGCAGAGATGTATTTATTTTTTAGCTATGTGGAAAGTTTGGAAGCCCATCTACAAGTTGGATGTCAGAGGAAACAATCATATTCTCATTATTGTTTAGTGTCACTATAATGATGTTTCATGCTTACATACAATATTTTCCAGTTTCAAAGTACATTCGCATTCATAGTTTAATTTCAGCACTGAAATAGCCAAGTGAGTTCTGACATTGATATGTGAGTTTTTGTGTTGGGAGAACCAGACTGTTAGAGACGTAGAGTAAGGAGAGTTCCCCTTAGAAGACATTCTAGGTCTTACTCTGGCTGCCATTTTGCTGGCTGGACTCTTTTCATTGGCATCAGTGACTCTTTCCTCTGTGTCAATTTTTGTAAAGTGGACATAAAATTATTCCATAAATTAGAAAAATTATACTGATGCTATGCTTAAGAGACAACAGTGTGTGTTATGAAAGTAGTTCTCTAAATTATTGGGTATGAGTTATAAACTTAGTTTCTGAAAGTATTCATGGGATTACTCTTATAACATCATCTGGGAATTCCATTATATTCTTGATACTAGTTTGATGCCAGGATTTCTAATTCTGCCTGCTACTTTTAATCTAAGTTATACAAAAAGGGACCTACAGAGAAGAACACTGTACTGGATTTACCTACCCACTAGGCTGTATAGGGGCCAGGAACAGGCTGCCCCAAAATGTACCATTGTGACATGCACATCATTTCAGAGTTGAAAACAATCAAGGCCCAAGAGACCCAGAAAGAAACTTTGATTTCTTCCATCCTCCAACTTTATAAAAAGAATTTAGATGGAGGAATGGCTCCAGGAAGAGAGCTATCACCATAGATAACTATAACACAAAATAACCTAGCGGTGGTACATGCGGAGGTGTGGCAAAGTCCGTTAAAATTCTGCTCTGTGCCCATTATTTCTATGTGGCACAGCAAACATTTGTTTACCAAACATTTACTCTTCCATATTCCTGTGAATTGCTTCCCTTTTCCTTTGAAGTCCCAGGACCCTGCCCCCTTCTCCTTGGTTCAGGATTACATGAATTTCTCATTTTTCCTATCTTTGGAACCCATGTCTATGGATTCCCTGTATATATGTAATTACGTTTATTTGTTTTGTCCTGTTAATCTGTCTCTTGTCAATTGGATCCTTAGATCACCTAGAGGAACCTTGAGGGATAGAGAAAATTTCTTCCTCTTCAACAGCAGGATAAAGGTATCTTTGACTTCTCTTTTTCAAGCACATGAAGGAGCTAGAAGGGAGATAAGACGTAAATTTTTATTAAGTCACACATAATGTATCTGCAAAAATGACTAATTTGTTTTTTATGGAGGAACAGTTAAAAACTCCACAAAAGTCAGTCTGTGCTGGTTTTTCTGCGATGAGGAATGTGCTGCCTCTCATTTTTTTTATGATCAATGTAGAAGGTATTGATGCAGCATTTGAGTTTCTGTGTGAGTTTCAATGAGAGCATTGCTATCTGGCAGTATTGGTATTTGAGAATTCCCCAAAATAAAGAAGGAGTACCCAAAGTATCTACAGCAAATTTTTTTTCTTTTTACATTGCGACCTTCTGAGGACTGATTACAAGCTTGAGCATTTTTTTGACAGCATACAAAGGTCATGGTAGAAAACGCTGAAAAGTTATGATGAAATTACACAGTGAATCCTAATAAAAATGGAAACCAACTCCTCAAGAAGGATTAGGAATGACTGGGTCAAAAAGACCATCTTACCAAATGCCTTTTTCTGGATGGGGGAGTAGATCTAAGTGAGAGGGTCCTGTGGATCTGGATAATGTAAACAATCCTAGGGTTTTCTGCAATAGAATTGTCTAAAATTGTACTTTTCACTAATGCTATTCTTGTACCCTAGGTAATTATACTCAAAGTATAGATGGAGGAATGGCTCCAGGAAGAGAGCTATCACCATAGATAACTATAACACAAAATAACCTAGCGGTGGTACATGCGGAGGTGTGGCAAAGTCCGTTAAAATTCTGTCCATAAAAAGATAATTGTCTTTTTATGGAATGATAATTACCAATCAGAGAAACAAAATATCAATGTTGTAAGGGCCATAACACATAGAAAATTTATTTATTTTCAGATGGAAAAAGTTCTGTGCTGCCTTAACATATTCTTTATATGCCCTTGCAGAGAGCAAAAACAGGAATCTACCATCATCTCTCCTCATTCTTTCTCATGAGAAGTAACCATGTTAAAAGTTTGTAAAAGTACATGTCAATATATGTAATGTGAATAATACCTCATTGTTGTCCTGTCTTTATATGACCAAGTTATAATCAAAGATTTATCAACCTATCATGAAATAAAAATTAAAAATAATTTAACATTTTGTTTTAGTCTTTCATGAAAATAGCAAGTGCCATTTATAAAATAAATCAAAGTATCTTAACAGTTTCCCATCCTAATGCGTGTTTCCCAAAAGCAGACCTAAGCTGGGTTGCTTGCATCTCTCATGTTACCTCTTAACTCGGCTGTTTGCTGGTGTGGCAACAGTTTTTCTGTTTTCATTCAGTTTTTTCTGTTGTTTTGTTACTGGAGTTCTGTGACTCCAAGGAGACTCAGGAAGCTGACCAAGCGTGCATGAATCTTTCTTCATGGTGGGGGTGGAGAGGTATAAGTACCTCAAATTTGACGTAATCTTTCAAGTTTGCCTCTTTGTCTTGTGTGTGCACATAGAGATGCACATGATATATCATGTCTACCTTTAAATTATAGCTCTAACTTTGGACATTCACATTTTATTTACATCAAAAGTATACTGTGGAAATGAGGTTCTTGGTTTAAGAAATAAGTAATAACTTACTTACTGAGGGAAAACTGCCTGCCTTATATTCTACATGATTTTTTTCTAAAAGAAAAAAGAACAACTTAAATTTTCAGTAATCTCTGGATCAGAAATGAAAGCATTTACATACACAGCAAGATATTTAAATGAAAAAACTCTTTGGGTATATTGTTCAGCTGATAAAACAAGTTTCTGATGAATAAACAGAAAACAGAAGTTGGAAGTGAGCCAGATGTGGGATTTGTGGGGCATAAAAGTCAAAGCCGTTTTGTTAGTAATAGAAGGTTGGGAAAAAAACAAAACAAAACAAGTTCTTTGTAGTTCAAGTGCTCGGTTTTCTGGTTTGTTTAATTTTTGAAGTTGACACATCACACATTGTTGAGCTGACGTATTGAATGAACATGAGTGTAGGGTCGAAACTACTAACAAGCCAAGGGCTCTGCCCTCTCTCATGAGTCATCAGCAGCAACAAAGAAATGTGGATAAGCTTGGAAGAATTTCTAAACTTGTCTGAATGTTGTGGACATGTTATGAACCGTGCCATGTCATCTGAGAAACTTGAAACAATGTTATTTTAAAGCAATATGACAAGACTTGTGATAATGCAGACCTATATTCATATTTGGACAAAGTGACATCTTAATGAAACTAAAGGTGTATGTTTCAAACTGTTGAAAAGTTTGAGGTCTCATCACACATAATAGTCATTAAAAGCAGTTTAACTTCTACCCCAGGATGAGATCACAGAGTCTAAAATCTTGTAACACTTCTGGTAGAGAATCATGGGAAGAATCCAAGTTGTACCCCTCAGTGTAACATTTGAGGTCTCTGGAATATAATTTAGATAAACTGTAGTTTACTTAAGCCTGTCTTCATAGGTAGAAGGAAGGAGAGAGGATGGGAAGGCAAAGAAAGAAAAAGGAAGGGAAAAGAGAAGTTTCCAAAGAAACTTTAACTGAGCCTAATGAAATGGATTGCTTAGCGTTACAGCCCGAAACAGTAAGTGCTCTTCACCAGGAGGTGAATGGAGACCCAGACTAACTGAGTGAATTACCATGAAATTTTCTCTGTTATGTTTGCAATAATTTAAGGAAGAAATTTAATATTTTGTCTCATCTGCAATTGTCTTTGCTTTAGAGTTCCTTCTGCTCCTGGATCATATTGTTCATTTTTGGTATCTGACTTTCATAAAAACACAGAAGGTGTGTCTTAGAAGAGCTCTTCAAGATCATCAAGTTTAATTGTTGAATGAAGACAAAGTAGTCACTGAATTGAATCCTGGTAGGAACTACTATTCACAGTGTCTGAATAGAGGTAGCCAAGAAGCCAACTCCAGAGAGGCTTATGTAACTGTTTTTATAGAGGGTTAAAGCAATGTAAAAGATAATTTAGTAAAGAATAGGATAGACTAACATGATTAACCAGTCTTGGAGCTCAGATTTTAAAACTTGCATTAAAATCTCTGTTAACCCTTTTTTTTCTTTGGTTTGAGATTATTTTTTTTTAAATAAAGACAGAGATTCAAGTTTCAGGAGACCATTAAAAAAACCCAGTCTAAGCATTTTCCTATTGCTCTTTTTTCTTTTTTTAAAAAATTTTGTTAGCATTAATCTACAATTACATGAAGAACATTATGCTTACTAGGCTTTCCCCTACCCCAAGACCCCCTACAAACCCAATTACAGTCACTGTCCTTCAGCATAGTAACATGTTGTAGAATCACTACTTGTCTTCTCTGTGTTGCACAGCCCTCCCCTTTCCCCCACCCCCCACATTATACATGCTAATCATAATACCACCTTTCTTATTTCCCACCCTTATCCCTCCCTACCCTCTCATTCTCCCTAGTCTCTTTTCCTTTGGTAACTGTTAGTCCATTCTTGGGTTCTGTGATTCTGCTGCTGTTTTATTCCTTCAGTCTTTCCTTTGTTCTTATACTTCACAGATGAGTGAAATCATTTGGTATTTGTCTTTCTCTGCTTGTCTTATTTCACTGAGCATAATACCCTCTAGCTCCATCTATGTTGTTGCAAATAGTGACAGTTTAACTTCTTGTTTACCAATCTGGATTCCTTGTATTTCTTTGTTTTGTCTAATTGCCGTGGCTAGGACCTCCAGTACTATGTTGAATAACAGTGGGAAGAGTGGGCATCCCTGTCTTGTTTCCCATTGCAGAGGAAAAGCTTTCAGCTTTTCGCTGTTCAGTATGATGTTGGCTGTGGGTTTATCATATATGGCCTTTATTATGTTGAGGTACTTGCCCTCTATACCCATTTTGTTGAGTGTTTTTATCATGAATGGATGTTGAATTTTGTCGAATGCTTTTTCAGCATCTATGGGGAAGATCATGTGGTTTTTGTCTTTCTTTTTGTTGATGTGGTGGATGATGTTGATGGATTTTCTAATGTTGTACCATCCTTGCATCCCTGGGATGAATCCCACTTGCTCATGGTGTACGATCCTTTTGATGTATTTTTGAATTCGGTTTGCTAATATTTTGCTGAGTATTTTTGCATCTACGTTCATCAGGGATATTGGTCTGTAGTTTTCTTTTTTGGTGGGGTCTTTGCCTGGTTTTGGTATTAGGGTGATGTTGGCTTCATAGAATGGGAGTATTCCCTCCTCTTGTATTTTTTGGAAAACTTTAAGGAGAATGGGTATTATGTCTTCTTTGTATGTCTGATAAAATTCCGAGGTAAATCCATCTGGCCCGGGAGTTTTGTTCTTTGGTAGTTTTTTTGATTACCACTTCAATTTCGTTACTGGTAATTGGTCTGTTTAGATTTTGTGTTTCTTCCTTGGTCAGTCTTGGAAGGTTGTATTTTTCTAAGAAGTCCATTTCTCCTAGGTTTCCCAGCTTTTTAGCATATAGGTTTTCATAGTACTCTCTAATAATTCTTTGTATTTCTGTGGGGTCCGTCGTGATTTTTCCTTTCTCGTTTCTGATTCTGTTGATTTGTGTTGACTCTCTTTTCCTCTTAATAAGTCTGGCTAGAGGCTTATCTATTTTGTTTATTTTCTCAAAGAACCAGCTCTTGGTTTCATTGATTTTTGCTATTGTTTTATTCTTCTCAATTTTGTTTTTTCTTCTCTGTTCTTTATTATGTCCCTCCTTCTGCTGACTTTAGGCCTCATTTGTTCTCCTTTTTCCAATTTTGATAATTGTGATGTTAGACTATTCATTTGGGTTTGTTCTTACTTCTTTAAATATGCCTGGATTGCTATATACTTTCCTCTTAAGACTGCTTTTGCTGCATCCCACAGAAGTTGGGGCTTTGTGTTGTTGTTGTCATTTATTTCCATATATTGCTGGATCTCCTTTTTAAGTTGGACATTTATCCGTTGACTATTTAGAAGCGTGTTGTTAAGCCTCCACGTGTTTGTGAGCCTTTTCGCTTTCTTGGTACAATTTGTTTCTAGTTTTATACCTTTGTGGTCTGAAAGGTTGGTTGGTAGAATTTCAAACTTTTTCAATTTACTAAGGCTGTTTTTGTGGCCTAGTATGTGGTCTATTCTGGAGAATGTTCCATGTGCACTTGAGAAGAATGTGTATCCTATTGCTTTTGGGTGTAGAGTTCTATAGATGTCTATTAGGTCCATCTGTTCTAGTGTGTTGTTCAGTGCCTCTGTGTCCTTACTTATTTTCTGTCTGGTGGATCTGTCCTTTGGAGTGAATGGTATGTTGAAGTCTCCTAAAATGAATGCATTGCATTCTATTTCCTCCTTTAGTTCTGTTAGTGTTTGTTTCACATATGCTGGTGCTCCTGTGTTGGGTGCATATATATTGACAATGGTTAGATTCTCTTGTTGGACTGAGCCCTTTATCATTATGTAATGTCCTTCTTTATCTCTTGTTATTTTCTTTATTTTGAAGTCAATTTTGTCTGATACTAGTACTGCAACACCTATTTTTTTCTCCCTATTGTTTGCATGAAATATCTTTTTGCATCCCTTGACTTTTAGTCTGTGCATGTCTTTGGGTTTGAGGTGAGTCTCCTGTAAGCAGCATATAGATGGGTCTTGTTTTTTTATCCATTCAGTGACTCTATGTCTTTTGATTGGTGCATTCAGTCCATTTATATTTAGGGTGATTATAGGTAGGTATGTACTTATTGCCATTTCAGGCTTTAGATTCATGGTTACCAAAGGTTCCAGGTTATTTTCCTTACTATCTAAGAGTCTAACTTAACTCACTTGGTATGCTGTTACAAACACAATCTAAAGGCTCTTTTCTGTTTCTCATCCTTTTTTTCCTCCTTCATTCTTTATATATTAGGTATCAAATTCTGTACTTTTTTTCTATACCTTGATTGACTTTGGGGATAGTCAATTTAATTTTGTATTTGCCTCACAATCAGCTGCTCCATCCTCTCTACCATGGTTTTACCAGCTCTGGTGACAGCTATCCAAACCTAGGAACACTTCCATCCATAGCAGTCCCTCCAAAATAGACTGCAGAGATGGTTTGCGGGAGGTAAACTCTCTCAGCTTTTGCTTATCTGGAAATTGTTTAATCCCTCCTTCAAATTTAAATGATAATCTCACCGGATAAAGTAATCTTGGTTCCAGGCCCTTCTGCTTCATGGCATTAAATACATCATGCCACTCCCTTCTGGCCTGTAAGGTTTCTGCTGAGATGTTAGCCTGATGGGCTGTCCTTTGTATGTGATCTTATTTCTGCCTCTGGCTGCTTTTAACAGTTTGTCCTTATCTGTGATCTTTCCCATTTTAATTACTATGTGTCTTGATGTTGTCTTCCTTGGGTCCCTTGTGTTAGGAGATCTGTGGATCTCCATGGCCTGAGAGACTATCTCCTTCCCAAAATTGGGGAAGTTTTCAGCAACTACCTCCTCAAAGACACTTTCTATCCCTTTCTCTCTCTCTTCTTCTTCTGGTATCCCTATAATGCGAATATTGTTCCACTTGGATTGATCACACAGTTCTCTCAATATTCTTTCATTTTTAGAGATCCTTTTTTCTCTCTGTGCCTCAGCTTCTTTGTATTCCTCTTCTCTAGTTTGTATTTCATTTATTGTCTCCTCCACCATATCCAACCTGCTTTTAATACCCTCCATCATGTTCTTCAATGATTGGATCTCTGACCTGAATTCATTCCTGAGTTCTCAGATGTCTTTCTGTACCTCCATTAGAATGTTGATGATTTTTATTTTGAACTCCCTTTCAGGAAGAGTCACGAGGTCCATATCATTTAAATCTTTCTCAGGAATTGTATTAACAATTTTACTCTGGACAAGTTTCCTTTGGCATTTCATGTTTGTATATGGCACCCTCTAGTGTCCATAAGCTGTAATCTTTGGAGCTGCTCAGCCCCTGAAGCAATGTCGGGGGTCACAGTTGAGTGGTACTGGTGCCTGGGTGGAGAAAAGAGCTGTTCCCCACCTCCCAGCTTCTGTGCCTGTCTCCACTGCCTGAGCCAGTGGGCTGGACACACAGGTGTAAGTTTTTGTCCCAGAGCAGCCAGATATGGATCCCTGCTTTCCACAAACAGCTGGAATCCCAGTCTCCCCAGGAACTCTGCCTGTATTAACTTTCCAACCCGGTGTTCATGCGAGTCTCATGAAAGCACCATGAAATGTAGGTTTGTGCTTCCAGAGAAGATCTCCAGAGCTAGGTAGTCAGCAGTCCCAAGCCTTCCACGCCCTCCCTGCTCTGTTTCTCTTCCTTTCCTCCCACCATTGAGCTGGGATGGTGCAGGGGCTTGGGTCCCATGGAGCCACAGCTGTGGTACGTTACCCCGTTCACTGAGGTCTGCCCTTTTCTCCGGGTGTGTGCAGTCTGACGCCATCCACTTTCCTGTTGCTCTCTCAGGATTAGTTGCACCAATTAAATTTTCTAATTGTATCCAGTTTTAGGAAGAAGCCTCTGTCTCTCCTCTCATGCTGCCATCTTTCCCTCTTTTTTTTTAATACGCTGGTTTCATGTTTGGAAACTTTTAAGTACACAGAAGGATACATTATAATTAGAATTGCAGACCTTTAGCATCATAAGGATTGTGGCTTCCACCAGCAGAATTTTATTTTTTTTTTACACAATTTTCTCATGTTTTAGAAAGCTTGTCCTAGCTCTACTTCAAACTGGATTTGTTAAGAGAACTTCTGTACATTTTTCTAAAAACTGTAATTTTTCTAGTCCTAAGGATCTCCACTAATAAACAACATAAGAAACCAGTAGGTTACCAACTCAACAATGACATTAATTTTAGATGTTCAAACCTTGGCTATTAACAAATGAAGGAACTCAATTGCAAATCACATATATTTTAGACCTCTTTCTTAGAGAATTTAACTTTGGGGTCATATTTTCCCACTAAAACTTCTTTTTCTGCCCATGACATCAGTGATTAGTCTTTGTCAACTCTTCCACACCAGCTTCCCACTTCTCAAGAGCCACAGAGATTCCTTCTGGGAGTGATGGGATTGTGGGGAATCTAGCACCATCCGTGTCTTGTTAAGGGGTGTGAAAGTCATCAGCTAAGCCAGCAGTCCTCCCATGCTGCCTGTCACCAATGGTTAGGTCAGGTGCAGGCATGAGATCTAAACCAGACAATCGCATTCAGGATCTTCTCTACTGAGCATGAACAAGGAAGCGATATCTCTAGAAAACTCTGCACCTATCATAAATTTGGGTTAAGATCCAACCTTCGGATGATGTGACATGGCAGAATGCAAAAAAAAAAGCGAAAGAACTGAATTATTTGATACTATCATTGCTTTGAATCTTTCACTTTCTGCTGTCAAGGATTTCTACAAACCAGGTCATCTCATTTATACTGACAGCTAATGTCTATCCATGCTAAGCATAATATTACTATTTGTGTTCTAGTCTAGTCCTCAACTCATGACAAAGGGTTTCTAGTACCCATCCAAAAGGTTTTTAATACAAAATGAGGGCTAGTGGAGATGAACTCAATGGCATAAATATAAGGACAATTGATCACCACGGAAGTCTAAACAGTAAGGTTGAGGTTGATATGACTGAAGCTGAGAGTTTGCCTTGAGGGTTAGTAAGACCAGTTTGAACATATAGAAATGAGTCTCTATGTCCATGGTGATTTCCTGCTTATTCATTTTAACTTCAACTTGTTTCTTTCTTCTTGTTTTTTTCCTGATAGAAGACCAATTGTATAAAGACAACAAAACGTACATTGTACGTGTCTTTATTTCTTCCTTCAGCTAAAGTGTAAGGTTCAGAAGGACATAAATGTGTTTAGGCATTTGCCTAATGTAGTTCTAGAAGCTAGTTTCATACCTGATATTTATTAAATATCTAATTGGTCTGAATAATGAAGTAAGTTTTCATTTAGTGCCATGGTACACAGGAGAAGAAATTTTGATTAATTGTATGTCATGTTTATTTTTTAGTAATGTGATGGCGAGAAATCAGTTTCTTCCTTTCTATTCTAAGTGATGTTACTCATCATTATCCTGTCCCAGCGAAGTGCTCATTTTATGGGGACTGTGTATCTCAGTAACTAGCCACATACACACACACAGATTGATATTATGATGGCTAACTTCATGTATCAACCTGACTAGCTCATTGGGTGCCTGATGTTTGGTTAATATATAATGTTAATAATAAAACATTATTCTAGGTGCATCTGTGAGGGTGTTTCTGCAGGGGATTAAATTTGAATTGGTAAATTTGACTGACTAAAGCCCATTGCTCTTCCTAATGTGAAAGGGTCTCATCTAATCCATTGAAGACCTGGATAGAACAAAAGGGCTGAATAAGAGAGAATTCTCTCTTTCTGTCTTCAACTGGCACATTGGTCTTCTATCTTTGGATTTAGACTCAGACTAGAACTTACACCATTAGCTTTCTTAATTCTCAAACCTTTGGGTCAGCACCAGAACTATACCATCAGTCCTCCTAGGTCTCCAACTTGCTGACTGCAGATCTTGGGTCTTCTCAGCCTCCATGTGAGCCAATATAATAAACTTATCTGAAGAACCTAGACTAATATAGATGTCAGGTAAAGAGATAGATAATTAATAGAAATTATGGAAAAGATGCATTATAAAAAAATGTTAATAGTGAAGCAGTGAGGTGATGAGAGAAAGAGCAGATTTAATGAGGAAAACATAAATATATATCACAGATGTAAGCACAATTTTATTTTTTAAATAATGAAATATTCTATTTTATTTTTAAAGTCTTCCTTTTCTTCTATATTGTCAGTATACATTTGACTAATATATTCATGGATTTACCCACTCATTTATGCAACAATCACTCATCTTTGAGTCTCCAATGTTAACCAGGTTAAAGGCACACAATTAATGATATCATTACCTGCAGTCAAAGAAAACACAAACCCACCCAGCGAAAGGCTCCATGCTAGGGTTAGCCTCAGTGTGCATGTGATAAAGGAAGGGGTGGTTAAATCAGACTGGTGAGTCCTGCTAAACTTTGAAGGAGGAGGAATCTTTAATAACACTCTTGAGTGTTCTGTTGCTGTACACAATATCTTCTTTGGCCTTTCCAATGGTCTGTCAGGAGAGACATAGTGTATAGCATCTCTTTTGATATGGTGATTTTGCTTCTATTTCTAACCCTCAAGCTACTCCCAAGCCTGACTTTGCTGCACCTATCTTGTCATAAATAGGCAAATGGAAGGAGTACACCACCATGTTAAAAAGTGTTTTATTCCTGCAGTTCAGAAGACACTGACCTCTGGCTTGAAATCTGCACAGCATAATGATCTTTGCACCCAAACTATTGAATCCTACCTCTTTGAGGTGGAAATGTCTGTACATTTACTGAGGCTTTAGGCAGGGTTATGTTGGACTAGCAGTTAAATAGTTATGTTAGAAATAAAAAAGTATTTAACGGTTTATTGGAAAGTCAATGGAATAATATGTGAGGTGCCTCTCTAAAAGTATACTAAAACTGTCAAAATTCCATGTAATTTTCCACACATAAAAAAGGCATAATATCCTACAGGTGTCAGCTATTTATTTCTACTTGATTTGCTCGTTAGTAAAATATTTCAATAGTCTTCTATGTTAATCTGGCATGTCCTAATAAATATCCAAGGTAAGCAAGCAGCTAGGTAGGTTCTGAAAAAATATATTAAACACTAAGCATTTATTTCCATTTATCTGAAGTCTTTCTTTTTGTTGTGGTCAATCCCTGTAACATTAATTCATGGTGTTGATTCTTGTACTGTTCATTGTCAAATGTACATTCTTTGTGTAATATTCTGATGCCCCTGGTAAATACATTTTCTTTGCCTTAAACTCTCTAAAAGAAATAATAATCCCAGATCCCATTCATTCTTGATAGTTGAGGAAATCATTCCAACACTTCTTTCTTTTTTGTTATTAATGTTCCTTTGACTACCACATCTTTTCTATCAGTGCAGAAAAATGTTGCTAGTTCTCCAATATTTATAAAAAAGAACGAAACAAAATTAAAGAGAGCAAAAAACCTCTTGTGATCACCCTGATAGTCTAGGTTCCATGCCATTTCTTATTTTCTTTCACCTCACATTGTCTTCTCATTTTCTCTAATTCTGTCCCTTTTTGTTGAACCCAAACCAATTCATATGTTTTTCCCTCCAATGCACTACTCCACTCCACTCCACCTTTCCTTTTAAACTTTCCAGTAAATAACCATGTAGAATGGTTAAATTTTAATCCTTATATTGGGTTGAATGTTGCCCTCCCAAAACTCGTGTCGACCTGGAACCTCAGAATGTGATCTTACTTAGGAATAGAGTTTTTGAAGATGTAATTAGTTAAGAGGAGGTCATACTGGATTAGAGTGGGCCCGATCCAGTAACTAGGGTCCTTCTAAAAAGAAAACAGACACACAAAAGGCACATGGGGAAAAGGCTGTATTGCTACAGAGGCAGAGATTGGAGTTAAGCTGCCACAAACTGAGGAATGGCACAGATTATCAGCAGCCATCAGAAGTAAGAAAGGACCCTTCTCCACAGCCTTGCTGACACCTTGATTTCAAGCTCTAGAATCCAGAACTATGAGAGAACAACTTTCTCCTGTTTGAAACCACCCAGTTTGTCCTTAAGTGTTGAGGCAGCCCAGGAAGCTTATCTAGTCCTCATTTTACTGAACAGTAAGTAACAATTAACTTGATAGCTCATTTTCTCCTACTGTAAACATTTAATTTACTTGGCTACTAAGACACCACACTCATCTGGTTTTTCTATTTCACTGGATGATTCTTATAAGTCTACTGGACCTTCTTCATCTCCCAGACCAGCATATTTTAGGGATTAACCCTTGCACTTTTTTCCCCTTTTTTATTAATGATGTACTTTGTTGGTGATCCCATTCAACCTCATGGCCTTAAATGTCATCTATGTGTGGGTATGTGAATAAATCCTAAATTTATATTTCCAGTCCATACTTTCCACCTGAACTCTCTACGCAGCTTTCTTCTTAAGATTTCCACCTTTATTCTAACAGACAAATCATTACAATACGCACCAAACTGATAAAACAGTAAGTAAGAATGTGCTATTTTGTGTACTAATTAATAGGGAATATTTGCCCTGTGTCTCCAACCAGTAAGTAATAAAAATTAATAATCTTACTATAGCTTTGATTAAATGTCTTGTTGTATATTCTTAACTGGAGTTCTGGTTTTTGAAATGTGCAACATGGACCATAAAATTTATGGTATATATTTGTTAAAAATTGACTTTGTCCCTTGAGTCAACAGTTCAATAATATTATCTTTTGAGAAATCCTCTAACAAAGAAGATGGTTTTATTAATTTATTAGGGGCAATTTGAAATATAACTCATATACTATCCTAATGAACTCATGTATTTCCTTTTGTGTGTGTGTGTATATATATATATATATATACATATATATATATATATATATGTATATATATATATATATAGTATATTTATCTGAGCAAATGTTTTTATAGAAGGACACATGCCAATGTCGAGGCAAATCAGAAACTCTAGAATATCCTACAGATTAAACTTCAGGATTTATCAATAATACATAAACACAAACAATATTATTCAGGTATACTTTAAAGAAAGATAAGGGAAAAAATAAAACATTTTGAAACTAGTTATTTGAAAAGCTTCACATTTTTAGACAAACTTTTGAGAATGATAAGAGCCTATCTTTGCCCTCACAAGTAATACCAGATCTCGGGTGATTTTTGATGGAGAAAGGAACTGCACAAAGGGACAAAACTAATAAATAATATTATTAATTGCCAAACAAGACACTGAGAGACATGAGGACACACACGTCAGTAAAAAGTGGTGGAATACAATGTTCCACATGCATTATTCACTTGTTTAATGGAGTGGGGACTCCAGGAAATGCAATGCCAATAGAATTTCTTTCTGAAACTGTAACATATTGGCACAGAAAGATTGGGGACATGGGTAGACATTATAATTAACGTGGAGATGAGCATAGTCATAAGGGGTACTAGACAGTTTGGTAGCTGTTAGGAAACATCTGCTATGTATATACACACAAATGGGTTCTCATGGTTCTAGAGGGAGGGAAGTCCAAGATCAAGATGCTGGCAGATTTGGGGCCAACCTGCTTGAGGACCAAAGCTTTGGGGATGGCCTGCTTCCTGGTTCACAGATGACCCTCTTCTCACATGCCCTCATATGGTGAAGGAGCTCTGTGGGGTCTCATTTTCAACACCACTAATCCCATGTATAAGGGCCCCACTCTCACTACCTCATCCAAATACCACCACCGTGGGGTTTATGTTTCATCACATGAATTTTGAGGAGATACAAGCACTAAGTCCGCAGCAGACCCTATCCAATCATCAGAAAAATCATGTTAGCTTTATATTTTATTCAAAATCCAATTATTACTCCTTACTTCCTCTTTCACTGTGCTATTTTAAGCATCATCATCTCTTTGTTGGCATATAGCACTAGACTCTAACCCAGCTCTCCCTTTCAAATATTATTTCTCTACAGTTCATAGGAGCCAGGATATTCCTTTATAAATATATTTATATATATTATCCCTGCCTTATAGCCACCAATGCCCTGGGAGGCATTTATTGCAGGACACATATTCTATCCTGGGCCCATGGGATGAAGCCTTCCCGGCATTCCTCTCTCACTCCTTCCATACCATCCAAAATGCTCCTTCTTCTCATGCTCTCTTACCCTTCTTCTACTCAAACAAGTCAAGCTTCTTCCTACCATAGAGTTTTTGCCTTAATTGTCATTCATTTAGATCTTACTGTAAATCTTTTGTAACTGTTTCTTGAAATTAAAATTTTGGTTTAACTTTGGTTCCACAGAGGTCTTCCATACCTATCTGATTTCAGTTATTCTAAAATTCACCTGCATGAAGAGACTATGTGTTATGATATTAATAATGTACTTTCATTAAAGGTGTCAGGTTATACCATCTTATAATACATATCAATTATCTTGAGTGTTGATTATAAGGGTATCTTATCAAGATACCTGATCAAGAATATATACTCTTGAGGTGCTTCAACTTTACTTTATGGCAGGAAGCATATACTCCAGGGAGGACTACTGTAAGTCTTTCAGCCGTCACCTTGAGAAATTAGATTTAATTGGTAAAATTTGCATCCTTTTAAGCAGAATGATGAATGTTTAGCCTGGGGTCTCATAAATGATGTTAAAGGATTTAATGAGGTGGGGTTGGCTTAAATGTCTTACACACAGTCAACACTCTGAATAAGGTACCAATATCCAGAGCAATCTGAAAAATGTACCTTTGGGGATGGGACACTTAAATCAATCACTAACAACCCATCTAACTTCTGAATTTGGAAGCTTTCTGTCTGATTTTGGTTCCTAAGGGAATAGCTCTGTAATGGAACTTCATCCAATTTATAAAATTTTGAAATGAGTTTCATGAACCATTTTGTGTCTGCTTTGCTAATTAATGTTTAACTGATACGTGTCAGAATAGTGGTCACAATTGGTCTGGCGTGTGCTATCAAGTTATGGGCAGAACAATCATTGCCTTTTCAAACAGGATACTATTCTTTTAAAAAAATCTAAAAGTTGTGCTTGACCACCCTAGTTTTTTCTCCAAGCCTCCCATCCAGTGGTAATCAGGGGAACAAATTATTTAAAAAACCAAACTGGTTTAAACGGAATCCATTCCCCCATCACTTTAACTGTTCCTTTGGGAAGTGTTTAGCTAGCCTTGGGGGCAAATATTTGTCCTATAGATAGCCACTATTTTTCCTGTTTCTATTCCTAAGATGACATACTGTGTGAGGAGAAATCATTACGCATTCCTGTGTCAGACATGAGCAACTTTTCCTCAGAATATCCTCTGGCCTGTCTGTCATGCTCTTTTTCCACCTGGAGCTTCTTGTGTTGCTGACAGTTGTAGCTGAGTTTTGCTCCAAGGGTAACTGATGCTTGCTGGGGTCCACTCACCCTCCCTGGCTGACCGAACTCCTTGCTGACTGCAGATCCTGGAATGATAGCCAGTTTTTCCATCCAGCTGCTAGCGTGGCTTTGACCCTGCCTTCCATGCTTCCAACTCTTGCTTCAAAATCACCTTGTCCTGACACATAAAGCTCTGCAAGAGGTATCTGCCGTTTAACTCACCACTTTACAAACCAGGAGGAATAGGGGTTGTTGAAGAAGTGAAACTCACTGGCTCTGGTCATGCTCCAGGTTGGGAGAGGAGGCTCTGCCTTGCATTCTAACACACAGGCTTCAAGCTACACACTCAGTCCTTGCCATTTTCAACCTATTTGAATTCATTGCTCCTTTCTCTCATCCCTCCTTCTTTGTATTATCATCTCCCAAATTGTATCCTCCTCAATTAGGGTGTTAGACAGAATTTTGACTTGTAGAATTTTTCTTCCCCATGCAATATAGTGCTCTCTTACATGACAAAAGGGACTTGCAGATATAGTAGATATCACTAATAAGCTCACCTTAGCATAAGGAAATTGTTAGGATTAGTGCAGTGAGCCAGATGTAACCATGACCCCTTAAAAACAGGAAAAGAAGGCAGAAGAAGAGAGATAGCAGAAGAGGAAGTCAGAGACATTAGAAATATAAAATGGCTTGACCCACTATTTCGATGGGAAGGGAGCACTGACTATGGAATGTGAGTGGCCTCTAGAGGCTGAGATGATTGACACCCAACAAGAAGCAAGGAAATGG
Organism: Manis javanica; assembly: GCF_040802235.1. Lineage (NCBI taxonomy): Eukaryota > Metazoa > Chordata > Mammalia > Pholidota > Manidae > Manis > Manis javanica. The sequence goes on along the minus strand of NC_133167.1, from coordinate 81,842,452 downwards.
GGTCTCACACCTACAGTCACAAACGCTGAATTCTGTTAACAAATTGAATGATGCCGGATATAAATTCACCTTCAGTGTCTCCAGTGGGGAGTGCAATTCTGCATCACCTTGATTTAGGCCTTGGGAAACCCTAAGCAGAGTACCCAACCAAGCTTGCCTAGATGACTGACCAATAAAACTATGAGATGATAAATTTATGCTATATATGCCCCAGATTCTGTGATCATTTGTCACATCAGCAGTGTAAAATTAATAAAAATAGTTAAAATTTAATGATGATTAGGGTTAAATCCTCTACACACTAAGAGAAGTCTAATAGCTGAATTCTAAGCTTTATTGTTGACATTCTTAAGTTTACATGGAAATATCTGGAATACTCTTTCTAATAGATGAGCATGGAGAGGGGTTGTCTTGCTATGAGTTCTAGCACCTTCTGTCTGTTGTTCATGCATGCTTACTAAGCTTCATGACTAACCCACAAAGATTCTATCCAGAGAAATGATTCAACAGAAGATATTAAAAGGCATTAGGTTAATAATTACAGGGGAAAAATCACACGATTGCTGGTAAAGCTTTTTTTCAACTAAAATTAATTTTATCCTATACTAGGGACTCCTGGCTTCATAAAATCCATAGACCAAGAGGGCTCTTGAAGGTGACTTCCTTTTCCCTCTTCTTTTCCATGCTAAATATTCCCAATGTGTAATTTTTTCCTCTAAATCTATAGAATAGCTTCAAGAGAACCTGCCTTTCTCATTTAAGTTAAGAGATTTAGTAGGTACTGACTATACACAGGGCCTTATAAATTGCAATTAGCTCACTCCCTCTTACACCAATGGATGGCCTATTTCTGAAATTATAAAACAAATGTAGGTATTTTTAATTAAAATATCTTAATACAGCATATTCTGAGAATCTGTCCACTCTAGGCACATATTTGCACATATGTACTAACGTACATATGTGTCTACTGATCATCTTTTTAGCTTTCTCAGCTTTACCTTATATCTTAGTTCGTTCACAACAAAATACCTTAATTTGATGATTCTGCAACTATTTGTACAATATTAAGATTTTGTGATCTCTAAAAGAGAGAAAGGCAAGGAATGTGGTTGATTCCTTTGCGTACTACCAATGAAGTTCTGAACGAGTAATATGGAAGTGAGAATGCAGGGAGGAGGAGAGTGAAAGAGTAAAGAAAGCATACTTCACATTTTATAGGGTTACTTTATCCATATTCTTGAATCCTCAAGCATCATATAGTTACTGTATCCATATCTGTACCTACAATCTTGATTTAGGATGCCACTTCAAGAACAAAAAAGTAACATGATTCCTATGTGTCAAACAGTGTGTAAGAATTTTCTCTGTATTACAATACTTGATCCTCAAAGTTATACTATCAGTTAGGCATATTGTAGTTATTTTGGATAGATAAAATTGTGGTATAGTGGTTCACTAAGGAAAAGCAACCAAAATTAATTCAACTAGTGTTAAAGGACCCAGAATTGAACCCAGGCCTTTGGAAATGTGGTAATATACAAGCTACCTGTATTTTCTGCTATACCACAGCAAGATATCTATGAAACACCCTACTTTTTAGGTTCCTGTTACATTCACTAGTTCAAGTTCTTATTAATCGGATATTTTACTGTCATTATCTTGTCATGATTATTGATTCTTTAATTAGGTCAATAATCCAGAAATACTGATTTCATTCATTCATTCTCTTCTGAAAAAAGAAATTCTGGCTCAGAGTAAAGTCCAGATTTTCAAGATCAAATCTGTATGAATATTTAAGGATCCACCATCAGTGTAAAATGAAGAAAAATGCTATGAAAAAATAGAGGCACCAAAATGAGGCCTCTTCCTTTAAACAGCGGACCGTTTATTTGGACAGATAGTGAGATATGCAAGCACAAAGTCAAAACATGATGGGATAGTCTAGTAGTGTCAACTCCTGGGCATAAACATTTGCAATATTACAATGTGTTATATAATTAACCAAGGCAATAATCATTAACTCAGTCAATAAACATGGTTTTAGGTGCTGGGGATATAGCAGAAAATAAAACAATTTGGGGAGTTCAGAATGGTTGCAAGGCTATATTATGACATGGTTCAAAAGATTATAATGAACATAATTTAGCTTAAGCCAGGTTCTATAATATTTAGAGGGGTTAAATGGGAAAAAGTGAGGGATATTTGAGGCAGTACAAAACACACAGGTGAGAATGGTCATGAGATTTTGGCCCCTCATGGGTAGTCCCCAAAGTCACCTACAATTCCATGGATAATTTTGAGCTAAATTAGGGAGTTTTGATGTTTGACATCAGAACTTAACATTTTAATAGTTGTGGAGAACCACTAAATCTGTGGGCAAGGAATCATCATGAAAATTCAGGGTTTGGGAGAAATAAATCTGACATTAAGGTATAGGATGAATTGTTCAGGAAAAGATTGGAAGTGAAAATAGTAAAGAAGCCTGGGAGAAAGAATAGAGGGAGAAAGCTGAGGGAAAATAATAAAATATGAACATTATAAAAATTATTTTACATGTGAATTATAGTTACCCTTAGCAGTGCTTGGGAGTATGAGAATATCACTTACTCCTTCTCTGGCTCAGTATTTAATACACATCGCAGAACTGAGGTGCAGGAGAGGGTAGAGATAGCAGGGTAGAGTGAGCCCAGCATTTAATTTCAAATACTGCCCTAGGTATCTGGGTGAAGGGAATAGAGATAGCAATTTATCTTGGCCTCACTGCATTCAGTAGAAAGTTTTATATGAAACCAACACCCTGCGAAAATGTGCCACTACCACTACCAACTTACACTTACACCCTTTGCATTGCTGACACTTCTTTCTGATGAGATAGTACATTTCCATTGAATCCTTTCTCTTACACATGCTAATTAGATAAAGGAAATTAAATAATGATTATGGATGAGTATTATCAAATATTTAAAGTACCAAAGGAAAGCTTAATGGATAATGATTTTCTTGATGTAAACTTAGATTTACCTAAATGGTCTGTTATCTTATGTTACATAATTAACCAAGGCAATAATTATTAATTAAACCAATTGACATGGTTTTAGGTGCTGGGGCCATAGCAGTAAATAAAATAAGATCCCCGCCTACCTGAAAATTAACATAAATATATTACACATAGTATTAAGACACTTCACTGTCTCACATGCAAAAAAAGTTATGAAAGCATCAGAGGCTGATCTGTGAGAAGCATCTTCCTTACTAAGTGAGAAAGTCCTGGGCTTCTTATCAGAGAAGAACATCTCCAAAGAACCATGCTTCTCCTTTAGTTCTAAAACCTTTTCTTTCCATTCCAATTTAAGAGCTGACATCATCAAGGAAACCCATCCTGGACCATCTTGCCTGGCTTCCTCATCCCATTTCTGGTATAGAAAGCCCTATAGTGACAGAGAAAAACACATTAAACAATATTTCTAGTTCTTAGTTTTCCACTCACCAGCTTTGTGGTTTTGAAATAGTCACATAAATTTAGAAACTTTGATTATCCAATCTGGGAGGAAAAAACATGGGAATTAAATTAGGAACCTAATTAAGACACTGGAATATATAAAACCACCTCGCATCATTTCAGCAGTCTTAATTTTGCTAGAACATTTTTACAAATATTATGTTTAGTACCTAGTAAGGGAGAGAGAAGTTTGTGAAAAAAATGACATGTTATATAGAATAGAAAAGAGTGTGGAACTAACCTTTAAAGAAGTTGGAAATAAAGAATTCAAATTTCAGCATGAAGCTTGTGTTTCCCAAAGTGATGGAGCCTGTCCCACCCATGTGATTGATTAGGAACAAAATTACCCTCCTCTGTCTCTATTAATGCACAGGAAGAAGAAACTGTTAGAAGCACTCAAAGAATAGCTAAAATAGAGCTATGGGCATAGTAAGTTCCCAATTATAGTTATTATAATTGCCAACATTGTTCATACTACAATGGGAGGAGAGTATATTCCTTTAACCGAAGGAAGTGTATTTACCATATGTTTCCAGTGGTGGAAAACACACAGGCTGGCATTCAGCATACACATTTGTGATTGTGTTCGTCTCCATTCATCCCAGAAATGCTTAGGAATCTTCTTCTTGAACGTCTTGCCTGCTAAGATGTGTTATAAATGCTTGAAACACATTGTTTCCTCTCTATCTTCCACACCCAAATCCGAAATAGTCTAGTTTCCTTGCTTTGAATTATCAGCCAAAATGACTTCACTGGGTAAAAACCTGAGAGAAAGCTCAGTCAAAAATTCAGATACAGTTATATCCTTACACACACATGTAACCAAGAGTTTAGAAAGGCTTCACTTTGGCTGTGTTTGTGTATCACTGCTATGTAACAGGAAGTGTTGCTACAGGAAGTCAAAAACTTATCTAAAAGTTTGTTGATTTATCAACTTGAATACATTTTTGGAGGAAACAAAGAACTTGTGTTTCTGTCACTGTGTAGAATAGGTTTAGTAATATTTATCTCGGGTGCTATTTTATCTTGAATTGTATCAAAGAAGGACAGATAAGGAAGAGATTTTTTTATCCCTGGATCTTGTTTATATGCTTTACCTCAGTGTTGCATGGGAGTTGAAACTGTCTAACATTCTCCTCCAGCAAGGCTAATGGACTCCTAAAGGAGTTTTAACTGCCTAGCGTCTCTGGGTTCAATGTACAGAATTAAAGAGTGGGTGACCTGCACTGAGATTTTGACACTGTTATATATACAGAGGGTCAATGACACTTCTTGCCTCCTCCCCCCAACATCAGGTTGCCACCACAGGTCTAGGGCCACTGACGGTGTGTCCCTCAATGTTAAGAACCATTGCATATGTATCTTTGCTAAGCAGCTAGCAGAGAGAAGCAGAGATGAGGGTGGAATTAGATTTGTTACAAAAACTCCTAAACCTAGGTAACAGGGCAATTATTGGCTGAGAGTTGGTGTTATGTGGCACATGAAAATGTCCTTGTGAAAAAGCTGTTTATTAACTGGTGCTCATTTTATGGAAAGAGCTAATATTTAAATATCAATCTCTGGTAGTAAAGCTGAGACTATAGTAAATAATTCACTTAAAATACTTGCCAAATCCAAGATTTCTAAAATACTAAGCACATGGGATGGTTCTATTTGCATTTTGCAATGTATATCCTCAATTCATGCTCTCAGGACGACAGTCAGTGCTGTTTTCTGTCTTTTCATAGACTCTTCCTTATCTGTGCTGATCATGAACATAATGTTTATCTTCCTCTTGTTATTCTTAGACTCTATGTTCAACCTCTTTCTGGAACGAATATATGTAAAATTGCAGGGGCCATCATTAAAAACAGTTTAAAATCAATGAGCTTTACATGAAAACAAGTTACTTTATCCTGTAAAAGTTTAATTCCCCAGCCATCTGTCATATTCACACTCCTTATTTTTACTGTAACTATAGTTGCATCATTTAAATAAATAGTCCTTGTTTTCTCAGCCCCTTGCATTAATATTGAGGAATTTAAGACCAAGGGAAATAAACTTATGCTTCCTCTGGAAATACAAAGCTGGGGTTTGATCCCACACTGATTTGATTAACTCCTCTTACACTGACTGTCCCCTACACAGAGTGTCTATATTTGGGTATCACCCAAGCCCTTAATAGTTGAAAGACATTTTTCTTCCTTCTTTCCCCTTCACTCCAAAACCTGTTATACCATCTTCATCCCAAAATCACAGGGTAAAGTACCACCATTCTGTGCCCACAGGACATCTGGAGGTCCTCCCTGTTTCCTCCATCATTTCTTACTCACCTCACAGTTGTCGTCGTAAGTTTTGAGCAATTCATGCTTACCAGCCAATCCTATTAGAAGACCAGCCATAGCCAAACAGTGGGTTCAGCTACTGACAACAACCTAAGAGGTCACCTCATGGGACCAGTGGGGTGTCTCCAGAAGAGAGTTAGGGTTGGCTTGCTCTAGGACTTGGGCACGTGTTAGGTGATTTGCAGAAGGCTGCGAGGAAGCAGGAGTTTGTTCCAGACTGAGTGAGGTCAGAAAGTGGTGGTAGGCGGTGACATGCCATTTTAATAATTTTTATAGGAAATGGAAGTAAAAAGGAACTGTGGGTAAAAGTGCAATATTTTCAGACTCTATCACCTGGCTTTAGTGCATCTGCATATCAATAGGTGTTTCCAAGGGGTGGCGAGAATTAGGCCATCTACATAACAATAGGTAATTACAAGGGTGTGCAAGGGGTTTATCTGGACTGGAGAGGTTGGGTGGAGCTCTCTTCTGCTGCAGCCTGGTCAAGAGAGAGAAGGGACGACTGCTAGTAAGAAATAAATGGGTTGCTTAACTTGATTTCTCCCTTTGACGGATTTCGATTTCAAAGGTACTTTTGCCCCGGGATTTCTCCTCGGAGTTACAGGAACTAAGCATGCAATTGGTTTTTAAAAAAAGCAGCATTCACTCAGCTTACCTATGCAAATGATGCCGGGGCATTTTCATAGTCCGCACAGTCTGCTTGTTCTTGTCTGTGCTCAGGCATGCTAACGGAGGTGTCTTGTTTTGGTCCTAGTCTGTCACAGTCACAAATGTGACACTCTGCAATGACAATGGCCCAGGTGTTGGGGCCAGGTTGTCTGCCGTAGCTTCCCACCAGCTCTGGTCAGCAGTGTGTCCTGATGGCTCTCCCTCCCAGACTGCCTATTGCTCCAGGTGTACACCACTCTCTGCAGTTGCCTGAGCTCCTGGTGCTTTACGTCTTCCTGTCTGTTACAAAAAATCCCCTGCTCACAGAACACCTGCTTTTTGTATTTTTAGTTCCCTTCAACCTTATCTTTATAATCTCAGTTTAGTATATCCCTCTGAAAACCATCCTCTAATAGTCTTCCTTCTAAGTGATACTAATGATGGACTTCAGTATTGTAAAGTGTTTTTTTTTTGGTTGTTGTTGTTTGTTTGTTTGTGGGGAAGGTGGAAAGAATGGGCTGAGAAGATCATGTGAACCCATATTGTTACAGTGGAATTCTTGGTTGTTCGCACAAAGAGGCTTTCTATTGTTTTGTTTTTCAAATTCTAATAATGTGAAAAGAAGATAGCATCATGGAAAGGAAGAAGTTTGTTAGTTTTTCTCTGCTTCTGCAAAATTGAAGTTTTTATTCAAGCAGTATTTGATTGACCATCACTGCCATTTTGCTCCTTAAGAGTCAAGAAAATTGCTATTGTGGGGAAGTGTACATGTTAAGTTCAGGGCTACGTGGATAGAATCATTTGCTTTATAATTTAAGGTGTAGGGAAAGTCTCTGCAGCTCCTAACGCACTTAGAAAGGAAATAAATGGCAATGAATATATAACCAGATTAGATAGGGATCCCTCGACAGAACAGCAACGGAGAGAAACTTGACAGCTGCACTTTCACATGTTAGTGGAGGCAAATGTGGCTAGTCTTTCCCTTATGTGAACACTTATAAAGCCTCACAAATGCAGGGGCAACTTCCAGTTTCAAATAATCAGCATTGTTAACAAATCTTAATTGTTCCTTTTCTCAGGATGCATGAGGTAAATTCAGTGTCCTTGGCTGAGAATTTTAAAAGAAAAAGAGCTGCACAAATAGTACAACTATGTATAAATATTTAAATGTAATTTGATGTTATTAGCACATTTTAATTAATTTTCTTCTTAGAATACCAGTGTCATCTGCACTGAGAGATGGGAAAACACACAGCTAATCTGTCAGGTACCCATGAAGACATCACTAATAGATCACAGAAGTCTTTTCTTCAGAATTGATACAATGCTATATCACCCTTCTCTACAAAGTGCTCCAAGAAGCTGTTCAGGGCTTGTCATCAAGGATGGATTTATATGCTCAAAAAGATTTGCCCAGAATTGAATGTATAGCCTCTAAAGCCTCCAAGGTCATATAGTTCTAAAATACTAGGACAAGTTTAAAAGTGACCAAGTATAAACTCTTCTTGGGCCCCATTCTACTTGTGACAGTATTTTCTGATATGTATTATATTCTACCTTACCAAATATCCCTTGTCTTTTTTTTATAAAATTATTAAGAAACAGAAGGAGCTGAGAGACAAAGTGATATAGATATAGATACATAGATAGATAGATAGATAGATAGATAGATAGATAGATAGATAGATAGATGATACAAAGATCTGACATGTTTGAACACTACATTATGTGAGATACTTGGCATTCATCTAATATTAACAATGAAAAATAATTTTAATTCATGGTGCTGATTAGATAGTTTTATCTTAAAATGGTTCCACTTAGTTTAAATTTTAGAGAACATTTCCTAAGCAAATACTTCAGATTGTTACCAAAGCTTTTAAGGTCATTGACCACTGGTCATCCATTGAAGACTGACCATAGAGGGAGAATCTGTTATTTTTACTATCAAATCATCTTTCTGTTTGCATTGTTGTATACAGATGCACATTAATAAATATCAATTGAATATATAAATAGATCTATATCAGTATGTAAAATACAAAAAGTTTTGATATGTAAGTCTTTAAGTTAAAAATTATAATTATTTGGATTATTTACCAGTATTTTATATAACAAACACATTTATATTGCTTACTATGTTCTAAGCACAGATTTTTTTGTCTATTTTGCAGATATGTAGAAGTTGGTAATATCCACTCTACTTTCATAGACCCATCATGTATGAAAATAAATTGGCCATATGTCTTGTCAAATGCAGAACTCAGATGCAATAAAGAGCACAGTTTTTATTTTGGGGTATCATTACTTTTGTCTCATATAGATAGATATTTTTATAGTATGTGTTCATTCTATTCAGCACTTTTACCTTTAAGTCACCTTAATTCTTCTCCATGTTATAGAAATAATAAATGTTCTAAAAACAAATGTACAATTGTGTATGTATCATAATTATAGCAGTTATGATTGCAGCTCATCTGTGCTCTATATTTTTAGAAAAGCTGTCAAGTTAGTGACTTCAAGTGAAGCTCAGTAAAAATGTGCCAGTAGCCCTTTGTGATTTAAGTATCCAGACTTGTCCTAAACACCAGGACAAAATTTCAACTTTTAAATTATACCAGCAACATGGAACATTACAAATTAGTTATGCCTGAAGTCAGATTCAGAACAATGCTACCAAACTGAGGGTAATAGGTCCAGGGGCTATGCATTTCCCTTTAAAAGTATTTAATTTTAATTTAGCTTTCCCATTTCAGTGATAATTTTATATTATAATGATTATACCTAATACTGTCCCTCAATTTGAGCACCATTTTACAATTTTGTGTTGTGGGTTATATTTGTAGTTATTATATTGGCATTAATCTATACTGATAAGAAATTTTTTTTAGCTTGATTTCATATCTCGCTGCCAGAAAGTTTGCATATTCTGATGTTAAAATGACAAAGAAATATCCATCTCCTCTATGGAAAGCAGTATGGAGTTTTCTCAAAAAAATAAAAGTAGAAATAATGTATGACCCAGTAATTACACTTCTGGGAATTTACCCAAAGAAAACAAAACCACTAATTAAAAAGATTTATGCCCTTCTATGTTTATTGCAGCATTCTATACAACAGCCAATATATGGAAGCAACCTAAAGATCCATCCATAGATGACAAAAGATGCAGTATATATATATATATATATATATATATATATATATATATATACACACACACAACATGCACACACACACTAGAATATTACTCAGCCATAAAAAGGAATGAAATCTTGCCATTTGTGATAAAACAGATGGACCAAATGGTATTATGCTAAGGGAAATCTGTCAGACAAAGACAAATACAAGCTGATTTCCCCTACATGTGGAATCTAAAAAGCAAAACAAATGAGAAACCAAATTGAAATAGACTCAAACACAGAGAACAGACTGGTGGTTACTATAAGGGAGGTGGGTAGGGAAATGGGTAAAATAGTTGAAGAGACAAAATCAGTGAGAATGTGTTGGATATCTTGATCTGGGCAATAGCTGATTGAGAGTATATACATGTCAAAATTCATCAAGTTATATGCTAAGATTTATGCACTTTATTGCATGTACCTCAATAAAAATATCCATCTTCTCCAGAACGATTTGAATTCTTTTATAAAGGCAAATATATATATTTTTAGTAGAAATTTGAAATTGAAATTCTTTTTTTTTATTGAATATGACTTTAGTCATTTAGTAAATTGAAACTTTGATTTGGCTTCATGAAAACATCTTTATATGGTACATTCAGGATGTATTTACAAGGGAGCTGATATTTAAACTGAAGTTTCAGGGTCCCTAAACTGCAAGGATCACTTCCAAGATCCTACCACTGGATATATGGTGTCATGTATTGCAATAAAATTTATGTATACAAGGTGTGTTAACTCATTTCTTAATACCACTGTCTTTTCCTAGTGCTACTTTCTTCCTGTAACACCTCATTTCATGTTAGGTAGCAAACGGAGTGGCAGTGGGCCTTGTTAGGGTATAAATGTTGTGTGTTGCTAGGGCTGCAATAACATGCGATAACAAATAGCACAGATGGGGTGGCTTAAGCGAAGGAATTTATTTCTGCACAGTTCTGGGGGCTAGATTCAAGATCAAGATGTGGGCAGGTCTGAGTTCTTCTGAAGCCTCATTCCTTGTCCACCTTGTGGCATTCTCAAACAGTCCTTCCTCTATGTGCGTACATGTCCCATGTTTCCATGTATCATAAGCTCTGTTCTTAGAATACCAGTCAGATTGGACTAGAACCCATCTGAAGGACCCATTTTAACATACTGTCCTCCTTAAAGACCCTGTCTCCAAATAGTCAATTTCTGAGATACTGAAAGTTAAGGCTTAAGCATATGAATTTTGGGGGGATGGAATCAAACCAATCAATACATATATACATACGTACACATGTTTATAAGTATGACCAGCATAATAGAGTTATTGCTAGGCATCTTGTTGAAAGATGAGGACCATTTATCACCTCTCTCTACCTCTATTTGTAAGGCTTTACCTTAATACAAATATTATCTATACTACTGAACATCAGAAGAATATTAATAGTCAAAAAAACACAAGGTTTAAAAAATACAGAGCAAGAATCTAGTCTATAATAAATCTTGTCAATTTTCAGTTAATGAAAGTTACAAACTCAGTCCTTATTAACATCCTGTCAAAAGAAAATCTCTCTGCCAACAGGAATAATAATGCAATGTCTATAATTATCAATGTAAAAATACAAATTTTTCTTTTTTATGGCAATCAGGTAAAATTCATTATTATTATAGCTCCTTTTTAATTGGGCACCTACCTGACACACTGCTAAAAACAGAATCTGTGTGAAATCACATATGTCATGCATTTCAACATTTCCGATCCCATCGCCAACAACCAACTCATTGCACTGCTACTATCTGGTAGCTCCAGACGAAAAGGCATGAAAAATCTCCAGCAATGCTGCAAATTGACCTGAAGGAACAGGAGTTCCTGTGACAAAAGCTCTCACACATGGCCATCAATATGCCAATAAGTGTAGTATCAGATTAATTCTATTACAAAATTATGTACCTTAAAACAATGCAGTGGCATTTTAAGCACATTTGAATTTCTATTTTGCATGCTTTGATTTTGAATTAATTTTATATATTCTTTACTCATCAAGAACTTAATGGTGAACATGTTGCATTATTTTCTCAACTTTTATATTAGAGGTATTTGTCAGTATTTTTTGAATATCTTGATATTTTGAATGGTTGTGACTTGTCATTGTAAGAGTAAATCCCTTTGTATGTAATTTTGTAATTAAGCTTTCCAATCTTTTAATTTGCTTAAATTGTGTAATCTTCAGGCCCCACAAAATGTGATCCTGTGCCAAATTTTGTGGAGTAATACACTACTTAATTATTGCAGGCAAATGGAAATGAATTTAGGGACACTGAATATATAAATGATTTCTTTGTACCAACTGAAGCCCATGTATGCCAATGCAAGTTTCATGAATAAAGCTGTTAATGTAGTTTGTATAGACCAAAGTAGAAATAGAATTGAGTTAATCTGGTACATCACATTAAAGAAAAGCAAAATGCCAATTGAATGTAGTAGTACATTCAATTGATGAGGGCTGATCTGTCAGAAAAAAAAATTATGGTAAACTAATACTCTTATCTGAAATTTCAGTATTGTTTGTATTTAATTAATACATGTGGCTTTTATAATCATATTAGAACCATAAAATAAGGGTTAAGCCTAATTTTATCAAATATATGATTAAGCATTATTATTGTAAACCTTATTGTAAATGCAATTTTAGGCCTAATTTGGGGTATTTGCTAGGATTTTGTTCTTTATGCAAGTGGAAGTATGGAAACAAAATCTATGCACTCAGATTATAGGTGTTAAACTGAAGGAGTTGGAAGGCTTGTGTGGTTTTGGTCCTGCAAGTAGCTAACACTGAGACATTAGATAATTTTGTTGTGACATAATTGCCTCATCATTTGTGAAGTTAAAATTAGGTGTTCTCTAAAGATCTTTCTTTTAGTTATGAACTTCTTTGTGTCAATAATCAATACATTGCAGATCTAATGATGTGAACTGGTCTGTCAGGAGCAGAGATTCTGTGGCTTGGCTTCTTTTCCTATATCCATCTTGATGAATATTTAAGGGGTGTAAGTTCTGGGATGTGCTTTATAAATCCAGGAGGAAAATACAGAAAATGCAAAAACATCTATTTTCAAAGCATATTGTGTTCTGATATTCGTTCATAGGTCACAGAAAATTCATGTAAATCTAAGTCCCATTAAAGATGTTCTGTTTAAAGTTGAACATGTATTTTGCATAAGTCTGTTCACTCTCTTCTTAACAATTAAAGGACTAAATATATGTATGATTTTGTTTCATTCAATCTAATAATGTAGAATTACCCCTGTATTTTATATAACAAATGATTAGAAATAATTTCCACTTTCTTATTTAATATAAATAAATTATATAAGTATCTATCAGAATTCTCTAGTTTAACTAAATATACATTAGTACATTATTTTGTTATAGTTAATAAATAATATATGCATATATATATGTTAATATAGTCTTTTGCTGCCCAGTCTGCTAAATTCCATGAATTATTAAACTAGGTAACACTTAGAGAGTCTAAAGTCTGAATATGACTACATACAACAGAGTAAAACTTTCTTCAGGGACTGTCCTCCAATGTCATTTCCAAGGAAAATCTCCTAAATACATGAACCTCTGAAATAAATTCAGAGAAGGAAGTCCTGAAAATCTTATATTTCTATCTTTATTAAAAGACAAGACTGATTTTTTAAAAATCTGAATACAACTTTAAACTGTTCTGTGATTTGTTCATTGCAGTCTGATATTTGAATATTGGAGAAGACAGACTAAGGATTATTTCAAGTGATGGTAATGTAAAATCTTGTGTGTTTTTAAACTGGCATCACAAAATGAAACACGATATTAAGGGAGAGGAAGGGGTATAACCTATCATGATGCTACTATCCTCGTTAAAATCAACAATATTTAAAATAACGTAACACAAAATGTAAACACACATCAATGGAAAGCCATCAACAGATCCAATGACATATAAAAGCTCAATATGTATGAAAAGTATGCTTTAAAATCAAAGGAATAAGAAAAGATTGTGTGATAAGTGATGTTAACATAACTGAATAGCAATTTTCACTAAAAATTATAAAGGACAAAATTTAATCCATTCACTGCACCATGTTTCTAAGTAAATTTAAAATGGATTGAAGAGTTTTACATTATAAAAGTATTCGGGAGAACAAAACTAGCTAAAACAGGGTAGGATATGTTCAAATTGGGGAGAAATGAAATGTTCTCTGCTCTGTAGTAATGGAGATATCACCAAAGAAAATGTGGAGAGATTTAATATATGTGAATTCAAATTTCTTATTCTTAAAACTTTAAAATGCTAAACAGTTTCTATCTATTCAGCATAAGGACTTTACTCAATCTATAACATCAGTCTTCTAAAAACACATGGGTACAGTACGTGAAGGGACAAGTCACACCTGATTTTATAACTCGTAAGATAGAAGCAACCAAAAAAACCCTTTAGATTTATTAAGTAAACATATTACTGAAAATTAAAAGGCTTTGCTGTGAGTAGGTGAAGCTGATATGTTCCATTCTTCCTGGCATGGTGACTTTAAGGAAAACTTTAAATAATAATATTCAGGGCAATACGAGCGTCCTAATGATGGGCATGTCTTATGATTAAGGAATTCTACTCCTGGACTTTATCCTGAGCAGACCAAATGTAAAATATTAAGAAGTTTATTGCAGAATTATGTAATATGGCTTCAAATTGGATGCAGCAGTTTCAATAGGATATATAAATCAAGTTACATGAATGCAATAAAAACTGATTCAGTAATTTAAAAAAAAAGCCAGAAAAAAAGGTATAACAATTAAAATAATTATTATATACTGAATGTTCTATTATGTAAACAAGCATTCATGTTTCAGATAATATGCAATAATAAAAATAGCTTTGTTATTATGGTGATTAGATCATGGATAATTATGGTTATATTTTTAAATTAATGCTACTGCTTTGAAAAGACTCCCTTTACAATTAGTTTTCATTTCCATGCCCCACTGACTACAGATCAAATTGAAATGAATTCAGATATTATTACCTTGTTAAGGTAGAAAGTTTAAATTTATTTTTAGTCTTAATGCAGAGGACTTTCAATCTCTTTTTCTGTCTCTGCTCACTGTGTGTGTGTGTGTGTGTGTGTGTGTGTGTGTGTGTGTGTGTGTGTGTGTGTGTGTGCATTTATTTTCCATGCAGCCCACTCATCTTCAGAGAAACGTGCATTGTTTCTGGCCGTGGGAGAGCCTCAAGGAAGCAATGTGAACTGTGCACTTTCAACCCTCCTGCTTCCTGCTGCTCCGTTCTCACTGTGAATGATGTAAGTGGCATTATCTTCTTCCTATCTGGACAGATACCAGGTTGAAAGAGCACTATTTGGCCGCTAGGCAATCGATCATACCCTTTGTTCTATTTCACCTACATCACCAAATGACAGCCTCAAGTGGCTGGAATGGGCTCAGCTCAGAGCCTCCCTGGGGAAACTGCCTCTGCCAAAATTCACGTACCAAGCATTCAGTCATGATTGTTGGTGATGTATTTTTGTTTTGTTGTGCTTGGTTTATGCCTTTAATGACACAACACTATGTTTTAGCTTTTTAAAAGAGGTATTTAAAGAACTTACCAGAATGTGTTTGAATCTAATATTTAGATAGCAGCACTTCCACCCCCACTCCAAATGTATACATTCTAGAAACACTGAAATTCCATCAAAGGAGGCTGACAAGGAGACCCCATGGGCTCAAGTGCCAAGGATCCTTCATTTCATTTCCCTTCATGTATTTCCCTTTCCCAATATGTGTTCTGCCAAACTCTGAGACAGGCTTTGGTGGTGCTTCCACGATCAGAGAGAAAATCCTGCTCTCACGTTGCTCACTGCCTGGGTGCCACAAAACAGTGGAGTGAGTGCCCCCTGTTTGGTGCCTGCAGGGTCCTGGAGCATGGCGAGAAGCCATCCTAACGGGTTCTGAGGCCTTCAGGGGCTGCAGACTGTAGGGGGGGGACACTCAGAAAGACTTGTGAAGGCCATTTGACTTCTTTGGGAAATACAAAGAAAAAGAAGCAACATCAGGAATGTCTAAAGCTTAGCATGGGTGGTAGCTGCAAATCATCTTGAGAGCACAGCCAGGGTACAGGGTGGCCAGAGGTGGGGGCTGTTGTCTGGACTTGACTGTGAGACTCTTGGGTCCAGTTGCTGGTATTTTCAGGATCAAACATAAGGCCTGGCAGGCAGGCCCTCTTAGCAGACCCTGGATGATTGGCTGATTGAAGAAATGAATGAAAGCCCCTTCCTAAATACATATGTTTATAAAAATAAAATATCCACAAATTATAATTATGTTGAAAGGAATTTAATTTCTTAAAGTACTAATATTTTTCCTAAAGAGTCAAGCTTCATAACAGTTGCTTAGTCATAGTCTAGCCATAATTTAAATTATGAAATGATAAAAAATCAGTATGCTTGATTTCTAATATCTAGAGTATGTGTTGTATAAGGAGATTAACACACACATGCACATATATATAAAATAAATATTTTTAATAAAATATTACATAAAAAATATAAAATTACCTAAACTTCAGGGCTACAATGATTATATACACTTTAGGAAAAATGGTTTGTCTTCATACAAATGGTTGAAATTAATCTTAGTAAATATAACCTGCATATATCTCTTAAATATCATGTCAAACCAATATCTTTTATAACCTTCTTTATAAAATCAATATACTAGAATCATAATGTCACAGTCATTATAACTAATAGCACTTCTATATTGTAACTTTGCTAATCAGACTCTATAAAATAATATAATTTAATAGAGTTACCAACACTTCACAGATGATTATTTGGGTGATTGATTTGCATTAAGGAACTCAAACAAGGCTTAAAAAATCACCTATTTTACTAATGTAAATTACAATAGTTTAGTCCGGGGTTTTGGGAACCTGGTATCAAGGAGTAAAAATGGAGTCAAACTAACATTTTCCCTTTTCCATTATTAGCCTCCGTTGTACAAATTCAGCTGTCTGGACCACTATCAAGCTTTAAGAAGTAATCTAATCATTGTGCTTTTTGTCGCTTTAAAACAAAGTCTTGGAGAGAGAGATAAAACAGAATGGGAGATAACTTTTTTCTTTTTGTCAAGTTTGAAGCTCAGAGAATCTCACAGAAACAGAAATCACAAGCTTATTTAAGTTTATAAGTAGGAAATAAACCATTAACCAAGACCAATTCTAATACTTGGCATTTTTGTGTAAATGTTCACATATGTATTAAATTTCATCAAAGGCAACTGGACTTTCAGAATCTTAATTTATCCACAATTCAGGAAGAAGTGGTGTGTTGAAATAAATATCTCTCCTGCTTCACCAAATATTATCTGTCAGACTGTGTGCCTATTCCTTACTTCCGGT
The DNA here is from genome assembly GCF_040802235.1 of Manis javanica. Lineage (NCBI taxonomy): Eukaryota > Metazoa > Chordata > Mammalia > Pholidota > Manidae > Manis > Manis javanica. Next base: position 81,825,390 of record NC_133167.1, on the reverse strand, counting down.
GTGTAAAGATGTGACTACATCTAATCTGCGTAAATATCTGTGAAGGTGAGAAAAGAAATTCCAAGAAACCATGAATATTTACAATTACTAAGAAATAAAAAGATTTACTCTATTTAAAGTTTATTTCTGAATCTGTATTTATTTTAGGAACATTAAGTGCATAATGATAAGCCAGAGGGACAAGGGGAATCAACATACACTCAGAGACTCACTCATGTTGAGCAAGGGGAGGAGATATAAAATGGGGCTACTCTTTATTTGGACAGCTATCCTTACAAGACCCAAATGGCAATGTGTTTGTTAAAACCACTGTTTCATTTGTGGTAAAACCAATTCAGTGCGGGAACCAGATGTTTATCTTGAAAGAATCACGAATCACAGTGATATCATTGATTTTGACCATTTTGCTGGAGTGAGAACTTCATTTCACATTTCAAATAAGAATTCTTCTAGTGTGATTAAAAAAAATATTCCATAAAACTGGACAGCTTTGCACTTGAAAGCAAAGAAAATAAGCAAGCAAAGGCTACTTTTATTGGACATCTCACAATAAAAGCACTCAAGTAGAAATTAGTCTCTCTTTTCTTCCCAAATGTGAATGGATTGCTCAGAAGAGGAGTGCTCAGGGTAACCATATTTCTGCTACAATCAACAGCCCACTGAAATCTGACAAGGAAAAATTCACACCATAATTATCATGTGTCACGTTCATAGTTGTGGTAACCCATCTTGGGAAAGAACGTGTTTTCTTAACGTCAGAGAGAGGCAGGAAAAGGATGAATCGATCTAAGGGATTTGGCACTTTTTACACTAAGTATATTATATGCTTTTTTTTCCTCTTAGTTTCACATTGTTTGAGACAAGCTAATTAAGGCTGGTTTAGAAGACTCGAGATTCTGAAAGATGGAAAGATTTTACTGAAAAGGTTAAGAGAAATCAGATATGAAGGGATTCACATCTTTGGAATCACTTTTGGAAAAGCTATAAATTCCTGTTAGATCATCTATCCAGGTGGAACAAACCCTTCCTTTCATCATCCCAGTGAAACGTTCTGTTCACCTGCTGAAAGGGTCATTATTGGGTCTTATATTTTAAGCTTTGGCAAGATGCCAACAGAGAAAAGAAAGACAAACAAAAAGTCGACATCTACTCTCTTTTTGCTATCTAAAACAAGTAACCACGTGCTCCAATACTGTATCTATCTGCTATCGCTCCAATACAAATTTAAAAGTCTTTTCTCTTCAGAGCTTAATCATTGAACTTCTGCCCAGAATGCTTTCCAGTATATATGTATGTATATTATTAAAAATACACAGTAGAACTAAATGAAATTCACAAAACTAATCTTTGACTGAAAACAAAATGATTTCTAATTTATTAGTTTTATTCCGTTGTAAGTAACTGAGATCGTTTTGCATTCCCTTTCCTTTCCTAGGGAGACTACCCCACAGCTGGTATTAAGTTCTCTTGGTTTATAATTTCCTATCTTCTGTCTAACTGTTCTTTTTTTAGGCTTCTTTGTAGTGCAGTGTTAAACTTTAACAAACCTATCAATTTCTCTTTCTCTGTGATGTAATTCACTATCTTGCACTTAGTGGCAACAGTTATCTTTCATAACAGTTTCCCTTCAGGATTACAATTTCCTTATCCCTAAAATATGTGCTCTGTAATTGTGTTAATCTGACCTCGTAAATCAAGTCTGTCAGGCCTTTACACATTTTTTGCTCTTTTCAAATTGCCTTAAATTCCCCTTAAATCTGAATCTGAGAGTCCCAAAAAGGGACTGAATGATTTCAGGCTAATTTGATTTCACAAATAGTCCAATATTCAGTGGCCTATTAGAAGTGAAAATAACCGAAATCACTTACTATTTGCTTTCATAAGAGAATTGAGAGTCAAAATGTATACATAAAATTGATGAAACATGTAACAACAATAATAACAGTAATAATAAAAAAAGCATTCTGGGCAGAAGTTCAATGATTATTAAGGTGTGAAGAGAAAAGGTATTTAAATTTGTATTTGAGTGATAGTAGATAGATTCAATATTGGAGCATGTGGTTGATTCTTCTAGATAGCAAAGAGACAGTAGATGCCAACTTTTTGTTTTTCTTTTCCCTGTTGGCATCTTGCCAAAGCTTAAAATATAAGACCCACTAATGATCCTTTCAGCAGGTGAGCAGAACGTTTCACTGGGACGATGAAAGGAAGGTTTTGCTTGACCTGGATAGAAGATCTAACAGGAATTTATAGCTTTACTAAAAGTGATTCTAAAGATGTGAATAATAAAAAATAAATACATACATAAATAAATAAAAATAAATGATAATAAAAATAATAAATATTGTCCATAACAGTAATAATAATAGTAAAAATAAAAATAGGAGGATCAAGCAAATGATGGTTTTAAACTTTATGAGACCTGATTTTTGTCTCATGGGTTAAATGACATTTTGTCATTCCAAAAATTAAATTCAACAAACATCTCAGAAGGCCCTACTATGTATAAGTTCTTTCCTCAAGGAGGAATGGTGAGTTAAGAGAGAGGAGGTGAGGATTAATAATCATGAATTACATATTCTAAACCACATAGTGTTCTGTGTTAGGAGTTTTATCTGAATCTGCATACAGTCCTGGAAGGCAGCGATCTTAGATGATGACAAGTTGGGTAAACTGGCTTCAGGAATAGTTCATCGTTTCTCATCTAAGTTACCATCAGAGAGAAGATTTTGTTTGAAGATAAACTGATGCACATTTAAACATTTAAGTTTATTGAGCAAAATTTGGTTTGAATTAGACAGCATTCAATCGAGCTTACAAGAGCTCTGAAGAGCTGTACAGAATGAAGACTTTTCAGGCATTGGCAAGTGGAAACGAAGAGGTTGTTCTGCCAGGAAAGCCGTTTGGTTACTGCAAGATCACTTTCCTTTGAGGGATGACAGGTGTCTGTCAGGCAGATTACCTAACTGAGTGCTGAGCAGATGATTCCTGATTGGTTTGAGATTCCATCTCTGGAAGAGCCAAAATGTATTTAAGTCTCAGTCTGGTAAGGTAGAGTTTAAGATAAGTGAACTCCATTTTAGGCCTTTTGTCTTTTTGAACACAAAGAAATTTCAGTAAGAGAGATGCACATATTTTTTAACAATTATGTAACAAATAACATGTACCATTGTACATTTTTGAAGAGAAAAATTATATTTTTCTAGAAAGTTAATTCCTCTAATGGCCAAAGTAATACACAATTAGCATTTTTCTAATAATGATTTTTATTTAACTTTGTTTAGAACCAAAATAAATTGGCATAAATAACAAAAACATTGTGACTTCTACTAAACACTGTTCATATTCATTCCTTTCAAATTTCCAATCAATTATCGTTGCACATTTGAAAGCCAATGAAGTAACATTGACCATAATATACAATTACCTGTATGCAAACAAAAATTCCATATGATTGTCCATTCAGTCATGACTTGAGCATGGATACTTGATGAGGCTATTGAAGCACTATAATCTCTCAAACTAATAGTCATTCAATAGGGTAAGGCTAAGCAAAACATTTTTAAGAAAATACAGAACTGTTCAGGTAGTACTTCTGGCTTAGAAATGGCCTGGGTTCTGAGAGAAAGATAGACTTTTCATAAAAGAATTACCATTTCACAGTGAGAAAAGGAAAGCTGTTGTTTTGGTTTTGAAAATAAATTCCAGAATAGTCTTTTCATTTATTGATCAAGACATAGTTATTAATGCAATGAGTACTTATGGAGTTATTACTATTTTTCAAGTGGTATATATTAAAGGTGATTTAGCACATTTCTGTAGTTTTATCTGTAAGTATATTATTTTTACCTATTCCATATTTATCTATTATTTTTGAATATTTAAAATGCCTTGCTTTTCATTTGAGCCTGTGTTTTTCTTTCTTTTTTTTTTTTTTTACATTTTCTCCTTTTATTCAATTTTCCTCATTGGCATAGTATATAACAAAATAGTGGGAATAGTAATATACGGTTTATATGTGGTAATTGTTTAACAGCAAATTTTATTTAGTCTCTTTTCATCAAATAGAATATACTTATCAACTGCTAGCTGTAGTTCACTAGGTTACAAATAAATTTGCAACATAGAAATTTAATAAGAAAGCATGGAACAGTGAGACTATATTGTTTTTGTATTTTTCCTCCGTCTCGGCCCCCTCTTGGTCCTTTTACTCTCTTATATGGACTGCTCCGGTTCATTGTGTATTATTGTAGCTTGGGGTTTGGGGCTGAAGGGGCTTCCCTGCTCTGGGCAGGTTCATTTTGTATTTGTTGAGACAACAGAATGTTCTGACAACAGAATGTTGGGACTTAAAAGGGGCTAATACCAAGCTTCATTCTCACTGTGGTAGGTCAAGTGGTAGGACTCCATCTGCCTCACTCTCTGCCTCTGGCTCAACCTTTGCTTAGTTCAGCCTCTGCTGCAGGCTTTCCTCTCACTTTCAGCCTCTGCTTTGCTCCTCCCTTAGTACCAGGCGGAGCTCTTATTATAGCAACACAGGCAGTAATGGCTTATCACCAGTGGGTATGCAAGCATGCGCCTGTGCAGTAGGCTAAGTATTACATCACCACAACTACGCAGTGGGCAAGTAGATTAGGATCAGTTGAGGATCCTGGCCATGGAAATTCCATTTTCCCTACAATTATGAATTCAAAAGTGGAGGTAAATTGGTGGTTTGTGAATCCTAAAAATCCCAGAGAAAACACTTAAGCCTAATTTACATAGGGTATGAAGTAATACAGTGTGGCTCTGTGCTGTTATTAATATTAATACAAAGTAATGTAGAGCAGAGTTGAAATTCTTAATGAAGTGCAAAGGCCTTTTATCAGTCTTCTGCTGATACACAAAAATCTCAGAAAATTTTTAGTGAAGTCTTTTGGTACAGGAAACAATTTATAAAATCTACGATGGCAGAAATAATATTTTGAGATGTTAAACTATTTCTCTTCCTTACTTTCTTCCTATATTTTTTCTTGCCATTATGCCCTTCAAACAGCAAGTAGACATAGTGTTCATTTTGAGCCTGTGTTTTAATGCTACTTTGTATATTCTGCATCTATTTCATTGTTATTACATCATTATGTAAACTGTGAATGAATTAGAATAAATGAATAGAGTCCCAAAGTGATTTTTTTAAACATGCACCCTCATTTAGATATAAGTAATGGTATTACACAAGGTACCTGCCATCTTATTTTACAGGCCCACTAAAACACATTGCATATTTATTCATCCTCTCTCCTTATTCATCAGGCCTGCTGCTGATGTCAGCCAGCTTACGCCACAGATCACCAACTTGCCTCTGTTGGTGCTATTCGGGAAAATATGCCATAAAGTCAGAAATGCCACAGCTCTGAGAGGGGATTACAAAATGCTTTGAATCGTGGGAGCATTATTTGAATACCCATTGGCCCTTCCTTATAGCTACTTTACAGAGTTTCTGGTGATTTGAAAACATTACTATCTTTCCTTTAACCTTACGCAAAGCAAAAAAATAAAATTTTAATATTTGGACCGCATGTGCCCCTTGGAATTCTATACCCATTAATGTGCAGTTTTGTTCCATTTGTGCACTGTTAGAAGATACAATGGTTACAGTTATCTCTGGGTGGTTCATGATATGTATTTTCATTTATTGGTTAATTTATTTGTACACATATCCATTCATCCCACACACATATATTGGGCACCACTATGTTTCAGGCACCACTCTAGGCACTGAGGACATATCATGCGAGTGAAATAGACTTTCTGTTGTTACATAACTTTTTTGGAGAGGATAAGATAAAAGACTGGCTATAAACTTACTAAATAAGTGTATGACTTAGTATGAAAGAAAGTCATAAGTATTATGAAAATAATAGAAACCTGACAAAGGGAATCATCGGTGTTAGGGATGGCAATTGCAATTCAAATAGAGTTATCAGGATAGGATTCAGCAAGGTGACATTTGAAAAAATGATTTGAAGAAAGTGAGGAATTTCATGATGCTGATATCAAAAAGGCAAGAATTCCCAGCAAAGCAAGTAGTGAGTTTGGAGCATGACTGGTCCAGTCAAGGAAAGAGGAGGATGCTTTAAGGGCTAGAGCAGGATAAACAGACATGAGTTAGTGTCTTGACTTTTACTCTAAGAGCAACGTTTCTCCACCTTGGCACTATTAACATTTTAGTCCTGGTAATTCTTTGTTTAGGGTGTGGTTCTGCATACTGTAGGATATTTAACAGCACCTCAGGCCCTTAGTAATCTATAGGTGCCCACAGCAACTCCAGTTGTTAACACCAAAAATGTCTCTCAGTATTCACAGATATTCTCTAAGCAACAACATTGCCCCAATAAAGTACCACTGCTCTAAGTGGAATGGAAGTGTGGATGGACTAAATAGGATCTCCCCAAAGCTCATGTCTACCTAGAACCTATAAAGGACCACATGTGTCCTTATGTGGAAATAGGGTCTTCATAGAATAATCAAGTTAAGATGGGGTTTTCCTGGATTAGGGTGGGCCCTAAATCCAATGGTTACTGTGTTTATAAAAGAAATGAGAACTTCTGTATGCAAGATCTTGGAGGAGTCATGGGGATGGACGAAGGCCAGTGAAGACGGAGACAGAGAATGGAGTGATGCAGTTACAAGCCAGTGAGTGCTATGGATGACTAGCAACCCCCAAGCAAGGAGAGAGGCAATGAAGGGTTGTTTTCTGGAGTATTCAGAGAGAATACAGCCCTGCTGACAACTTATTTCTGTTTTTAGTTCCACAGATGGGAGACAATAAGTTTCTGTTGTTTTAAGCCCCCTGCTTTGGGGTACCTTGTGTAGGCAGCCCTAGGAAGTGAATACTGAGGGCTGTCTTTGGATACTTTTAAACACAGGGACATCATCTGATCTCAGTTTTAGCTCTGCCACTCTGGATGCAGTTCAGATAACAGACAGTGTTGGAGTGGGGTGGGGGGATGCAGAAGCAGGAAACCAGTGAGAAGCCCAGTGCTACACTTCAAGAGAGAGGTGATGGCAGGTTGGACCAATGGAGATAACGAAGGAAATGGTGAGGAGTTTTAATGTAAATTAATAGGATTTGTGGATGGATTGGATGTAGGGTATGAAGGAGAGCAGTTAAGAATAACTCCAACTTTAGACTGAGTATTTCAAGCCTGGAGTAGACTGTGAGGGGGATATTTGATGCTCTGATGATCAGCAGTTTGGCTTGGGAAGTGTTTGTTTACAGTGATATGTTTATGATTATCCAAGGGGGGTTACTAAGTAGGTAGTTTGATATGTAAGTGAGCAGTTCAGGCAGATTTATGCTGGAGATAAACTGAAGAGTCATTGGCATATAAAAGCTATTTAAATTAATAAGTCTGGGTCAGAAAACTAAGGGAGTGAGGATAGATGGATAAAGAAGGTTGCCTCAAAGTAAGAGGCCAATAATAAGAGGAGTCAGCAAATGATGAAAAAAAGCAACCAGTGAGAAACTAGCAAAATTAAGAGAGGTGACTTTGGAAACTAGGCATTTATGCTTATTTCTATTATAAATGTATTTTAATAAAAGCTATAGAAATTTTTTTATAAGTTGTACACTATGAAGATTAATAGTTATTTTTTAACTTCATATGTAGCATGTCAAAATATATCTGATGATTACTCATAAAATAATTGGAAGTGCAAGAAACTTGAGTATATCTTGTTGGATTAGGAGTAGAAGGCTTCCTCTCAATTCAATTAGTTTAGAAAGGGGTCTTCTATCTTTGACATCCTAGAAAGGATGTCTCTGAATGAGAATAATAATATAGATGATGACACAGAAACTTCCTATGGCTGGATTTTCCCATCTTTAGTAGTAAGCACAGACTTTTGCTATGGGATGCCCCCAAAAATCCATCAAAAAAGAAAAAAAGAAAAACAGTGAACTATTTTGATAGATATTCTGGGTCTTTGTCTCTAGATCTAGATAAGGTTTTCACTCTATGTAGAGACTGCAGAGAAAAAGCTGGTCTCCATTTGATCCCTATGGGATCAGTCAGATCCCAACAGGAAACAGATGAACTACCAGAAATAGAATAAAACAATCTGATTTATAAAGATGTGGTTATAGGGAAACCAGAAGGAATAGCGCAGTAATCCAGAACTTAGTGTAACCAGTGTGTTAACACTCCCAGGGCTAAAGGGATGGAGAAGAGGGATTGGCTAGCTGCACCCAAAAGGAGATAACTATATAATCAACTCTTTTGAGGGGCATAGTCACCATTGGTAGAGGAACATGGCCATATTTGAGGCAATCTCCAAAGGGAAGTGGGGATCAGGGATTAAATAGTCTGTCCTCATGTGCCTACCTCCCCGTTATGCTTTTTGGAAGGTGCTCAACCCATGTTAGAGGCCATAAAAACTTTTAATATAATCCCTGCAGGTCAGCCTTTCTGAGGAAGAGAGCATGGTGGAGAAGGAAGGTAAGTGACTAGAAAGACGCAAAAAGGAGCTGACACACTCTACTTCACTTGATTTGGCCCACTTTCAGTTAGCTTCACATCTCTGCTGAAGAAATCATTCATATTAGGTGAACAGGCATTTTTCTGCCCATGAAAGGCTGCTATTAAATCAATAAACTCTTCTTTGACCATTCAAAAATTGTCCCAATTGAGACAATTTTTAAAATTAATGTGACATAAGACCTATTTTCTCTATCAGTCTATGGCATAAATAACATGACTAGTATCTTACATGTGAATGAGAGGAAACCACCAATATTAAGTAATGAAGCAATCTTATTAATACTTATGCTAATTAAACTTCAAGGTGAAGTGCTTCTAGTATTTTTCTTTTCAAGGGGCAAATGTATCTTCTTTACAAATGCAGCAAACACAAAGATGATAGAATTCTGGGAGGACACAAATAATTGTATGGAAGTGGCAGCTACACAAGTGATGGGCAGAGTTGACATTTCTAAGAAGCATTAGTTACACTGACATTCCACTGTTGCATCTCCAGCTCAAGGTCCAATATCCTAAGAGCAGCCAGTACTGGAGCTGCCATTTTTATAGGATTCTCACACTATCAACAACCTCCATCGATTTTGGTTTTCCTTTTAGAAAAATGGAAAAGTCAACTTCCAAGGACCATGAAGTTTATTGATATATTCCTGTAATAAGTTTGTCATCCTTAGAGTGTTCAAAATCACTGTCATGGCTTATCAAACTAGTTCTCTTCAGTGCTTTGGATGTCCAGGACATTCCATTCAAAAATGCCTGTGTGAACAAGGATGACCATGTCAGAAACCCTTCTTTCTGAGGTTCATCTACACCAGTGTGGTAATGCATTATTCAGGCTGATGGCATTCCAATAACACGCTGCATGATTTTATACTGAGTGAGCAATCCAGAATCCTGGGCTAAGGGAGAGAAAGGAATTACATATAAAGGTTAATGTTACTTTTAATAGTAGGTTGGTTCTTTTAAAGCAGAGGTACAAAATGGTGGCCTCTAAGGTCTAGTATATTTATTAGGCATGGAGACATAAAAAATGCACCATGTCAACGTGGTGTCATTCCTCTCAGGAGAAGAAGTTACATAGGGTCTCCTTGGCAGCTGACCTTTCTCATCGAAGTTGTCAGCCTGCACGATTCTAATGACTTGTACTTTAACTGCAATTTCATCTTAGCTATGAAGTCAAATATCAAAACTGTGATCAAAATATCACAGTAAAATAAAAATATAGTTCCGTTGGTGAACAATGCACATTCCTAGTCAAATATATGGTCAGTCACCTATTTGAAAACTCCCCAAACTGGTTTTAAGGAAAAATGTGAACTTCTATTATTGTTGTAAGAACAAAAACAATTTATCACCCCTCATTAATAACCTGGTGACATAAAACAGTAATTACTGCCTTTTCACAAGCTGTTCTTGTATAAACCTGGAATTGATTTCTGTACTGGTCCACCAAGTTGCTGGCTTTCTTCTGATAGTAAAATACCTATACTCTATACTCTAGGGTTAAAAAGGAGTTTGCCTACCTACCAAACTAGTGATGGAGCCATTAGATCTTGTAAAACTCAGTGTACAATTTTGGCCCAATAAAGGGTAGAAACCCTAAATTGTAATGTTGATTCCCAAATTTAATGCTATTTGGGGAAAAGTCAGCATTAATATATGTAAGAGTCTGACAAAATTAGATTGCCACAAGTAGGAAAAAAATAGTTGCATGCAAAAATTTTATTGAACTGTAAGTTTAATATATTGGTTGGGTGCACCTTCCATTGATTTGTTTGAGCTTTGTATTTTTTCTGGGATAATGAATGGTTTCCATATGAAATGAAAAACTCTGGGTAAAACATATTGGTTTGCCAGTGAATCAATACTTAGAAAAATATGTTGGCCATGGCTATACTTCTATATTGGTTTAATACATTAGCTTGGGGAGAGGATTAAAGATGGCAGCATGAAAGCTGAGACAGAGGCTTCCTCCTAAAACCACATATAATAAGAAAATATACTAAAACAACTAATCCTGAAAGAGCAACAGGAGAGAGGACTGCACCAGACTGCATACACCTGGAGAAAAGAGCAGAGCTCACAGAACAGGGCACCAGCACCACTCCCCTGCAACCCCAGACATTGCTTCAGGGGCTGAGCAGCTCCAGAGAGTACAGCTTCAGGACACTAGAGGGCGCCATATGCAAATATGAAACGCCAAAGGAACCTGGTTCAGAGTAAAATTAATATAACTCCTGAGAAAGATGACATGGACCTCATGAGTATTCTTGAAAGGGAGTTCAAAATAAAAATCATTAACATGCTAATAAAGGTACAGAAAGATATTCAAGACATCAGGAATGAATTCCGGTCAGAGATCCAATCAATGAAGAGCACAATGGAGGGTTTTAAAAGCAGATTGGATATGGTGGAGGAGACGATAAATGAAATAGAAACTAGAGAAGAGGAATACAAAGAAGCTGAGGCACAGAGAGAAAAAAGGATCTCTAAGAATGAAAGAATACTGAGAGAACTGTATGACCAATCCAAACGGAACAATATTCACATTATAGGGGTACCAGAAGAAGAAGAAGAAGAGAGAGAAAGGGATAAAAAGTGTTTTTGAGGAGGTAATTGCTGAGAAATTCTCCAATCTGGGGAAGGACATAGTCTCTCAGGCCATGGAGATGCACAGATCTCCCAACACAAGGGAACCAAAGAAGACAACACCAAGACATACAGTAATTAAAATGGCAAAGATCAAGGATAAGGACAAACTGTTTAAAGCAGCCAGAGAGAGAAATAAGATCACATACAAAGGAAAGCCCATCAGGCTAATATCAGACTTCTCAGCACAAACCTTACAGGACAGAAGGAAGTGGTATGATGTATTTAATGCAATGAAGTAGAAGGGCCTGGAACCAAGACTACTTTATCCGGCAAGATTATCATTTAAATTTGAAAGAGGGATTAAACAATTTCCAGATAAGCAAAAACAGAGAATTTACTTCCCACAAACCATCTCTACAGTCTATTTTGGAGGCACTGCTATAAATGAAGGGTTCCTGTTTTAATAGCTGTCACCAGAGATAATAAAACCACAGTAAACAAAGTAGAACAGCTAATTACTAAGCAAATGAAAAATTAAATTAACTATGCCCAAAGTCTATCAAGGGATAGACAAAGAGTACAGAATATGATACCCAATATATAAAGAATGGAGGAGGAAGAAAAAGGAGGAGAAAAAGAACCTTTACACTGTGTTTGTGATAGCATATTAAGTGAGTTAAGTTGGACTCTTAGATACTAAGGAAGTTAACCATGAACCTTTGGTAACCAAGAATCTAAAGTCTGCAATGGCAATAAGTACATACCTATCGATAATCACCCTAAATGTACATAGACTGAATGCATCAATCAAAAGACATAGAGTCACTGAATAGATAAAAAAACAAGACACATCTGTATGCTGCCTAAAAGAGACTCAATTTAAACCCTAAGACATACACAGACTAAAAGTGAAGGGATGGAAAAGATATTTCATGCAACTAATAGAGAGAAAAAAAGAGGAGTTGCAGTACTTCTATGACAAAATAGCCTTCAAAACAAAGAAGAGACAAGAGACAAAGAAGGACATTACATAATGATAAAGGAGTCAATCCAACAAGAAGATAACCATTATACGTATCTATGCTCCCAACACAGGAACGCCTACATATGTGAAAGAAATACTAAATGAATTAAAAGGGGAAATAGGATGCAATGCATTCATTCTAGGAGAATTCAATACTCCACTCACTCTGAAGGACAGATCCACGTGACAGAAAATAAGTAAGGACACAGAGGCACTGAACCACACATTAGAACAGATGGACCTGACAGACATCTACAGAACTCTACACCCAAAAGCAGCAGAATACACATTCTTCTCAAGTGCACATGGAACATTTTCAAGAATAGATCATATACTAGGCCACAAAAAGAGCCTCAGTAAATTGAAAAAGAATGAAATTGTACCAACCAGTTTCTCAGACCACAAAGGTATGAAACTAGAAATAAATTCACAAAGAAAATGAAAAATCCCACAAACACATGGAGGCTTCACAACATGCTCCTAAATAACCAATGGATCAATGACCAAATAAAAACAGAGATCAAGCAATATATGGAGACAAATGACAACAATAATTCAACACTGCAAAATCTGTGGGACACAGCCAAGGCTGTGCTGAGAGGAAAATATACTGCAATACAGGCCTACCTAAGGAAGGAAGAACTATCCCATATAATCAGTCTAAACTCACAATTAATGAAATTAGAAAAAGAAGAACAAATGAGGCCCAAAGTCAGTAGAAAGAGGGACATAATAAAGATTAGAACAAAAATAAATAAAATTGAGAAGAATAAAACAATAGAAAGAATCAATGAAAGCAAGAGCTGGTTCTTCAAGAAAATAAACAAAATAGATAAACCCCTAGCCAGACTTATCAAGAAAAAAGAGAGTCTACACACATAAACAGAATCAGAAATGATAAAGGAAAAATCACTATGGATACCCCATAAATACAAAAAATTATTAGAGAATACTATGAAAAATTATATGCTAACAAACTGGATAACCTAGAAGAAATGGGCAACTTTCTAGAAAAATACAACCTTCTAAGGTTGACCAAGGAAGAAACAGAAAATCTGAACAGACCAATTACCAGCAATGGAATTGAACTGGTAATCAAAAAACTACCTAAGAAAAAAATGCCTGAACCAGATGATTTCACCACTGAATTTTATCAAACATTTAGTGAAGACCTAATACCCATTCTCCTTAAAGTTTTCCAAAAAATAGAAGAGGGGAGAATACTTCCAAAATCTTCTATGAGGCCAGCATCACTCTAATACCAAAACCAGGCAAAGACACCACAAAAAAAGAAAATTACAGATGAATATCCCTGATGAACATAGATGCAAAAATACTCAACAAAATATTAGCAAACCAAATTAAAAAATACATCAAAAACATCATCCATCATGATCAAGTAGGATTTAATCCAGGGATGCAAGGATGGTACAACATTCGAAAATCCATCAACATCATCCACCACATCAACAAAAAGAAGGACAGAAACCACATGATCATCTCCATAGATACTGAAAAAGCATTTGACAAAATTCAACATCCATTCATGATAAAAACTCTCAACAAAATGGGTATAGAGGGCAAGTACCTCAGAATAATAAAGGCCATATTTGACAAACCCACAGACAATATTACACTTAACAGTGAGAAGCTGAAAGCTTTTCCTTTAAAATCGGGAAGAAGACAAGGATGCCCACTATCCCTACTTCTATTCAACATAGTACTGGAGGTCCTAACCATGGCAATCAGACAACACAAAGAAATAAAAGGCATCCAGATTGGCAAGGAAGAAGTTAAACTGTCCCTGTTTGCAGATGACATGATATTGTACATAAAAAAACCCTAAAGAAACCACTCCAAAACTACTAGATCTAATATCTGAATTCAGCAATACAGATATAAATATTCAGGATACAAAATTAATACACAGAAATCTGTTGCATTCCTATACACTAACAATGAACTAGCAGAGAGAGAAATCAGGAAAACAATTCCATTCACAATTGTATCAGAAAGAATAAAATACCTAGGAATAAACCAAACCAAGTATGTGAAAGACCTATACTCTGAAACTACAAGATACTCACGAAAGAAATGGATAGGAAGAATTAATATTGTCAAAATGGCCATCCTGCCTAAAGCAATCTATAGATTCAATGCAATTCCTATCAAAATATGAACAGCATTCTTCAATGAACTAGAGAAAATAATCCTAATATTCATATGAAACCACAGAAGACCTCGAAGAGCCAAAGCAATCCTGAGAAGGAAGATTAAAGCAGGGGAAATTACACTCCCCAACCTCAAGCTCTACTACAAAGCCACAGTAATCAAGACAATTTGGTACTGGCACAAGAACAGAACTGTAGGCCAATGGAACAGACTAGAGAGCCCTGATACAAACCCAACCATATATGGTCAATGAATATATGATAAAGGTGCCATGGACATACAATGGGGAAATGATTGCCCCTTCAACAGCTGGTGTTGGCAAAACTGGACAGTTACATGCAAGACAATGAAACTGGATTATTGTTTTACCCCATACACAAAAGTAAACTTGAAATGGATTAAAGACTTGAATGTAAGTCATGAAATCATAAAACACTTAGAAGACAACATTGGCAAACATCTCCTGAATATAGGCATGAGCAACTTCTTCCTGAATGCATCTCCTCGAGCAAGGGAAACAAAAGTAAAAATGAACTCATGGGACTACATCAAACTAAAAAGTTTCTGTACGGAAAAGGACACCATCAACAGAACAAAAAGGCATCCTATTGTATGGGAGAATATATTTGTAAATGACATATCTGACAAGGGGTTAACATCCAAAATATATAAATAACTTAACACATCTCAACACCCAAAAAGCAAATAACCCGAATAACAAATGGGCAGAGGATATGAAGAGACAGTTCTCCAAAGAAGAAATTCAGATGGCCAGCAGGCACATAAAAAGATGCTCCACATCACTAATCATCAGGGAAATGCAAATTAAAACTACAATGATATATCACCTCACACCAGTTAGCATGGTCAGCATCGAAAAGACTAAGAACAACAAATGCTGGCAAGGATGCAGAGAAAAGGTTACCCTCCTACACTGCTGGTGGGAATGTAAGCTAGTTCAATCATTGTGGAAAGCAATATGGAGGTTTCTCAAAAAACTAAAAATAGAAATTCCTTTTGACCCAGGAACCCCACTCCTTGGAATTTACCCAAAGAATACAACTTCTCAGATTTAAAAAGACATATGCACCCCTATGTTTATTGCAGCACTTTTTACAATAGCCAAGATATGGAAGCAACCTGTGTCTCCATCAGTAGATGAATGGATAAAGAAGAAGTGGTGCATATACACAATGGAATACTATTCAGCCATAAGAAAGAAACAAATCCTACCATTTGCAACAACATGGATGGAGCTGAAGGACATTTTGCTCCATGAAATAAGCCAGGCAGAGAAAGACAAATGCCAAATGATTTCCCTCATTTGTGGAGTATAACAATGAAACAAAACTGAAGGAACAAAATGGCAGCAGACTCAAAGACTCCAAGAATGAACTAGTGGTTACCAAAGGGGAGGGGTGTGAGGAGGGGGTGGGGAGGGAGGGAGAAGGGGATTGAGGGGGTATTATGTTTAGTACACATGGTGTAGGGGATCACGGGGAGAACAGTGTAGCACAGAGTAGGCACATAGTGGATCTGTGGCATCTTGCTGCACTGATGGACAGTGACTGCATTGGGTATGGGTGGGGACTTGATAATATGGGTAAATGTAGTAACCACATTGTTTTTCATGTGTAACCTCCATAAGAGTATATATGAATCATACTTTGATAAAAGTAAAAAAAATACATTAGCTTGTGACATACTTTGTGTGTGCAGGCAACATGCTTATATTTTTATTAACCCCATGTTTCTTAATTGTTAGAAACCTTCTTTTTCAAAGGACTGAGACTTGAACTTGAGTTGAGTTAGGAGGTTAAATTGCTGTCATCATCAGAACATCTGTAAGTTTTATTTCAATGCTCAGAATTTACGTAGATTTTAAAAGGCAAAAGAAAATTCATCATTTATTGAAACAAATGCCAGGAAGAAAGATTATTAACATATGAAGAAAAACGACTATTGAAGGTATAATCAGTACTAAGTCTACTTGATAGCAGAATGATGTAGTGAGATGAAGAAACCATCTCAGACCTAGAAAACAAACACTTGGTTTGCAGTCCTATCACCAACACATGCATGAGTTCTGTTGTCTTTATTGTTATTTCCTTAAAGCTATTTCACATCATCCTCAGTATCAAGATAGTCACTGATATCTGGCTACCCAGGGAGTCACTGAAAGAATCAAAACGTACAGAGAAAGTCTGTAAAACTAACATTCCATATGAAGAGTAAAGATTGGTTGGTGTACGCAGTTCTGAGACCAGCTTGCATGGTGCCATTGTTCAGATTTGTAACTTCCTAGGTGTTTCATTATTTTAGTTTTATGCAGCTTTATTAAGATACAATTCACATACCATCAGAGTCATCTTTTACAATGTGCAACTTAGTTTTTTCTTTTACTATATTCATAGAGTTTGCAACCATCATTATCATCTAATTTCAGAATATTCTATAATCTAAAAAGAAACCCTGTACCCATTAGCAGTCATTCTCCATTCCTCCCTGCTCTAAGACCCTGTAAAAAATGAATCTGCTTTTAATGTCTATGGATTTGCCTATTTTGGATATTTCTTGCAAATGGAACCAGTCTTTTGTGACTGGCTTTTATCACTTAGCATGATGTTTGCAAAATTCATCTATGTTGTAGCATATAACAATAACTCATTCCTTTTTTATTTCTGAGTAGTACCCCATTACATGGATATATCACATTCTGGTTATCCATTTACAGTTGATAGATATTTGAATTGTTTGCACTTTTTGGCTAATTTTAGAATAATACTGCTATAAACATTCATGTACACATTTTTCATGCTTCAGTTCTGTAAGCTATATACATAGGAATAGAGTTTCTTGGTCGCATGGAAATTCTATGCATTACATTACAAGGTATTGCAAATTGTTCCAAGTTGCTGGGCCATTTTGACATCTTACTATCAATGTCTGTGCATTCAAATTTCTTCACAGCCTTTCAACACCTGTTATTGTCTTCCTTTTCGGTTTTAGCCATTCTAATGGGTATGAAGTGATTTTGATTTGCATTTCCATAGTGACTGATGGTACTGAGTGTATTCTTGAAGGCCTTTGCAAAAATGGCTGTTCAAATCATTTGTCCAATTTTTAATTGGGTCATCTTTTCATTATTTAGTTGTAAGAGCACTTCACATATTTTGTAGACAAATTCCTTATCAGATATATGATTTGAAAACATGTTCTCCTATTCTCTAGGTTGAATTTTCAGTTTCTTGAGGGTGTGCTTTGAAGCACAAAATAATTTAATTTTGAGAAATCTGATTTCTTTATTTTTTCTTATTTCACTGTGCTTTTGGTTTAATATTCAAGAAACCACTGCTTAATCTATGGGCATGAAAAATGATCCAATTTTTTTTTCTGAGAGTTTTGTGATTTTAGCTCTTACATTAGGTCATTTTGAGCTGATTTTTGTATATGGTGTGAGGTAAGGGTCCAACTTAACCTTTACATCCCCCATTTGTTGAAAAGACTATTCTTACCCCATTCTAATACCATGGCACATTTGTCCAAAATCAATTAACTATAAGGCCATGATTTATTTCTAGACTCTCAGTTCTTTCTATTCCATTGATCTATATATCTGTCCTTATAACTATATTAGATTATCTTATTATCTGTAGCATTGAATAAGTTATGAAATTGGGAAGTGTGAACGCTCTCACTTTGCTCTTCTTTTTCAACATTGTGTTGGCGAATCTGAGACTTTTCATTTCTATGCAAATTTTTGGATCAACTTATCAGAAAAGAAGGCTGGGATTTTGGAATGTTTTCTCATTTTTATATAGTCAATGCCTTTCATTGGTGTGTGGCTGATACTAAGCATTCTCAATTTAATAACTAAATTAATTAATGTACAAGTACACCAAACTCTGATATAATATAAACCCAAATGATAAGTAATATTCTTAAAAACAATATCACAGTTTTTGAGAATAAAATTCATCCTCCCTACGAATCGTTTCTTTGGTTTTATGAATTATGCCAGTTTGCCAGCACAACATGGACTTCTGTGTCCACAAAGAAAGTATGATGATATATGAGATTCCAAAAGTATGTGATTTATTTTGATTGCAAAAAAAAAAAGAATTGTACTAAA
Source organism: Manis javanica (assembly GCF_040802235.1). Lineage (NCBI taxonomy): Eukaryota > Metazoa > Chordata > Mammalia > Pholidota > Manidae > Manis > Manis javanica. Next base: position 81,806,951 of record NC_133167.1, on the reverse strand, counting down.
ATCACTTAGACAAAGAGTATTTATTGGACATGTTCACAGATCTCTTACGGAGGTGAGGAACACAGGTGCAGTGGCACCCATGTTCTTACTCTCTCCATCTGTCTGAATCTATGGTTTCTTTTCTCTGCTTCTCCTAAACCAAATATCCTTTAGTGTTGTCTCTCTCTCTGAAGAACAGTTTTCTCTATTTTGATGGGGGCATGGCCACTTGACTTTTCATGACTTTTCAGCTCAAACTTTTAAAGGTTAATGAGAACCCCAGTGTCCAAATTCCAAATTTTTGTGTATAAAATAAAAGTGGCCCACCTTTGGGTAGCTACTTCAGTCAATCTCCTCTTGCCCATTCAACTGTGCCCCCAGGTCGTCTGGGGTTATGTAACATAAACCTAGTTGAAATGTTCAGAGAATGAGATCTATGTGACTTGAATTGCACCCTAGAATAAATTGCAGCGTTGAGACCTGGGACTTTATCAAGGGGAAGGCAAAAGACAAACATCTAAGAAACGGTAAAAGAAGGGCTATTTTAGAAAGATGGTTTTTTGATGATTGAGGTAGTAGATTCATAGGCAGGAAAAAGATGTGTATATAGGCTAAATTGTGGGTGGGGGTCATCATTTGTTCTCCCAAACTTGCAGATAAATATTTCTACTTGATGAGTTTAAGTTGAAGGTCATGGGTTTTAGAATTTTAGAATTCAATTTTGAATTCTTGTACTTATTCATTGTGTGCCATGTTTGATGTTAATTTCTATGAGTATCAGTTTCATTATTTGTAAAGTTGGCACAACATTGATATCAAGTGCTAGTTGATAAAGATGAAATGAGAATATGTAAATAATACCTAAATAAGTTTATGACAAATAGTAATATATCAAGGTACTATTGAAGTAATCATAATGGTTTTAGGATTAGTGCTTCTCTGAGTTCTTGGATGTTTGGATATTTAGATAACCAGTGATGAATTGAGATAATCTAATGGTTGGAGCCTCAGGATTTATGTTGCATTTCTTAAAATAAGTAGCTCTGTTGTTTTGACAAGTCATACCATCTTCCCTTAAGTTGACCCATCTGGCAAGATAGCTTGATTTCAATTTCTTGAACAAGCTACAGTTTGAATTCATCTTTTTTGGCATAAACCCTTGAGTTCTTGATGATGGGAATGATAACAGCAAAAAAACAGTTGGTCTGACTATGACACCAGCAAATAGAAACTTTGCGTCTTTAACACAGAGATGATATGGGGAATTTACGGGAGAAAGACCATCATTTAACAGAACATATACTTTAAGCAAATAAAATCATTCCTGTAGCACAAAGGCAGCTCTCAAGCAACTACAGACAGGAGAACTGAGCGCTGCATTTGCAAATGGCATCATGTCCACCCAGTTCCACTGTCACCTGAAGTGATTTTCAGTGCATGTAACCAAAGTGTGCAGCTTACTTATTACAAAGCTAAAATCCATAAAAGTCTTTCAAATGTCTCAATAAATTTATGAAAAAGTATTTCTCAAAAGGAAAGCCAGCTAGCAATTTATTTTTCTCATGGTTTAAAATATGTTTATATCACAAATTTGATGCCATGATCTTCTTAGACTCTACAGATACTGTAGGTTCTCCTTGACACTTTGATTACTTTAGGGAAATATATTCACTTGCCTGGATACATAACTAGCGTTTGGGAGAAGTAATTCTAATTTAAAAAAGAATATAAATTTAGAGGTATCACCCCACTCTCCCTAAATTCAAATCAAGTTAATTTAACGCACATGTCTTCTGTCATGTTCAGAAGTTATATTATAATTAGTAAAATGTGCATTCTCCTGGGAAGCCAGTTTCGTTACTCAAAGGACAGGCCTTTGGGTTTATCTAAAGTAACAGAAATGCTCAGAGTTAATTAAGTTTGTCTTATGCTAACAAGAAATTGTGTCATGTTATAGAAAGATTTTAGAATACTAAAAGGTCAATCCATAGTAAAAAAAATTTCACATAAATGTTTTATGAGGGATTGGCATAGAAAAACATATGAACAAAACCATAATCTGTACTGAGTCTTCTAATTGGATTTTTTTTAAGTTCTGTATTTTAATTAGGCTAATTTCAGCTGCAGGTAACCAAAAACCAGATACAAGCCTTACAAGCACAGGATAATTTAGTGATGCATATATAGGAAGCTCTGAGGTGGCTCAAGCCTGGTGTTTGGCTTAACCTAGTGGCTTTTGATCTTCTATGTAATTGCAAAAGGCCTCTGACTTATTAATTACATGCTTGGTTATTCAGAAAAAGAGAGCTTCATTTTATGATGTTTTTGTCTTAAAGGCAAGTCAATGTCTCTCCCCATATTCCATAAAACTAATTTCTTCTCCATCCTTGCTTGAATTATGTCACATTATATTTTTAACCAATCTCTGCCATCAAGTAAAAAAATAATAATAATAAAGAGGAGGTTACAGTAGCCCTTAATTCCTAAAAAAAAAATCATTATTACATAAGGTTAGGTGAGTGAGGTACCTTCAAGGTATTCTGGACCCCTGCAGACATTGGGGTCAATATCCCCTAAGCAAACAGTCTGTGTGTGTGTGTGTGTGTGTGTGTGTAGAAGGTAAAAAGGATAACTTATGTGCCTGAATAAAATTAGGAAAAGTTTAGGAAGGGGAAAAAGTAGGAATTGTATTGGATAGGAGACCAACAATATTGACCATACTCTATAAACAAATGGTGCTCACATACTTGATAAGGTAAAGGAATACATTAAAGATTTGCTTTGTTTTGCAGAACACCAAGAAGATAAATATCTATCCTGTTAAAAAGTTCCAAATACTAAATTCCATATTTTCTGTATACCACTTAATCACCATCTGCCGAGAGTCCATTTCACTGCACTGAAACTACTGATCTTTTCAGAGTCAAGCCAAATCTAGCCCCTGCCCCATGTGACCTTATATGGCCCTGTATAGGGTCTGCAAACTAAATTTACCCTTCTAGTCAAGCCCTTGCACACCCTTCCCGTCACACATATCATGGTTATTATACTCTTACATCTTTGTTCATGTCATTCGATATTGTCCATAAATCTCTCTACTTATGTACCAATTCTAACCGTGTGTCAAACTGATCTTTGTGGTGAAGACTCTCCTATCATTAGTGCACACTGACAGGTGTATTTTCTGATCTTCAAAGGCAATTACAGTCTAAACTGTTTTATTTTTCATTTATTAAAACATATTTTTGGTAACATATTAACTGGTAAGACACTATTCTAGGTGCTCAGGATAGAGTTAGAATATGAGATTCTGATAATTATGTGTATGTGTCTTTGTATGCATACATCCCCCTCCTATTTGTCAAGTAAGTTTCAATTTTCTCAAGTGTTAGAGCTATTTCATAGATTTGTTTCCATTCCCACAATCTACTATTGATTTTGCCTTAAGAGAAAAGAGATTAAGTAAGAAGGTAGGAAACACTAAAAATTGTTGTGGTTGATTTTCATGTTTCCATGTACTGGTAGGCCAAAAGAAAATATTCTATTGAATTTTTATGGCCAACGTGGGACAGCTTCAAGTAATTCTGAGATTTTAGTATGCATTCTAGGAAGCTGAAAGCCCTGGTCTTTGGAAAATGTTGTCTTTAATTTACCAATTGTAGCTAAATTATAAAATATCTTTTGCTTGATATTCTTTTGTCATCACAATAGATTTGAGTTTCATTTCATACTGTTATTTGTTAAAGTTGCATTTTGCCCTTGACCTAACCCTGTCTAATTAACTTCCCTCTTTCCCTATTACACTGAGGTTACCTGTATCAGGAAATTCTGAATGTTGCATATAAATAATGACAATATGCCTATCTGCCACCCAAATATGTGCATATATGTGCACACACACACAGCCTCTGGACAAAATGTAGATTGCCTACCAACCTGCATGGGATATCCCAATTCTTCAGAGTCTCAAGATGTGAAAATTATGACTTTTTTCCTTAGTCCTGGAAACACATGTTTACTGACTTCAGTGTTGATCCCATATTTAATTGACATACCAATTCAAAGACAATCTGTTAAATCACGCTTTTCTACTACTTAATTACTATCCATGAAGAAATAAATATTTCCTCTCATATATACTCCCTAAGAGAGAGGCTTTCTAAATACACTCAAGATTTACATTCCTGCATATTCTATGTCAAACCTATCCTTACTTTCACCATCTACATCTTATTCCATGTGATCTCAGGCAGGAATAAAGGGGTAGGATTAGGGACATCCTCCTTTGCATGCTGGTGACATGCATGGTTTATAGGATGTGGGCCTGAGGGATGAGTTCACCATTAATTAATCTGATTGACTAAGTAATGTGGGCACCTTTTCCCTTGATTCTGACAATTATAAAATGTCATTTCTGGATGAGGGGGAAATTGAGTTCCATTCATCACTCCTGTACACCTAGTGTTGAACCAGGAACACTAAGATTCTTGTAGGATATATGGGGAGGGAAGAAAAAGTGCAGGGTACGAAGGAGGAGAAAAAGTAACTGAGTATTTTTATCTTGGTGATTTGAATATATTGGCTTTTAAATTAATAAAATATGACTCTTTTGTGCTCAGTGCTTGCATATTATGTAACCCATCAAATATAGAAAATTAGTGGTCATTCCTTGATCGAAGCAAAGGGTTATGCCATTTTCTGTTGTTGTTCATATGTCTTTGTTCTTATCGCCTTAGTGTACAAGTAGGCTTGAGCATATTTTGTGGTTGAATATAGGAGCTTTGGGACACTAAAATGGCACTTTGGGTACCCCAGTGATATAATATTTATATATATCTGTGCCTCTTATTGAAAAATGATTTGGAGTATTATAATTGTAACTTTTTCAGATGCACCTTGAAGCTGAAATATTTAGGAAAAATGGTTTCACTATAAGGGAAGTTCGACATTTTTAATCATTTCCAAAACATGTGGTGAGCTGGTGTTATATTGGAAATGAATTTAATATAAACATAGTATGGTTTATGAACACTGTCAAAGCCAAACACGACATAATGAAACTTCATTTTCATGTGCTCCCATTTAATATTTTCTAACATTTACTGTTTGTTTATTACATTTATATGGCACCTATTATCCAAAGAGCTCAAGACATTGTTCAAAGAATATTAAATCAAGGCCCTTCACATAAAATCTCCTGAAAGAATTGGTACAATGAGAAAGAACTCAAGAAATCATGTGCACAGAAATTAAATCTCAGAAATTAAACCCATGAGGCAATTTGTCCCTATAAAATGGTTTTGGGTACTATATTCATGGGCAATGATATTTCACTCTAACTAGATTATAAACTCAAAATTTAAGTAGTTCTGATCCACTTTAGGTTTTCAGATAAATTCCATTAATCTCATGTGCATTTGTTAAAAAAAAAATCAAGTTTGTGACATTAAAAATGAAATGTGATGTTTAAAATCTGGAAATTCCTATTGTTTCTAAAAATAATCCTACATTAAAATCACTTTGTTTATTGCAATTATAGATGAGTTTTTATATTTGGAACCAGTTCGTAAGCTAGAATATTGTATACTAGTTATCTTAAATTTATGTGGGAAATGTTTTAATTCTTTGAAGATACAAAGCTTCCAAACAGCAGCTAGGTATTCCTAATGGCATTCAACCCACTTTCCTGTATTCTCCCCTATATTGGCATTCTCCTATTGATGTAAGATCAAGTAATTTTAGAATTGGAAAGACTTTAGAGTTTATCTACTGTAACTTCTTCATTTTGAAAATGAAGATATTTGAGATCCAGAGATAAAGGTAACTTACCCAAGATTGCTGTCTGTTTCACACAGAACTGAAGTTATAGATGGATTCCTACTTGGTCATCTTTCTTCTGTAGAACAGTGCTTTTCATAAACTGCTCTGAGTTTTATAACATTTTCAAGCAACTGGATGTACAAATATTTCTTGGGCTCACATTGTCTATAGAACCTTGAGCATTTTGTGTTTCAGGGTTTTGCTCATTGTGTTAAGCTTTTCATCCAGTTTGGGGCATGATGTGACCAACCTTATTTGTCATTCTTTACTGATGCTACTAGGCAGAGGGCTGGATGAGGGATTGAAGATTTCATGTGGGTTATAGTCTTGTCACTGAACACAAATTCACTTAACACATCTTAGAGCAAAAACAGCATATGTCAATGCCTGTTGCTCACTTGTAGAAGATATCTTTCACATTTTTGTGCTCTCATGGACCTTGCCAATTAAATATCCAATCCAACCATTTCATTTTTACTTTTATTTTATGACATAGGATCAAAGATGTTTTAAGTGTGCTACTAGAAGTCCTTCTTAGCAAACACTTTAACTCTGTAATGTTTGTTGCATTTTACACCTGGGCAATAATTTTGAGGTTAGATATGAAAATGGACTTGAAATCTGGTTTAACACCACAGTTTATCTTTATGGCTTACTCATTGTTTGATCTTGGTCTGGTTAATTAAGTACATTAAAGTCAGTTAACATTTGCAAAATTAGGATTATAGTAGTGCTAGTCTCATTGAGTATGGTGAAGATTTATTGATAGTATTTTTATTAGGCTAACTTTTATAATTCTGCAGCAGTTACATCAATTCAAATACACACACACACACACACACACACACACACACACACACACACACACACTATTTTAATTAACACCATTATATCGTTCTTCACCATCCTAGCCATGGGAATATGTTCAGGGAGTTATTACTAAAACTTTGGGTAAATCGTTTGTAAGAATAAATTCTAGTGTTATTGATGAGTCTTGCCCAAATTTTTCAAATCCATTATCTTTAATTCTTTTTGGGTTTATGTTTTCAAATTCTTCTCATCCAGCCACATTATCACCTTAAAGACAAAATTGATCTAGGTAGGAAACACCTTGAGATATCAAGTGCAATTACTAATTTTGCAGGATTGAAATTAAAATAGAACTGCTGTACCTGCTTTGGTAAAAGAGTAACACATGGAGAACACCAGGTATAATGAATCCCAAATGAAGAGTGATAGTCTCAAAGCCTCTCCTAGTCTTTATGATGCAGTATAAAATAATTCCACATGATTGAGACTCTATTTTCTTTGGTTCATTTCTCTTGGGCATACATTATAAATTGGCTTTCCTGATGTTGTTTTATCTTTATCTTGAGATGGGACATTTTGTTGTTATTTCAGCCCTCAGTTCTTAAACATTTAACCCTGAACAACCAAAGTGTTTAGGCTAATTAAGTTCCTCCCGGACCCCAATGTATTTTCAGAAAATACGTTATTACTAAATTGGTACAGGAATCCAAAGAGACTGTAGGTATTCCCCTGCACATGCTTGTTTTACACTTCATCTAGATCTTAGTGAAGTGTTAAAAAGGATCCTTCGGCCTGAGTCTATGAAGTCTATGATACCAAGCCCTACCAAGGTAGGAGTAGCATGCCCTTAATTGATGGTGCTTTGATTTCACTTGCTTAGCAGCTTGAATTTTGACTTGCCTTTTGGTTCCCAGAATCTCATAATCATTTGCTCCTCTACTCAGACATCAGCTTTTTAAATATGGAATAGACAGCCTCTGTATACCTGATATGATGTTATATGATGATGTGGACCAGTGTCTCCTCTGACTCTTAGGAATCAGGTCTTATGATTATATTCCTCCTGGAACCTTGCCCTTTTCCCTTTACAGTAAATTAAAATTTTTACCATTTTATGTAACCAAGACTGTTTATCTCTGAATAAAGTGACATGTTTAAACTGTCTACTCTTCATGGCAGTCTTGCCATAATTTTACTAATGAGCAAGTGACAGAAAAGAAAATGGTTTATGCTCCACCCTGGCTGTGGGGACATTGAGCAGCTACCTTTTCTCTCTTCATCCTTCTGTTGCTCCAACTAGCATCCACGAAGTGCCTCTGCTCGGTACATCAACAGTGTCACACCATTTTTAAATGCCCACTTAAAGACTAGGGTGGCCAGCAGTAGGCACTGAGGCAAACACAAAAGTAGGGTAATCAATCCTCAAATTACCAGTTTCATGCCAATCAAATTAAACATTCCAACGTGGCATGCCCCATGACTTCACTAATGAAGTATAGGCATATATAAGTGTGGTTTGAACTGATGACTAAAATTTTGAAGTGAAACAGACCAGCCATCTTGCAATTGTGTAAAAAGGCAACTGATTTATTTCCTATTTCCTTTTCCTTCACTCTTTGAAAGGACTACTGTCCTTTCCTTCCTGTCTCACCCACTGACCCTCTTGCTTCCTCTGTACTTTGCTATCAAAGTATGGATGACTCCAATATTAGTCATTACTGACATTTGTTGGAACATTCCCAGTATTAATCATTATTAATTGGTTAACTGATGGTCATTTTGGTATTAATTATATGCAGCCCATATTTCATATTCCAGTTGAATCATTAGAACTGCCTTGGAACTGTTTTGTTATTTTTTCCTCCAAGATGGCTGCGTAGAACAATCATTAATTTATCACCAAGCTCTGCAAGAAGCTTTTGAGAGCACTCTAGCCTCTTCCCCTATACCCTTGCCCAGATCCCTTTGCTGAAACAATGAAACTAAAAGCCCCAAAGAAAGGGTTCAGTGACAGCAACAAGGAGCATTGTAATTACATAGGTGAAGCATGAGAGTTGGAAAATCATTATCATTATTTGCAAACTAAATACAGGGTTAATTATTATAAATGCCAGTCACATACCACTAATACTTAGTTATTATGCAGATGAATTGCTGTCAGAATTGTAACATATTTTAAATATGTGTGTGTGTGTGTGTGTGTGTGTATGTGTGTGTGTGTGTGTGTGTGTGTAAATGTGGAGTGTCTGACAGATTGGGAAAGAGAATGAAGAGAGAAAGTTTGCTTATACTGTTAAGCTTGGGTTATGGAGAGTGGACTTTTGTAGTTTTGTTGATTTTGAGTTTTACAGAATAATTAGGAACTCACATTAAAAAAACAGAGAAAATAGTTGTATTACTCTCCTGATATATGGACAATGTGTAAGGATTAAAAGTTTACTCAAGAGTGTTAAATAGAAGTTCTGATATGATAAATCCAAAAAATATGTAGATTTCTTAATTTATAATCATCATATTAAATACAAACATTCTGTTTTCAATAACGGTGTAGTGTGTGTTTTTAAATGTTACATAAGGAAGAAATTTAAAATAACCTCATCTTGAAGGAGAATCAACAAAAATATGCCTTACAGTATCTGGAAAATAATTCACTCAGTAAATTCAGAAAGAAAATAGGTTCCCGAATACTAATATCTAGAATGAATCTCTCAGTGTGTCCTGTCCCTAAAAACTGAACATTATATTCATTTGTTTTAAATAAACCTTTTAAAATACATATATTTTAAAACTCTGTGAAAGAACAATTCACACTATTTGCCATAATTTCAATACTCCATTATACAATTAAGTACTACACATGACAGATTACAATATATAATTATTTGAGAAGTTAAAAATATTTTAAAGATTCAAACTCCACAATTTTAATGATTTATTTTTGGTTTGCTTTGATCCCTTGTAAATTGCAAAATCCTCTAAGGTCATGGAAAATAAGGATTGCATTTATGAACTACTTTCTCTATGGTGAACTTTTGGCATCTAACACAAGCCCAAACCCTACATGATTCCTTTCAATGCCACTCTCATTACCCAAAGACGTAACTAAACTCATCATTTTTAGGCAAGCACACATTCTCCATAGTCATAAATTAGCTCTCACCCCTTATTCTTTTCACAGAAATCTCAGAACACGTACTGTAGCCTGTTATTGTATTATGAGTTGTGTGTTGACTTCAGTAAATGCTTTCCCCACTAAACTCGAAGCTTTATGAAGGCAGATTCTGAACCACACTCTTAGCACAGGGCCTGACTCATAGAGGGTCCTCAGTATTTGCTAGGAGAATGACTGGGTGGGGGAGGAGCTCTAAATGAGAGTGCTGTAAGGTCTGAGGTCCTTGGAGCACTAAGACTTGGTGAGTGAGGTGTTTGGTGAGGACTTCTGAGAGGCTGTTTAGGGTAGAGATGTGTCTGAGGGGCCCTTTGGAGCAGACAGCTTTTCTTCTTAGCAACAAGAGTGCTCAGGCTAAGGGCCAGAGGACCTAAAGATCTAACCATCCAATGATTTTCCCAGACTCAAGACACACAAGGACTTAAGAGCAAGATATTTAAACGTCTTTCTCGTTTATACAATCCCGTTCACAGTATCCAAAAAGAGAAAAGGATTCAAGACAGAGGTTCAAGCTGGGAATAAAGAAAGTGTATTTGGTTGGAACATTCCTTGTATATTTTAAGATTCTGCCTTTTGAGCATGGAATATAGGAGACTTGACAATCCAAATAAATGTAAAGTTTCTTGAGGGCAAGAGCTCTGCTATTCTATATGGCCTTCCTTAAATCATGTATTTGCAAACTATTTATTTTGCCCATAAATATATATATACATATATGTATGTGTATATATATAAATATATATAAAACATCTGCAATATATATCATGTGTGCTTTGATTTTATATACACACACATTTCAATATAACTTAAGAATTTCAACTACTTATCTCTCAAGGTATCTCTGCAGGCCCAGAAGCCACTGTGACAAGTGGCCAAAGATACCGGAGGAGGAACTTGGACTTCACTCAGCCAGGAGCTCCCCCAGATTATTAGAAGTGGCTGACAACTCACGGGCTGCTGGCCACTGCCGTTCCCATGGAAACATCCAGAATGTGAGAGCTTAAACTAATCATTGTGGCAAAAAATAAAAAGTAACAGCCTATTTTCTTCTCACAGCATGAAAATGGTGGTTAGGTTAACGGACCCTGATCCCTTTTCCTTGGGGTATATTTTTATAGCAATAGGGCTAGAAGTCCACCCTCCTAAAACTTTCTCTGCACCTGTTCATTCCAAGCTGCAGCAAGACCATTTCCCCACCAATACTTCAAAACTCAATAGAACTCTAACTAAGAGTTATGTAGGAATTAGAATATTAAATGACATAGTCTGGATATGTATCTATTTTTATATTTTATCACTTTAAGCATTGCTCAAAGAGAAGTCTAGTATTTAATAAGCCTGCATCTTTATGTTGTTTGTGTTCATCGAATCAGAACTCTCTTGGATCATTTTATAAAGCACATATAATTTCTCAATATCTGTATGTGCCCCAACCGAGCCTTCAAGATCCTGAACCATTTATCAGGCTAAAAATTGAGACCTCCCAGTATTTAATGTATATGAAGAGTTTAACTGCATTTAGTAGTTTCTTACTCTGTGGTTCTAAATAAAATACACAGGAGTCTATGAATAAAATATGATTTACAGGCAATACTGCATAAAACAAAAGGCTAGGCACTTATTTCCATTAATGCCACATGTTTAAGGAGTAAAATGAGTCATGATGACCAGCGGATGACCCTAATTTCGTACACTGAACAAGGGGGAAATCATAAATGTGTGTCTCAATCAAGGGAACAGAATTCTCTGGAATAAGGATACTGCAGATATAAGGCTGAGGTTGCAGGCATTCTTCTTCAATTATTTGTGGAAAACAGACCAATGTCTGGTGTCTTACACACAACAAGAGGAGACTGAACACAAAGTTTCTTGCATTTAGATGAGAAGAAAATTCATATATTGACTGTTTCATTTACCCCATCTCCAGGTCACCCACCAACAGCCACCTGCTCACTCTCCAGCATCAACAGGGACTGTGGCCTTCACTGTCTCCCACTCAGCCTCATCCGGGCAGCTAGCTATTCAACTGACAATTAAACATCTTCTTAAAAAATTGTTTTTTCTTGTTGCTTTATTTCCTTGTATTGAATGTTATTTGCATTCCTATGCATCCTAAACATATTTGTTTGATTTGCAGTCCATGTTCTTTGTAATGTAGGAAAAATAAGTAATTTCTATCCAACACTTTAGAGCATTGTTTCACAACACATACAAATATTCCCACTTATGATTCTATCAAATGTTAAATAAATAGTGGGGACTTTTAAGACCTTAAAATTCTGGACTATTTCTCCATTGGTGTTTAAGAATATTTTAGTAATATTTAAGGAATTGTTTGGAGTTTTTGTATAGGCTGGAAATATATTTTATTAATTTTCCATTTAAAATAATGGGATATCAAAAATATACTACCTAAGCCATTTTGAAGAATGACAAATATTCCAAAATGTTCATATTGATAATATACAGGTAGTTGTATTATAATTAATTTGTTGTTCTTTGTGATTTTTCTATTTTTAACTCTTCCTTGTTAAACAAGCATTTCCTTTAGAATTAGAAACACATTATTTTTTAAATGTTTAGGGCCAAAACTTTTAAATAACTTCACATCTCTATTGATTCCAGCCATCCTAATGCATGTGAAGTGGCCTCTGATGGTGGTGTTGGTTTGTATTTCCCTGATGACAGATGATGTTGATCATCTTTTTATATGTTTACTGGCCATTTGTATATTTTCTTTGGAGAAATATCTATTTAGATCTTTGGCCTATTTTTCAATTGAGCTATTTTTTCATTTTATTATCAAGTTGTAAAAGTTCTTTATATACTACAGATACAAGTCCCTTATCAGATATATGATTTTCAGATACTGTCTCTTCTTTCGTGCGTTGTCTTTTTACTTTCTTGATGGTGTCTTCTGAAGTACAAAAGTTTTGATGAGGTCCAGTGCATCTAATTTTCTTTTTTGCTCATGATTTTTGGTCATTTTCAAGAATCCTTTGCTAAATCCAAGGTTATGAATATTTAATTCTATGTTTTCTTCTAAGTTTTATAGCTTCAGCACTTACATTTAGATGTTTGATCCAATTTGAGTTAATTCTTGTATGTGAGGTGAAGTAAGGGCCTAACTTCATCCACTTTGGATATGTGGATATCCAGTTGCTCCGGCACCATTTGCTGAAAAGACTCTTCTTTCCCCCACTGAATAATCTTGGCACCCTTGTCCTAAATGAGATGACCACAGATATGTGGGTTTATTTGGGGACTTTAAATTGAATTCCATTGATCTATATATCTATTCTTGTGCCAATACCAATTCTATTCCTATGATCTGTATTTCTGTCCTTAACTCAGTACCACACTGTATTGATTACCATTGCTTTGTACTAAGTTTGAAATTGGGAAGTGTGAATCCTCCTACTTTTTCACAATTGTTTCAGCTTTTCTGAATCCCTTGCAATTCATATGAATTTTAGAATCAGCTTGTCAATTTTCTACAAAAATGCCAGCGAGGATTCTGATAGGGATTGTGTGGAATCTGTACATCAGTTTGGAGAGTATTCCCATCTAACTATTGTTAAGTCCTCTGACCCAAGAACATGAGATGTTTTCCATTAACTTAGATCCACTTTAACTTCTTCCAACAATGTTTTGTAATTTTCAGAGTATAAATTTTGCATTTTTTGTTAAATTTACTTGCAAGTATTTTATTATTTTTGATGCTGTTGGGAATCAAAATTCTTTTATTTTCAGTTTGTTCATTCCAAGTGTATAAAAATACAATTTTTTATATTAATCCTCTATCCTACAACCTTGCTGAATTTGCTTGTAGTTTAAGTGGTTTTTTAGTGGATGCCTTAGGATATATGTCACATCATGTCATCTGTATATTGGGAAAAAAGCAGTTCATGACACACACACCTATATCATGAGAACCCTAACTCACAGGTCCCAGTGTCTAGCCATTATAGCATTTAACCAGGCTAAAATCAGCATGCAGACTAATGCTTAAGAGCAAGGCTTAACAATTGCAACTGTTGTTCTGGGAGATGATTGTTACACAGAACTTTTCATTGCTGGGGTGAATGTAACAGGAACTCATTGGAAATGAAGCAATATATTAATGTGTTTTGTTTTCAGAAAGGGGTCAGGGTTCCCTATTATTGACACACAGGTCTCTTCTCCTCAGGCCTCTTTCTGTAGGCTTAATGCTGACAAGCCTTTTTTTCTATTGATTAAATAATATTGCCAGACTCTTCATATAGAGATTGTTTAAGTGATAAACCATTATTGCAATTTGCCATTTGCACCAGCGGGCTTGACTCTGAGTCTCTCCTGTACTGATGGATAAGTGGATTTCTGCATTCTATATCCAGAGAACTCCTCTTTGGGTTGCAGTTGAAGTCTCGGAGGGAGGTGGCACCAATAAACAGCATGCTCTTCCCAAACAAGGTTCTGAACAATTTGAAAAATAGTGACTAAAACTGGAGGTTCAAGTACCAACCATTATAGAGAGCCAGCTGGGTAGTCAGACATGCTCCCTGAATCCCAGCATCAGGCACATAACTGACCTGGTCCAAGGCGGTGGTAGACAACAGGGTAGCCGGAGCCTTGTGGATAGAAAGAGCAGAAGGGAACATTTACTCCTTCCAGGACAGCCTCCCTCCCAAGAGGAAGATGAACTAAAAAGAATACACACAATTAATCTAATTACTAACTACAATTCATCTAAATTTCTGAGAAGAGGTTGTTCTATGTATTACCGGGACAGTTGGAGTAAGGGGCACAGTTAACCTAACTGAACTCTTTTTACATGAAAAAAAAAAAATCAGAAAAGCGGCATTGGCCTCTCCCAGTTACTATTAAAGAACAAGAAAAAAACCCTGCTATAACAGCTCCAAGAAAACAGAAAAAGCTTGAATTTTCTCTGCCTATTAGCAAACATGATTGAATATCCCTAATGAGATGAGACCAAACTTAGGGTAACAAGCATAAATATGTTTTCTGTCTTATTAGTTGCCACTTGTTCTGACCCAAAATTGGGAGAGCCAGTCTTGCTGCTATCTACGGCCTCCTCCCTACACCTGCAGAGAACCTCCAGTCTGTTTTTTTCCATTTTTTTCTCATCAGTTTTAAATGCTCAGTAATAAAAAGGAGGCACTCTCCTAACCGCATTCAGCACACATCTGAAGGCTGGGGGTTTGGGCAATCTCTACACAGCTAAATGAAGCACTGAAGGGATTGCCATACATTTTCAAAAACAGTCACAAAGCGAATGTCCTACTTGCAGTTGAATTGTGACAAATAAATCCTTTCCTAAAAATCACAAGCCTAGATTTAATGGGGTGAAACATGTGCAAAATGGGTAGAGAAAACCACCAATTCTACTGCCCTCTGAACCAAAACTTTCTCTTCCACAGTTGAAACAAACATTTAGAAAATTGTGGTATAAATAAATGCTTTGCAAAGATTACTTAGAAAGCTCAAACGCAGACACATAAACTGTGGCTTGTCACGCAAAGTGCTTTGGGCTAACTTTCTGCCGGGCCACACAATGCAGCCAGCAGTTATTGCAGGGTTGAATGGTCAGTGATTCATCACCAAAAGACAGACCAAAAATTGCCCAGCCATGTAATATTCTAAATTTAACTCTTGAGGGAGCTGTCCAATTGCAAGTGTAGGAAGGTACTGAACAGACCTAAGGACACACTGAATCGACAGCTATGTGTCAAGGACACACTGAATCGACAGCCCTGTGTGGAACAGTTCCCTGTGGAGGAGACTGGAAACCAGCTGAACAGCTCCTCCCCAACAAAAGGTCAAAGGGCCACATAGAGATGGAAAGAAGAGACAAAGATGTGGGCTTGCCAAGACCCCCAACCCCCAGTGAGGCAACCCACAACTGGGAGGGAAGGAGCCCATCCCTGAGGAGTGAGAGGTCCATGCCCCACAGCAGGCACCCCAACCCTTGGGGCCTGCACAGAGAGATGAACCCCAGAACATGCAGCTTGGCCAAACAATGGGGCTTACTTCCAGGGAATGCAAAGGGCTGTGGGGAACTCTTAAAGGGCAGGCACACAGACTCACCAACTGGTGTGTGTGTGTGTGTGTGTGTGTGTGTGTGTGTGTGTGTGTGTGTAAAGAACTCAATAGCAAGAAAACAGTCGTGTGTGTGTGTGTGTGTGTGTGTGTAAAGAACTCAATAGCAAGAAAACAGTCCAATAGACATTTTTCCAAAGAAGACATGCAGATGACCAGTACACACATGAACAGATGCTCCATATCACTAACCATCAGGGAAATGCAAATCAAAACCACAGTGAGATATCACTTCATACCTGTTAGAAAGGCTATTATAAAAAAGACAAGAAGTAACGATTATTAGCAGAGATGTAAAGAAAAGGTAACCCTTGTGCACAGTTGGTGGGGATGTAAATTGGTACAGCCACTATAATGAACAGTATGGAGGTTCTTCAAAACATTAAAAATAGAACTACCATATGACCCAGCAATTCCAATACTAGGTATTTATCCAAAGAAAATGAAAACATTAATTTACAAAGAGGTAGGCACCCCTAATAGCCAAGATAGGGAAACAACCTAAGTGTCCATCAATAGAGGAATGGATAAAGAAGATGTGATATATATACACACACAATGGAAGCATATTCAGCCATAAAAAAAAGTACCTGAAATCTTGCCGTTTGTAACAACATGATGGACCTCGAGGGAATTATTCTAAGTGAAGTAAGTCAGAGAAAGACAAATACCATGATTTAATTTATACATGGAATATAAAAACAAAAAATAAACAAACAAAGCAAAACTCATGGAGAACAGGAGTGTTTGCTAGAGGGCAGTGAGCTGGGCCGGTGGGTGAAATGGCTGAAGGAAGTCAGTAGGTACAAACTTCCAGTTATGAAAGGAGTAAGTCATGGGGATGTCAATACAGAGCATGGTGACTACAGTCAGTATTATTGTAAAGCATACTTCAAATTTGCTGAGGGAATAAATTTTAACAGCCCTCATCACAAAACAGATACAGAGATAATAAATAAATAAAGTTAAACTCTCAAATAGGAAACAAAAGATCATAGCTTTTCAAGAAGATGGAAGGAAAGAAATAATGAAATGAGCTGTTTTCTCATCCCTACATGAGCCTGAGTGTACCCACCATTTTCAAAGTGAACAAAGTGTTGTTTATGTTTTTGTGACCAAGTAGTGTTTCATAGAAGCAGATTCAGCAAAAGATCCAATGATCAAGACCCACTCCTGTCTTGTCCATCTTGTATTCCCAGAACTAAGTACACCTGTGGTACAAAACAGTTGTTCAATAAATACCTTTCCCCATCTTTTCATTTTTAATGTAAAGCCCTGCATGGTTGGTCCCCTGCCACCGTCCCCCACATCTTGTCCTGTGCCTTCTCTGCCTCACCACACTTACCAGGCTGCTGTTCCTCCAGCAGGCCAGGCAGTCCTACCTCACTGACTCGGCCTACAGAAACCCACGTGGCTCATTTGTTCAGCCCATTCAGATCTCTTCTTCTCAGGGAGGCTTCCCTGAACGGCCCGCCTACACCAAACTGCTCTATAACCATTTACCTGGCTTCATCCTTAGGAGCACTTACCACTCTCTAACACATTATATGGCTTCTTTGTTGTTTATCAACACCCCCCACTATAATGAGAGCTTCATGAACACAGGACTTCGGTTTGCTCAATGAAAGTCTTTAGAAAGTATCTGGTACAAACATTAGTCGAATAGTTGAGTGAGTCGGTGGATAAACCTTTCTCTATAGCCCTAGTTCAAGGGTGGTTGTTAAACTGCCCATAGTTGGACTTTTTTTTTTTTAATCCAACCTAAGAATCTCTTCCTACTGATAGTAGGCTAAGTAATAAACATTTGTGGTGCTGCTGACAAATTTGGGGTTATTTCACCATCTTATTTTAGTTTTTAACCATTTAATTTATTGTTTCTCTTTCTTTTCCTAACTTTTTGGATGTACTGAACTTTAAAATTATCTTTTCTTTCCTCCACTTTTTTGGAAGTTTAAAGTCTCTGGTTATTTTTTCTGCTTTCTAAGTTTTATACAAAGTTTTTCTTCAGATTACAAAAGGAATACATGATTATTTTATGAAATAACATAATGCAATACGAAGATGTGGTAGGAAGCAGAATTCTAAGATGACCCCTGGATTTCCAACCCCTGATGTCATCCCCTCCTCCTGGGTGTGGGCAAGACCTGTCAGCATGAGGGAAGAGTCACTCCTTTGATTAGGTTGCATTAAATGATGAAAGTAATGGGATAGTCACACTAGTGATTATATGACAATTTATAAAAGTCCGTCTTAACAGACTGGAAAGAATCATCGAGATGGGCCAGAGAAGTAAGCAAACATGTTGTTAGCAGGCCACAGAAAAGCCTCTACGAGCTAAATGCAAACTCTGGGACTCTTAAGAATAAACAGCAAGAAAATAGGACTTCAGTTCTACAACCACCGCTAACTAAATTCTATTGATGACCTGAATGACATCAGAAGAACGACATTCCCTTTGCCCTTGGCTACTAGGGAAGCAAATTCTAAGCCTTGGAATGTCCTGTCTGATCAGAATACCTCTGTTTACCTGGGAGCTTGGGCTATGCTAGACAGTCCAGCACCGTGACTTAGGGTGGTGACTTTGTATCATAGGGCACCCATTCTATCTCCACAGATGCTGGAGACTGAGGCTGGCCAGGCTCAGTAAGAACCCTGGACACCAAGTCTCAATGTTACATAGCAACATCTAACAACATACACATAGTTGGAAACACTATGTGTATATTGTTACACATAATCCCAGGTGGAGTTAACGCCATTTATCGGGCAAGGACAACTAGAAGCTCCAGGTTATGAACTTCTCCGTCTTCTTCCCCATGCATCTTTTCCCTTGGCTGATTTTACCATGTTTCCATTTGCTGTAATAAATGGTAACCGTGAGTATGACAGCTTTCAGTAAGTTCTGTGAATCTTTCTACCAAATTATCAAACCAGAGGCTGGTGTTGGGGGTCTCTCAAACTTATAGTTGAAATCAGA
Source organism: Manis javanica (assembly GCF_040802235.1). Lineage (NCBI taxonomy): Eukaryota > Metazoa > Chordata > Mammalia > Pholidota > Manidae > Manis > Manis javanica. The sequence continues at coordinate 81,788,097 of NC_133167.1, read as the reverse complement.
ATTAAAGGTAGTCTTTGGGCTACTTCCCTAATTTTGCAGGTATGAAAATTAAACCAGAAATTAGAAGCAGAGAAAACTTTTAGTCTTTTTAAAGAACCATAAATGAATAACATTATTACCTGTAAATATTCCCTTGTTTGGAGTGGTGGGGGCTTTTCCAAAACAGAACTCTTGCTTTTTTAACAGGGAACTAGTCTTGTAAAGATATCAGGCTTTGTCTAATTCTGAATCAATGTTTACAAGGAAAATGCTTATAACATTTTTTTGTTTCTATAAACAAAAAATATATACAACAAATATTTGAATTAACTGGGATGTAAACAACACATTCTGAAGCTAGATATTGTACTAGAGTGTCTCAATTTTTCAAGTCTATCAATTGAGGATACAGAGACCTATGTTTTAATGAGCTTACTTTTCACCCTTGAGGAGTAAATAACCAGAGAGACGAACTTATGGTTCAAAAAGACCATGTGACCAGATCTTTCTACTATTCATTTCCATTTCCCTATTATGATCAACATTCTTAGGCTTTATATACCCAGAAAAGTGTGTTTATTCAGAATGCTTTCAAGAAGGAGAATAAAATACCCTCAGAAAAAATGCTTTCTGCGATTTTCTGACTCCAAAGATGAATATAAGTCACTCAATAACCATCATCTACAATTCAAGCAGCTACGAAATGTTATGATCAGTACAGACAAATGAAAGGTATCACTGAACTAAACTCACAAGGCGGATACGATGCTGATCCCCTCAAAATTGCCAGTGTATTTCAAAATTCACATGTTGCAAGTCTTTGATGTTCCGTTTCATGTTTCAAAACAGCGAGAGGCCTAGAGCAAGAAGGATGGATGCCTTGCATAAACAGGGTGAAGAGACATGAGAAATCTAAAAGACAAGGAGAAGAAAAAGGCAAAATCAATATCAACTTTGTAGTTCCCTTCATTTATGTTGACTGTACTACACCCTAAAACTTGCTTGCTTTCTAACAGCTAATGATAAAAATGAAAATATCATTTAAGTAATCCATAAATAGTTTGTAGGAAAGATTGTTAGTATAAGAACCAATACTGTGGTCGCACGTATTTGTTTTTAAAACTGTTAACTGAGCCACTTTGTTCATGGTGTGAAAGAGAAATATTTACATGGCAATCTATCTGCGAAAACAAGGTATGTTAGTGAAAATCACTTAACTTAAAAAATCTCTTAAAATCTTAACTTAATAGCATATGATTATCCCTAATCATAATATAAACTATATTTGATTTGTTAAATTGCTTTTCTTTAGGAACATGAGCTTAAATGTCACTGTGATATCTTGGCCCAAGAAAAATAAGAAAGACAAAAATAACCAGGAAACTAGTTAATGAGATCCAAGTACATTTTCAAATTAAATTATTCCAGCCCAAAAACTTTTCTTTACTTTCTAATAGCATTTTCATCCACAATAAGTACGTCACTCATTAAAAGTTCTGTCAAGTGAAAAATCTTAGTGTGGCCTCAAGGTCTCAGAAAAAAAATAACAGCCCTAAACCCATGGCCAGTTCATCCTTTGAAACACAAAATACCTTGCAAAATAAAGTGATTAGAGACAGGAAAATCTGTACTAAAAATTAACTAAAGGAATAGTTTAAATGGTAATGTTTCCCAAATTCTGTACTAAAATACCAAGGAAGATACACTCCTGGGAGAAGTATAAATTAATCTTTTGGAGGGCAACTTTGTAACTTTCAACTTAATCTTAAAACATACCAGCCATTGGTTCCAGATTCTCTTTTTCTAACAATTTTTCTAGAGAAATAATTAGGGAGATTTTCTAAAAATAATGTGTAAGGGTATGATTGATATCATGATGACATGAACAATTCAGTACATGTACAGTGGTTAGAGAGCACCTGATACATATAAAGGTCTCAGTAAATTTTAGCTATCATTCTTACCAAACTAGTCAGATGCTGAAAAACCCTTTAAAAAAAGGAGCCAGGCAAGAATTTGATTAGAAGAGGAATGGGGAATTGGCAGCAGTGAACTGCAACATGATTGTGTATGATCTTGTATGTCAGGATGCCTTTGTTTCCAAGTGTCCATGTTATTTGTGAATGAAAAAATTAAAAACAAATAAATGCCCAAAAGTGGGATGTTGATTAAATGCAGTATTATATTCAAATGACTGCATGTGTTGGAGCAATTGGTAATACTCCTGTTAAGAGAATATTTCAATGCACAAAAATACATCCACAATATAGTAAATGAATAAAAACCAGTGTTGAGTAGAACAATCCTGTATTTAAGAGCTCAGCCATTGGAACCGGACAGCCTACATTCAAATCCTGACTCCATAGTTATTAACGATATGTTTTTGGGAAAGTTCAGTTTCCTAATCTGTGAAAAGGGCATAATACTAGTGCTTATGTCACTGGATTGTTTTGAGTTCTGATCAATTCAGTGCATGGACAGTGGTTAGAGAACACCTGATACATATTAACGTCTCAGTAAATTTTAGCTGTCTTTCTTATCAAACTAGTCAGATGCTGAATAATCCTTTTTAAAAAAATTAACCAGGTAAGAATTTGATTAGAAGAGGAATGGGGAGCTGGCAGTGGTGAACTGCAACATGACTGTAACCCAACTAAATATTCTGTATGTCAGGATACCTTTGTTTCCAAGCGTCCAGTAGAACACCATGTGCTGGTCACCAAACCCAGGGGAGGACTCCAAACACTGTGCCCCTGCATCGGATCCAAGTTGCCAAGGAAAACGCCATGCAGCCAAGCGCTGGGAGGAACACTTCACTCTCATAGAGGGACAGAGCAACCACAGCTCTCATACAGGTCTCCCCCAGCACCTGCTGCGGGGCGATTCACCTGCATGCACCCCACTCCCTCTGTAGTGGAAGGACTCTACCATTCCCCATGGAATCAGAAATACAAAAAGCTGGGAGAAATTGCCGGAGCGCCGTTGAGATACTATGAGGCCGCTGTGAGCAAAAAGAAAGGAGTATGCATTGAACTTGAAACAGGGAAAGACAGTCCCACCCAAGGCAATAAACCCAACGGTCTGTGTGGGCTCTTTCTCTCTTGGTAAGGAAATGTCCCAGACCCAAGGCCCATTCTTAGGTGGCCAAGTAGGAGTCAAAGACTGCACACAGGGGACTGCCTTTCCCAACAGCAAGTAATAGAAAACTTAACTCGAGTTGTTTAAACAATAAAGATAGAAAAAAATCTAAAGACAGCATGTATTTCAGGGTCAGTTTGATTCAGCACTGTGATGGTTTGCTTTAGTGGAATACAGGCTCATGGTATTTTTTTAAATCTCTAGCTCCTAAAAGAGTGCCTGATATATAATAGGTGCTAAATAAATATTTTCATATATATCAAACAAGGATCCCATTTCCTACTATCAATACCATCCTTCTACCTACTATCATGGTGCCAAATTTGTTAGGTCTGATACTGCAGCAGTATCAGACATAATGTCTGCAGACGACACTATCCAAAGAGGGAAAGGGAGGGCCTTACCTTCTTACTCCTTTCTCAGAGTTCTGGAGACTGAGAAGTCCAAGACCGAACACGAGCATGGCCAACTCCTTGGTGAGGGCCCTCTTCCCAACTCACAGACGGCCACCACCTTGCTGTGTCATCACAGTGGAGAGGGAGGGCTCTGATCCCTCCCTCTTCCTACAAGCCTACAAATACCATCACAGAGCCTCACCCATCTAAATCTAATTATCTCCCCAAAGGCTCCACCTCCTAGTACCACTATATTGAGGGTTAGAGCTTCAACATATGATTTTTGAGGGCAGGGGGCACAGAAACACAGTCCATAACAAGAATATATAAACATACTGTATCACTTTCATACAGTGGAACACTAAGTGATTAAAAAAGAACTACTAGTATGTTTAATAATATGAATCTTTTAAATGTTAGTCTGAGTGAAAGAGACTAGGAAGAAAAGTACATACTATATTATTCAATTTTCGTGAAATTCTTGAACAGGTAAAACTAATCTATAGTGATAGAAATCAGTGGTTGCATGAGACAAATGTTTACAGTATTGACAACAAAAGTGGATGGACCTTTTTTAGGGAAGTGGAAATATTCCATTTCTTGATTGTGGTGGTAGATAAAAGAATAGACACAAAAGACAAAATTCACTCAAGTGTTCATTCACAATTTCAATAAGTGTAAATAATACCTAAATAGAGCTTATGTTTAAAATATTGCAGTGAAAGTAAAGATCACCCTAAAAAAGTACAGGGATAACAAATCTCTGAAAGTGATTTGCTAAAGGAAAAAGAAGAAAATTCTCATTATCAGTTTGTTCATACATATTCGAATGCATGACTTCTACCAAACAGCAGCAGAAAGACAAAATCATGGAAAAAACTGAAAAGACTAATATAAGTGTAAAAGAGAGAATGAGACCCAAAGTAGGATAATTTTAAGGAGGATAAAAAGTCACAATATTATGATTTAAATGCAAATTCATTCAATGATATGTAAGATTAAACTTGGAAAAATCTAGCCAAACAAAAATAAAATAACTTAGTAAATTTAAATTTTTCAAAATACAGTGCAAACATCTAAAGTGACCAAAAAAAAAAAAAAAGGTTGATGGAGAAGATAAGAATAAATGAAATAAGGGTCGAACGTAAGAGTTTCAGGAATTCTAAAGACACCAGCACAACTAGAGAGGAAGAAAAATCTAAAGCTTAACTGAAAAGCACCTTTCTAAACTATGAAGGGAGCTTAGTGTGATAGCTTAGGACTCACCACGAACTGTTCAAAATCACTGGAAAGAGACCTACATCCAGAGACATCCTAGAAAAGCATATATTATTTTCATTAAGACAGATAAATAATGACCTTTCAGAAAACAGAGCTTTTTAAAAATAGATTTACCCCAAAAGGAATAAAAATCGGACTCTCATCAAACTCTAAATGCCAAAAAGGCAATGAAATGACATTATATTTATAGTTTCAAGAAAAAAAGAGTATGTCCTCCAAATTCTGAAATCAGCTGAGTTACAAATCATGAATGAATAAAGAGAAAGGTATTCTAAAATATGTGTATGCAAAGCCTCTTTCATTTCCAGGTAGGCTGTCATATTTGTCCAAAGACCAGTGGTCTCATCTAGAACTGGAAAAGCCAGATGGAATACAAAAATGATCTCTTTGAAAGCAGAAGAGAGGTGCTGAGGCAGCAAGAGTTAAATGAACCAAAACTACAGCAGGAAGGGAACAGGAGGTGAGCTGGCCTCTGCAGCTGCTTTTATGTTGGAGTCACTGATGAATCTGAATATGGGCAAGAAGAGGACAATCTAGGGCAAAGCCCAGCACAACACCTGGAGGAGGGCTGCTGCAAGGGAAGAAGAAATAAGAGATTTCGGGGGAGACTTGGAAAGTTTGAAGCACTTGCAGGTTTTTGCTCTGAAAGATTTATTGAATACTAAAGCAGTAGGCGGCAGGAGAGAAAACGTAAGTGGAGAGCCTCTGAAAAGCACAAGAGAGCTCTGTCAGTCTCACAACACAAAGATTAGAATATAAGAACCACACACACACACACACAAAAAAAAAAACAAACAGTGCAGCACCCCCAAAATAAAATTCTAGATGAATACATAGAAGCCCAGGCTTGAGTCAGAAGCAATCTGACCTTTCCACAGCCATGGTTCATCACAGCTCCTTATTGAATTAAGGCAACTGACCGCCGCTCGGACCAGAGGAGGGGAGATCGAGCCTCTCCAGGAAGGTGAAGTCTCCACACTTCTTTATAAACAGTGTCTGGCATTCATTCAAATATTCCTTCACATGCCAAAGAGTAAGAAGAGAAAAGGTGACCAATAGGAACAGACCCACAGATGATCCTGATTTGAAAGTGAGAGAAGAAGGATTTTAAAAGAATGATGATTTCTATGTTCAAGGGATGCTTGGGAGGGAGCGAGCCCCAAGGGCTTGGCTAAGGCAGTCCTGGGGGGGCCGCTCCACCTCACGGAGCAGCGGGCTGGGAGCAAGGGACAGACCTTGGTTCAAATACTATAGATGCTCGCCTTTCTTACTGAATGTTTATATTTTTACTGAATAGATGTTTCTTCACTTGCTTTATGCCTGTGGACGATTTCTAAAAACTTTAAATGGCTGTTTGATCTCTTAATAATTTTCACGAGTTTTACTGGGAAGTAGGTCCACAGAGCTTTTCATGGTATTTGCCAGAAGGTGGTCTCCCTGATGAAACACTTTTTAACTGACATCTAAATCTATCAAACCACAAACAGAATAACGTCCAAGAGTTCAGAAAATACCCATCCAATGTGATTACTTTACGGTTGTGAAGGAGGATTTCTTTTCTTGGGAGATGCATGCTGATGTGTTTAGGAATGAACTAACATGATGACCCAAATTTACTTTCAAATGGTTCAGAAAAAATAAATGTGTGTATATGTACATTCCTGCATGGAAGGAAATAATGCAACTATGGGAATTTGGTGAATCTATATGAAATTTATTTAAGTATTCACTTGGAGTACTCTTCCAGCATTTCTGTAGGCCTGAAATTTTTGTTAAAAATAAATAGAAATTGGAAAGCTACCATTCTTGAAAATAATTGCCTGAAATTCTATTTGTATTAATGAAAGATTCATTAAATTTCTTTGGAAAAGAGAAGTTGTGTAGTGAAACGATTACTACATGCTTTAAAACTACTTAAACATCAGAAACTCTGAAATTTGTTTTTAAAACTAATGAAAATATTCAAGTATATCCTTTAAAAAGATTAATATTTTTCAAAAATAAATAATACTAGCAGTTTTTATTTTAAACCCAGATGTAGGAAAAGAAGAGACAAAGCAAAGAACAATAGTAATTCATTTTCTTCGTGCTTTACAGAGATTCCAGAAATACTATTTTGTCTCTAACATGAACAAATAAAAGTAGTTGAATATTTAGGGTTTCCTGGGTTCTGAGCCATTTTTCTATGCTTAAGAAATCCATAGGTTGGAAGAAGAGGGTCTGTGTTCCATTGTAGCAGATATTAAGGTGATATGGCTGCTCTCCCTAACATGGCGAAGGGGCCCAAAATGAGTCAATCATTTGCTCCTACTCAGAACCTTGTATCTGCAGTAACTCATGCAAAGAAGGGACCATTTAAAATGGCTTCTAAGGGCACCTAATGGGCTCAAGAAAGAAATGACCATCTTAACTTCTTGCATCATGACATTTATGAAACTTAGGGATATTTTGTGACTGTGTGTTAAAAGCATCTCTTATCTCCTATGGCTGTAAGATTGAGGTAGTAAAACACAAAACACAGTTTGTTCCCCAAATTTGTAAATACAGTTATCAGTTGAATTTTCAGTTTCATGAGTTCATTTATGTAAACATTAAAGCCTAGATCAAGAAATAGTACCATCGCAAGAACTGGAATGACGGTACATGAAACTGATCAGGGAGCTCTCAACTCCAGGAAGCCTTCTTTGCCGGTCAGAAGAGTCCAACTCTCTGGTATGAGACAGCTCTCTACATATTATTTGAAAACTGGCATCAATCCCTGGCCTCAGTTTCTCCAAACCTTTAATAAGAATCACATCTAAATATGCCCCAGAGATCCAATTACGAAGTCAAAACCAAGCCCAGGAGGAACCTGCTGTGCGCACACACACATATTCCACAGGACTTTGCCTATTTAAATTGATACTCTTAATGTGGGAATGGATGAGAGAGAATCTGGACAAGAGGAGAAAAGGCATTGGGTAAGGCTGTGTTTTTTAATATGGATATCATTACTGGCATTCTGTGTTCTTTGTCATCACTGAGGATCTGAAATGCTTCTGTAATTATTTGCCTAGTGTTGTCAACTGAAATCTAGACTTACAGGTGGGTGGCCCTCACCCAATGAATTTGAGAGTCCAAAAATTCTTTGGTATGATGAAGAAGGAATCCCAGGACCCTGAAGAGAGGGATCAGTGCCCTTTATATGGGCAAACGGCCCATCCACCGTGTCATTACATCTCCCAGAAGACAGGCTCCCTGCTGATACCCCACGCGAATCAGGAGCTGAGAGAATGGAGCGTCTCTGAGAAGCACGTTCGAGGCAGTTCTTGATGGGGCAGGAAGACTGGTAGGAGATGCTGCGGTAGAGGTTAGTTTCTTAGTTTTAAAGAAAACTGAATCTATGGTTGACAGAGGCCACCATCGGCACTCTGATGAGGCCTGAGAGTAATATTAGGAAGCAAGATCAGAGGTGAAGCTGTCTCGGACTCAGAGAATTAAGCAGGTTTGAACTCTAATTTCAGCTGCTATTCTAGAGCGCTCTCAGAAAAGGCCCAGAAAGAGAGAATATTTGTAGCCAAAATGAATGCCCACAGTCACGCATACTTTTAAATGATCAGGTAGACAGCCAGCCTCCTCCTCCCCGGCTAACACGTCTTAGTTTATGGTGGCATGTAGGGAACTATGTGTGGGTTTATCAACATGGACTTCCCATTACAAGCGCTGACCAGCCTACCGCCATTCCTATTTGCTCACCTTTCCCACTAAAAGACGAAGCCTGAGCCCCAGTTAACACTATACCCATGGGCCAGCCAACGGCCTAGCAGAAGGTTAACTATATTGGAACCTGCCTTCCTGGTTAAGGTGGCAGTTTATGTGGATGTGGGTTTGTTTCCCCTCCTTCTCACACTTCTACAAGTGCCACCGTTGCTGAATGCCTTGTACACAGGCATGGTATCCCCCATGACATGAATAGATTCAATTTTATTTTCCAAAAACCGTAAGACAAAAATTTTAAGAGGGATGTTTATCTTCCAGAACACTGGAAAAGATAAAAACAAACAAAGCATCATGTATAAAACAGAAGTCATAAACCCAGAGAAAAACAAGGAGGCATAAAATCTAAAAACATGAAACAAGACAGTAGAGGGCAGGTCAAGTGCGCAAGTCATGACAATGAATTTAAATCATTTCAACTCCCATCAACAAAGATTTTAAAAATCTACTCATATGCTGTTTAAACTTAAAGAGACACACTATGTTGACAAGAAACATATTTAAAGGATAAGCAAAAGAGTTTACAGGTAAATGAAATAAAAAAGGAAGTAGGTACCTATTTGTTTCAAACAAAATTTAATATAAGGCAAAAAGGTTTCCATGGAAAAGAGGGTCATATTCTATTCATAAAAGGCAAAATCTGCATATAATTTCTAATAGCCATGAACCTTTATGCTTCTTACAAAAGCACTGAAGTATATATAAAACAAAAATGGAATCACTGGGAGGGATTGTAAAACATCCCTTTCCACATTTTATAGATCTATGAGGGTGGAGAGACAAATGGAGGACCGAAGTGGGGGATGGAATAAATTTGACAGAATGAGCACAGATCTGTCCCTCCAATCCTCTTCAAATCCGCTGACATAACAAGGAAATGAATAAATAATTAAAAGTAAATTTAGAACAGTGCTGAAAAACAAGTCGGAGTGTTCCTCAGTGGACCGGATATTTTGAGTGATCTTGGACTCCTTGGATTGCAGAGGGATGGAGAAAGGATGGGAAGAGAAACTTCAACACAAATCAACTAAGAACAAATAAAAACAACTACGAAGGTAAAAGCAATTGTGAATACTTCAAATTATGTTAAAGTCAACAGATACAAAGAAGAGGCTGAAGAGAATACAGTAAGATGATAATTAAAGAACTGCGTCAAAGTGCTGGTTACACAGCCTCCTTCCTATCTGCTTCTCAGCGGCAGGTAAAAATGGTTTCTGCCCCCGAGAACTTGTGCATTTATGTGGAAGAGGCGCCCGAGGCCATTTCCTATCGCCGTGGCTAGCAAGCTTGGCTGCAATTTAGAATCAGCTGGGGAACTTTAAAAAAATCCCGGTGCCCAGGCTACTCCCTAGGCCAAATAAATCAGGATCTCTGGGCGTAGGACAAAGGCTTCAGTAGTTTATAAAGTCACCGGGTGATTCTAATGTGCAAACAAGGTTGAGAACCACGGACTAAGTAGAAATGTTGGAGCTAAAAGGAGAAGCGCAGAGACCAAGGTGATGCTGAACTTCCACACGGGCAATTGGAAGAAAACATTGGAAGAAAGCAGACGTCTCTGGCGTTGGTCCCCAAGTAAAAGCAGTGAGCACCGCACTCTGAACTGGGAGACCCAACCCTCAGGATCCAGGATTGGATCAGTCGGTGAGTACGACCCCATTTCCTCCTCCGTGACCCACAACCCCTGAGGAACAGCACCCAGAAGATCACGGACTCACGCTGCCTACCTGGTCACACAGCCCGGCTTCCCCTGACTCGCCTGAGAGTCTCAAATAAAAACAGAAGCAGCCAAACAAGAATCACGGAACACTGAGGAAAATCAACACCATGAAAGGAGCCAGATGCAACCAACAGCCTGAGACACAAAGGGAAAGAGAGTTTTAAAATAAGGACAGTTTTAATATCCTCGGAGAAATGAGAAAAGCCTTCTATGAAAGGGTAACACATGGAGATCCTGGATATTTAAAATAATGATCATGTTTCAGAACTCAACAGATAGGTAGAAATGTGTAGTAGACTAAAACCTTTCATATTGAACTGAATAATTCTTCCACAAAACACTTAAAAAATCAACACAATCCAAAAAAGGTGGAAAACACGAAATAACCTTTAAGTTTCACAGAAAATAGATCAATACATTCTACAAGAACAGGGAGAAAATAAATAAATATATGTAATACACAATTTAGGCACATGTGGGTGGGTATATATTTTATTTACATATACACACACAAAATAGTATATTTGTGTGTATTATTATATGTATGTGTTATGTATTATATTTACAAAGAGTGAAATTGTATCTACGTATATATATTACATTATTACATGTGTGTATACATATGAAAAAACTTACAAAACTGAAAAAAGAACCAAATCTTCAGAATGAAATGCTTACAGAGGACCAATCAGGAGGAAAGAACAAGACTTCCATCTATTTAAAAAAAAGCCATGCAGTTCAAAACTCCATAGATAAAGACAACAGCCTAAGAGCTCCCAAGGAGAAAAGCCAGGCTACCTACAAAGGAATGAGAATCATCTTGACTTGTCAACAGCAATTCTGCAAGAGAAAAGACAATAAAGCAGTATCTTCAAGCTCAGAAGAAATAATATCCTAACAGAGGGTGACATCCAATAAACAATAAACCTAAATGAGTAAAGTGTATAATATGTTAAAAACTGATAAGGACTAGAGAAGAATAATAGAGCAAAATAAGGGAGATTTGGAAATGTGAGAAGGCGAGGCTGGGGGGCGTGTTGCAACAGCAGAAAGGTCATGGACGCACTCAGTGAGAAGGCAAGATTTGGACAGACACTTGAAGGAAGTGGGAGAGGAGGTATCCAGCATGCATACAAAAAAGAGAATTCCAAAGAATGCACTTTTAAAATTGAACACTCAAATAAAAATAATAGCAGAGAAATGTGGTGAGTTTGAGGATTTCAGGCTGAGGAAGGCAAACATAGGACCTCAAGATGGCAATTTCATACAACAAGGTTGTGTTTTATTCATTGGTTGGTGTTTGGACGGGATTGCCGGAGAGCGCGACAGTCTCCCACAGCAGGAGGCCTTCCAAAGAGTGTGGAGGCCACTTCCCAGTATGGAAGAAGGCAAGGGAAATCCCAAGAGCGAAGGGAACCCTTGAGAGGCACATGTGATGATGTGACCCCTCAGCAGCAGGGGGCAGGGCTCTGGGTCAGAGAGCTCACGAGGGCAACAGCGCTTGGGTCTCTTGTAACTACACGGTCTGTCTCATATACAGCTAGTAGATATTGTGCATAGTTTTGCAGGGTATGCAGAAATAGGCAATCTGTAAATGGCTGAAAATACGCTTACCTGAGCTACATTTAAAGCAGCTAGACATATAAGAATGGAGTTTGGTGCCAGCAGGCTTTAAGTTAACAGTCCAAATCTGCTGTGAAGCAAAGACTAGAGGGGCCAGTTTTCAGGAGCTGTCTTGGGCCCATTTCTATAACAAGAACAAATATTTCTTTCAAGGTCTTTACATTATGAAAATGAAGCGAATTATACTAACCAATAGCCTAGAACTGAAAGAAATCTATTACACTCATATAAAAATAGGTCATCATAGAATAGGAAAAATAAATAATTTATCATAAATTAGAAAAAATATACCTCAAAAGTAGTTTTTCCTCTTATATTCCTAAATTTTATATATATCCATATATTAGTTTATAGCACTCCGCATTTTGACCACAGAGTTTGTTTATGTCTACATCCCCTACGGTACTATAAACCATTGAAAGCAGCAACCGCTTCTGGCTCATCTTAGTATTCCAAGTATCCAGAACAAGTTTCTGGTGCATAATGTGTATCCTATTAATATTTTTGAATGGTGAATAAAGGAACATAAGGAACAGAATTATAATACATCCCCAAGTCCACAAAAGAACCACAAATAATTCTATTGCAACCCATATTTCCTTGAAGCTGTGCATTTGTTTTTCAGGCCGACAGTTCTAAAATACCAAAATATCAATCCTTTCCCATGCGTCAAATCTTTTAACCAGCGAATAAATAAGCTATCAACTCACATGCATTTTTTAAATACAACTTAAAGATTATTGAGGGATATTCATCCATTCCATCACAGTTATTTTTGTGGATGGCTGAATCCCTAAATTAGAAAATGGAATTATCTAGTTTATCATTTAGAATGTCTTGGACAGCAATTTTTAAAATAACTCACTGAAAATTGTTCCACATTAGCAATTTGTGATCTCACCTAAGTAAAAATGTAAAGGGAGATGGTTTCAGGGTCAGCTAATTCACCCCTAAACAAGGTCTCCATTCCAATTTAGCTTCTGCAGAATTTTTTATCTTTTCTTTCAGGGATGTTAAGTCAGAGGCCACAGTTGCAAATGTCATGTCCTTATACAACAGCATTCAACAGCCGGAAAGTAGAAGGGCATTTCTCCATTGAACTCTATTAGGGAAAAATATCTCTCCCAGAAGCCTCAGACAGATGCCCAAACAATCTCATTTACTAGAACTTGGTGCTGTTCCCACTTCAAACCAATCACCAGCAAAAGGAAATTGACTTCTTAGGTCAAAAAAAAAAAAAAAGTAAGTGGCTCCAGTTCCACTGAGATGGAATGAGCATGCTCTCTCCTCTCTTACCAAATTACAATAAAAATCCCTTGGGCAGGATGCATAAAGCAAGCAACTGGGGACTCTGACAAGTAAACCACAGCAAGCAAATTTGGGAGGGAAATCAAATCCTGAGGAATAACCCAGATGGCAGTGAATTTCCTGAATTTTTCCAGTCATATCTCCCAGCTCAGACTCTAGGGCAGCCTGAATCCAGGAATTGCAAAGCAAGTGTGCACAGGATAAGCTCTCGGAGAAACCCTCTCTTTCTAATCAGAAGGTTGGCAAGAGAAGCCCCTGTGGGATGGAGAACGTCAGAGGGAAACCCTGTTTTTTCCCCTTTATATTCTTCCTGCTGTGCACAAAGCAAGCCTGTTGGGAAATACAATTTCAGGTTAACCTGGCCATGGCAGCAATGGTGTCTGAATGAAAATACTTCCCTCTGACAAAGAGAACGTGACAAGGGGACTCTGTTTTCTTCTAAAAGTTTTACAGTTTAACATTTTACATTTACATTTATGATCCGGTTGGATTAATTTCTGGGTAAGGTGCAAAGTTGAGGTTGAGTTTCGTTGGCATGTGAATGAAAAATTGTTCCAGCACCATCTGGTGAAAAGACCATCCTTTCTGCCTTGAATTACCTTTACACTTTTGCCAAAAGTCAAACGGCCATATTTGTGTAGATCCATGTCTGAGGTCTCTCTTTTGTTCCATTGATCTACATGTCTATCCCTTACCTGTACCACATCGTCTTAATTAGTGTTGCTTTATAGGCAATATAAAATCTGATCAAGAGTTTTCTCTACCTTTATTCTTCTTTTCCAAAAGTGTTTCAGCTATTCTAGTTCCATTGCCTTTGCGTATAAACTTTAGAATCAGTTGTCTATATCTACAAAATATCTTGCTGGCATTCGATTGGTATTGCATTAAATCTAAAGATCATTTGGACAACTGACATCTTTACTAAGTCAAGCCTTCCAATCAGGGACACAGTATATCTCTCCATTTATTTAGGTTTTCCTTTATTTCTTTCATCAGTGCTTTGTAAGCTTCAACATATATTTTTTTTATATATATTTTTTGGATTTATACCTAAGTATTTCTTTTTTTTTTTTTTGGAACTATAGTAAATGACATTTTTAAGTTATGGTTCCTGATTGTTGCTTGTGTACAGAAATAATTTTTGTGTATTGACTTTATACGCTGTAATCCTGATAAACTTATTAGTTCTAGGAGCTTTTTGTAAATTACTTGAGATTTTATAAACGATCATGTTATCTGTAAATAGCGACAGGTTTCTTTCCTCCTTCAATCTATGTGCCTTTTATTTCTTTGCACTGCTGTATTGCACTGGCTCCGACACCTAGTACTATGAGTCACAGGAATGACGAGAGGGACCCTCTTGCTTTGTTCTTGCTTTTACAGTTCAAGAATCCAGTCTTTTCCCATGAATAATAATGTCAGTATAGAGTTTTTACACATGCTTTTATCAGTCTAAGGAAATTCCTCCTAGTACTAGGTTGCTGAGTCTTTATCAGGAATATTTTTTCTGTACCTACTGATACAATCATGTGGTTTTTCTTCTTTAAGCCATTAATATGAATGACATAGATTGATTTTTTTAGTACAGAACCAACATCACAGTTGATTGTGCAGAATTATTTTTTTAATATTGCTAGATTCAATCTGATCATATTTTCTTGCAGGTAATGGTGTCCATATTTATGAGGGATATTGGCATAAAGTTTTCCTTTTACTGCAATATCTCTGCTCCTTTTTTTCATTTCAAGTATTTGTGCTATTCCTGTTGTAACCTCTACTTTAACATATGTTATAAACACACGATACTTCGTTGCTGGTTTGCTTTCCACAGTTCTCTTTCAGAACAGGATTTCTCAACCTCAGCAGTATCCACGTTTTGGGCTGGATGACTCCCTGTTGTGTGGCACTGTCCTATGTATGCAGGATGTTTAGCAGCATCCCAAACCTGTTCCCACCACACCCCAGTTTGATCACCAAAAATGTCTCCAGACATTCTCAGGGTTCCTGGGGAGGGGGATAAGAGGGGAAAGGGATTGAGCCCAGTTGGAAACCATTCTTTAAATAGAAATACCACTCAATCCAGTAATTCCAGTTCTAGGAATTTACTGAAAGAGAACAAAATACCTGATTTGAAATGAGAAATAAATGCACCCCTATGTTTATCACCACACTATTGGCAATGTCAAGATATGGAAGCAACCTAAGTGTCCATCAGTAGATGAATGAACAAAGAAGAGGTGGTACATGTACAGGATGGAATACTGGTCAGGCATAAAAAGAAAAGAAGTCCTGCCATTTGCAACAACATGGTTGGATCTAGAAGGTATTATGCTCAGTGAGATAAGCCAGGCAGAGAAAGACAAATACCATATGATTTCACTTATTTTCAGAGTATAAAAACAAAGCAGAACAGAAGGAACGAAAAAGCAGCAGACTCTCAGACATGAAGAAGGGACAAGTGGTAACCAAGAGGGAAGGTCTGGGGCAGGAAGGTGGGGAGGGAAAGGAGGATAAATGGGCACAATAATTCACAAGCACAATGTAAGTTGGTCACGGGGATGGTAGTACAGCATGGAGAATACAGTCAGTGATTCCGGAACATCTTTCCATGTTAATAGATAGTAACCGCACTAGAGGGGGTGAGGATTTAGTAATATGGGTAACTGTTGAACCACTGTTTCGTACATTTGAAACCAACATAAGACTGTATATCAACAATACTTTAATTTTAAAAAAGAAAGAAAACCATTGCTTTATAGCAATTAAAAATTTTAAGTAATAAATTTAACTTTACCTCCATTGCTTCCATTTTCAGTATTCTTTCTTTCCTTGTGTAGTCCAAGGTTCAGTCTGGTATCATATTCTCTTTTCATGAAGAATATCTTTCAAGAATTCTTATAGAGTGTGTCTTTTAGAAATGAATTCCCTCTTGACTGAGAAGAGGTTAATTTTTCCTTCACTTTTTGAAAGGCATTGTCAGGGAATAGAACTCTTGGTTAATAGATATTTTTCATTCAACACTTTAAAGATGTTTTTCCATTATCTTCTGGCTTACATAGTTTTTTACAGGAAGCTTCCTGCAATCCTTTGTTCCTCTGTGTGTAATGTTTCTTTTTCTCTGGCTAACTTGAAGATTTTCTTTGTCTTTTGTTTTCAATAGTTTCACTATGATATGCCTCGCTGTGTATATTTGGAGAGAGGTGTAGTATTGTATGTTTTTGGTGTGCGTGTGTGCAATTCTCTTAGACTCTTGGATCTGTGGTTTGTTTTCTGTCATTCATTTTGCAAGATTCTCAACTATTATTTCTTCAACTAGTTTTTCTGGACTAAATCCCTCTTTTCTCCTTTTTGGGTTCCAATTACTCATAAGTTAGAACATTTGATACTGTCCAACACTCTTAGGTACACACAAAAGAAGTTATGATGTTCGGGATATAATTTATATATCACACACACACATTTCTGTAGGCAAATTCTTCCATACTGTAACAAATATTAATTATTTAGAGATTCAGAGTAAGAGAAGCAAAAAAAGAATAACATGAGGAACTGAGAGCATGGTCTTTCAGGAAGGACTCCTTTCTTTATGTCACTGGATCAGAACCACAAAATATAACAAGGGAAGAGTTCAGGTTAGGAGCTCTGGAGGAGTAAGCTTTGGGGCAGTCAATATCTTAATCCTAATCCTTTAGAAAACAGAGCCTGAAAAAATAATTGAAAGTCTGACCCTTTCATTGGAAAATGAAAAATCACAACAGTGAAAATGAGAGGATAAAAAGTAGCCTACTGGCCAGGCAGCAGTCATGTTCGCCCAGCACATATGACTTCTCAAGAAAATATGCAGAGAAATCTCATCTCGGAACATTCCTTGGAGGGAAGAAGGCAGGGAGGACTCCTGTCTCCCATTTCCCTTTGGTCAAGGTTTGCATGCAGGGAGCTGACCACTCTCTTTACACACACTTCTGGTTTGTGTCCTTCAACCTCCAGGGGCCACTTAAAAACCAGGTCCCAAACTCCAGAATGTATCCTTCCATCCACATCTGAACTATTAAGGCTGCTCAGTACTTGGTGTGACACTAACCCGTAAAGAGAAAGAAGGACAGGAGGCAAACTGAAAGATGGACAACGTTTGTGTCTAACACAGCCTATCTGCTTGACATTTGCTTTGGCTCCAGCCAGGATGACCCCTGGCATGGCTGACCAGTTTGGTTACTATTGCATTCTCTTAACCCACCATCAGTTCAAGCTGACCCTCCCAAATAATAATATCAGCCCCCAGCACTACAATGAGGTTGTTTTGTGCCAGCCTCCAGTTTTAAGCAACATATCACCAGTTACTTTTTTCCTCAGGACACTAAAATTTTGTTCCTCTAGCCAAAGAAATTTTCCAGGAGTAAAGATCCTGTGTTCAAGCAAAACAGAAGTATCCAAATTCTTATTCGGAATATTCAGGTTATATATTTATTTTGACAAATGTTTATTAGGCATCTACTCTTAAGGAACTCAGAGCAACTACTCTGCATTTTTTAAAAAATGCAAAAGAAACAGATTTGTTTTGTCTCCTAATCCACTTCTTTCTCTTTTCTGATGTTTATATTTGGTCTATTTTTCTGCTCCTTAGCAGATTCAAAAGGGGAAATGGAAGAAAGATTTGCTTTAAAGCAACAGACAGCTTTTAAGATGGTTCTGAAAGGGGTTGCAACTTTTGGTTAACATGGGCATGTAAATTATTGCTGTTTCATCGACCCTACCTCCCTTTATGAATGGATAACTGAAAGTAGACTGCTGTACTTTCATGAGAAATTACTCATGCTAATGATCTGAATAGCCTTCATCTTCACTTTAGTGTAGAAATTATTTCAGATCCAGGACTGAAGGAGAGTGTAGTCTCTGGAGTTATCTTCAAAGAAAGTAGGATTTAATGTGCAGCTGATTATGATTTGTTCATTCTCATTACTTGCCCTAATGGACTAGTTATCACACTACCTAGAAGAGAGAGTTATACAGTAATTTTCTAGATTTCCTAGCTTTGGAAAACACAATCTGGTGCTGAAAATATTTGTTCCATTTGATTTTGGACCAAGTCACGTGTATTAAGGATGTCTTGGTTGTTTAAAACCTGTTTGTCTCAATGCCTTTCAGTCAAAGACCCTCTTAACACCCGTGATTCCCTTGTAAGAGTGCTTTGAAGTGGAGGCACTAGGAAGCCATTGGACCAGATAACAGATTAAGATGGCAAGTGGCTCATAGTTCCTGACTTTCCTGCTCACAAGTTGCCTAAGTAAAAAAAAAACAATTAAAGACACTAAATCACAACAGCAATAGAAACAATGAATATCAAACAATAATTTTCCATACCCTGAGAAAGATTATGTGCAGACTTTTCAGTGAGCAAAGAGACCAGCAAAACAACTAGTTCCATATAATTATACATTCATAATGTAAAGAGTTAAGAATAAAGAGACCACAAATCTTGCACTGGATGAAATATGATTACTTTTACTCCCCGCAAACCAAAATTCTGTGCAGACTCATTAGGGCCAAGGAAGTCTCAGTTGATATTCAAAAATTACAGAATCAAAGAAGATTTTTTTTTTTTTACTAGGTTTCTTACCAATGGAAATAATTGAGAAGCATGATCTATAGATTACCTGTCCCATGCCAGCAAAAGCCAAGGAAGCCAGTTACAGGGCCTGTGGGCAACCTCTTTGTGGGATCGGTAGTGGGAACTGGTCTTAGAGAACTAGTTAGCTTGTATATCTGGGCCCAGAGTTCTGGTGGACAAGCTTTTTACCTGACAGCATCTGGCATTGATTGGTGGTGGATATTCTAGATCCTCTCCTCTTTAACCATATGTTTCTCTGATGGAGCTAAGAGAAAGGCATGTTATTCAAAGGTAACAAGAACTAGAACCTTCTGTGAATAGGAAGGGGATGGTTCTGCTCCATCAAAGCAGATTAGCAACCTCATGCAGGGTCTGTGGCTTTAGGGGGAAAGGCAAGGTTTTGGAAATGATGGCAGAAGATAGAGTATCTCCTACAGTCCTCTGGGGCATACTCTCTGAGACACGTGGAGAGCAAGACCAGTAATAAGACCTTGAAAGGTTACTAGTCTGGAGACATACAGAAATATGAAGAAAGTTTGCAGCTAGGAAATGCAAGATCTTGAAAAATGTGGGGGCACTTTGCCACTCATGAGGGGGTGAAATTGGTCCCTGGGAAGAGTCCCCAGTTACTTGAAGCATGCACTGTTCCCACATGCTTCAATACTCTGTAAATTTCTTACATAACCCTCTTTACAGCCAGTACCACACTGTCAGAAGGCAAAGTCTTCACTGGTCCCATTAAATGCCTGTTTTTCTTTTGGGCACCCACATGACAAAGTGTTACCATTCATGCCCCTAACTTCCAGCATGGAGCCCTGCTTGGAAGCCTATTATATGACCTGCTTAGCTCAGGGACTCACCCAAGGGACAGCAGCCTTTCGAGATGTATCTACACTTGTAGCAAAAATAAATCAAAGGTTCATAATGCAACAATGTCAGGCAACACTTGGTTTGAGAATCTCTCTTATAAATTCATGTGTCGTGGTCAGATAGAAACAAGCATATGGCCAAGCAGAAAAGAAAGAGGCTTGAGATCGTTGGCAGAGAACAAGAATCCTAGGCTTTAGGGAGGAGTGTTCTTCTTTGACGTCCTTCCCAGAGGACTCATCTTTTCTATGTTGTTGGCCTGGAGACAGAACCAAGTAGGCTGGCTGTTCCAGACATGGTCGTGGGGCAGAGGACAAAATAGGGACCAAGCTCTGTGTGCGCTAGCCCAGGGCCAAGGTTCTCCACAGGTACTGGCATCTGAGGCTTTAGAGTAATAGCAGGAAGAGCTCCCTTGGGAACTTTCAGGAACATTAGGGGCTGATTGAGGATGCTGGGATCCAGGATCCAAGCCAATCCTCTGTATTTTCCACCTTGTGGAAATAATTAGCATAATGTCAAAAAATCGACAACTTAAATCTTTTGTGACAAAATGCATGGTGTACATGCATAATAATTTCCTATGTCCATATGTCTACTTTTTAAAAAATAACAATAATCACAGCATCTAAAACCCCTCAAAACCAAGGCTTTGTCATGAGGACAGCTTAATGAAGGAAAGATGTACTAAATTCACCTAACATATGTAGACTGAAACACAGTATTTCTTCCAAAAATAGTTTTTAAAATGCATGTGAAAAATTAGAAGTTAAAAACTGAGAAGAATAAAAGCAAATACGTATCATCCAAATAATACAACATATAAAGGCAGAATACACATGATCCATATAGCCAAAAACACTTTAAAGTGAGGAAGTAAAAAATATTATTTTAAATAGAAAGGGAAAATCTCACTATTTAAAGAGGAAAAGTAGGATTTTTTTTAACCTCTGTAGTATGAATCACATTTTGCTTTGAAAAGGTTATTTATGGATGTGTACCTGTGTATAATTATACATACATATGCATTCAGAAGAAAATAAGTTTTAGTCTCTAGTTGGTGGGGTTGTGGGTAAGTTTTATTTTCTTTTTTCCATGTTGTCTACTATAAGTATGTATTGCATTTACAATTCAAAAAAATACTGTGGAACTTTTAAAATTATTAAGTCTCTGGTTAGAAGTTAGTTCTAATTCAAAGGACACTGGGCGGTGAGGGTGTGTTCAGCTATGAGGGAGACTAGAATAAAGACTGACTTAGTGTTATCGATTGAATGTATTCCCAGCCCCAAAATACTCTTACGTCGAAGCCGAAACCCCTGGGGTGATCATATATCAAGGTGGGGCCTTTGGGAGGTAATGGGGTTTAGATGAGGTCTGAGGAAGGAGCCCCCATGAGGGGACTGGTGCCCTTACAGGAAGAGGACAAGACCAGAGCCCTCTCCCTCCCATGTGAGGGCCCAGCGAGAAAGCAGGTGGCTGTCTGCAAACCAGGGACTGGGCCCTCAGCAGGTCCCAGCTGTGCTGGCATCCTAACCTCAGGCTCCCCAGCCCCCAGACCTGTGAGAAATAAATGTCTCTCGTTTAAGCCACCCTATCTGCCTAAGACACCTGGCATTGGACAGTCTGATACAGAAATCAAATTGCCACCGATGAGCTGGGTGGCCATCGGGTTTCACTTACTTCATTGGGAAGATGCTGTGGTAGACCCAGGGGTCTGAACAGCGCCATCTGAACTTTAAGTCATTCTGAGGCAGACACAGCAAACACTGGCCCAGGGCTGTGCTGAGAAGCAGGTGCAACGGGCCTACCAGGTTGGCGTTTGCCAGGACAGCGGTTGGACGGCCCACCCATCGCTGGAGGGGCTGCTCTCTCTCCTCTTTGCTGCTTTGCCTGCCATCCAGCCAGGCTACTGGCCGGCAGCACTTGGGGGGCACCAGCTACGGTCCAGAAGTAGCTTAAGGGGGTTGGTATGTTTCCCTCAGAGGAAGACATGGCACCGTTGTCACAGGAATAAAGCTGTGTATCCGAAAACTAACTTTAGACAGAGTTTACCAGAAAAAAACCATAAGTGGAACAAAATGTCCTGCAGTGTGATTACAAAGTAATGAGACTGTTTTTGAGTAATTCAGCCTTGGACCTGAAGAGGGCTGAGGAGGCCCCTCCCCAAGGCCTCTGCTTCAGAGAGCGGCGCATAATGGAAACTCCCAAACCCCAGGTCAGCTTATATGCTCGGGAAGGTTTGGTTTGGTTTGGTTTTCTAAGCAAATGTTTTCAAAGTTCAGTAATGTACTGAGCAAAATAGCTTACGGAAGAGGGACCTGGGACAAGCTGAACTGGGTCCCTCAGGGTGGAGGCTTAGGGGGCAACACAGGAAAGGCAGCCCCTGCCCGGGGAAGCCTGAGAAGGAGTGGCCGCTGCAAGTCACTCTGCAGTGGGTGTCCAGGCCGGTCTGCTTCCAACATCACCAAGTTTCCTCCCATTTATGCCAGAGCTGTGTTGTCTGAAAGCTGCTTAGAATTCTGTGGAAGGCCTTAATCAGAAAAGTGACACGTGGAGGTAGACACTGCACCCTGGCTCCTTGAGGTGACTGAATGGGTCCATCTAAGACTGGAAAGTGTCCGGCCACCACCCAGGACCCTGGGCTCAGGCCCAGCTCCCACAGGCCCAGACCCAGCAGATCTGTGGACCACTGGGACTCCCAGGCAGTGGGGCTGCTGGTGGAAGGGCAGGCCGCTTTCACTGCAGGCCTCTGCAGAGCTCTCAGGAGCCCCCACCGGCCCCCCCTCTGGGATCATGCTTCAGGTCACAGCCTATCACAGCCTACCTTGATTTGTACCTTTGAGACCTTTCAACCAATGGGGAATGAGACTCCACTTACAGTCTTGCTCTAGGTCCCACAAATCAGTGGGCCTGATTCTGTATAGCTTATAGAAACAAGTCTAATGTCCCTGTAATTGGATTAAAAGTCTCTGCAGTGTGGTGATAAGAGCTTGGGCTTTATAAGCCTCTAGACTCCACGAGAAATCACACCCCTGGGAAACGGACCGCTCCTAACACTCACAGGACCCGAGTCTCAGGGGGACATACCTTCGTGCACACTCTGGGACAGCATATTTCCAAGATCCATGTCACTTTGGAAGAGCAGTGGGAGTGCCTTTCTTTCCCCCCATTTTTTCTCTAGTTTGTGGTAAAATATTTCCCGTCAATCCAGCCTCTTATGTATGTCAAGGGCATGCAGTTCCCTTTGGCAAAGGAGTCTGTAAAACACCCCAAAAAGGCAACTTGCTGGAGGTGCATGGGTATTTCCTTGATGGGGAGATTTAAAAGGACTCAAATCGCAACCCCAAAATGGCTGTTCCTGTGTGGTAATAGCCTGAGAAGCAGCTTTTACATTAAATCATGCATTATCTGGGTTTCTAAGTTAGGACTGGTTTGAGGGACCCTGAGCTGGGAGGCAGGAAGCCCCAGTCCTGGTACGGCTGTGTGGCCTCATCCTGGCTGGATGACCTCATCCTGGCTGTGTGACCTTGTCCTGGCTGGGTGATCTGTATTGCCAGCTGCTCAACATTCTTGACCTCAGTTACCTCAGTGATAAAATGGAAATAATAATATACTATGTCTACATCACCAAGCAGTAATGGGAGTTAAATAATGTAATGAAAGCAAGAGCTTGTTAAAAAGTATATAAAGTACTTGGGCAATTAAAGATTTATGCAGATCAGCAGCATTGTCCAAAAGGGACTTTCTGTGGCAATAGGAATGTGCTCTCCACGTGCTGTCCAATGCAGAAGCCGCTAGCCACACGTGGCTGCTGAACATTTCAAATGCATCTAGGACAACTGAGGAAATGAATTTATTTCATTTTATTGTACTTAATTTTAATTCTAATGTAGGTAGCCCCAGGTGGCTAGCGGCTGCGGCGTGAGATAATGAGGACACAGCACGTAGAGGTGTCTGTCGTTTGGGCCTGCCCCGTGTCTGTTTCATTCTCCTCCCGCAGCCGAGCTGTGCCGGCTCAGTTTCTGTGTCCATCTCACTGCACTCAGCGATGTCCACACAGCTGATGAGATGTTATTGCTCTGCGTGTCTCTGGAGGATGTTTCCAGACAAGAGCAGCATTTGAACTGGGGAGCTGAGTAAAGCAGATGGCCCCCGCCAATGTAGGTGGGCATCATCCAGTCTGCTGGGGGCCTAACTGGAACAAAAAGGTGGAGGAAAGGGGAATTTGGTCTCTGCTTGTGCTGAGACATCCGTCTTCGGCCCTCAGACACGGTCACTCGTGGTTCTCCAGCTTCCAGACCAAGGCCAGGACTCACACCTTCACCCCTCTGATCCTCAGGCCTTCAGACCTGGGCTGAAGTTCAGGGCCAGTTTTCCTGGTTCTTCTGGCAGACAGCAGACAGCCGGCCTTCTCGGCCTCTTAACCAATGACCAGTTCCCACACTAAATCTCCTATCTGTGTATTTCCCTCTCACTATCAGTGTCTATGTCTACCTGTCCTGTTAGTTCTGTTTTCCTCTTTTCTCTATGCTTTTCTGTTTCTTCTCTTCAACAACTTCTGCCCAACCAGTCTGACCACCTAGTTTTAAATTGCTTTAATCTATATTATAATAAAATATTTTATATTGTTTAATTTACTCAGTGTTTCTTATCTGTTATTTAGGGAATAGTACTGGGCCCTATTCTAGGTGCAAGGGTGTAGCAGCCATGGTGAATGCCTCAGCCCAAACCCTTTGACTCAGGTGAGTTCCACTGCTTATGAGTAGATAATTCCTGACCTCCTGACAGTGTCCCACCTCTATCAGGCACTGGGTCAGACCAAGGACTTTCTCTTCAACCTAGAGGACTTGCCCTGCTCTGCTCATGTATAACTAGAAGTGTGGGGTTAACACCACTAAACCCAATGGGAGGCAGAAGTTAGGGAACCAATGCCCCAGCCTCCAGTTCCTGGGGCACACAATTTTCAGGGGGCCCTGGGGGGCTGAATGCCAACTGCATGCAGTAGTAACCCACCTGCTGATATGCCCTTATTGGACCGCCGCAAATCGCCCTTTCCTCGCTTGTGTTTCCTGGGTTCATCGCCCAGCTCAGCCACCTGTCCCCAATTCCTGGTCCCAGGCACTCACTCAGGAGGAGGGAGGTGGGACCTGGTAGTTTGCTGGCACAACCTAAGGAGTGCCCGGGGTCCTGCTGCACGTGGACATCACACCTTTCCTGCCCTGGCAGCAGCTGTGACCTGGGGAGATGAAGGCCAGCATGTCGGGACCTTCCTGGGTAACACTGCACCAGCTCTGCCAGATACTCCCCGCAGCTCGACTGGGAGCCGAGCAGGAGAGCCTGCACCACAACGGGGATCTTAAATCCATACTGGCAGCCATGCTTCCCAGGTGTGGGGCTTCAGAGACATGTGCCATCTCCCCAGAGCCTCGTGCCCCGGCGTCACATGCTCAACCTCTCCTCCCCTCTTCCACCCCCTCACTTCCACTCTTCTTCTGGAGAAGTGCGATCAGGAGGGATGCAGAGCCTGAGACCGTCTCCTTAACCTGTTGGGGCAGCAGAGGGTGAGGATTCCAGAATGGGCCAGAAACTGGATCCTGAGGTGGAGAGCACGCCAGCTCAGCAGCGAGAACAGCCCCCTTACGCAGAGCGCCTCCGAGTGGAGCCCGCCAGCAACGACCTCGTGGCCGGGCGCTGTCAAGGCTGCACACCTGCGGCGGCTGCTATCGCCCGCATGCAGGTAGGCCTGGCAGCCGCGCGGCACACACCGTGAGCCCCGCCTGCAGGCAGCACGCTCAAGAAAAGCAGCTGTCTTCCTTGTAACCCCAAAGCTGCTTTTACTGAGGGTCTATTCTTCTATCTCCCTTGTTGCACTGCCATTCTGAATGATGAGAATGCAGATTTGAGTTTTACATTTTTGTTTGTTTGGGGTTTTTTGACATTTGCTTTTTTCTCTTCATTGTTTAGTTTCATCCAACACAACTGAGGTCAAGAGGGGGAGAGTTAAAAGGCTCAATCAGTCAGAAATCCAAGACCCGATTCAAAACAGCCATCCTGATGAGTAGTTTTCAAACAACGGTTGAGGAGTCCTGGAGGAAGGAAAGAATTCTGGACCCCAATACCTTCCTCACTAAGTCCATGTGATGCATCAGAGTTCTGTAAAGGATTTTGTTTGAGGGGGGAAAAACCCCACTGCTAATGTTAAATTTGGAAAACAGCTTTCTAGCATGTTAATACACCTTTGCATACTCCTTGGGTGATACTACGTTAAGGAGGAATTGTTCCTCCATTTGCTCTGCTACAAAGTCTGTGCTTTTCCCTTGTATTCTGGTTTGCTAAGAAAAGTGGGCATTTGTTGGCAGTTCGTTTGTTAGCAGGTTAGTTAGCTTTCCTTGAAGGCATCACCTTCTCCCATTTTCAGGAAATTCTCCCACTCCGTCATGCACAGAACTAGTAGGACACGGTGTCCTCTTTCCCTCTCTGAAATATCAAGGAAGGAATTTCCTCCTTTTCCCGCCCCTGGTGGCCACATGACACGGGTTCATCCAATTGCAGAGAGAGTTCCTGTTGCTCACAGTCAAGAATTAAGATGGAAGCACTATGAATATGAAAAACTAACATACCCACGTTTCATTCTCCCTACTATAAAAAGCTTAACTTAGATAACAATGCTTTATAGCATTTATAATGCATAACAATGTACAAGCTTTTGTTTTATACTCGCTACATCTTGTATGTGTATGTTTCATATTTGTTAAATTTAATTAAATTACAAATAATAAATCTCTAAGTCATGCTTCATGACCAGTCAGCCTTGTTTCTGAAATGCAAGGGAGAGATGAGGTATTTCTTATATAGAATTTATAGGAAAAACCTTTGGATGAGAGCTGGGCAGCTGTTTCATTTTTTTCACTGCAACAACCTTCCATTTGGAATTTAGGATTTGTGTGATTCTCCTGAGGCTTCTAACAGTTACTTTATGACTGCAAGTGTAAAGAAGTGTACATCAAAAGCTGGATCAATAAACAAAATTTCATCAGGCCCCTGAAAAAAAACAATTACTCCAAACACACCTATCTTCACAAAAGCACAATGAATGACAAATGTTTTTGGCTAGAGTTAACTTGGCCATGGCAATCCAAGTACTTAGCTTATGAGCAAAATTCACAGCAGAGATGTGAATGCTATATATTAGTCAGGATAGGTTATATCACACTAATGTAACAAACAAAACCCAAAATCTTCAAGGAATACCCTGCTCATTGCCACTTGTCAAATCCCTGTGGCCAAGTGACAGCACGTCATCCAAAATTCTTTCAAGTGTCCTTAGAAATGTGTTAAATTATTTAAATAAGAGTCTGAGCAGCATGAATACTAGCTGCTGCAATGCTCTTGTTTTGTATTATTTATGATTGCTACTATTATTATCAACATTTACAGCGATCCTTAGCCAGCAGCCACTGTGACACTCCATAGGCAGCAATCTGAGGGATAGAGTTCACAAGAGTTACTTTCTATGTTCAAGATTCAAATACTGAGTCTAAAACAGGTCAGGGGGGATGCATAGGGGACAGGATGTTTCCTGCCTGGAGGCGTTTCCCCTTTTCTCTATCTCTGTCTGTCTTTGCTGTCACCTCTACTGAGCATCTTTATGGTGGCCCTTCAGTGTTCTTTCATCCGTTTTTGTCTTTAATTGCTTGATAGATCCCTGTTTGAGCAGGATGAGGTTAGGGACGAGGGTTTGGGAGCAGCAGCATAGGCGCTCAGCAAGGAAATAACCATCCGAGGGCATCTGCACATCAAAGGCACAGTACAGACCACGGGTCGGTGTGAGGTCAGCGGGCTGAGGTGGCTAAGGAGCTCTTCATGGGCTATGACGTTTCTTCTTCATCAGCGTCATGCTCTGAGCCAGGTCTGCCAGACCGGAGCCTTCTAGCTGCACTCCTTCCTTCTCACGTGGAGGGCAAATACGGTGCGGAGGGTGGCCTGGCTGCAGGTCACCAGGAGCTCATCTGACGATCGCTGGCAGGTGCGTGGCGCTGTAACACCCTCCATCACATTGCACCGTGGTAGGTCAGTGCGTGTGCTGCCTGAGAGAATGAGCTCAGCCTGGGAAATAGCCAGGGCTTCTTCACTTGTCCAGACTGATGAACAGTTCATGCTGGGTGCTAGGAATTAATTTTGACTTCATTCACTTTATTGCTTGTGAAATCATGGCAGTGACTGTGGACTTTTTGTTTAAACATTGATAGGTATTTTTATGTTTTCCCAAAGCTGCATTAAACAAACAGGCACACTTCAAATACTAACATACAGTTGTTAATGAATTAATAATTCTATATCTCTAAAAGCCATATTTCTGTTAGAATTAGCTATGAAAGGCACATAACTACTGATTCCGTGTATTTAATATTATAGCTTGGGAAACTGGCATTTTCCCCAGGCTGGGGATTAGAGTCGGGAACAAGTTTTCCTTTCTCCCTTCTACACATTTATTTATTCAGTGTCATGTGCTCTACTATGTGCCAGGACTCCTGAAGGACTTTGAGGTATCCTGGCATATAATATTACACATATAATTATTTATCTGTCTACCTATCTACAATATATAACCATATAACATATATTAGAAATAATGTTATATATAGAGATCCATATTGTATATGGATTGATCAGTCTCTCTATCCATCTATCTATTCAGAGACACCAGTGCTAACCAGCTCATAGGCAACAGGAATTCGGTGTGGGGGGTGTCATGCACTGTGGGACACACAAAGGCAGGCCCCCCTGAGAATGTGACATTGAAGCTGAGTGCGAAGGAGTAGTTGTTAGCCAGTGAGCTCTGTGTAAGAGGAGGTGGGAAAGGGGAAGCAGAGGTATTTTGGGTGGAGGGAGATTAATACCAAGTTTCAAAGGCAAAGGAAAGTATATCTTCTTCTTTAACAGTTTATCTGGGTTTAGTTAGGAAACAGGCTATATGGAGTATTTTAAACAGAGGGTACTTAGTTTCACAGGTGTTGGAGCTCGAAAAGAGCAAAAAAGGTGACAGTGAGACATTGTACCCAGTTAGCCACTGCAGCCACCACGGTGGGTATGAAAGAGTGTAGACTGCAGCCGGAGAGGGGCATGTGCTCCTGATGTTATCGTCCATTTTATATATTGGATTCACTTTGCTAGTAATTTATAGAGGATTTTTCATTGATATTCATGAGGGGTATTAGCTTGTAATTTTCATTTCTTGTCAGATTTTTTTCTTTAAATCATGGTAAGAGCTGGCTTCATAAAATGAGTTGGAAACTGTTTCCTCCTCTGTTTTTGGAAAGAGTGTGTAGGAATTGTATTATTCCTTAAAGGGTGATGGAATCCATCAGTGAAGTCATCTGGGCCTGGAGTTTTCTTTGTGGGAATGCTTTCAATTATTAACTCAATTTTGTTAATAGATATTGAACTAATATATTTCCTGTTACTCCTTGGGTAAGTTTTGGTAAATACTGTTTTTCAAAGAATGTGGCTACTTAATCTATATTGTCAAATTTATTAGCTTGAGTTTACTCCCAATATTCCCTTTTATACTTATTATCTAAGATTTGTAGGGAAGTTCTTTATTTTATTCCTAATATTGGTCTTTTGTTATCTTTCTTTTTCTATTTTTTCCCAAATTGCTCTTGTATTTATCACTTTCATTCATCTTTTCAAAGAAACAGCTTTGGCTCTGTTGATTTTTCTCTATTTTATGTCTACTTTCTATTTATTGATTTTTCTCTTATTTTTACTGTTTGCTTCTCTTTACTTACTTTAGATCTAAAATTGTTACTCTTTAGCTAGATCCTTGAGTTAGAAGCTTGGGTGGCTCATTCTCAATCCTTGTTCCCTAAAATTTCCATTGAAAGATAAAAATTTTCCCCTAAGCACTGCATTAGCTGCGTGGCATACACTATTATTACTCTTACTTCATTTTAATTCAGTTTAATTCCTATGTGATCAGAGAATGTATTTTGTTTGATTTCAGTTCTTTGAAATTTGTTGAGACTTACTTTATGATTTAGTATCTACTTTAGTAAATGCTCATGTGCATTTGAAAAGTATCCATTCTTTTTCAGTTTTACTGAGATGTAATTCACAAAATGTATTATGTAAATTTAAGGTATACATCTTGTTGATTTGATACCCTTATATTGCAAAAATGATTACCACCATAGTGTTAGCTAACACCTCCATCTGGTTGTACAATTACTGTTTCCTTTTGTTGGTGAGAACATTCAAGATCTAGACCCTTAGCAACTTTCAAGTATGTAATACAATATTAGATTCCCAGAATTTACTCATCGCATCATTTAAAGTTTCTATCCTTTTACCAGTCTTTTGATCTCCCCACTTCCACCAGCCTGCAGCTCCTGGTAACTATCATTCTACTGCCTGTTTCTATGAATTCAGCCTTTTGATATCCACATATAACTTATATCATACAGAATTTGTCTTTCTTTGTCTAGCTTATTTCACTTAGGAAAATGCTTTCAAGGTTCATGCATGTTGTCACAAATTGAAGGATTTCCTAATTTCTCATGGCTGAATAATAGTTTTACTGTGTGTATACCACATCTTCTTTATCCATTCAACTGTTGGCAGACACAGGTTGTTTCCGCATCTTGGCTATTGTGAATGATGCTACAATGACATGGAGTGCAGGTATCTCTCTGAAATTTTGTTTTCATTTCCTTTGGATATATTCCCAGAATTGGGATTGCCAGATCTTAAGGTAGTTCTATTTTTAATTTTTGAGGAACCTCCCCATTGTTTTCCACAGTGGCTGGGCTGCACCAGTTTACATTCCCACCAACAGTGCACAAGGGTTCCCTTTTCTCCATATTCCACCAGCACTTGTTATTTCTTACTTTTTGATGTTAACCATCCTAACAGGTGTGAGGTGATAGCTCATTGTGGATTTTGATTCGCATTTCCCTGATGATTAAGGATGTCAAATCCATTTTCAGTCTGGGGAAGTTCTCAAGCCATTATTTCTTTAAATACACTTTCTGTCCCCTTCTCTCTGTTCTTCTCAAAGTCCAATAATTTGTGCATGGTTCTTTTGCTGGTATCCTATGGATCATATAGGTGCCTTCACTCTATTTCACTCTTTTCTTTTTGTTCTTCTGATTAGATAATTTCAGTTATCTGTCTTTGAGCCCACTTGTTCTTTCCTTCTGCTTGGCCAAGTCTGTTGTTGAATTCTTCTGTTCAGTCCTTATATTCTTTAGCTCTAACATTTCTCAGTTTAAAAAAACAAGCGTTTTCAAGATCCTTGTTGGACTTCTCTTTTTGCTCTTGCATTGCTTTCCTGATCTCTTTAAGTTGTTTATCTGTGTTCTTGTAGCTCTCTGAGCATCTTTGGAATAGTTAGTTGGAATTCTTTGTTGGGCAATTCATTGATTTCCATTTCTTTGGGGTCAGCTACTGGAAGTTAACTGTATTCCTTTGGTAGAGTCAAGCTTCCCTAATTGCACGTGATCCCTGTAACCCCGCATAGGCATTTTGCACATTTGAAGAAGCAGTCCCCTCATCCAGAGTTTACGGACTTACTCTGGCAAGGGAAGATTTCACCTGTGGGTGGGGTGCACTGGGTCATGCTGTGATCCTGGGTCTGGTGGTATAGGGCACCCAGTGAGGGGGAAGTGGAGGCACTGGGAGGCATGAAGTCTCTTTAGCTCAGGCCACTGGGGTCCACAGCCCTGACAACTGTGTGGTCCTCTGTGGGTGCTCTGTGGTGTCCGCCATAGCTGCAGATGCCAGGGTTCCTCAGGGGTGCCTTCAGTGCTTAGGGACCAGGACAGACCCTGTTGTGAGCACATCCTCAGCTGTGCATCAACCATACATCTTAACATCAACCATACATTTCTTCATCTTGACAACATGAGGAGCATGAAAAACTCTGTCATACAGAAAATTGAGGCTGAGCTGCTAGCTACCAATTAAAAGGTTTCAAACAACTTTTATAAATCTGGCGTGGTTCTAAATAGTAAAATGAGAACAAGTGTCCAAAGATTCAGAAACCCTAATGCTGTTTATATGGAGAGATTTAAGTACAAACACATTTCTGTTGGAAAGGGGAATGAAGAGCAAGTGCAGGGGGAGGAAGGCATAGAGGAGGTGTTAGGGGGCTTCTGAGGAGAGCCCTGGCCAGGCGGGGTCAGTGTGGGGACCCCTGTGAGGGGCGGGAAAGGGTGAAGGGGTCATTATAGAAGGAATCGCAGATGGAAGGCAGGGGGCCCAATCTGGTGGCTTTACACTTTTGTTTGGAGTAATCTGGCAATAACTAGCCCCGAAAATCCAACCACCCACACAAGAATGCTGGAGGTGTGGCTTAATGACAAATGAAGCCTGTGCTACTTTACTTTGTTCAGTAGGATTGAACTCGCCTCAGTGTCCAAACAGTGACTTGGTCCTTTTCCTCCGCATCCTGCAGAGCACAGAGGGGCTCCCACACTGTCCCCTCATGCAGCCGGTGGCATGAATGGATTCCCAGCATGCCAGGCGCCAAGGTTCTAATTAGAATCCTTCTCCTAGCAGTTAGTGAGCGGCCATCATTCACTTCCTAGTTTCCTTGGAGAAGAACGTTCCATATTCTGGAAGAAATCGCCCTCTTTTGTATGTAGGAAATGTTACTGTAATTTGAAGCAAGTGGTGTTGAGAGCTCACGATAAGTATATCTCGTCCTATCAGGGCCTCATGGGCTCTTAAAAAATGCTGTCTAAAATGAAACTTTGCCTTAAGTAACAATGCTAGAGAAAGTAGTTTAAGAATTTAAAGCAGAATTGAAAAACTGAAATTTAGATGTTTTCCCAGTTTATATATTATATACATTTTTATGATCAAGGAGGACTGGAGGAGTTGGTAGGAGAGAAAGTGAAGGGGTTCCTCAGAGGTGCAGGGGAGCTGAGACGGACGGAAGGCGGCGGCGTGGGAGAAGGCTCCTTTGTTCTCGGACATGGACAGAGGTCTTTTTCCCTTTAAAGAAAATTGAAAGCTTCTGTTGATTAGCCTGTACTGCCTTCTCCTGGTTGGTCTTGGATTGGCAGCTAAGATATGACAAAAGTAAACCTTGCATGAATGACTCGGAGTGTAACACTGATGTTTTGTGCCGGATCATGCTGTGTTTTGTGCCAGATCATGCTGCGTGCCCACTGCCTTTCACCGCAATGCTGAGAGTTATCCAGGTACTGAGGGGCTGGCCTAGAACGGTGACGGTCCTGTTTGGTGACCCTTGCTGTTATGATCCTATGCATATATTGATACAATGTCTGAGCAGAACGCTTGAGCTATTCCCAAACTGGGGAAGGCACGTGTGTGCAGACTGAGATGTCCGTGAGTTGCTTGCTTCTCAGTGAGGGAGGTGATATGAAACCTTAGCTCTAGTGATATTGTTAAGGTTGTGAGGGGATATTTCTTGCAGGCCTCTGGAGTTGACTTTAACCTTTCTTCTGGGACCTGGCAGGACTGTAGCAGTGAGATTACAACTGTAGCCTCCAGAATCACACACAAACCTCAGTTCAGAGAAAAGGTAATTGGTTCTCACTCAGAGAGTTTTCCTGTTTAAAAGTCAAACAGATTTTGATATCCTGAGAATTATACCTATAAAGTGAAAGAAAAAGAACAGAGTAAGAAAAAGGAAGCAGAAATACAAAATTAGAGACATTTTTATTAAAGTATCATTGATATACATATAATCTTATGATGGTTTCACATAAACAACACGTGGTCTCAACACTCACCCATATTATCAAGTCCCCCAGTCATTGTCCATCAGTGCAGTAAGATGCTAGAGAGTCATTACTTGTCTTCTCTGTTTGGTACTGCCTTCCCTGTGACCTACTTATGTTATGTGTGCTGATCATAATGTCCCTTAATCCCCTTGTCCCTCCTTCCCCATCTTCCCTCCCCCACTTCTTCCCTTTGGTAACGGCTAGTGCCTTCTAGGAGTCTGTGAGTCTGCTGCTATTTTGTTCCTTCAGTTTTGCTTTGCTGTTATACTCCACAAGTGAGTGAAATCATTTGGTACTTGTCCTTCTCTGCCTGGCTTATTTCACTGAGCATAATACCCTCTAGCTCTATCCATGTTGTTGCAAATGGTAGGATTTGTTTTCTTCTTATGGCTGAATAATATTCCATTGTGTATATGTACCACATCTTCTCTGTTCTACTGATGGACACTTAGGTTGCTTCCATGTCTTGGCTATTGTAAATAGTGCTGTGATAAACATAGGGGTGCATATGTCTTTTTGAAATTGGGCTCCTGCATTCTTAGGGTAAATTCTTAGTGGTAGAATTCCTGGGTCAAATGGTATTTCTAATTTTAGTTTTTTGAGGAACCTCCAACAAAATTAGAGACTTTTAAGAAGGTAAAACCAAAGCTTTATACACACACACACACACACACACACAGGCTGCATGTGTATGTGTAGTCATGAACATGTATATGTATGCATATCATATTATGCCTGGAAATTGTTCAATGTAGGGAATTTGTCAGCAAGAAGCTAAAGTGATGGAAAAGGATCAGGAAATGCTGATACAAAAAACATTGAGGATGAGGAGCAGGACTGAGGTTCTGTCTCTAGCCTTCTGTTAGAGGATTCATGCGTTAGAAGGTTCTGGAGAGGAAAGAGATTCATGGATGTGGCTAGTTCATAAATAAAAGTCTTCATCCAAATGGTGGAAGTTTGGGAGGTTAAATCAAGCCAAGAATTAAAATCAGACTGTGGCCAACTACACAAAATGAGACAAAATCAGAGCTAACTTAAAAGTAGGAAAAACAGACGTGAGGTCAGAAAGGCAACATGCTGTCATCTAGTGCTGTCTGTACGGTGGAAGAGCAGAGAAATCGATATGGGTTAGACCCCAAGGAACACAAAAAGTCACAATGGTAGAAAAAAGTGCATACACTGGGCTGAGACAGAATCTAGCTTCATAGTTTCTTTTGTATTGTCAAATGACTTAATTCTTGGTCCTTCCATGCACACAGGTTCTATTCCCAGAGAGGTTCTATTCTAAGGCAGCAAATAACTTCTAAGGAATGTTGCCGGAAAGGCGTTAGCTATCCTACTGAAGATACCTTAAGGACACATGTCAATTAGATTAATGTGTATATTGTGTGTATGTAAAATTATTATATCCAAGTAAAAGACATTGGATCACCATTGTTTATTTTGGTTCCTCTTAACTAATTATTTTGTCTTTAAAGTCTCAGAAAGTAACTCCATTCATGTACTTTTAAACCAGAAATAAAGGTTGACTGAGGTAAACTTGGAGTGAACAATACAGGCATAATCAAATGGACCCCAGCATCAAGCCTGCTGGTCCACCAATTAGGTATCTTTGCTAATGGACTGATTTAGGATGGGGGACTGTTTCCACTGGTAAATGATATGGACAAAGGATTATAAAGACACTATAGAAGAATTTGATTATCTATTGTTCTTTAGAATATAAAGATAAGGAAGACTCTTATCTGTTGTTTGCTCTAGCAGAGTGTAGAATTGAATAGATATTAACTGACAATAACATGAAAATATTGGTCACTCCAGAGAAAAACCAAACCTTTCCCAGAAACCCAATGAAAGCTAAAATAACTAATTAAGAAAATGAATGAAAGCCAAGCTAAACCATGAGCAGATGATCCAACTTAAAGTACATGACCAGGCAGGTGGCTTCAGTTCTAGAAGGAATTTTGATAGCTAGAAGTAAAATGAAAATGAAACATTAGTAATTGCTATTTTCCTTCATAGTTAAGATATCAGAAACCAATGAGATACTCCATAGCCTGTGAAAGCACAGCCTCTAATTCTAAGGGACAGTTTATTTTACTCTAATTGGAGCGGTTGGAAAGACTTGAGATTGTTATTTTAAATGCCTTTTGCTATTAAACTGTGGTTAGGAAATCTGCCCAGCCAAAATGATCCTAAAAGAGCATTATGTTTATGAGTCACAAAAGCCAGAGTGATGCCAGTTAGTTTCCTGTACTTTAGCACAATAGAAGTCTTTAATATGCAGTAGGACACTGCTTTCAAATCGATGCAAAACAGGAGATCAGAATCTCGGCTTCTCTCTCTATTTTGATTATTGACTAAGTAAAGTTTAGGTGAGCTATTGTGTTGATTCATTTGAAAGATTCCTCTTCTGTAGAATAGGTTAATGACAGGCACATTTGGGTGTTGGGCGCAGCATAGGTTGTTGTGTCTCTTCGGAGTGATGTCTTTTATACACATGTAAGCCAGAGTGCAAGGCACTACAGTCCTGATTTCCCCACAGAGCTTAGATTCAACTTTATCTCTTCTCTTCCTCTCCCCTTTTCTTGACTATCTTTCAGTCAGTGAGAGGTTGCAGAATTTATGAGGGCTTCAATTTTTTTCTGTGAATTTAATGATGAGCTGAAAGAGACCAATTTGGACACTGCTACTGAGACACCATTTTAGATGGTCTCTCTACTGATTCAGGATGCCATTTCTATGTTATCAATCTTAAAATTTTACTTCTTATTCTTTTATTGTTCTGGAATATATCTTCAAGGAGTTCATTTAGGAATGATACACAGTGTAGGAATCGTCTTAGTGTTCTTGCATTTTTAAGAACACCTTTTTTCTGCTTTTGTGTATGAATGACCACTGAAATAGGTATAGAATTTTTAGATTACTATGTTTTTTTTCCTATAGGAATCTATAAATGTTACTCCCGCATCTATTGGTGTTTGAAGAAAATGAATGTGTAGCCAACCTGATTTTTATTCCTTTGTTAACTATCTAATATTTTTCAGCATGCCCGTGGGAGCCTTTCATCTCTGAAACTTGACATTTCTACATGATTAAGTTGGTTTCAGTGTAGTTTATTTAGTCTCTGTTCATGAAATTTCCTGAGCAGCAAGAAACACTTGTATCAGTATAAATTTCAGATGGGGAACAACATTTATATTTCTCTATTGATTCTGTTTATATTTATTTTGTTTTTCTGATGCTTTCTTTTATAGAAGGTAGCATATTCTAGAATTATTTATGACCCTCATCATTTACCTTCTTGTATTTATCTCTTCATCTTCTTCCTATACTTCTAGGGGAATTTCTTGATTTATCTTCTCCATCACTAATTGATTTTCTGTAGAATTCCATATTGTATTTACTGCCATTGTCCAGTTTTTAGTTTGTCACTATGTTTCTCGGTTCCATTCAGTGCTTCCAGATTTCAGTCTATTCTTTCTTTGTGATTGTTTCCCCAACTATGTGGAGATTATGGCTCTTGAATTTTATTGAGAAGAGAACCAGATATTTTCTAAAATGTCTTCAGACTTTTGGGGTAACTCTCTTTCACATGTAGTACAATGGTACAAGGTTTTTATAGTGATTCACTTATTTTGAACACTAGTGTTTTATTCATGGACATTGAATTAGCTTTTCCTTAGAGAAGGAAGTTCAGTCCTGGCTATTAATCAAGTAGGAATTGAGTTGGGCTAATGTTTGCATGTGTCCCTGCCTCAAATATTTATAGAAGGCTCCAGAGTTGCCAGTAAAGTACAAAGTGGGAATTCAAAAGGTTCTAAGATCCTAAATAGCCATCACATAAGGTTTTAACAATATGCCACAGTTACGGATCCATTACTTAGGAAGCTCTTACCCCTCTGTATACCATCTCTTAGGCCTCTATTCTATGTTCTCCTCTACTTATCTTGACCTCTATTCCAGGGGACAATCTCAAGCAAAGTTTCTGATTTTTAAATTTCTCTTTGCCTTGGAGCCGTCAATATCAAGAAGTGTTCCCAGAACCTTTCAATGTTGCTAGTAGAATGAAAACCTCAAAGGACACTGCCTGGCTCTCTCCCCAGTGGCCTAAGCCTAGTCCCGATGCTGTTCCTTACTCTTCTGAATTCTCTCTTCGGTTGAAAGCCTCCCCTCCCACAGACTTCCATGATAAGCTGCTCTGTTTAATGCTAAGAAATGAACACATATACCCTTCCTCCAATCTCATCCCACCTGTACTATATCCAGCAGAAATTCCTGAAATCTGGTTTATTGATGGCACCCATCTCTGGTTTCATCCAATAATGTGGGTTTTACTAATTTTTAAATTTAATTGTTCATTATAAAGAATTTGAAGGAGAATACAGAGGAACAGGTATTTGTAATAAATAAAAGCATGGATTTTAGATATATTACAACTACACAGAAACAATGGAAGGATAGAGATGATTCTTAAGTGAGTCAAATCCTCTCACTGTGTCCCATTTCCTTATTTTGAAGTGAGGGTCTTCTGTTCAATGTCTACAGTAGGTCCCAAATATAAGATTTGACGATGAGGGTGATGAAAACCATGGTAATGACCATAAGCACAGAGATGATGGCAAGAGTAAGGATGGCGGTGAGCATACTCTCCGAGTGCTTAATCTATGATAACGATAATTGCCAACATTTGTTCGGCCTTGGTGTGTATCAGGCAACACCATGCTAACTGCTCCCAGTACATCCTTATAACAGGCGTATGAGAAAGATATATAAATTATTCTCATCCTATAGATGAGGAAACTAGGAAGCAGACTAGTTAAGTGAAATGCCCTAAGTCACTCAGACAGTAGCTGAGCTGGATGCGAATTCAGAGCAGTCTGACTACAGAGCCCTTGTCTCATCCACTGTGTGACTTTGCTTCTGTTGTTAAAAATATTATGACTTGTGTTAAGGTACATGAAGATTCCTCTTATGTGTGAATGTGTGGTTCTTTGAAGATAAAAGGGGGTAAAGGTAGGTCTATTAAAGATTTTAAGAGTTTTGAACATAATATGATCAAATGTATAATGTGTCCAGAGCAGAAGGGTGCAAGTTGACAGAATATTCAAGATAGGAAAATGCCAGAGTAAAGACTCAGAAGTCTTTGAAGCAAAACTTTTAGCTTTAATTTGCCTGGTGGGTCTCTGTTTTTTTACATACAAGATTTTTATGTCTCTCTAGCCCAAGAGATAGGGTAGAGAATTCAGCCCAAGGCTGGGTATGGGAGGGTCCCATATGATGCTTCAGGAAGAACTAGTCTATCTAGAGAGACTATTAAGACTTTGGCTACTGTATGAATGAAAACAGACTTGAGTAAAAATATATGCCTAGTGTATTTCATTTGTACTTCAAGATTCCAGTGCTCTCTGGTAAAAATAATATGTCTGTACTGAAGGGGCAGGTCGGCCGGAGAAGTCAAATGATAAAAAAGTCATGAATGCCTCTGGAGAGTGTGTGTGTGTGTGTGTGTGTGTGTGTGTGTGTGTGTGTGTGTGTGTGTTGCTATGAAGCAGTGGTGGGAACCCAGGAAAAATGCTTTACGTTTGTGAAAAGTGTCTTATTTCATCCTATTCTATGTAATACAAAATTCAGAGCAGACTGCAGGTGTATTTTATCCTGTAGGTAATAACTGTAATGCCTGTAGAGTGATTTTGGTGTGATGAGCACTTTTTTACATAAATAGACATTGTCAATCTCTTTGAACCTGTAATCTGATTGGGACTCACTATACGATCCATGTAAATATTTAATCATGCTCCATGCTGATGCAGTGATTTCTGTTAGATCTGACTTCCAGCTCTAGGACTATTTTGCCAAATCCAGAGACAGAAATTAGTGTCAATTCCAGGCAAGTCGGTAGCTTTTATTTTGGGGGGGCCCTGGGTAAATTCACCAGTACAATTTCTCCTTGAACTGGGGACTATGGACTTGACCTTTCTCTGCTATGTATTTTATACCATCCCACTCAAAACTTGGACAATTGCACACTCAAATTAAGTCATTCATGGTTAATCACTGAAGGGAAATGACAATAAAAAATAAAGGTATTGATTTGGGGTTTTTTGTTAGTATGGAAATTATATTTTTCTTTAAAATCTTCATAAGGGCTGACTAAAAGAAACCCTTTGCAGACCGCAACAATTCCCTTCACCATTTCACTAAGATAAAACACAGGGTCAAGATATTCCTTAGGAATCACACAAAAAAATAAGAGAGGCACCGAATATCCTGATAACTTGCTGGCAAGCTCCTTGTTGCCGTGCTGCCCTCTTCCAGACCTCTTTCGTCTCACTTGCCTTCAGTGGTTTATTTCCTAAAAGAAAGTCTTACAAAGCAGGTCCCCCCACATCTTACTTGGGAGACCGGATGTATAGAATCATTTATTCCTCAGCAAATGAATTGTCCAATAGTGCAAGAAGCAATGGGAAGAGCTCATTTCTATGTCTTTGGGAAAGTTGAAGGCTAGCAGCCAATGCTTGTAGAGAG
Organism: Manis javanica; assembly: GCF_040802235.1. Classification (NCBI taxonomy): domain Eukaryota; kingdom Metazoa; phylum Chordata; class Mammalia; order Pholidota; family Manidae; genus Manis; species Manis javanica. The sequence continues at coordinate 81,748,149 of NC_133167.1, read as the reverse complement.
AAAACAAATAATGTGTAGGAAGTCCACTTTGGAAGACTACTTTCCCCCATCTTCCTGGTCTACTTATTTTAGTGCTTCCACACCGACCAAAATGAGCCTTTGTAGGAGCCAGGCTGGTCAAGACATTCTTTGTTCCCAGGTTTGAGGTTTGATAGGTTCAAAGAAGACTCCCCACGAATCTCCCGTAACAAGACCAATTTGGACAACATCCAGGATGGACGTGTATCCTGAATTCCAATTTATAACAGGTAATGCTATAGCAAAACTCCAGAGTATTTCTTTGTCCTAGAACATTAGATATTTTTGTCTGGCAGGCATGTAGACAAGACCCTGTCTCATTCCAGTCTGATAAAGCTATTTTTGCAGTTGATTAGCATGCCAAATGTTTCCATTTATACACGCTCAGTTCCCTGTCTTTTCCACTGTTTGTAAATTGCTGGGGAGGTGTGTTAACATTTGCTGTCAGTGTCACAGGGAGTGGAAGTTGTGATGGTGGGTGGCAGGATTGGGGGATGTTGCTTTCTGGATACACTTTCTAAACTCTGCTTTTTTCCTTTTTAAGAATTCTTTTTAAAGACATGGGTAAGTGGATGAGTATTAGCTCTAATTTAAATATAGGTCTAATTATTCACAATTCTAGGATTGTGTTTTATCAGGTAAATGGTCAATTAGTTTCCTTGGGTGGCTGTAATGTGGTACTATCTGCTAGGTGACTTAAAACAACAGGCTTATTCTCTCATAGTTCTAGAGGTCAGGAGTCTGCTGTCAAGGTCGGCAGGGCCACCCTCAGCCTGAGATTCTGGCAGCATCCCTCCTTGCCGCTTTCTAGATTCCGGTGGTTGCCTGGCATTCCTTGACTTGTAGCCGCACCACTCAGTTTCAGCCTCCATCTTCACATGACCAAACTCCCAGTGTCCCTGTGTCCAAATTTTCTTTTTATAAGCACACAAGTCATTAGATTGGGGCCCATCTTAATCCAGTATGACCCTATCTTAACTTGATGACATCTGCAGGGAGCCTGTTTCCAAATAAGGTCACGTACTGGGATGGTGAGGGTCAGGCCTCCAACATACCTTTTTTAGGGGATACAGTTCAACCTGTAACAAATGGCAAAAGGAAATGCAAAATTTTTGTGTTGGTTCAGAGAAGGATCTCTCAGTGCTGTGGGATAGTTGCCCCACAAAATTTAGCGATTTTCCCTGGAAGCCTCATAAGAGAGGTCAGGATGAATGGGCCTGTTTACATAAAAGGTAGTGTAACTCTGGAGTAGGGGGGTGGGGTAAAGGAATATTTTCCTGGCCTGGAGCAAAATACCTTTGAAACCGAAATCAGTCTAAAGGAGAAATAAAGTGGGAGAAACTCATTTATTGCCGACAAGCAGTCGTCCACTTCTGCTCGCCCAGCAGTGTCCCTTGTGACCTGGCTGCAAAAAGGGGCCCCACCCAACCTCTTGGGGCCAGATATGCCCTCACTCTATTGATATGGAGATGGACTACTTCTCTCCACCCACTGGAAACACCTGTTGATATGGAGAAGCACTAAGGCTGGGCTAGAGATTCTGGAAATACTGCAGTTTTACCCACAGTAGGCAGCCATCCTCCACGATTGTCAGATCCAACACTTTTGGTTGAACAAATGTGTTAGCCCAGAGCCTAACTAAGTTGTGCAATTCACACAGCCCGTGATGAAGGGCCGAGAGTGTCACCTACTGTTGCTTGACCCCCTAGGGCTCCTCTCCTGAAGCCCAGCAGTGCGCATTGTGCGGACCAAGGATCCGTGGTTCCCGCGAGCAGTGGCAGACTCTCAGGATGCTCCTCATCACGCGGAAGCATTAGGTTTCCCTTAGTCTGGTGAGTAAGCACCTCAAACACTTCTCTCCAAGAGGAGAGGTATAAACAAATCAAAAGCTTAAGCTGTCATCTCTCCTTTGGAACATTTGCATTTTAATAGAGCTGCTGAGGCCCACCCCAGACCCACGGAATCATGATCTCTGAGGGAAAGTCCTGGGAGAATCTGTATCTTCCAGAGCAAGGCAGGTGACTTGCACAATAGGGTGAGTTTAGGAAACCCCGAAAGAGAGGAATCCTGATTTCTGAAACAGTGAGGAATATTTAATGGAGGTATTTTAGGTAAGAACCAAGAGGGGACAGTGGGGGGAAAATGAAAATTAACTACCCAGTGCCCTCTGAGGGACACCAGAATCAGATGCATAATTCTTTACTTTCTTAGCCACATTTAAGGATGGTGTCTGGCCCAGGAGGGATCCAAAGGAAGCAGTCTTCCTGGGCTCAGCAGGCCCCTCTCAGAGAAACACAGTAGATTTAGGACTGCTTATTAAGTGCAGAGCCTGGGACTTCAGGGAGGTTGGAGGTCCAGTTCCACAGTGAGCGAGGCTATAAGAGAAAATCCCAGCCTGATTCTCCTGCTTTCTTTTCAGTTTGAATGCAGTCAGTGGCTATGCACAAAAAGTTATAAGTTATAAGTTATAATCTAGTGCCTGTGACAGCACATTTTTTTTTTAATGAAGGTGATAGGAAAGGCAAAGAAATGACCAGGGAAAAAATCTCCCTGGAGAACAGATGACAAGATAACAGTGTTTTTGATTCTCTCAAAATAAACATGGTATTGAAAAATGTTCCAAAATTGTTTCCTTGAAAAGCACACTTCCAAGTTAGATTTTTGTGAGAGAATTTACAATTCATTTTTCTTTGAAGGCTGGTGCTCTGAAATTGAACTTGAAGGTTGCTTAATACCAAAGTATGACATGTTTCCTTTTGCCAGGCTCTCCTGTCTTCTCCATTTAGTTTTTACTAATTTAATTTTCATTATTTCTGCATCTTAAGGATGGAAATTCCCTGTGGTTTCTATCTGAATGGGATCCCTAGTAAATGGTGACACCTTATATTTTATTATTTCCTATTTCTTTATATCTGCTGCCTTTCTTTAGTTTCAATTTACTTTATAACATTTACGGAAGGTCCCCCAGGTGCTACCACTGTGCTGGGTTGAGGCACTGGGGGCTCTGTCTAGGAGCACCAGGTCATGAGTAAGAAGGACCTGGGGAGGGATCATTTCAGTATGTCATGAAAAGTGACATAGCACTTTGTCAGAGGGTTGGGGACACAGAGAAGGTCAGTTGGGCATGCATAAGGTTGGTGGGGGGGGGGTGTCCAGGCATACTTACTGGATGAAATTACATTTGAGCTGAAACTTAATATGTGGGTGTAGGTTAGGTAGACAAGAGGGGCATTTCACTTGTATCCACTGTTGGGGAAAAAACTTCTTCCACCTTCTTAGGTTCAGTGACTGGGTCTGAGAAATAAACTAATGAAAGATTAACAAGAGGAAAGTGGAGTCATTAATAACAACTGCATTGTGTATACATGTGGGAGAACCAATGATGAGTAACTCAAAGGCATGCTTAGAACTCAGGCTTATTGTGGGTGAAATTGCAATGCTTCCAGAATCTCTCATCTAGCAGTAGTGCATCTCAGTAGGTGTTTCCAAGGGGAGGAGAGAAGTAACCCATCTCCATATTAATAGGTGATTACAAGAGGTAGAGAGCGAACGTGCACCAGGAGAGGTTTGGTGGGGTCTCTTTTGCAGCCAGGTCACAAGAGACAAGGGCGAGCAGAAGTAGACTACTGCTTGTAGGCAGTAAATGGGTTTCTCCCACTTTATTTCTCCCTTTTACTGATTTCAGCTTCAAAGGTTATTTGCCCCAGGCTGGGAACATATTTTCCCCCAGAGTTATACTTACATAGAATCTTGACAACAATAAATTTGTGAAGTGATCAGGCAAAGGAAAAGGTTACTGTGGGGCAAACTGTGGGAAGGTTACTCTAAGGGAAAACAAAGTGAGATTTGTTTGTGTCTGTCTGTCTTTCTGTCTTCTGTGAAGCCCACGATGCCATGGAACTTCCCTTGGAGAGGGGAGTTACACCAGTCCTCATTTCTCATGTTTCTGTTTTTAGTCAGGTAAGGGAAACCCCACGACAACTTCTTTCTGCATCTATTCTCATTTACCCCTAGTTCAAAATAATTCTTATGCCAAAGTAGCATATTTTGGGGTGGCATATTCTTATTTCCTATATCATATAATCCACCTTGTAATGGATGGTCTATTTCTGCCCCTGTATAAGCCAAAACCTCCACTTATTGCACTCAGTCTCATCCTCCAACTTTTTCAAGGACCTTGCCCCTGCTGTTGGCGCTTCTCAATCCTGAAGTAGCAGTTTCTGCTACCTGCGTGGTCTTTTGCCTAAGTGTGCAAATATGGTGCATTATCTCCTTTCTTTGAGAAGAGAGCCTCCTTGACCTACATCTGCCTCTAGCTGCTGGCAGTATACTTAATCTCTCCACCTTTTTTGCATTTCATACTTCCTGCAAGTTACTGCAATTAGGTTTTCATCTTCACAGTTTCACTGAATCTCAATGGTCAAAGTCATCAACCACCTCCCTCAAGGCCAAAGTGAGTGAACCATTCTCAGTATCAACTTTATTCTAAGCTTTATTTCCCTTTGTGTACATGCACAGGAAATGACCTAAGGATTCATATACCCTGTTATTTTACTCAGAATTAGAAAATCAGGTTTTGAGGTCACTAATAGTACACATTTCAATCTCTCTTTCAGTTTTTATTATGATTTTTTAATTAAGAGCTTTAATTCATCCTACTTATATTTTATTAGCTTTGGTTTTAATTTCTATAGAAATATATTATTGTGTAATATTTTTCAAATGCTAGTTGTATTACGTATGTTTGTTAGCAGATTTACTGCATTACTCCAGAGAAACCTGGCAGCAAATTCCTCAATGTAAATTTGCCTGAGCAAAAACAATAATTGTTTACCTGATCTTAAGTCCTGGCCCCAATTATAAGATATCTGTAGTCCAACCAGCTGAGATCTGTTCAAGTATAGGCAAGAGGCCAACTTACGAAGACATTGCAATAATGAATAAGAAAGAAAAAGTAGTCTGAAAAACAGGACACTCTAAGAGAACGGTGTATGATATATTCATGGTGGTGGAGTGGGGAGAGCAATAGTAGCTTTTGGACATATCACAAAGCATTGATTGTATGTGAAACAGTGTATCATTTAGCATAGGGAAGTACGGATATTGTAAATAGCATGTTACTAGCTTGAATTTATTCGAGGGATTTAATGGAAGAATTTAACTAGGTAGTTAGTATGTATCAAATACAATTTATGACATCATGCTGCTCAAGTATTTCACATAATCTTTATCAAATCATTATATAATCACATAATTATCAAAATGTAATTCATTATCAAGGACTGGAAATAATCAATAGTTGAAGAACTTAGTTTAATGAATTAATAATTCATCGATAGTTTAATGAAAAGGCTAGAAGGACTCAGACAAATTCCATATATTGTACAATTTTCAGGTATAATGTGACTCAAATTCACTACATTGTACAATTTCCAGGTATAACAAATTCCTCAGACAAATTTCCTTTTTGTACAAATTCCCTACATTGTACAATTTCTAGGAATAACATGATATATATAATACATAGAAAATCCCCAATAACATACACATTATTAGAATTAATAAGCAGGTTTAGCAACAGTATTGCAACATTGGATATAAGAATCATATCTAAGCCCAATGCACATCTATACACAAGAACAAAGAGTTAGAAGATATGTATGAAAAAAGAAACCATTTACAAGAGCAATTAAAATGATTAAAGGCCTAGTAATACATTAAATAAAGATATGCAAGACCTCAATGAAGAAAATCTAGAGAACTTAATTAGAAGATTTTAAAGAAGACCTAACTAAATGAAGAGATAGATCATGTTTTTAGGTAGGAAGACCAAATAACATAAAGGTCTCAATTCTTTCCAAATATAAACATAAATCAATGCAATTCCAAATAATCCCAAACAGTAATTATCATACAGCTAGATAAGCTGATTCTAAAATTTACAAGGAAGAATAAAGGATTAAGAGTAGTCAAAACACACCTAAGAAACAAAATACAAAGGCCTACTATAACATTCTAATAATTAAGAAAGCATGGGAATATCGATCAGTGGAACAAAAAAGAAAGTGTAGAAACTGATGCATTAGTTTAGGGAAATGCAACGTTTGGGGGAGGTGGCATTACAGATGAGTGAGAAAAAAACTTTTATTAAGTCACCAGGGACAATTAATTATTTATTTGGAATATATATAATTGGATCTCCACCCCTTGCCATGTGTGAAATTCAATTCTAGGCATAGTTAGGACTTAAATGTGAAAAACAAAACTTTTAACATTTTAGGGGAGAATTTCTTCAGCAGTCACATGTAAGATTATCTCAAAATGAAAACATTGATTAGACTCAATAAAATCATGAGCTTCTGTTCATCAAAATAGACATTAAATAATGTAAATAATATGAGCACCAAATCACAACAAGACATTTGCAACACTTAATTAACAAATGGTTAATATCCAGAATATGTAAATAACTCCTACATTTCAATAGAAAAAGACAAAGGACATACAGAGGGCATGGCAGAAATGTTAGGTTTCTGAAACTAGATGTGTGGACCATATGTACATTCTTTTTTATTCTTTTTTTAAAAAAGCATTCATTGAGATATAATTCACATACCATTCAATTCACCCATTTGAAATAGACAATTCAATGGTTTTTAGTATATTTACAGCTGTGTAACTATCTCCACAATATAGTTAGAGCATTTTTATCACCTCCAAAAAGAAACCAGATATTTATTAACAACTAGTCCCATTTTCCTTCACTCCCAATGCTCCCAAGCCCTGTACAACCACTATTCTACTTGCTGTCTCTATAAACTTGCCTATTCAGGACATTTCCTATAAATGGAATATTTGTCTTTGTGTCTGGTTCCCCTAATTTAGCATAATGTTTTCAAGGTTTATCCATGTTCTGGTATATGTCAGTATGTTATATTTTTGAATTTTTTATTAAGGGATTATTGATATACACTCTTATGAAGGTTTCACATGAAAAAACAATGTGGTTACTACATTTACCCATATTATTGAGTCCCCACCCATACCCCAATGCAGTCACTGTCCATCAGTGTAGTAAGATGCCACAGATTCATTATTTGCCTTCTCTGTGCTACACTGTTCTCCCCGTGATCCCCCGACACCATGTGTACTAAACATAATACCCTTCAATCCCCTTCTCTCTCCATCCCCACCCACCCTCCCACACCCCTCCCCTTTGGTAACCACTAGTCCCTTCTTGGAGTCTCTGAGCCTGCTGCTATTTTTTTCCATTAGTTTTACTTCGTTGTTATACTCCACAAATGAGGGAAATCATTTGGCACTTGTCTTTCTCTGCCTGGCTTATTTCACTGAGCATAATATCCTCCAGCTCCATCCATGTTGTTGCAAATGGTAGGATTTGTTTATTTCTTATGGCTGTATTTCATTGTGTATACTTACCACTTCTTCTTTATCCAGTCATCTACTGATGGACTTAGGTTGCTTCCATATCTTGGCTATTGTAAATAGTGCTGCGATAAACATAGGAGTGCATACGTCTTTTTGAATCTGAGAAGTTGTATTCTCTGGGTAAATTCCAAGGAGTGGGATTCCCAGGTCAAATGGTATTTCTATTTTTAGTTTTTTTAGGAACCTGCATATTGCTTTCCACAATGGTTGAACTAGCTTACATTTCCACCAGCAGTGTAGGAGGGTTCCCCTTTCTCTGCATCCTCGCCAGCATTTGTTGTTCTTAGTCTTTTCGATGCTGGCCATCCTTAGTGGTGTGAAGTGGTATCTCATTGTGGTTTTAATTTGCATTTCCCTGATAATTAGTAATGTGGAGTATCTTTACATATGTCTGTTGCCAATCTGGATTTCTTCTTTGGAGAACTGTCTCTTCATATCCTCTGCCCATTTGTTAATTGGGTTATTTGCTTTTTGGGTGTTGAAGCATCCAAGTTCTTTATATATTTTGGATGTTACCCCCTTATCAGATATGTCATTTACAAATATATTCTACCATACTGTAGGATGTCTTTTTGTTCTGTTGATGGTATCCTTTGCCGTACAGAAACTTTTTAGTTTGATGTAGTCCCATGAGTTCATTTTGCTTCTGCTTCCCTTTCTCGAGGAGATGGGTTCAGGAAGAAGTTGCTCATGCTTATATTCAGGAGATTTTTGCCTATGTTGTCTTCTAAGAGTTTTATGGTTTCATGACTTCCATTCAGGTTGTTGATCCATTTTGAGTTAACTTTTGTGTATGGGGTTAAACAATAATCCAATCTTGTTCTCTTACATGTAGCTGTCCAGTTTTGCCAACACCAGCTGTTGAAGAGGCTGTCATTTCCCCATTGTATATCCATGGCTCCTTTATCATATATTAATTGACCATATATGGTTGGGTTTATATCAAGGCTCTCTAGTCTGTTCCACTGGTCTGTGGGTCTGTTCTTGTGCCAGTACCAAATTGTCTTGATTACTGTGGCTTTGTAGTAGAGCTTGAAATTGGGGAGCATAATCCCCCCAGCTTTGTTCTCCCTTCTCAGGATTGCTTTGGCTTTTTGGGGTCTTTTGTGGTTCCATATGAATTTTAGAATGATTTTCTCTAGTTCGTTGAAGAATGCTGTTTGTATTTTGATAGGGATTGCATTAAATATGTAGATTGCTTTAGGCAGGACAGCCATTTGACAATATTAATTCTTCCTATCCATGAGCATGGGATGTGTTTCCATTTATTGGTATCTTCTTTAATGTTTCTTACGAGTGCCTTGTAGTTTTCAGAGTATAGGTCTTTCACTTCCTTGGTTAGGTTTATTCCTAGGTATTTTATTCTTTTTGATGCAACTGTGAATGGAATTGTTTTCCTGATTTCTCTTTCTGCTAGTTCCTTGTTAGTGTATAGGAATGCCACATATTTCTGTGTATTTATTTTGTATCCTGGAACTTTGCTGAATTCAGATATTAGATCTGGTAGTTTTGGAGTGGATTATTTAGAGTTTTTTATGTACAATATCATATCATCTGCAAACAGTGACAGTTTAACTTCTTCTTTACCAATCTGGATGCCTTTTATTTCTTTGTGTTGTCTGATTGCCATGGCGAGGACCTCCAGTACTATGTTGAATAGCAGTGGGGACAGTGGGCATCCTTGTCTTCTTCCTGATCTTAAAGGAAAAGCTTTTAGCTTCTCGCTGTTAAGTATAATGTTGGCTGTGGGTTTGTCATATATGGCCTTTATTATGTTGAGGTACTTGCCCTCTACACCCATTTTGTTGAGAGTTTTTATCATGAATGGATGTTGAATTTTGTCAAATGCTTTTTCAGCATCTATAGAGATGATCATGTGGTTTTTGTCTTTCTTTTTGTTGATGTGGTGGATGATGTTGATGGATTTTTGAATGTTGTACCATCCTTGCATCCCTGGGATGTATTCCACTTGATCATGATGGATGATCTTTTGGATGTATTTTTTAATTTGGTTTGCTGATATTTTGTTGAGTAGTTTTGCATCTATGTTCATCAGGGATATTTGTCTATAATTTTCTTTTTTTCTGGTGTCTTTGCCTGGTTTTGGTATTAGAGTGATGCTGACCTCATAGAATGATTTTGGAATTATTCCCTCTTCTTCTACTCTTTGGAAAACTTTAAGGAAAATGGTGTTAGGTCTTCACTAAATATTTGATAAAATTCAGCGGTGAAGCTATCTGGTCCAGGAGTTTTGTTCTTAGGGAGTTTTTTGATTACCAGTTCAATTTTGTTGCTGGTAATTGGCCAATTCAGATTTTCTGTTTCTTTCTTTGTCAGCCTTGGAAGGTTGTATTTTCTAAAAAGTTGTTCATTTCTTCTAGGTTATCCAGTTTGTTTGCATATAATTTTTCATAGTATTTTCTAATATTTCTTTGTATTTCTGTGGTGTCTGTAGTGATTTTTCCTTTCTCATTTCTGATTCTGTTTGTGGAGTAGACTCTTTCTTTATAAGTTTGGCTAGGGGTTTTTTCTATTTTGTTTATTTTCTCGAAGAACTAGCTCTTGCTTTCATTGATTCTATTGTTTTATTCTTTTCAATTTTATTTATTTCTGCTCTAATCTTTATTATGTCTCTTCTTCTACTGACTTTGGGCCTCATTTGTTCTTTTTTTTCTAGTTTCATTAATTGTGAGTTTAGACTGCTCATATAGGATTCTTCTTCTTTCCTGAGGTAGGCCTGTATTGCAATATGCTTTCCTCTTAGCACAGCCTTTGGTGCATCCCACAGATTTTGCATTGTTGGGGGGTGAATTATTATTGTTATTTGTTTCCATATATTGCTTGATCTTTCTTTTTATTTGGTCATTGATCTATTGGTTATTTAGGAGCATGTTGTGAAGCATCCATGTGTTTGTGAGATTTTTCATTTACTTTGTGTAATTTATTTCTAGTTTCATACCTTTTTAGTTTGAGAACTGGTTGGTACAATTTCAATCTTTTTTCATTCTCCAAGGCTCTTTTTGTGGCCTAGTATATGATCTATTCTTGAAAATGTTCCATGTACACTCAAGAAGAATGTGTATTCTGCTGCTTTTGGGTGTAGAGTTCTGTAGGTGACTGTTGGGTCCATCTGTTCTATTATGTTGTTCAGTGCCTCTGTCTCCTTACTTATTTTCTGTCTGGTTGATCTGTCCTTTGGACTGAGTGGAGTGTTGAAGTCTCCTAGAATGAATGCATTGCATTCTATTTCCCCTTTTAATTCTGTTAGTATTTGTTTCACATGTGTAGGTGCTCCTGTATTGTTATAATGGTTATATCTTCTTGTTGGATTGATCCTTTTATCATCATGTAATGTCCTTCTTTGTCTCTTGTGACTTCCTTTGTTTTGAAATCAATTTTTTCTGATACAAGTACTGCCACTCCTGCTTTTTTCTCCTTATTAGTTGCATGAAATATCTTTTTCCATCCCTTCATTTTTAGTCTGTCGTTATTCTTTTTTACTGCTGAAAAATATTCCATTGAATGGATGTACCATGTTTGATTTTTCCATTCATCACTTGGTGAACATTTGATTGCTTCCACTTTTTGGCTACTATATACATTCATTTACAGGTTGTTTCATGGACATATATTTCATTTCTGTTGTGTCCATACCTAGGAGTAGAATTGCTGTATAGTATGGTAACTCTACAATTAATCTGAGGAACTGCTAGATTATTTTCCAAAGTAGCTGTACCACCTTATGTTCCCACTAGCAAGATTCCAGTTTCTCCACATCCTCATGGGCACTTGTTATCATGTTTTGTTTTGTTTTGTTGTGTTGTTATGCCCATCCTAGCAGACGTACAGTGGCATTTCCCAGTGGTCTCGATTTGCATTTCCCTGGTGGCTAAGGATGTCGCGCATCATTTTCATGACTTTATTGGCCATTTGTATATCTTCTTTGGTGAAATACACATTCTTTTCAAATACAAACTGTTTCATAATCATACAGATGTCAAGGTAAAATAGATATAAGAAAAATCAAAAGAAGTTCATGCAGACAATTTTGTAAATAAACTTTGCTATGAGTAGCAGCAGAGAAAGGTAGTAACTCAGAGGAGGTGACAGCTGAAGAAAGACTACAAATGGTTTTGCTCAATGTTTCTGTTTTTTTTTTTAAGTGTCACAGGGTTAATTGTAGTGTATGGTCACAGTGTTGGTGGGCATAGAGTGAGAGGGCAATGTGAGCAACAGGAATGGGCAGTATGAACATGGGATGGGATACAGTTTTTTACAAAATGGAGAAGAATTATCAAATGATAGATGGCTGATTGTCTGGCCCAGTGTATGTTGGAACTGGATCCTGGTCGGTGCAGTAGGAAAGCACATAGACCATTGGATAAGCAGACTTATTGCTTGTGAATCCATGACTCCAGTGAATCAATGCTTTTTCCCAACCCAGAGACCTGCTCCCAAGGAACTAGGTAAAGAGAAAAAAAAAAAAGCACCCCAGCTAGTTAAACATCCAATGCACTAAAAGCCCATCAGGAGTATGTTAATTGAAACTACAGTTTGTACTAAACCACTTGCCTTATTTAAACACACAAAAAAAACCTTATTAAAAAACAAGTTTTACTTCAAGAAACCCATCTGTGAATTATTTGAATAACTGAACCAATGAAGGGTGAAATTAAAATAAGTGTATTCAAATAAAGATAAGCAGTATAAGTGAAGAGAAATATGGTTCAGATTCGGAGTTTTACAAAAATTCTCTTTATGTATAATGCAACTATCAAAATTATCTCCACCGGGCTATTTTCGTTTCTTCATGTTTTCATGTGCAATGATGAAGAGCAATAAAACAAATAAAAACTCCTTGATTTGCATGTATAGAGGAAATCCAAGCTCTGGCAAGTACAGTGTGGCCTCAGTTTATGCACATGTACATATGCTGGTATTCAGCCAGTACTGAATTTCATGCCCACTCTTGTGCCCTCTGTCAGATATGCTGGGTCTGGGACTCTGTAAATCACGTTTCTTCTGCCAGCTGGCTTCCTGGTACGCTCTGCCAATTAAGGGACACTGGAGGCCACCTGAAAGGCAGGAGGAGGAAGAAAGGACCCAGTTCCTTTTTGCGTCTTGTTTCTTTCAGGGACAACCCAGCAGTGATAGTTTTTTACACTAGCAGCAGTTGGTTCCTATTTGTAGTTCCTGCAACATTCCTGGAACTGGTGGGACTGTGCTCCTTGAGACCCACCAGCACCAGGCAGCGAGCACCCTGTCTTGGACAATCTCAGCTCCAGCTGAGAAGTCCTCAGCTTTTGTACTGTAACAATTCTAACCTCTACCCTTTGCTCTTCACACCCTACGGGTGGCAGCTGCTTTCTACAGCTGCCTTGTCCATGATATTTTAGTGTTCCCTTCTGCCTGTTTGCTTCTTCAATATCTGCCTAGTTAACAATTCTCTATATTAAATTATCTCTAAAAATCACCTTGTGATTTCTGTTTTGTATCTTATGAGGACCCTTATGAATGACTATATATATTCAGTTTCCCAGAACATAGTGAGACACCCTCCCCAGTAAGTCTATTATTTTAATGTGCTTCAGTATTGCATTAGCTAAGTTAGAAATTTCTTTATGTTTATCTGTAAAAATGACCCATAATTGCCTTTCCTAGTACTCACTTTTTCTGGTTTTGCTGGTAGTGTTATGTCAGCTTTCAACAATGGGATAGGAAGCTTATTACATTTTTTAAAAAAAATTAATTAATATTAAGACATTACTTTTTTAGAGCAGCTTAAGGTTCACAGCAAAATTAAGTGGCATGTACAGAGATTTCTCTTATACCCCTATTTGCACTACCCCCACTTCCAACATCCCTACCACAGTGGTACGTTGTTACAGTTGATGAACCTCCATTGACACATCATTATCATGCAAAATCCGTAGTCTACGTTACAGTTCACTCTTGGTGTTCTGCATTCCATGGGTGGACCAATGTGTACTGACACGTATCCATCATTATGGCATCATACACACTATTTTCACTGCCTGAAAAATTTTCTGTGCTCCTCATCCTTTTCTTCGCCATCCAAATGCTGGCAATCCTGATTGTTTCAGTCTTCATCATTTCGCCTTTTCCATTTATGCCATATAGTTGGAATCATGCAATATGTAGCCTTTTGAAATTGGCTTCTTTGGTTTATTAATTGTTTTGAAATAATTTGTATAAATTAGAATCATTTGTTCCTGAAAGGTTTACGGCATTCATCTGTAAATCCATCCTGATACTGCACAATTTCTAAGTTAGTTCATTGAAATTTCAATTTCTTCTATATCTATTTACATCTTCTATTTTTTCATGAGCCAGTTTTGAGAATTATTTTCATCAAAGTATCTATTTTCATCTGATTTATAAGTAACATAGTATTTTTAAATAGAATTTTGAACTAATTCTCTTTATTTCCAGTTTTCATTCACAACGTGGTTAGTTTACATTTTATCTCTTTGTTGAAATTATACTTTCCAAAGTTTCAAAAATGGCTGATCTTTTTAAAAAAAATCAAGTTTTGGTTTTACTGAGAAACTTTTCTTGTTACCTAATTTCATTAACTTGCTTTTTTTCCTCTAATAATTCTGCTCTAATTTTATGAGCATTTTCTTAGCTAATTGAAAGCTTAGTTCAGCATTTTTCAGTCTGCTTTGGTCTAATTGGCTGTATCCTCATTTTCTCATTCTCTCACTCTCAATAGTTCCAGAGAGTTTGTGTTTTCATTTTGTTTCCCCTTTGACCAAAGAGTAGTTCGAATGTGATTAACGATTTTCAGTTACATACTTCTTTTTGTTTTGGCATGACGGCTGGACTCACTTTTCTGTTGTGACCACTAATTTCTAACTTTTTTGCACTGTCCTTGGTAGTTGCTATGATTTTTACTTTTGAAGATTTGTTGACATTTCCTTTATGGTTTAATAGTGTATGGTTAATTTTTTATCAATGTGTGTTGTTAGAAAAAAACATACTTTGTTGTGTATAATCTTTTAAGTGTTCTAATTTTTTGAATTCTTGTTTTGTCAGTTTTTGTGAGAGCTTTTTGTTAGCATCTTTCTTTAAGATTTCTTACTATTTACTTCTCTTTTTATTTATAGTTTTTCTCTATATAAACTTCAAAGCTATTTTATTAGATACTTACAGATTTATTACTGTGTGTCCTTACTGTAGACCTCCTTTTATTAAGGAAGCATTTAAGATGTTCACATTAAATTTTCCCATCTTATATTCTTGTTATAGTGCATAATGTATATTTTTCCATATTGTTATTTTAAGTTATCCCTATGCTTTCATTTTAAGGATGTTGATGATAAACCATTCATAGAGAGTTTTTTTTTGTTAACCTAATCTGTGAATTGCTGTCTTTTAATAGATGAGTTTAACCCTGGCATATATAACTAATGATTCATTTAACTTTTTCCTGAAATTTTATTTGGTTCCTATTTTCCTCACTTGCTGTATATTTCTCTTTACCTCCTTTACAACCTTTTGTTAGACTGTTTTTTTTCTGTGTCCCTCTAATGATTTGGGAGATAATTCTGAATAATTATACCTAAATTGCTATCATACAAACTTACATAGTTTTCAGCTAAAGTTTAATTATTCAGAATCTCAGTGTTCCCCACTAGTAAAACAGGTACCTCTGTGCATTTTTCATTTTCATATAGTTTGGAATTTTAGTTTGACTCTTGTGGTTTTGTGCTCTATCCTATCAACATGTTTCGAAAACTCTAAATTGTCATTCATCGTTACTCTTGAATCCCACTGTTTCTTCTGATATTTGTAAATATTTTTCTTTTTTCCTTTTCTTTCTGTCCCCTCCCTTCCCATCCCCCATCACCGCATCGTCTAGAAATTTTTTCATACAGCATGTATGAGTACTAAATTAGATCAGTCTTTCTCCTACTATAACTTCTGTGAATTGCAAATTATGTATTTATTCATCTGGTTGGTTTTTATTTCTATAGTCAAAATTTCAGTCTCCTCCACTCTTGTTGATATTATTTGAGAATGAAATATTCTCTTGTATCTTTTGGGGAATATTATATACAATGATCAAAAGTCCTGTCCTACTCAGACTATATATTTTCTTTCCTGGTGTACATTTTTTTCTCTCTGTTAAATTTCATATTGCTCTCTCATGGTGTTGGCTTTCTTTAAATATCTGATGATCTTTTGCCCATCTTTGTAACTGAAATTCTCTATTAAACTCAGACAAGCCTGCTTCTGTTATTGCAGCCTGCTTGAGGGGACGAAAGGACCACTTTTTGAGTGAGATAAGACGTAGAGAGAATTCTGTGCCCCGAGCTCCCCAGTCCCCTGGCTGTTGACCATTGCCTGAGACACCACCCTGTCTCCCCACCCAGTGTCTGCCCCTCCCATTGACCTGATGGAGGATTTCCTTGTTTCTGTTGCCTGGCCCTTAGGCAGGTTGGGGACAGCAGGGTGGCACAGGTGGATGTGAATGTTCTGGACCCTTCTCTGCTTCTGGTATCTGCCACCTTCCGACATGGGGGCACCATTCCTTCTCCTGTTATTTTCAGCTTCCTTCCCTTTCTTAGTTGCATCTTGGGTTGTGGCTTCCTTGTTCAGCCCGGTTTTCCATCGAGTCCTCTTGGTGTCTCCCTTCTTTATTTTCTGTTTTTGAGATGGATTCATTTCTCTCTTTTGCTGTGTTTTCTGTTTGGTAAAGGAATTTTGGTTGGAAAGGGAGGCAGCACTGTACACTCAGCCAACTATCCTGAGCTGGGACCACCTTTCACTTCTTAAGATAGTTTTCCTCCTGAAAAAATAGCAAATGCAGTCATCTTACATGTATTGGTATTGTATTTGGCCTGTGTAACTCTGGGGAAAGGAAATTCCTGGGACAAAATACCCCCAAAACCGAAATCAGTCAAAAGGAGAAATAAAGTTTAAAACCCGTTTATTGCTTACAAACTGCGGTCTGGAGCCGTTTCTCTTTCCTGCTCCGGCAGAAGCAAGCCATCCCTACCCCTGAGCTCTCAGGTTCAGAATAAGCCCTGGTTACCCAGGTAATTACCCATTGATATGGAGATGAACTACTTTTCTCCATCCCTGAGGAACATCTGTTGATATGCAGATGCACTAAAGCCAGGCTAGATAGTCTGGAAATATTACAATTTTACCCACACTTCGCTCTTGTTTTTTAACTACAACTCACAAAGCATAAGGGTCATAGCCAGAATTAACATTAATCATCTAGCAGCTACTTGGGGCTATAGTGTTTAGTTCTGTTTAGACATTATGTATTTTCATCCTCTGGTCTCACATTCTAGAACATTTAAGATAAATCTAGGGCTATACTATGTATTTTTAGTCTGAGAGAATGTTGAAATGGAGAATAGGTGTTGGACAGTTGTCTCGTTTGTTTGCCAACTGGAATGTTTTTTCTTTTCTGCCACTTATCCCAATGAAGATGTAAACCAACAAAGTATTTTTGCAGATAAGGTAGACATATCTAAGAATTGTTTTTAAAATATGAGATCTAATTTGTGTGCATTTTATTCTCTTCTGAATATACTCCCGGAGGTAAATTTGCAATATTTCCAGAATCTCTTGCTTGGCTTTAGTGCATCTCTGTATCAACAGGTGTTTCCAAGGGGTGGAGAGAAGTAGGCCATCTCCATATCAGCAGGTGATTACAAGGGTGAGGGAGGGCTTATCTGGACCAGAGAGGCTGGGTTTCTTCTGCAGCTGAGTTGCGAGAGACATGGGAGAGCAGAAGTGGATGACTGCCTGTAAGAAATAAATGGGTTTCTCCCACTTTATTTCTCCTTTTGACTGATTTCAGTTTCAAATGTATTTTGCCCCAGGATTTTCCCCTGGAGTTACAACCCCTAAGTTATATTGAAATTCACGAGAGTCATTTACTAATGACCCCAAAGGCACTTTGCTGTTTAGGCTCAAATACAAAGGCTCTGTGTGATGATTCGGAAGGCTGGTTGAAGAGAGCGGCAATAGTGGCTGTTTTGTTGGTGTGGACTTTACAAAAAGCATCCCTGGATTTGATGTGACTTTTAATATATTCAATGGTCTAGGAAGAAAAATCCACAAAACTTTTTCTGGGCTGATCTCTGACATATCAACATTGAGATAATCTATGAAATGTCAGTAGGTGTGTGCTTTTATTCTAGGAACCTTAATAGATTGTTAAGTGGGTGTTTGCCTCCACACCCACCCACTGCAGGTCCTCATTGTTACATGTGACTCCTTTCTTTTCAGTTTTAAAAATCCTTCAGAAAAAGAAATTAGATATATTCATTTCAAAGCCTCATATTCCATGTGACTGGCATTATTTTCCAATGCCTCCTATTGATATTTTATTTTACAAGGTAAACATAGTTCTCCTATTCTGTCCTTTGTGTCCATAATAATAATTACTACTACTTTTGGGGTATAACTTCTCTACTTGTAAATATGATAATGCACATAAAAGTTATTTGTAAACCATAAAGCACTATTAAAAAATATTAGTAGGAGGCGGAGCCAGGATGGCGGCGTGAGTAGAGCAGTGGAAATCTCCTCCCAAAAACACATAGAGCTATGAAAATATACCAAAGAAAAATCTTCCTAAAATAGAGACCACAGGACACAGGACAACATCCAGACCACATCCACACCTGCAAGAACCCAGCGCCTTGCGAAGGGGGGCTCCACCATTTTGGAGGAACAGCCCCAGCCAGGCCAAGCCCACAGCAACAGCGGAGATAAACCCCAAAGCAACTGGGCAGGAAGCAGAAGCCCTGTCTGCACACAGCTGCCCAGCACAAGCCACTAGAGGTCGCTATTCTCCCAGGAGAGGAAGGCCACAAACCAACAAGAAGGGAAGCTCTTCCAGCGGTCACTTGTACCAGCTCTGCACACTATCTCTATCACCATGAAAAGGCAAAACTACAGGCAGACAAAGATCACAGAGACAACACCTGAGAGGGAGACAGGCCTAACCAGTCCTCCTGAAAAAGAATTCAAAATAAAAGTCATGAACATGCTGACGGAGATGCAGAGAAAAATGCAAGAGCAATGGGATGAGATGCAGAGAAAAATGCAAGAGCAGTGGGATGAGATGCAGAGAAAAATGCAAGAGCAGTGGGATGAAGTCCGGAAGGAGATCACAGATGTCAGGAAAGAGATCACAGAAGTGAAACAATCCCTGGAAGGATTTATAAGCAGAATGGATAAGATGCAAGAGGCCATTGAAGGAATAGAAGCCAGAGAACAGGAACGTATAGAAGCTGACATAGAGAGAGATAAAAGGATCTCCAGGAATGAAACAACACTAAGAGAAATATGTGACCAATACAAAAGGAATAATATTCGTATTATAGGGATACCAGAAGAGGAAGAAAGAGGAAAAGGGATAGAAAGTCTCTTTGAAGAAATAATTGCTGAAAACTTCCCCAAACTGGGGGAGGAAATAATCGAACAGACCATGGAATTACACAGAACTCCCAACAGAAAGGATCCAAGGAGGACAACACCAAGACACATAGTAATTAAAATGGCAAGGATCAAGGACAAGGAAAGAGTTTTAAAGGCAGCTAGAGAGAAAAAGGTCACCTATAAAGGAAAACCCATCAGGCTAACATCAGACTTCTCGACAGAAACCCTACAGGCCAGAAGAGAATGGCATGATATACTTAATGCAATGAAACAGAAGGGCCTTGAACCAAGGATACTGTATCCACCACGACTATCATTTAAATATGATGGCGGGATTAAACAATTCCCAGACAAGCAAAAGCTGAGGGAATTTGCTTCCCACAAACCACCTCTACAGGGCATCCTACAGGGACTGCTCTAGATGGGAGCACCCCTAAAAAGAGCACAGAACAAAACACACAACATATGAAGAATGGAGGAGGAGGAATAAGAAGGGAGAGAAGAAAAGAATCTCCAGACAGTGTATATAACAGCTCAATAAGCGAGCTAAGTTAGGCAGTAAGATACTAAAGAAGCTAACCTTGAACCTTTGGTAACCACGAATCTAAAGCCTGCAATGGCAATAAGTACATATCTCTCAATAGTCACCCTAAATGTAAATGGACTTAATGCACCAATCGAAAGACATAGAGTAATAGAATGGATAAAAAAGCAAGACCCATCTATATGCTGCTTACAAGAAACTCACCTTAAACCCAAAGATAAGCATAGACTAAAAGTCAAGGGATGGAAAAACATATTTCAGGCAAACAACAGTGAGAAGAAAGCAGGGGTTGCAGTACTAATATCAGACAAAATAGACTTCAAAACAAGGAAAGTAACAAGAGATAAAGAAGGATACTACATAATGATAAAGGGCTCAGTCCAACAAGAGGATATAACCATTCTAAATATATATGCACCCAATACAGGAGCACCAGCATATGTGAAGCAAATACTAACAGAACTAAAGACGGAAATAGACTGCAATGCATTCATTGTAGGAGACTTCAACACACCACTCACCCCAAAGGATAGATCCACCGGGAAGAAAATAAGTAAAGACACACAGGCACTGAACAACACACTAGAACAGATGGACCTAATAGACATCTATAGAACTCTACATCCAAAAGCAACAGGATATACATTCTTCTCAAGTGCACATGGAACATTCTCCAGAATAGACCACATACTAGCTCACAAAAAGAGCCTCAGTAAATTCCAAAATATTGAAATTCTACCAACCAATTTTTCAGACCACAAAGGTATGAAAGTAGAAATAAATTCTACAAAGAAAACAAAAAGGCTCACAAACACATGGAGGCTTAACAACATGCTACTAAATAATCAATGGATCAATGAACAAATCAAAATAGAGATCAAGGAATATATAGAAACAAATGACAACAACAATACTAAGCCCCAACTTCTGTGGGATGCAGCGAAAGCAGTCTTAAGAGGAAAGTATATAGCAATCCAGGCACACTTGAAGAAGGAAGAACAATCCCAAATGAATAGTCTAACATCACAATTATTAAAACTGGAAAAAGAAGAACAAATGAGGCCTAAAGTCAGCAGAAGGAGGGACATAATAAAGATCAGAGAAGAAATAAACAAAATTGAGAAGAATAAAACAATAGCAAAAATCAACGAAACCAAGAGCTGGTTCTTTGAGAAAATAAACAAAATAGATAAGCCTCTAGCCCAACTTATTAAGAGAAAAAGAGAGTCAACACAAATCAACATAATCAGAAATGAGAATGGAAAAATCATGACAGACTCCACAGAAATACAAAGAATTATTAAAGACTACTATGAAAACCTATATGCCAACAAGCTGGAAAACCTAGAAGAAATGGACAACTTCCTAGAAAAATACAACCTCCCAAGACTGACCAAGGAAGAAACACAGAAGTTAAACAAACCAATTACGAGCAAAGAAATTGAAACAGTAATCAAAAAACTACCCAAGAACAAAACCCCGGGGCCGGACGGATTTACCTCGGAATTTTATCAGACACACAGAGAAGACATAATACCCATTCTCCTTAAAGTGTTCCACAAAATAGAAGAAGAGGGAATACTCCCAAACTCATTCTATGAGGCCAACATCACCCTAATACCAAAACCAGGCAAAGACCCCACCAAAAAAGAAAACTACAGACCAATATCCCTGATGAATGTAGATGCAAAAATACTCAATAAAATATTAGCAAACAGAATTCAACAGTATATCAAAAGGATCATACACCATGACCAAGTGGGTTTCATCCCAGGGATGCAAGGATGGTACAACATTCGAAAATCCATCAACATCATCCACCACATCAACAAAAAGAAAGACAAAAACCACATGATCATCTCCATAGATGCTGAAAAAGCATTTGACAAAATTCAACATCCATTCATGATAAAAACTCTCAGCAAAATGGGAATAGAGGGCAAGTACCTCAACATAATAAAGGCCATATATGATAAACCCACAGCCAGCATTATACTGAACAGCGAGAAGCTGAAAGCATTTCCTCTGAGATCGGGAACCAGACAGGGATGCCCACTCTCCCCACTGTTATTTAACATAGTACTGGAGGTCCTGGCCACGGCAATCAGACAAAACAAAGAAATACAAGGAATCCAGATTGGTAAAGAAGAAGTTAAACTGTCACTATTTGCAGATGATATGATACTGTACATAAAAAACCCTAAAGACTCCACTCCAAAACTACTAGAACTGATATCGGAATACAGCAAAGTTGCAGGATACAAAATTAACACACAGAAATCTGTAGCTTTCCTATACACTAACAACGAATCAATAGAAAGAGAAATCAGGAAAACAATTCCATTCACCATTGCATCAAAAAGAATAAAATACCTAGGAATAAACCTAACCAAAGAAGTGAAAGACTTATACTCTGAAAACTACAAGTCACTCTTAAGAGAAATTAAAGGGGACACTAATAAATGGAAACTCATCCCATGCTCATGGCTAGGAAGAATTAATATCGTCAAAATGGCCATCCTGCCCAAAGCAATATACAGATTTGATGCAATCCCTCTCAAATTACCAGCAACATTCTTCAATGAATTGGAACAAATAATTCAAAAATTCATATGGAAACACCAAAGACCCCGAATAGCCAAAGCAATCCTGAAAAAGAAGAATAAAGTAGGGGGGATCTCACTCCCCAACTTCAAGCTCTACTACAAAGCCATAGTAATCAAGACAATTTGGTACTGGCACAAGAACAGAGCCACAGACCAGTGGAACAGATTAGAGACCCCAGAAATTAACCCAAACATATATGGTCAATTAATATTTGATAAAGGAGCAATGGACATACAATGGCAAAATGACAGTCTCTTCAACAGATGGTGCTGGCAAAACTGGACAGCTACATGTAGGAGAATGAAACTGGACCATTGTCTAACCCCATATACAAAGGTAAACTCAAAATGGATCAAAGACCTGAATGTAAGTCATGAAACCATTAAACTCTTGGAAAAAAACATAGGCAAAAACCTCTTAGACATAAACATGAGTGATCTCTTCTTGAACATATCTCCCCGGGCAAGGAAAACAACAGCAAAAATGAGCAAGTGGGACTCCATTAAGCTGAAAAGCTTCTGTACAGCGAAAGACACCATCAATAGAACAAAAAGGAACCCTACAGTATGGGAGAATATATTTGAAAATGACAGATCCGATAAAGGCTTGACGTCCAGAATATATAAAGAGCTCACATGCCTCAACAAACAAAAAACAAATAACCCAATTAAAAAATGGGCAGAGGAACTGAACAGACAGTTCTCTAAAAAAGAAATACAGATGGCCAAGAGACACATGAAAAGATGCTCCACATCACTAATTATCAGAGAAATGCAAATTAAAACTACAATGAGGTATCACCTCACACCAGTAAGGATAGCTGCCATCCAAAAGACAAACAACAACAAATGTTGGCGAGGCTGTGGAGAAAGGGGAACCCTCCTACACTGCTGGTGGGAATGTAAATTAGTTCAACCATTGTGGAAAGCAGTATGGAGGTGCGTCAAAATGCTCAAAACAGACCTACCATTTGACCCAGGAATTCCACTCCTAGGAATTTACCCTAAGAACGCAGCAATCAAGTTTGAGAAAGACAGATGCACTCCTATGTTTATCGCAGCACTATTTACAATAGCCAAGAATTGGAAGCAACCTAAATGTCCATCGGTAGATGAATGGATAAAGAAGATGTGGTACATATACACAATGGAATACTACTCAGCCATAAGAAGTGGAAAAATCCAACCATTTGCAGCAACATGGATGGAGCTGGAGAGTATTATGCTCAGTGAAATAAGCCAAGCGGAGAAAGAGAAATACCAAATGATTTCACTCATCTGAGGAGTATAGGAACAAAGGAAAAACTGAAGGAACAAAACAGCAGTGGAATTACAGAACCCAAAAATGGACTAACAGGTACCAAAGGGAAAGGAACTGGGGAGGATGGGTGGGCAGGGAGGGATAAGAGGGGGGAAGAAGAAGAGGGATATTAAGATTGGCATTCATGGGGGGGAGTGAGAAAGGGGAGGGTGGGCTGCACAACACAGAGAGGACAAGTAGTGACTCTACAACATTTTGCTAAGCTGATGGACAGTAACCGTAATGTGGTTGTTAGGGGGGACCTGATATAGGGGAGAGCATAGTAAACATAGTATTCTTCATGTAAGTGTAGATTAAAAATTTAAAAAAAAAAAAAAAAGAAAGAAAGAAAGAAAAGGGGGATTACTCCTTAACAGGATAAAACTATTGGTAAATCAAAGATCAACGCATGCTTTAAATATCCTTAATGTTGATCACTTAAAGGGTGTCAGATGATCAGCTATGGAGGTACTTTTTTCTGATAATATTCCTTTCTCTTAATTAAAAAAAAAAAAAAAAAAAGCAGTTATTGTGTGCTGACCTCCAATGAGTTCTGCACAGTGGTATAGAGGGCATGTCAAAGTGTGGGCAAAGGGTCTGTTCGTTTCTATGCAGAAGATCAAGGCCTAGCTTGGATACCCAGAAAATGAACTAAGATACGATATGAGGAGGAGCTTCCGGCATCAGCACTCTCTGGGGGACTTGTGCCGGGGGATGATCATCAAAAAGCCTCCACAGGGATCCGGACGATGCTGCAGTTGTGGCTGCACCCAGCCCACCGTCTCCTGGACTTGCCATAGGAATGAGGAGGGAGATGTCTAGGCTGGCATGTGCATACAGTGAGACAACGAATTTGACCGGATCTGTACTGTTGGAACTCAACCAGGAGTTGGGAGGGGTGCAAGTTGTAGCACTCCAAAATCTCATGACTATAGACTATCTATGGTTAAAAGAACATATGGGATGTGAACAGATCCCAGAAATGGGCTGCTTTAATTTGTCTGATGGTTCAAGTACAGTTGGACAATATCCATCATATCATAGATAAATTTTCACAAATGCCTAGGGTGCCTAAATGGTTTTCTTGGCTTCACTGGAGATGGATGGTAATTATAGATTTGCTTTGTTTATGTCACCGTATTCCTATTATGTTAATATGTGTGTGCAAATTAGTTAGTAGTTTAAAACCTATACATACTTAAGGTACTCTACAAGAAGATATGTCAAAGAAATAATCAATCCTCCCATGTTTCCTTCATATGCTACATCTATAGCTTTTCTTCTTCCTTCCTAATTACAACCCTTAAATAGAATTCGTGCCTCATATCGAATTTACCGAGTATCATAATTCCTCCAGGTGGTAAAGATACCTCGAGACAAGTGCTGGGCATAGAAGCCACAGGGCATAAATCTGCAAAGAAGTAAAAAGCTAACCTTTGCAAACAATATGGCTTCTCTCTCACTTACCAACTTTACATTTCCCTGTATGGCCCCGGAAGATGACTGGTTAGCCAGAGACGGGTAAGATTCCTCAAGGGAGGAACAACCTAAGACAGGCACAGTCGCAGGGGGGCCATCAGGTGAGAATTTGGGGATCAACAGAGGTGAGGCTCAGAACCTCACCCCCCCTGCTTTGAGAGAAATCTTCTGCATCCGTGGATGTCTTGCTGCCCTTGTCTAGCCTGGATTAATACTTGGTCCATAGGCACACACCTGATCATCTGATCATCTACATTTGCCCTCTTACAGCACTAAACAATGTTTTCTACCTTTATCTTGCATCTACCTACCACTTCAGCATTTTATTAAAAATAAAAATAATAATAATAATAGGAGAAATGTGGGATCAACATATATGTCAAGTACAAAAATCAAACGAATATTCATATTTGACCTGATTGTTTATAGTTCATAATGCATGATCAAAACCAAAAGTTTCTGTGATGAATGCCCTTGTACTGTTCACCATGTAAGAATTTATTCACTGTGCAAGAATTCGTTCACCATGTAAGAACTTGTTTGTTATGCTTCAGAAGATTGGAGACTGACGAGAATTAGGCTTGAGATGGATTAATGATTGTACATTGAGCATTGACCCCCCTATACTGAATTTTATTGTTGTTAACAACCATTTGATCAATAAGTATGAGAGATGCCCTCTCAAAAAAAATATATATATATAACATTCCTGTAAAAGCTGAGTGAGATGGCGCAAATGAATGTAGCAGCCTCTACTGTTATTCATGTGGAGCAACTGTGAGATCAACTCCCCACCTGCCTTTTGGGAATAAAGCCAACTCTGGGACCAAGCACAGCAGGTCATAACCCAACAGATGGAGCAGGACTTCCACCCTCTTATGGCACCGGACACAGACTTCATCTCCTGAAACTGTGTGGAACCGCAGCCATGTGTGAAGAACAGTATTAAAGGAGCAAAACAGAAATGGTCATCAAATGCCTTCTAGGCAGTCTTCCAGGGGCCTGCCTGGTAGAGACATAGAGCAAACTGAACACTTTCCTTTTTTTTTTGGTTTCATTAAAGTACCTGCCTCTTCTATTATACTATGAGTAGCTCAATCGAATAATATGTGCTAAGCAAACTGGGTGTATGATGTCACATGTAGATGAGGTTTGCTTTCCTGTGTTAACTACTACTTGGGAGGAAATTAAGTGGCTTGAGCACAGGAGAATACAAATAACATGTGCAGTGAAGTAAATCTAAAATAGACACATACGCACCCTCAACAGAAAAACTAAGTCCAAGTGACTGTATTTCACTCTCAAGCCAGAACGCCCAGTTATTCTTTTTTTCCTGCTCAGACATTGATTCTCAGAATGGCCTACAGCATGTAGTAACCTTTCTACTTTGTATCCTTATTCAGGAAATTAGAATCATATATTTTATTACCTTCAGTACATCACTAGAGAGGGGAGATAAATTTATTCACACATATTAAATATATTTTGTGAAAGTCCTTTTGAAATTCTCCCTGAGAACCAGTCTTCTCATCTTTGATAATCAGTTGTTGTTTTTCAAATGGTTGTAACATATTTTTTTTAATTTCTTTTATTTTTTCCATTGGTAAACTTCTGTAGAAAGATTTTCAATGCAGCTTGATGAAATCAGTGCTAATTTCTGCAAACAACAACAACAAAAAAATATTAGTATTGTCTAATACTAATAGTATCATTATATAATACCATGTTATCAGTATCATAGACTTAAGGACTTTAGAGAGAAAGTGTGTGTGTGTTTCCCTTTCTCTTTTGTTAAGTATATGGATCTTTTAGATATCAGGAACTAAAATAAAATACTTCTCATGAAGTTCCTGTTGAGCACCAGAAAACTTTTCAGCAAGCAAGTTGATGGTTGCATGTACCAGCTGGCATGGCATTTTAAGGAAAACACATTGTGGGCAAGTTCGATGACTATCAGGAAGTCACTAAATGAGAATGAATTGTAATAGGCTGGTGACTGGCAAACACAAGTTTTAGAGGAGTTTGGATTTCCCCTAGGAAATCAGCAGTTTAGCAGAAAGTGGTCTGTATTCCCTTCTTGCTATAATAGCCATAGTCTAAATCTTTCAAATCCTCTTCATTGCCTGTGAAACTGGATTACACTGGCCCTGCCTTTGTAAGAAACTTGTTGCAACTATATATTTTAGACTGTAAAGCCATGGGACTTCAGTGTTCATCTAATACTCTTCTTTTCCTAAATAGGAAACAGACTCAAGTGAAGAAAGGATTTGTCCCAAGTCAAAAAATGAGTTGAGATATAACAAACAGTAGGCTTTTGGAATTGGAAGATACTCTTCAGTTACATATTTAAATCTTTTGTTAAATCAGGAATCTTCTGCAACATGTCTGGCAATCATTTCGAGATCTTTCCTTGCAAGAAATTGACCGCTTTTCAGAGCAGAGCATCCTGTTTTTGGACCACCCTAATTGTTTAGGCAGTCGTCCCTGGCAATGAACCCTGGGTTCCTGTGGCTCATATACCTTGACTCTATAACAGGTGAGTCCCCCGGGAAGCAGACTCTAAGATAGAAATGAGCACACAGAAAGTTTATTAGGGAATGCTGTGGGGCTAAACACTCGTAAAGGAAGCGAGAGAAACAGGATTTGTCAGAGAGATGTCACCTGCCATGCAGTTTCAAGAGTACCTCAACTGATGTGGCAAGGGATTTAGGAGATGGGTCACTTTTAAGCTGTCTGGAGTTGGACTGAGAGGCCAGGCCTCTAAGGCTTATGTCTCTCAAATACTGCATGCAGGCAGCCCTGGGAAGGGACATGACCTTGGGGAAGCAGTTTCTCCCCCTGAGGCAATCCCACATGGGACTGACATCTGAGGACTTTTTGGAGGTGACGCTACCAGTCTCTAAAGAATAGAATTTCTTTATTTCTAAAAGGAGGTCTGGGTGGTACATCACACGCACAAACGATAGCATTTTAGTTATTATCCTGTAAATGTCTACTAAAAATCCCTGCTGCCTTTGATTGGGATTCTGTGTATCTGTAGATCAGTATAGGGAGAATGGATATATCAACAATCTTGAATCCTCTAGTCCGTTAACATGTTACATATACCTCTATTTAGGACTCCTTTAATTTCAGGTAGCAATGTTTTGTAGCTTCAGTGTAGAAGCCTTAAGTACATTCCACATTCTTGTCTTAAGTACTTGACCTGTTTTGATGCTGTTTTAAGTGCTATATTTAAATTTTCATTTAAAATTATCTATTGCTAGGATATAGAAATACAATTACTGATTTTTGTATATTGGTCTTATAGTCTGACATTTTGCTAAACTCTCTTCCTTGTCATAGAGGATTTTTCAGTAAACTCCTTAGATTTTCTATGTTTACAATCATATTTTCTATGAATAAGGATACTATTACTTTTTAATTTCTAATTCACATGCCTTTTGTTCCCTTGTGTTGCCACATTGCAGTGGCTCAGAGCTGCAGTACCGTGGGGGAAGGAAGTGCTGAGGGCGGACGTGTTTCCTTCCATCCCAGGCTGGTTGAACAGTATTCAGTCTTTCGTTAGGTAAGATGCAAGTAAATTATAGCAGGCAGATTAAAGTTCTAGAATAGCAACATGGTAAATAAGCATTGGGTCGGTTGTTTAGTTGAAGACCTGTGCTAATTGCATCAATACCAGATACAACAGTAGTCGGAACAAGTTGTAAATAATTATCTACGTCCTAGCTTTGAAAAGGACAATGTTTCACATCCTTATGGAGACTTTTTTCCAAAGTGATGATGGAATAAGTGATTCCTCAGTGCACAGAAGCAGCAAAACGTCCCACAAAACTAATTGTATAGAGGAAAGTTAAGTAGCTCTATCAGATATTCATCACTCATGATCACTGCTGTGCATGCTGAGAAGTTCATGCTTTGACTAGTCTTCAAACACACTTGTCTGTGATAAATCTTTTCGCCTGGCTCCCTTTGGAGGGGATATTGACATGTTAACATTAAGTTCATGAACACATCTCATATTTATGTAATATCCAGAAGCCAGCCACTGCTGCGAAAAGAGAGCGTGAGCATGCTCACGGACCGATTTCCTCCACCCCCTCCTCCCAGCCACCCCGTGCTCAGGTAGGAAGTCAACTTCCTCTTAAAAGCTCCCCCAGTTAACCCTGGAATTTTTGAGGATGGTTTTTCAGTTGTGCCCAGGAATAAAGCTGCTCACATTGCAGGCATACCTCACTTTTATTGCGCTTCGGTTTATTGTGCTTTGCAGACATTGTGTTTTTTACACATTGAAGGTTTGTTGCAACCCTTCCTCGAGCAAGTCTACCAACGCCGTTTTTCCGTTTTGCTCACTTTGTGTCTCTGTGTCACATTTTAGTAATTCTCATAATATTTCAAACTTTTCCATTATCTTTGTATTTAGTCTGGTGATCTGTGAGAAGTGATCTTTGGTGTAACTATTCTAATTGTTTTGGGGAGCACAAACCATACCCCTGTACGGCAAGCAAAGTTCATCAAGGTTGTGTGTGTTCTATCTGATCAATCATTCCCTCTCTCTCTCCCTCTCCTTGAGTCTCCCTTTCCCGGAGACACGATATTGAAATTAGGTCAGTTAAGGACCCTACAATGGCCTCTAAGTGTTCAAGTGAAAGGAGTTGCATTCCTTTCATTTTAAATCAAAAGCTAGAAATGATTAAGCTTGGTGAGGAAGGCATGTGGAAAGCCAGGACAGGCCAGAAGCGCAGCCTCTTGGACCAAACATTCCCTTTGTGAATGCAAAGGCAAGTTCTCCAAGGAAATTAAAAGTGCTCCTCCAGGGAGCAGACAAATGATAAGAAAGCAAAACAGCCTTGTAGCTGACATGGAGAAAGTTTTATTCTTCTGGATAGAAAATCAAACTAACTACAATATTTCCTTAAACTGAAACCTAATCCAGAGCAAGTCCCTTAATGTCTTTAATTTTATGAAGGCTGAGAGAGGCGAGGAAGCTGCACAAGAAAAGTCAGAAGCTAGCAGAGGTTGGGTCATGAGGTTTGAGGAAAGAGGCCGTCTCCATAACGTAAAGTGCAGGTAAAGCAAGTGGTGATGGAGAAGCTGCAGCAAGTTATCCAGCAGATCCACCTCAGATCATGGATGGAAGTGGCTCCAATAAGCAACAGATTTTCGGTGTAGAAGAAACAGCCTTCTAATGGAAGACAATGCCATCTAAGGCTTCTGTAGCTAGAGAGGAGAAGTCAGTGCCTGGCTTCAAAGGACAGGCTGCCTGTCTTGTTAGGGGCTGATGCAGCTGGTGACTTTAAGTTGAAGCCAATGCTCATTGACTATTCTGAAAACCCTAGGGCCCTTAAGAATTATGCTAAATCTATTCTGTGCTCTTATCAGTGGAACAACAAAGCCTGGATGACAGCTTATTTGTTTATAATGTGGTTTACGGAATATTTTAAGCTCACTTTTGAGACCTACTGCTGAGATAAAAGGATTGCTTTAAAAATATGACTGTTCTTTGACGACGCATCTGGTCACCCAAGAGCTCTCGTGAAGATGTACAACGAGATTAATGTTGTTTTCATGCCTGCTAACACAGCATCCATTATGCAGCCCGTGCATTAAGTAGTCATTTTGACTTTCAAGTCTTATCATTTCAGAAATACATTTTGTAGGCTATAATTGCCATAGGCAGTGATTCCTCTGGTAGATCTGGGCAAAATCAATTCTTCTGGAAAGGTTTCACATTCTGGATGCCATTCAGAACATTCACGATTCATGGAAAGAGGTCAAAATATCCACATGAACAGAGTTTGGAAGAAGTGGATTTCAGCCGTCGTGGATGACTCTGAGGGGTTCAAGACTTCAGTGGAAGAAGTCACTGCGGACATGGTGAGAACAGCAGGAGAACTACAACTAGAAGGGGAGCCTGAGGCTGTGATTGAATTGCTGCATCTCAGGATAAAACTTGACCTAAGAAAGTAGTTTTTGAAATGCAATCTGGTCTCAGTGAAGATGTTGTGAGTCATTGAAATGACAGCAAAGGATTTAGAATTATTGTATGAACTTAGTTGATAAAGCAGTGGCAGGGTTTGAGAGGACTGTCTCCAGTTCTGGAAGAAGTTCTACTGTGGATAAAGGCTATCAAACAGCCCCCACATGCTGCAGAGAAATCAGTTGTGAAAGGAAGAGTCGATCAATGTGGCAAACTTCATTTTTGTCTCATTTTAAGACATTGCCACAGCCACCCCCACTTCAGTAGCCACCACCTGGATCAGCCAGCAGCCCTCAACATCGAGGTGAGTCCCTCCACCAGCAAAAAGTTAACAAGTTGCTGAAGGCTCTAGTGATGGTGAGCAGTTTCTAACGATAAAGTATTTTTAATTATGTACATTGATTTTTTTAGACATAATGCTATGGCACACTTAATGGAGTATCATGTAACATAACTTATATGTACTGGGAAACCAAAAAATTCACTTGACTCACTTTATTGTGATATTTACTGTATTGTGGGGTCTTGGAACTGAACCTGCAATATCTGCCAGGTATGCCTGTATCTAGTCCTGCCTTCTCATTTGGATCTCACTTGCTTTTGCTAGCAGTACCCTCCCTGAAAATGTCAGTGTTTCTGCTGTGGATGCACTGCACAGTGTCCCTGAAACACAGTTCTTCCGGTGCCGCACCCCATGACGGGCTTTGTTGTTTAGGCCTTGTGGCATCAGTAGTTGGGGTCAGGGTCTGACTTGGCCTTCGTGAAGTCAGGCTCTTCAGCATGTCACCATCATCCTTCCCTCCACACAGGCCACACAAAGAGGAGAGTGGGAAGTTCCTTACTCTCCTCTGTCAGCTATGCTATTTCTCTGATCTTCTCCAACCAGTCATACCACAAACAAGCAGACAAAAGAAACAAACATGTTCTTACTTTTGTCAAAACATTAAAACATCTATGCATGTGATTCTACCCAAACAGATACCTGCAAGCGTCTCCTGTAAACCTGTGACAGAGAAACAAATCTGGCCATGGTTGGAAACCTGGCTACACAGCAATGCCTTGATTGACAAGAGTCATCCAGTTTAGTGTTTCCATTGCAAAAACAATCCAACAGTCACTTACTAAAGCCTCATGGTGTTCTGTGGAAGACATTGACATGAATATGGATTCAAAGCAAAAACACAATCTTTTCAATGCCATATATTTAGAACAACTTCTACTCCACATGGCCTTTCTGTTCTGTCTTTTTTTTCCCCCAAAATGAACTAAAATCCAGTCCATTATTTTCCAGGCACAAAATTTGTTCACTGTGTTTAAACACATAAGTATTCGATACCTGGCAAATAACAGTGGACGTTTGACTGTAAATGGAGGAGAGCTTATTGTGACATTATACGCAGGTGATGATTGCTGAATCTAACTAATCATGCACTGAGATTCCCAGATAGTCAAAAATCATACCCTCTTTAAAAACCCAAAGCTGTACATTCAAAGGTCTGTACAACACTGAAGGTAGTGCTGGGTGTTCTTACATGTGGTCATTAACTTAATCACCAACACCAAGAATGGGATTGAGAGGATGATTGAGAACATAAGCATCTTGTAAATATCAAACAGGATCATTCCCTGCATTGTTTCTGAATTCTTTGCTCTCAAGTTTAGTCAGATATTTTCCTGTGCCTCATTTTCACTAAACTGGGAAAACGAAAACTGAAACAAAGATACCACCTCATTATTTAATCATCATTTCTTAAATAAATACAGTAGTTATTACTCTTATGTATAATAACCAGGAGTATAATAATGCCTCCCTCCAAAGAGAGAGAGTTTCATTTATAAGACAATATTCTGAAATCCTCTGTTCATTTATCAAAGTGGGGGTTTTGATGAATTAATCAGTTAAAATTTTTTTAAAAATGGTCTTTTAGTTTGCTTCAACTCCCTGAAAATCTAATGAGCTGATCTGGCTCATAACATATATAAATACAACTACCTGCATTTCATTCTTCCATAAAATTGGAAGCAATACAGATACAAAAGGATTAATTCACTATTTTTTTGCTGCCTCAATTAGAGGTTTCGAGCCTATTCAAGCTGCCACCGCATGAGTCATATCAGGAAATATGAGAAATCAACATCCTGAAATAACTTGAATTGGGGTTTGTGTAATGGTAAGATGGGGCGGCATCCCACAAAAATGAAAGCCGTTTATTAACTCTGAAGAAAATAAAACCATCGTGGGGTGGGAAGTCCTTCACGGAGCCTGAGAAGGATAAACTCCCCACTTTGGGGATAGGTGTTCCCCGTGCTAAGAAAAGCTGGCTCTGCCCGGATCAGATAGCAGTGACTTGCTCATTTCCTGTGTTTGCCGTCACTAACATTTCAGTCCCGATTTCATATCTGCTGATTGGTTTCATATCCTCCTCCCTTCCTGTTAAAATTGGAGCCATTTTTCAAGGTCTAGCCTAGGTCTTCCTCTGAAGCATTTTCTAATCCTCCCAAACTTGATTGAATTTGTTCTTCCTTTTACTTTCCTAACAGCATTTCTAATCTGTACTAGTCATTTGACCCCTAATCATATGCCTACTTTATATAGCTTATTGCATTTTCAAATCTCTTGGTTTGATACCTTAGCTAGATTTAAAAGTCTTGAGGGCAAGGCTCTTTGTTTTATGCTTCAATGGCCCATTGGCTTGTAAGGGGGGGGGCGACTATTACATGGTGATGATCTGGAACCACAGGCCGTAATCCTTTCGCTCCAAGAGGCCTGGTTTTCGTGGAAGATAAATGCATCCATGTGGTCTGTTCTGCTTCATGGTATCATAGGTGTGGCCCCGGAGTGAGAGAAACCTAAATTCAAACCCTGGACCCACCACTTATTAAATGTGAATATAGGCAAGTTTCTTAATTTCTTTTTAGCATCAATTTGCTCATTTGGAAATGAAAGGGATAACAAAACAGTTGGGAGAATGAAATCAGATAATGTCTATGAAGTACTTAGCATGGTTTCTGGCATCTAATTAGCCCTAAATCATGATACTCTTGTTACTGTAAGTGGTTCCGAGGTATGGGGC
Organism: Manis javanica; assembly: GCF_040802235.1. Taxonomy (NCBI): domain Eukaryota; kingdom Metazoa; phylum Chordata; class Mammalia; order Pholidota; family Manidae; genus Manis; species Manis javanica. Next base: position 81,714,266 of record NC_133167.1, on the reverse strand, counting down.
GGCTCCGTGGCCAGTGAGGACCGAGGGCTGCATGGGCAAGGGGGCGTCATGGAGCTCCTCAGCTAGTTGGACTCACGGGCTCAGCTGTGGTGGGATGAGCTCCCAGCTGGTGTCGGTGGGAGGTGGGCAGTGTGTAAATGAGACCCACATGGAAAGGAGTTGCTCACAGTGACAAGACTAGAAGTTGGGCATCTGACCAGTACTAGCTTTGGGTGGTCTTTTTGGTTTGGTGAGGACACTGGACAGCATCTGGAATTTCTGAAAACAAGACCTGTTTTTCTGAAAAGTAGGTTAGGGAGAGGGTAGGCAAGGATTCAGGTGCCTAGGCAAGCAGATGAGGGTTTAAGGTTCTGTTTAAGGTTAATGGTTTTCTTCCAGCAGCTGCCCCAGGTCCTTCAGCGTCTTCTCCTTCCTGCTGGTCGAGTCATCCATGTTCTTGTGGCCATATTCTCTTCTCCATTCTCTCACCAGCCTAGTGCAAAGGACTTCCTTTCCCACACATCCACCAAATCCCTCTCACCAAGATCACTAATGACCTTCTCTGACCCCGTGGACTCGTCATCCCCCTGCAGACGTCAATCACCTACACTCTTTCCTAAATTTTACTCCACTTTGGCTGCTGTCAGGCCGGTCGTCCTCCGCTGGTATCCCTTTTCTCTTTCTGACTCCTCCCACTCCCACTCTTTCTTTTTTCAGGTTCCCCTTTCATCCTTGAAATGTTGTTATCCCTCCACATTCTGCCTTAGCCTCTCTCTTCGGACTCTGCCCACTCTCCTTGCTCTTGCCCGCCTCTCAAGTACCCAGGCTCCCGAGCCACCCTCGTGCGGAAGGTTCTTAAGCTCTGGTGTCCTTAAGCTCTGGTGTCCGTCACGCTCTTTCTCCTGAGCTCTGACCCTAACTCCGCTTAGTCACCGAAACCTCAGTCCGTGTTCAAAAGAGGACTTTCCGCTTCCCCTCAAACTTGTTCTTTCTCCCCTGTTCCTTCTCTCAGGGAAGGACATCACCACCCTCTCTGTTGTTATTCAGGTAAAACAAAAGTGTTCCTCCTTGACGTCGCATTTCCTATATCCAATTAATCACCAGATTCCAATTCAAACTTCCTGAACCCATGCTCTTCTTCTGAGTATATATATCTTGTTTTGTATCCCATCTGAAAACATATGCACAAAGAGTGCTTATTTAAAAACTGTCTTGTGTTTTACTTTTTACCCACCTGTTACCAGCTAAATCAGTTTTGCCACGTTCTTTTATGGATGGATTTGGAAAATGTACCCACAAAAAAGCTTTAATGTGTTGAAACTGCATAATCAGAAATCCTGCTTTTCTCCATTGTAAGCCAAATACGTTGTTGGTTAACAATGGTAAACAAACTGGGCATCATTTGCGTTATGGAAACTAATGTGCATGCTGATTGTAATTTCAACATCAGAAGAGTTTATACCAGTACTATTTAGAGTGCTACTACTTGAAATAATACAATCAATTTTTATGTGTATTAAAATAGTAATTGTATTTAATTTAGAAAGTCAAACTTATAATACAAATGCTGTGTGGAGCCCTGTGTGATGGTCACCAGTCCCAAAGCAGTGGAGTCCTGGGGTGCAGTTACTGATCCCAGGACCCCAAACACCTCTGCCCACGTGTTATCAGCTGTCAAGGAAAGCAGGGTACAGTCAAGCACTGGGTGGAACAATGCTTCACTCACACAGAGAAGAGTCAGAGCAACGTCAGCCACAGTAGGGGGCTGTGTGGGCTCTGTACCTCTTGGTGAGGAAGTGCCCCAGACCCAAGGCCCTTTTTAACTAGGCTGATTGGGGGTCAGAAGATGGCACACAGGAGATGCTGGCCTTTCCCAGCGACAGCCAGCATCCCCTCAGCCCACCCTCCCAAACGCAGTTTTTCACCTCTGAGAGGCAGGCAGCCACTTCCAACTTGTTAGTCGTTTCTTCTAGTGGTGCCTCTACATATCCAAGTAAGATACTTATACTGTGAATTCTTGATTTTCAACTTTAGGTATTATTCGTTGAGTTCTTATGCTGATTTTGTTTTCTAATGTCATCTGTGCCCTCCTCCCTCCCTGCCCTCCTCCCTCCCCCACATTATCATTCTCTCCATCCTCCTAGTACATTTATGTCATCATTTCTATTTCAATTAATGTTTAGGATTTTTATTATCATGACTGTTGGTTATAGCAGAGCCCTGTACTGTGGTATATTACATTTCCTTTTTACCACAAGTATTTTTGTTTTTTCCTGGAGTTAAATGTTCTTATTTTAATGAGTTTTCATATGTTTCTTTTTACCTATGACTACATCAGCCACATGCTTTGCAGAAGAACTATAAAAGTCTTCTCCACATGGTCAGGTTCATATAAAATGCCTCCTAGAACCCTGCATCCAGCTGCACTAATCTTAACTGGTTACAGTCTAAGCCTGCTGCACACCCGTTGTCCTGGACACCTCCCTTCATTGTTCCTGGGAATTCTGTCCTTCTCCTTGTTTCTTTTAGGATTACTGAATTTCTTGATTACTCTTTCTTAGATTACATGGGGTTTTGGTGAAACATTTTGCCCAATAGCTCCCTGAGAAAGGAGTCAAAAGAAATTATATTTTGGGGGAAACTGAATGTCTGAAATTATGTATTGTCACATTTGATTAACAGTTTTGCACGATACTGAATTTTGAATTGAAAATCATTTTCTCTCTGAAATTCACAGGTACTTGTCCACGGTCTTCTGTTTCCAGTGGTGCTGCTGAGAAGTCTCATCATTCTTGGATCCTAATTTTCATATGTGATTCTTCTTTTTCTCTGAAGCTCCTGGGATCTGCTCTTTCTCTGTGATACTCTGAGGTTTCGCAGTGATGCACTGTGGCGTGAGTCCTTCACATTTATTTTTGTGGGCCCTAAGTGGGTCATTTAAATCTGGGAATGTACATCCTCATTCTGAAAAACACTCTTGTATTATGTCTTCCATATTTTTTCTCCTTTTTTGTTTTTTTTTTTTACTACTCTTGGTCAGTGTATTCTATTTTCTGGGTAAATTCCTCAATTTTATTTTTCAACCTATTCAATCTTTATATTTGCCATTATATTTTTATTTTCAAAGGACTTTTTCCTCATTCACTCATTCTCTCACCAACACTTACTGAGTTACTATGCTATGCCAGGGATTGTTTTAGGTGCTGGAATATGGCACAAATCCCTTCTCTTGAGGACTGTATTATCTAATGGCTGAAGGTAGATGGGGATTGTAAGTACCAAGAGAGGTAGGTAGCACTACATTCAAAAACAAAACAAACCTCAGGGCAGGCCTCACTGAGAATGTTACATTTGAAGAGAAATTTGAAGGAGATAGATATTTTTATTTTCTGAAAAAAATTTTTACTATAGCAATCTCTTCTAATTCATGGGTGTGAATTTTTTCCTCCTTGCTTTCAGGTTACTTACTGTAAACTTTTTGAAGTTTTCCTTTGACCTCTATATATACTCATCTCTCTTTCCTCAGATTTCCCTCTGCCCTGCCATTTTTTTTCTCTTTTAATTTTGTCCTTCATTTTAAAGCCTTACCACCATGTTTGATGATCCTTGCTGGTCTTTCTATTTATGAATGAAATTTGAAAAAGCAAACTGGAAGCACCACACGTGTCTGTGTGTGTCAGCTGTTGAGCCTCCCCGGGTGATTATGTGGACATTTAGCGATTCCTGGGTTCCTTTCCCTTGGAATGGCTGGTTGCTCCAAAAGCAGCTTGCTTGTGCTGTCTGAGACGTAGGTGCCTGACTGCCAACACCCCGGGGCCACGTCAGTATGTAGGTTATAGCTCGGTCACCCTGCGTGCAGTCGAGACTCTGCCCAACCTCAGCGTCCCTGTGTCCCTGAGCCCAGAGCCTCTTTGATTCTGTTTCTTCTGAGGTGAATCTCCTGTTTTTCTGCCTGTGCACAGGAGGGACAGCTAGCTTGCCATGTGGGCTTGGGAAGAAGATAACACATGTGGGACTGATTGTTAACTTCCCCTGTCCTCTGTTGTCAGCCCACCCCACAGCCCTGTTCTGAGAAGTACTTGGTGGCCCCGCTTCCTGAACTGCCCCAGCCCTCTAAACCAAGACAGGCCTTGCTCCCCTTTAGCAGCCACCTCTGCCCCTCGAGCTGGTCGAAGGATGCAGCGTCCCTTCTCTGCTAAGTTAATCACCACTCATCCATCCATACTTGATCTTCCAAAATCACGTCACTATCATTCATCTACTCTTATCTCAGGACCAATGTCATTTGTATTCATATGTTGATCCTTTACTTTTATTTTATTGGACTTTGTGTAGGGAGAAGAGATAAATCTGCCTGGTTGAACAAGTCTATAATAAATGATTCAATCCAAATTACTTGTGAATCTGCTTGAATATGTGAAATAAATTTTTCTCTTTTGGAATAATAAGAGTGTTTCATTCTCTATAAATCCTCCAAAGTAATTTAGAGACTAAGAAAATAGACATATTTCCTTAACGTATTTCACAAACCTTTTGCTTAGATGACAAAGTTACATATTAATAGTTTTCTTGGATAATCATTTAAATTCGTTCATTAGGTTTTATTTTTAAATTTAATTTGAATATTCTGAGTAATCTGGTTTCCTCTTGTTAGAAAGCCTTTTGAATTTTAAGATGTAGAAGTATTTTTAAGATATATCTCCTAGACCTAACATTTAAAAAAAAAAACCAAACATACTGTCTTAATAAATATTACCGAAATTAGTCAAATGCCAAAAATTTATAAGCATCTACTCTGAGCCTTAGCAACATGCTCGGTTTCTTGGACCATAAAATGTTGGACAGATCCCTGGATATGCGTCAACTTGGAATTTGATCCCAGTTTTACCACTGGCTATATGACCTTGGACAAAATAAAGAAGCTTCCTGATCTCAAGTTCTTAATCTGTAAAATAGGGCTTACACTAGTTGTCCTAACACTGTAAACTGAGTGATTCTTTGATAGTTATCAATATGTAGAAGTAGACTAGATAGAGATTTGAATGGCGGAGTCCTTATTCACAAAGACCTGGGAAACTCCAAAGGCAGCATGAATATCAGACAAAAAGAAGTAATTCTCTTAGGTTGTCTCCTGCTCTTTAATATCTCTTTTCTCCCAATTTCTCCTTTTTGATAATCTTACTAAAGTGAGGCTGGGTCATGTCATATTCTAGCTCAGAAATCTCTCCCCGGGCTGCAGGATGAAGACCAGCGCTCCTGTTCTTATTGTCTTCCACTCATGCCATGTGCACCAGCCACTGGAATAGGAAAGAGACCAAGATGGCATGACTGTCTTTTCATGTCCATCACTCACGTTAGTACTGAAACCTTATTCTCCTACTCTACTTTTATCTTCAGTGCCAGCAGTAATATCGCTTGGATTTCGAAGAAAACATTTTTTTCTGGTCCAAGAAGATGCCTTTTGGTGGGCCAGGGTATGGATATCAGTGGGAGGGAAGATTTTACTCATAAAGTGACTCTTAAATAGTTGAAATCTGAGGTTGTCTACAGCTAAACACTAAGTCTTTCCAAATCCTAAAAGGGAAAAGGTCAATAATAGATTTTGCTGAATTCAAAATGTTTCTCTCATATATTTTTATATCCTTTCCATGTTTGCTTGTCTATACCAGGATTAAAGTAAGGGATGATTCCTAACTTACTACAAAGTCACGTTTTCATTATGTTAAATTTGTCATTATTTCATGCTGTTCTCCTTGGGATTATTCTAGGAAGAAACGAGGACTAGAAACAAGGGAGATGTGGAAGGAAAAGCATCCTGGCAGAAAAATGAAGAAGGGTCTGAGCAGAGGAGAGAGGAAACAAAACCGAGAATTGTGGCCGTCCAAGAAGGACAGGGATGGACGCGAAAGGGGCTCCTCAACTGGAAAAGACGGGTTACCGCATGAGGAGATCTGGCTCCAGAGAACAATTTCTTTTAATATGCTTCCTTTTCCTCTTTCATTAACTCAGGAGTACTTGGCTTTTCACTGTTACTATAGAGACATAATATGAAATTGAAACTTCCTGGTACAAAACCAGAAATAGCTTATTTAAATGGCAGAAAGACTACAAAAACCACCTTCATTTTGTTCTTACTGTAAGCCCTGATTCTCCATGATACTTCCTTGAGCACAGACTATGTATTAAGAAAAAACTTTGGTGATGATATGGCAGTTGTCCCATCAACCTTTGAAATTAAATGATCAATGGGTAGTATAAAAAAGGCCAGTACAGAGTAAATTTTGTAATATTTTAAGTCATATTGATGAGACACTTGATAGGAATACAATTTGCTTTTTATTCTGGCATCACTGTTTTGAGTAAGGCGAGAAAACAAATAACATAATTTGCATAATGAAACCATTGAGAGTAAATAGCTGTCTTTCTTCAGAGGTATCTGTGCCGTTTTGATTTACAGTTTAGATTTGTTCAAGTTTATTTACCTCCCTCCCCCAACTGAACAATGCTTCTGATTTATTCCTGCCATTTAGTGTCATATAAATTCAAGTGTTCCACTAGGAAGAGAAACAGTTCATCAAGTTGCAACTATATTAAGTGAAACATTCTCTCTGATACGTTTTTAATTTGTTTTATTCCCATTTTGCTATTGTAATTTTCCCACCTACCAGTGGAGATAAGGGACTGTTTCATTCTTATTCCTGTGGCTTGCTGAGACCACATGCTCATTCTGTTAAGGAGAGTCCGCTGATCTGCAGGAGGAAAAAGGGAAATCCACTAGGCAGGGAAGCCCTGAGACGGGACTGACCATCCATGAGTCAGTCAACAGGCGCTCCTGACATCTGACTGCTATTTATTGTTGCTCTAGGAGCTGTGGGGATCTAGAAAACATGCACAAAACAGTGTTATTATCTGGGCTGATGAACCCACTGCTAATTCAGGCTACTCTGAGTATTTGATGTACATCCTTAATGTTCCTATCCTTTCCTTCCTCCACTGGCGGGAGGTTTAAATGTAGGGTCCATGGGCCATAAAAAGCCCTTGGATGGAATTCAGATGGTCCATAAAAATTCCATCTTTTTAATAATTAATCACTAACTGAAATTTAACAGTTCCTTCAATTATATATGTAGCACAGTGGTATTTAAGAGTGTCTGTGACCTTATCAACAACAGAAATCACAGATATTTTCATAACACATTATAGCTGTTGGAGATCTCTGGAAATTCCATTTATGCTTTATCACTATTTTTTTTTTTGAGAGGGCATCTCTCATATTTATTGATCAAATGGTTGTTAACAACAATAAAATTCAGTATAGGGGGGTCAATGCTCAATGTACAATCATTAATCCATCTCAAGCCTAATTCTCATCAGTCTCCAATCTTCTGAAGCATAACGAACAAGTTCTTACGTGGTGAACTAATTCTTACATAGTGAATAAATTCTTACATGGTGAACAGTACAAGGGCATTCATCACAGAAACTTTCGGTTTTGATCACGCATTATGAACTATAAACAATCAGATCAAATATGAATATTCGTTTGATTTTTATACTTGATTTATATGTTGATCCCACATTTCTCCCTTTATTATTATTATTATTTTTATTTTTAATAAAATGCTGAAGTGGTAGGTAGATGCAAGATAAAGGTAGAAAACATAGTTTAGTGCTGTAAGAGGGCAAATGTAGATGATTAAGTGTGTGCCTGTGGACTAAGTATTAATCCAAGCTAGACAAGGGCAGCAAAACATCCATGGATGCAGATTTCTCTCAAAGCAGGGGGGATGAGGTTCTGAGCCTCACCTCTGTTGATCCCCAATTTCTCACCTGATGGCCCCCCTGCGACTGTGCCTGTCTTAGGTTGTTCCTCCCTTGAGGAATCTTACCCGTCTCTGGCTAACCAGTCATCTTCCGGGCCATACAGGGAAATGTAAAGATGGTAAGTGAGAGAGATGCCATATTGTTTGAAAAGGTTAGCTTTTTACTTCTTCGCAGATTTATGCCCTGTGGCTTCTATGCCCAGCACTTGTCTCGAGGTATCTTTACCACCTGGAGGAATTATGATACTCGGTAAATTCTATATGAGGCACGAATTCTATTTAAGCATTGTAATTAAGAAGGAAGAAGAAAAGCTATAGAGGTAGCAGATGGAAGAAAACATGGGAGGATTGATTATTTCTTTGACATATCTTCTTGTAGAGTACCTTAAGTATGTATAGGTTTTAAACTACTAACTAATTTGCACACACATATTAACATAATAGGAATACGGTGACATAAACAAAGCAAATCTATAATTACCATCCATCTCCAGTGAAGCCAAGAAAACCATTTAGGCACCCTAGGCATTTGTGAAAATTTGTCTATGATATGATGGATATTGTCCAACTGTACTTGAACAGTCTGAGAAAAATCAGACAAATTAAGGTAGCCCATTTCTGGGATCTGTTCACATCCCATATGTTCTTTTAACCGTAGATAGTCTATAGTCATAAGATTTTGGAGTGCTACAACTTGCACCCCTCCCAACTCCTGGTTGAGTTCCAACAGTACAGATCCGGTCAAATTCGTTGTCTCACTGTATGCACATGCCAGCCTAGACATCTCCCTCCTCATTCCAATGGCAAGTCCAGGAAACGGTGGGGTGGACGCAGCCACAACCGCAGCATCACCCAGATCCCTGTGGAGGCTTTTTGATGTTTATCACTATTTTTAAATTAGAATAGTTATTAGACATGCAGCTAGTGTCTCTTAATGCATTACATAAGTACTATCCTTAAATTGCAGTTGTTTTGATAGTTTTATAATTGTATTTCAACTTGATTATTATCTTTTGAATCCTACATATTTTATTTTATTCATTGAAAACAGTAGTCTAAGATGGAATTCTTTGACTTCACTGGCTCATCAAAGAGGTCAGTGATGCAAAAAAGGGTAAGAATTCCTGTTGATGATAACCAGATTTGGTGATATCTTTATTCATTCACACACTTCCGACAGAAAAAGGAGGAGGAAAAACAGAAAGAAGTTAAATTTAGAGGTTTAATTTCAATGTTAAATTTGAAGCAGTTAAGTGCATAGAAGCTTCTGAGTTATCAGAGGCTTTACCTTTTTCCTTTACATATTCATTGTGCTGGTAATTGAGAGTAATCTGGTAACAGACCTTTACTACCTTGGCAAATCGTTCTGTCTGTATTGCTTGCCAACCTTTTCTCTAAACTGCCATGTTGTGACCTTGGGATATTACTTTACATCCCCGCCTTCCATTTCTTCTTTGCTGGATGGAGCTAATAATACCTAATTTGCTGTTGTATGTTTATGTGTGAGGGTTATTTTCCTGGCTTATTGTAAGGTCTTAAACAATATTGAATGAATTTAATCAAGAATATATCTGCAGGCAGTTTGAAAACTGTATTTGTATTATACAAATATGCAAATGCCATGAAATGCTGTTATGGATGATAGAGAGTGTTGGGTGGTTGACAGATTCTTAAAACTCTAAAAAGTGTTACATCATTGCTGGGTAAGGCTCATGCCTAACTAGTAGCAGAAAGTGGCACCCTGTGGTGATTCCTTACGGTGCTTGGCCACATTACAGCTCGTGATTTTTCAGGATATAATGTGCTGCTGTCAGTGTCCTGTTAGACATGGCTCTCTCATGGCGAAAAGCACAGGGCATTTCCCCAGGGAGGGGGGATGGCAGAGTGAGGGGGTTATGGTATCATCTGCTCTGCCCAGGATGGTACTCCCATGACCACAGTTTCTTGTCAGTAGTTAAAGGAATTGCTGTCATTTCCCTTCACTGTCACATGAGAGCATGTGAGCCTGGTAGGGTGAAGGAACACACTCGGTCCATTCATCATCTTTGTTCTTGCAGACATTATATTCTCCATAGGACTGAGAGACCCAATTTTTCAGTTAGCACCAAATGTAAACCTTTCTAACACCTGCATCCTGGGGCCACAATCCATGGAAGAAGTTGGGTGTGAATTTCAAAGAGATGGTTGGAACGCAACACCTCTCTGGTCTCTCAAATCGACATTGCAGCCAGTATATTTTAAACTGTAGGTTGATGGTGATTAACCCAGCATCCTCTGTGTGTAAGGCATTGTGTACTGGTTTTTATTAGTTGCTGCTCTCTCTGTCCCTTGGTGGCACTGCTGTCCCATTTTGTGCTGTTCTGAGAGCTTTGGAGACATTCCCAACCTTCTTCCCCTCACTGTGCAAGGTTGACAGGAGGGGAGCGGCAGTTCGAGACACAAGGCTTTGAGGCACACAGGTGCACATTTTCTCATCCTCAAGGAATTTCATAGCCAGCATTCCTATTTGTTTGCTGGCACATACTATGGCATGAATGTTACCTTCCCACCTTCATGTCTGTGTTCAGTGCTCTGACAACAGAGTAGGTGAACCCGTTGTGATGTGACGTGTCAATAAGCAAAGAAGGTAAACAATTCTGGATTAGTAAATTGACCTTCTGAGAGGAAAAGGAGAGGAAAATGCTTTCATCTTAAAACTAAGAACCAGGCATTGAGAACATTTGGCAGTTAACAAGGTTAGGAAAAAGAATACTCCAAATCATGGTATTTTGGTTTAAAGGAGTTGGGGTTTATTCTCTTACAGATTCAGTATGATTTAATGGGAGGATCTGAAAAACAACCCCAAAACTATCTTTGACATTCATTCATTGACTGACAAGGAATAAACACATTTCCAGAAGCGGACAAGCAACCAGGAGCATGTGGGAGACACTAATGTAGGAACCTACCAACTCTCACTTTCTCCCTCTGCCACGATGTCTCTGTTTCACATAGCTTGGAGTCCACCATACATGGCAATACGTATTTATTGTTAACATCCCTCATTTAAAAGTACATTACTGGTTTGGAGGGATGGCCTGAGAAGAGGAGATATACATGTATTGTACAGTGTGGAAGGTTGTCACTGTAGCTTTGATGCAGGTGAGCCGTATGCTCTTCCTTTCAGCGGCTCTGTGGCCTGGCAGTCAGGACATGAGTCAAGATCTCCTTTAGAGAGTAACCCCTTTCTGACATTAACTGTGTCTTGATGGAGAGCACAGCACATGAGTTATGAGTTCTGGCCTGGGAGCTGTGACAGATGACTCTGAAAATACAGCCTGGGAGAACTAACTGAGGGAACTCCTCTGGCAGAGTGAGCCCTGAACACACTCAGCTCATGTCTATTTGGGGCTCCTCTTCAGACGTCCAGAATGGCTCATTCCTAATTGCTCCTGTGCAATGTGTGGGCATGTCTTTTCTTCTTCATGCAAATGTGTGGGCCTGTTGGATGCTAGCAGGGAGGGATAGGAAAGGGAACAGGGGTCGTTTTAGGCAACCTCTACAAGAATGCTGAGAAAGGCATGCCGGCTGAATGGAATGGGGCAGGAAGGTGGTAGAGCATGCGCGTTAGGGAAGGAAAAGCATTTGGTGAGAACATGCATGTATTTCTGAGGAGCTCTAGTCATAAACTGAATTATGAATACTGAATAAGGAGAACAAGACAGAAAGTCTGTCTGATGCAACAGAGATCGCAAAGAAGCGGAACAGGGAGGAGAAACATGAAATGTTTGAAATCATTCATTACAAGAGTCGTGTGTCGGTGCTGAGTACCGTCATTTGTTCAAAGCCTCCTAGGGGCGGGAGAAAAAGGTACATGCCAGAAAAGGATTTTTAAAAAACGGTGAAATAGGTGAAGGGGGAAAAATTAGTGAGAATGTTTGATATCTTGATCTGGGTGATGGTTATATAACTGTATACACACACAAAAAAAATTTTTAAAGGTCAATAAGGAAGGAACAAAGGGGCGAGAAACAATGAACTAATAGGACTTAAAAAACATTTTTTGGGGGGGCAAGGACCTGAGATTTTTTTCATACGGACTTAACATTTTTTTTTCTTGGTAACAAAATTAACAATAAAACAGAGATGTCCCTCTTAAATGCCATGTCACAGAAATAATGATTTTGGGATTTATATATTTAGATGTCAGGCTTTTAGAGCTCTAAAGGACATTAAAGATCATTTAGTCTACCTCATTTTAGAGATGGGACCAGAGACTCCGAGTGATATTCCCAAGGCCATAAAATCAATTAACCTCCACTCTGGAAGTCAACCTCTGCTTAGTGCAGGACTAAGGACCAGAGCCGTTCCCCGTGTGCCCCGCCAGTCTCGGCGGCCTGACCCTGCGCACCCTGAGCCTCCCTTGCCCTCCTCCATTTGCCATCAAGCTCAGGCAAGTGGATCACATCTTGTGTCCCCATTGTGTAGAAAAAAGAAGGCCTACCTTCTCCCAATGATCAGGGTTCATTACCATGGCCAAGATGCGGCTCTTTCTTTTATAAGCTTCTCTCTTGGCTCAAAGAGCCTAAAATGACTAAGATGTCAGCCAAAGCTTATACTACAACTAGAATCTTTTTGCTTCCATAGTGAAACCATTTTTCCTTTGGAAAACAGGGCCTCAAGTATAATGCAGGTCCCAGAGATGCAGGAATGGGAAGCATGAAGCATCCGCACTGACCACTGGGAGTGGTGAGCGGCGGCTCCACTCTTGCTTCTGTATATCTGGTCCTGAGCCCATGTACTCGAACAGCAGAAACGTAGCACAACCTAAGTATCATTGAATTGGAGTGCGCAATATCTTTTTGAGGCTGGAACCCCACATTGACAGTATCACATTTAAGCTGCCCCTTCAGCTGTGCCTTCAACAGGCCACCCCATTACTCCGTGGGGCCTGCAGCTTTTTATTGGTGTGCTAGGTCATATGACAAATGGTCTCATGCTCAGGTCCAGGTGCCCGTTCTTGCACCTGCTGTCTTTGACATGGTCCCCTTGGTCTGACGCTGTGTCATGTAGGATGACACTGATAAATCGAATGCTTTAAGTGCTCAGACTGATGACTGGTGTGCTCCAGGCAGAAAACCCAAACCCAGAACATGTGTCCGTTCCTGTCAAATGCATTACAGCTTCTTCTCAGGTGAAAGGGCCCATATATTCAACAAGCAGCCAGGTGGCTGTTTGGCTCCTGCAGGGACGGTGCTTTTCTGGGCAGTTAACATTGGTTTCGGCTTCTAGCAGATTGAACGTTCAGTCAGATCACTAGCTTGATCAGCCTTGGTAAATGGAGATAAAGTGTTGAGCCCGTGCATAGCTTCTATCCCTGCCAATATAGCTATTTCTTTCCAGTGTCCATTGTGCTAGTGCCAGGGAGGTTGATTACAGAAATTGGCTGACATCAACGGGCTTGATTGCATTGTCTACCTGATTATTTCGTGTATCTTCCATGATGGATGCTCTTTTACAGGTATTAACATTTGACACAAAGATCTTCACACTTCATGTCCATCCAAATCCTGCTAAACCAGGGCTCCTTTTCCTGCCCTCCCAGCTTTTATTCTTCTTGACTACTGAGCTTCTAAGTCAAGCCATTTGCTACTGCTCAGCGGTCCCTGCACATTGGGATACTTCTCTTTTCAAACAAAGAACATGACCAAACGCATTGCCTTAAGCTCTGCTTATTGGAAGGATTTTCCTCTGTCACTCTTAAGAGCCTCATCTAAGTCAGGCTATAATATAACCTCCCTCTGTTTTCAGCTTTCATCCACACATAGGGCAAACCCATTTATAACCAAACGTGGATATTTTTCCAAGAAAAAGCCGAATCCAAACCCAGAACATGTGTCTGTTGTCTTCCTTTGCATCAACCCTGTGATGGATCCCCAGTATGGTGATGGGTATGATAGGCCAAATGCTACAACGGTAGATTACTTCAGGATTTAAGCTACCTGCTCATGTAGCTGTCTTGTGTCTCCTGGTCCTGTTAATGCTTGGTCTTGGGTCTGCTGTGTCCATCTCATGATGTGTGAGTCCTAGAACTATCTGACCTGATGACTTTGTAGTCTGACAGTACCCAGCTTATGAGAAGTTCAGGCCTCCTGGCTACTTGGTGTCCATGGTCAGGCACTGCATTTCACCCTGGACCCAATAAAATAACAGGATCTACTTCTTGAAAGATGTATAAATATCTGCTGTAGATGGCATGGCCTTACTCCAAAACCCTGAACATCTATCTGTGTTGTGACTCTTCATTTGGGCTTGCTATAAATACCATACGGCACCTTTCCCATTGCAGATAACCCTAATGCGATGCATACTGGTGGGTTATGTTACTCAAGTGACAGGGGTACTTGTACCAGTCTGCATTGTATACATTCTTTTCCTGCTTTGGTTTTTACTCAAAGCTGGAAATCTTTAATGCTGCCTGGCACACGATTTGGTGCAGTATTCCTGGCTATGGAAATTCCCAGACATGGAAACACCTTCTGTGTGTACTTCTTTCTTCCTTCTTTGTGGTAGGATGTTCAAGTTGCAACAATCTGTCCTTTCTTTGGAATGAATGTCCCAACATGCTTACGACCATGAAACTCCTAAAAATGTTACTGATATGGCTGGACCTGAATGCTCATAGGGTTTATCTCCCACCCTCTGGCATCCATGTATTTCACCTAGGCCTGCAGTGTGTTTGTCACTTTTTTTTTCATCTGATCCAGTCTGCATGCTCTCTCAGGGATAATGGACCAGTAAGATTTTCTGTGATGTGCCTAGTCAGTCAATGTCTCTTAAAACTATATTATGGCATGGAAGAAGAATTAATGTAACTCCTGGGCAGGACTGCATATGTCTTCTCTTATCTATTTCCAGAACTCTTTCTGATCTTCTTTTCTTTTATGGCTAGAAAGTAATGTATTTTTTATTGAACTACAGTTGACATGCAATATTATATTGGTTTCAGGTGTACAGCATAGTGATTTGACAATTATATACATTACTAAATGCTCACCATGTTAAGTATCGTTACCGTCTGTCAACATTCAAAGATACTGCAATATTATCGACTATATTCTCTATGCTGTAATTTTATCCCTGTGGTTAATGTGTTTTATAATTGGAAGTTTGTACCTCTTTATCCCCTTCACCTATTTCATCCATCCCCCACACCCCCACCCCTTTGGCAACCACCAGTCTGTTCTCTGTGTTTATGAGGCTAAGAAAAAAATGTGTTTGACAAGTCATGTGCCTGAGTTGTCATAATTTGTATGAGCAAAGATGATGTATTTGGTAGGCAGCTGCAATTGGGCTACTACTGCCTAGTTGAGTTTGAGGTAATCCATTGTTATTCTTCACAGTCCATCTAAGGTGAGTGACTGGTGAATTATGGAGATATGATGGGGATCAACACCTTTGCATCCCTTAGGTCTTTAATGGAAGCATTGAATTTATGCTAGTCTCCCTGGAATGTGATAGCGCATTAGAGAGTGCTCTGGAGGAAGGATCCATGGAAGATAAGAGAAAGAAGTGAGACTGGGCAGCAGGAATGGTTGGGCTGGGATGTGAGCTCAGTGAATGCCACAGTGGCCCACGGGGAGATCTTGGTGTGGACAGGCCTTGTAGAGTGGTCCTGAGTTGAGGAGAGGGGACTGGGCCTTTATATGCCTATGTCTGACCAGTCATTAGATGCAGGATGTCCAGGGAAGTAACCTTGGGCAACATAGCTCTCTTCAACCAAGGCTCTTCCAGAATAGGGCTGAGGGCGAGACTAGGTCCTTCATTCTTAAAGGTGAGTCTGGGCAGCGTATCACAGAATCATTGACCACATGAAATGGAGGGGATTCCTTATAGAATATGATGTGACCCTCAAAAATAGAATAATTGATATTATGTATTTTTGGAAAAAGGTAGAGACTTTTAATGATTTGCAGTATACTTGAAGTGAGGGTTAACCAAGAAAGGTGGGGTGGGGAAGAAAAAGAAATGTCACAGCCACACTCTAATCACAGAAGAGAACCACTAACCATTAGCATCCTGAACAGACACAGAACTCAGAATACAATGGTTTTTGTAGACTGATAAATGAGTCTGGAGTAAACTATGTCCCATAAATTGCCTAAATGTAGCTCAGGCTAGCATAAACTAGTCACCCGAAGCTGACATCTCTGTTTCACTGGGAGCTAAGTGGTGCTTCCCAGGCTGGAACTAATTGAAGTTGGTGTGTGTGCTCAACAGCTGCAGGTATGCTATGGATCGGAATTAATCCATAACTAGCCAAGAATGTTCCTCTGTTTAAAAATCTGGACACAGTGATCTTGGGCAAGATTTTACACAATGAAGGATATGAGTTTGTTGTATATTGGCAGACTTAATATCTATATTATTCAAAACATAAGAAGATGAAATTAATCAGGAATTTCCAAAGTGATAACTCCTGGGGGAGGCCTTCTCTGACTTACCAATTTAAGTAGCACCTTCCTCATTATTCTCTGTCTCTTTCTGACCCTTTTGGCCTTTGCATTTATCACTATGTGATGTATAACATACAGAATTTATTTTTGCATTGAATGACTGTATGTTCCACCTCTGGAATGTGAGTTTCATGGAAGCACGGAATTTGTCTACTCTGTTTATTGCAATGTCACCAAGACTCAGAAGAGTACCTGATAGATGGTAGATGCCCCATGAATGCCAGCTAAAGAATGGACCCATGAATATATGAGTCATACTTTTATTTGGTTAATAGATTTCTCTGCTTTTGGAACATATTATTGTGAAAGTTAATGTCATTAATTAGGTTAAGAATTAATGGTTGCTTTTTGTGAACTCAGGACTAAAATTACTGTGACTTTCCCTCTATGAGACTCTCTGAAACTTTGGTCATAAGAGTTAACTATGGTACATACCTCATTAAACACACCTTAATGTCAGCGACTAGAAACATTTACATTTCATTAGTTCTGATTTTCTGTCTCTGGACAGCTGCTGATTGCGCTGCTGTAGCATTGATGGTGATGACAGCAGGTAACATTCATTTTACATTTTTTTGCTAGTCAGGGTGCTAAGAGTTTGACATTTGTTAACTTATGTGATGCTGACTACAACTATGTGAAGGACAGTTTACAGTTTTACTGATGAGAAGACTGAGAGGTAGAGCCGTAAACATCCACAGCCACCCACCTGGCTGGTGGGAGCACCGGGTCTGAACTGGGGTGAGATGCCGCAGCCGGTTGTCTTGTCTGGATATTCTGAGGCAGTGGTGAGGTGAGAGAAGTCAGCAGGGAGGAGATATAATCTGAAGGAAAATAAATCCCCTACTCCTGTTTCCAAATTATGGGTCGGGAAAAGGAATGTTGGATGGTAGTTCAGAAACACCATCACAGATAGGCACATGTAGGCAGAAGGAGAAACGGCAGTGTCAGAATATTATTTGAAGGTTCGTGGGAGCACACGAAGTCTTTTGGAGGAGACAGGGTAGGATCGCAGAGGAGCTTCTATTTCAGCTAAAACTGAAAATGGAGGAAGAACATACCACAAAGAAGTGCCAACAGTGCTGACATATTGTCAGGAGAAAAGTCTGTAAAGTAACGTATCCAATCAATGTAGCAAAAAGTGATGCTTAATTAAACTTCGTTCTCTAAGTGGGATATTGCAACATATCCTATATACAGTATATAGTATGTATATAGTATGACATGATACTATATGTCATGTGTGTATATATATAAATACAGTATATATATATTGTACATACATATGTATATGTGTATATGTTACTGTATAGTACTATATATTACTCTCTAAGTAGTATACTGCAGTAAATTGGAAAAATGAGTAAAACACATGAATCCAAAGAGAAATGTATTTCAGGTGTTTTGTCAAATTAAAAGTGGTGGACAATACTAGCCCTTTATTCTTCCAAGAACTCACATTCCTCATTCCTATACACCCTTTACCTATATTCACCAGGTGTTTACAATTTCCACATTAGTTTTCCTTCTCTCATATATAAATGTTCCTATAAAATCATTAATATTATTATCTAAATCATGAAATCATTTTAGATTAAATTTCAGGCTTAATGACCCTACCACAAAGTATTTCAGCATGTGTTTTCTAAGAACAGGGACATTATTTTACCTTTTTACCTAATCACAAATATCACATTCATAAATCTTAGCATTACTACATTATTAGTATCTAATGTATATGGTCTATAATAAAATATTTCCAAATAATAGGAATAACATTCTTAATAACCTTTTGTTTCCAATTGAGGATCTGATGCCAGTATCACACATTGCATTTAATTGTCAAATCTCTTTGTCTTCTTTATTTAGGAGATTTCCTCACTTCACTTCTGCTTTCATAGCATCACCATTTTTGAAGTGGGTCCTCATGTAGATTCAGGCTGTGCATTTTTGGCAGGAGTTGTGTATGTGATGTTGCGCTCTGCTCCGTGCATCATCTGGGCCATGTCAGTTTCTACTGCTGTTAGTGCTGTTGACTTTGATCCCTTGGTTAAGGGGTTATCTGTCAGCCTTCTTCATTGTAAATACCATTTTCCCTTTGGAATTGAACAAATACTTGGAAAGATATTTCACTAGGGAGACACTTTGAAAGTGTGTGAATATCCCAACAAATTTTCTCATGATAATCACCCATTAATGATTCTTGTATGAATCAATTATTACTATATGGTTGAAAAATTTTCTAATTCCCCTTTCATTCCTTTCACACTTATTAGTTGCCATATTGCCCACTGCATTTTGAGCATCTTACTTTCTGGCACACTAAGCTCTTCCAGCTCATCTTACACTTTCTCTCTCCAGTACCTTGAATCAGTTATTTCTCCAAGTAGCACTTGTGCTTTTCTTAGTGGTAGCTTGAAACCAAAATTTGGTACTAGTTGTGCTCATTGTTATAGGAGTGTAATTGCACATATATAAATTTAGTGCTGCTATAATGGGGATGGTTATTGAATGCCATCCAAGTACCTTAAGGATTCATCATATGAGGAGTAACTTCCAGTTACAAAGAACCAACATTTTGTTGAACCTCATGGTTAGAAAAATTCGTATTGGTTTAATAAATAGTTATAACTATAAGGGACTATATAATCTTTAAAACATCATCTTTTTTAAAAAAATTAAAGTATTATTCATATACAATCTTATGGATGTTTCACATGAGCAACATTGTGATTTCAACATTCACCCTATTATCGAGTCCTCACCAGCCCCCACCCATTGCAATGACTGTCCATGCTATAGAGTCACTACTTGTCTTTGAATGCTATGCCGCCTTCCCCGTTACCTACCTGTATTGTGTGTGCTAATCATAATGCTCCTTAATCCCTTTCTCCTTCCCTCCCCACCCACCCTCCCCAACTCCTTCCCTTTGGTAACAGTTAGTCCCTTCTTGGAGTCTGCCACTGTTTTGTTCCTTCAGTTTTGCTTTGTTATTTTACTCCACCAATGTGTGAAATCATTTGGTACCTGTCTTTCCCATCTGGCTTATTTCACTGAGCTTAATACCTTCTAGATCTATCCATGTTGTTGCAAATGGTAGGATTTGTTTTCTTCTCATGGCCGAATAACACTACATTGTGTATATGTACCATGTCTTTATCCATTCATCTACTGTTGGACACTTAAGTTGCTTCCATGTCTTGGCTATTGTGAATAGTGCTGCTATAAACACAGGGGTGCGTATGTCTTTTAGAATCAGGGATCTTGTTGTCTTCAGGTAAATCCCTAGGAGTGGAGTTCCTGGGTCAAATGGCATTTCTATTTTTAGGTTTATGAGGAACCTCCATACTGCTTTCCACAATGGTTGAACCAATTCACATTCCCATCAACAGTGTAGAGGGTTCCCCTTTCTCTGCGTCCTCACCACCATTTGTTGTTCCTTGTCTTTTGGATATTGGGCATCCTAACTGGTGTAAGGAGATACCTCATTGTGGTTTTAATTTGCATTTCCCTGTTGATTAGCGATGTGGAGCATCTTTTCATGTGCCTGTTTGGCCATGTGAATTTCTTATTAGGAGAAGTGTCTGTGCAGATCCTCTGCCCATTTTTTATTTAAAAAAATTTTTTTATTAAGGTATGATTGATATACACTCTTATGGAGGTTTCACATGAAAAAACAATGTGGTTACTACATTTACCCATATTATCAAGTCCCCACCCATACCCCAATGCAGTCACTGTCCATCAGTGTAGTAAGATGCCACAGATCCACTATGTGCCTTCTCTGTCCTACACTGTTCTCCCCGTGATCCCCCGTAACATGTGTACTAAACATAATACCCCTCAGTCCCCTTCTCCCTCCCTCCCCACCCACCCTCCTGCACCTCTTCCCTTTGGTAACCACTAGTCCCTTCTTGGAGTCTCTGAGTCTGCTGCCATTTTGTTCCTTTAGTTTTGCTTCATTGTTATACTCCACAAATGACGGAAATCATTTGGCATTTGTCTTTCTCTACCTCCTCTGCCCATTTTTTAATAGGGTTATTTGTTTTGGGGTTGTTGAGGCACTCTGTCCTCCCTAACAGTTTGGTAATGAGCTCTTTATATATTTTGGATGTGAACCCCTTATTAGACAAGTCGTTTACAAATATATTCTCCCATAATGTAGGATGCCTTCTTGTTCTGCTGATGGTGTCCTTTGCTGTACAGAATCTTTTTAGTTGATATAGTCCCACTTGTTCACTTTTGATTTTGTTTCCCTTGCCTGAGGAGATGTGTTCAGGAAAAAGTTGCTCATGTTTATATTCAAGAGATTTTTTCCTATGTTTTCTCTTTTGTGAGTTTTATGCTGTCATGATGTATGTTCAGGCCTTTGTTCCATTTCCAGTTTACTTCTGTGTAGGAGTTAGACAGTGATCCAGTTTCATTCTCTTGCATGTAGCTGTCCACTTTTGCCAATACCAGTTGTTGAAGAGGCTGTCATTTCCCCATTGTATGTCCATGGCTCCTTTATCATATATTAATTGGCCATATATGTGTTTATTTATTATCTGGGCTCTCTGTTCTGTTCCATTGATCTATGGGTCTGTTCTTGTGCCAGTACCAAATTCTTTTGATTACTGTGGCTTTGTAGTAGAGCTTGAAGTTGGGAAGCAAGATCCCCCCTGTTTTATTCTTCCTTCTCAGGATATCTTTGGCTATTTGGGATCTTTTGTGGTTTCATATGAATTTTAGAACTATTTGTTCCAGGCAAATAGAGAAATAAAAAAGAAATAGATCAAGCCCATGTTGATGTTCTAAATGTGATTAAGTCTAAATTAGTACTACATTTGGAAACACTGTATTTCAGGTTGGTTTGTCTACTGATTGAGGTGTTTGTAGGTTCAAAAGAATCCACCAGGCTAAATTGTTAAATCTATTGTAAATCATTTAAGAAGATTTAATTTCATTTATAATAAAGGGGGAAATATTTAAGGAAAATCAATTTATAAATTTTATTGGCAATGATTTAATACATTGAACATTCAAAACATGTAAAAGGATTGTTTATTATCTAAGGACACAACCTGCTTGATATTAAAAAGTTAGGGAGGATCATTGGGCTCTGACGTGGTTGAGCTTCACAGTGTCCACTACAGTTGATATTTTGGTTTTCCATTGTAGGGTCAAAAAAAGTTGAGGATGCATACAGATTCAGAGACTATGATTCCTGAGAGGGAGTTTGAATGTATAGTTTGTAATTTGGACCCTTAGTGCAAACAAAGAAATTCAATCCAAATGTCTCTTCATCAAAATACTAACAAATTCAGTTAAGATGCTTTCCTATACTTCAGGTCCTCACACTCTGTCCTCCCTAACAGTTTGGTAGTGATGATTAAGGGGGTATGCCCTGGGTAGTCCATGTCTCACCAAATTCCATATCAGATATTGCCTCTGAGAAGCTCTAGGTGAAACAATGGATTATAAATAGATGCTGGTTCTATTGTTTCCTTCTGCCAAGGTAAAAAAATGAATTAGGTTAATTGGCAAAAATAAAGTTGCACAGAAACCAGGAAATATGGGTGGGAACATCACAGTTACTATCCAGGATAGTTGAAATCAAGTATATCCTTGAGGCAGGGAATTGAAGCAAGTGACCCAGCAAGATCCCAGCAGCCCTTTAGCTGTGGAACTGAATTGAGAAAATATTGTTTTTAATTGATTCCTGTTCAACCTTATTAAAAGTTTAAATGAGCTTTTACTCTAACCTTTTATTCTCCTGACATTTATTTCCTTGCATTTTATAGGTCCCTTTGTCTTCCTTCATCATAATTTTCCCTTTATATTGTGCTTTGTTTCTTTCTGGAAAAAAAGTGGCCTGCCTCCTTGCCATTTGTTAAAGGCAAAATATTCCTGAGGATGGAAATTTCCTTTATTAGGGGAGTTGCAGAAAGAATTATATGAGGCAATTATTTCCCACTTCTTTGAGACCTCAGCCGTGTATTTCAACGATAATTGCTTATAAATATGTTTGCCTTTATATTGCCATCTGTTTAAGAACAACAATGTTTCTTTTCATTCTTGTTTTCTCAACAGCCTGACACAGATTAAGTTATCAATAAATGTTTGCTGAATGAATTAATAATTAGATATGTATTATAATTTTCATTTAAGTAGCCATCTCTTTTGCTAGACTAAATTTAAAGATGGCGATCAAATCTTATTCATTTCTGTGCTACTAGTTTCTGTATATACTGTTCATATAGTAGGTGAATGAAGGCTTGAAAAAAGGAATGAGGTGGCGAGGAGGGACTCTGTGCCACTTCCTAAGGGAAGGTAGGAGGGACTCAGCACTGCTACCTACCGGTTATGGAGCTCCCTCCAAAGTTGCCTTTCTTCCATGCCTGTCAATGATGTGGGCAATTCCACCATATGTTTATGCACTGTCTACTGCTAAGAGGGCCTCTTGATGAAATAAGTCTAGAATTTAGTAAGAACTCAAGGTCATTTTTAGAAATGCAATTACTTTTTCACAGGAGGAGAGCACTGGCTACCTGAAGGGAAAGAAAATGATTAAGGTAGTCAAAGGACACTGAAGGAGGAAAGCTTTGCTACTTTGTTATGTTGCCCCAGGTCAGCGCAGGGATAAAATGGAAAGACACTGAAACAGACTAGTGCGTAAATATTAAAACCAGAAATGGAATTCGTATGCAGCAGCATCTCACAGTACTAAAAAGGGGAGGAGGTAAAACAAGAGCTTCATTTATTCACCAAAGAAACAAACAAAAATATTTTTGGGTGCCTACTGTGTCCTAGGAGCTGTCCTAGGGGCTGTGGATATAGCAATAAACAGCAAACATTTCATTATGCTGAAGAGATTGCGAACTTGTAGGGGAGATAGATATTGAGTAAATATCATCAAAAAACTATATATTTACAGTTGAAAAGGCCATATAAGGGAAAAATGGCTGGTGTTGTGATGTATAGAACAATAGGACTAACCTGATGTGAAAGGTAAAGGACAAGCTTTCTGAGAAGGGTCTCATGAGATAATACTTGAGAGAACAAAATTGGCATTAGCAATGCAGAGAGGGAAGGAAAGGTGTTCTAGATAAAAGCGAGAGCATGTGAAAAGACCTCAAGGCAGGAAGAATTTAAGCATTCCTGGGACTAAAATTTTATTTTGGTTGGAGCTTAGTGAGAAGTGGAAAGAATAGAGCAAATTATAGTTGGACAGGAAAGGCTTTGGACAAATTATGCAATGCCTGAAGGCCAAGGAGTTTGAATTTTATTTTAATAGGAAGACATTGAATAACTTAATCTAATTTATGGTAGTGATACCACCAATTTAGGTTTTAAAAAAAGATGACTGTAAAAAATGGCAAACTAGGAAACTCCTTCATTTATCCACAGAAACATCAAGTAAATAATGACATAGTAATCAAAGTAATTTTGTGGGAACTCTAAAAACCAGGTATCTACAGCAGCCTAATGAATTCCAAACCAAGGAAAAGTCACACTCAGAATAATAGGACAGTTTGTGGTGTTTTTGCTCACCTTTGCCCCACTCCTTATTTGGCTGGATGAAGCTGAACAATACTGTTCCTCATTTAGAGTGGAAAAGATGTAGAACTTATTTGCAACATTCTGGCTTTTAGGGAGGCTGCCTGACTGGTTTCTGTCTCACCTGACTTGGAGCATTGATGGGAATATGGTATACTTTGGCTATCAGATTGGAGGTTGCTAAAACACTGACAGGCAACATGTTGCGAGTGAGCTTCAGGTGGACTGCAGACCCATGGATAACTTGGGGCAAAAGATGACAGGCAGGTGAATACAATAAAATTGGTAAGTCCCTGGGAGAGAATAGAGGTGAGACACTCAGGCATTTAAGACATTTAAAAGAAGCCACACACGGGTCCAGGGAAGATTATGCCCAGAAAAGGCCTGAGAAAATCTTAAACCTTCATACTAGGCTTTTTAGTGAGGGTCTTCCCCTGTACAGAACAGTCTCCAAAGAGTGGGTGAGGTGGATGTTTTTTCAAATACCCACTTTCAACAGAAGATCATAAAGGCATACAAAGAAATAGCGAAACACAATCTATTTGATAAGACAAAATAAGTGTCCAGAAGCTGACCCTAAAGAAACACAAGCTTCAGACATACTCAACAAAGAGTTTAAAACAAATTTTGTAAGTATAAAGATAAAAGGAGAACACAAGAATTAGAGGAAGTCAGGAAAATGATATATGAACAAAATGAGACCATCAGCAGAGAGAAATTATAAAAAAGAGCCAAACAGAAATTCTTGAGCTGAAAAAAACAACCAAATTAAAGAAATCTCTAGAGGGTTTCAACAGCAGACTTAACAGGCAGAAGAAAGAATTGGCAATTTGAAGATAGGTCATTTGGAATTATTAAATCTGAGGGCCAAAAAGAGAAAAGAATGAAGAAAAGTGAACAGAGCTTAAGGACTTCTGTGACATTAAGTAGATCGATATATTCATTGTGGGAGTCCCCAAAGGATAACACAGAGAGAAAGAGATACAAAGCTTATTTGAAGAAATAAAGGTGGCTGAAAACTACTCAAATTTGAGGAAAGACATGCACGTATAAGAACCTCAATGAAATCCCAGTAAAATAAAACCATGAGGGACCCACACTGAGACACAATATAACCAAATGGTGAAAAGTCAAAAACAAAGAGACTATCTTGAATGCAGCAGAGAAAAGGAATTCGTCACATACAGGGATCCTCACTCAGATTCTCAGTAGATTTCTCAGCAGAAACTCTGCAGGCCAGAAAGTCATGGGATGATACATGTAAAGAGGTAAAAAAAAAAAAAAAACCTAAACCCTGTCAACTGAAAATTCTGGTTCTGGAAAAACTGTCTTTCAAAATGAGGGAAAATGTATGATATTCCCAGAAAAACAAAAGCTGGGGGAGTTAATTACCACTAGACTTGTCCTGCAAGAAATGCTAGAGGGGTTCCTTCAAGTTGAAACAAAAGAATGCCAAATAACAATTGAAAACCATTAAAAATATAAAATTCTCAAGTTAAGGTGAATACATGGGCAAATATAAAAATCTGCATTATTTTGGTTTTGGTTCAAACTCTACCTTTATTGCTTTATTGGATTTATAAAACAGAAACCTAAAATAATTATAAATCTATGATAAAGTATGCACAATGTATAAACATGTGATTTGTGACATCAATAACATAGCAGGGGGAAAACAGTGAAGGAGTAGTTTTTGGTTGCAATTGAAGTCAGTTGTTACCAGTTTAAAATAGATTGTTATAACTTTAGGATATTGTATGCAATTCCCATGGTAACCACAAAGGAAATACCTGTAGAATATACAGAACAGGAAATGAGAAGGGAATCAAAATATGTCATCACGCATCATCAACTAAATACAAAAGAAGATAGTGAGGTAGAAAAAGAGGGACAAAATAGTTATAAGGTATACAGAAAACAACCAGATGGCAACAGTAACTACTTCCCTATCAGTCATTATGTTGAAGGGATTAAACTACTCAACCAAAAGACACAGACTGGTAGATTGACAGATGGGCTTTTTAAGAGAGGATCTAATAATCTGTTGTGTACAAGAGAATCATTTTAAGGAGACATAGATTGAAAGTGAAAAGATGGAAAGAGGTATTCTAAGAAACTAGTAACCAAAGGGATGAGAGCAGGGATGGCTATAGTAATATCAAACAGACTTTAAATCAAAAGCTCTTAAAAGACACAAAGGATGATATTATCTATTGATAAAATTCACAAAGAAGATACAACAGTTCTAAACATATGCACCAAACATTAGAGGTCCTAAATATATGTAGGAAAAATAGACAAAATTGGGGGGAGAAATAGACTGTTCTATAATTATAGCAGCAGACTTCAATGCCCCACTTTCAACAATGGATAGAATAATCAGACAGAAAATCAGTAAGGAAGCAGATGACTTGAACAGCAGTATAGACCAATTGGACCTAACAGACATGTACAGAACTCCCCACCCAACCACAAGAGAATGCACTTTCTTAACTATAGGTGGAACATTCTCTAGAATAGACCTATGTTATGCCACAAAACAAGTCTTAATAGGGTTTAAAAGATTAAAATTATTGAAAGTATCTTTTCTGATCACAACGGAATGAAACGAAGTAAACAGCAGGAAGGAAACTAGAAAATCCACAAATATGTGGAAAGCAAATAATACACTCTCAAGCAACCAATAGGTCAAAGAAATTCCAGGAGAAATTAGAAATACTTGAGACAACTGAAAATGAAAACATATCAAAACTAATAAAGGTGATGTTAAGAGGGAATTTTATAGATCTACATGCTTAGATTTAGAAATGATCTCAAATCAGTAACCTAAATTTATATCTTAAGAAAATAAAAAATAAAACTAAACACAGGTTAGCAGAAGAAGGGAAATAAAGTTTAGAGCAGAGATGAATAAAATCAAGAATAAGAAAACAATAGAGAAAAATCAATGAAACCAGGAGTTGTTTGTTCCAAAAGATCAACAAAACTGACAAAACTTTAGCTGAATTTACTTAGAATAAAAGACAAAAGATTCAACTAAAATCAGAAATGAAAGAAGGAACATTGCAACCAATTTTACAAAAATAAAAAAAGTACTATGAGTAATTGTACATCAACAAATTGAATATCTTAGATGAAATGGATGAATTCCTAGAAACATATGATCTACCGAGATTGAACTGTGAAGAAAGAAAAAACTTAAACAGTTCTGCAACTAGTAAGATAATTTAATCAGTAATCAGAAACATTCCAACAGGGAAAAGTCCAGAGCCTATGGTTTCACTGGTAAATTCTATCAAACATTTAAAGAAGAATTAATACCAATCCTCCTCAAACTCATCCAAACACTAGAGAGGAGAGGACACTTCCAAACTCATTTATGAAATCAACATTATCCTGATACCAAAACCAGACAAAGACTTACAACAAAGGAAAACTATAGACCAATATTCTTGATGAATATTGATGCAAAAAACCTTAAAAAAATACAAGCAAACAGTATTGAACAGCACATTAAAGGGATTATACACCATGATGTAATGGGATTTATTCCTGGAATGCAAGGATATGTGAAACATATGTGAAATAAAAATCCATCAGTGTAATACACTACATTAACAAAAAGAAGGGGAAAAAGCCACACAATCATCTCAATTGATGCAGAAAATACATTTGACAAAATTCTTCATACTTTTTCACATTAAAACAGTAAAATGATGAGGAATAGAAGGAAATTACCTCAGTATAATAAAAGCCATATTTGAAAAGCCCACAACTAACATCATACTAAATGCTGAAAGACTGAAACTATCACCGTTACAATTAATAAATAGTACTAGAAGTCCTAGACAAAGTACTAGGTAAGAAAAAGAAATAAAAGGCATCCAAATTGGAAAGGAAGAAGTAAACATATCTCTCTTTATAGATAACGTGATCTTATATGTAGAAAAACCTAAAGATTCCACAAAAAAATGTTGGTACTAATAAATTCAGCAAACTTGCAGGATATAAAATAAGCAAAAGTTACTTGGGTTTCTATACAGTTACAATGAACAATCTGAAAGGGAAATTAAGAAAAACCATTCCATATAGAATAGCATCAAGAAGAATAAAATACTAATTAATTATCCCATAAAATAGGATCAAATATCTGTAAATTATGCATCTGATAAAGGGTTAATATCTAGAATATATAAAGAAGTTCTACAACTCAACAAGAAAGAAACCCAATATGATTACAAAATGGTCGAAGGACTTGAACAGACATTTCTTCAAAAAAGATATATGAAGGGACAAAAAGCACATGAAAAGATGCTCAAGATGACTTATCAATCATTAGTGAAATGCAAATCAAGACCACAGTGAGATACCATCCATACTCATTACGATGACTATTAGTAAAAAACCAGAGCATAAGCATTGGGAAGAATATGGAGAGACTGGAACAGTTTCACAGTTGGCAGGCATGTAAAATAGTGCAGCCCCTATGGAAATTAAAAATACAATTATTGTATGATTCATCAATTTTACTTCTGGCTATATATCCAAAAGAATTGAAAGTAGTGTCTTGAAGACGCAATGGAATATTATTCACCTTTAGAAATGAAGGAAATTCTGACACATGCTACACCATGGATGAACCTTGAGGACATTACGCTCAGTGAAATAAGCCAGTCACAAAAGCACTAAATGAGTCTGCTTATTCTGGAGTTCCACTTAAACAGTATTATGCTGTTTGTATATACAGTATAATAGAGTCATATACTGTATGATTCCAATTTGAGTAATCAGATTCATAGATACAGAAATCAGAATGGTGATAGGTAGCGGTTGTGGGGGCTGGAGTTTGTGGAGGGAAGGAAGTTAGTATTTAGTGGTTATGGGGTTTCAGTTTTGCAAGACGAAGAGCGCTCTGGAGATGGATGGCAGTGATGACTGCACCACAATGTAAATACACTTAAAAAAAAAAAGTATCACTGAACTGTACACTTAAAAATGGTTAAGATGGTAAATTATATGTGCATTTTACCAGAATTAAAAATAATAATAAAAATAGCTTCCAGTTCACTTTACGTTCTTCCCTCCCCAAATTCATACTTTTATTGTAAAAAAAAGTACAAAAAACATTTCAAGTGCCAAGAACTAGGGTGAAGTGTAGATACACTGGTCCATGTAATTGATGCACACCTTGCAAAAGTAACATCGTTCAGAGTTTCAAAGAGCAGTTGAGGGGAAGAGGTGGATGATGGTTAGTGTCATGCAGCTGATTATTTTGTCTTTTATAGAAGTATGTTCATAGATTTCGCTTAAAATTAATAAAACTAGGACTAATGGTATATGTTTGAGATTTATTAAGGTAATCCTGAAAGAACTACAATGTAGTTGATCAAAGTGATACTTTTGGTAAATGGGCCTGGGATGGTAGAGACACACATTAGGAAGCTCTAAATTTTCTTATTGTACCCCTTTATTCTATAAAGGGTTTTATATCATGTGTTTGCATTGTTTTAATTATAGTAATTTAAATCATCATTATGTAATACAGCAAAGCATAGGTAGTAGTATAATAAACATCTTTGGTCCTAATACATAGGTTTGTCAAACCTGAATATTTTAACATCTGTGCTTCAGTTATTTGTTAAGAAACAATATATTACAGATACATTTGAAGCCTCTCTAGTTCTATTCCTGTTGCTCCCCAGAGGAGATTGTATATCTTGCTTGTTTAATATGTATCTACACACACACACACACATATATATGTATGTTTACATATTATTACATTTTATAAATGTACATGTTTAAATACATATTGTATATTTATATATTATATAAATATACAATATGTATTTATATCTATTATACATTATATATGCATATATTATATATATAATACGAAAGGTAACACAGTAGTATCTTTTTATATTTTAAACATTTATGTAAATGGCATTCTATTCTCTATATCATTTGATAATTTGCTTTTTCTGCTGAGCATTCTATTTTTGAGAGGAAGGGTTTTGAGTCCCTGATGTAAAAATAATTGCCATCAGTATTTATTCATACAACATATATAATTCTATACAAATATAAATATAATACTTGGAATCCCTACTGTGTACCTTGTATGAATAACTCTTTATGACCAAGCGTTTTTAAACTCTACCAGAAGGATCACTGAGGTCCTGTTCAGAGCACAGTCTAAGCGACCCCTTTGACAGAAATGAGGAACCTCTCCCTTTAAAGATGAATTGTTTTTCTGCTTTCATTTGAATAAGATTTTCTGAATCGCATCCAATGTGAATTTTCGTAACAATATACTCGTTGCATAACCCATTTGCCAGTTGTCTTTGCTGGAGAAGCTCCTGAACTTGAATCAAACTGTTAAGTTTTTTCATTGCTCAGGAGCAGCTTCTGAACCACTGGGAGAAAAGGCTCCCAAGGGACCCTAAGGATTCGGCCCTGGTGACCCTGCACAGTGTCGTAGTGGCTGAGTTTTCATTAGAAATAAAATTTGTCCCAGAATGTTCTATTTATCACTTACCTTAGTCTCTTCTACAGTCCTGGGAAAAGACATTATTTCCTTGTTATTCAAATGAGGTAATTAGAGTCCAGAAGCTCGTGAATCACCCAAGGTCACGCAGGAACATGCGAGCTGGGACTCCAGGCCATGTCTGTGTTCCTCAGGAGCCTGCGTGCTCTCGGTCCTCTGCCCATGCAGTTCACGCTCTGAACTAATGTAGAAGTCTGAATTGGGGAAAATAAATGTAGCCCATTTTCTTTTCCTGTTTCTCCATCCGATTTTCACAGAGAGGGTTTGTTGTTAGTGAAGAGGCTTCCACACAGTTTTGATGGCTGTGGTTCCTGGACTCTCTTCAAGGTTTAAAATACTGAATGTGTTTTCAAACTGATATTGGTAACATCTGAGATTATCCACTTGGTCAGAATATGTCCTTCATCTTCTCTCTGTCATCCACGTGCGTGTTTATTTTCCTTCCACGGCTATTGCTTTTCTTCTCCCCCACCCCCCACCCCCACCTGCCTTGTGTCCCCATTCAGCATAGCCCATGGCATTAATAATGTCTGCCATGCCTCGTTATGATGTAAGTATTTGTACCAAATAAGAAAACAAGTCTGAAAAGTCTTTGTAAACTATGATAAACTACGCATGTCAAAGAGAACTAGAAATACATACTTCAGACTGAAGGGTAAGTTCACTCTCACGTTACAAGAGGATTACCGGTGATGTCAACAAACAGGGAAAAGGGCTGCATTTCCCCCCAGTTTTGTTGATGCCTTGAAAACTTACGGCCATTATTTTGTTCTTTGTAAATAAAGGGGAAAGAATGTGTGTATATACAATGCTTTCATTTATGTATGGAATAGTAGAAATCCAGGAACTGTTACAACCCAATGCACTTTTTCTTATGATTTAAAATTGGTGGTTTTGATTGTATGTAAATTATACCTCGGTAAAGCTGACTTCAAAACGTTTTAAAGTTAAAATAATACAAAGAATGCTGCACTGTGCAACCTTTAAGATCTAGGTATTGAGCATCCAAAGCTGCTAACATCTCCAAAAGAGAGACAACTAGACCCGATGTGCTTTCTGGTGGAAGGAGGCTTCACTACCTAGAGTCGTATTAAGAGCAGGATCCTACATCTGAGCAAGTATCTGGATCCCAGCATTCAATTTACAGCTAATCCAGCAGCCAGAAGATATGTTGAACTACTCTGCAAATTTTAGTATGGAATAAATAAGATGGGAGGGAAACCTGTAAGTTAAGGCACATAACAGATTGCAAGGAAATGATAATGTCTTTCTTTTTTGTATTCGTGTCACCAACCTTTCCACTGTAGGGAGGGTTACCCATACCACCCTTTGACACTGAGCTCAGACAGACTTAGTTTTCCCCATTCTTAACATCTTATGTTAGGATGGTACATTTGTTGTGAATAATTAGCCAGTATTTATACATTATTACTAACTCCATAACTGACTTAGATTTCCTTAGTTTTTACCTACTGTAGTTGTTCTCTTCTAGGATTCCATTCTGGAAACCACATTACATGTAATGTTATGTCTCTTAGGCTCCTCTTGATTATGGCAGTTTCTCAGGTTTTCTTTGTTTTTGATAAGCTTGATAGTTTTGAGGAGTACTGGTCAGGTCTGTTGTAGAAGGTGACTCCATTGGGATTTGTCTCTTTTTCTCATGATTGGATTGGGATTTGGGGTTCTGGAAGGATGACCACATGGGCCAAGGGTGCCTATTATCAAGATGACTTCTCAGTATTGATGTTGACCTGGATCACCCAGCAGAGTGGCTGATCAGGCTTCCCCACTACTGAATTACTCCCCTTTCATACTATACTTTTCGGAAGAGTCACATAGGAAGCCAATACTAGAGGACTGGGAAGTGATGCTTCCCCCTATATGGGCAGAATGTCTATCTAAATGATTTGGAGTTCTTCTACGTGGGAGACTTGTCTTTTCTTCCCTACTTATTTATTCAGTCATTTATTTGTATCATTACAGATTCATAAGTGTACTTGGGGTTATAATTCAGCACTGCTTCATTTTGCCACTCAGATTATTCTGGATCTAGCCATGGGTGCTCTTTCAGTTGGCTGCTGTGTCCGTTGACCTGTCTCCATCATTGTTTGTGGGCCCTCGTGTGTTTGTTTTAGCACCTCCTTACTTTCTGGCCCTATAAGGTACTCTTGGCTCATCTTATGTATTTCCTGTACTAGCCCTAGATCCAAGAAACCCTGGTTCCTTTTATTGGAGAACGACATGAACAAAAACCAAGATCTTGGTGCTAAATATTGTCATTGTCACTGGGATAGTTTGCTTCTAAGCCTTCTGAGCCTACAGATCAAGGAAATGTGTGTGTATATAATAACTTTCTACATGGACACATCTACAAATATTTCTAAATGTAACTCTGTATCTAATGTAAGCTAAAACACAAGTTTTGTCTACAACTCCAGTCCATCACTCCAGGGATTATAGCCTTTTTCTCTTGCTTGCCTGTAACCTCCTACTCATATCAGTGAGAAACCTGGCTCCTACCATTTGCCGTCCATTCACTAACTTGCTCAGTTCTAGTACACATGAACAGTGGTTTCAGACTGCTAACCCATACTCCCATGGGAAATAACTTTATCAACTAGAATACAGTTTATGCACATTCTGTGGACTGCCTTCTTGCACTGGCAATATGCATTTAAGGTTCATTCATGTCTTTGTGGCTTTACAGAGCTTTTCTTTTTATCCCTGAATAGTATTCCATTGTATGGGTGTTCCATGGTTTATTTATCCATCTATCTGCTGAAGAATATTGAAGTATGTCTTGGTTGCTTCCAGTTTTGGGAAATTACAAACAACCTTCTACACACATTTGTGTGGACATAAGTTTCAGATCAGTTAAGACAGTAATATAGTTGCTGGATTATATGGTTAGACTAGGTTCAGCTTTGTAAGAATGTCAAAATGTCTTCCAAAGTGCCTGTACCACTTTGCATTCCCACCAACAAAGAATAAGAGCTCCCATTCGCATTCTCTTCTAGCAATTGATACTGTCATTTTTTAAAATTTTAGCCACACAGTCTAATAGGTTTGTTGTGGTATCTAGTTGTTTTAATTTGCATTTCCTTGATGACACATGATGTTGGACATCTTTTTATAGTCTTCTGGTGTATCGTCTTTGGTGAGGTATATATTCATACTTCTGCCCATTTTTAAATTGGGTTCTGTAGTTTTTTTATTTTTGTATTTTCAGCATTCTTATATATTTTAGGTACAACTCTTTAATAGATATGTGTTTTACGAATATTTTCTCCCAATCTTTTCATTCTTTTAACCATGCCTTTCATGGAGTAGAAGTTTTAAATTTTAATAGGTTAAACCAATTGGCTTTTTCTCTCAAGGATCTTCTTTTGGTGTCGTACTTAAAAACTCATCACTGGACTCAAGGTCACACACAGATTTTTCTCCTATGTACTATTCTAAAAGTTTTGTAATTGTGCATTTTAAATTTAGGTCTATGATTAATTTTGAGTTCATTTTTGTTGAAAAAATTGATGGTAGAAATTCTGTCATTTCAATTTGTATTTTCCCTTTCACAAGAGTGTTTTTCCATACACCTGTTGTCCGATTTTTATGTCTCCTTTGGAGGAAAGTCTATTCAGGTCTTTTACCCATTTTTTAATTAGGTTATTTGTCTTTCGCTTTTGTGTTGTAGGAATTTGATATGTATTTATAGATACTAAACTTTCATCAGATACATGTTTTGTAAATATTGTCTCCCATTTTGTAGGTTGCGTTTCATTTTGTTGATTGTTTATTCTGCTGTGCAGAAGCTTTTATTTTGATAAAATCACATTTGTCTATTTTTGCTTTTGTTGTCTATGTACTTGGTGTCATAGTCAAGAAATCTTTGCCAAGGCCAATGTCAAGAAGATTTTTCTCCATGTTTTCTCTCTAGGATAGCTATAGTTTAAGGCCTCACATTTAAGTCATTAATCCATCTTGAGTTGCTTATTGTATATGACAGAAGACTAGGGTCCAGTTTCATTCTTTTGCATGTGGATATCTAGTTTCCCAAGTAGCATATATGCTCAATATCAGTAATCATCAGGGAAATGCAAATCAAAGCCACAAAGAGATATCACTTCAGACCTGTTAGTATGGCTAGCATCAAAAAAACAAACGACAAGGGTGGTGGGAATGTGAAGAAAAGGGAACCTTTGTATACTACTGATAGGAATGTAAATTGTTGCAACTACTATGGAAAACAAACAAATTACAAATAGAGCTGTCGTATGATCCAATAATCCAACTTCTGGGTATATATCCAAAGGAACTGAAATCAGGATATGAAAAGATAACTAAATGGCCATGTTCAACAACATTATTCACAACAGCTGGGTCATAGAATCAACTTAAATGTCCACCAGTGGATGACTGGATAAAGACAATGGAGTACTTACATACAATTCAGCCTTTAAAAAGAAGGAAGTCCTGCCATTTGCAACAACATAGATGAACCTAGAGAACATTGTGCTAAGTGAATTTAGCTAGACACAGAAGAACAAACACTCCATGCTCTGTTATATGAGGAACCTAAACTAATCAAACTCATA
The DNA here is from genome assembly GCF_040802235.1 of Manis javanica. Classification (NCBI taxonomy): domain Eukaryota; kingdom Metazoa; phylum Chordata; class Mammalia; order Pholidota; family Manidae; genus Manis; species Manis javanica. Next base: position 81,679,288 of record NC_133167.1, on the reverse strand, counting down.
GAGACAGAACAGTGATGGTCACCAGAGGTTGTCAGGGTGGGAAAATGGGAGAGCTGGTCAAGGGTATGAAGTTTCACTTAGGCATGATTTAGTCATACTAGAGGCTAATGTACAAACATAATGCCTGTAGTTACCAATATTGCACTGTGTACTTAATATTTTGTAAAGAATGTAGATCTCAGGTTAAGTGCTTTTAATCACTAAATAAATAAATAAATAAACAGGGTGGAAGAAGACTTCTGGAGTCGATGGATATGTATATGGCATTACTGTGCGCCAATTACACCTCAGTAAAGTGTTTTCTAAGAGCTCTTCAATGGAAGCTTTTTTAAATTTGCAATTGGAAGGGAGTTTTTGGTTTTTGATCTTATTAACAATTTCCAGTTTTCATTTCATTGTGATCATTATTTTTTTAATTGCTATACAATATTATAGTAGTTTCAAGTATACAACAAAATAGTTCAACAGTCACCCATATTATTAAATCCTCACCCTCACCAGTGCAGTTACTATCTATCTGTCAACATAGAAATCTGCAGCAGGATCAGTGGCTGTATTCTCCACATTGTACTACTGTCCTCATGACTAACCTACATTATAATGGAGAGTTTTTGTGCCTCTTTATCCCCCTCACCCTCCTCACATACCCACCCTAACTCCTCCACACGGTAACCATCACTTCCTTCTCAGTGTCTATGAGTCTACTGCTGTTTTGTTCACTCTGTTTTGCTTTGTATTTCTATTCCACCAATAAGTGAAATCGTATGTATTTGTCTTTCTCTGCCTGAATTATTTCACTTAAAATAATACCCTCCAAGTCTACCCATGTTATTGCAAATGGCACGATTTCTTTCTTTTTTTATGGCCAAATAATATTCCATTGTGTATATGTACTACATCTTCTTTATCCATCATTATTTGCTATAGTATTTCTATTATATTAAATTTACTGATATTTTCTTTGTGACTTAGTGTATTTTTTATTAAGGTATTGATATACAGTCTTATGAAGGTTTCCATGGGCAACATTGTGTGACTTAATATTTGAATAAGTTTTGTAAATGTTCTATTGCACTTAAGAAGAAAGTATATTATTTATTATCAGGCTGTAAAGTTTGCTATACATCCATAGAATCTGCCTTATCACTTATCTAGGTATCATTCCTCTTTAGTAATTTTATATTCATTTTACCTGTCTTGTACTGAAAATGATGTGTTAGACATCTCTTGTTACTGTGTTTTGATCTGTTTCCTTGCATCTGAGATAGGTTTTGCATCTTGAAAGTGTTTGCTATGTTATTTTGTACATAAATATTCACAAATATTGAATCTTCTATGTTAATTGTGGCTTTTAGTATTTTTGTCACATGCAGTGCTTTCAGGCTTGAATCCTAGTTTGCTGATAGCACATCACCTCTCCTGTTTTTTACTGTTTCCAGTGCCTTTTTTGTTTGTCCCTTAATTTTAGACTTTCTTACTCATCTTTTTTATGTCTCTCCCTTGTATATGCCATATAGTTGTGTCTTGCTCTAGATGCCAAATTGGAAATCTTTCCTTTTAATGGATGAGTTTAGCCCATTCATATTCCTTGATATGACTGTGATTTTGTTTTCATCTCTGTTGTAATACCTTATAATTATGTATATTATATTTTTTTGCTCTATTCCCTCTCTACATGATGTGTCTTCTTTGCCCTTTAACTTTTAAAGTTTTTCTAGGCCTGCCTTTGCTTGCCACAAAATTGACCATCGGGTTAGGACTGTGGAAGTTCCCACATGCAGACTTTTTTCTTACAGTTTTAATGACGTGTGGGCATTCTGTATGTTCAGGTTATGTGAAGGGCATAATTTTTTGTGGTTTTGTTTTTCTTCTTGTGCGAAGGAAAAGGAAGAATTCTAAAAATGTGGAGCCAAGCGTTGTGGAAAAGAATTGATGGAGGAGCCATTCTTAGGGAGCAAAACTGGGGCCTAATAAAAACAAATAGGATCCATCCTAAAAATAGGGGGATTTCTTGACCCCGCAGGATTACAGAATTGCCAGGAACTAGTGAGTACAGCGTCTCTCATCCTGTCTCTTCATGAATGACAGTGTTTGTTTATGGCTGTTTTGTCTGTATTTCACTACTGAATAATAAATTGTCATTTTAGTTTATAGGTCTCTGAACAAGATGAGCCACATCTGTATCTGGGGTGGATACAGTGATAGTCTTAAAAGATATTGTTTAGAGAATGAAGCACTTATTGTTTCTGCCACTGGGAGTGCTGGTGGAAGGCAGTCGTCAGTCACCGCCTTGCTTTGGGCATTTCTAATGGCTGCAGAAAACTTCGTTGTCTGAGGTTAGCCTTGTAGGGGCAACTCTGAATAGGGTGGGGTGTTGGGTCCCAGTCACTTTGCCCTAACTTGGGACAATGTGAAGGGCCACCCCAAACTCTACAGTTTCTTTTAGGGTTAGCTGGGGCTCTTCTTGGAGTTCAGTCACAGCTCACTTTCTCCCTTTTCTCAGTCCTTTTTTCTGTTTCTTTCTACACATGTTCATCCTAAGAACACTTCCTGATCTATTCATGTTATATGCTAATTTCCTTCTCAGAATCCAACTTACAGAGAATCCAGTCTGCCTTAGGCCCTGATATATATGGCAAGATCCTGAATTTCAGGCCTGATGTTATGATAGGATGAGACCTTTTGGGGAGTTTTGGGAGGGGCAAGTATATTTTAACACGTGGAGGGAATGTGAGTAACAGTGGCTGTGAGTCCAGGCTCTGGTAGATTGCAAAGTGGCCCCAGTTCTTCCCTGCTCTCCATGTTCACATCCTCTGCCCTGTTAGTGTTCAGTGTTCATCCATGATGGCTCTGTGCTGGGCCATGTGACCTGCTTTGTCCTAAAATGAGACAGAAGTGACAGTGTGCCAACATGCATTTAGGTCTCAGGATGTTTTGTGTATTTCCTTTTGTGCTCTTCTGTCTGTACTTTACCCTTTCTGGGAGCTGAGAAAAATGTGGAGCAAAGCCAGGTCATTGGAACCATCCGAGCTGAGGCTAACATGAATCAGGTGGAAGCTGGTGAATGCAGAAATGTCAGCAAACCCCACCAAGATCACAGCCACCTAGCTGACCACTCCAGATACCATGAGTACTTACTGTTGCATGCCACTGTAGTTCGGTTTGTGCTTGTTGATTATGCAGTAAATAATAGATAGCTGATACAAGGAAGATAAAACTATGATGTGTGTAGATGCACACCTGGATTTGCAAAGCTGTGAAGATATGCAGGTGAGTACTATAAAGACCAGAGATGGATGAAATCTGAAGAGTAGAGAGGGTTGGGGCACAGGGAGAGCTGCTCTAGTGGCTGGAATGTTCTGTTTTTTGACCTACATGGTGGTTACAAAAGGGGAGATTTTACAATAATTCCCTATATTACACATCTTTTGATGTGGATTTTTCTCTACTCCTTTTACTTTACAATGAAAAAGGTTAAAAATGATTGTAAAATTATATAATCCAAAGCCCTAACTTTATATGGAGAAAAACATGTAGTTTAGAGAGGTTAAGAGGTTTGCAGAGGAGCATGTCAAGTTAGCAACAGAACCAGGAATAGCAGCCAAACCAAACACTGTCTTAATAAATGAGAAAAAGAATCTCAGTAAGAGGAAATAATAGTCTCAAAGGGAAGGACACAGAAATAGTGACTTGTGGAGAATTTCACTGTAAAGGTGCTAAAGAAGCTCTGTTAGGGGAGGACATGGAATTTCTTCCTGAGACTTTATAGGAGACCACATTTCTGAAATATATCCCTGCCAAGAGGTAAGGGTTTACATTAGGAAGTACTTTTAAGCTTCAAAATTCCATATATTTTTATACTTTGTAGGTATAAGGGTTGAATGATACCAGTCGGGAGTATTCACTGAAATTATTAGTCTTCCTGGGTGTTACTTCATATATTAATTCATAGAGCTCAGCTGTTATTTTCACAGTTTGCCATCATCTGAGGTTAAACTTGTGAAAATGAGTAAAGAACGCATTGAAAACTCACTTAAAATGGAGTTGGGATGCCCTGAAAGGGGTTCTCTCATGCAGGTGCCACTCTCTGCAGCCTGCATACCCAGCAGGAGGAAAGAAGAAAAACGCTTCCCTTCACCCGGGAGGTCACTTTCCACACTGCAGTTTTACCTCCTGCTTTTAAGAAAAGGCAGGAACAACAGACACATGGAAAGATGCTCCACATCACTGATCACCAGGGAAATGCAAATTAAAGCCACAATGGGGTACCACCTCACACCAGTCAGGATGGCCAGCATCAAAAAGGACTAAGAACAACAAATGCTGGCGAGGACGCAGAGAAAAGGGAACCTTCCTATACTGCTGGTGGGAATGTAAGCAAGTTCAACCATTGTGGAAAGCAATATGGAGGTTCCTCAAAAAACTAAAAATAGAAATACCATTTGACCCGGGAACCCCACTCCTATGTTTACTGCAGCACTATTTACAACAGCCAAGATATAGAAGCAACCTAAGTGTCCATCAGTAGATGAATGGATAAGGAAGATGTGGTACATGTACAGAATGGAATACTATTCAGCCATAAGGAAGAAACAGATCCTACCATTTGCAACAACATGGATGGAGCTGGAGGACATTATGCTCAGTGAAATAAGCCAGGCAGAGAAAGACAAATGCCAAATGATTTCCCTCATTTGTGGAGTATAACAATGAAGTAAAAACTGAAGGAACAAAATGGCAGCAGACTCAGAGACTCCAGGAATGAACTAGTGGCTACCAAAGGGGAGGGGTGTGGGAGGGCAGGTGGGGAGGGAGGGAGAAGGGGACTGAGGGGTATTATGTTTAGTACACATAGTGTGGGGGGTCACGGGGAGAACAGTGTAGCACAGAGAAGGCAGACAGTGAATCTGTGGCAGGAAGATCTCTCAGGGCTCCTCAACAAGCACTAACCCCTGCCTGCCCCCAGGGAGAAACGGTCATGACCTCAACTTCTCCTCCTTCTCCAATGAACTTTTGTTCAAAACAGCCTTCCTCAATTTTCCTCCTGAAACCTGGAAAGCTGAACTTGCCTGTGTCTCTTCAGACTTGCCTGTGCTTTGCTGTAGTTTGCTTGTCCCAACTTGCAATTCCTCTCCTATTTCTGAATAAATTCATTTTGCTAGTAAAAGAACTATTTTGTTTTTCAGGTTGAGAAAACATTGGTGGGTATGGACTTAGAGCCTACCTACCCATTCTAACTAACCTCCCTTAAAATGAGGGCACAGCTAATAACCCAAACAACCGTCCCAAGCTTGCTAGGGGCCCAGCCACCCTGGAAGGAAACCTCCTTCCGGCAGGCTGGTCTTTTCGATTTACTAGACTGGCTTTCCTGTACTTTGAAAGAGAACATGAGCTGGTTTTAGATTTTCAATTCCTATGGGGGTCCTCCTAAAAACGGTGATGTTGCTCTTAGGGATGGCTTGAGAGAGGCAGTATGTCTGGGGAATGTGACAGGGAGGTGGCTTAGGGTCTTTTGTGAAGGTGCTTTTGCATAGCAGGAATATGATTTTTTTACTTAGATTTGGGGAGAGGGGAGAAGTAGCAAAAAACGTCTATGAAACAGCTATTGGCCTCCCTATTCACTGAGCCTCCAGGTATTGTTGCAACCTGTTTTAGAATATTTCAGCATTCTTATTTAATATTTAGAATCATTCTACAGAGTCTAGGTAAAGAATAAAAGTTTTTTTAAAAGTCTTATTTTTAACCAGTTTGCATTCAAGTACTTTAGAAATGGCCATTTCTTCAGAGATAATGTTAGGTATGTTTACCTTACTATATCCATGGCTGTATGTGTTGTCTACTCTTTCCTAGTAACACAGAATGAGAGCGTGGCTCTTAAGTAGGCAGTTTGGAGAAAGAAAAAAATCCTAGTGCTGCTTTTTAGGGATAAACTGATAATCATACCTAAGTATTAAAGAAACCCAAACAATCTACTTAGACACCTGTTTTAGATCAACGTCTTCCTTTAAGCTATGGGTAGAAAGTCAGTGTGTATTCTCTGTGAGGCTCATAAAAGAACAAATCTACAATTTAAAGGACCTAATGGCCTTAAAGCCCCCTGAGGAATCCAGATTAATGGACGTCACTCAGAGAATTGCAGAACATAGGAAATCCAGCTAGAGCAGGTGTAACCCTTGAATCTAAAACGAAAATGCTGTCTCACGAGGCAAAAGCAAACAGAAATGTCCGCAGATGTAATAAAATACTGATGATGTAAGTTTTTCCTGTTGTGTTTTCGGCTTTGCAGATCTAGTGTGGGTTGATATGTAAATACATCGATTATCTTAGTTTTAAGCATAGATTACGGAGAAACCTATGTTAATTGTCATGGTTCAATCGTTTCCATGTTCCCTTAGAATCCTGCTACCTATAATCTCCAAAATACTAAGCTGGCTTCCACCCATGGAAAATCATTACAGAGTATTTTCCTTTTTAGCATTTAAGTTGCACGCACTGACCTAAAACTTGGAATTGAAATAGTATCAAAACAATCGCTGCAATTTTATAAGAGAAACCTCAGTCCACAACCTCTTAGGAGGGTCAGGCTTATTCATGCAGTCTCCATTTAAAGGAGGAGGAAGTGGAGGTGCAGGTAGGTGATGCCCAGTGTCACCCATTAAAAGTCAAAGGACTGCCACAGGGACAGTGATTCCTGGAGTAGACAGAGGCCGCTGCCTGGACCAAGCTTGGCCAGCCCGAAGGAGCTCCTTTCTCCTAACTCCGCTGCTACATAATGGCTTAGGAGTACCAGAGGTAAAATTTATGTTTGCGGTATCCTTGTAATTTTTATTATTTAAAGCTTGATGCGTAGAGACCAATAGTAAACACAAGATTTTGGAGAAAGCAATTATGGGGGATTATTTTGAGCTACTTGAGCAAAGTTTGAAGGGAGGAAAACTAATTGGCATGAAATATTGAATTGAGTGTTGTCAATTCAAGCGATTCCTCCCTGCAGTCTGATGTGGAAGCTTCCCTACGTGGCCGGAGGAGGCGTCTGACACCACTTAATTGGTGCTCCGCTACCGACATCCCAGAGAGTCAAGGGACTGCTTGTTTTAGGTTAGTTCAGATTTTTAAATTTGCTATAGCAGCAGAAGTTCACAGAACTTGAAAATTTATATAGAATTTTTATGGTGCCAAGTAAGGCCCTTAAAAACAATGACTATATACAATCACCTTCATTTCAAGAACTAGAGAGAATTTTAACCGTAAGAAAATTGAAAGACGTGCTCTCAGAATCTAGGACAGGTCTTTCCGTGGGTTAGTTCATCGTTTCCATCATTATAAAAACCTGTGTTTCCCCAGCTTGTTTCTAGTTTTTTGTTTTCCAGTTTGCAAAAAAGCAGTGTCAGTTTTTTTATGGGCTGGCGTTGGCGTGAGCACCGGGACGTGGGGCTGAAGTCTGTGATAGACTTTTAAGCGTTATGATCAGGGTATTTGTGTGTAGCTTCCATGAAGTGTCATCAGCGTCACGTATGTCGTTTCTTAAAGATAACCTAGAGGGAGCGGAAGAGCTTCTCTAATTGGCCAACATCAGAACACATGGAGAAACAAATATATTTATGGGGAGAAACTGGCTGAGAATAAAATTCCGGCGCTTTGTGAACACAGTGATGGAGGTGAGCACATTTCGACTTTAAATGAGACCAAAAAAATAAAAATGTAAAGATAGCACATCAGTTGTTTAATTAGGAATGACACTTCTCAGTGAGAAGGCAAGGGGTTAATTTTTAAAAACAAATGGTTCAATGTGTGATCAGCCCTACGGAGTTTATGCTAACAGCGAATTATTTTTGAAAAGGCACCTGTTTGGAAGGACAGTTTATCTTCATAGTCGCCTCTGCGTGGGCTGTTTCGCTCATGAGAGCTCTACTTGCGGCCTAGTTGTAGCTGCTTGAAATAAGATTTTGTTGTCAGTTGTAGGAACACTAATATAAAAAGAAGAATTCGTGTGATTTGTTGGTGCACACACCATAGCTGAGGGCCTGGAGAAATGTGCGGCTGGTCCTCTGTTGCACCCCGAAAGCTGTGTTGCAAGTCTGTATACTTACACCTCCCTAACCTGCTCCATTCAGAATAATTTCCCCAGAGTCAAATTCCAGCCAAGTACAGCCCTTAGGTACCGAGATGGGCGTAAATGCTAGCTCAAGGCTTTTTCTGAAGTTGTAAAAGGTTGACAGGTACTTTATCAGTTGGCTCAGGTGTGAAATTGGGGAGGTTTTCGTATCCAAACAGCTGCACTTACATTTTCCATCCAAAACACCTCCCCATTTAGGCAGAATCAGGGGATAATTGCAAAAACAGTTTTATAAGATTCTGGCTTTTTAAAAGAAAATAAAGTTGTTTAAAAACATGCACAGATATTGTTTATTGCTGCCTTTTCTTTCCTTCATAGTGTAGCTGTGCATTCTTCACGCTCCACTCCCGCTTGGCTGTTTATGTTTGGAATCTGCATCTGTTTTGTTTCAGTTCTAAGATAGTCCCTTACTCTGGGAAGAATAAATTCTTCCCTTATTTATTGTACTGGAGGTGACATGGGGAACCCTCATTGTTTATGCAGTTGGGTGAAATCACAACAAAAGAAAATGGATTTTCATGGGTAAAATTTACATAGTTGAAAACAGCACATTTTATCTCTAAGATAAATGTTATCATCTCTTGCTGATTGTTGCTCGGCAAATCTTATGAAAAACAAAATCAAAATGGATCAAAAAGAAAAATCAATGCTCTCTCCTTCCAAAATGGTAAATATATATGTCAAACTCCTCAAGAACTGTAAATGGTTTTTATTAGTATTTTTTACCCTAGATGTAATTATATTAAGTAATTTGAATTTCCAGAGGAGTTTGAATAATTAAAAAGCACCTGCTGATTTTCTCCACCAGAGTAAAAAAGTATGTTAATAATACCCAGCAGAAACTGAAAAAGGAAAGATTGAAGTAGAAGAATCGATTTAACTAACCCATTTATTAATTTTTAATTTGTGAATTTATTATCGCATTTATACCAAGACATGCTACTCATTAGCTATAGATGGATGACATTAGCAAGAAACAGCTATATTGTTGTTTTTTATGTATCTTAATGGCAAATGCTCCCTCTGCCCCCTTGATCTGGCTGTTCACTATCCATATGGGAGATATGAACTCCACTGACTCTCTCGATTACCTATGGAACTGGGGTGAGGGCTAGCATGGACAAATGATATGCACAGATAATCTCAGGACATTTTAGCTTTCATCTCTCCAATCTCCCCTATTTCCAAATTATTTCAGAGTCACTGAGATGCAGCAAAATATGCCGAGTGGGGTTTGTTCCATTTCCTACTCTGGTTGATTACCTTACCAGAAGTCTAGGGAAAATGGATTGGTCAATGTGTGGGCATGAGGAAAGAGGTATTGAATTTAGCTTCTCATCAATTAAGTAAGCGTGGCTGAATTTGCATGTTATTTTCCTTGCCAGTCATTTTTCAAGCCTTAACAAATTATAACCTTCCTCCTGGCGAACTGGTCCTGACCCTTCTCCGTGCCTAATGACTGCTCAGAACCTGGCTGAGATCAAGGGTCCTGCTGCTGCAGGAGCCAGCTTGCACGGCACATGCCAGGTGAGCATGTACAGTCACTGGCTGATTATCTAAGCATGGGCACAGCTGTCCCATCCATCATCCTAACCTCTTTTGGACCCAAGGGTTATTGTCACTCCATTCTGTGGTAAAGCTAAGTCTATAGGAGGCTCATATGGTGTTTCATCAAAAACAGCACAACTGAAAACTTGTTACCTGGCTACAAAATGACTAATGAAACAGGTCCTCATCTCTCTTTGGTGCTGTAGTGATCACAAGACCATATTTGTTAGTTTTCAATGCAATGCTCAATTCTTTCAATGAAAAGCATTTTATGTGGAGTTAGGAGTGGCTGGATGGCTAAAATACTCTGTTGAAAAACAGTTTCAATGTACATCCTGCTGCTTTTGAAGTCAGGATTATTCTGTAAGGAGGCATTATTTTGATTTCTTTTGAAAAACAAGTGGCAGATTCAAACCAAGAATCCCTAAGTTTATTTCTTTGTAAAAAAATTTGTTAATTTATGGATTCATTTATTGCATATTATTTTCATAATAGAGAATCATTCTAATTTTTCCAGTCTTAATGAAAAATAGACTTGGCCATCCAAGATTTTAAACCTTCAGTATCTAAACACCAGGAGGTGCTATAAGATAACATTAGGAAGACATGCACCCCACTCCCCATTCCCAGCCCTGCTCCTAGATTTACAGGTTTGAAATACTAATTACACAGAGTTCATTAACAAAACTGTTTCCTCTGAGAGGTACTCCATGTCCATATTCTAATGGATGCAGGAAGCAGACAATCCCTTGGATCTGAAGGCCCTTTTAAGGGAGAACAGTAGCTTTGTGAAGACTTCAGGGACATTAGTAAAGATTTGCAGATTCATTTTCTACATGCCTGTATCCAGGAACTATTTGTGGAAGGATACTAATGAAAAGATATTGACACTTTGTGCATGTGACACAGTTTAAAATGCAACCAGAAAACCAGGTGAGACTGTCAAATGAAATTCTGGTGCTGGTGTATTACTTTTTGTCCGGATGAGTATTTGCTGTTTTCCAACCAGGTATCAGGTAAGGCTATAAAGACAAACTTTTCAGGTACATAGTTAAAGAGAAATTTACTGTATTTTTTTCTAGTGATAGTCAGCATCATCTCCTGGGGAAGGCATTCTAAGAAGCAATTTAAAAAAGTTATCAGCTTCATTGAGATATAATTGACAGAGAATGAAACTAGCGAATTTGAAATGCACAGTATCATGAATTTCAATGAACCTGGATAGTCATCTAGCCACCAATGAAATCATATTATAGAACTTTTCCATCAAAGAAAACTTCCTTCATGCCCCCTTTCGATTAATATCATTGTACCATGCATGTCCTGGGACCTGGTAATCAGTAACTTGTTTTCTGTCACTATACTTACTTTTGGCTTCTCTAGAATTTTTATATTAGTCTTTTGTAGCCAACTTCTTTTACTTCTCATGATGCTTTTGAGATTCATCCGTGTTGCATGTATTAGCAGTTTATTCCTTTTTATTACAGACTGGTATTCTATTATATGGAGACATCTCAATTTGGTTTATATTCACAACTTAATGAACATTTTCAGTTTGGGGATATGGTGAATAAAGCCCTAGTGGAGAATCACGGGCAGGTCTTGTATGGACATATGTTTTTCCTTTGCTCTTGAGTAAATACCTGGGAATGGAATGGCTAGAATACATAGCAGGCATATGTTTAGTTTTTACAGAAACTGCTTCAGTATTTTTCAAAGTGGTCATACCATTTTGCATTACCACCAACAGGGTATGGAAGTTCCAAGTCCTCCACATTTCACAACAGTTGGTATAGTCAGTCTTTTTAGTTATAGTCATGCATAGTAATTCTGATTTGCATTTCCCTATGCAATGACTAATGATACCCTATACCTTTTCATGTGTTTACTTGATATCCATACAGCTTATTTGGAGTTTTCATTCAAATATTTTGTCAATTTTTAATTACATTGTGTTTTCTTAATACTGAATTTTGGGAATTCAATTATATGCATGTTAGGCCACTGGGGGTTGTCCCACAGCTCACTGCTACCTTTTCATTTGAAAAATTAATTTTCTTCGTGTCTTTGATTTTGGATAATTTCTACTGTAATGTATTTAAGTTCACTAATCTTTTCTTCTGCAATGTCTAATTTCTAATACATCCCATCTACTGTTTTTCATATTAGATACTTCAGTTTCATCTAGAAGATTGATTTGTATTATTTTTTCTATCTTTTGTGTCTCTACTTGGCTTTTTGTATGTGTCAAAAACAGCTATAATGCCATTTCCAAAAGTTCTTGTCTGCTAATTCTAATATCTGGGCCAGTTCTGGGTTGCCTTGGAATGAGTTTTTTATCATCATAATTCATATTTTCTTCCTTCTTTGCCTAGCTGATTATCTTTGGTTGGATGTTAGACATTGTGATTTTATATTGTTGTGTGCTGGATACTCTTGAGCTTTGTTGTGAGATGCAGTTAAATTACTTGGAAACAGTCTGATCTTTTTGTATCCTGCTTTTAAGATTTGTAATGCAGGACCAGTATAGCACTTCACCGAGGGCTATTTATTTCACCCCAGTGAGGCAAAATCCTGTGAACTCTATGGTCCATGAATTAGAAGGTTTTCAAGTCTGGCTGGTGGTGACGACACTGTTCCCAGCATTGTGTGCATCCTGGGCCCCATTTCCTCTAATGCTTTTGGACGGCTCTTTCTCTGGGCTCAGGTAGTGTTCTCCTATGCACGTGCTGATCAGTACAAGGAGGACCCTCTGCAGGCCTCCAGGCTTCTCTCTCTGTTCACACTTTCTTCTCTAGTACTCCCCTGCAAACTCTAGCCGCCTTAATATCCCTGCATCCTCAGTTCCATCTCCACCAGGCTCTGCTTGGGTTCCTCCTCTCTCTTCTGTGCCCTGGAAATCCTCTCAAGGAAATAAATATACCTGGAACAATCATATGGATTATCTAGTTTGTTTTTGTCTCTCTGGGATCACTGTCCTTCACTGTCTGATGTCCAGCATCTGGAAAAACTGTTGTTACATATATTTTGTCTGTATTTTGTTGTTCTTGTTTCAAATTGGAGGTTGGAAGATAAGTATGATCCCTTCTTGACTATAAGTAGATGCAATTCACTTACATTTTTAATTTTTTTGTTTTCTTAATTGAGATGTTGTTATTGACATAAAACATATTAGTGTCAGGTATACAGCATAATGATTTCATATTTGTATATATTGTGTTCTATTTAAATTTTTTGATATCACCTCTCAGTCTTTGGCTTTAGTTTAGATACGTTTATTTTCTCTCTTACTGGAAGAGGGATATTCTATTTTGCCCACTTTTTTTTTTTGAGAGGGCATCTTTCATATTTATTGATCAGATGGTTGTTAACAACAATAAAATTCTGTATAGGGGACTCAATGCACAATCATTAATCAACCCCAAGCCTAGTTCTCAACAGTCTCCAATCTTCTGAAGCATAACGAACAAGTTCTTACATGGTGAACAAGTTCTTACATAGTGAATAAATTCTTACATGGTGAACAGTACAAGGGCCGTCATCACAGAAACTTTCAGTTCTGATCACGCATCATGAACTATAAACAATCAGGTCAAATATGAATATTCATTTGATTTTTATACTTGATTTATATGTGAATCCCACATTTCTCCCTTATTATTATTGTTATTTTATTATTATTATTATTTTTAATAAAATGCTGAAGTGGTAGGTAGATGCAAGATAAAGGTAGAAAACATAGTTTACTGCTGTAAGAGGTATTTTGCCCACTTTTTATTGAATGTGAGTGAATGAATAAATAAAAGAAGGGTATGATCTAAAGGAGGTGATGACAGTGAACATGCAAATCTTGAAACTTTCTATAATCAACTATTATCTTGATTTATAATTGCTCCATGTTAATCATCAGTAGCTCTTTTCTAAAGATCTTGAAGGGTTTTTTTGCCAATAATTGTCCACTGTTTCTAGTGGTACAGGAAGGGTCCTTCCTCCTCAGTGTGCAGAAGAGAAAATATTATTATCAGCTACACTTATTTTCTGGTTGCTATTAAATGTCTATGAATACTTTAGGGTTTGCTGAAAATTTTATTTACTGAATTTTGTGGGATTTTTAGATAGACCCTTCCATTTGGCACATCGGATTGTAATGTTGGTCAAGGTGAAGTGTGAAGGCTTTACAAAGTCCACAAAAGCAGCCTCTACAGCAGCTTCTCTTGGCAAAGAACAGGCCAGAATGAGACCAACAGGTCTTTTTAGCTTCATTGCTCTGCCTGAGAGGCCATGAGATGATAGCATCCTTTCTGTAAATGTTTTGAAAGAATGCTTCAATTCAGATTGTTGGTGGGATATAGTAGTGTGGCATAAATGCATGTAACAAATTGGTTCTAGTTTCTTGACCATACATTAAAAATATTTTTTGGGTTCATATTTTCTGTATTTGTGAAATTCAGGTTTTTAGAAATTGGTATCCATCCTGTGAAATGAGGCATAATATTTTCAAAAGCAAGGTTTGGGATTACTAAGAAATTTCTGGTACTGTTTTGCAATGGGCTTGATTAAAGAAAGTTTTTGAAAAAAAATAAGAAAGGAATATCACCTTGGAAATCATACAGATGTGCCACACACTTAATACCTTTTCCCCTAAAAACTGAAGGTGATTCCCTAGATATAATCAGATTAAATGTCACTACTGCTATGGAAGAAAGATTAGTGAAGGAATCACAGGCATTTTCCTCCAGGAGAAAAGGAGGGACAGCTAATATTTATTGCTCAAATCTCTTAGGAAAATCATTTATTTTCCTCAAGAAAAAATTCTCAAGACAACAGGGGAGGGAAATGTTATTAGTGTGAAATTCAATGGTATTAGGAGAACAAGGGCTTATCGCCAGTAAATAATGAAGTCAGGGTTTGAATCCAGATCCATCTTTTCCCAAATCCTGTGCATTTTTCCTCCAGAAGGAAGATTTTTTCCGCTATAGAAAACTGTATGTGTGTGTGTATATGGAAAGTTATTCCACATTCTCAAACATAAAGAAAAATCCCCCACCTAACCTGCATCTGTTTTTGAAAGGAAAGAAAATACATTTTAACGTGAGTGTGAGCCCCTACTTTATACTCTCCACTGTTGTACTTGCAAACGTTGATGAGGGATGGAGGCCTCAGGAAGAATTTGACCTTTGACAATTTAGAGAAAACCACATTTAAAGAATGTGAGGTCTTTCTTTGGTTGTCACTGGAAGTGGAAAAAGGAGAGCAAGGTTCTATTGAGAGGAGGGTTCTTCGTGGAACGGAAGCAAAGTCTAAGGATGGGTTTGTTAGGAAGAGATTTTCTGGGGTCAGGCCTGGAGGAAAATTTTTTTGGCACAGTGAAGTCTGCCATAAAATTCAGAGTTATCTCCTATGTTATAATTCATTCTTTTTTTTTTTTTTTGAGAGGGCATCTCTCATATTTATTGATCAAATGGTTGTTAACAACAATAAAATTCAATTTAGGGGGGTCAATGCTCAATGTACAATCATTAATCCATCTCAAGACTAATTCTCGTCAGTCTCCAATCTTCTGAAGCATAATGAACAAGTTCTTACATGGTGAACGAATTCTTACATAGTGAATAAATTCTTACATGGTGAACAGTACAAGGGTATTCATCACAGAAACTTTCGGTTTTGATCACGCATTATGACTATAAACAATCAGGTCAAATATGAATATTCATTTGATTTTTGTACTTGATTTATATGTTGATCCCACATTTCTCCATTATTATTATTATTTTTATTTTTAATAAAATGCTGAAGTGGTAGGTAGATGCAAGATAAAGGTAGAAAACATAGTTTAGTGCTGTAAGAGGGCAAATGTAGATGATCAGATGATCAGGTGTGTGCCTATGGACTAAGTATTAATCCAGGCTAGACAAGGGCAGCAAGACATCCACGGAAGCAGAAGATTTCTCTCAAAGCAGGGGGGGTGAGGTTCTGAGCCTCACCTCTGTTGATCCCCAAATTCTCACCTGATGGCCCCCCTGCAACTGTGCCTGTCTTAGGTTGTTCCTCCCTTGAGGAATCTTACCCGTCGCTGGCTAACCAGTCATCTTCCGGGGCCATACAGGGAAATGTAAAGATGGTAAGTGAGAGAGAAGCCATATTGTTTGAAAAGGTTAGCTTTTTACTTCTTTGCAGATTTATGCCCTGTGGCTTCTATGCCCAGCACTTGTCTCGAGGTATCTTTACCACCTGGAGGAATTATGATACTCGGTAACTTCGATATGAGGCACGAATTCTATTTAAGGGTTCTAATTAGGAAGGAAGAAGAAAAGCTATAGAGGTAGCATATGGAAGAAAACATGGGAGGATTGATTATTTCTTTGACATATCTTCTTGTAGAGTACCTTAAGTATGTATAGGTTTTAAACTACTAACTAATTTGCACACACATATTAATATAATAGGAATACGGTGACATGAACAAAGCAAATCTATAATTACCATCCATCTCCAGTGAAGCCAAGAAAACCATTTAGGCACCCTAGGCATTTGTGAAAATTTGTCTATGATATGATGGATATTGTCCAACTGTACTTGAACGGTCTGAGAAAAATCAGACAAATTAAAGCAACCCATTTCTGGGATCTGTTCACATCCCATATGTTCTTTTAACCGTAGATAGTCTATAGTCATAAGATTTTGGAGTGCTACAACTTGCACCCCTCCCAACTCCTGGTTGAGTTCCAACAGTACAGATCCGGTCAAATTCGTTGTCTCACTGTATGCACATGCCAGCCTAGACACCTCCCTCCTCATTCCTATGGCAAGTCCAGGAGACGGTGGGCTGGATGCAGCCACAACCGCAGCATCGTCCGGATCCCTGTGGAGGCTTTTTGATGATCATCCCCCGGCACAAGTCCTCCAGAGAGTGCTGATGCCGGAAGCTCCTCCTCATATCATATCTTAGTTCATTTTCTGGGTATCCAAGCTAGGCCTTGATCTTCTGCATAGAAACAAACAGACCCTTTGCCCACACTTTGACATGCCCTCTATACCACTGTGCAGAACTCATTGGAGGTCAGCACACAGTAACTGCTTTTTTTTTTTTTAAGAGAAAGGAATATTATCAGAAAGGAGTACCTCCATAGCTGATCATCTGACACCCTTTAAGTGATCAACATTAAGGATATTTAAAGCATGCATTGATCTTTGATTTACCAATAGTTTTATCCTATCAAGGAGTAATCCCCCTTTTCTTTCTTTCTTTCTTTCTTTTTTTTTTTTTTTAATTTTTAATCTACACTTCATGAAGAATACTATGTTTACTATGCTCTCCCCTATATCAGGTCCCCCCTAACAACCACATTACGGTTACTGTCCATCAGCTTAGCAAAATGTTGTAGAGTCACTACTTGTCCTCTCTGTGTTGTGCAACCCCACCCTCCCCTTTCTCCCTCCCCTCCATGCATGCTAATCTTAATACCCCCCTTCTTCTTCCCCCCCCTTATCCCTCCCTGCCCACCCATCCTCCCCAGTTCCTTTCCCTTTGGTACCTGTTAGTCCATTTTTGGGTTCTGTAATTCTGCTGCTCTTTTGTTCCTTCAGTTTTTCCTTTGTTCCTATACTCCTCAGATGAGTGAAATCATTTGGTATTTCTCTTTCTCCGCTTGGCTTATTTCACTAAGCATAATACTCTCCAGCTCCATCCATGTTGCTGCAAATGGTTGGATTTTTCCACTTCTTATGGCTGAGTAGTATTCCATTGTGTATATGTACCACACCTTCTTTATCCATTCATCTACTGATGGACATTTAGGTTGCTTCCAATTCTTGGCTATTGTAAATCGTGCTGCGATAAACATAGGGGTGCATCTGTCTTTCTCAAACTTGATTGCTCCGTTCTTAGGGTAAATTCCTAGAAATAGAATTCCTGGGTCAAATGGTAGGTCTGTTTTGAGCATTTTGATGAACCTCCATACTGCTTTCCACAATGGTTGAACTAATTTACATTCCCACCAGCAGTGTAGGAGGGTTCCCCTTTCTCCACAGCCTCGCCAACATTTGTTGTTGTTTGTCTTTTGGATGGCAGCTATCCTTACTGGTGTGAGGTGATACCTCATTGTAGTTTTAATTTGCATTTCTCTGATAATTAGCAATGTGGAGCATCTTTTCATGTGTCTGTTGGCCATCTGTATTTCTTTTTTGGAGAACTGTCTGTTCAGTTCCTCTGCCCATTTTTTAATTGGGTTATTTGTTTTTTGTTTGTTGAGGCGTGTGAGCTCTTTATATATTCTGGACGTCAAGCCTTTATCAGATCTGTCATTTTCAAATATATTCTCCCATACTGTAGGGTTCCTTTTTGTTCTATCGATGGTGTCTTTCGCTGTACAGAAGCTTTTCAGCTTAATGTAGTCCCACTTGCTCATTTTTGCTGTTGTTTTCCTTGCCCGGGGAGATATGTTCAAGAAGAGATCACTCATGTTTATGTCTAAGAGGTTTTTGCCTATGTTTTTTTCCAAGAGTTTAATGGTTTCGTGACTTACATTCAGGTCTTTGATCCATTTTGAGTTTACCTTTGTATATGGGGTTAGACAATGGTCCAGTTTCATTCTCCTACATGTAGCTGTCCAGTTTTGCCAGCACCATCTGTTGAAGAGACTGTCATTTTGCCATTGTATGTCCATGGCTCCTTTATCAAATATTAATTGACCATATATGTTTGGGTTAACTTCTGGAGTCTCTAATCTGTTCCACTGGTCTGTGGCTCTGTTCTTGTGCCAGTACCAAATTGTCTTGATTACTATGGCTTTGTAGTAGAGCTTGAAGTTGGGGAGTGAGATCCCCCCTACTTTATTCTTCTTTTTCAGGATTGCTTTGGCTATTCGGGGTCTTTGGTGTTTCCATATGAATTTTTGAATTATTTGTTCGAATTCATTGAAGAATGTTGCTGGTAATTTGAGAGGGATTGCATCAAATTTGTATATTGCTTTCGGCAGGATGGCCATTTTGACGATATTAATTCTTCCTAGCCATGAGCATGGGATGAGTTTCCATTTATTAGTGTCCCCTTTAATTTCTCTTAAGAGTGACTTGTAGTTTTCAGAGTATAAGTCTTTCACTTCCTTGGTTAGGTTTATTCCTAGGTATTTTATTCTTTTTGATGCAATGGTGAATGGAATTGTTTTCCTGATTTCTCTTTCTATTGATTCGTTGTTAGTGTATAGGAAAGCTACAGATTTCTGTGTGTTGATTTTGTATCCTGCAACTTTGCTGTATTCCGATATCAGTTCTAGTAGTTTTGGAGTGGAGTCTTTAGGGTTTTTTATGTACAGTATCATATCATCTGCAAATAGTGACAGTTTAACTTCTTCTTTACCAATCTGGATTCCTTGTATTTCTTTGTTTTGTCTGATTGCCGTGGCTAGGACCTCCAGTACTATGTTAAATAACAGTGGGGAGAGTGGGCATCCCTGTCTGGTTCCCGATCTCAGTGGAAATGCTTTCAGCTTCTCGCTGTTCAGTATAATGCTGGCTGTGGGTTTATCATATACGGCCTTTATTATGTTGAGGTACTTGCCCTCTATTCCCATTTTGCTGAGAGTTTTTATCATGAATGGATGTTGAATTTTGTCAAATGCTTTTTCAGCATCTATGGAGATGATCATGTGGTTTTTGTCTTTCTTTTTGTTGATGTGGTGGATGATGTTGATGGATTTTCGAATGTTGTACCATCCTTGCATCCCTGGGATGAACCCCACTTGGTCATGGTGTATGATCCTTTTGATATACTGTTGAATTCTGTTTGCTAATATTTTATTGAGTATTTTTGCATCTACATTCATCAGGGATATTGGTCTGTAATTTTCTTTTTTGGTGGGGTCTTTTCCTGGTTTTGGTATTAGGGTGATGTTGGCTTCATAGAATGAGTTAGGGAGTATTCCCTCTTCTTCTATTTTGTGGAACACTTTAAGGAGAATGGGTATTATGTCTTCTCTGTGTGTCTGATAAAATTCCGAGGTAAATCCGTCCGGCCCCGGGGTTTTGTTCTTGGGTAGTTTTTTGATTACTGTTTCAATTTCTTTGCTTGTAATTGGTTTGTTTAACTTTTGTGTTTCTTCCTTGGTCAGTCTTGGGAGGTTGTATTTTTCTAGGAAGTTGTCCATTTCTTCTAGGTTTTCCAGCTTGTTGGCATATAGGTTTTCATAGTAGTCTTTAATAATTCTTTGTATTTCTGTGGAGTCTGTCGTGATTTTTCCATTCTCATTTCTGATTATGTTGATTTGTGTTGACTCTCTTTTTCTCTTAATAAGTTGGGCTAGAGGCTTATCTATTTTGTTTATTTTCTCAAAGAACCAGCTCTTGGTTTCGTTGATTTTTGCTATTGTTTTATTCTTCTCAATTTTGTTTATTTCTTCTCTGATCTTTATTATGTCCCTCCTTCTGCTGACTTTAGGCCTCATTTGTTCTTCTTTTTCCAGTTTTAATAATTGTGATGTTAGACTATTCATTTGGGATTGTTCTTCCTTCTTCAAGTGTGCCTGGATTGCTATATACTTTCCTCTTAAGACTGCTTTCGCTGCATCCCACAGAAGTTGGGGCTTAGTGTTGTTGTTGTCATTTGTTTCTATATATTCCTTGATCTCTATTTTGATTTGTTCATTGATCCATTGATTATTTAGTAGCATGTTGTTAAGCCTCCATGTGTTTGTGAGCCTTTTTGTTTTCTTTGTAGAATTTATTTCTATTTTCATACCTTTGTGGTCTGAAAAATTGGTTGGTAGAATTTCAATATTGTGGAATTTACTGAGGCTCTTTTTGTGAGCTAGTATGTGGTCTATTCTGGAGAATGTTCCATGTGCACTTGAGAAGAATGTATATCCTGTTGCTTTTGGATGTAAAGTTCTATAGATGTCTATTAGGTCCATCTGTTCTAGTGTGTTGTTCAGTGCCTGTGTGTCTTTACTTATTTTCTGCCCGGTGGATCTATCCTTTGGGGTGAGTGGTGTGTTGAAGTCTCCTACAATGAATGCATTGCAGTCTATTTCCCTCTTTAGTTCTGTTAGTATTTGCTTCACATATGCTGGTGCTCCTGTATTGGGTGCATATATATTTAGAATGGTTATATCCTCTTGTTGGACTAAGCCCTTTATCATTATGTAGTGGCCTTCTTTATCTCTTGTTACTTTCTTTGTTTTGAAGTCTATTTTGTCTGATATTAGTACTGCAACCCCTGCTTTCTTCTCACTGTTGTTTGCCTGAAATATGTTTTTCCATCCCTTGACTTTTAGTCTATGCTTATCTTTGGGTTTAAGGTGAGTTTCTTGTAAGCAGCATATAGATGGGTCTTGCTTTTTTATCCATTCTATTACTCTATGTCTTTTGATTGGTGCATTAAGTCCATTTACATTTAGGGTGACTATTGAAAGATATGTACTTATTGCCATTGCAGGCTTTAGATTCGTGGTTACCAAAGGTTCAAGGTTAGCTTCTTTAGTATCTTACTGCCTAACTTAGCTCGCTTATTGAGCTGTTATATACACTGTCTGGAGAGTCTTTTCTTCTCTCCCTTCTTATTCCTCCTCCTCCATTCTTCATATGTTGTGTGTTTTGTTCTGTGCTCTTTTTAGGGGTGCTCCCATCTAGAGCAGTCCCTGTAGGATGCCCTGTAGAGGTGGTTTGTGGGAAGCAAATTCCCTCAGCTTTTGCTTGTCTGGGAATTGTTTGATCCCACCATCATATTTAAATGATAGTCGTGCTGGATACAGTATCCTTGGTTCAAGGCCCTTCTGTTTCATTGCATTAAGTATATCATGCCATTCTCTTCTGGCCTGTAGGGTTTCTGTTGAGAAGTCTGATGTTAGCCTGATTGGTTTTCCTTTATAGGTGACCTTTTTCTCTCTAGCTGCCTTTAAAACTCTTTCCTTGTCCTTGATCCTTGCCATTTTAATTATTATGTGTCTTGGTGTTGTCCTCCTTGGATCCTTTCTGTTGGGGGTTCTGTATAATTCCATGGTCTGTTCGATTATTTCCTCCCCCAGTTTGGGGAAGTTTTCAGCAATTATTTCTTCAAAGACACTTTCTATCCCTTTTCCTCTTTCTTCCTCTTCTGGTATCCCTATAATACGAATGTTTTTCCTTTTGTATTGGTCACATATTTCTCTTAGTGTTGTTTCATTCCTGGAGATCCTTTTATCTCTCTCTATGTCAGCTTCTATACGTTCCTGTTCTCTGGCTTCTATTCCTTCAATGGCCTCTTGCATCTTATCCATTCTGCTTATAAATCCTTCCAGGGATTGTTTCACTTCTGTGATCTCTTTCCTGACATCTGTGATCTCCTTCCGGACTTCATCCCACTGCTCTTGCATTTTTCTCTGCATCTCATCCCATTGCTCTTGCATTTTTTTCTGCATCTCTGTCAGCATGTTCATGATTTTTATTTTGAATTCTTTTTCAGGAGGACTAGTTAGGTCTGTCTCCTTCTCAGGTGTTGTCTCTGTGATCTTTGTCTGCCTGTAGTTTTGCCTTTTCATGGTGATAGAGATAGTTTGCAGAGCTGGTACAAGTGACAGCTGGAAGAGCTTCCCTTCTTGTTGGTTTGTAGCCTTTTCCTGGGAGAATAGCGACCTCTAGTGGCTTGTGCTGGGCAGCTGTGCGCAGACAGGGCTTCTGCTTCCTGCCCAGTTGCTTTGGGGTTTATCTCCGCTGTTGCTGTGGGCTTGGCCTGGCTGGGGCTGTTCCTCCAAAATGGTGGAGCCCCGTTGGAGGGGGAGCAGCCAGGAGACTATTTATCTCCGTAAGGGGCCTCTGTGCTCCCTGCTGTCCAGGGGGTTAGAGTGCCCAGAGATCCCCAGATTCCCTGCTTCTGGTCTAAGTGACCTGTCCTGCCCCTTTAAGATTTCCAAAAAGCACTCTCCAAACCAAAACAACAACAGCAACAATGAGAGAGGGAACAGAAAGAAAGAGAAAAAAAAAAGGAAAAAAAAGGAAAAAAGAAGCGATTTTTTTTTTTTTTTTTTTGTCCTCAGGTGCCGGTCCCAGGCACCCGCTCACTGGTCCTGCTGCCCTGTCTCCCTAGCACCAGGGTCCCTGTCCTTTCAAGGCTTCCAAAAAGCACCCACCCACCGGTCCCGCAGGGAAGGAACGCTCAATATTCTTTGTCCTCAGGCACTGGTCCCACGCACCCGCTCACCAGTCCCGCCGCCCTGCCTCCCTAGCACCGGGGTCCCTGTCCCTTCAAGGCTTCCAAAAAGCACTCGTCAAAAAGAGAGAAAAAAAAGGGGAAAAACGCGCGATTTCTTCCGTCCTCAGGTGCTGGTCTCAGGCACCCACCCACCGGTCCCACAGGGAAAAATGCGGGATATTCTTTGTCCTCAGGTGCCGGTCCCAGGCACCCGCTCACCAGTCCCGCCGCCCTGCCTCCCTAGCACCGGGGTCCCTGTCCCTTTTAGGCTTCCAAAAAGCACTCGCAGAAAAGAGAAAAAAAAAAGGGGAAAAACGCGCGATTTCCTCTGTCCTCAAGTGCCGGTCTCAGGCACCCGCCCACCGGTCCCGCAGGGAAAAACGGGGGATATTCTTTGTCCTCAGGCGCCGGTCCCAGCCACCCGCTCACCAGTCCCGCCACCGTGCCTCCCTAGCACTGGGGTCCCCGTCCCTTCAAGGCTTCCAAAAAGCGCTCGCCAAAAAGAGAAAAAAAAAAAAAGGGGAAAAACGCGCGACCTCCTCCGTCCTCAGGCACCGGTCTCAGGCACCCGCCCCCAGGTCTCGCAGGGAGAAACGCGGGATATTCTTTGTCCTCCGGCGCCGTTCCCAGGCACCTCCTCACCGGTCCCGCCACCCTGCCTCCCCAGCAACGGGGGCCCGTCCCTCTAAGGCTTCCAAAAAGCGCTCGCCAAAAAAAAAAAAAAAAAAAAAAAAACCGCTCCGGTTTCTCTCCACCCGCCGGGAGCCGGGGGGAGGGGCGCTCGGGTCCCGCCGGGCCGGGGCTTGTATCTTACCCCCTTTGCAAGGCGCTGGGTTCTTGCAGGTGTGGATGTGGTCTGGATGTTGTCCTGTGTCCTGTGGTCTCTATTTTAGGAAGATTTTTCTTTGTTATATTTTCATAGCTCTATGTGTTTTTGGGAGGAGATTTCCACTGCTCTACTCACGCCGCCATCTTGGCTCCGCCCCGGGTCTTGCTTTTTTATCCATTCTATTACTCTATGTCTTTTGATTGGTGCATTAAGTCCATTTACATTTAGGGTGACTATTGAGAGATATGTACTTATTGCCATTGCAGGCTTTAGATTCGTGGTTACCAAAGGTTCAAGGTTAGCTTCTTTAGTATCTTACTGCCTAACTTAGCTCGCTTATTGAGCTGTTATATACACTGTCTGGAGATTCTTCTCTCCCTTCTTATTCCTCCTCCTCCATTCTTCATATGTTGTGTGTTTTGTTCTGTGCTCTTTTTAGGGGTGCTCCCATCTAAAGCAGTCCCTGTAGGATGCCCTGTAGAGGTGGTTTGTGGGAAGCAAATTCCCTCAGCTTTTGCTTGTCTGGGAATTGTTTAATCCCGCCATCATATTTAAATGATAGTCGTGCTAGATACAGTATCCTTGGTTCAAGGCCCTTCTGTTTCATTGCATTAAGTATATCATGCCATTCTCTTCTGGCCTGTAGGGTTTCTGTCGAGAAGTCTGATGTTAGCCTGATGGGTTTTCCTTTATAGGTGACCTTTTTCTCTCTAGCTGCCTTTAAAACTCTTTCCTTGTCCTTGATCCTTGCCATTTTAATTACTATGTGTCTTGGTGTTTTCCTCCTTGGATCCTTTCTATTGGGGGTTCTGTGTAATTCCATGGTCTGTTCGATTATTTCCTCCCCCAGTTTGGGGAAGTTTTCAGCAATTATTTCTTCAAAGACACTTTCTATCCCTTTTCCTCTTTCTTCTTCTTCTGGTACCCCTATAATACGAATATTATTCCTTTTGGATTGGTCACATATTTCTCTTAGTGTTGTTTCATTCCTGGAGATCCTTTTATCTCTCTCTATGTCAGCTTCTATACATTCCTGTTCTCTGGCTTCTATTCCTTCAATGGCCTCTTGCATCTTATCCATTCTGCTTATAAATCCTTCCAGGGATTGTTTCACTTCTGTGATCTCCTTCCTGACATCTGTGATCTCCTTCCGGACTTCATCCCACTGCTCTTGCATTTTTCTGTGTATCTCATCCCATTGCTCTTGCATTTTTCTCGGCATCTCTGTCAGCATGTTCATGATTTTTATTTTGAATTCTTTTTCAGGAGGACTGGTTAGGTCTGTCTCCTTCTCAGGTGTTGTCTCTGTGATCTTTGTCTGCCTGTAGTTTTGCCTTTTCATGGTGATAGAGATAGTGTGCAGAGCTGGTACAAGTGACCGCTGGAAGAGCTTCCCTTCTTGTTGGTTTGTAGCCTTTTCCTGGGAGAATAGCGACCTCTAGTGGCTTGTGCTGGGCAGCTGTGTGCAGACAGGGCTTCTGCTTCCTGCCCAGTTGCTATGGGGTTTATCTCCGCTGTTGCTGTGGGCTTGGCCTGGCTGGGGCTGCTCCTCCAAAATGGTGGAGCCCCGTTGGAGGGGGAGCGGCCGGGAGGCTATTTATCTCTGTAAGGGGCCTCTGTGCTCCCTGCTGCCCAGGGGGTTAGAGTGCCCAGAGATCCCCAGATTCCCTGCCTCTGGTCTAAGTGACCTGTCCTGCCCCTTTAAGACTTCCAAAAAGCACTCTCCAAACCAAAACAACAACAGCAACAATGAGAGAGGGAACAGTAAAAAAAAAAAAAGGAAAAAACACGCGATTTTTTTTTTGTCCTCAGGCGCCGGTCCCAGGCACCTGCTCACTGCTCCTGCTGCCCTGTCTCCCTAGCACCAGGGTCCCTGTCCCTTCAAGGCTTCCAAAAAGCACCCACCCACCGGTCCCACAGGGAAAAACGTGCGATATTCTTTGTCCTCAGACGCCGGTCCCAGGCACCCGCTCACCGGTCCTGCTGCTCTGCCTCCCTAGCACCAGGGTCCCTGTCCCTTTAAGGCTTCCAAAAAGCACTCGCCAAAAAGAGAAAGAAAAAGGGGGAAAAACACGCGGTTTCCTCCGTCCTCAGGTGCCGGTCTCAGGCACCCGCCCACCAGTCCCACAGGGAAAAATGCACGATATTCTTTGTCCTCAGGTGCCGGTCCCAGGCACCCGCTCACCGGTCCTGCTGCTCTGCCTCCCTAGCACCAGGGTCCCTGTCCCTTTAAGGCTTCCAAAAAGCACTCGCCAAAAAGAGGGGAAAAAAAGGGGAAAAACGCATGATTTCCTCCGTCCTCAGGTGCTGGTCTCAGGCACCCGCCCACCGGTCCCACAGGGAAAAACGCGGGATATTCTTTGTCCTCAGGCGCCTGTCCCAGGTACCCGCTCACCAGTCCCGCCGCCCTGCCTCCCTAGCACCAGGGTCCCTGTCCCATTAAGGCTTCCAAAAAGCACTCGCCAAAAAAAAAAAACCGCTCCGGTTTCTTTCCACCCGCCCGCCGGGAGCGGGGGGGAGGGGTGCTCAGGTCCCGCCGGGCCAGGGCTTGTATCATACCCCCTTCACAAGGCGCTGGGTTCTTGCAGGTGTGGATGTGGTCTGGATGTTGTCCTGTGTCCTGTGGTCTCTATTTTAGGAAGATTTTTCTTTGTTATATTTTCATAGCTCTATGTGTTTTTGGGAGGAGATTTCCACTGCTCTACTCACACCACCATCCTGGCTCCAATTCATTCTTTTTTATCATTCCATCTGCTGCTAATCTTTCTGCACATAATATCCTTGTGTTGGTTTCAGTTCAGATAATGAGGGAGGAGATTATGTCCAAGGTGGGACAAAAATAGTGAGGAAAGCTCATGGCAGCTCAGAAGGCTAGACAGTGAGAGGCAACCACAAGCTAAGCAGGGGCAGTAATTTAAAGGGAGAGGAGGGGAGATAATACTTCTCCAGATTCCCATTCTGCTCTGCTCTGAGAAGTCTCAGCAGTATTAGGACCCTGGACTTACCACAGTGGGTGGCATGGGGACTAGAACCTACGGAATTAGGGATTCTAGAAGGAGGCTGGAAGACTTAGGGGCATGTGATTTGGATGACTTTCATACTGTGTTGGTTTTTTTGTTTCATCATTTGGGGTAGTTAGAAGATGCCTCACAAAAATGTTACCTGCAGAATCTCTGAAGTGACAGCATTACCTTGTCAAGTTGACAGTTGGTCCCTTATGAGAAATAGAAACTGTTGGATTGCTTTCCTTATTTCTTCCTTTATTTCTTGTTTTATACCTTTTTTTTTTACATATTTGAGGGGGTCACGTGTGCAGATGGTAGAATTCTTTACACATAGCAAGTGGCCTTCTTATAAGGTGTTAAAATTCATATTGGGCATGTTGTGGGTTTTTGAAAGAATCTCATTGATATAGGAAGACTGAGATATTGAGTGGAAGGAGAATAACTTGCTGTAGCAGAACACGGATACAGCCACAACAGCATAAGGTAAGTGACCTGTGGTATTTGTTAGATTCTAGAAGTCATCGCCATGGCCTCCATGTAATCTTTTGTTTGTCTTTCTGTTAAAGTTATTGATGGAAAATCAACATAAAAAGAATAGAGAAAATTTCCATTATACTCTAAGTTAATATTAAGTAATAAAACCCCATTTTAAGAAATGTAATTAAAAATGTCTGCTTTTTAAATGTAATGCTTTAGTTATCTATTTCTTTGAACCTCCCTAAGTTAAGCCTTGGTATCAAAAATTCTTAGCTAGATAATTTTTTTCCTATTTTCATGGTAGGATTGTCTCCTCTTCCCAAGAGCAAACTTGTCTTAGTCATTATTTTTTCCTTAATGAAGTTTCCTCTAAGAACTGCCTATGGGACGCTCAATTTAAGCAACCTTTCCTCAGTGCCTGCAATTGAAGTGTACAATACTTTATATTTTTTTTCTGGCTTATCTAAGTAAATACTGCAGTTGTTCCCTGGTCCACCCATTCATTCAAAACTGAATTGATAACATGAAACTATTTGACTATTTAGAGCACTATTTATCTTCTAACATAAATCAAAGACTAATAAATCTCAGCACAACCCCCACTAAGAGAGAGAGCCATACCATGGTCAAGAGCATGGACTTTTAAATGAGATGCCTGGGTTTAGGTCTAGTTCTACCACTGACTAGCTGTGTGAAATTGAGCAGCTTCATTAATCTTTCTGTATATAGTTACCTGATTAGGAAAATGGCAATTAAAGAGTATGTCCCTTATCTAGTTGTTATGAGGATTAAATGAGCTGATACATGTAAAGCAACTAGAATAGTGCCTGAGATACAGTTATTATTTTAGGTGGGCAAATAACGTTTAAAACCAATTCAAGCAAAATTTTTGCCTTAGTATTTAATGTTTTTAACACTAAAAAGGACACTAAGAAAGTAATTTAGTTTAATAGTTAACAGTAAAATACCATGCTAAAGTTATCTCTATTTAATGCAGTGGTGTGTAGATTTAAATCATCCTTGATGTTACCTGCGTTATCTCAATTGTTATAGGAAGTTGTTTAATTAAACCATTTTTCCTCAGGCTGCACTGCAAGACACGAATAATAAAATACTGAAAGTACAAATGTACATGCACCATTATAGCATCTATTTTGCTATTTTTATTTTACTAATACTATGCATATTTTTTAAAACACAGTGATAATCACATAAAATATCTTTATGCTTACTGTCAATCTTAGGAATTTTCTCTCCAGTTAAATTAATCTTAAAATAAGGCAAACCAATAGGACATTTTTACCTACCCATGTCCTTAGCACATTTTTTTATACCTTCTTCATTCTGGTGAGTTTCTTCCCATTTTTTGGGGTGTGTGGGGGGGGCTCAAATCTCTGAAAAATATTCTGATTTTTTTTGCAGTTTTTAATTTCCAAAATAGCATGGCATTTTTCTACTCCTCTTAGCACCCTCTTTTATGTATCTGTGAGGTAAAAATGGGGAGAAGAGTTACTTCACAAACCCGGAAACTGATCTGCGGGACTTTAAATACCACGCTAAGCCCCTAGCATGAGGGTTGACCAGCAGTGGAGAGCAGATTCTGGGTAAGGTTTCATCGATTCATACAGAGCAGCCTTGTTCTGGGAGGTGGAGGGCAGACTCTAGGTCACCCCAAGGTCCCCAGCTCCTGATACTCACCAAGAATACCAAGTCTGCTCCTGAGGGTGGGCACGAACTGTGACTTGTTTGGAAGTCATCGAATATGGCAAAGGGGTCTATGGGGTCTGGGCCTGTACTTGCCCCATAGGATTGCAGTGCCTGCCTTGCAAAAATGCTCTGTCTTGTTAACTTGGAAAAGCAAGCTGCTGTGTGGCAAGAAGCCCGCACAGTGAGAAACTTAGGCCCTCAGTCTGGCTCCCTCTAAGCTGCTGGATACCATTAATAATAGCCTTGTGGGTGAGAAAGTGGATCTTTCCCCATTCAGACTTCAGATGAGACTCTAAGGCTGATGCCTTGGTTGTAGTCTTGTAGAAGACCCAGCTAAGCTGGGCTCAGACTCCTGGCTCACAGAAATGGTGACCTAATAAATGTGTTTTTTTCAGGTCCTAAGTTTGTGGTAATAGGTGGGTAGGCGATTAATACTGAGTTTCGTACCAGGAGTGAGACAATGCTGTAACAAATACCTGAAAATACAGCAGTAGCTTTGGAACTGGGCAGCGGGTGGAGGCTGGAGAAATGTTGGGAAGCATGGTATAGAATGCCTGAATTGCCTGCATCAGATTGTTCATAGAAATGTAGACTTAGACGATGCTGCTAATAAGGGTTCAAAAGGAAGTGAGGAATATATTAAAGCAACTGAAGAAAGAGGAATCCTTGTTATGCAATGGCAGAAATCTTAGCAAAACTGTCTTGCAGTTATGTGGAAGAAAGAAATAGTAAGCGCAAGATGCACTGTTATGCAGCTAAGGAGATCTTCAAGGGATGTGTTGACTCTACTACCTGGTTTCTTCTTGCTGCTTATAGGACAAGGCAAGAGGAGGGAGCTACTGACTGCAGAACTGCTGAACAAAAAGGAAGCAGGCTGGATGACTCGGGGAATGCTCAGCCTCTTCAGGAGCGAAAGTCCCCAAGGCCCTGTCAGCAGTGCAGAGGTCTAGAGGAAAAGACGAGGGTGTGACAGTACAACCTTTCATCAAAATCTCAGGAAGACCAAAGGACTAGAGTAGTGTCAGTTACATAAAGAGCCTTTCCAAGAGATTAGGGTTGTGCTTCATGGAACCTTTAATCAAGTTGTGGGCCTCCTGGAAGCTCACCTGCATTGTTCCTTTGTCTAATGGAGTGAACTTCAGTGCAGTTCACAAAATACCCACAGAATATTTGGGAAGATGATTTTATCAAAAACAATGCTAACTTGGCCTGAGAGGGCAAAGAGGGTGAAAAAAGAAAGAGTTTGATGGACCCTTAAATTCTACAGGCAAGAAGCAGGCTGTTTAAATATTTAGCTGTAAGTATGCCACTTTTCACACACACACACACACACAAACACACACATACACACACACACACGCAAGATTATTTTTGCTTGATTTGTTCATTTGAAGGAAAAAATGAAGAAGATGGACTGCTTACTTGGTTTTGTATAGGAAGGAATATCACAAATAGAAAAAAACACACTTTTAAACCTCAGGCATATTAGTACCACCTCTAGTCCATTCCTGACATTAAGTGCAACCGTAGGTACTGAACACTTGGTATCAACCAACATTATTTACTTACAAGAATATTTGAACCTATGTCAAACCTAATTTTTAAAAATTTAGACTTGTGGATCTAATTATTATATACCTTAAGAAAACAAAAATAAGCCATTTTATATAGTTACCTAACATTTCTCAAGTGAAGAAATGTAAAGCTAATTAGTGTATTGATGTACAAATGGAGAATTTAGAGCCAATAAAGTAAGAAATCATGCTCAGGCAAGATCCACTGCTTCTGTTATACTGAACTGCAACTGTCTTAACATTCTCATTGGCCAGGTGAAGAGTTCATCAATTCAATAAGGAGAATCATGACTGTAAATGGGTTTTCAGAAACAAACATTCTTATGAGTTTTATCAGATTAATAAAGTTCTCTAGGAATTAAGTTCAAAATATCCAGAATGTCTTTCAGTTCATATGCTATGTATATGACTCTTGTCACTTTAATGTTAATTTCCTCACTTGTGGATTTCTAGAACAAAAAGTCACTTAGTGAAGATTGAAAATGTAGTTTACAGAATAAAGAGGAAAAGAAAGTGTATGTATATTTAGCTTGTTATCCTCACAGAATGGAATAGATTAAAAATGGAACATGATTTAAGAAGACTGGCATAAATTAATGAATAGTGGGAGCTTGATATGTCCAAGGGAGGGTGCACAAGGTTGTTGGTACATATTCCTGAATGTTTTAGTTTGGTTATGTGGAGGGCAGCCATGTTGCATGTGGAGCCGCCTTCTCCGTACAACTGTCAAAGAGAGACTGATGAGCTACAGATGCCACGGGGTGCAACTCAGTGTGGTATTTCTTGTGTTCTAAACTTCAGGTAGGAAAGGCAGGGCTATTTACAGAGCAAAAGCTATGGTCATGGTTCTTTACAATACCAAACTTTCAAAAACCTTATCTGATTTTTTTTTGATGTCCAAATGTTATATACACATTTTTCAATCGTAGGAAGCTTAAAAAAAATTACACATACACATAATAGATTACATGACTGTCTAAACAAGGACACACAATTTGGGGAATTTATAGATCAGCTTCGGCATGGAAAGAAAAATTAACTGACAAAACTGGGTAGCTAATGCTTTTTGAGTAATTACCATCTGCTAAGCACCAGTCTAATTGCTTTAGAAGTTTTAATACATTTAATTTTTATAACAGTCCTATGAGGTAGGTCTTATTATAATAATCTAAATTTATTAGATGATAAATCTGTGACAAGGGAGTTCAGTGAATGACTCAAAGCCACGTGGCGAGGAAGTGAAGTCAACATTTAAATTTCATTATGAACCAATATGCCCTTACCATTCTCTTTAATAATTAACTCTCATAGGAAGTAAAATATACCTATCTGATTGTTGCTATATTCTCTAAATTATATAGTGCAATAAAGTCTTTAGATTTGCCCTTTTGAAAATTTATGATCATTTGCAAAATCAATGAAGTTTAGAACTGTTACCTATTTTGAGAAGAAAACATTTTGTAACTCTTTTTTTGAAAACAGAAACCACTTTTCTGTTTAATACGTCCTCGTAACCAAAAAAACTTTCTATAATCATGGTAATTATTCTTATTTTCACTTACTCTGTCTCAGGGTTTGTGGTTCGTGAATGTGCCTGGTTGAGAGTCAAGGACAAGTTTTGAGATGTTACAATAGTAAATATTTTTATTTATTTAATATATACAATATAAGTATATTTATTTTTAAATATAAAAATATTTCATTTTTACGTTGATGCTTTGGCCCTTGAATGACCAAATTTATTTTTATAGAAGAAGCATTACCTGAATAAAAATGTATAACATATGCCTTTCAGATACCCAAGATGAGGTGGAAGTCTAGCACTTGGTACCACGGATACACAGAACCGTGGCTTAGCTAAGTGGAAGGCCTAATACTTGGGAGAGGAGTAAGTAGCAAACTTTGTTTTACAATATCCAAGTTAATACATAGAGTAAGATTTCTAAGGGGAGATTTATAAATTACTTCAGTAAACAGATTGCTTTTGCATGCCTTTAAGCTGTAGAAAAAGAAACTGTTTACCTGCAAATAATTAATATGCTAATTTTAGATCATTCTTTTCCAGGCATTCAACTGAATCTCATAAGAACCACTATTATGGTAGTTCTTTGATTAGTTAGAATTATCTCAGGCACTTGAAGTTTTTTCACAACTGTGCTTCTCTGAAAAATACCCTATAATGTAATATTTCCACTCCTGGCTGCCCTTTCCTTGGTTACTCCATTAGTACTCTGGTACTGGTTATTAGTACTCTGATTTACAAGGTGCATATTTTCTAATTTGTGAAAATAAAGCACTTGTTCAATGGGTAGTAATATAAATGTGAGAAAATGTCCCTACTGAAGCCTTAATATAATTTAATACACATTCCACCAAATTAAAACAGCCCATAAGGAATATAGTTTTTATTTGCATTTTGAAAGGATGCTCACAAAGGGCTTTGTTACCTGTTTTGTAAATCCAAGCTCTATACTGATTTTAAGCTCTTTTAAAATTACACGGACAGCATAAACTACTCCATTAAAAGAGTTCATTGCTGAATTCAAGGTCCTCTGGTTAGGTAGAGAATAAGAATAAACACCTTCTAAGGACTGAATATTTGTGACCCCCACCCAAACTCATATGTTGAAGACTTCACACCAGTGTGATGGTTGCGGAGATGGGGGCCTTTAGGAAATAACTAGGTTGAGGGCAGAACCCGCCCAGTGGGATTGAAGTACTTTTAGAACACTCTCTCTCTTGTTCTCTCTGACTCTTTCACCCTCTCCACCTTGTGAGGATCCATGTACATCTGCAAACCAGGAGGAGGGTCCCCACCAGAACCCAACCCTGCTGGCCCCACGATCTCAGACTTCCAGCCTCCAGAACTGTGAGAAATAATTTCTGTTGTTTAAGTGCCCAGTCAGTGGCCTTTGTCATAGCAGCTTGACTAAGCAGTAGACTAAGACAATCCATAAAGAAGAAAGTATAACAATCTAATTTCTCCTCAATTCTACATAACTTTTGCCATTCATCTACATCACTATTTAGTGAGGATATGTTAGCAGAGTGTGCAATGCATAACGTATGCAAATACCAAGGTTAGGTCAGTAATAATGTTTTTCTTAAATTGCACAGATCCATTTAGACTCTTGGTTTTATAATTTGTCTTATTTTGTTGTTACTTCCATGAACTTCCCATTTATTTCAAGTTTTATAGTATGTATTTTTCCTCTGAGGAAGTGTAGACAACAGGTACTGGGACAGAGCTTAGATTGTGAGAAACACTCAACTGTAAAAGAGATACATTAAAGTAATGCTTGCCTCACTTTAGATATTATTAGAATTAGATGTGAGGTAAGTTAAGATGTGCAGGAGAGAGCTGATTGGTTATAATTTAAATTTGAGGTTCTACTTATTTCTTAGAAATCAAAATCAACTTCAGACATCAGTTTTCCGTAGTAATTTTATGTGTTACTAAAACAGAGATATGTAATATTTGGTACAATAAAGATACGTGGCTTTTAGTCTCTTGAGACATCTGTCTTCATGAAGGAGGTAAAGAACCCCAGCTCCTGAGTCTACTCACAAGTCTGAATACATGTCATAATAAAGACCAACCACCATTTGTTACATACAAAATATGTGGTTGTTTTTTTTTCTTCAGGAGCTAAATAACTACGGGTAGCATTTATGAGAAATGAAGTGTACCAGATTCAGTTGAGAGAGTAGAAGATTCTATATTTCCATTAACTTGTGAGATACATCCTCATGCCAATCCTCTCTGAACAGCCCCAGGATCTTGCCCTGAATTCACATGGTCTGTGAGTCATTTGGCAGTTAATTGAGCACTGAGTTAATAGTAACATGCTTATGTTATAGTACATTTGCAGGACTACATAGGAGGTATTGTTGTTCTTGTTCCCTGGGAGATATACTCTGAAACTGAGGTGTACATGAAGCAAGTATACTGGGCGGTGCTTGCAGACCAATGCTAGTGAGGAAAGCAAGAAAGGGCCAAGGGAGAAGTCGAACTGCCACGCGGATGCCCAGGCTCTGCCAGCCCTTCAGGGACACGCATAACTTGGGTGAGGCCGCTCTCTGCCTGGTCGGTTCCCAGGGAGGGACTGTGTTCCAAGCCAGTCCACTGGCCAGTCAATGCTTCTGACAACTGATGACACGAGAGCCTTGGTCCTGAAGCCTGGCCCTGGGGGGCTCACCCCAGCACCCTTATCAGGAAATAATGGACGCGAGGAGAAAAATACAGCCTCCAGGGGCAGATGGGCTGGTTTCAGACTGGCTTCTATGCGCTGGCCTTGTATGTAATCTCGGGCAAGTTACTTAATCTTTCTGTCCCTACTAAATGGGGCAAAGAACACTGCAGGTATCTCACTGGGTTATGGAAATGGATGAGTTGACATACAGAAAGCGCATAGCACTTCTTGGAATATTGTGACCACTCTACAGTTGTCAGTTACTAGTACTAGAGGTTGCTGTAAAATAATGAAACTTTTTAAAACTTACCTATGAATATTTGTTTCTATGCAGGCCAGGAGGGACTTGTATTAAATAACTCCCCAGATCTCCAGTTGCTTAAAATGACAAGGATCTATTTCTTGGCCATGCTGCATATCCATCAAGGGTTGGCTGGTGTTTCCTCACTCTAGGACCCAAGTTGACAGAGCAGCCACTTGCTGGGTCATTGCTATGGGTGGGGCAGAAAAAAAAGAGAGCATTTTAAATGCATGCTGACTCTGAAAGCTTCCCCCTGGGAATGATACATGTCATTTCCACCCACATTTCAGTGATCAGAATAAATCACATAGGCACACATGACTAACGGCTGGGAAGGTAGGTGCAGTCCCACCCCTTGGAAGGAAAACACCAGAGTGACTTCCTGGATGTGTTGGGAAGAGTTAGGTTCGGCATCGCAGGGAAGCTGGATGGAATGAGACCAAAGTCAAGGAAGTTTATGATGCTCTGTATTAGAGCGGGTCCCGACCTTATGTCCGACAGATTCCGAGTGCTCAGGGGGGGCTTCTTTTAACGCCCTTTGCATGAGGTTTTAGGTGGGGCGACCCATGCTAACAAGCACTGATTGGCAGCTCAGTAGTTAGTCCTCTTACTGGTTGGAGACACCTCGGTGGTCCGATCTCTCCTCCAGTGATAAGGACTATTTCAGTTTAATTTTTTAAATTACCTGGGAGGCTATACACAATAATGATAGTGACTTTTCTTGAGCACTTGGGCATGCCAGGCACTGGAGTAAACAGCAATACTGTGAAATAGATCCTATTAATATCCCAATAGTATACATTAAAAAAAAAAACAACCATGGGGCTTAGAGAAACATAACACCACACATCTGGCTAGTGGTAGACACAGACTCAAACTGAGGCCTACCTTGATTGCAGAGCCCACACTCACAACTGTTTACAGGAGGCCGACTCTCAAGGTGTTGTCAAGTCTGAAATGTAGGAGTTTCTTTCTTGTTGCCACGAGGGAGGTGGAGGGTAAACGGGTGAGGTGAGCGGCCCTTTTCCACTGGGTAACTCGGTCAGACTGATGGTCCATCTTCTGCAGCACAAGGTCCGCAGGGGTTGTCTTCCTCTAGATGGACAGAAGGATGTCCGCGAGCGGGGCCTGGAAGTGACGCACGGAACTGCTCACGTTCTGTTGGCCCAGGAACTTGTCACGGGGCTACGCCTGACTACAATGAAGGCTGGGAAATGCAGCTGGCTGTGTGCCTAGGGAGCCTTGCTCAGGATACACCGACTACGCTTTATATTTTCATGGGATTGCAGGGCTAAACTGGGGTAACTGCACTGGAAGTTGGCACGGCCTGTCTCAGTCACCTCATTGTTTGGCCCGCTTTCCTGTCTGTTCAGTGCTCCAGGACAGTGTCTTACTTGGATCCATCCCAGTGGCCCATAGTTAGTACCCTGCAGTTCTTAAAATGCTAATGAAACACTGATAGCTAGAATTCTTTACCTTTCCTTTACCTGTCACGTGACCTTTTGTAATCTCTTTTATCATATTCATACGGGGTGATGCAAAGGACGCCCAGGTAAGAAGCAGTAAACAAGCCTGTAGTTTGAGCAGAGGAGGGTCACACATGCTCTGGGGCCAGCACTGCAAGCTCCAAGGCCACCCTTCCACAGAAAACTGAGCACTGATAGAAGAGCAACATATCCAGACGTGTGTTCAGTAAGAGCTTTTAAGGAGTCACACAGTGGGTGTAATAGGGGAGCGTGGATTGCTGACCTGCAACGGGGTTTTATAAGCTGTTGCCATGAATTGGGAGGTTTAGCCCTTATTAAATTTTAGAAGCCTCCTCCTTTAGGTTGGGCACATGCTGTTCTATTACCTTCTCTTGTGATTCATCATAAAGTTAACAGAGTCTGAAGACTGGGTTCTCCGTT
The DNA here is from genome assembly GCF_040802235.1 of Manis javanica. Lineage (NCBI taxonomy): Eukaryota > Metazoa > Chordata > Mammalia > Pholidota > Manidae > Manis > Manis javanica. Next base: position 81,642,466 of record NC_133167.1, on the reverse strand, counting down.
ATCCCGTGATTCTCCAGGGGCCGTCACTACTGGGAGTACGAGGGGTCCAGTAACACATATCACCTAAAAATGTTTTTAAATGCTTTCACAGACATACCATTATTTTGATTCTATTAGGGGGTCAGGGTCTATGTTCTTCTGACTCAGCTTTTTATTTATAGCCCTGTCCAGGGTTTGTGTATTTTGTTACATGGACTATGTATTAACAATAGTTCTAAAAGTTAACAAGGCAGATACCTGAATCATTATTCTGTAGCAGAAAAAATAGGTGCAGGGAGATTATATGACTTTCCTTAGGTCATTTAATTGGTGATAACATGATGAATTTCGAAGGAAGTTCTTTAGATTCACTTTTCATTGTTCTTTCTGCCCAACTATGCTGCTTAGCACATTCCTTTGAATGTACTCAGGAGCAGTGCCTACTCATTCTTTAAGGATAAATCTCAGTTTTGGAAATAGCCAAAAGTGGTCCAGTATTAAATGCAGTAACTAAAGTTGGTGGCCAGGTTAGATAATCCTATTTTAGATTTTCAAAAATGTGTATCTATAAACTAACACATTTCTTGAGGCTCCTAAACTGGCACATAATACATATAACCTTAAATATTTGTTAGTTTTATTTGGGGAAAATGCAAAAATACTTTAAAATGCCTATCATGACTATGTAGCCATGTAACTTTTACCTGTATTAAGATGAGAACCAGATTCAAGGAAATTGAAAACAGAAACTAGCTAAGAGCAAAAAAGTGCAGAGTTCAAACGATGGCCAGGTTTAAATACTGAACTTATGTTTTCCTTGATTTTTTGATAAAGTCTAGTATGCACAACTCAGTCTGTGATTTGGCCTTTGAGAGTGGTTATTTATAAAGGTGGAGAGCTGGTATTCTTGTCCAGTATGTGTTAGGTGATTTACTTCATTTAATCCTCAAACCAAATAATATCTCCATTTTAAAGAGGAGGAAGAAGCTCATGTTTTCAGTTCCCGAGGAAAGGTCACAGAGGCAGCCGCGGGAAAAGCAAAGATGTTAAGAACAGATAAGTTTAGAGCAGATTGATTTATCAGATCATGAAGAAAGAAATGAGGGAAGATCTTCTTCTCCACTGGACCAAGAATTAATATCAAGGGGAAGTTTGCTGCTTTATATAGAATGGGAAATTCTGAAGATGTTTCTTTAGGAGACACCGTGGTAATATTGTTCATTCAAAAAGGTAGAACTTTAGAAGGAATTTTCCCCCTTGCATCTCTCTGTGAATTTTAAAGAAGTCAGGGTATGTCTCACTTCGTGTTTCATGTCCATTCTTTGGAACTCTGGACATGATTTCCTATAGGAATGATTGCAGGTAGTCGGATCACAAGGCCAACCCTCCAGTCTCTGGCTGCCACAACAGCACTGACCTGAACCAGTGTTTGCAGGAGAGATTCAAATATGCATTTGTAGTGGGCCTCCCGGAGTACCTGTGGCCACATTTTTTGTAGGAGAAATGAAGAAGGAGGGATGAGCCCTTGAGATTATTTGGGATTAGAGATACCCTTTAAGGGCAGGAGAATGTTGCTATTGAGAAAGAATAAATTATAGCAATGGAAATTTACCCCTTTTAATGCCTCTTGCTAGAAAAACTATGGTATCTAGAACCTATTCTGAATCTTATTTCATTTAATCCCTAAGTAAAAATGGAATAAAGATATCATAGGGGCTTTTCTGGGCAATAACAGGTTGAAGAGACAGAAAAATTGAGCTCTCCAGAAGGAAGAAAATTCTTTTGTCACATGGCAGTTGCTCAACAATTGTTGTGTAGAAGTATATTTATATAGGTAACATATAATTATTATTTTATATATTTATCTATATATAAACATATCTCACATATGTTGACCTTACATAAATCAGAAACTGCTTGTTCATCATTTTGTTATATACCTAACAAAAACTTGTATCAGTGAATATCTTGAAATTTCACAGCAACATTTAAGCGGTAAAAATATAAACTTTAAATTAAAATTTTTAATTAAGAACTTTTGCCTTGGGACAGAAACCCAAGAAATGTATCTTAATTTAATCTTAGTGAAGAGATAATAACTAAAGAATTGATCATTTCCTAAAATTCCAGAACTAATAGTACACATAACTGAATACTCATAATAACATGGTTAAGGACATTAGTCTGTCAAACTCAATTTTAATCAGTTATCCATTGCATCAGAATCCTTAATATCAAGATAAAATAACTTATTGCTTAGTATTTTACCAAGTATTTGTTTTTGGTAGGATGACTTTTGCTGTAGATAAAAGTGGAATTCACAGACATTTCCAATCCTATTTACCAGAATGCGTTTTTGTCTCATCTATCATATTGTATTACTGACTTCTGTAAAGAACTGCCCTCCTTCCCTTTTATGTCTCCTTCCTAAAACATTTCAAATACTTTCCTTGCTGTTTGTAATGCTGTCCAATTCCATGCCTGGCGCAAAGATGGTACAAGAAATGATAAGCTTTGTGAACTTAAGAAACCCTAACAGGACTTGTCCTGGGTTCATTTCCCTTTTACTCCATTACCGCCTGACTCATCCACAGCCCACAGAGGAAAGCAAGTTGTGCAGAGAGGTAGTGAGCTGCTGCTTTAGTGGGGAGGACTGTGGGGTTTCCCCATGCACTTCAGGTAAAGGAAAGTAATGTCTCCTTCAAACCAACTGAGAGGGCTGCAAGAAAACTACCAGGAGATAGTGAGGGTACCTCAAATAAGAGGAAATTGGCATCTCTTCTCACAGCTAGGGGCTCACTGAAGCACAGAAGCCCTTCTGGCTTCCCCGGGACTGCTAGAGGAATAGAAGGCAGAGAGAGGTCCTGGGAGTGGACAGGTGCTGCCTGATGTCTGAGGTGTGTGTGAAAATGGGGCTTGGGGCTTGCTTCTTACCTGGGAGATTTGAAAGCAGCAGCTGGAGCAGCTGTGATGACAGAGCCGAATGAGCGGGGACCAGGGGGAGCCCACCTTTCCATCAAGTGACATGGGAAGGATACTTGAGTTTCCCAAGACTTAAGAGGATGGTGTGAAAGGTGGAAGCTATTTTAAAAGCACCTTGTCCCAAAAGTGCGCTGCTGATGTGAGAGAACACTGGGGTGATAGGTTGGGATGGGAAGAGATAGACCACTGGGGCTGGGGAGAATTTCAAGAGACAAGTCAAAAACCAGATCACCTTTTTCTGGGAACTGTACAGAGTGCCTGCAAAACTCCTCAAGATGCTTCCAAGGAACCTCACTGAAGTGCTAGTGTTTGGATATCTGCCCCAAAGAGGTCACTGGTGACCAGCCAGTACTAATCAAGGAGGAACTTACATGAAGGGTAATTTAAGCAAATATAGGATACACCTTTCCTTGAATCTCATCTTCCTTAACTCAGATCTTGGAAAAGCCAGAAGTGGGAGGAAATGGATAGGAGGGAAAGGGGGAAAGGGTCAGGCCAGGAGCCTCCCCCATTGTCACCCTGACTCAGGGTAGTTGGGGAGAGGCTTTCAGACGGCCTATGAGATTGCATCTTGATTTGGCCTGGACCCAACCCGATTAACTCCCTGTATGGGGGTCGTCATGAATGAAGTGGGGCTTCTTACACCTGAAAGAATCTGGGCACATGGGGACCTCCCTGAAGCTAGGACCAAGGGATGGAGATTCCACAGGCATACCTACAAGCAGTGATTGGAGAACAGTAAAGCCAGTTCCCACCAGGTTCACACTGTTGAGTGAACTGGCTGCCCTGGGATACATTGTGGGGTAAGATTATTTCACTATTAAAGAGGCTCTTTGGGGATGTTGTGTCCGGGAGCATAAGATTAAGTCTTGGTGGGGTTCCTTCTCTGAAGAATCAATGTTTAGATTTCAGTCTATTGGTGATGACTTATTAGCATACTAAAATCTATATTTAAAATAAAAGTTATTAATATGATCTCCCTTTGTTGCTTCATTCATTCAAACATTTATTAATTACCTTTATCCTGCATAAACCAAAGATAGTTGTGCCCATGCTCAAAGGTAAGGATAAAAAACAGTAATTTATATACTGCTTACTATGTGCTTGGTATGTTTCTGAATGCTCTGTTATCTTAATCTGATGGAATTAATTTAGTAACTAAAGAAGTAGTTACTGTTATCATACTTAATAGGTAATGAAACTGAATCATGAAAGGTTAATTAACATCCCTAAGTTTATGTAGCTAGTAGGAGTGTAGGCTAGAATTTGAACCTAGAAACTTGGCTGTGGAGTTTATGTCTAATGCTATACTGTTGCTCACAATATAAAATATTTCCTCTAATACCTAGTCTAATGAGAACATGCCTAAGTTCAAAAATATCATTATAGAGAGAAGGATTAATGTGAACTATGCACATTGGTGGAAGCTTCAAATTCACGTTCTGGTGCCCCTGGACGTGTGACCATGAGCGGTGGTAGATCACTAGGGCCTGGCCCAAGAGGGCTCACTGGTTTCCTTTCAAAGATGTAGCTCTTTGTAATATCCATTTTGGTATCTTCTTTGGTCTTATCACCCAGAGAACATATCCTTTACAATAAAATTTATAGCCTAATGGATTTCTTTACTTTTATTGTGGAACAGGCATCATGATTTCACTTAGACTTTATGTCTGTATCTATCTATTATTTATATCTAATTTTTTTATAGGTCTTTGTGGAGCTGTCCTTGAGCCCTGAAACAAATCTGTTCTGATTTTTTGGAGGACGTCATCGAGAGGATGTGACCACCAGTGGACCCATGAGCTGCACAGGGACAATAGAAGGCTCCCTTGACAGCTCACTTTGCTCTTGGAATACATTCTACCCCACTGTACCCACACTTGGAGGCCACTTCCAGGATGCAGCCTTGAGAGAGCAAAGTGCTATTGAGACAACCTGGACTGTATGTGTGACTGAACGCAGTTACGAGTTATGTAAGCTCTTAAGATTCTGGGCAGGCCGTGGCAGAGACCCGACTAATCTTGAGACCATTCAAGGCGAACCTTGTATGTAAGTTCCCTTGCTTATTAAAACTGGCGACATACTGAGCCTGGAGTCGTCTGCCTCATTCGTTGGTCTCTCTTTGCCCTCCAGGTGTGGGGGGACGGTTTTGAATTTCACTCAGGAGGCTCTGGGGGTTTCAAACCAACCCTGATGCATTTCAGGAAAAAATGATGGACAAACCTGTACTCCTGCAGGTCCCAACTTGGGTCTATGTCTTATGCCAGGGGAGACCTTAGTTATGGAGAAATGACATGATAAACAGGAAAAACAAATAGCAAGCTGCTGCTTGTTTTTTTTTGGGGGGGTGGATAGTATTTCTTAGGAGTAACAACGGGAGGATTCTCGACGCTGGCTTAGTGGCTGACACCTCTTTCTTTTGTGGCAAGGAAACCTTCGTGAAGGAGAACTTAGCCTTCTAGGTGCCCAAGAACTCAGCATTTCTGAGATGCTAAGGTCACGTGTCCTGTCACTTCCACAGGTGGTTTTTGAAAAGAAAGTCTAGGCTCTTAGCTCTTCGGGGAGGCTTATGACAGGGTATGTAGTTAAACTACTGTGGGCCCCTGGGCAAAGTACAGAACTGGGGAGAGCAGGGAGCTGGAGTTCTAGACCTGGATCTAAAGAACCATCTGCTTCAAGACCCTGCAAGAGAGCAATCAGCTTTTCTGAGTCTTTTTATCATTTATATAAATTAAGAACTTTGAACTAGATAGCTAGGATTCTTTCCTGGTCTAAGACATTGGATATGTTTCTCTCTAGATTCAAAGCATAACCTAATGGGAAAGTTTATAGGCATTCTAACATGGCACCCCAGGTTAGAGAGTGGATCATAAAATATTTATTTATACAGTCTTTCATGAGTATAGTAAAAACTGATGTGAAAAAACTACAGATAGGGCTAGGAAAGGTAATGATTTCTCTTGCTTTGATCTCTTTCATTTCATGTCCTTATTTTCGGGGATGTCAGGGTCCTCTTCAACCCAGCAACAAACTCTCTTTCATATGCGAGATTTTCACTAAATCTGCAGAATAGGAATAGGCATAAAGCAATTACAGTTTTCATGGAGTTATGTTTATGTTAAAGTGAACAAAGTGTCCTATTATCAGCCTGTGTGGACTGTTCTACTAGGCAGAACAATCTGTAAAAACCAAAGAAAAACAGAACTGACAAAACTGGAAGCCTTCCATCCTCATGGAAAGAAATGCACGAAGGTGGGACCTGCGATGCCACCTGGGTTATAAACATCTATTGTTTTCTCTCTGTGTGATGGAAGGTGCCATCTCTTTCAAGATGTTAACACGTCGTGTTTTATTCTCCTCGGTTCTTTGTCCCTGCTGGAACAAAGAACTGAAAGACAGAGACACAATAGTGAAGCAGAGTGAAAGTTTTATTTGAATACACTCCAAGGGACTAGGCCAGAGTCCAGGTAAACAAAGGCCTGGGTCTTCATTAGGAGGGAGGGCCTTTTATTAGTCTGGCTGGGGGGGTGCCTCTTTGATTGACAAGGTGGGGACATTTGACTGACAGGTCAGTTTATACAGCCACCCCTCTCAGTGTGTATCCTTCCGGAGAAGGACACACAGGAAAGGATATGGTGGGGGGAGGGTGGAAGTGGGGATGGGAGCATGGAGGGGGAGTAACCCTCAATTTTATTTTAATGAGATGATAATGAGGTGTGGTTTGGGTGGTTCTTAGTTTTGTTCCATTGAGCCTGTGTTGTGATCTGGTTGGACCTGTTTACCTTGGTCCTGATAAGCAAGGAAGTTATTTCCCTGCAAAGCCTTTGTTGTCTTCCAGCGGGAACCCCCAACTGTTTTTTTTTTTTCTTGAACCTTACTTACCTCCCCTCTTCCCCCAGCTGCTTCCCCTGTCTTTCCACCTAACAAAGGGAAGGATGATACTGAGAGCTTCCATGGTGACTAATTAGAAAATTGTCAAATGGTTGAAAACCGAGTGTTGGGATTGCATCTTTCAGTCTCTTGATCCATAATCTGCTTTTTTCTTCCTGCTTTCTTTGACTCAACTGGCGTATCTGTCACTGTAAAGGTTTATAAAGGTGTTCGATCACAAATATGATGATTTAATTTCCTACAGATTTACCTAAAGTTTCTTCCTGGGTTTGTAGTCATCCCTAAGGAAGATCCCTTAGAAATTTTAAGAATATCCCTAGAATCCTTTTTGGAATAATTGAAAAGAAAGCCAAAATACTGTTTACCCTTCGCCACTGAGAAAGAGGGAATGCAAAACAAACTACCATCAAACCTCTTCCTTCTTCAAATTGGTATATTTGTAAATAGCCACAGAAGCAGCATAAAGTGTTCCTAGAAATAACTAACATTCATATTTATTACTCCTAAGTACCCAGTGTACGTATGGTGAAGTTTTCAAGTCAGCTTTTGAGGGGAAATGTATACCTTATGTATAGTGTATTTAGGATTTAAAGTAGCATATTTCTAAGTTAGATGGTTAATAATCTGTTATCTATTGAAAGAGGTTCACAAAATAAGCCATAAGAAAGAAACTTGTGCTCAAGAGGAAAAGTGATCAAATAAAAATAGTATTTGTTTTTAACAACTGGTTCTAATAATCTGCAAAGTAATGTTGAACCCTCCTCCACCTCACACTATTGTGTGCATATTCTTAATTGACACTAATGTTAATAATAACAATATTCATCATCTCAATGTCCCCAGGGAGGGTTGCAAGAAAGTCATATTAACCTTGACACCTAATTCCCAGCTCATTAGCTTGCATGGGTCTCAGCCTGACATCCACATCTGCCCACCAGCTCTTCCTAAATGTGCCGTGGCATGGCTGGGAGTTCCCACCAGGGGGCTGCCCCACGTGTGTGGGGATCGAGTATTAGTCTTCTATCTTCTTCCTGAAGAGGAGCTGCTCTGAATGAGGACGCAGCTCCCTCACTTCAACGGCCAGGTGTAATGACATTCTTCGCGCCATCTCATTCTTGCTTGGTTCCTTCAGGACACATCTGCACTGGTCTTCCCAGACACGGGAAGTGGCCTCACTTGCTTTTTAGCTTTTCCCCTCAGAGTTTCAAAGCAGCATGCATGGTGTGGGCCTGTAAGTCTGACAACACTTTTCATCCAAATGGGCACTTTAGCATCTTGTGGTTCTGTCCCTCCAAGGATGAGCACACCCCACACCATCCTCATCCTCCTTCCTCCTCTGTTTCTTCTCCAGGGTGCTCCTTGCTCCTGCAGAAAACAGACACATAAACAAACACACACACACTTACCAACACAAACAATACCACCCTCCCCATCCCCAGACAGCATTAACTCCTGCAGACTGGAGGGGAGAGACGATGGCAGAGATGGGACTGCCAGCTCCTGAACACGGCGGACTAAGTCGAGACAAAAAATGCTGTAACATTGGTGCCTACTGAGAACTGCCATTTGAATTTTATGACCAGGTCTTAAAATGCGTATCTTATAGCCTGTTATGGAGAAGCACGTTTAAATAGTCAGATAGGTCTAATAATGGAATAAGTGTCCCTGGGAAAGTGGTGAGCTTCTAACAATAAAGGCATTTAAGTAGACAGATGACCAACGTTAAGGCAATTTCGAAAATGTGCCGTCTTCATTTCTGGGTTGGGAGATGCTTGAGGGATATTCTTGGCTGGAAGATATCATTTATCCACTTCGCATTTTGCATAACAGCGTAGAGATTCTAAAGAACTTTCATATATCCTGAGCTATTTTATTCCTTGAAAAGTGTCCTGTGAAATGAAGCAGGGACTGTGCTTATATAAAAATAAGAAAAAGGGCTCAGAAAATTTATAAATTATCCTCAGGTTACAGGGCTGATAAATAGCTGAATCTGACCCCATTGTGTCCCTAAACTTTATATATATTGACCAATGCAAATGTCCAATTTGTCCAATGTAGTGTTCTTCTCTTGGTTGGCTGGTACGGGCTGCTGCTTCTGTGGGGTGAGGAAATGAACCTAAATGAGACTTTTTGATCTTCCATATTTGCCACAAAGTTCGAAGGATGTCTTGAATCACAGAAAAGTAATCAGAAAATCCTCCTGGTTTCTTTCTCTTTAATCCCTCTCAGCTGGGGTTAAATATGTGAAATCTGAAGGAATCATGTCCCCCTCAAAGAATGCAAAAATAGTAGAATTAGTGGCACTAGATTCTGAGTTTCTTTAGGGCAGAAGTCTTTCATTTCTGTATTACTGTCTTATGCTACATAGTAACACTGTTTAAAAAGTACACAGTTAAAGAACGGATACAAGGAGGAAGGGAGGGATGCATGGGTAGACGGGTGGATGGAGGTGACCAGCATCCCCCACACTTTCATCCCCGCGCATCGGTGTCTGGGAACCAAAGGGCTTGAGGACTTATATCGCCACTGGTATTTAATGAAGTCTCCTTAACTTTCTAGCTACTCTTCAGCAAAGACATTCTGTCACATTTCTTCTCTTGGGTGGCTTCTATGGGTGTGTAATTCACCGGTTCTTTTGACTTGCCTTTCTCAAACCTGACTTATTGTTAATTCACTGTGTCTAAATTGTTCTGGACGGCGTCTGCCCCACGACAGACTGCTAAGCAAGTGAGGCTTCTTTAGGAGCCTGCAAATCCAGGACTGCAGGACTAGGAGGGTAGTTGTTCCATGATTTATGGCTAGAGGTGTGCACTCTGTGTGCTGTTGGCAGTGATGATAAAGCAGACATCAGTGCCTCTGTGGATTTCCTGTTGCCCCTTCAATAGCCACCATTTGGAAGCATAAATTTAAGGTATGAAGTACTGAGGTGGGAAACCTTTTCAGGCTGCCACCACACTATGGACTTCCCTTCAGGTTTTCTAAACTAGTAAAAACTAATATTTCACATTTACCTGCATAATTGTGTCTGTGTCCTTTTCCCACTTGAGGCAGACAAACTCTTCCTAGAACACATGATGAGAACTGTTCTGATGCCTACATATCCTTTTGGTTCCAACTGACCACTGGGACAGTCTGCAAGGAAGCACTCACTTTTGCTGTCCTTAGGTGGTCATGCGTAACTCCTTAGTCAGAATAGATCTGCTACATAGCCTCAGCCTCTCATAACCAAGGGGGAAATCCATATTTTCTTTTTAAATTGGGATGGGGAAAACTCATGATGGAGAAGACACTGAATTTTTTAGTGCAATGCCTCATTATGTGTACACAGGTTTACAGCATTATTGGGCTGTGTATATTGTCGTTGATAGATCTAAAGTTTTCAGCAGTGGTTCTCAAAGTGTGTCCCTCCGCAAGCAGCCTCAGTATCACCTGAGAACTTGTTAGTAAAACAAATTCTTGGGACCCTACTCCAGATCCTGCTGCTTCTGAACCCCAGGGGTGGTGCTGGAAATCGGTGCATTTTAATGTACATGTAGTTCTAATGCACACTCAAGTTTAAGAACCCTGGTTTTAGGGTGTTGATAAGAATCACTTTTTCTTTTCATCTTTTTAAAACAATAGTGTACAAAAATGAAATCATCTCTTTTTTGAAGAGCATTCTCTTGCCTGAAGGTTTTGGGCAAGTTCACTATGGATTCAGTGAGACTGAGAAATGACAACGGTCTTGGAGTAACAGGGTTTATACCCGGCTTTCTTCTCCTGGTGGTAGTTTGAGCACTAGAATTATATCTGCATCCAGAGGTCTGCAGATCTGTAATCCACCTCCATCTCTGCCTTCACCCGGCGCACTGGGCAGAGCTTTATATATAGTGACTCAGTATTCGTAGAGTTAATAATAGCTCATTGCCTTTGGGTGTAGCAGCAGTAGCCCTATCAGTAGGCCAATTCAGTCATAAAGTAGTTTAGGGTCAGGTGAGGATCCTGGCCATAGGAACTTCCATTTTCCTTACAGCATTTAATCAGATTGAATAATTATTCATACTTTTTCTCAAGCATATGTTAATCACATTAGAAATGCCATTCCCCTTTTTCAAAAGGGCAAAAAAAAGGTAACATCCCTTCAATGGGTGCCTTCCAAAGTGAGGACTCTGAAACAAAAGTTTCAGTTCTTATTGCTGTCTGTTCTAAGAGAGCCTCCCTTCACACAGAATATTCACAAAAGTTACCCTTAACGCCACTTAGCTGAGAGAGGAGTAGGATAAAATGTGGTAGTGGGGTGAAGGCTTTAAAAAAACAAACATAAGAAGCAGCTTGTCTAGTTATGGATGAAATGCTTTGTAAAATTCTAAGAGGGGACATTTACACATTTAATGACTCCACAAGTCAGTTCTTTAACATTTGATTGTTTCTACTGGCCAGAATCCCATCTCTGTGTCAGCATTGGGCAGTACTGGGGTAACTGTGGTAAGCACATTATATATCAGTCCATGATTAATCAGCTGACATTTATTGAGTGTCCCCAAAGTGGGTTAGAGAAGGGGGCTACTAAAATGATTATTACTTACAATAATCTAATTGGACAGATGGAAGTAAAACAGAAACACTTAGTGTCAATATGACCCTCTGGGATCTAACAGGATCAGACATGAGGAGGCATGAGGCTATGCACTGCAGATTCAGGGGAAGTGGCCACTCTGAGCATCTGTATTTAAGAAAGGAGGCTTCAGGGGGCAGGTGGACTTCAGAAGATGCTCACTCTCTGTGGTGGATTATTTGTTGAAGTGGCCTCAGTTCTTTCCCTTCCTGTATCTCTACCCCTCGGCAGTGCAAGCTTTCGGCTGCCCACATTAGCAGAGCCTACTCCTCCACTCCTGGATCTGAGCCGGCCTTGTGACAGTGGCAGTGATGAGGTGCCAGTTTCAGGTCCAGACCTCAAAAGGCATTGCATACCTCTGGCCTCTCTTGGAACATGTCCAGCAGCCACGAAACAGCCTGGGCTCAGCTTGCTAAAGGAAAAGAGGCCACTTTCTTCCAGAGATGAGCTGTTTGAACTGAGGCCATCAGAAACCAGTTAGCCTCCCCAGCAGAGCTATCAGTGAGCCCAGCTGAGAACAGAGGAAGCCTCCTCTCCCTGGATGAGCCCAGTCAAAATTGTCAACCCTCAGAATCCTGGCCTAAAAGAAAGGATATTGTTTTAGGCCAACAAATCTTGGAGTGGTTTGTCACACTGCAGTAGGTAACTGATACAAGGTCTAAAAGGTGGAGAGGAAGGGAGAGGAAGGGAGAAAATGGTCCCTGGGTAGAATTTCAGCCCCCAAAAGGTCAAGAGTTAGAAATTTGTGAGGTCAAGTCAAAGAAAAGCAGGGATTGGATAACTGACCACTTTTTTTCAATAAACTGCCAGAAGCTCCAGTGTTAAAGAGAACATGTACTGGAAGCCAGGCCTGCTGCTACACAGTGACCTTGAAGCCCCCCATCAGGGCATAAGGAATAGGAATCTCCATAAATTGAACACACAGCACCAAAATCCCTCCAAGCTGGATTCTGAGTGACATATTGTTTTCTAGCCAACTATGTTAGGCCAAGAAAAAAAAAAGGTCTTTGTGGCTTATAATCTGTATTTTTTATGTAAAAATCTAAAGCTTATGAGTCATACTTTCAAGAAACTGCTAGAGGCAATTTACAGAATCTCAGTATATTATGAAGTTGGAGTGCTTTTAAACTCCTGAGTTCTCACAATGCGAATCCATGAGTCATTGTGTAACAACTCAGTTTTGTTAGGTCATTGAACATATTTTTCACCACAAAGGACTGTAAGAGGAACCATTTCCTTTTAAATGCTAAAAATTTAGTGTTCTCTTTCTGTTGAGTGGTACTTGCTTGAAAAGTTTCCTGGGAGACAATGGATTCTTGTTTTAAAAGTAGCTCCTTAAATTCGAATGGACTGGGTGAGAGGTGGATTGACAGGGCCTGGAGTTCGGGTGGGGGGTGTGGTATTAAAATGGAACAATATTGCTGGATCTTTGTTCCACCAGCCACAGACACTTCCTTGGTTTATTTGTCAAAAAACCAGTTGACAAAGTGCCACAAACTTTCTACAAAACAGCCTGACTGAGCGACTGTTTCATTCAAACCATGCTCACATTAGTAGGGTCAAGATGTCAAAAAAAAGCCTGATGCACCAGGAATTTCAACAGAAGGGAAGGCAAGGGTTCCCACGACTGAAGTGTCACACGAGAGGAGCGTGAGAGAGGCGTCATGCCTGGAATGCTCGCCGCGTGTGCGCGGGCGCTGGCAGGGGAGCGAGCGTGCTCTAAAGTTGTTTTAATTGCTTGTCTCCTGTGAACATGTTGCTCCCTTTTGACTCTCGAGTCACCAGTTCCCCCGAAACTTTCGGGAACGAGGACCATCGCCCGTCCCGCGGGCCCCGCCTCCCCCCGCGTGCGGCTAACAGGTCCCCGGTGGCCGAGGCGGCACCCCGGCTCCCCCGCGGATCTCCGCAGCCCACTCAGACTGCAGCCGGGGTGCCGCCCGGCCTCCCATTGCGGCAGTCGGGGCGACGGCGGGCGAGGCGGCGCGCGCGGAGGAGGGCGCGGCGCAGGGCTGCGCGGGGTCCGGCTCGGCCCCGGCATGGGACCGACGGGACCACGCCCTCCTGGCCCCCCAGCCCGGCGCCCGGCGCGCGCCGGACCGCGGACGAGGCGCCCTATCTGGTGAAGGTGCACCAGGTGTGGGCGGTGAAAGCCGGGGGCCTGAAGAAGGACTCGCTGCTCACCGTGCGCCTGGGCGCCTGGCGCCGCCCCGCCTTCCCCTCCTGCGGGAGGCTCAAGGAGGACAGCAGGTATATCTTCTTCATGGAGCCCGACGCCAACAGCAGCGGCCGCGCGCCCGCCGCCTTCCGCGCGTCTTTCCCCCCGGTGGAGACGGATCGGAACCTCAAGAAGGAGGTCAGCCGGGTGCTGTGCAAGCGGTGCGGTAAGTCCCTCTCCCTGGGGGCGTCGCCGCCGGCCGGGGGGCGCGAGCCGGGCGCGGGGCTCCGGGGTCCGACGGCCACGGGCGGGCGCGGTCTGAGTTTGTCTTCGGGCTGCGTGCCGACTTGAGAGCGATGCTCAGAGGAGGAGGTTTCGAGGATTGGCTTCCACAGACAGGCAGCGCCTTCTCCAGTTTCGCGTTTTCTAGGCTTTGCACTGGTGAAGCCCAAGTTCGGTCGGGGCTGCCGCAAACTTTTCAATCCCTTGGGGTAGTGGAACGGAGACAGAAGAGCCGGCTGCTTTCTTGGGAGTGATCATTGAACTTGGCTTTGGTTAGGAGCTGCTGATTGCGGGCCGCCAGTGTGGGACTTTTTCTCTGCAGGAGAAGGGGGGGAGTCCGACAGGATTTTAATGCTTTCCCCTCACTTAGAGCCCCGAGTGCGGACACGGTCAGGGGTTTGTGTCTAGGGGGCCCTGACAAGGACAGGGCGCTGGGGGTCCTCTCCAAATGCGGCAGAGTTTGGGGCAAACTCAATACCGAGCGATAAGCGCAGTCTAACTTGTGAATACGTGTATGCGAGAGGTATAAAGCTGGCTTGTTGGGATGGAATCTTTTCGAGAATGGTTGCTTTCACGTATTTCGATTGGGAGTATATTTTGGCACTTAAGTGAATCAGAATAGAGAAATGCAATCACAGAGCCTCACTTGTAGGCCTGAAGACTCCCGGAAGGTAAGTGGAGCAAGCTGTTTCCCCAGACCGTTTCGAATTTCACTGCTGGAAACTCTTCTTCCCGAGTGTCCTTAATATCATCAGGTCTGAGAAATTAGCTGATAATCTGATTACATGTCTGAGGGTGAATTACATTTATGCTGTTCGTAAGATAATTTCTAGGTTCTAAATATCTGTATAATTTCCTGATTACCATATAATCACTAAAACATAGCTGGGTTTCTTCTCAAACCAGAAATTAGTGTGATTACACATCACAAATTCTAACACTATAATAGCCTTCCCCTGCGTCTTTATGTATCTGTTTAGTAGATGGTTGGGGTAATTGAATTTGTACAAAGCTGAGCACGGTGCCACGCTCAGTTTGCCTGTGATGCAAAGCGTGTTAGTTCTCTTACATTTGTATCAGGTGATGGCCAATTTAAATTTCTGGTTGGCGTTCATGGTGCTGGTATCCTGCAGTTAATTAATACCCGACAATTTGGTTTTAATGGCAGGAAAGAGCATTGCTCATTCGCTGCTTCCTTTTTTTTTAACAATGCACTTTTGTGTGCCAGAGATCTGTTAGGCTTACACCACTCTGTGGACAGAAGCTGTTCTCAGACAGTGGTGCTGAAGAAAGCTGAGTGACGTTGGGATTCCCCGGGTCTGGCTGATAGATGTCACCGTAAACCTGGGAAACACTCTGCCGGGAGCTGCCTTCTTAGGGAACACAGAACCTCAACACCAGTATACTGCAGCATACGCTATTCTGCTACAGAATCTGAAACAAAACCTTCTAAGCCAACCCTTTCAAGCCATCCCCTTGTCCAGTTTTCAGATGTTTTATTATATGTAATTCAGGAAGGGTTTTTTACCTTCTCCCAGACCATATGAGTTGTGAGTCGTTTGCTACCCATGGTGGATGTTCATGTAAAAGGGATCACAGTTGGCAAGGATGCCTGGGGTTGGGGGCGTGTTGGTAGATTAGCAATGGTGTTAGTTATGCCTTTTAACTGGAAATAAATGTCAGACTCTGGGGTAAAGTTCTAATAAGCATCCGGAGAATGTTTGGAAATGGAAACATCGTGATGTCTGGAGGAATTCTATTTTGGTTTTGTGCTTCTAAGTGAAGAAAGCTTCCCTGAAGGTAGTTTTGCCTCTCTGTCTGTCAAAGGAAACTCACGGTTGTAAGCTGTGGCCTGCTAAGCAAAACAGTTTTTTTTTGTTTAAATGAACTGGATATCTTCCTGTGTGTCATTGAGTAGATAAAGAAATCCTGAACGTAGTGCTCTAGGACTGTGTAATCATTGTGTATGTTTGGTGATTTTAGCATTACGCATTGTAAGGCAGGAATATTGTATGAAAACTTAATAGATTTAGCTAAGGACTAACTAAAAGTTTCTCTCGCATTTTTACAAACATAGTAGTTACAGTAATATTGTAGGATAAGAGTAAACAGCATCAACTATTTTATACACTGTAAACTCAGTACATCCATACCTGGAATACTGGGTGTAAAAGCGTGTGCATGAGTGGTGACAACTCGTGACTTCATCCAGTTATGTGGTCTCAGTTAACAGTGTCATTCAGAACCTACCAGGCAAAGAAACACAAATTGGAAAAAAATATATAGAGAGAAGAGGGGCTGATTTGTCTTGGTTGAACTGCTGCTGTGTGCTTCTGGCCAGAAGATTTCAGGGAGAGTGATGAAGTAGAGGGTTCTTATCTAAGGGGAAGATGCCCTGGGGCGAGATGGTGGTGTTGCTGTCCGAGCCCTTTTGTTAGGCTGGAGAGGGAATATAGCGAAGTCATTTTGTGATATCATATCCCGGGGACAGCTTCCAGGTCTCATGTGCTCAGCTGCAGTGTTGTTTCTGACAAGTTGCTTACTGATGTAAAAACAGCACATGCAACAGATTAGCTTTTGGGGTGAGCTCTTAGACGTCTTCCCTGAATTTCTTTTTTCTTAATCCCCCCCCCCCAATCAAAGAAGCTTCTGAGTAGTGTCAGTATGAAAAGCAGCTCTTCTCTGGAAAACCGGGCCTGTTGAAACAGACTTTTGGGTGTACTTTGGAAGACAATACAGAATATTATATTTGCTTTATACTTGAAGTTTGTTTAAATTACACTTCTTTTTCAGTTATTTAAATTCTTCTTGGTCTTTGCTTTTTCTCTTGCTCACTGAATGGGCTAAGAAATATTTCTAAGTTTTATGTTAATCGGCACACAATATTTGCTGTTCAATTACAATTCTGTTATTCAAACAAATCACTGTTGGATGCACTATGCTTTTAGTTTTCAAAGCATCACAGTTAACACTAGGCAGAAATTGATTTCCAAAAAATGAGTAAAAATAATGATGTTGAATTAGCATCTATAATCGGGGGCCATGCTAGATTTATACATCAATTGTGTTCTTACAAGCTAATCTAAATGTTTAGTATATCATCATATAATACTGGATGCATCGATAATGTAAACATGTTTGTCCAGTATTTGTGATAAAAGGCACTTTTTCTAGTATCCTCAATAACTATTTAATAAAACATTCTGACCTTATGATGTTATTGAAATGACAGAAATGCTGCAGGGATTTTTCAGCCACTATTGAAGAAAATAGTTCTTCATAAAAGCTATAGTCAGGAGGTAGCAATAGGAACAGATAGAGCTTGACTACTTATGTTTCATAAATACACATGTAAATTTAATTCCCCAAGTGTTGGTGACTGCCCTCTTGAAAGTGTATCAACCTTGCTGTCATAAAAGCTATACTTAAAACACATCTTTCTTGTGGAGTAGAGAAACTGTATCTGTATTTATATTATGTTAAAAAAAAATGAAACCAAGATAGGTCTTCTGGGAAAACAACTCCTTGAAATCTGTTTTAAAAGGCGAACTTAAGTATCTGAATTAAAATATTTTACAAGAACTAGAGGTTAATTCTTATCAGTTGCAGGCTATCTGTAAGTCCTCTGAATCTAGGGAAAGTTTTAGGGTATATCTTAATGGGTGAGGTAAGACGGAGGAGCTTAAACAGCGCTGAGGGTCAAAACAATGAGCTGTCCTTCCACTGGCCGGTGTATTTATAGCAAATGAGAGCAAAATATGTGACTGGTCCAGTTATTGCCCTTGTCAAATATAATGTATTCATTGTTCAGGAAATCGCCTTTGCTTTGATGCCCATTTTCTTCCTGTTGTTTTGTGTATAATTAAGACAAAGAAATATCTTTTAAAACCGACTTTTAAATTTCAGTGACAATTTATGAATTGGCCTGATGTCCACAGATCTGCAAACTGTCATCTGCCTTCAGTACTGAGTAATACTTAAAGGTTTTTTGCTTGGTTGTTTTGGATATGCTTAAATGACATGAAAAATTTATAGATAGATCTTAGTAAAGGGTATTTTGATGAGCTTTGTATAAATAAGTGATACTAATGAAAACAAGAAGTATATAATGAATAATAGTGGTAAGGATTAACTGACCCTTATATTCATTGAAAGCATGTAATGAAAAAAGTATCTAATAAAAGTAGCTCTTATTGACCCATGTAATTTGTTTCCAAAAACAATAGTGTAACATGCCTTAGAGTTCATAAGAAAATCAAGACTAATTTTAAGTGTTCTTATTTTTAAATAACAGAAATGGCTGTTGTGGGCAGTCTTCCATCCGTATATGAATGTTCTAAATTTCTGTATGCACATGTTACTCTGTACTCATGTTACCATAAAACTTAAAACTACAGTAACACTATAAAAGAATGTTTGACCTATGTACTCCCCCCAGAGCAGTCACTTCATAATACTTGAACTGACTAATAATACATCCTGTCATACTCTTAAATTTAAAGTTGAATTATTTGCAAATTTACAGAATACAGATAAATCTTGCTGAGTTGAAGCAAGTGCTAGTCAAGAGATTGTATCTTCCTGTTGTTTAGTATTGTGATGCATTTGAGGCAAACCTATTTCTAAAGGTATGCCTACTGGCTCTCTGTACGCAGATGATCCATATAAAAAATTAATTTGGTGAAGTTGAATGCTTCAAATGGGTTGACCAATCTCTGCTTGGCGCAGATCCAATTGTTAGGGAAATGTCCCCTAAATATAGACTTGTCATCCTGGAATTCTAGAGAGAAATGAGTAAGTGGCAATATGTCTCATTTTTTAGTCTTCAAGAAAACCAGGATATTTTTCCCTGTGGAAAATCGTTTCCTTGGCAACTGTATGCTTACCTTGCCTTACCCCACTGGGACCTAATAACATTTATGTCCTGTTTTTTTTAATAATAAACTACATTTCTTTAAATTTTTAAATTATCCCCAGCATGGATGGCATATGGGAGACAGTCCTACCAGCTCCTGACTCAGGCTTCCTGTGTATACCCCCTTCATTTCTGTTTCCTTTGTGAGGACACTGCAAGGGAAGGCTTTAGGTCAATGACAGGGCCTAGGAGTGGAGTTTCATCTGTGAGAGACTGAAGTATAGGCTTGCTGCTCATCAGTACACCGACTGGCCTTCTCTTGACACCTTGGAATTCGACGGGTGGGATTGGTCTGGGTCCAAGTAAGTCAGTAACGGAAGGCCTTAGATCGTAGACTGTGACTGTGGATGGGCTTCCTGATAGGCTCTGTGCATCCCAGGAGGACTCAGATGCTCATGTACCTTGTATCTCTACTTCAGAGGCTTAACCCGCAAAGCCCAGGGTCCTGGCTTTGGGTATCTGCCCCAGGGTTTGGGAACTGGAAGAAAACTGCTTAGAGTGGGGCATAATTCTAGAGCTGAGAGCCAGATTTAGGAGGTAATGTTGGGCCGAGGGAACCTAGACAAAGGAATTGCTTCCTCTTTTTGCTCTATGGTGCTAGAATACGTGAGCTGAGCTGAGCCCAGCACAAGGAGACCTTGCTGACAAGGGCTCTGAGGCTTCGTAGTGGGTCCAGTTGGGAGCCCAAGGCATGGAGGGGGGCGTGATCAGAGGGGTAAAGCATTGTCTACATGGCTAAATTTGCAAAGCTCACAGCAGTAATACATCATCCCAAATGTTCATCTCTAGCCTGGGAGTTGCCATTAAGGCAGAGGAAGCAGGAGAAAAAATTGAGGGGCTGACTAAAGCAACTTAGTTTTAATGAATACTCATTGTTGTATCTTTCCTCTTTGATAGACTTTCATTGCTTGACTTATAAATAGATTAAACACCTGCTATATAATTAAATGAATAAGTGACTGAAGCACCTTAGCTCGTTGGGTAGTGGCAATCACTGCCCTCAAGTTCGAAAGAAGAAGAAAAACAGCCCTTGTTTCCTTCTCTTCAGATCTCTAATTTGGTGAGGGGTTATCTGGAGGAAGTAGCATTTAGAACCATGTCCTCCCAGGATGCTGTTTCTTCTTCTTTCACCCAGAATGTTGCCTCTGGATCAATTTCTGGGCATCAGAGAAAGGTTATTTAATTTCCTAAGATTTGTTTTTCCTTACTTATTTCTGGACAATATTTATTCTATGTTGTCTATAGTTCTAGCCGGGGAAAATTTTCCCTATGTTGTGAAGATTTCAAGCACAGAAAGGATCTTGAAAAGTCAACGAATCCCTACTGCAGTTTTGAGCAGACGATTCCCAAATCGTTCCAACTCATTTTGGGTATTAGATCTTAGTACTAGGAAGCACTGTGTTTTCCTTGATCTTCCCCACAGGTGTTTCACCATCTCAGCACTCTAAGTTCACTTCTTATAACTGACGATGGAAAAGCACTGCTTGTATCCCTAAGAAGTAAAAAGACAACAACAACAAAAAACAAAACAATATTTTTGGATGAGTTACTCTTTACTCTTTTTTTTCCCTTCGCTCCTCACAGGCTGTCAGCTCTTGTTCAGACTGCAGGTGGATAGCACGTGTCTGCTTGAGCTCTGATGCCTAATGAGACCCTTGTCCTCAAGTGCTCAGTGAGCCTTAGGGATGCCATGGGCGATGACGTAGTCCCAGTGGGGCCACAGATAGAGTGGCAGTATTTCCTTCTATGTCAGGGAGCATCCTGGCTGCATCTCTGGGCAGAACATGGTAGCTCTCCACTGAGGAGGAGAAGGATGCTTCAAATTTGTCCTTAGACTACTTTGCCCTTGGGAGGTTATCTGGCAGTGAGGGCTGTTTGGTGACTGTCAGGGTGGGGATGTTCTGCCCAGAGTCCTTGTGCTCATTGTCATGCCATCAGCACAAAAGGGCCACAGCTTTGAAATTCCCCAGACTCTCTACTTTGCAAACCTGACACCTCTGAGATGCTCTTTTCTCCATTGACTTCATTCCCATCCACCCAGATAGCTCTCATCTTGTCCTCAGGAGTACTAGCGACTTTTCTTTCATTGAAGCATTTTGGACCATAGTCTTATTCTGATGAACATGTTTTTTTTTCCTCCCAAATTATGGTAACATAAAATTTATCATTTTAACTATTTTTAAGTGTGCAGGTCACTGGCATTAAGTATTCACATTGGCAGGTAGCCATCACTACCATCCATCTCCAGAATTTTACATCTTCTCAAACTCAAACTCCAAACCCATTAAACAATAACTCCCTATTCCCCCCTCCTCCCAGCCCCTGGCAACTAGCATTCTAATTTCCGTCTCCATGGATCTGACTATTCTAGGTATGGCATGGAAATGGAATCACACAGTACTTGCCTTTCTGTGACTGGCTTACTTTACTTGGCTTTAAGGTTGATCCTATAATGTCTTTAAGGTTGATCTATGTTTTAGCATGTGTCAGAATGTCATTACTTTTTAAGGCTGAATAATATTCCATCACATGAATAGACCACATTGTGTTTATCCATTCATCTGGGTTCCTTTTCCCTTTTGGTTATTGTGTGAATAATGCTTCTGTTTTG
Organism: Manis javanica; assembly: GCF_040802235.1. Lineage (NCBI taxonomy): Eukaryota > Metazoa > Chordata > Mammalia > Pholidota > Manidae > Manis > Manis javanica. The sequence goes on along the minus strand of NC_133167.1, from coordinate 81,621,057 downwards.
TACATGAGTATACAAATATCTGTTCAAGAATGCTTTCAATTCCTGGGGGTCTATACCCAGAGGTGGAATTGCTGGATCACATAAGTAATTCTTTGCTTAATTTTTTTTTTTTTTGAGAGGGCATCTCTCATATTTATTGATCTAATGGTTGTTAACAACAATAAAATTCAGTATAAGGGGGTCAACGCTCAATGTACAATCATTAATCCATCTCAAGCCTAATTCTCGTCAGTCTCCAATCTTCTGAAGCATAACGAACAAGTTCTTACATGGTGAACGAATTCTTACATAGTGAATAAATTCTTACATGGTGAACAGTACAAGGGCATTCATCACAGAAACTTTCGGTTTTGATCATGCATTATGACCTATAAACAATCAGGTTAAATATGAATATTCGTTTGATTTTTATACTTGATTTATATGTTGATCCCACATTTCTCCTATTATTATTATTATTTTTATTTTTAATAAAATGCTGAAGTGGTAGGTAGATGCAAGATAAAGGTAGAAAACATAGTTTAGTGCTGTAAGAGGGCAAATGTAGATGATCAGATGATCAGGTGTGTGCCTATGGACCAAGTATTAATCCAGGCTAGACAAGGGCAGCAAGACATCCACGGATTCTTTGCTTAATTTTTAGAGGAACTACGATTCTGTTTTCCATAGCAGCTGCACCGTTTTATGTTCCCATCAGTGAAGCACAAGGGTTGCAATGAGTCCACATTTTGCCAACATGTATTATTTTCTGTTGTTCTGATAATAGCCAAGCGAATGGGTGTGAAGTGGTGGTGAGCAGTTTTTCTATTGGTGCTGTTTTCCATTCAAAGTTAGTGCCTCTAATTACACCATCATTAATAAGAAATAGAAGTTCTCAGAACACAGAGGGGTTCATCTATTCAACTCTTAATTTACCCAGCATTTAGGTTCCTGAGTCTAAAGTCACCAAATAAAAAATAACAGATAATAGTCTAATAAAAACCAATTAAAGAGTAAACTTGGCCTTTAGTCACCATAAGAAGATTGTATTTCTATTAATGTTGCTATCAACCTGGTCCAGAAAGGCACCTCATCTATATTTGGATTTGTATCAGAATCTTTGAATTGATTTATTCATTCATTTTCCATTTTTTTTCTCTCATTTCCATGCCTCTATTCTGTCCTCTGCTCCAGCCACCTTCCATTAAACACTGCCCTGGAGGATGAGTCATTCTAAAACACTACTTTTGTTAGACCTCTTTGTCTGCTCAGAAATTTTCAATGGATGCGCCACAGTTAATTCTAGATCTGGACATTCAGTGCCCTCTGTAGTCCAACCTAAGCCGACTCTTTCTGTTTTGCTACATGAATGCATTTATCCACTCTAACTGCCCATGACAGGTCACATACTTGACTAATCCTCCCATTTTTACATCTGCCATTCCTCTGCTTGGATCACCTTCTTCCCTCATGTCCGCCCAGGGGAATTCTCCTTGAAGGGACAGCTCCTACCCTGGGGTGCCTCCATGGCAATCCGAGTAATGATCCTGGCAGAAATACTCACTCTAGCTTTTGAATACACTTCTTTTTGCTGCATAGTTTATACATGGTGCTGTTACAAATATCTCTTCTGTTATCTCAGTCTTTAAAACGTGCTACTTGACCTATTTTTTGTATGTGTATGTGTCTGCCTCACCCAGGAGGCCACAGTACCCTCAAGGGCAGACATTTGGAGTGCCTGAGCTCACTCGCAAGGGAAAAGTGCCCGGCGTCAGAGACAAGACTTCTCTTGCTTCTCCCAGCTGTGTAGGTCAGTACCTGCGTGCTCTGGGTGAGTAACGTTCCCTCTTTGCGTCTCATTCCCTGAGAGACGTAACGGGAAGGTCGAGCCGAAAGGCTTTCCGTGGTCCGTTCACACTGCATGTGGTCCTCATCTCAGAAACGACCCGACATGCAGACCGCTTCTGCCGTTGCCTTGGAGCTTTTCTCTTCCTCTCTTTTCATTTCAGTGTTGCTTGCAGGAGCATAACAGTGGAAAAGCCACTGTGGAACTTCCAGACGATCTGAAAGAGGAGTAAGAGCTTAACAAGAGGGAACCTTCGTGAAAAAGTGTCCCTGCCCTCCCAGCTGCATTGCCTCCACTGCTTCGTTGGGTCGTGCTGCTGCGCTGTCTGAAATGCTGAGTTATTTGTATTCACCAGCATCGTCTTCTCAAGAAGTAAATGCCATTGTCTCTGCAGGCCTGTCTTTGAAATTTTGCAGTATGATTAAGAGATTAATTCACAACCGCAAACTTTTAAAGCAAGAAAGCTCAGTTGTTTTGTTTTAGTAGGATGAAGAAAGGTTCGAGGCATTCCGTGATGAGTTTCTATTTATGACAAAAGTTTTATTTATTTAAGACAAATCTGGCACAGTTTTAGATTCTAGTAATTAGAGCTGCTGTGGACATGCACGAGGCCAGCCCAGAGAGCAGGGGAGAGAGCTTGGTTTCCAGCTCGATGGTACCAGGTCCGATGATGGCAGGGAGAGGATTCCCACCTTGGCTCAGCGTTAGGTTCGCAGACCTTCTTTCTCAGCTTATGATTCTTGTGGTTTGGGCAAGAAAGTGATCTATTTTGTCCCTTTTATGAGTAGAACGAGCAATGCAGAAACAAGATGTCAAACGAGGAGTAATTTCATCTTGTAAAATCACTGCATGGAGAGGCCTGGGCAGTTCCCCAGAGGCTGTGCAGGACCTGGCAGGACTCAGCCTGGCTGCGGCCTCACTTTTCCCTTCAGTGTGGCCTCCAGAGCCCCTGGTGACACATCTACTCCAGCAGATCCAGGGCTGCTGATGAACTGTGGTTCCCAAGCCTGTATCTCTATCCTAAACCCTATTATTTGTCTCTGGATCCATTTATCCAACTACTTGTTGGATGACCCACCCTGATGTCCTACAGACACTTTATGCATATAAACCAGTGTCTCATCATTTCCCTACCTGTCTGTCTGCACATCTGCACATTGTAATAATACCGAAGTCACTATCGCCCCCGATAAACTGCCGTCCCTGCTCTTGCTTCCCGCGGCTTCCTTGACTGACTGCTTTCTCTGCGGCAGATCGAGTAGCTGATGCTGATGGGAACTCCATTAGCGCCTCACCGTACAGTAGCATCAGTGTCCTCTTAAGTAACCCAAACCAGAAACCTCTCCTTTGCCCGGTATCACTTTGGTGATCAGATCCCACTGATTCTACCTCCTTGTCGTATCCCAGATTCTTCCCTTCTGCGGCAACCCCATTGTTTCTCTAGTACCTCCCATTCTTACTGTAACAGCCTTTTATCTTTGCTCTTGGATTCTCTCCCTTTTAAGTCCATTCACGGTACTGTTGCTAGAGTGGTCTTTCTGAAACAGAAATGATCGCGCTACACCCTTGGGTAAAGCTCTTCAGTTGCCATCATGATAAAGTCTAGACTCCTTAGAATGGCACACAACTTTTGTCAGAATATTCTTATCCAGTTCCTGCTTCTGCCTGGAACCCTGAACTGCACGGATGGCACTGCTCCCCATGTGCCCAGTGGCTGTAGGGCCCCGTGCCCTCGCACATACCCTTCCCTTTTCCCAGAAGGGCCTGCCCCTCTGTCTGCCTTCTGTGCCGTGGCCACTTACTGGTCTAGATTGTGCCCTTCCATGGGGAAATGGCTAAATAAAACTCTATAGTTGTATAATGGATTATGCTACAGTCTTTATACTTTCTTCAAGATTTTTAATGACTTAGATATGTTCGTAGTGTGCTGTCAAGTGAAAAAAGTATCATGCAATCTGTGTGCGATTACTTTATCATCCGTCTGCCTCATCTACCTACCAATCTAAACAGAAATAAAAGCCTTCAAGGCTACATAACAAAATGTAAGAGTTGGGCACTGGAATTAGTGATGTTTAGAATGTTCTTCATTTTGTTGATGTTCTTAATGTTTCTATAATGAATGTGTATTATTTTTTTAGCAAGGAAAAACTGCTATTTTCAATAGAAATACTGACTTGTAACTAGGATAGAGTCTTAGCTGGGGACTTTGCCCCTTTAGGATGTTGCCTTCCTCATAGCAGATGTCTTACGTCGTGTAGGCTAACTGCTGTAACAAATGGTACCCCAAATATGCAGTGGCTCAAATGCAGTGTTTATTTCTGCCCAGGGAACAGACAGAGCACAAGATGATCTGGTCTTTGCTTTCTTCCAAAAGAGACCTGAGCTAACATCTGCGGCGTAGCTGAACCTTGCTTCAGACTGAATTGTTGAAATAGGCAGGGCTCCACTTTGTGATGGTCGCTTTATTTTTAGTGGCAAACCTATCCTCTGAAAAGTGGACAAAGTGCCTTCTACCATAACAGTCACCTGCATTTATTATAGGTAAATCACTTGTTAACTACATGTACTTCCTTGTGCTCAACTTAGCATTTGTGGGTTAGTTTTGCAATAAATCCTTTAAGTTTACTGCTCACTATGTCTGGTTTCATTTGATACTGAAAATACAGAGGATCAGGCCACATTCACTCTGGTGTTAGGTTGCCTTGTAGAGCTCTGAGTTGAACAAATCATTTTGATATAGGGATGGTGTAGAAATACTCTCCGCCTTTATCACTGCTGATTTAATTGGGTTCCGTGATGTACATTTCTTTTCAGGATAAATTAAAATAGCTGATAAAGCAGCCTGTGAAAGCAAGTGGTTAGGTTAAACCTGCCTGGTGTGTTTTTAAATGTATTGATGAGGCATCATTCCACCGTTTTTAAGCACTTTTATTAACTTTCCAGTAGTTTTATTTCCAGTAACTAGCTAAACAGTGGTCATTATGTACTCAGTAATCTTTCTCTTTAAAATACTATTGAAAAGTCTGTGAAAATGATTAAGGTGCCAGTATCACCCACCTACTTCTTGTGAGTGAGAATTGTTGGTGATGGTGTGATTAGCCGGGTGTATGTGCTTCCTTTGTGCAACCCAGGAGGAAAGGAAGCCGATTCAAAACAGGTGAATGGAGACAATGAATGTTTTTGAAACTGTAAAATAATTAGTCCTTTGTGCGTGTATAACATACATGTTCGTGCTCTGTTTAAAAACATTTTTATTTAATATTAAGAAGATAAAGAGGATATTTACGGATTATGTACAGCATATGAAGAGTAGCGGTGCATTTGTTGTGCTCCTTTGTAAAAAGTCTCATGTTTATCTGGGCCCATTTGGCTTTGTAAGGTTCTTATATTCCAGGTGACTAAAGGCATTATCTTACCTGTAGGCCAATTGGCTATATGTGCATTCATTAACTAAAATGGATTAGAAATTTATGATGAATTTATCCCCCTTCTCTTTGCCAATAATTTGTGTATCCCCCCCAAATCCCATCTCTTTCCTCTCAGATTTAGGCAATCCTGACCTGTGTGAGAAATTGTAGCGGCATTCTGAGGATGTTGCTTACATAAACTATGAGAATTGTGAGATTGTTAAGGAGATGTAGGTGAGTAACAGAAAAAGAGAAGCAGTGAGTACCCTTGATTACATATCGCATACATACTATTTATTGGGCATCTTTAATTTCCTAGTCTCGATACTGATTTCTGAGATCATGTGATAAAATTAGACTAGCTTTTTAAGCTGGACAGGGTGGGTTTCAGTACCAGGGGCCAACTTCTGGATTTTTCAGAGTGAGTTTTAGCAATATTTTTGTTTACTTGAATATAAGCAGGAAGCAATTTTAAGAACCCTGAGCCTTTGTTTGGCATGGGGTCGAGAAGGAGGACTCTACTGGAGAGAGCTAATGGTTAGTTTGTGTAAAGAGACTGTATTTAAAAAAAAAAATCACCAAATTGATTAAGTTACATGTAACATTACTAGAGTGTTGCTGAAGGTCACCCTTTTATTAGTGTTTTTTCCTTTAGCTAAGAATTCTTCCTGTGTACCACAGAAGCCACTTCAGTGACAAATTAGTGTTTAAATTTTTCTTGACACGCTGGCTTGAAAACTAACTACTGTCTATATAGTAGATACCCAGGTCCTATGGGAATTCAATGCATCATCACATCAATCCTTGTGAAGTGACATCTATCAATCTAATTTAAACAAGTATTTGAGTCAGAAGGTCCTTGGACCATGTATTAAGTTGACACATAGCTATGACTGAGCATTTTAATAAACAGCAGTCAAGAAATGCAAAGTTATGATTCTGACAGTAACTGAATGCATTTTTCCTTCCCATCTCTATACAGTCTGTTTACTGTCTAGTGAGCTGCTGAACTGATGGATTCATAGCTGTATTTGCATAAGGAGTTTGAATCGCCACGGGAAGGATGGTTTTGAATTTCCTGCTGTCATCTGTTTACTTTCTCTGCAATCACAGTGTTTGTGTGCAAAGGGTTTTTTTACATTGGGTTTTCCTAATTGTAATACAGTGTAAATAAGCTGGGAATCATAGTGATGAAAATTGCACGTTACACATCAAAGGAAGTGGGGAAAAAGATGAAAAGGAAATCTAGAAATAGAAAGAAAAGCTCTGAATCCCGTGACCTCAGCAGCAGGCTCCTCAGTCCAGTTCATCCTGTAGACCATAGATGAATTTTTTTGGACCAAATGGTCTGATCTTGGACAGGCCAGGGATTTGCGAAAAAGGTTTGTAGATTAGAATATGCAAATCCATGGGCTAGACTCCTGGAGAGAATAATTCATTGTCCTGGGAATCTGCAGTTTTTGGAAATCTCTCCAGGCGATTTTGGTGTCTACTCGGGTTTGGGAGTTCTTGGACTCTTGTGTTCTCTAAGGCTTTTTTTTTCAACAAATAAACTTGAAGATTCTGGGAAATCAGAAGATGGGTATAAAAAGGGAGAATTAGAATTTACTGAGTTTCTATTATGTGCCAAACATTTTAATATATTTCTAATCTCCCTCCTTCCTTAATAGCATCTTCCAAAGCATGTCATTTTATTTCATTTTTCGCCCAAGATTCAAAAAGAACTTTATAGAACTTTAAAGGTCACACAGCTGCTGAGAGGCAGAACATTTATTTGCATTCAGGTCATTTGATTTCCTCTGTTGGAACCACGACGGCGAGGTTTGGAACAGAGCGGTCTGATAGGGTCCTAGTCGCCCCGTCCCTCGAGTGAGGCTGACTGGCCCTCTCTGGGCGTGGGACCCGTAGCTCACAGTAAACGTCTGGTGATCTTCAGAGAGCATGCATGTAGGTGATCGGGGGCGGGGGCGGGGGGCGCTGCATGTGTTTCGAGAGAATTGAAATCAGACCCAATTGGACAAAACTCTGTCTCCAGCAGTGTGTAATGAACAAGCCAGGTCCTTGTGTCTCTGGAGATGACGTTGTGCCTCTGAAAGGTCTGTGCCAGCAAGTTCATTAAGGAAATTCCACGGTCAGCAGTACTGTTTCTCCAGGAAGGGAGTGAGACATGGTGGATCCAGGAGGGGAAGAGTGGGCGGCTGTGGTGTGCTGTGCACGCTGCCTATGGGTCAGGCTTTGGCCCCGAGACCTATCTATGCTGTTTGTGACCTTCGGAACATCGCTCCATGCTTCTGAAGTTGGTGTGAAATGACAGTAACGTCTCTCTGAGAGATGAAAGAGTGTGGGCTGAGATAATTTATGTCAGCACATAGGTCATGGTGAATGCCCTATTAATGCTCGTAGGGATGGCCAGGGGAATAGCCACTCTGGAGCCTGACTCAAGGCAGCAAGGATACATAGTGGGGGTCATGCAGCAAAAAAGGGAGGCCGTAGCAGTGGAGGCAGAAATAAAGCTGAACATCACCTGCTTGAGTGCTGTGCTCTTTATTCCTCTACGAATTCATTTCCTCTTGATCTGTGGTGCTGTCGGTCCCTTCACCCAGTGCTACTCCCAGGGTGGGCGGGGACCAGCAGCACTGTCCTGGCCCGGTGCTCGGTGGGACTGAGAATCCCTGAGTCCTCTGCAGACCTCCCGCTCTCCTGTGCTTCTGACGTCCTCCACGGTCTGAGCAGCGTGGTCTCAACCCGCAGCCACCTGGGGTGTGAGTGGCGCCCAGGGAGGTTGGCTTGTCAGCAGCCTTTGCGCTGCCCCAGCCATGCGGTGTCACCATCAGAGCCCTTACTGAAGGGCGCTGTATGTGGTGGGACAGCCGTGACAGGGAAACGCCATTGTGAGGGAAGAAGGAAGGAAGAGAAAACCTTTCTAGAGAAGTTAAATGATTATATGCCCTTTGCCCATGGACGCTGGGACATGGCGTCAAGAATGAGCAGTCATGAAACACCAAGGTTCTGAGCAGAGAGCAGAGCAGCCGGCCAGCATGTGAGCGGATGACGTGGGAAGGGGGTGAGAGCGCGCGTGTGGCCTGATGCTCCCACGAGGAGGAGAGGGGAGACCTTCCCCCTGTACCCCATGCTGGGCTCTGAGCCTAAGCAGCAGCAGATTGGGGCAGGTGCCCTCGGGGAGGGAATTGAAATGGCTCTGTTCCCAGAATGACTCTGAGGGAACCTTCCAGCACATACGGAGTGAAAAACAATCTGCCAGACTCCACTTGCCCAACTGGAATTCAGAGGCTGCTCAAATCTTTAGGGCTCAGGGCTTTGGGAAGATTTCCCGCTTTGCTGGGGACTGTGTGGAAGCAGAGCGAGAGCAGAGTTTTTGCATGGAGAATATCTTAGGGGAGTTGAACACGATGAAAAGCAGCCTTTTTGTCGCTACAGAAATGGACGTGACGCTGTTTTCCGTGTTCTCCCTACTAATGATTTAAGTCTAGTTAGTGTGCTCATTCTGTGCTAAGCCCTTCCCAGTTGTTCTCTCGTTAATTCTGATAATAACCCAGTGGTTAGCATCATTTTACCCATTTTACAGATGAAAACCTGTCTCAGAGCTGTTACAGAATTTGCACAAGACACGCAGCTAATTGAGTTGAGGAAGCTGGGGTTCAGCACCAAATCAGTCTAGTTGGCACATTTCCTTAAGATACTAAATGCAAGCTTTCTCTACCCTGTTCTCAGAAAAAAATGAAAGGCAACATACATGACATAAGTGTCATAATGATAAAAGCACTATTATTTACTCTTTGCCCTCCCTAATTCAACAAGTACTTATTGATCTCCGATGGCTCCTTGTATGCTGTCATTGTTGTGTGGGGTATGGAGAGGCTTGAGGAATTTATAATCCCTCTGAGGAGAAAGGTATGTGTGTGCTTAACCAGAGTGGAGATGTCATGTGTCACGCATGTTCAGGCCTGTGAACTTCTCTCATGAAGGGGAAAGCTCTCGGCTGGGGCACCCCCCAAAAAATCTCTAAGGAGGATAGTAATGTAAGATGCCTCTTTGGGGGGTAATAGGATTGTGTTTAATTCTGTGCTCACAGAGTATGTTAAAAACCATTGGCAGAAGCATATTGCCTGTATATGTGTTCAGTTGGAAAAACAATTAGAACAGGGAGCATCTTATCAATGCTAGACATTTACCCCTTCTTTGAGTAACTTCCGAATGGACAAGCATAGACCCCCACCTGCCATGAGAGATAATACAACTTACAGAAAAGAACATAACCAGATGGGCAAGAGCTTATTTTTGTGGGTTTTTTTAAATCAATAATGTATATGCACACTTTGCCTTGGAAGGCATGTAATTTCTATTTTAGTAGGAGAAAAAAGAATAGCACCCTGGATTAAATTCTATCATCAGAAAACACACCTTTCTTTTTATCTTGAAATAAGTTCTGGTCATATACTGCTGGACATCTGTAGTAACAGTCATTTTTTATGATATTATATGGCCATTATTCTTTCTCTTAAATTCATGTTTCTGGTCTCATTTACAATTGTTCTTACATTTTTTATTACTAACAATTAATAGTGACCACCCATTAAAGCTATTGCAGTCCCAAAGTATGTTATAAATTTATCTGACATGGTATAGCTTTGGGATTATAAACTGGAAAATAATTATAATTATTGTTCTTGTTGTAATGCTGGTATTGTGGTGATTTAGGGTTTCCCCAAACAGTTTATGTAATTTGGTCCTTTTATTCATTCGTCTGTTTCTTTATTTGCTGAACAGGGTAGTCTCATAGTTATATTTAAAAGGAATAAGCTCTCAGGGCTGTTGGTTTGAGAAATCCTTTTATAATGCCCTGTTAATCCAGTTCTAAGACATTTACTAGCAGATCAAAGGAATTTGCTGGCCACTCTGAGTCTGACGGACTTTTGTCTTAATGAAGGTAATTAAGGCCCCTCGGAGTGCCATGGTCTGGTCCTGGTGCTACATGAGTTAGTCCCCACCAGGATCTTGGAAGAGGAGCTTAAGCAGCATAGCATTAACTTCTGAATTCTGGGCCTTAACTCCAGTTGCTGCCTCAGGTAGTCTCGGCAGTGGGACGGCAATGTAGGTCTGCATACCCTATAGCTGGCAATACTTTAGGGAAATACGGGCCTATCTTTTTCAAACTGATGATTTGTATGCCTGTGTCATTCTTTTCGAATGCATCTGCAGTACTGTGTGGCTATATAGGGATGAAACAACTGCTCCAACCAGTCAACCAAACCAGCCTGTTCACTGTATCGTTGATTTCCACTGACAGTTTTACAGCATATGACTTTATGCAATGCTATTTATTAAATGACATGTTCTGACCTTTTCTAAGCAATGTCCTCTGGATGATGAGTTTTACATTCTCCACAAAATATTAAAAGTCAACGAAAAAGTTGTCAGCATATCATGGCTACGGTCTCCATATTCATAGTCATTTCCCTGATGAATGTGCTTGAGGACTTACTGCGAGCAGACACAGCGCTGAATGAGGACCTTACCCTTATGGTGCACATTCGGATTGTGCAACTTGTCTGCTCAGCGGGTCTCTGAAAGTCCGTCTTTTCCTGGAGTGTTTTTCTGAAATTAAAAGGCAAAGGGATCACCTTGGATTTAACCTGAGTTCTAGTCACTGTCTTTTCCTGACCACGCAATGGGCTGTCAGAGAAGAGGGAACAAGAGAAGTCACTTCTAGAGCAAATGACACCCATACAGGACACAGACTGGCACTTCCAGAAGCAATGAAGCCACAGTTAAGCTGTGTAGTTGGTGGATGGGGGCAGGTAATTTGTGGGCACTGGGGAGGTTTCCACATTTTCACAAGACCAAGAGCTCTAAGTGGCATTTAAGCACTTTTCTCCAAAATTAAAAAAGAAATCATACAAGGTAATACTATGGAGCTGAAATTTCCCCCTCCCCATCCCCAAAAAAGCATGTGTCCATGAATGAAGGGCTTCTGAAAATGTTATGAGATGGCTGCAATTGACTTGGCCATGTGGTTTCTAGCATTGTTTCCAAAAATCAAGAAAACAAATGTTGAAGCCTTTGTGTTTTCAATGCCTACTAGGTTTTACCTAATTCTCCTGTATTCCTGGATTCTGCTTTTGTCTATTCCTTGCTCTCATTTGGTTTATGAATGTCTGATTGCTTTAACCTCCCTGGTTGTGGTTGTGTGACATAGATACAATGGTAAGGCAAGTTCTCCATCTTTTAGGGCCTCGTCCAGCTACCGACTTTGTAATAGGCATCAGTGGAGCTAATGGGTCTAATTCCATGTCTAATTGCATAAGATAACTGAGTGAAAGTCCTTCTCAGACTTCATCGTCATTACTGGGATGGAATGAATTTATGCATGTTAGAAACACAGTTCAGGGAAATAAGACATCAAGAATTTGTCAGTGGGATGTGGAAAGAGGAAATAAGATGTTTCTATGGGTACCACTTCCCAGCATCCTTCTTACAGCCTCTTCCCATATCAGTTGCTCATGTGATTCATCCAGGCTGTCATTCATTGGTCTTGTGTCATCCTTTGGGCCTTCTTTCTCTGTGGCCAAGCGTGGAAGGCTTATGTTCCCAAGGACAGCTTGACACACTCCGTGTCTACTATGCATGGCAGTCTGCCTGCCTTTGCTGCTCACAGTGGAGATGGAACCTCAGGCAATGTTCAGGGTCTGTGCAGGTGCTCTGTGAGGCTGTCTGCTGGGGGTCTGCTCTGTAGGCCTGAGGTATACTGGATTGGAGAAAGTAGGGAACTTCAATGAGCCTGTGGGGCCAAGCTACCTGGGACCCGTCTACCAAAAGAGTTCTTGATTTGGAAGTAGTCAAGTTTTTAAAAGTTGTCCCACAATTTATAAAAATGATGCCAATTATTCTGTGTTTATTTCCCTCAGGGAACCCAAGAGAAGAAGGGAGGTCAGGTATATGACGCCAAACCAGTACCCTTCTCTCCTGCTCCAACCCACCAGTGCAGTCCAAGGAGTGTCCAGTACGACCATATGCGGTTAGCTGTGTGTGATGGTGTATATGCACTTATTTTCCTGGTTTATGGGTGGGAGATTGAAGGTCACACTTCTGTGGGTCTTCGACTATACCTTGTAGTGTGTTTTATGTTAAGCCTGATTTACTGCACTTTTTTTTTTTTTTTCAAATAAGACCTTTATGTTACATTTTGTTGAGGAGGGCTTCCGTGGGGCAGAGGACAGGGTTGTGCCCACTCATTGGGCAGGGGTGTAGGTTGGAGCAGGTGAGGAATTCTCCATAGTACTGGTCTGCTTCTCCAGGTGGAAAGTTTTCTTCTATGTCCCATTCTTTTCCTTTTCTGGAACTGGAAAGCAGATGACGAAGGTGCTACAGATTGAGATGATGGAAAATATAGAGGAAGCAGAGAGGATAGGTAGATGCACTTGACTTATTTCATGGACAGCTGCAAGTCTTATTAGGAGATTGTGGCCTTGCCTTACAAAATAATTAATAAAATTCTCTGGTTGGTGAGCTGAGAGAAGAGAAAGGCAGGGAGAAATGCTTTACTCTTTTTGCAATGTGTTAGACATTTGTCATTTTTGACAGTCTAGCACCTAATTTCTCCCTAACCACTCTGTTCCCTCACAGTCCCCTGCCTTCCTTCTCCAACAGAGAGAAGCAGATGCCAGTACTTCCCCTGCAGTCACGACTTCCCACTCCTGGGAATTCCCTGAAAAGGAAGAAGCAGGGAATAAACAGATTATACTTTTCCACTCCAAAATGTGTTGGGCTTCTTTTGAAGAAGAGGTGACTTAAGTGAGTGGTGAGAAGCACTGGGTATAGGCAAGCAGTGGAGCTCATGTCCCGAGTAGGGAAAGGTTGAAAATGTGGGGGAGAGAAGGTATAATTAATAGTGAAAGGTTGCTAAGAAGTTGGCTGGGAATTATTCAGAGCCAGATGGAGGGATTGTTCTACCAGCTGATTAAGATTTCTTCTTGCAAAAGTCTTCATTATCTGGTTCTGAAACGTTTCCTCTTTCAACCTTGAAAACAGAAGTTAGTATGTATTATATTTTGATTCTAGCTCCTCTTATAATGAGAAAAATATTAAGTGTTTTACTAGATTCTTTGTGCCAAGTTGGGAAGCCCCAAAGGATGACAGCACCACGTGGAGAAGGGAGGGTGGCTGACCTGCAAACCCAGGCATGGCCATCACTAACTTCTTTTGGAAATGAAGAAAAGAACACACCATAATCAACTGGCGAAACTCAGTAGATTATGAATTCATCAAGTCTGTGACCTTTCACAGACTCTGTACTTGGGACTGTGGTAGATCAAGAGACACAGAAAGTGTGGTCAGTGACCAGAGGGCTTACCGTCCATTGAGAAGGGGATCGGGGCCTTGGAAAACAATGACAAGATTATTTTTGGCAAAATGTCAAATGAGCAAGTCGTGAATAAAATATGAGTATTCAGAGGAGGTAGAGCTCATTTCTACTTGAAAGGAGTCGGGTAGCTGTTCTGAAGGGAGCGAGGTTGGAGGCGGGCCTTAAACAGTGGGTGTTGTCAAAGAAAAACCAGAGCTGGACAGCAGTTAAGGTGGTAAGTACCGATTTTATTTAGGATAATTGAAATCAGGAAAAGAGACCTCAGTATAGAATGGCCTCAGTCCCCAGTACAGCACGGATGAGTGGGGTTTTATTGCCAGGGACTGGGGGACAGTGGGTCAGAAATTGAGAGGAAACATCTGGGGTAAAGAGGAATCGGATTTAATCAATCTAACAGGATTCTTGCTGAAGACAGGCTGATGACACATCACCTTGGAGAGGGTGGAGGGTGAGGAACAGAGCAGATAAAGTGGTGGGGTGGGGAGCAGGTTCTGGTTACACTGAGCTAGCAGGCTTCCTGCTAAAACTGGATTTCACAATGACCTAGGAGAAGGTTCAGGAGCCTAACTGAAGTTTGGCCAAGCAAAGAGTCTTTGTCAGTGGCACAGAGGAGCCCTGAGTTGCGCCCTGCACGCATCTATGATGGTGCCGATCCTTACAACAATCCTGGAAGAGAGCTCTATTACCTCCACTTTATAATACGGACTCACAGGCCCAAAGGATAAATATGTGGCCCACACTTCCTCATCCATTAATAGTGTAAGTCTGAGCTGGGTTTAAAGCCCAGGGTCTCTCCCGACACCAGCTTGCCTCTCTGACGTTCTGCACAAAGACAGGGTCTGGTTCCAGCCAAGCTACCATTTTGCCCTGCGGATGAAAACGAGATGATTTTGGTGAGCGTGCAGTCACTTCGGAAAATAAACAGGTGGCACGTTTGGAAAGGTGGGCTGGGGGTGGTTGTGGTGGGCGAGATTAGGGACTGTCTTACCCAAAGAAGGAACCACTGGAGGAGTTTCAGGCAGAGAGGGAGCCGGCCGAGCTGTGTTTTAGAGACCCCAGAGGGGAGCTATGGGCTGAATGCTTTTGTAAACATGGCTGAAAGTTTTATTTAACTGGTAGCATTTTAAATGTGTTGACTTGCAGTCTCAACCTACATATGAAAATCAAGTATTAATATAGTTCATCTTCACTAAGTCTTTTAAGTTAATTTGGAAAAGCCTAAGCCTTCTTTTTTTTTTTTAAAACCTTTAAATTCTCATGGCTTTGTTTTGTGACATTGCATTCATCCTGGATGCATTCAGGAAGTGGTGTGATATGACCCAGAGCTCCCATCTGTTTAATTTTGGTAATTTGCTGCATTTTCAAATGAGTTTCTTTTGCTGCAGGAACAGCAGTAGAGCATGAATACTGCTGACAGAAATTTCAGTTACACCTCTCCTGCCACCTCAGGTCCCCCCCCACCCGCCTAGAATAATTTTTTTTATCGTCTTTTTGCCATTTGGGAACACAGCCGTGTTGTTTGTGATTAAAATATAGTTTTTAAACGTGCCTCCTACTGGGTTTTTATAGAAAGAGAGCCTCTTCTCCTGGAAAATAAAACACCATTGATTGAACCAAGAGCCCTTTGAAAGGGCTTTAATTACTGCATTAATTGCAAACTTCAGGACAGACCAGGGCCTGGTAGCAGCAAGCTATTGGGCAGATTCCTGGCTGTTTTAAAGAAAATGTTAAAGCCTTTTGGATGTAAGAGGCTGGAATTGAGAGAAGGAGGTGGGCACTTGGGAGGCACTGCCTTCCTTCAGGCTTTGCCTTTTTAAAAAAATCCCTTTCTCTTTGTAATTTGCATTTCCTGGGAAATCTCTAATGACCCTCTGCTCCAAGGCTTCTACATGTCCTGCCTTGACAGGGATCAGAGTTAAGTGGGGAGGTGATGTAAATTTGGTAGAACTCCCCTGAAAAATAGGTGGCTGGGAAAGAAATACTGTTGATATAGTCCTTTAATATGGTCATCGGTGAAATGCCCACTTTTATTCTGAAGAAAAAATAAAAATAAAAAAAAGGCAGGTAATTTCCTTCTCTGGCTAAACCCCCACTGAAGTGTTTCGTCCGCGTCCAGTTTGTTTGGCTGATGGCTTCCAGGCAAATGTCCACCAGGTGAGTACGAGCTTGGGAACTATAGGGAGATTGTGTAAGTCTATTCTTATGACATGAACTTGGTCTCCTTCCCAAGAAAAATGACCGATTAAATTCCAAGCTGACTAGATGGAATTGGCATCCATGCCTCAGTGGTTCATTCAAAATAGTGTCTTCTTTCTAATAGGCTTTTGATAGGAAATGGCCACATGTGTCACTTCAGGCAGAACTAGGTTTCAGATTTGAAGACACACCTGGCGGTCCCATGATTTCCTGATTTATGATATTTTAGCAATTACGTGTCAAACATGATTCTAAAGCTTTAAATGTACTTGCTCACTTAATCCTTACGACAGTCCTGTGTGGTCAGCTGTCATTAAGCTTGCTTGGTCCGTGAGGGGGAGCCTTAGGGAGTCCATGGTGTAGAGAGTGGGCGGTTTGACTCTTCCTGGAACTGGGACTCGACAAGACATTCACCTCATTTACTATCACCTCAAATTTCCTCAGGGAATGATTGTTGTTCCTGTATCCCCACAAAGACCTTCTCTTTCTCTCGAACTTATCTATCTAGTTACCTAGGTCTGTCTGTATACCTACTTAACAAACAAATATTTATTACCCATTGTCCTAGGAATAAGATGAGGCATCATGATATGGGAAGAGATGCCACCCGTGTGTTTAGGAGCTCCCGATCTGGTTGGAAGACAGAATCCAAGAGGGTGCCATGGGGCTGAGCATCTGACCCAGGCAGGGGAGGGCTCACTCACGCTTCACTGTTTTCATAAATAGAGAGCTAGTATATGCCAAGCCCAGTAGACGAGTAGGCAATGCTGTCCATCCTTAGCACTTGCAGTTTGGTTAGGGGAGATGGACAAGTAGACAGCATGTTGCAGTTTGGTGTGAAAATTGCTGTGACTCTGCCCAGGTGTCGGGTGCAGGGTTCATAAATGTACAAGGCACAGAGCCAAGAAAAGCAATGGCCTGCTTGGGGAGCTGCTCCACTGGGGAGTAGAGTGTGAATAGAGAAGAGGTAAGAGGCGAGGCAGGGCGGTCCTTGGAAAGGGCTGGGAGTTGAGGGCATAGTGTACTATCCTAGGGACCCTCGACCCTCTCCAGACAAAGAAAACACTACTATGTGCCCAGCACTGGCCTTGGGGCACTTCAATTGAAAAGTAGAAGAGAAAACTGGAGAGTAACCTAAAATTAAGCAGTGATAGGCTACTGCAAATTTCAGAAGATTGGAAATCACTGCTCTTATTTATAGCTTGTAGCTACTTTCTTACCAGAGACAGACTGCGAAGAAGAGGAATCTGAGTCCTGTGTGTATTTCTGGGATATTGGTTCACCAATAACGAGGATGTTAGAAAGGAAAGAAAAGGAGGGGTTAAAAAATCAACACACATCAAATTAATTTCTGATTCTCCCCTTAAGAACATGGGCTCATTTAAGGGTCATGATATGGAGCCATGAGACTTTTGTGAATTTATGGGCAGGTATTTGAAATTTCTTTGGAAGCAGGTAATGAGAACATTACAAAGCGACCAGATTTTATTCTTTTCAGAATTAAAAGGGATGGAGTGGAATTCGATAATTGGCTGTGGAACCTCTTATTCTTGGATCATTGCTTTAGATAGATCCCCGATTGGCAGTAACTTAAAGTTATTTCAGTTTTATGCCTGCTCAGTGGCTGAAATGAAGTGGGTTTGGCTTTTTGGGGAGGAATGCCCTAGCCAGAGAAATCCCTAAAGCTAAGTGGCCTTCTTTCTGTCTCCCTAGGCATTTTCCCAGGGTTGTCAAGAGGTACCCCTTTGTCTCAGGCTGCCTTCTTGTTGTGTCAGAGTGGACAGTGTACTGAGCATACCAGTTAGAAGCAGGAGTCTGATTTCAGTTTATTGGCAATTCAGTGGATCAGAGAGTATTGTGTCCCCAACCAAAAACAGATGATTAGAAAATTGCAGGCTGGGTATTTGGAATTCAGTGCTGGAGAAAGGTGTGGGTAGGCTTGTATCCTAAAGCTCTTTCATTATTTCCTAAGTGTTCTGTTTTCATGGTAGGTATGGGCCATAAGCTTTTATGAAAAGCATTTGTTTTATACAACTTTATACAGAGGGTCCCTGACATAATGTGTGACATACAGTAGGCATTCAGTAACTGTAAATGGATGAATGAATGATGTCATCAATATATGACATTTTGGCTGTACGATGTATAACAAAGCTACTGTAGGAATGAGGAATCTTGGCACAATGTGTGCATTATAGAAAAGAAAACATTAGGTACCACATAATTACAGAGTTAGAGATATTCAAGACTATGACATTTCTGTGCATTTTTTTTTCTTTCTAACTTCCCTAAGCCAGCCTTCAGCCTTTTCTCTTAAAGCCCTAGAGGTCATCGAAAAAAATTTCTATGTTATTTTTGGGACAGAAATTTACTAAAAGCAGTCCATCCAGCACTGAGCCCTTCTTTACTCAGTGAAGTCACCACTGCTCTATTCTGATCTCTTTGCCTAGCCATTGTTTTGGTCACTGGCACATTCCATCAAATCCCTGCCCAGGCCTCCTCAACTCCTAGGCTGCAGGCCTTCCATTCTTTTTACACTGCCCCAGCCAGACTGCATCCCTTCAGTCAAAAATCATCAGTGAATTTTGCATTGCCATTACCTCATTTTTAAAAAGTTATTCGATTACAATGTATATGTATATGTAATCAGGGAGATAAAAAAAAATGGTGATAAACAGGAAATGTGATTCCTGGCAGAAATGTAGCACTGAACAAGCTTAGATATGCCGGTTCTATTTTGTAGGAAATGTACTTTCTGGCAGAGACAGGCAGACCAAGAGCTCTCCACGGGTGGGTGTCATTGAGGGTCTAGGAAGTTTGACCCTGGTTACTTTGTTACTTTGTTACTTTGTGTGGAGTTAGTCTCCCTGGTCCTCGGATGTGGTGGCGCTGTGAGCGGTGGAGTGGGGGAAGCGAGGACAGTGAGACACAAAGAGGGGTCAGGGTCTGACTTTCTTCCATTTTAACTTGAGTTTTGAAAGGTATGTTCTATTGTAACACTTTCCCTTGAACTTTTTATGTAACTTCCTGAGGATAAAGAATGCTATAGAAGTTCCTTCACCTCTCTTGCAGGAAGAAGATATGACAGGCTACCAGGGAAAAATATGAGATGAAGAACCTTTTTATTTTGTTTGTTTTTTAAGTACCTGTTTCTGCATACATGCTGTTTAAAAAAAAAAAGGTGGGGAAAGTGGACTTGAGCGTATCTGGCAGCCTTACCAGGGAGAACAGAATGACTACAGGCGCTGTAATTTTCTCAGCAGTTTGTTAACAGATTGGTTTCTAAAGGATGCATGTGTATTTCACTCTTAGTTTCACTATTAATTTGCTTAATAGATCTTTGCCCCCCCCTCCACCCTGTTAGGAGCTGAAGCAAACACAAGCCAAACTTCTGTTTTAACGAGGCAGATAATTAATGACATTGCTGTCTGATGGAGTTTCATGAAAAAATTCTTGCCATGTAGTGATGTCGCAGATAAAGGGAAACAAAGCTGCTGACATTGTTGTGGGAGAGAAATAAGAATTTCACGAGATGGAGGAGTTAGCCTACCAGTCATTTCACCGGACAATAAAACTCGTGTCACTAGCAAAGAGCTATGTACCAGAATGTGGCTTCCTGATTTGCGGAACAGTTCTCAAGAGCCGAAATAGAGTTGTTTTCAAGACATATGTTGGGTCTCTCATAGTCTATCAGAAATAAAAAAAAAAGATAGCAGGATAGAGATGAGAGGAAGAAAGAGAAAAATGGAGCTTGACTGTCAAAATGTTGCATACAAGTATGTATTGCATGTTAGTATTATAAGAGGTCTTATTGTAATTGCATTTTCTATCTATCTGGATTTGCTTGTCCTAAACTCCTTTCAGTTGTCAGTTTGGTAAATATGTGTTACCTAGGTGTTTTTTTTCCCTCTCTGTTAAATATCAGATGAGCATCATTCACCAGAATTGGGTAGGGGAGTACCGGGAATGTTTTCTACCTCAGCAAGCCCAGTATATCATTGATGGGGGGAAGATTTTCTTTTTCTTATATCTACCAGAAGAAAATGTCAGACACCAGCCCAGAAGATGAGCCATTAGATCAATATTCCAAGATCTAGGGTGTTTTGATATTGGCTTGTGTTATTTATCTCATTTAAGAAAATGACAGAATCATTCAACAGAGATGGAATGCAGATAATTTCACTGCAGCTGTGAATGTGATAATGGCTACAGACAGAAGATTGCTGGGAAGTCACAAGCCGGACAGGTTTAAGCATTGGGATTTCCAAGGCTCCACGCAAGGGCTCTGCCTGCTAGTTCATGATTTAGGATTCACACGGGAGAACTGAGGCTGGATCAATATAAAAATAAGACTTGTAGCGCTGGAGACACGTGTCGTCAGAGCGAATGATGCATTGTAGGAATGCTTATATTTTTTTGTCAAGTAACCTCTGATTTTTCTCAAGGAAGGTAGATTGGGGGAAAAGTACAATAATTAAACTGAACATACTAACAAAGAAAAAATAATTAAACTATTGTGATGACTCATTTCGTTGGCACCTTCAGGTAATGAGGTGCCCTGGATTCATTTTCCTGAGAGCATAAACATATCCCTTTAAATGATTAAGCATTTTATCTTCATCAGTCTTTGAAGAAAATATCTCCAAGGTACATTATATATTCCCCTGTGTCAGTAAATGTACTTGACAACTTATAGGACTAGAGTCACAGTTTCTTTTTTTAAAGAGATTGAAGAAATGTTGGTAATCTTGGGGAAAAAAAGCTACCTTGTTGGTCCATAATGTTCTTATCTACAGCATGTGAGGTTTGGGTTAGACGACCAAATTTCCTTCCATTGCTAATGTTTCCTAAGAGTTGGTCTCTTATATTTTCAATTTTAGTGTGTGCAGTGGTCACTAAGGATGCTTGTTAAAAGTGCAGGTGCTCAGGAGTCTTTCCTGGAGGTTCTGACTGAGCAGGTTTTGAGTGAGCAGGAGAATCAGCATCATAAATAAGCACCTGTGGCTATTCTGATGACCTCCTTCTGAGAATCCCTGGTTCACATTTCAGCTTCTGTAACAGGTGCCATTTCCCCTGTTGGCCTCATCATCCTGGAAAAATCAGCGCTGCTGCCCCACCCTCAGTGGTGTTGAGTTTTGAGGGGCTGGTGCATGGACAGTTTTTGCTTCTGGAACTTTCCCCAATATTAACTGTCACTTTATCAATGTTAGCTGCTGAGGGAAACCAGGAAAATCAGCTAATTAAATCAGGTGCCCTGTATTTGTACATCAAAGTTGTTATTCAAATCCCAGGCCTGGAGAGGGGTGAGGGGAAGTCTTCCCATTTTCTCCTGGAGTCAAAAATGCAGATTTTTAGCAATACCCATTTTATTTCCTGTTGGGAGAGATTTTATTCTTTGTGCCCCTTGTATTCCTAAGAGTCAAGTTTTCTAGAAGTGTGACGCCAGAAGAAGTAGCACATTACCATATAAATACGTTGACGGTTCATAGTGAAACTTGGAGTCAGGGCTGTGACTTCTTTTAAAAACTTCTGTATTTTTTAAACAGCTTTATTGAAGTATAACCAACATATAATAAAATCCACTCTTTTAACTTATGCAATTCCATGATCCCTAACAAAATGTGAATTTATAGAGTTGTGTGCGATTAACATACCTTATTTTAGAACATTTCCATGACCACCCTGCCCCGCTCCCCTCAAAATCTTGTGCCTCCTTGCGATGAACTTTTTGCCTGCTGCTGGCGCAATCAACCAATAATTTACTTCTTAACTCTAGATTTGCCTTTTCTAGATACTTCATGTAAATGGGATCTACAGTGTGGTCTTCTGTATCTGGCTTCTTTCCCTAGGCATAATGTTTTTGAGGTTCATCCACGTAGTAGAATGTAGCATATTGCTAGAGAATATTCTACTGTATGGATGCGCTGCATTTTATCTATCTGTTTACCAGTTAATGGACATTTGGCTTGCTTTCCACTCTTTGACTGTTATGGCTTATGTGTGCAAGGAGTTTTAATTTCACTTGGGTAGTGACCTCAGAGGAAAATTGCTCAGTTATATGGTAAATCTACCTTTCAAAGTAGCGATTTCAAATTTAGCAGTTCTACCAGCGATGCATGAGGGTTCCAGCTTTTCCACATCACTGCCAGTATTCCTCGGATTGGATACAAGTCCCTTGTTGGATATAAGATTTTCAAATACTTTCTCCTAGTCAGTGGCCTATCTTTTCACTCATTGACAGTGTGTGTATATATTTTATTTTATTTTATTTTATTAAGGTATCATTGATATATACTCTTATGAAGGTTTCACATGAAAAACATTGTGGTTACTGCATTCATCCATATTATCAAGTCCTGCCCCATACGCCATTGCAGTCACTGTCCATCAGTGTAGTAAGATGCCACAGAGTCACTACTTCTCTGTGCTACACTGTCTTCCCCATTACCTCCCTACACACCATGTGCACCAATCATGATACCCTTCTATCTCCTTCTCCCTTCCTCACCACCCACCCTCCCTACCCCTCCCCTTTGGTAACCGCTAGTCCCTTCTTGGGGTCTGTGAGTCTGCTGCTGTTTTGTTTCTTCAGTTTTGCTTTGTTGTTATACTCCACAAATGAGGAAAATCATTTGGTACTTGTCTTTTTTCCACCTGGCTTCTTTCACTGAACATAATACCCTCTAGCTCCATCCATGTTGTTGCAGGTGGTAGGATTTGTTTTCCTCTCATGGCTGTATATTTTGAAAGACAATATTTATCTTGATGAAGCCCAACTTTAAAGTTTTTCCTTTTATCGATATACTTTTGGTGTTCTAAGAAATCTTTGCCTAACCCGGCATCCATGGCTTCTTGAGGCTTACCTCAAATCTACCGGAATACCTCATATACAGTGCTTGTTTAAACAGATTAAAGATGAATATTTAAGTCTGTGACCTGAACCTACTCAAATGAAAACCTGCCAACAACTATTCTAGAACTTGCCAGAGCCATCCTGGACTCATCTTCAGGGTCACGCCATCGCCATGTCCTCGTTATCATTCTTGCCTCATCTCGGTCTCTGCCATCAGCAATGGAAGGAGAATGTGGGTTTTTAATTTATTTGTGGGACTGTGAGGTGGCCCTGAGCCCTCCTTCCCCCATTTTCAGAGCCTGGGTACAGGACCCTTTCCTGAGGCTCCACAGTCGTATCAGGGAATACAGCCCTTACCTTTTATGGGTTCAGAGTAAGATGTCATGTCAGCCTCCTCCATCAGGCAAGTTTTTGTAAACAAACAAACAAACAACAATTACCTAAGAGTTTTGCATGAAACATGCTAGTTGCGTCCTCTGTAACAGAGGTCACGTGTCATTGAGGCTGGTCGACTTGATGCTTCTCCCCCAGCCTGTGATGTCTATCCTTCTTTGCCTAAAATACTAACTGGTGTGTATTCTCTTTAAGTTCTAGATTTTTCCCAGAGTTCAGACTTGGAGAAATGTTATGCCATCAGGAATGCTTGATTTCTGCTTAAAAGCTTTTATCTCTTGAGCTGAGAAAGCATCTCTTATTTATAAATAACACTGGGCATCAGTACACACCATACCCTTAAATACAATGCACATCTAGTAAATGCTTGTACAAAACATGTTATTCGAAAAAGTAGTAATAGTATCATACAACTGAAAAAGTGACCAAGTGCTTTCACAAGTAGGATCACGTCTGATCCTCATTACGTATGAGGAATTATTGGTCCCTTTTTTTTGATGAAGAAAATGACTTGTCAGAAGTCATTTATTCCAAAATATAGGACTTTCAACGCCCAATTTGATGTCTTTTATGCAACACCACACTTCTACGCCAAAGTAATACAAATGAAATTTTGTAATTTTAAGAAAATTAGATATGTCATATTATATTAGGCCTATGGCTGATCTATAAGAAGTCATTTATGTTTTGAAAGAAATCCGGACAGTGATATATTTATTTTTCAGAGTTTATTTCCTTTTCAAGTTTCTAATTCTGACTACAATATGCAATATTTTGTTTCCTGGTAAAAGAATTACAGCCGTCGGACTGTAGGTGGGTAAGGCTTGTGGCGGGAGCCAGAGTGGGGGGAGTTGCTAAACATGGCAACATTCACTGTCATTAAATTCATGCTCTTCTCAAAGCTGACTTGAGTAAAGAGTTTTTGAGGTCCCAAAAAGGACTCTGCCCACACAGGGAGCAAAAGGCCCGCGAGTATTTCCATCTGATTTTAGCTTGACCTCAGTTATTGGATGCTTTTTCTCTTTTTTCCTTAATTTTTTTTTTCTTTCCCTTAATTCCATGCCAGCTTATTTTACCAAGATTTTCTTTCCCAGAGGCCACTCTTACTATGTTCTCTCTCTCTTCCTCTGTTTTACCACCTTGGTGGCTCAGACCATTTGGTATAGGACAGTGGTTCTCCCTTTGAGCATCAACATCAGCTTGTTAGAAATAAAAATTTGGGACCCACGAAATCTACTTAATCAGAAACTGGGGATTGGGCCCTGCACTCTGTGTTTGACACACCTTCCAGGGAATTCTCATACGTGCTTGAATTTGAGACCCATGGGTGCAGTAATTGAGAGGATTCCAGGGTCAGCTGCCAATTTTAATTCTATTGATTAGTCGCTATGCTTCTGCCGCCTACTTACCTAAATGATCCCTGGGAAGTTACTTTCTTCTCTAAGCTTTAATTGTCTAGTCTGCAAACCTGTGAATAAAATGGGAATTACTTCTGTAGGAAGTTGTGGAGTGAAACTCAGGAACACAGAATACATACAAAGTGCCTCATGTGGTGTCTGGCCCGTGGGAAGCATCCCTGAGTGGGGGCTGGCTTGGTGGGTACCGGCTCTGACCCTGACCCTTGTCATCACTGGGGCTGTGCTACATCACCTTCCATCGCTTATCCCTGGCAGCTTGACATTTCACTGCTCATGTCTAATCCTGGACGTTTGCTGTGTGCTCCATTCTCAGTACTAGGAAAATGAAACTCGTTTCCGCACTCTTATCCCTAGATGAATCATATTTGAAATTTTGCTTATGCCTTTTTTTTGTTTTCTGCCACCAACCCAGTTTCCTATTTGGAGCAGAATATCTCTTTTGATACTAATTTAACATTTAAACCCTTTGTTTTAGAACACTGTCCAAGACATGTTGAAAATCTAAGTAAACATGATTTCCTGCTTTATTTGCCATTTGAAAAAATTTCAGGTGTTTTTATCTATATCTATAGGTATAGAATCTACCTATAGGTATGGCATCTATCAGTATAGATGTAGATTCTCGATCTATAGTTATGGATTTTCTTCTATTATTCTTACTCAATGTCAGAGTATTTTTTATTAGAAATTCCATCAATTTGACCTGTACTTCAAGCAAATCTATGTTAAATTTCAGTTCACTGGATCTTGTCAGAGCCTTCATTGGGGCCAGTTTCTGAGCTATTTGTGACTCTTTACCTAATTTGCCTTCAAATTCATAGTTGTGTTCAAGATAATCTGGAGCTCTGGTTGGTTACCCATCCGTCCTGATGACTTATTTTACTTTCATTTGTCAGTTGGGCCTAGGACGTCCCTTGCATGTATATTTCTTGGATTTAGCATATTTGGACTGCTTAGTTCAGAAGTGATTTTTGTGTCCAAATATCCTCTTTAGGAATATATGTCAGAATTTTGATTTATTTTCTTTCATATCTTTTATTCATCCATGTACTCACGTTTGTAAGTCCAACTGATTCTGACTGGCTTTCTTCCAATAATAAATTAAAAGGAAAAAAAAAAAAAAAGCAACCAACAACCAGAAACATCTTTTTAACCTTTTTTTAAAAAAGCATTCCTTAAACTCTTGAAGGTATTTTATATGAATTTCATCTGACCTGCCTCCCTCTAGGGCAGCATTTGGCTAACAGAGCTTTTGTTTGTCCCCACAAGAAAGGTTCCATGGTCAGGCTGGCATGGAAACGGCTACACACATGTGTATACTTAGGCTGTGCCCCCACACCCTGACCCTGGAGTGGTTTGGTGTTTCCTAGTCCACAGTGGCATTTAAAAAGACTCTGAGATGTCCTGCATATAGAAACCAGATGAACTCTGACCTATTTGCCCCGCCTGACCCCCCATCACATAAGCACCAATTAACATCCCATGAACTCATGTTCCGCGGAACACCTTGGTGACGTTGGAATTTAGGAGTTCCCTTATCTTACCCTCTTTTGGCCAACCTTGTTTTTAGATGTTCTCCTTGCTTCTGCCTCACCTATTTCTTTTTAGTTGGGTCTTCTTTCTTCTGCATGCTTAACATTAATTAGAACATTCTGAGCTCATATTTAGCTTGAACTTCCTGTAACACGTATTTGAAACTATGCCCTTTTTTTTTTTTCCTGTAACGTGGTCATTGTGTGATTGCCTTTTTGTTTTCGTGTTTCTTTAGAGTTAGTCCTGGATTGGGAAGAAAACCAAGAAGGGATGAGTTTTAGGTCTTAGAGTTAGGAATATCTTTTATGAGTTCTGAATCTTTTTCCATGTATCCTTTTCCCATATGCACTTTTTTGACAGATTTGTGTGACCAAGTTGAACTTTCTAATGACATTTACTTTGAACAGAAGCACAATTTTGTTAATTATCTTTCTATGTTCTATATGGAAATAGTTATTTTAACATTTTTTAACAAGAATATTACTTTCGTAATAGTGGTGGTTAGAATGCTTTTCCCTGTTTTTGTTATTTACCAAATAGTTCATGTGAGATTTTAAAGCCTCATTACCTGTGGCAGGGACTAGATAACCAAAATAGTATATTAACATTTATATTTCCCAATGAACCTACTTAGACATTAACTTTTCCTTTTTAAAATTTGTACCAGAACTTTATATTGCCTCACCGTACTGACTTCCTACTATCTTTTGTACTTGTTCGTTCTTCTGCTTGAAGGCTCTTGTCAAATGTGATATTCTCAGTGAGACTCACTCTTTGTAGTAGATTTAAAATTGCAGTCTCCTTCCCCAAGACTACTTACTCCCCTTCTGTGCTTCGTTTGTGTCTTTTGTACCGATCAATAGGTAACATACTACTAAGTATTTACTCATTGTATTTGCTCTCCCAGATAGAAGGGAAACTCCCTGAGGGCAACTGTTTCATGTTTGTTACAGTTTTATCTCCACAGTGTGGCACATTAGAGATGCTTCATAAATTTTTGATGAAATAAATATTATCTCAGTAGATGTAGAGAATGTATTCCATAAAGTTCTATCTATTCAGGATACAAAATCAACACACTCTGATTAGAAAGTATACACATTCAGCAAACATGATATTTAATAGTGAAACATTGAAAGCATTCCTCCTAAATATTGGGAACAAGCTAGGATGCCCTTAGTCAACAAGGCAAGACTGTATTTCTATGTATCATTACACAGGGAGTTCAACAGGTTGAAAAAGTAAGAATTCTTAGCTTTGGAGAGGAAGAAACAAAACTATTACTAGTCATTGAGAATATTTTGTCCATGTAGAATAACCAAAAGAATCTACAGATAAAGTATTAGAATGAATAACAAAGGTTAGTAAGTATGTTGCAAACAAAATCAATATAAAAATCAATTGCATTTCTTTACTCTGCTATAACTGTCTAGGAAAAGGCAATGAAATGCCATTTATAGTATTATAAATATAAAATATGAATAACTAACAAAAATGGGCCACACCTATATGGAGAAAGTCATAAAACAAAGGTGCAAATAAATGCAAATAAATAAATAAATAAATGAGGAATAAATCAAATTTGCGAGCAGAAAATTTCAATCTGATTCTCTCCAAATCATTTTAGAAATTTTACAAAACTAAAATCAAAATCCCTCCACTTCTGTCCCCACTGGAACGTGCAAAGCTGGTTTTTAATTGCAAATAGGAGAGTGTATGGGGAGTCTTGAACAACCAGATATTAAAAGTTACTATTATAGAATTATAACAAGATAGCATGATACTGAGCAGAAATAGAAAAATGGGTGATTGAAGAAGAATAGAGAACTCAGGAGCACACCCATACATTTATGGAAACTTTAAAAAGACCTGTTCCTGAGATAAGTGGAAAGAAGAAAGAATTGTTAATAAATGGTACTATGACAATTGTTTCTGTGGGGAGAAAAGGATACCATCTCATATCATGGATAAAAAAGTCAATTCATCTTGAGTAGGGCAAAGCTAAAATTGTTAAGAAAAATATATAGGAAGATACTGTTTGTGACATACAGGTAAAGAAGAATTTTTAAAACAAAATGCAATAAGCATAAAGCCATAGGGGAAAGAGTTAATTTTACTTGATAAACATATTATTCATGAGAGCCCACAAGAAAAAAAGAGTACCACCACCTGGGAGGGGATGTATTTGTAACATACATTACTGAAAAAAGATAAGTATTCAGAATAAATAAGAAGTTCATGTTAAAAAGACCAACAATCCCCAACACAATGGGCGAAAGACCTGAGCCAGCGCCTCACAGAAGTGAGAACATAAATGGTCAGGAAACATGAGAAGATGCACAGCTTCATTAGTAATCAAGAAAACTTACATTTAAACTGCTATGACATGCAATTTCTCAGTCAGCATATTGGAAAAACCAATGTCAGCAAAGACAACAGCTGCAGAGACCAGAATCTCATAGATTTCTGGAGGGAAAGTAACTTGTTGAAACTAGTTTGGAAAACACTGTGGCCTTATCTTGTCATGACTCATTCTTTGGTTCACCAGTTTCATTCCTACGTACATGCTCTGAAGAAACTTGGGTCACCAGATGACCATAATATTCACAGAATAATTGTTTAAAAAACTTCCAATAGACTTTATTGATCATTAACCTTTTATTTGTTTCAGCTTTATTTAGGTGTAACTGATAAATAGAACTAAGAAGTTTAAAATGTACATGGTGGTGACTATATATAAATTGTGAAAGGATTCCTCCCATCTAGCTAATTAACACAGCCATTGAAGTGGTTCAAAATGATGGTGCAGGAAGATCCTGAACTCACCTCCTCCCACGGACACAGCAAATCTATAGCTTATGAAAGAATTTCCTCTGTAAAAGTCATAAAGCTACATGAACAGCACCTCCACGACAAAGGATAAAAAGGTTGCATCGAGAGGGTAGGAGAGGCAGAGACACACTCTAGCCAACAATCCTACCCAGCAGCACACAATTGGGAAGAACCTCAAAAATTTGGAACTCTTCTCTGAAAAGTGAGGGGTTTGTGCCCCACATCGGGTACCAACCATTGGATTCTGACCAGAGAAATGAACCCCCAAAATGTAAAACTGGCAGGGATTACCTTCAAGAGAACTGTAGAACTGTGGAAAATCAAGAACATGCCCTTAAAGGGCTTGTCTGCAGTTTGACTTACCCTGGGACCCAGTGCGAACACAGCAGTTTGAAAAGCACCTAGACCATGTGGAAACAGACACACTCACTTATCTTAAAGTGGCGGCTGGAGAGGCAGAGACCTGCTGGGACTTTCTCCAGGGGTGGGAGCACAGTCAGGTGCCATATCTGCAATCTCACCCTACCTTACTAATACTGGTGCTGGTTGGCACCACTGTGGCGATCGCCCTCTAACCTGCAAGTGTCTGCAAGCATTCTCTGCTCTGGCCCTTCCATAGCCATGCCTCAGCTACTGGGTGAGCATGCCACCCCACATCCCCAGTGCTGCAGCCACACCAAGTCAGCAGGGTGGGTGCCCGGCCCCACCCAAACCACCACCAGTGTCTGCCCTCCCTGTGCTACAGCTGTAGTCCTGCCACAGCTGGCAGGCGTGTGCAGCCCACATAGGGGACACCTTTGGAGCACCGGGCTCTGATGGCAGGGGGATTGTGCTTCTGGGCCCCATGGTTCATATCCTACTCAGCACCACTCCTTCAAGATGGGAGTAGTAGCGGTTTTGCCTAATGCACAGAAACAAAGAGAATCAGGCAAAATGAGGATGTAGAGGAATGTGTTCTAAACAAAAGAATAAGACAAAACCTAAAAAGGAGACTTTAGTGAAATGGAGATAAGTAATCTACCTGACAAAGAGTTCAAAGTAATGGTCATAAAGATGCTCCTGGAGGAAGGAAGTTCCCTGAACTAGGAAGAAGAATGGACAAATACAGTGAGAAACTCCACAGAAAGATGGACAATAGATGACAGTTTCAAACAGATGTCATAGAACTGCAGAATATAATAACTGATCTGAAAAGTATGGTAGAGGGGTTTCAGTAGATTGGATGAAACATAAGAATGGATCAGTAAGCTGGAAGACAGAGCAATGGAATTCACACAGAGAAGCAGAAAGTAAAAGGAAAGTGAAGATACCAAGGGACTAATAGGACAACATCAAGCGGAATAATATCCACATCACAGGAGGCCCAGAAGGAGAGGAAAGAGAAAGGGGCGGAAAGTTTATCTGAAGGAAGGAATAATGTCTGAATACTTCCCTAGTCTGTGGGAAGAAACAGACATCCAGGCCCAGGAAACACAGAGAATTCCAAAGAAGAGGAACCCAAAGACATCTATACCAAGAAACATTATAATTAAGATGTCAAAACTTAAAGAGAGGATCTTCAAAGCAGTGAGAGAAAAACAGCTTATTATGTACAAGGGAACCCCATACATGCAGATTTTTCAGCAGAAATCTTGTAGGCCACATGGGAATGGCATGCCATATTCAAAGTACTGACAGGATAAAACTTCCAACCAAGAATGTCCTACCCAGCAAGGTTATCCTTCAGAATAAAAGGAGAGAATTTTCCAGTAAGCAGAAAGCTAAAGGAGTTCAATTGTTACCAAACTGGCCTTACAAGAAATGTTGTTTAAGCTGAAAAGAAATGGCACTAATTCATGACAGCAGAACCCGTGAGAGTAAAAATCTCACTGTAAAAAATAAACATGTAATAAAGGTGATATATTTATCACAAGGCTATTATGAAAGTCAAAAGTCATAAGTAGTAAAATTAATGAAAAGTATAATAATTAAAGGATACATAAAAGATGTAAAATGGGACATCATGTATGCGAAAGAAGGAAAGTAGAGACCACTATTTTGTACCATATACAAAAATAAACGTGAAAAGTATTAATGACCTAAATATAAGACCTGACACTGTAAAACTCCTGGAAGAAAGCATAGGCAGTAAAATCTTGGACATCAGCCTTAGTGATTTCTGTGTTATTTCTGGACATATCTCTCAACCTCAAGAAATAAAAGCAACAGTAAACAAGTGGGACTACATCAAATTAAAAAGCTTCTGCACAATGAAGGAAATTATCAACAAAATGAAAAGACAATACAATGAATGGTAAAAGATACTTACAAATGATACATCTAATAAGGGGTTAATATCTATATGAAGAACTCTCACAGTTCAACACCAAAAAACAAATATTCTGATTAAAAAATAGGCAGAACACCTGAATAGACATTTTTTCCAAAGAAGACATATGTATATGGCCAACACATGGAAAAATGTTCAACATCACTAATCATCAGGTAAATGCAAATCAAAACCACAATGAGATATTACCTTACACCAGTCATAATAGTATCACAAAGACAAGTGTTGGCAAGGATGTGGAGAAAAGGGAACCCTCCCACACTGCTGGTCGGAATGTAAAATGGTGTAGCCACTATGGAAAACAGCATGGAGGTTCCTCAAAAAATTAAAAATAGAGATATCATACAACACAGCAATATCTCTTTCAGATATTTACCCAGAGGAAGCAAAACACTAATTCAAAAAGATATATGGACCTCTGTTTATTACAGCATTATTTATAGTAGCCAAAATGCAGAAGTAACCTAAGTTCTATTGATGGGTGAATAAAGATACAAACACATGCAATGGGATATTACTCAGCCACAAAAAGTAATGAAATCTTGCCACTTGTGATAACATGCATGGACCTAGATGATATTATGCCAAGTGAAATAAGTCAGATAAAGACAAAGTGCCATATGATTTCACTTATATGTGGAAGCCATAAAACAACAAAAAAACAACAAAAATTTGTAAATACAGAGAACAAAGTGGTGGTTGCAATAGGGGAGGGAGGTTAAACAGGTTAAGGGCAAAACAGGTTAAGGGATAAAGAGCTGCGAACTTTCAACTAGAAAATGTTATGGGGATGAAAGAAAATATGACATAAAAACACAAAATGGGGGGAAGTAAAAATGTAGAGTCTTTGAATATGTTTGTATTTAAATCATCAACCTAAAATAGACTTATATACATAGGATGAGATATGTGATTGTCACAGTAACCACAAGCAAAAACTTAAATAAACAAAAGATGATGGAAACTAATTGCAACCTAACACTGAAAGTCATCATACCACAAGGGAAGAGAGAAAGAAAAGAAAGGCACAGCGAAGAACTACAAAAACCACCAGAAAACAGTTAATGAAATAGCAACAGGTAAGTCCTGTGAATAATTACTTGAAATGTAAATGAACTGATTCTTCAGTCAAAAGACATTGAGTGGCTGAATGGACAAAAAAGGACCCATTATATGCTGCCTACTAGATACTCATTTCAGAAGTAAAGGTACATACAGACAGAGCAAAAAGATGGAAAAAGGTATTTCATGCAAATGACAACACAAAGGCTGGTGTAGCTGTATCACACAAAATACACTTTCAAACAAAGCCTGTAATAAAAGACAAAGAAGAGAATTATGTAATGATAAGGGGTCAATCCAAGAAGACAATATAACATTTGTAAATATTTATGCACCCAACATAGCAACAAAATATATAAAGCAAATATTAACAGACTTAAAGGGAGAATTTGACAGCAATACAATAATAGCAGCAGGCTTTAACACCCCATTTGCATCAATGGATATATCATCCAGACAGAAAATCAATAAGGAAACATTGGCTTTAAATGACATATTAGAACAGATAGACTTAATAGGTATATACAGAATGTTCCATCAAAAGCATTAGAATATTCTCTCAAGTGCACATGTCATATTCAGTATAAATTGCATGTTATGCTGCAAAACAAGTCTCAATACATTCAAGTACATTGAAATCAGATCAAGGATCTTTTCTGACCGCATGGTATGAAACTAGAGGTCAATTACAAGAAGAAAACTGGAAAAAATACAAAATGTTGAGCTTAAACAACATGCTGTGAAACAACTAATGGGTCATCAAAGAAAAGAGATCAAAAGATACCTACAGAAAAAAGAGAACAGAAATAAAACATACCAAAATCTATGGTGTACAGCAAAAGTGCTTATGAGAGGGAAATTCATAGCACTATAGTCCTACCTTGTGAAAAAAAAGTCTTAAACAATCTAATTCTATACCAAAGGAACTAGAAAAAGAACAAACAGAACCCAAAGTTAGCAGAGGGAAGGAAATAATAAAAATCAGAGAAGAAATAAATGAAACAGAGATTAAAAGGACAATAGAAAAGATCAGTGAAATTAAAGGTAGGTTCTTTTAAAAGAAACAGAATGGACAAACCTTTAGATTCACAAAGAAAAAGGAACAGACTCAAATACATTAGAAATGAAAGAGAAGTTTATAACTGATACCACATAAATACAAACACAGAATCAGAGTAACAAAAGATTCCCTCATGCAAAGATTTAATATCTTCTCAAGCTCCTCCAGAAAGTTTAAAAGGAGGAAAGACTTCTAAACTCACTGTACAAGGCTGGAGTTAATCTAATAACAGAACCAGACAAGGATGCCACAAGAAAAATAAAATTGAATGCCAATATCCCTGATGAACATAGATGCAAAAATCCTGAACAAAATGTTAGCAAACCAATTTCAATAATACATTTAAAGGATCATGCACCATGATCACATGGGGTTTATTCCAGGGATGCAAGGATGGTTCAGTATTTGCAAATCAATGTGATGCAACATATTAACAAAATGAGAGATTGAAAGCATGATCATCTCAATATATGCAAAAGAAGCATTTGACAATATTCAACATGCATTCATGTTAGAAACTCCAACAAAGTGGGTATAGCAGGAACATGCCTCAACATAATAAAGGCCATATATGACAAACCCACATCAAACATATTCAGCAGTGAAAAGTTGAAAGCTTTTCCTCTAAGAACAGGAACAAGGCATGGATGCCCACCCTCTCCACTTTTATTCAACATAGTATTGGAAGTCCCAGCCAAAGCAAGTAGGCAAGAAAAAGAGAGAAAAAATCTCTATTTGCAAATGACATGATATAATAGAAAACCCAAAAGAATTGACCCTCAAAAGCTGTTTTAGCTAATAACTGAGTTGTAAAATTTGAGGACACAAAATTAATATAGAGTAATCTGTTTCATTTCTATACACTAATAACAAACTATCAGAAGGTGAAATCAAGAAAACAATCCCATTTATATCTGTATCAAAAAGAATAAAATACCCCAGAATAAACTTAAGACGTAAAAGACTTATATACCAATATAAGACCCTGATGAGAGAAAATAAAGATGCAAATAAGTGGTCAGATATTTCATGTTCATAGATTGGAAGAATTAATATTGTTAAAATGTCCATACTACCCAAAGCCATCTATAGCTTCAATACAATCCCTGTCAAAATTCCAATGGCAAATTTCATTGAAATAGAAAAACACATACTAGAGTTTGTATGGAAATAGAAAACACCCTGAAGAGCCAAAGGACTTTAGAGAAGAACAGAGCTAGAGGTATCACGCTTCCTGATTTTAAACTATACAGCAAAGCTGTAGTAATCAAAACAGTATGATATTGGCATAAAAACCAGCACATAGATCAGTGAAACAAAAAAGAGATCCCTGAAATAAAAACCTTTGCATATATGGTTAATTAATTCATAACAAAGGAGGCAAAGAATATACAATGGGTAAAGGACAGTCATTTCAATGTGTTGGGAAAAGCTACATACTAAAGAATGAAACTGGACTACTATTTTACACCATATACAGATTAACTCAAATGGATTGAGGACTTGAATGTAAGACCTGAAACAGTAAAACTTCGAAAGAAAACATAGGTGCCAAGCTCTTTGATATCAATTTCAGCATTTTTTTTCTTTATGGATTAGATTTCAAAGCCAAGGGTAGCAAAAATAAAAGAGGAACCAATGAGAATACATTGAACTAAAAATCTCTGTACAGTGAAGGATAATATC
The DNA here is from genome assembly GCF_040802235.1 of Manis javanica. Taxonomy (NCBI): domain Eukaryota; kingdom Metazoa; phylum Chordata; class Mammalia; order Pholidota; family Manidae; genus Manis; species Manis javanica. The sequence continues at coordinate 81,586,080 of NC_133167.1, read as the reverse complement.
AATGAAATGTAAAGGTATCCTACTGAATGGGAGAAGATATTTGCAAATCCAAAATATAAAGAACTCATACAAATTAATAACAATAACAAAAAAAAACTAAAAATAGGGCAAAGGATTTGAATAGACATTTCTCCAAAGAGGGCATGCAGATAGCCAGCAGGCACATGAAAAGATGCTCCACATTGTTAATCATCAGTGAAATACAGATCAAAACCATGATGAGATATCACCTTATATATGTTCAAATGGCAGTTTTCAAAAAGACAAGAAGTGGCATGTTGGTGAGAATGTGCAGAAAAGGGAACCCTCATACACATTAAGGGGAATGGAAATTGGTGCAGTGACTATAGAGAAAGTATGGAGGTTCCTCAAGAAAATTAAAATAGAACTCCCAAATGATCCAGCAATTCCACTTCTGGGTGTCTGTCTGAGGAAATGAAAACACTAATTTGAAAATATATATGCATCCCTCTATTCATTGCAGTATTATTTACATTAGCCAAGATATGGAACAATTCAAGTGTCTGTTCATAGATGAATGGGTAAAGAAGATGTGGTGTACAAATGTAATATTACTGGACCATAAAAAGAATGAAATTATGCCACTTGTGATGACATGGATGGACTTTGAGGGTGTTTTGCTAAGTGAAATAAGTCAGAGAAATCCAAGTACCACAGAATTTCAACTGTAAGTGAAATCTAAACAAAACAAACAAAACAAAATCAAGGCTCACAGATACAGTTGCCGGGTGGAGGGGTGTTGTATGTGGGCAGGGAATGGGTGAAGGATCAAGATGTACAAACTTCCAGTTATGAAATAACTAAGTCATGGTGATGTAGTGTACGGTGTGGGATGTACAGACAATAATATTAACTTTCGTGACAGATAGTAATGACATGGTGATTGGTTCACAGTATATACAAATATCAAATCACTGTGATGTACACATGAAAAACAATATGTTGATTATATTTTAGTTACATCCATCACCACACATATTATATATATATATATATTTATATAAATATAAATACGTTTTGGTGGCAATGTTTATATTCTGTTCTTAGTAACACTGTGTATTTGAAATATGCTAATGATAGTCATATTATACATTGTAGCCTCAGACCTATTCATCTTATAACTGAAAGTTCACCAACTTTATTTCTTAGAGTAGTTTTAGGTTCACAACAAAACTGATAACCATATATCCCCTGTCCCCACAAATGTATAGCCTCTCCCACTGCCAATATACCTCACCAGAGTAGTATATTTGTTACAATTGATGAACCTGCATGGACACATTGTTATCACCCCAAGTCTATAGTTTACATAAGGGTTCACTCTTGGTTTTCTACATTCAATGGATTTGAACTAATGTATAATAATATGATCCACCATTAGAGTATCACACGGAAAAGTTTCACTGCCCTTAAAATTCAATATGCTCTGCCTGTTCATCTCGTTCTCCCTTGGCAACCACTGATCTTCTTATTTTCTCCATAGTTTTTCCTTTTCTAGATGGTCGCACAGTTGGAATCAACAACATGTAGCCTTTTCAGATTGGCTGCTTTTACGTAGTAATATGCATTTCAGGTCCCATTGTGGCTTGTTTCTTTTCATTGCTGCATAGTATGTCCTTGTCTGGGTGTACCACAGTTTATCCACTCACCTGCTGAAGGACATATTGGTTGTTTCCAAGTTTGGGCAATAATGAATAAAGCTTCTATTAGCCCCCATGTGCAGGTTTGTATGTGGACACAATTTTTCAGCTTCTTTAGGTAAATACCAAGGAGAGTGATTGTTGGATCACACAGTGAAAGTATGTGTAGTGTGTGAGAAACTGCCAGACTGTCTTCCAGAATGGCTGTACCATTTTGCATTCCCACCAGCAGTGAAGTTCTTGTTACTTCACATTCTTAGCAGCATTTGGTGTTATGAGTGTTAGGATTTTCATTTTTCTAGCAGGTAGAATTGTTGTTTCTAATTTGAAGGAAAAAACAAACTAAAAAAAAAAAACCCTCAGATGTTAACTAATAGATGACTTTAAAAATGAGAATTGCCATATAATAAAATGGCATAAAGCTATACACACACATTGTACCAAAGCCAGTTTGCTGGTTTTGATATTGGACTGTAATTAGGTAAGATGTAACCACTGGAGGAATAAAAAATGCAGGACCTCTCTGTACTCTTTCTGCAACTTCCTGTATACCTATAAAATAAAATAATTTTTTTACTTATCACAAAATAAAAAGTTAAGCAGCCTGAATAGTTTTCTTGTAGATGAAATACCCTCCAGCCACAAAAGCAACAAACTTTTGATAAAAACCAAAGGGCCACACCTCAAAAATGACATATTGAATAAAAAAGCAATTTGCCTGAAAAGATGTAGTGTAAAGAAGTTTAAAACACAAAACCTAAACAATGAATTAGTTTATCACAGTTGCATCTCAAAATATCAGAAAAAGCAAATGAATGATGATAAACAAATTTGAAGATGTTGATCTCAGAGGGGTAAGTGAGCAGGGAAAGGGTCTCAGGGGTCCTCAGAGGTGACTGTAATGTTACTTTCCTTAAATGTTTATTAATCACTATTTTATAACAACCATTAAGTCTTAAAAATGTATAAATCTGAGCTGTAACACTTAATAATCATCTTTATTAAGGAGAATAAAATTAACTGAAAGTTAAACTCAAAATTAAACATTTTTGAATGAGCATATAGTTAAAGAACATCTAAGAAGATCAGGTTCTCGTTGAAGTTCTGTTCTGACTCCAATTTTGGGTAAGTTGGCTTCGATAAGAGGTTCTTGGAGGGTGGTCCCTGGGCTCATGGCATCAGCATCACTTGGGTATTTCTTAGAAATGTAAGTTTACAGACCTCACCCCAGACTTATCCTCTGGGAGAGGGGTCCAGTAATCTGTATTTCAACACAAGCCATGCAGGTGATTCTGATGTGCACAGAGTTTGAGAGCCACTAGTAAGTTTATCATCTGCAAAATTAGAAGATAAAACTAGATCAGTTTTTCCCAAAGTGTGGTATATATATCACTGATCATGTGCAAGATGTTTTTAGGTGGTATATGTATCAGCATTTTAAATTTCACTGTGTATTAATTTTAACTTTTGTTAGAATAAAAGCAATAGCTTACCGAAACAAAAGTTCACTGATATTATTACTTCATATGTGGCTAAGGAAAACAACATGAAGAAAGGAAAGGAATCAGCTTAAAATTAAAGGGAAATAGTAACCACAATACTAAGATGATAGGAGAATGTCATATCTAATTCATGGAGTCAGTTTTCAAACGTTGAAGTTTTAGCGATCCTTAGATGGATGAATCTTTAAAATACTCTCCATTCTCAAATTGAAACTTCATATGCTTGTTTTTCTTATAGATTTGCCTCCTTAATATTACTTTTTTAAATGCAAGCTAATATACTGAAAATTTAGTCCCATGTGCTGGGAGAGGAACGGTCTCTTAATGTGCTTTTGAATTGGGGATGCTTGTCTGAGATACAGAATTTAACCGTGGCTAATGGACAGTGTGGATAATTCACATGCAAATTATCAAAAATAAGTAGATGAGGAGAAATCTATTTTGAAAATACCATTCAATTCTAGAAGCACTTTCTTCCTTTCTCTAATTCTAATTACATTGAGATAGATGTTTTTAGAAGGAAATAAAACTTCCTTCTAAATTTCAGGACAGTAAAACGTGTTGATAATTGAGGATTTATGCTTCCTATAAGTTTATACAAGTTATTAATAGCTACTAGTAACTGGCCTTTTTAGCTGGTATTTTTTAAAAGCTTCGTTGAGCTCTAATTCACATATCATGTAGTTCACCCATTTAAAGTATACAGTTTAGTGGTAATTTTATAATCACAGAGTTGTGCAACTATCACCAATGCAATCTTAGTACATTTTCATCATTCCCCACAGAAACCCCATGCATGAGCAGTTAACTGCCAACGTTTCGAAACTCCCAACCTAGACAACCATTTACTTACTTTTTGTCTTCATGGATTTGCTTCTCTTAGACATTTCATATGAATGGAATCATACAGTATGTGGTCTTTTGTGACTGGCTTCCTTGCCATAATATTTTCAAGGTTCATCCACGGGTGTAGCATGTTTCAATACTTTATTCCTTTTTATTTCTGAATATTACTCCATGATATTGATATGCTGTGTTTTGGATATCCATTTATCAGTTGATGGACATGTGAGTTGTTTCTCCTTTTTGGCTATTATGAATAATGCTGCTATGAACATTCATGTGTAAGTTAAGTTTCTGTGTGAATGCATGTTTTTATTTCTCTTGGGTTTATACCTGAGAGTGGAATTGCTTAGATGATAACTATATTTAACATTTTAAGGAACTGACTGGATCTAAAGAGCATTGTCTTTTAAAGTATAATTCTGATTTTATTTAAAACTAAATACATGCCTTTTAATTAGGTACCAATTTTGTCTGTCAATAGTTTTACAATAAAAACCTCTCCAAAATGATGTTTGGCAAAAATCATCATTAAAATTCATATTTCCAAAAACAGCAGCTTACAAACTGCTATTCTACATCATAATTTATCATCATTTATCAAAATTGTCACATCCTTCTGTGATTTTTTTTTTCGTCTGTATATTTTATTGCTGCTTGTGTCTAGCATTTAGGGGTAAAAATGGCATAGAATCTTCTTCCTGAGCTGATGAAGAAATTCTTGTTTTTTGGGGGGCTCTGGGGGTTGTTTTCCAAATAAATTAAAGATGGTTAAGAAACCTTTTCTTTTAAAATTCTCATTTCAATAATAATAAAAAAAAACACATCTCTAAAAAAACATTTCAGGGTCAAGCTGTGTGTGACCTATTTTATTGTACTGTCCTGTTAGGCTCATTAAATTGTTAACTTCTGACTTTGTTTTACTTTGTCACAATGCGTTCTAAAAGACTCTTGTGTCAAATTAGCTGCCCTCAGGTGCCTTTATAGGAAAGGTTTTCAGCATGTTTTCTTTTTTATGTACTTATGAAATTAGATTTTACTACTTGTAAGAAAGGAGGATTTCTGGAAAAACATACAACTAAGTGCAGTGAGTAGCTGGAGTAATAGAGCAGTGACAGCGTGGAGAGAAGGTATTCCTCAGGAAAGAGAAAGAAGGAAGTTCCCATTAGCCTTGAATGGATAAGGTTTGTTGATGGACAAAGCAAAGCCTTTCATTTCTGCACCAAAGGAAAACAAAAAGAAGAATAAGGCAGCAAGAGGCATTCAGTGTCCTTGCAAACAAGGCAAGACATACCCTCAGGCTCGGAATATAGATCTGTGTGATTCTGCACATGCGCTGACTCTAACCATCCTTGATTGTGTTTCTGCTGGGGATAACCTATCCTGTGCATAACACAGTAGAGTAAAATCTTACAATGAAGACTTGAAGCTTCAAAGTTTGGGTCGCCTAGGAAGTGAACTCTGAGGCAGGGTCGAGTGTGTAGGATAGTAGTGGGTGCCTTCGGGAACACCACAGTGGAAGGGAGGCGGAGGTGTTAGGATTGCAGAGGGAAAATCAAGGTGCCCCCTTAGCCTACCACATAGGGAGCTGTAATAGTTTATTAGTCTGTTGTGCCAAAATGGCCTAATCTTTGTACCCTACCTCGCATCAGCCAGTGGATGAGGATGTCCTCCGTGTGACCTTGGGTAAAGCACTCTCGGAAGCTCAGGCAATCCCACTTCCCAAAGAGGCTCAGAGCTGGGACTGTCTTCTGACAGCACTTGCGATGGTCGGCACAGAAGTTCTTCCTCAAAGACTGATTCCCAGGCTCTTTCTGTGATGCCCACCACCCTATATCAGTCACCAACCCTTAGCCTTTACAATATATATTTTTTCTGCTTACGAAAGTGGTACAATTAGACACATCTTAAATGTGCCTTTAACATGGGAATGGTTAAATCACTTATTTTGTACTTTTACAATTAGAGAGTTTGTGGCATTAAAATAATGAAATACATTCTATGTATACTGACAAAATATGCCATAATATCATAGAATGAAAATATCAAGTTGCAGAACTACACCTGCATATATACTGTGTTTCTGTATTTACAAAAAGCTATTCAAATGCATACAACACGTAGACGCACATACGTTCACCAAAGTTTTCACCTTTTGGAGATTAGATGGAGGAGCAAGAGGAGAGGAATGGTGGTTCCCTTTTTTCTGTATTGTTTGAAATTATAACACATTTGGTAAAGCTGTGTGCTCAGTAGATGTATTTCTTATTGCTGATGTAACAGATTAGAGTTGGCTTAAAACAACACATATTTTTTATCTTAGAGTACTGGATATCAGAAGTCTAAAATGGGTCTCACTGGGTTGAAATCAAATCTCAGCGAGGTTGCGTTTGTTTATGAATCATCTAGGGGAGAATCATTCTGACTTTTTGAGCTTCTGAAGGCTGCCTGCATTCTTTGGGGTGGCCCTGTTTATCTTCAAAGACAGCAGAATCTCTGACTCTTTTTTCTGCTGTTTTCTACTTAAAAGGATCCTTGTGATTACATGGGAGCCACTGAAATAATCTGGGATAATCTCTTTATTTTAAGTTCAGGTGATTTGGGACTTAAATTCCATCTACAGCCTTCCTTCCCACATGCGATGTGACACAGCATATGCACAGGTTCCAGGGATGGTACGTGGAGGGCCATTATTCTGTCTACGACAGTAAACTAGTAAAACAATGGCCTTCTCAGAACCTGTATGTCAGTGGTTCCTACTTCTTATTAGATGTGACCTCGTTAGTAAGAAAAGAGAAAATAGGTGGGTAAATATGTAATTCATTACATAATTCTCGGCCCTTAATTTATACAGTATTTACAATAAAGCTTAGTAAGAAATAGTACAGGGAAAACTACCTTAATTAGGAAAATGTACATCTTATATTCTTGCATGTTTTTTCCATGTTGCCTCCTGTTATAGGCCTTACTGCTGAACTGTAATCATTGTTTTTCTAGTCTCCCACTTTTCTGGGAGATACTTGAATGTGGGGGCCACATTCTCAACTTTAACTTAGCCATCCATTCAATGAATATTTATTAAGGACCTTTTAATGTGCTACGTATTTTTCTGAACATTCTAACGCATCATTAGACAAAATTAACAATTTTTTTTGTCAAATTTTTTTTGTCAAAATTAACAAAATTAACAATTAACAATTTTGACTCTCTAGTGAGGGAAGACATCCTATTTCAGAGGGTGATGAATGGGAAAAAAGAATAAACGTAAAATATTAGAAGGATTGGGGGTGCCAGATTCAGGGATAGCTTGCAATTTTAAATAGGTTATCTGAGCAGGTCTCATTGGGAGGATGGCATTTGAGTAAAGACTTTGAGGACTTTGAGGAGTTTAGTCATGTGAGACATGGTAGCAATTTGCTCGAGGCACAGGGAGCATCCAGTGTAGAGTCTCTGTGGTAGGAAGATTCCAGGACTGTGCGAGGAGGATGCATGCCGATGCCTAGTCCCTGAGGCAGGAAGATTCCAGGACTGTGCGAGGAGGATGCCTGCGGATACATTGTATGCTGTGTTGAACATGGACCAAGGGTGCCGGGCGATAAGCAAGGAGCCCATCTGAAGTCATCCGAGAGTGGTTACCTGGTTTAGTGCAGGGTGATAGCAGTGCCGGTGATGTGAAGTCATCAGATTCTGACATTCGTCCTCTGAGGAAAGGGACTACCGTTTTATTGGTGGCTTGGATGTGTGGTATGTGACAGAAGGAAGCGTGATGGATGACTTAGAGGTTTTCAGCCTGATCAGAAGGATGAAGTTGCCATCGCCTGAGACAGGGAAGCTGGGGGAGGGGCAGGTTTGGTGGAGATTTGGAGCTGGTGTTGGGCATGCAGACCCTGTGAGATTCTGTAAGACGTCCAAGAGCAGGTGGCGATTCTGGAGTTCAGGAGAGAGGTCTGCAGTGTTTCTAAATACGGCAGGAGTCGGCAGACGATAGATGCTATCTGAGACCACCAGATGGGGAGTTGCAGCCTGACTTGAGACTGAGGGCTGAGTCCTGGGACACTCAGCACTTACAGATTGGGGCACAGAGGGGAAAGCACTGGGGGAGACCGAGTAGGAGCCCCAGCACCCAGCACATGACTTGACAGCAGGGGTAACAGGTGTTTCTTTAGGGATAAAAGCACAAAGATCAGAATGTAGCATAGGACAATGGTGAGTTTTATTTCTCTAGGTAGAACACTAATAGGTGGAAAAATAGGATCAATTGTTATCTCTCTCATCAGTGAATGGGTGGGGAGTGAGTCATGGAAATTAAAGTAAAAATAGAACTGTTCTTTCTATCCTATAAGTATATATATAAGAAAAATAACCGTTTTTAATAAGTTGAACTTATTAAAGGTTTAAGTTTCCTAATGGAATTACTTTTAATCTTCATGGTACTCAATGTGCTGGTGTGCCTTATTTTTTGAGAAAATGTGTCAAAATGTTCTTTTTGTATAGAGATGACTCCAATCCTTCAGATCAATGATTTCTATTGTTAGTGAATTCACATTACAATAGCAAACTAGTTAAATTCATTTAAAAAATTACCCACATACATATTTATATGGTCTTCATACCAAATAACAGAAGAATTTCTGAAATCAACCTTGTAAAACTCCTTGATGATTTTCATCCATGTGATTTTGCTTCCATATATTTCAACATTCTTCATGTTCATAATCGGCATTAAAGGTGATTTGGAAATTACTGAGCATGTATCTTGCTGGAGTGTGGAAGACAGACATTTTCTTCAAGGATTTTTATACTCAAGGTTAAAAAGCTAAGACGTTTATGGAAACATATATAAGTGCTTTAGTTGGAAAAATGTGAAATGATGTCATTGAAGCTCTGTTTCATTCTCATCTAACTATCTCTATTGAGAGGGAAATCTTCTATAGAATAGGCTGAGAAGGTAAAAATATCTATAAACATGAGTTTTGACAGAAGGGAAGAAAAATAGAACATCAACTCACAAACTCAGCTGCCTTGATGTGCATGGAATAGGACAGCTATGGTACTTGAATAGGACTTTATGTATCTTGAAAAGTAGATTCAGATGTGAATATATTGGGCCTAACCTGTCAAAGGGAAGTAGATGGCTCAGTGTCAGGAGCTGTGTGAGCCTCTCAAGACAGGAGGGGAGTCCTACGTGGCTGAAATAAGTAGTGAAGCGTATGTCAAGGACTGAAACGTGAATGGCAACCAGTATTTTAACAATGTTCCTCTAAAACTTTGACCTTGTCTTAAATCAGAAACCTCAGTGTTTTTTTATTTTTATTTTGTGAGAATTTTAGATTCCCTGAAGATGTCATCTAGGGGGGCCAGTCACCAAATACCTACTGTGTAATTCACCTCCGGAAGTGATGTGAGCTGTGTTATTGTGTATTTGGGGTACAGACTTTCAGAATGGCCTCAGCCGAACTCCAGAGCGAAGTCTGGGGGGGTGGGGACCATCACTGCTGCCCCATGCCACAGTCCCCTCTGCGTTCCTTGGCTTCATCCAGGAACTTTGTGGCCACAGCCCCTCTTACTGAGTGTGTGTGTGGGGGGGTGTCCTTGATTTTTAATATGTGAGTTCTGTAATCCTCGGACATACAGAAATCTTTCTTGGAACAGAATTTGTCCTGAACTGTTTTGTGAAAATACACAAGACATTAAGATTTACATTTTCATAGGGAAACTGTTCACAACAAGGGAGCAGAAGTTAATGCTGTTGTTTATTATATGCTAGCTATAGAACCTCATTTTACAGTTATTCCTCTGAAATGCAGTGAAAAAGGAATGCCTAGTGCCATGGCAACCTCCATGAAATGAGGCATATGCTGTTTCCAGGACTCACAATATGCTTTTTGATACTGTTTGCTCATAAACACATTTATTGTAGATGCTGTGTGAGGCAGGGACTGCTTTTCTATGGAAAGCCTCTCTTGAACATATAGTTTCTGGTTCTCCTTGAGAAAGAATGAAACACTTTTTGGCTTTTTTGCCTTAGAGAATTGAAAACTTTTAAGTATGGATAACACAGTCGATGGCTGATATGTATCTTTATGACTTATGCCAGTTTTGTCTTAAGTTACTCTAGTTACAGATATGTTAGAACCTCTCTGTGCATTTTGAGGTGGGAGGGAGGTGAGGTGTAGTGAAATAGGTACTCTGTATACTGTAGTGATGTAGTGATAACTTAATTACAAAAAATCTTTCTCTTTTACGTCACTGTGTATACCAGAAACAGCATTGGATGTGAAGTCCGACCAGGAGTCACTTCTGCTTTTTTCATTTTAAGTTTTATGACTTTGGTTCCAAAACTTCTTGGAATCTAGAGAAGTGGTAAATTACTAAATTAGAACAAATGTAGGAGATTTTTTTTTAACATAACAGAGTGTAATATCTGCTGAGTCCCCAAATATACATTCACTCCTTTAGTGGAGAAGACTTCTAAGTGGTAAGGGAGAGGCTGCTTTTGAAGAAGGAAGAGTAAAAGTAGATAGTAAAATTGGGAGTATGACTTATAAGGAAGTCCTTATAAGAGACAACCGTTCTGTAAACCTACACTTGCGATGAGCAAAGCTAATTGTTTTGTACAGGAGGTCTATGTGGGGCATTTATGGTGGGAAATGTGTGAAGATAGTGACTTGGTGCATCTATGTGATTTTTGCTGCATCTAACCCCCCAAGACTTCTTCACTTAGGGTTCCAGAGTAGGGGGCTAGAATTATCTTCTGAAAGATACTGGGCATGATTATCTTGCTGCTCTTAAAATAAACAGTTCTGATTTTGTTGAGGGCTTGCTTTAGGGACATGATTTCCTCCATGTGTAAATATCATTCGATTATTTAGCTTATTTGGGGAGAAGTGTATGCAAGTTTAGGTTGAGGAAATCACTGGGAGAATTTCATAATTTAGGAACATAATTTAGCTAGTGTGTAGATGTGAGAATTAGTTTCATATATACATTCTTTTAAGTTCGAATATTTTATTTTCCTTAAAAATAGGGGAGTAGAAAATAGATTTTGTAGTTTGAGGATCTTATTATCATTTAATCAATAACCAGTAAACAGTTATTTAGGGAGAACAATGCAATGATTGGGCACTGGAATATATAAGGCTCTTAGCTTTGTGGACCTGGAAGTGACTGATCACTGGAATTTATAAACAGAGTACATCTCATAAAAATGAAAAAAATATTGATCCAGAGTTATTTGAAAGATTAAAAGATAATTTACTTATTGAACAAATATTTATTAAGTGCTTACCATGTGCCAAGGCATGTGCAGCTGTGTGCTAGAAAGAAGAAAATCCTGACCTTCATGGATTTTACACACTAGGAGGGAAGAGGTTTTACCTATTGAGGATGAATGTGATGAGGACTTCCAAAGTGCTGGCTGCAGTGGGGTATCAGACCTCACACAATGCCTCATACTGGTGAGGAAAAGGAATGGAACTAATGTGACTTGGATGCAAAGTACACCCCTTCTCTTATGGCGAGGGTACTTTGCAAGACACATTTGCATCCAATTATCTCACTTAATTCTAACACTGACTCTATAAACTTGGTCTAATGTCCCCCTTTTTGCAGCTGAAAAAAATCTGTGTTCTTGTTGGTCTGTGTTCAAATAATGTTTATTCAATAAATTAATGAGTAAACTTAAACCTAGAACCATCGTGCAGTTGGCCCAGGGTCTTCAGTAAGATAAGGGCCAAGATGGGACTAGAACTGTCCTGACTCCAGCCCAGGGCTCCTTCCATGACACCACACTGCCTCCCAGAGCATGCACAGGCATGGATGTGCATGGCAGATGGGAAAGGTGCACAGGCGTATATAAGCTGCATTTGCCAACAGGAAGATCATTTCACACAATACAAAATAATTTAGTAATAGTGACGTCAGTGCTGTTAGTATAGCTCAGGTTTAATGCCCATCAGTAGTTACAGATAAATTCAATTATCTAGAAAAATCGACTTGAGCTGTGGATTTAGTGTACTAAATAATATGATCCAACTGTGTAAAGTTTTCTCTGGCAAGCTGTTGGCTGTGAAATAAATCAAGCCAGAATTCAAGGCCATTCATCGAAAATTTAAGGTGTTCTGAAATAGAAGGTGTGTATGTCATCTTGTCTTATGTGTGGGTGGTGTGGGAGATTTTTTCTTTGCAAATAGAGTCACTGGGGATCAGTGCTCCTGAAACTGCATCTGAAATCCTGCAGCTGGTAAACCTTTGGTAATTTCCGTTTCTTTCTCAAGAACATCTGTTAACAGATATTTGTAGTCTGGTTGTGTGTGGGTTACACGTCTTAATTAGTTAAGCTATAATGATTGTCTTGGGATTTTATAGAAACTCCAGTGATAACTAAAAGTGAACATTTCTGATCCTTTCTAGTGATCCTCTAAATCAATTTCCAGTCAGTTTGTCTCCTCTGCTCTCTATCTACCAACTCCCAACTGTCTTGAAAATACTTGTCTTTTTCTACACATTGTTGCTAGGGAATTACTTGAGTGAGAGGGTCTCTCTCTTTTGGCTTCTTTAGGGTCAGGAGAGCAGGGGAGTTAGGTTTGGAGAGCTATCCTGTGCATCTTCTCTTTGCAGCCCTTGGCAATGTCTCTGTTCCCAAAGCAACTGTACAGGACTCACCTAATCTTCTAGGATTTTTAGAAGGTGCATGATTATTGTCTTTTCTGTAATTTATTTAGGCTCTGAAACTTGCCATAGTGTATCCAATAGATATGTAAAAGATGATCCTACTTCTTAAAATTCCATCTGAGTTCCATCGCTCTCCGATCTGTTCATGGACTGCCCAATAATTAGGATCTTAAGACTTTTGAATGGTTAGTAGCCCTTCCAGTACAGAAATGAATGCAATCCAAAATAATAATAATAATAATAATAATAATAATAATAATAATAATACACTTGTTGGTCCTACCTCTACAGTTCTTTGGGCTTACATTTTCATGACATAAGAGTAAATCCTTTCAAATGGATGCTAAAGTAGACCAATCTGATCCTGACTTCCAATCAGGAGTTTACTGCTATAGAAAAGTATAGTGTTTATAATCCCCACTCCTTAGAGTTCCTGTTCCTGTATACAGTGTTTCTTACCAAACACTTCAGAGCCTGCTTGACTTTACCCTTGCCGCTGCATTGTAAGGCAGACAAGCTCAAGCTGACACAGTTTCTCTCCTGGCAAGGACCAATTGTGATTTATGGCCATTTGATGCCAGTGATGTGTAGAAGGCTACTTTTTAGCTGACAAGGCTATATGTATATCTCCTTCCACTTGGCAATATAGAATGTATTAAAAAATGTATCAGGATAAAAAGAGGACAGCTCACTAAGGTTTTCTTTTTAGTGAAGAGCCCTTAGTCAAACTTCCCACGGTGTTCACATTGCATGTTTGTATGTTCAAACTGCTTTAACAAACACTTCTTTAGTGCCGGCCTCTTGGATAGTATCATGATGCCTAAAGTGAAAGTTCTCCTGGGAATCCTGATGTTTAGAATTGGGAAGTAAAAAAAAAAAAAAAAGAGGGTGGTGTCAGTATGGGTCTTGGCTGATCTTGTAGAGTAACAATGGTTATGAAGCGATGTATCTTCTCCTTTAAAATTCTAAAGAGCGTAAAGGCTTATTTAGTGAGCATCACGTGGACTTAAGGTGAAAGGTAAATACTTACATTTAATATGAATACAAATTCCTAGTTTCACCAGACATTCCTAAAGACCTTGATTGTAATATATGACAGTGTAGCCCTGAGTTTGGTTTAGGACCAAAGGGAGGAGAGGGTTTGTGAACATAAGCAAAGTAACCATCTTAAACGCAGAAGAACCTGTCTTGTTGGTTAGGATCCAGGGACTTTATGACTACTGTGATAGAACCTGGTGGTTATGGGTGATATGGAATTTAATATTGGAGGCAAGGTTATTTGTTTTTTATGTACATTTGCAAGCAGTTTTTTATTCTTCATGATATTCTGGGTAAGTTAATAGTTTACTGAAAGGGGGTGCCGAGTTAGGAAAACTTCTTTGCCCAGAGTTCTCAGAACAAGTCAAGGTCTGATCACACATTTTTATTTCATTAAGGTGGCACTTTGACAGAACCTTTCTGGAAGCCAGTGTAATGCTTGTTGTTATAAATCATTGGCCCACAGTCGCACGACTTTTCCTCCCTGCAAGAAAGACTGGGAAATGCAGTTTTTTAACATTGCTTCTGAATAAAAAATTAGAGTTCTGATATTAAGCAGGAAGTTCCTGCTTAGCTGCCTAAGTTCCCCCCCAACCCCCCCACAGCTCACTTCTGTTTTCTTCCTAATACTCAGATGCAAGATTGGCAACATTCTTTTTCTTGACTGTGGTATAGCACGATTTTGTACTTTGTGCCCAAGTCTTTCTATCCGATGGAAGCGTCCTTCAGGTCATGCAGCTTTCGATCCCATTACCTTGCAGGAGCACCCTTGAATGAGCAAAATAATAAAAGGGTGTTGTGTGCTCTCTTGCTCTCTCCTCTTTTTTTGAATTCAGATTTTAGTGATCAGTTTTAACTATCTGTACAAACTGATTCATGCAGAAAAATATAATTATTAGAGGAAAAGGAACCCATAGACTGAAGACTTGGGTCCACTGAGAGTGGCAGAGGTTTTTTGCAAATAAGAATTGTGGCAGTTATCATAAGGGGACATGGATACTGAGAAGGCAAACGACAGGTAACCTTGCTGAAGGTTTATTTGGCTTTTATGAAATAAACTTCTTTTAGTTTTCTGCTCTTAATCTACTTTTAAACATGTCATCTCGATATAGTTGACATAGATGGTTCTTTTAAGATAAAATCTCTCTGGTCTTCAAAGAGTGAGGCCCCATGCCGGCCCACTTATAGATGTGTATGCAAGAATTTACCCATGTCTCTTTAAAAAATAATTCCTGATTTGCCTCTAACAACATTGCAGGATATTGTGGGAATAAGTGTGGGTGAGGCCTTCACTTTCTATGCAGTTGCTGACTTTTGGAGGCTGCTTGGACCCTCTGGGTCATATTTTAATCCCTGATACCTGTGGATGGAAATCCTGGAATTCAGTGTCTGGGTGGGTTCATGAAAGATTTTGGTTGAATAAGTTAGGAAGGATGCTCACACGGACAAATCCAATTAGATGTCCCAATTTGTGGGCAGCCCAAAGTGCCGACTTCTGGCCTTGAACTTGGATGCCTTGGGTGGAGCTGGGGGAACTGCATTCCTACGTCTCCTGTAAGACTGTTTCCATGTGCTGGTCACCAGCTGTTTCTTGGCTTTCCCATCACTCGGACCCCTGGCATAATCATAAGACTCCTGGATATGGAGCTATCTTAAGGATAACACAATTTCATTTTGAAAGAAATGCAATGAATTTGAAGTGAATTGCCCCAAGGTGTCTATTGGAGAACCTGGCATGAGAGCCGGTTCCCTGTTGGTCCGCTGCTCTGTTCCAGTGCACTAAGTGCTCGGAGAAAAAAATTCTAAGCTTGGTGATTTTCTGTGTCCTCTGTTGCTCCTGATACTTAACAGACGTGAAATCTACTCGTGGATGTGTCAGGTTTTAGACTAGTAAGAGGCTCACTGATGGTGGAAATAATCGGGGAAGTGAGGTCTGGGTGGCAGTTTGAGGTAAGCAAGGCAAAGCGGGACGGGTTATTGTGGTGTGATGGAGGGGGTTGCTAGTTCAGATGACGTTCCCGCGGTGAGTGACTGGACCGAGGGCTCTTTTGTCTCTGTAGCTTACCAACAGACAAGCACAGTGGCGTGAATCAGCAAGTCAGAAGTGTTATTAGTCACGTGAATTCAGGCGCTTCCCATTGCTACAAGCATGATGTTTACACATCTTCCATTCTCTCCTCTATGAAGAGCTCATCATATGTAGTGATAGCATGTTTAGTCTCTGTATGGCTCAGTTAGGAGTATGCTTAGTCTAGTCCATGTGATGATTACATGCCATGTAAACTTATATATAACACAACCAGCCAAGAGGCTGTCTTTCCTTCGCCTATCCCTGATCCACTGAATTTCAGAAGATGGACCCAGGAACCGTTGTAGCAGGCTCACCAAGTGACTGTCACCTATCTGAAGTTAACGATTACTGCTAGAAGGGATATTCTTTAGGCAGTTCCCCTGGACTCTGGGATTGGCTATTCTGTGATTGGGCCTTGTATTATGCAGTGCCTAGGGTGACCATACGAAGCCACTACATAGACATTTCTTACCCTTTGTTGTGACCATGTTTCCAGATTCCACATCAGTCTGATAAAGGACTGTTTTTCTGTGATTTTGTTGTGAACTTACTTACATGCAAAGTCTTATAAACATGTAATTCAAGTTTAGTTCTTTAATGTCAATATACTTTTTATTAAATAGAGAGAATTCTCTCAATCTAGATTTCCCCAGGAAGTCTACAACATGAAGACCTGAGGTCCAGACGGAGCCTCTGCCTCCTGGTGAGCCCTCGGTAAGGCATTGTCGGGATGGAGAGGTGAATAAGGGAAGCAGAGAGGGATGCTTCATCGAGGAAGGTGAGCAAGGACGTCAGTCAAATAGGTTTGTTTCATGACAGAATATAATTTAAGCCTAGTTCAGTTTCTTTTGAAAATGTCTTCCCTGTTCCCTACCTCTCTATACGGATACCACCGGAGGAAAGGAAAAAGCCCCATATACACAATGCTTCTCAAACTTTAATGTCCATATGAATCACCTGACAATCTAGTAAAAGGCAGATTTGGATTCAGTCGGGGTGGGGCATCGATTCTCCAAGTGCGTTCCTTGGAAGAACAGCTTCGGCCTCAGCAGTACTATAAGAACTGTAAATTCTAGGGCCTCACCTGATCTACTGAATTTCAGAAGATGGACCCAGGAACCGTTGTAGCAGGCTCACCAAGTGACTGTCACCTATCTGAAGTTGACAATTACTGCTAGAGAGGATATTCTTTAGGGATTTCCCCTGGACTCTGGGATTGGCTATTCCCTGATTGGGCCTAGTTGATTTTTAGCAACTGAAACATGTGGGCAGAGATGTTACTTTTGGCCTGACTGGCTGTGAATGTCCAGCATGTTAACTGGCACTATTAAAGAATATATATTTGGTCCTTCACCACTCTCTCTCTCTCATGGAATCATGAACATCAGCAGTACAGTTAGACGTTATTATACGGCAATTCTGTAATCTAGAAAAGAGAGATTGTAGAGGAAACTAAATTATAACAATTCACAAGAAAACATTCTTGCGGATTTTTAGTGGATTACAATTACCTGGGCTTCTCATCTTTATATCAGCTGAGTCCCAATTCATAGATATATTCGGTTGTATTAATAGCCATTGTTGCCTAGATTCTACAATTACATGGTTCTGATGGACACAAACATGCCTAGCACTGCCATCACTATTGTGGGAAGAAAAAAATTTTATACTGGGGATCAGATTTTCTCAGAATTTGATTTTCCTAAGGTATTTGCAAAAGATGAATGTTACCTCTTATCATGTATGAACGGGTATAACTTTTAATCTCTGAAAGTTTTGTTGACTTTCTCCAAACGATATAGCTAAGAAATGCACATTGTACATTGCTGTTATTTGTCAAGTTGTGTACAAGGCCTCTAATTCAGATTTTCCACTGTGAGGTTTTCATCTTTTAGAAAGGATCCATTTGTTTTGTGAATCTCTATAAAGCACCGAGGAGAGTTCAAATTTATAAGCACATTCAGCACATGCTCCAAAGAGGGATATTTGGGTACGATTTAGATGTGAATATATTATGTTTTTTCCAGCAAACATACTTTAAATATAAATAAAAACTCCAGTTAAAATGTAAGGATAATGCATATCATACAGAATTCACTAAAATGCTGCAATTTCATAACCTTTCCAGAAGCAATGCAGTGTGCCTTCAACTCTTATTTACAGCTTTTGGAAATATACCCATTTTATGCAGAAAATTGGAAAGAAACAGATGTTTATTTCTAAGCTAGAATTTTGGAGGCCAACAATTAAAATAAACATGTCTCTGCCAAATCTTGAACTAAATTAAAAAATTTAGCATGTTAATTAAAGTGTACTTAAAACTAAATTTGTCAAGGAAATACATTTGCTTTGCATTACTGGTTTTAATTACTCTGAAAAGGCATTTATTTTTATGGAACACTGAAGATTTTTAAAAGTTTCAAACAATTCATTGGAGAATTGCAGCATTTAGAATGAGTTATGAATGCCTTGCTTAAATGTATAGACTATTAGCACAGTTGATGAGCTTATAGGGAGATGTTAAAGCAACCACTATCTTACAGTTTAAAGCAACCATTATCTTATAGTTTAACGTCCATATTCCCAGGGGTCTACAAGAAATTGGTCTGTGGACTTAAAATAGATAAACCTTCATGAGGATATATGTAGCATTGTCTTCTTTCCTGTTCATTTGTTCTCTTTTTTAGGCATCTGTGTTTTGAGACATCTTCAATGAATTATTCTCAAATGTTTGTCTTCTTGCCTTATTGCCGCAGAAGAAAAGACAAAGATTAACTCCTTGTTTTAGTAGCTCTATGCTCTTGTTCTGTTTCTCCATTGTTGCCTAATTAATACATTTTAAACACCTCTCCCATAATTCTTTTTTTACATTTAATGTTTCTTTTTTCTTCAGCTTTCTTGAGGTCTAATTGACAAAATTGTATATATTTAAAGTGATGATTTGATAGAGATATATGTTGTGAAACAGCTACCACAATCAATTTAAATAACACAAACATCACCTCACAGTTTCCTTTTTTTCTTTTATTGCGGTGAGAACGCTTAAGACCTGTCAGCAAGTTTCAAGCATATAATACAATTTATTAACTGATATCACCATGCTATACATGAGATCCTTAGAACTTAATCACATTCCTCTCATCACTGAAAGTTGGTACCCTGACCAACGTTTCCCCATTTCTGCCAACCCCAGACCCTGGCAACCACCAGTCTACTGTTTCTACAAGTTCAGCCTTTTTTTCTCTTCTAAGATTCCACATACAAGTGATAGCATACAGTATTTTTCTTTAACTTTCTGGCTTATTTCATGTAGCATTAAGCCCTTCAGGTTCATCCATGTTGTTACAAATGGCAAGTTTTCCTTCTTTTTTATGGGTGAGTAATGTTCCGTTGTGCCTGCATATGTATGTACACATGCACACACACACACACACACATGCACGTGTGCTCTTTAGTCATTCACCTGGACACTTAGGTTGTTTCCATGGCTGGGCTATTGTGAATAATGTTGCATTGAACATGGGGGTACAGCTACCTCTTCAAGATGCTGATTTCTTTTCTTTTGGATATACATCCAAAAGTTGGATTTCTGGATCACATGGCAATTTTTATTTTTAATTTTTTGAGGAACCTCCATGCATTTTTCCATAGGGGCTGCAATAATTTTTATTCCCACCAACAGTGCACACAGGTTCCCTTTACTCCACATCCTCACCAACATTTGTTCCTTAGCTCTTTGATAAGAAACATCCTAATAAGCATGAGATGATATCTCATTGTGGTTTTTATTTACATTTGCTTGATGACCAGTGATGTTGAGCACCTGCTCATGTATTGTTGGCTATGTGTATGTCATCTTTGGAAAAATACCTATCCACTTCATCTGTTCATTTTTTAATCTGGTGGTTTTTCTGACACTGAGTTGTATGAGTTGCTAGTATATTTTGGATATACCCCCTTATCTGATGAGTGGTTTGCAAATATTTTCTCCCATTCTGTAGGTTGCTGTTTCATTTTTTTTTAAATTTTATTTTGGTATCATTAATCTACAATTACATGAAGGACATTATGTTCACTAGGCTCCCCACCTCACCAAGTCCCCCCCACATACCCGTTCACAGTCACTGTCCATCAACATAGTAAGATGCTGTAAAATCACTACTTGTCTTCTCTGTGTTGCACAGCCCTCCCCATGCCCCCCCCCCTACTATACATGTTAATTGTAATGCCCCCTTTCTTTTTTCCCGCCCTTATCCCTCCCTTCCCACCTGTCCTCCCCAGTCCCTTTCCCTTTGGTCATAACTGTTAGTCCATTCTTGGGTTCTGTGCTTCTGCTGCTGTTTTGTTCCTTCAGTTTTCTTTTGTTCTTATACTCCACATATGAGTGAAATCATTTGGTACTTGTCTTTCTCTGCCTGGCTTATTTCACTGAGCATAATACCCTCTAGCTCCATCCATGTTGTTGCAAATGGTAGGATCTGTTTTTTTCTTATAGATGAGTAATATTCCATCGTGTATATGTACCACATCTTCTTTATCCATTCATCTATTGATGGACGTTTAGGTTGCTTCCATATCTTGGCTATTGTAAATAGTGCAGCGATAGACATAGGGGTACATCTGTCTTTTTCAAACTGGAGTGCTGCATTCTTAGGATAAATTCCTAGAAGTGGAATTCCTGGGTCAAATGGTATTTCTATTTTGAGCATTTTGAGGAACCTCCATACTGCTTTCCACAATGGTTGAACTAATTTACATTCCCACCAGCAGTGTAGGAGGGTTCCCCTTTCTCCACAGCCTTGCCAACATTTGTTGTTGTTTGTCTTTTGGATGGTAGCCATCCTTACTGGTGTGAGATGATATCTCATTGTGGTTTTAATTTGCATTTCTCTGATGACAAGCGATGTGGAGCATCTTTTCATGTGTCTGTTGGCCATCTGAATTTCTTCTTTAGAGAACTGTCTATTCAGCTCCTCTGCCCATTTTTTAATTGGATTATTTGCTTTTTGTTTGTTGAGGTGTGTGAGCTCTTTATATATTTTGGATGTCAACCCTTTGTCGGATCTGTCATTTATGAATATATTCTCCCATACTGTAGGATACCTTTTTTGTTCTATTGATGGTGTCCTTTGCTGTACAGAAGCTTTTCAGCTTGATATAGTCCCATTTGTTCATTTTTGCTTTTGTTTCCCTTGCCTGGGGAGATATGTTCAAGAAGCAGTCACTCATGTTTATGGCTAAGAGATTTTTGCTATGTTTTTTTCTAAGAGTTTTATGGTTTCATGACTTACATTCAAGTCTGTGATCCATTTCGAATTTACTTTTGTGTATGGGGTTAGACAGTGATCCAGTTTCTTTCCCTTACATTTAGCTGTCCAGTTTTGCCAGCACCATCTGTTGAAGAGACTGTCATTTCCCCATTGTATGTCCATGGCCCCTTTATTGAATGTTAATTGACCATATATGTTTGGGTTAATGTTTGGAGTCTCTATTCTGTTCCATTGGTCTGTGGCTCTGTTCTTGTGCTAGTACCAAATTGTCTTGATTACTATGGCTTTATAGTAGAGCTTGAAGTTGGGGAGTGAGGTCCCCCCTACTTTATTCTTCTTTCTCAGGATTGCTTTGGCTATTCGGGGTCTTTGGTGTTTCCATATGAATTTTTGAACTATTTGTTCCAGTTCATTGAAGAATGCTGTTGGTAATTTGATAGGGATTACATCGAATCTGTATATTGCTTTGGGCAGGATGGCCATTTTGATGATATTAATTCTTCCTAGGCAGGAGCATGGGATGAGTTTCCATTTGTTAGTGACCTCTTTAATTTCTCTTAAGAGTGTCTTATAGTTTTCAGAGTATAGGTCTTTCACTTCCTTGGTTAGGTTTATTCCTAGGTATTTTATTCTTTTTGATGCTGTTGTGAATGGAATTGTCTTCCTGATTTCTCTTTCTATTAGTTTATTGTTAGTGTATAGGAAAGCCACAGATTTCTGTGTGTTAATTTTGTATCCTGCAACTTTGCTGAATTCCAATATTAGCTCTAGTAGTTTTGGAGTGGAGTCTTTAGGGTTTTTTATGTACAGTATCATGTCATCTGCAAATAGTGACAGTTTAACTTCTTCTTTACCAATTTGGATTGGTTGTATTTCTTTGTTTTGTCTAATTGCCGTGGCTAGGACCTCCAGTACTATGTTGAATAACAGTGGGGAGAGTGAGCATCCCTGTATTGTTCCCGATCTCAGAGGAAAAGCTTTCAGCTTCTCGCTGTTTAGTATGATGTTGGCTGTGGGTTTATCATATATGGCCTTTATTATGTTGAGGTACTTGCTCTCTATACCCATTTTGTTGAGAGTTTTTATCATGAATGGATGTTGAATTTTGTCAAATGCTTTTTCAGCATCAATGGAGATGATCATGTGGTTTTTGTCTTTCTTTTTGTTGATGTGGTGGATGATGCTGATGGATTTTCGAATGTTGTACCATCCTTGCATCCCTGGGATGAATCCTACTTGGTCATGGTGTATGATCCTTTTGATGTATTTTTGAATTCGATTTGCTAATATTTTGTTGAGTATTTTTGCATCTACATTCATCAGGGATATTAGTCTGTAGTTTTCTTTTTTGGTGGGGTCTTTGCCTGGTTTTGGTATTAGGGTGATGTTGGCTTCATAGAATGAGTTTGGGAGTATCCCTTCCTCTTCTATTTTTTGGAAAACTTTGAGGAGAATGGGTATTATGTCTTCTCTGTATGTCTGATAAAATTCCCAGGTAAATCCATCTGGTCCGGGGGTTTTGTTCTTTGGTAGTTTTTTGATTACCGCTTCAATTTCGTTGCTGGTAATTGGTCTGTTTAGATTTTCTGTTTCTTTCTGGGTCAGTCTTGGAAGGTTGTATTTTTCTAGGAAGTTGTCCATTTCTCCTAGGTTTCCCAGCTTGTTAGCATATAGGTTTTCTTAGTACTCTCTAATAATTCTTTGTATTTCTTTGGGGTCCGTCGTGATTTTTCCTTTCTCGTTTCTGATTCTGTTGATGTGTGTTGATTCTCTTTTCGTCTTAATAAGTCTGGCTAGAGGCTTATCTATGTGTCCCGGCCCGCAGGACGAACTTGGAGTGTGCCGGAGACGCCTGCAGAAATGAGACAAGCAAGAGACACAAAGAATGACCAGCAAGACAGGATGTCTGATCAAGCTGGCGAAGTTTATTGTTTACAGGCTCAATTTATACAAGTAGCAAGTAAGGGGTGGGTCAGGAGATAATTGGACCTTAGGTGGCGCTGGCGGGGAGGTGTTTTCACACATCCTCAAGGTCTCCCTATTTTCAGAGTGAGGAGTCTTGGCCCATCTTCAAGGACAAGATATGTTTTTGTGAGCCGATAACTTCCAAGGACTGCACCGGTTGCTCTCAAGCTTGTGCTTTCTCATGCTGCGTTCAGACGTGGGGGAAGGGACATAGCCCCGGCTCCCAACATCTATGTTGTTGATTTTCTTAAGAACCGGTTGCTGTTTCACTTTATGATTGTTACCTTTGCTGTGCAATTGAGTTTTAGTTTGATATAGTGTATTTGTCTCTTTTTGCTTTTGTTGCCTATGCTTTTGATGTCAAATCCAAGAAGTCATTGCCAAGACTGATGTCAACGAGCTTTTTCCCTTATGTTTTCTTCTAGGAGTTTTATGGTTTCAGGTTTTACATTGAAGCCCCTAATACATCAAGTTAATTTTTGTGTATGGTGTAAGATAGGGATTCAGTTTCATACTATTGCATGCGGATATCGATTTTCCCCGCACCAGTTACATAATAGACTGTCCTTTTCCCTTGTGTTTTCTTAGGACCTCAGTTGAAGATTTGATGACACTATATATATCCCACAGTATTCTTTTATTTACACTTTCATTGATCCATACTTGCTCTGCTGGGATTCAAGGGCCTCGGTTTACTATGTCCACCTTACTTTAATGAATCTGCAACTCTTCCTAATTATCATTCTTCTGCTTCAACCAGTCTGATGACGACTTTCTTTCCAACAACACATGTTAGGTTCCTGCAAAGTAGCTTCTGGGATTAGTTGACCTTTCTTCCTAGAGGGGAGGTCACCAAATATGACTGTTGCTACATAGAGAGGAAAGCAACCCTATCTGAAAGCTGTTTTAGGAATTCTACCATGTAAATGTTTTAACTAGAAAACTTTTCAATTTAACCAATTTATTGGATTTTCTTCCAGTAATATTATGTCCTTTTTAAACAAAAATTGCTAAACACAATTCTGTCCTTTCCTGATAATTTAGGGTGGTGACATTTTACACAAAATATATAATTTGTCATATAGTGATTTCTACTAGACAGGTAACGTATTAAGGACTGTATTAAATGGATGTGGACGGTGTCTTTTTTTAAATATATTCTGTTTTAATTTTTAAAAATTATTTTCTCTGTTATTCTCAGTTATGTCCTTATTGCTGAATCTGTCTCTAACTAGAAATACTTTCATTTCTAATATAATTTTTCAGTTTTTGGTAAGGTGATAAAATTTCCAAAGATTTTTAAATCTACAACTCAGAGTTTGAATAAGGTCCAGGGAACTAGCTTATGAATAAAGTACAAGAGTTGATGGTGCTATTTATTTTGTCTACCTGCATGCCTTTATTATTTACTTGCTTCTGAATTCTTATCTCTGGTGTGGATAATACAGAATAGTATTAAATAACTTCCAAGTAAGTGGAACATTTTTGTTATTTGAATGGCAAGGGTATGGTGGTGTAAGCTGTGTGCATAACTGACATTTTCAGGTGAAACCTCAAATGTTGATTTATTTATTGGCCTTGTAATCGAAATTCCCATCACATTTGAAAGCTCACTATTGACATTCATGACTCTTTTGACTGATTAGAAAAACTAATATGATTCCTTCTCTCAACTAAGGTTCTGATTACTTTTCACTGTATCCTAAGTAGATACATATTTCTGATTCACTGTTTTATGATAAAGCCTTAAGGTATTTTAAACCAAAATTGCGCATGTATTTCACAGAACACAAAGCTAGCTACCTGAGGAGGGCAGTTTTCAAAAGAATGTGTCGACTCTGAAAATGTCTCTTTGCTCTTTCTGGCTTTGTCTTCTCCCTGCCCCTCGCCCCCCTCTTTTCCCCATCTTGCCACTGTAGGACAAGAAGTGTGAGGAAAGTTGGAAAATAGTAATTTATGGAGAAAGCCTGTGTTCCATGCTTTATGAAAGTAAATTGTAGAAAATTAATGTTGTGACAAGATGATTTTATTTTGATGAATAAAATCATTGAAAAGCTACACAGCCCCACTGTTTCTCGGCTGAGAGAATTTTTTTTCTCTCTATTCTGCATTTGTATTCTTGGCTTCCTGCCCAATTAGTCTTTACCAAAGAGGGATAATTAGGGAGATAGGATTTAGACCTACCTCTTGAACAATACAAATACCACCCATTTTTCCACTTGTTAATTCTATGTATACTAATATTCTGTGCTTTCGGAAAGAAAACCCCATGCTTTTGTGATTCCTACTTAATAAGGGGGATAACCAAATGCTAAAAGAAAACTGTATTTAAACAGCTTTATGGGCTCCAAATAACAACGTCCAAAAGAAGAGCAATTGGTTGCTCCATGTTTGATGATTGAGTTCATGTACCTCTTCTGGGCTAAATTAGGTTTACAAACTTTTATGTCTTTTCAAATTTCTTAGCACGAGAACAGTAAATTAAAATAAAAAATTCACCTTTAAATATAGTGAGCATCTTATATGGGGCATATTGTCACATGGTTATGGATATTTAGTAAAAGATCTCCTTCCTCATTTTCCAGTTTCCTTTACTCCCTCCGCACAAAAACAGAGAAAGACAAATGCAATATGGTCTCACTTCTATGTGAAATCTAAGCCCCCACCTCAACCACAAAAAAATCCCACAGTAAAAGCCTGAATCATAGATAGAACAGACTGGTGGTTGCAAGAGGTGGGGAATGTGGGGTGGGTGAAATGGGTGAAGGTGGTCAAAAGGTACAAACTTCCAGTTAGAAGATGTAAGGTCCAGGGATGTAATGCACAGTGCAGTGACTTTGGTTAATAATACTGTATTGCATATTTGAAAGTTGCTAAGAGAGATCTTAAAAGTTTTCATCAGAAGAAAGAAAAATTTACTATGCAAAGTGATAGATATTACCTGGACTTTGGTGATCATCTTGCAGTATTTGCAAATACCCAGTCATGATGTTGTACATCTGACTCTAATATAATGTTATGTAGCCATTATATCTCAACAATAAAAAATCGATTGTTACAAGTTTCTTAGGTGTGCTTCCACAGTTTCTTTATGCATGTACAAGTTCAAACATAGACTCTTACTTTGTTCTTTTTTAAAAAGTGTAGCACATTTTACAAATATTTTCCCCCTTGACACAGTATACCATGAAGTTATTTCTACATACATACAAAGAAGATCATCATGTTTTATAGCTGTATGATGTTCTGTTGCCCTGAAGTGTACTGTAATATATACTGAATAATTAATTACCTTATTTATGGATATTTGATTGTTCATAATCTTTTGCTATTTTAAACTATATTGCAAAGAATAATGTTATACATATACAATTTTATAATGTAGGATAAATTCCCCAAATCAGAATTACTTGATCAGACTATATAACTTTTCATGAGTATTGCCAAATTGCTGTCTGTAGGGTTTGAGCTAAGTTCGTCTTATCAGGCGTATATGAGATTGTACGTCCTCTCTCAGCCTTGCCAATAGAGTGCGCTATTAACCTTTGGAATTTTGCCAACATAATAAATTAATAAATAATATACTGGTGAACTTTTAGTTTAAATTATGAGTGATGAACATATTTACACATATTTAAGCAGTAAATTTCCAGTAAACTTTCTATTTTCCCTCGTATTTTTTTCTCAGTCTTTTTATTATTGATTTCCATAAGTTTTCTATACATGATACCTTCTTCTGTGATGTAAAGTGAAAATGTGTTGAATTATATCACTTCTGTTTTGACTTTAATAGTAACCTTTTCTTTGTTATTTCTATGAATAAGTGGTTGATCTTTAATATATCTGTCCTTTATGGCTTCTGGAGTTTTAGTCATAGTTACAAAGGGCTTCCTCACTCCTTGATTGTAAAGGAATTCTATTTTGGGGGTACTTTTATTTTTAATATTTAAATCTGTGAATCATTTGGGGTTCTGTCATAATGCAGTTTTTTTCTTTAAATGGCTTCTTACTCATTGAGCAATCTAAACTTTTCTCACTGAAGTAAGATGCTACTTTCCTTACGCACTGAATTCCTCTGTACGTGCTGTCTTAATTTTGGGTTTTCCATTCTACGTCATTGGTTAGTCTGTTAATTTATATGCCAGTACTCACTCATACTTGGGCTTTGTGATATGTTTAAGACCTAGAATTCCTAAACTGCCTTTAATACGTGAAATTGCTAAACTGTCTGCTTTTCTACTTAAGAGTTTTTCTGGATATTTTTTATTTCTTTATTTTTTCCTTTGTAAATTTCCAGACGGACTTGTTTCATTCCAACTGTTGGTATTTTTATTAGGATTGTGTTATATTTTCAAAATAAAGAAAATTGCCATATTTATGCTGAAATGTTTTCTCATGATCATGATATTACTTTGCCATTTATCCAAGTTTTTAAGCTATCCTCTGATAGTGCTTTGAATGATCGTATAAGTCTCCCACATTTCTTATCCACTTTATCCCTTGGTATTTTATCTTTTTTTGGTATCCGTGTTACTGATTTTATATGTTGCTTTCTAATCTTACTATCTTACTTGGGATTTTCATTGTTTGTAGTGGTTTTTCAGTGAACTATTGAGTATTATCCAGGAATATTACCATGGCTTCTCCAAAAATGATTCTTTTATTTTTCCTTTCCAATTTGTATAGCTCTAATTTGGCTATCGCTCGCTTATCTAATTGCTTTGGGTTGTACCTAGATATCAGCTTTAAATAATATCAGTGACAATGGGCATCTTTGTCTTATTTCTGACTTATGGGGACGTTTCTAGTATTTGCCCTAAAGCACAATGATGGCTTTTAGTCTGTGTTGGATATATGGTTCATTTTGTTAAGGATGTACCCTCTGTGGAGTAAGAGAGGTGTAGCTGGACATGTGAGTACCTCCTTAAGACATGCATTTCTCAGCCCAGCTTGCACGTACGTGTGGTCATGTGATAATTAGTGGCTACGTTCTTGCCAATGTAATGTAAGTGAAAGTGATACGTGCTGTCTCTTCCACGCCCATTCTTTCCCCTTGTTGCTGGGAGGAAACCAGAAATGGTAGCAAACCTGGACTCCATCAGGCTACTTTTCTACTTCTCTGCTTCAAACTGTACCCAGGAGGGTTTCTGCACCATCCCTGAGCACTGCCATATTCCCTCTCACTTTCATACACAGTGAGGTGTTGGGGTGGTGATATCTTCTACTTTTACTGTGGGTTCCTTTCTCTCCATGATCCTGTATTTTTGCTGGTATTTTCCAAGAATTGTCACTCTATTTATTGAACTGCATTCTTCAGTTTATTTTCTCTTTATGTGTTTCTTCTCACTTGTGCTGAACCTCTATGCTATTGGCAATGAAGTTTAGCATAAACATAGTTTTAGCACTTCAGGATACCACATGAGTGAGAAAATATTGTCACCACTATCTTTGAAACTTTGCCATGGAAGGGCCAACTTACTATTCTGTGAATTTCTTACAACTATTCTATATAAAATGTCCAATCTCAGGTGCTTTGGCAGCTTATACAAGTTTGTGAGATATGTACGTTTATCTTTCCAAGTTTGCTGAAAACATATGGTTAAAATATTTTTTCTTTTTATCTTGTTGATTTTGTGTAATATCCAGGAAGTGGAGAATTTTCTTCTGATGCCATATTCATGCTAGAAGATGAAGATTCATACTTGATTTTGTTCATTGCATTCGTTTTTTTATTGCACTGATGACCCTGTGTGTAGTTAAAAATGAGACAGGCATCATTAACAGGTGTTAAATTAGCCACGGTTTAGAATGGTAGGGGGAGAAGCATATTCAAACTTTTCTCCTCTTGTGATCTTGAATCCTGCTGACTATTGTCTCTCTCATTTTTGGTAAGTTTTCTGCATTCACGGACTGTTTTGTTATTGTGTGACCATATAATGCTTGAATGCAGGGTTCTGTGTGAGAAAAGTGCTCCTTGGTCTGTCTTCATTATGACTAAGCATTTCATGTATCCTGGTTAGGAAATAACGTATCTCAGGATGCAAAGTGCTTTTTATCTGTATCTCTGGGTGGACCCGTCACTCTCTCTAATCACTTTGCCTAGAGCTAGTCCCCCAAATTAAGGAAGTCTTGAGCTCTTTCTTGTCAGTTGCTAACTTTCCAATAGAGCTAAGAGATTCAAGTTTGCAAAAGTAGTAACTGCAGATATGTGATGTTAATTGCAGATATGATAATCCAGAGACGAAACTGCTGGTTCCACCATGAACAGAATAATTGTGACCTTGGTCTCTGTGTGTGTGTGTGTGTGTGTGTGTGTGTGTGTGTGTGTGTGTGTGTGTTTCCCTCTAAATATGTGTCAGGTCCTTTTGTTAAGGATCCTTGTAAATGTTTAAATTCTGTAAATAAAAGTATTTTATTTGGGCATGTTTTTGTCTCTGCATTTTCCTTTTACATGTTACATGTCATTTATGATGACAAAAAAACAAAGTGTTCCTACTAAGTTTATGTAAGGATGAATATATGCAAATTAATTAAGGAGTCATTTAATATAAAATTTAAGATTTAAGACCATGGTAAAGTCTGGAATTGTAAATAGTTGTATTATTAAGTATGATGAAGTTACAGAATAAAGACCTATAAAATATGTAATAATAGATATAGAAACAAGGTGATACAAAGGTGCATGCACACAGATCTAGGCCAGAGATTGACTAGTGCTAATTAAAAAAAAAAGTGACAAATATAATTGAGATAAAACATCCATGATTGGAAAAAGAGAAGGTCTACCTATTCAATTCAGAGTTCACTTAGTTACTTGGACTACTGTCAAATTGTTTGTAAAAGTACAGAGCAGCCTTCTAACAAGTGTGGGAATGATAATCTTACATAAATCTCTGAAACAATTTTAATACACTTGAATCAAGAAAATAATAAGTGCACGATAGCCTTCTATTTGAATTCATTTTTAACAGTGCAATTTCTTGTTAACTTTTGTGTTCTGAATTTAATTGTTTTTGGTAAGATTTAAAAAATTCATTATTGAACCAAATGGCACCATAATTACCGTTAGAGAAGGAGCTGTATTTGGAGGGAAAATACTGGATAAGCCATTTGGGATGAGATGAGAGAGATTTTAAAAATAGCCTCTGCAAAAGATGAAGTTGTTCAGTATGACAAGATGGGAAGTGTTTATTTTGAACTACTATCAGGCATGAGATTAGAGGTTCAAGGTAACACTTGAATCCTTGCTGGATTCCTAAGGATAGGGATATTTTAGCTGACATCTGAGTTACCATTTTATGTAAATAATATCTCAAAGCTATAGATATTTAGAATTTTACTTTTTAAAAATATAGAGGAATAATTGACAAATACATATAGACGGTGATTTTGATTTTCTTAGTAAATAGGTAAAATTA
This sequence comes from Manis javanica, assembly GCF_040802235.1. NCBI lineage: Eukaryota > Metazoa > Chordata > Mammalia > Pholidota > Manidae > Manis > Manis javanica. Next base: position 81,555,639 of record NC_133167.1, on the reverse strand, counting down.
ATTGTTCTCAAAACCAGGGGAAATTGTGATCTGGTGACAGCGGTGTGGCTGAAATCTGCATGAATACCCCCAGGCGGATGTTTGAATGTTCAGATGCTTGGAACCTGACAGATAATTTTGTAAATCCCCAATGCCCAGTAATAGAGGGGAAGTTTGAGTCGAGTTTGCGCTCTCAGGAGATTCTCTTCAAGTGTGTCTACCAATGGTTGCTACTATTGAACACCATTCACTAATCCCCTTGGGCCGCCGTTTGGATTTTGTATTTTACTTTTTAGTGAACTTTTATTTTCTTGCTTTTTTGCTTCATTTTTAGTTGCAGAATGCTAGCCAAGTCATAGTCACACATCACACATGTTAATTTCTAGTTTACTCTCATTTCTTTCCCAATTGAATAGAGACACAATGTGGTCAGTTACCCTCGGATATGCAACTTGATTTTATGTTAGCTAGGTCTTAGCAATATGTGCTTACTCACAGTTACCTTATTTCTAAGGATCTCAAAGTTGTTTTTTCATGTTGTTTCAGTATCCAAACATTCCTTTTCAGAGAAAGAGTGTGTGAAGAATAATTTTTACACTGTAGAATTTGCCTCTACTTACAAATTCTTTACCAAGTAGTCCTTAGTGACATATATTACCCTTTGTTAAAATACAGTGTCCCTTATTTCTAGGTTTTCCTCTAAGTTTAGAGAGTTTCACTGAAATACTTAGGAGACTTTTGTGTAACCATGTACAGTACAAAAAATGTGTAATCTTTAGGGGGGAGTCTTAAAAGTAGCAACCTTTATCAAAGAGTAGTGCTATAAGCTGAAGATCATACATCAAGGCACTATCAAGTCTATCATTTAAGGTGTGTCCTACTTAATGTATTTAGAAAGTGGTAGAGCTGGAACAAAATAAAGAGTCTTTTCATTTTGTGGATCAAAGTAAATAAAGCTCTGAGCAGCAAAATTACTTGCTCAAGGTAATACTGATAGTTGGTGGCTGAACTAGTAATAGAAATCGCAACGTTGCTTTCTCTATTTTCTTTCTGTTCTGTCATTATGAGGTTCTTAAAGGAAAGGTGTGGATAAAAAAAAGTAAGTGTTGATGGTATAAAACATATGGGATTGGGTTAACATTGGGTAACCGGGAGGGGAGAAAAAGGTTAACGGAGGACACGTAGGGAGGGCAGCGATGGTGAGGGTCTGTCACTTCAAATGTCCCTGCTCTAATCTTACAAAGTGGTAACACCCACTGAGTGGCTTGGGGCACACACAATTTCCATGAAAACAAACTACATCCTCCAGTGCTATTCGAAAAGGATCTACAGCTTCATATTTATTACCCTAAAAGATGGGATTTATTTTTAGAGAGTAAAAAAAATTCAAAACAAGTAATTCGATTTTTTACTGATAACTGTCATTTTTATGCCCCAAAGTGACACAACACAGCATAAGGGAAATACAACGATGTCTTTGTTGTTACTGTTCATGATAATATTTTTATAACAATCCCTGAGATACCCAAGAATATCCTAAATTGGTGAAAAACTGTAGTTGGGAATTAGTGCTTTGGAAACAGACTGCCATGGTTACCATACTTAATACTTCTTTAAGTCATGAGTGTGTATGTGTAGAGTTAGACATCTTTTTATATTCTGGTTTGGTTAACATGTTAGATTTCTTTTCTGTCACTCAGAGAAATAAAAATTTCTCCAGTGTCCTAAAAACAAGATTGTTTACATTTCTTTCATCTAGTGGATATTTGCTGCAAGGAATCATTTTTTGTTAAGGAGTGAGAGTCAGAAAACAATGTATGCATTATGAATGAGAGTCTACATCCTGTCTTTTCCTTAGCATATGCTTCAAATCATGTGCAACCAGACTAGGGGACGATATATGGTGTGTGGAATGTGGTTTCCTCTGTGTCAGGCATGCTTCTTACAGTAATCCTTTAATGCACTCATAGCCACCCAGGGCAGTTAAAGACCTAAGCTTCTGCATGCTTTACAGCGGAAAACATTCATTCCCACAAATACCGCGCACTCTGGGTAAACCCTGAATGTTTGCAGCAGGATTTTTGTGCTGTCCCCAACTAGCCTTTTTCTGTGATAAAGTCTTTGTGCACAATGGCTTTCTTTTTCTCTTGACACTCACAAATAATTACAGTGGAGAAACAAACTTAAGAAATATCCAGCTGGAATTGTTTATTAGAGAGCCATAGAAGTTCAAGAATTGAAACCTTTCCTATTGAGGTAACATTCATTCAGAATATTCCAGAATGGTTAGTCTAAATCAAGAAAAAAACGAGTCAGTGAAGTGACAAGTAACAAAAGTGAAACCATCTCTAACATGGAAAAATATTTGTATAGTGAGATTTTTTCATGTATTTATATGTAAGGGTTGAGAGTATTTGTTTTTAATGTAGATTCTCGTTACATCTATTGGGTCATTTAGAAAGCTCTGGTTGTGAATATCACTTGGATATTGCTACCAGTGGTCCCTAAAGCCCTTGGTTAATGTACAGTTGTCATTTATGTGAATGTGATCTGGCTAAAACATTCATCACACCAGTGGATGACCTGATTTGATACATTGTCCCTGACTGGTAGGGGGTTCTTTTTCCCATGGCCCTATATTCCCTTCTAAACCTGAAACTTGGGCAAACTTATGTCTACTGTGACCTGTCCTTCAGATCATTTCAGAAAAATATCCTTCTTTTAATATCACATTAATATGCCAGGTTTTTTCCTATCAGAGAAATAATAATGTCTCTAGTATCTTAAAACCATATTATTTACATTCTTTAATTTTACTGTCATTTGCTGTGAAGGATCATTTTAAGCGATGAGAGAAATACTCAGAAAATTAAACCAGGTACAGAAGGTAATTTCTAGTTCTACATTTCTTGTCTGCAACTGTGTTTCTATTCATTTTATTTTATCATTTGGAAGCTACATGATCTTCACAGAAGATTTCAAGATTGAGATCTGGAAAAGAAAGAGTTAAGTCCTGAATTGAGAAGGAAGAGAGGGGTGTTTTGTTGGTCAACCCTATTATCTTAGAATTCCTAAATATAGATTTTTGAAAGCACAAAATTGCCTCAGTTACTTTTCAGGAAGGTCCTCTTTATAGTACTTTCACTACTTTTTTCCTTTTTGAAATTGCATTCAAGTGTCTTGTAAGTAAGTAGTGACATAAAGGAGGACGTGCCCTCTTCCAGGGCATTAACACTGGAAGATGAACCACAGTCCTGCATAATGCGTGTCCAAAAAGAAGAAAAGGAAATTTATCTGAAGAGGTGACCATATGGTGAGTGTATGTGTGAATGTCCAGTCTCTGGGCTGTGATTTTTAAGTGAATACAATTTTTTTTTTGTTAGTTAGGTTTAGGTCCTGATTTTTGGCATGATATAGGAAGAGAATGAGGGTCTTAGCATACGCTTGGCTTTCTTCAATCCTGTGCAATGTTATAACTTGTGGGGAGCATAGACATTGTGTTCTGTGGGGGCCCAAGGTTCTGTGTGAGTGTGATGGCAGAAAGGGCTTTCAAAAATGCATGCTTAATCAAAGACCAACATTTCTACCTTCTCCCTTCTGGATTTTCCTTCAATGTTTTGTCTACATGTCTATTGAGGCATCTATCAAATTAAATTTTCTACATATAACTGTCTTTCCATATCAGATGCTCCTCCTAGCTTTAAAACTTGTTTATTTTCCTACTGCTAGTGATGGCGGAGCGCCTGACACATAGTAGGGACATGGTATAAATGTTTGAGTGGGTATGTGAATAATTAATTGATGACCTCGTTAAACCTTTAGTTTTTCTCTCATTGAAGAGAAAGTCAATGCTATGAAAATGGCCATTCAGGACATGAAAGAAGGTGGAGATAAAGGAAGGAAGGAAAGATGTAGTGCTTACAGAAGTTAGACGCAGGCCTGATGCATTGGAATACTTTTCTCATCACCCTTATTTAGCTTATGGCTTGCTTGACAATTTGTCAATTAAATTTATTCCTTTAACCTCACAGAGGAGAGGGGTGCCTCATGGGTAAATAGAGGCAGTGCCCGTGGCTCATCTTTACGGGCAGATTTCCTTATTTTGATGGATGGAGCTATGGATGCAGAATTGATGAAGGAAAGCCAGGGGTTCTGTCTGCTCCACCAATCACATACGACTAGAAATGGCACCCAGACAGCAATCTGTGAAGCAAGCAACAAGAGTGCCGCCGTCTGTGCCTGCTGCGGACGTCTGGCACCCAGGGGTACCAGGTTTGGTGTAAGTGGGGCTTCTGTTCAGGAAACCTCACCAGTTTTTTTTTTTTCCTGAAAAGTAGATTCTGGCTTTGTTTCTGCATACTTGTGCGGGAATGAAAATGTCTCATGATTGCAAATTTGTTTATTGTACCAGAAGTTGTAATGCTGTGTGTGAACACTGGCTCCCGCTTTTGACAAAGTCATGTGAGCCTTTTTCTTTTTGACAGTTTTTAGGTCTAAATATAGGAGTAACTCCTAAATCATCTTCCCTCCTTTAACATGCATGCATTTAAGTAGTCAAGTATTGGTAGTGTCTATAAAATAAATATTAAACATGACCATCTTCTCTTTTATTCTTTGTGGTATTCTCCTGTGTGAGAGTACCACCTCTTATCAAATCACCCTGTTCCCTTGTCTCTCTCCTTCTGACAAATGTCATATTTTTCTTTCCAGGAAGAAATATATACTCATATATATATATTTATATGAATATATATTTAATACAACTATATTTATACCTTTCTTCTCTCCTCTTCATTTTCATTTTAATATTGAAACTCAAGCAGTGAATTTCCCTTCCAATTTTTTCTCACTTTTCCCACTACCTGTGATGTTCTTTATTCTGCCTGGGCATATGTGGACATTTGTATTTTGCCCTTTATTCCTTCTAAACCAGGGAGTCAGTCCTCTTGTTTCTCTGCCAACACATCTAATATTTCTATTATTGCTTTTCAAGTTATAGTGGAAAAGTGACTTAGAACAAATCCCTTAAAATCATTTTAAAAAACTGTTAATTTTGAAATAATTTTAGATTTATGGAAATGTTATAGTGCAACATTCCTGTATACCTTTTGCCCAAAATCCCCTAAAACTAGTATCTTATAAATCTTATAAAATCACAGTACATCTATCAAAACTAAGAAATCAACATTGGAACAAAGCTACTAAACTACAGACTTACTCATAGTTCATCAGGTTACCCTCTAATCTTAGTATCAGTGTTTACATCCTTAAAATGGGTGTAATATCATCTACCTTGTAAAGTGTATGTGTGGAGCAGAGAGAACGTAGGTGAAATCCCTGTAGCATGCGCGCGCAGACCCGTAACTCCGGCGGGTGCGCAGTAGCGGCAGGCACCGCCCCCGCCGTATTCAGGAGTCAGTAGCGTCGCGAGCGCCGTCGGGAGGAGCTGCTCCCGCGGCTGTGTCCGTGCTGAGGTCTGCGGTCCCTGTCCGGGCGCATCCTGCCCGCCGTCCCGTCCAGTTCCGCCACCTCCAGCCTGGCGCCGTCGGGCGGCGCGACCTGGACCCCCGCCGCCGTCGCCGCGGGGCAGAGGCGCAGGAGCAGCTCGTCCGCCGCCGCGCGTGGGGCCGCCTGTCCCCTGCCGACCGTCTCGCCAAGGGTGTGGAGAGCTGGCCGGGAGGCGGTTTTCGCCGCCACGGACCTGCAGCGGAGCGTCCAGAGCGGGCCCCGCTTCAGGGGTGAAGACGACAGCGACAACTCTACGGGCCAGAAGGTACGTGGCTGCGGGGTGCAGCACGGCCCGGAAGGGGCGCGGGGACCCCTGCCTCCCCCTGCGAGCGCGGCGGACCCGTGAGGGAGTCGGCTGTGCGAGTGGCTCGTCGGGCGGCTGACGCGGGTGGGGTCCTCGCGGGGCCCGGCCGAGGCCGCAGGTGGAGGGGCCGGGCCGGGCCGCGCACACGGGGAGGCCGGCCAGCGTCTTGTCGCGTGTGCAGTGTTTTGGCGGCGGCCTCGAGGGCGAGGGCCCTGCGAGCTGACGGGCGGGTGGGACCCGTGGCGTGGCGGCGGGGGAGAGGCCGCCGGAGGCAGCAGCTTCAGAATGAACAATTTGTTTCATGAGCCACCTGTCGTACTTTTGATTTGGGGTTACCGTTTCAATTTCCTTGCTGGTCATTGGTCCGTTCAGATTTTCTGTTTCTTCCTGGGTCAGCCTTGGAAGGTTGTATTTTTCTAAAAAGTTGAGCATTTCTTCTAGGTTCTCCAGTTTGTTACCATATAATTTTTCATAGTATTCTCCAATAAATCTTCATATTTCTGTGGTATCAGTAGTGATTTTTCCTTTCTCATTTCTGATTCTGTTTATGTGTGTAGACTCTCTGGATAGGGGTTTATCTATTTTGTTTATTTTCTTGAAGAACCAGCTCCTGCTTTCATTGATTCTCTCTATTGTTTTATTCTTCTCGATTTTATTTATTTCTGCTCTAATCTTTATTATGTCCCTCTTTCTGCTGACTTTGAGCCTCATTTGTTCTTCTTTTTGTAGTTTAGATAATTGTGAGGTTAGACTGTTCATACGGGATTGTTGTTCTTTCCTGAGGTAGGGCCCGTATTGCAATATACTTCCCTCTTAGCACCGCCTTTGCTGCGTCCCACAGATTTTGCGTTGTCGAATTATTGTTGTCATTTGTTTGCATATATTACTTGATCTCTTTTTATTTGGTCATTGATCTATTGGTTATTTAGGAGAATGTTGTTAAGCCTCCATGTGATTGTAGACTTTTTCGTCATCTTTGTGTAATGTATTTCTAGTTCCATAGCCTTGTGGTCTGAGAAGCTGGTTGGTACAATTTCAATGTTTTTGAATTTACTGAGGCTCTTTTTGTGGCCTAGTATATGATCTGTTCTTGAAAATGTTCCATGTGCACTTGAGAAGAATGTGTATCCTGCTGCTTTTGAGTGGAGAGTTCTGTAGATGTCTGTAAGGTCCATCTGTTCTAACGTGTTGTTCAATGCCTCTGTCTCCTTACTTATTTTCTGTCTGGTTCATCTGTTCTTTGCAGTCAGTGGAGTGTTGAAGTTTCCTAAAAGAATGCATTGCAGTCTATTTCACCTTTTAATTCTCTTAGTATTTGTTTCACATATGTAGGTACTCCTGTGTTTGGTGCATAGATATTTATAATGGTTATATCCTGTTGTCAGGTTGACCCCTTTATCATTATATCATGTCCGTCTTTGTCTCTTGTGACTTTCTTTGCTTTAAAGTCTATTTTGTCCAAGACAAGTACTGCAACACCTGCTTTTTTCTCCCTATTAGTTGCATGAAATATCTTTTTCCATCCCTTCAGTTTTAGTCTGTGTATGTGTTTGGGTTTGAAGTGAGTCTCTTGTAGGCAGCATACAGATGGGTCTTGTTCTTTTATCCATTCAGTGACTCTATTTCTATTCATTGGTGCATTCAGACCATTTACATTTAGGGTGATTATCGATAGGTATGTACTTATTGCCATTGCAGGCTTTAGATGCGTGGTTACGAAAGGTTCAGGGGTACCTTCGTTACTAAGAATCTAACTTAACTCACTTATGTGTGCTATTACAAACACAATCTAAAGGTTGTTCTTTTCCTCCTCATTCTTTATATATTAAGTATGATATTCTCTGCTCTTTGTCTATCCCTTTTTGTTACCTCTGGTGACAGCTGTTTAACCTTAGAAACACTTCCATCTATAGCAGTCCCTCCAAAATACACTGTAGAGATGGTTGGTGGGAGCTAAATTCTCTCAGCTTTTGCTTATCTGGTAATTGTTTAATCCCTCCTTCAAATTTAAATGATAATCTTTTTCTTTAAAGGTTTTATTAAGTTATTACAATTATTATTTTTTTGTATGATTAATCTACAATTACATGAGCGACATTATGTTTACTAGACTCCCCCCATCAACAAGTCCCCCCCCCACATACCCTATTACAGTCAGTGTCCATCAGCGTAATAAATGCTATAGAATCACTACTTGTCTTGTGTTGTACAGCCTTCCCCATATTCCCCCTACATTATGTCTGTTAATAGTAATGCCCCTTTTTTTCCCCTTATCCCTCCCTTCCCACCAATCCTCCCCAGTCTCTATCCCTTTGGTAACTGTTAGCCCATTCTTGGGTTCTGTGAGTGTGCTGCTGTTTTGCTCCTTCAGTTTTCTTTTTCTTTGTTCTTATACTCCACAGATGAGTGAAATCATTTGGTACTTGTTTTTGTCTGCCTGGCTCATTTCACTGAGCATAATACCCTCTAATTCCATCTATGTTGTTACAAATGGTAGGATTTGTTTTCTTCTTATGGCTGAAAAATATTGCATTGTGTCTATGTACCACATCTTCTTTGTCCATTCATCTACGGATGAACACTTAGGTTGCTTCCATTTCTTGGCTATTGTAAATAGTGCTGCAATAAACAATGGGGTGCATATGTCTTTTTCAAACTCGGCTGCTGCATTCCTAGGGTAAATTCCTAGGAGTGGAATTCCTGGTTCAAATGGTATTTCTATTTTGAGCTTTTTGAGGAACCTCCATACTGCTTTCCACAATGGTTGAACTAGTTTACATTCTCGCCAGGCTCACTTGTTCATTTTTCCTTTTGTTTCCCTTTCTTGGGGAGATATGTTCATGAAGAAGTTGCTCTTGTTTATGTCCAAGAGAGTTTTTCCTATGTTTTGTTCTAAGAGTTTTATGGTTTCATGACTTACATTCAGGTCTTTCTTTAATCCATTTTGAGTTTACTTTTGTATATGGGTTAGACAATAATCCAGTTTCATTCTCTTACATGTAGGTGTCCAGTTTGCCAACAACAGCTGTTGAAGAGGCTGTCATTTCCCCATTGTGTATCCATGGCTCCTTTATCATGTATAGATTGTATATGCTTCAGTTAATATCTGGAATCTCAATTCTGTTCCTCTGGTCTATGGGTCTGTTCCTGGGCCAGTACAAAATTGTCTTGATTACTGTGGTTTGTAGTAGAGCTTGAAGTTGGGAAGGGAGATCCCCCCTGCTTTATTCTTCCTTCTCAGGATTGCTTTGGCTAGTCTGGGTCTTTTGGTGGTTCCATATGAATTTTTGAACTATTTGTTCCAGTTTGTTGAGTAATGGTGTTGGTATTTTGAAAGTGATTTCATTGAATCTGTAGATTGTTTTAGGCAGGTTGGCCATTATGACAATATTAATTCTTCCTACCCAAGAGTATGGGATGAGTTTCCATTTATTAGGGTCCTCGTTAATTTCTTGTAAGAGTGTCTTGTAGTTTTCAGGGTACAGGTCTTTCACTTCCTTGGTTAGGTTTATTCCTATGTAGTTTATTATTTGTCATGCAATTGTGTATGGAATTGTTTTCCTGATTTCTCTTTCTCCTAGTTCATCGTTAGTGTACAGGAATGCAACAGATTTCTGTGTATTAATATTGTTTCCTACAACTTTGCTGAATTCAGATATTAGTTCTAGTAGTTTTGGAGTGGATCCTTTTGGGTTTTTTATGTACAATATCATGTCATCTGTAAACAGGGAGAGTTTGACTTCTTCCTTGCCAATCTGGATGCCTTTTATTTCTTTGCGTTCTCCGATTGCTGTGGCTAGGACCTCCCGAACTATGTTGAATAAAAGTGGGGAGAGTGGCCATCCTTGTCTTGTTACTGATCTTGGAGGAAATGCTTTCAGCTTCTCACTGTCAACTATGATGTTGGCTGTGGGTTTGTCATAAATGGTCTGTATTATGTTGAGGTACTTGCCCTCTATACCCATTTTGTTGAGAGTTTTTATCATGAATGAATGTTGAATTTTGTTGAATGTTTTTTCAGCATTTGTGGAGATGATCATGTGGTTTTTGTCCTCCTTTTTGTTGTAGTGGTGGGTGATATTTATGGATTTTCTAATACTGTACCATCCTTGCATCCCTTGAATAAATCCTAGTTGTTCATGATGAATGACCTTTTTGATGTATTTTTGAATTCTGTTTGATAATATTTTGTTGAGTATTTTTGCATGTATGTTCGTCAGGGATATTCGTCGTTAATTTTCTTTTTTTGTGGTATATTAGGGTGATGCCAGCATTATCGAATGAGTTCGGAAGTATTCCTTCCTCTTCTACTTTTTGGAAAAGTTTAAGGGGGATGGAAATTAGATCTTCACTAAATGTTTGATAAAATTCAGCGGTGAAGCCATCTGGTTCAGGGATTTTGTTCTTAGGTAGTTTTTTGATTACCAGTTCAATTTGGTTTCTAGTAATTGGTCTGTTCAGATTTTCTGTTCTTTCTGGGATAGCCTTGGATGGTTGTATTTTTCTAGAAAGTTGTTCATTTCTTCTAGGTTATCCAGTTTGTTAGCATATAGTTTTTCAAAGTATTCTCTAATAATTCTTTGTATTTCTGTGATGTCCATAGTGATTTTTCCTTCTCATTTCTGCTTCTGTTTTCTGTGTGCAGACTCTCTTTTTTTCCTGATTAGTCTGGCTAGGGGTTTATCTACTTTGTTTATTTTCTCAAAGAACCAGCTCCTGCTTTCATTGATTCTTTGTATTGTTTTATTCTTCTCGATTGTATTTATTCCTGCTCTCATCTTTATTATGCTCCTTCTTCTGCTGACTTTGGGCCTCATTTGTTCTTCTTTTTCTAGTTTTGTTAACTGTGAGTTTAGACTGCTCATATGGGATTGTTGTTCTTTCCTCAGGTAGGCCTGTATTGCAATATACCTCCCTCTTAGCACTGGCTTGTCTGTGTCCCACAGATTTTGCGTTGTTGAATTATTGTTGTTATTTGTCTCCATATATTGCTTGATCTCTGTTTTTATTTGCACATTGATCCATTGGTAATTAGGAGAATGTTGTTAAGCCTCCATGTGATGGTAGGCTTTTTCGTGTTATTTGCATAATGTATTTCTAGTTTCATACCCTTGTGGTGTGAGAAGCTGCATCATTTTTGGGAGCTCGTCCGGGATAACTTTGGAGGTGAGTATCACCATCCAAGCGTACCTTTTCTTTCACTGTCCTTATAGAAGGAAGCCGTCTAAGGCACACAACATCGGGCACTCGTCAGCCACTTAAATGGGACTAGCCTGGCTGCCGATCTCAAAGTCTCGAGTGACAGGTTCCCCTGCATCTCCCTCAGTGGATCCCCCATCTCCCTTGGGAGCCGGGAAAGTCACCTGAGTTGAGGCCAGGATTCCCCTTCGGAGGCATCTCCCTGGATGCGAGGGACTGCGGAAGGCTGTGGGCAAATGAAAGAGCCTAGGCTCAGGCTACACTTCAGCTTCTTCACAAAGGTCCGCATGCCTGGAATCAGACCCTGACAGCCCGACTGGGTATCCATGAGGAGTGTCTTTCTTTCTGTCTCTCTCTGACTTCCAGTCTGCTATTTCAGGGTGCCCTGCCTCTAAGTGAGGCAGGGGGCATTCCTGACTCTCTTCTAACTTCATCAATTTCACGGAACCCGATGCCGACCACCACAAGGTAGGAGATGTATTCTTCACTTTTATTCTTGTCTAAATGCTGTTCTTTTTCTCTCAGAAAAATGTATCTGGGCACCCGTTAGCCACCTAAAAGACAATTATCGTTGGCTACCAGTCTTAAGTCTCATGTGAAAGGTTTCCTGGTGTCTGCTGCTCCTTGATCCCCTGCCTCTGGATGGATGGGAATGTTGGGGAGTGGCTGAGCTGATCTCCTACTTTCCTGTCCTAATCTGCAGACTGCGAGGGCAGACTGGACTGGTAGATAATGGTCCTTGGATCTTGGCTCTGACTCATCGATCCAATGAGCTAGGCTAGGCTGCTGCCTATGTGACAGTCGCAGATGACTCCTGAAGTCTTTTTTCACAGATCAGATTTCTTACAGTGGTTGACTAGCATGATGATTCCCAGGCAGTGGCAGAAACTGGTGTTTGAAGAGGATAGACACCCCCCATAAATGTCTGTGGCAGCCTGTGAATTTTATCTCTGGCTTTGGAGAAAGTTCCCCTGCCCCTCATTCAAAGCAGTCCTCTTAGGACTAAGCCACTTTCTCCTGTATAATGTAAATGAAGTTTGTGAAATAGTCAAGCTGAAATCTGAGTCCAACTAGTAAATGGCTCTATTCTATTGATCTCCCTTCCTTAGAGACAGCCATCCTGGGGCTATGACATTTCCTTACCTGCAGCCCCAGGGAAGCGAAACAGGCTTGTGACTCTGACCAAGGCTCTGGCAGCGAGAGGTCACACAATCCCTGCACTTTTCCGACCGGCAGGGGGCTCTCAAGGAATGATCCCGAGTGTACTTGCTAAAGCTTGTGCAGAGAAAACTAGAGTCTAGGTTAAAACTCCCAAAAGGCGTAAAGTAGGAGCACACTGGTAAGGTTCCACTAAAAGTCCAGAGCTCTGTGGCGACTCTTACTTAGTGGGAAGGCAAGAGGGAAATCAAGGCAAGGTGCAGGCCATGGTGGTAAGGAGTGGTGAAATCCAGTAGGCCTGGCAGAGGAGGTGATTGACTATTGTTACCCAGGCTCCAAGGTGAGGGGACCCCCTTCACAGAGAGAGAGGCTGACCAGGTGCTGGATGTGGGGCCCCACACAGGGAGCACCCTGGCTGGCCTGAGGGGGCCGAGGCAGGTACAGGCCCAGTAGGTCTTTGTGCCTGTGCGCTGATGTCACCCCCATGGCCCTGCCTGGTTGCCCATCTCCAGAGAGCATGGGTAGTCACAGGTAAGGGAGCCACCTTTTGGGGACACCAGTTGCTGGTGTCGTTTAGTGGCCCTTGGACTTGCTGAGGTGGCAGGCCAGTTAGCTTGCTGGGAAACTGCTCCCCTCTCTTCTGTCAAGGTGGAGGTGGTGCTTCACTGAATTTAGGCATTTAGAGGTGAGTGAGGTGTATTTGAAATGGAATAGTAGCTTTTAGAGCTCTGTTTATTTCTGTTCATATGAAAAAGGTGCTGAGCCTAAAGACTTGAGTGAAGGTGGCAGGAATTCTAAGAATATTTATGTCCTTGCATTTATGTTCAGGGAAGTGATTCTGAAGTAATTTTTTACTCATGTATGAAGTTGTTGAGTAAGTCACATCAGTCATGTCGAGATGAAGTGATGTAGTAGAAATAAAGACCCTGCACCTTGGCCTGATACATAGGAGACACACCATTGGTGCTCTTTGCTCTCCTGTCCTAGTTTATTACCTTAACTACCTCTGTGGTTCAGAGTGGTCCCAACCACATTTCAAGCAAAATCTTTCTAAAACTGCATAGAAACACTTGGCGGGATATCCCGAGAGGCTAGTGGAAAAATTATTCTTTCTGATCACTGCTTGCCAGTTGTCTTCTCTATGCCATGTTCCTTTCCTATTTTTGCATTTCCTGTTATTGTAGACCGATAGGGGCGATGGTGTGTGTCTCTGCTAGACGAGCCTCTGGGGCTGTTCGGGGGCTGTGCTGCTGTGGTGATGGCAGTGTTTTTACCTTAGACATAGCTTGTCCTCTGACGTATTCACACGGGGTTACTTCTCTTATGCAGTCAAAATTGTAGGAAACCCCTTAGGTTTTTATGTTCTCGGTTTTACTTGAGATCTAACCCTATTTCTTAGGCATGTTATATATTCCTTTTGCATTGTAAGAATAAAGCGGCAGATCACTTTTCATGTTCACCTACATCATTAACTATAAAGAATTACATCAACATGTAAGTTTTATCAAATTGTGGAGCATACCAGTGTTGTAGCTTTGAATGATTCTGTGTAATCGCTTAAGAATCACTTACGTCTGGCACACAGTGTACCAACACCTACCATCATTTGCAGGAATGTTTGTCAGTTCTAATTTGATTTTTTTTCACTGTATGCACACTTTCACCTATGAGCTGATGTTTGAATATATTTTAGACACTTTGTGATTAGAAAATATCGAGATGAAACATAGAATCTCTTCATGGTCACATGTTCTGTTCTCGTTATTGTAATCTGAGTATTTGAGTTACAGACACTCGATTTTGTTTCAATACTGCTGAAATATAGAAGTATTCTTGGAGTTTGTGAGCCTTCACACTAGACCATTTTATTTTATGTTCTTATAAGCAGTGTTTTGAATATGTTCAGCCATGAAGTGAAATACACACCATAGTGCCTGAATCTCTACATATATTTATGAAGACATTTTTTCAGAGGGACCCCAGGGCACAACCATACCAGTGAAACAATGACTTAAAAAAGACCCTGCCAAATAAAATTATGTGTAATAAGTAAATATGTACATGCATTCTCCATTAAACATGAAAACTGTAACATTATTCGGAAATTATGTATCTTCTGGGGTTAAATATTTCTCTGTGATATAAAAAGTATCTTTAAAAAACAAAGCAGTAGAACTAGTTGACAATCAAAATTAATAGTAATTTCTAGCAGATAGTTTGATGATAATAAGTGTTAAGCTATAAAAAGTGTTTTAGTACGTTTTTATTTTAAGATAGTTTTAGATTTACGGAAAATTTGAGTTACAGAGTTGGGTTTTGCAGTTTGCTCAGATCACTTCCCCTCTTACTACCGTCATTATAGTTTGTTGTTACAGTTACAAGCAGTGATGGTGTACTGTCACCATCCACCATCTATTCTTTCCCTGAGATTTCCATAGTTGGACCCTTTCTCGAAGATCCAGTTCAGGATACCTCATTACATCTAGTGATCTCGTCTCCTTAGCGTTTTGTTGTTGTTTGTTTCTGAGACATTCTTTGCTTTGGATGATCTTTTCCATTTTCAAGATTCTTTGCCATTAATATTGTAGAGTTTTCCCCAGTCGCATTTAACGTGACATTTTCTTGTAATTACTTGGAGTTGTGTTTTATGGGGAGGAAGGTCACAGAGCTCAAGTACAGTGCACAGCACCACATGTCAAGGGCAAGTGCTCTGAAGGAGACTTGATATTGTTGATGTTGTCCCAGATGGCAGGATTTTTTTTTCTTTCTTAAAGCTGAGTGAAATGCCACTGTGTGTGTGTGTGTTTGTGTGTGTGTGTGTTTCACATGTTTATCCATTCATGTATCTACGGACATTTAGGCTGCTTCTGTATCTTGTCTGTTGTAAATACTGCTGCAGTGAACATAGAGATGCATATGTCTTTTCAAATTAGTGTTTTCACTTTCTTGGGATAGATACATAAAGCCAAATTGCTGGGATATATGGGAGTTTTATTTTGAATTGTTTGAGGAGCCTCCATAATGTTCTTCACATTGGATATGCCAATTCTCATTCCCAACAATAAGGGGCTTGTTTTTCTCCACATCCCTGTCTAGTTACTTTTTGTCTCCAATTTGAGCTTCCATTCTAACAGATTTGAATTGAGATCTCATTGTGGTTTTGATTTGCATTTCCCGAACGGTTAGTAATACTGCAAGTTTTTCCATGTGTCAGTTGGCCGTCTACATGTCTTCCTTGGAAAAATGCCTATCTAAGTCCTCTGCCCATTTTTTTAATTGGATTGTCTTTTCAATAGTAGTTGGAGGAGTACTTTATATGTTTTGTATGTTAACCCCAAATTGAATATTTCATGGGCGAACATCTTCTACCATCCAGTACATTATTCTTCTGTATGGTTGATGGTGTCCTTCACAGTACAGAGCATTTTAGTTGGATGTAGTCCCATTTGTTTATTTTAGCTTTTATTGTCATCAACTCGGGAGAGAGATTAAAAAAAAATGTTGCTGAGAGCAGAGTCAAAGAGTTTGCTTCCCCTATATTCTTCTTGGAGTTTTGTGGGATCAGGTGTTACAGTTAAGTCTTAAATTCATTTTGAGTTTGTTTTTGGATGTGTTTTAGGAAAGTGGTCCTCCTTTTATGTAGCTATCCAAATAACCCACACCATTTATTGAAGAGACTTTTTCAAAACCATTATATATTCTTACCTCCTTTGTCGTAGACTAACTGACCATGTAAGTGTGGATTTAATTCTGTGCTCTATATTTTGTTCCATTGATGTAAGGATCTGTTTTTGTGCCAGTACCATAATGTTTAGGGTTTTTTTTTCTTCAGGATTATTACCTTCTTTATATTCTCTTTTTGTTGGTGAAGGGGATAACTTGGTACATTCTTCAAATTATAAAATAATTTAGTCACAAGAATGGAAATATAGCATAGGTAATGTAGCTCATAGCACTGTAACATCTTCTTGTGCTATGAGTACTTTGACAGAGATTGCATTGAATCTGTAGTTTGTTTTCCATAGTGTGGATGTTTTCACAATACTAATTCTTCCAATCCATGAGCGTGGTTTATCTTTCCACTTATTTTTGTACTTCTGTTTCTTTCATCGGTGCTTTATGGTTTTGAGCATATAGTTATTTTACTTCTGTGGTTAAATAGATTCCTAGGTATTTTATTCTTTCTGCTGCATTTGTAAGTAGGAATGATTTTATAATTTCTTTTTCTTGCATTCATTCTTAGTGTATAGAAACACAACAGACTTTTGAATATTGATTTTGTATCCTGTACCTTGATTGAATTCATCTATTACTTCTAATAGATTTTTGATGAATGCTTTGAAGTTTTCTACATATAGCATGAAGCCATCTGAAGATAGTGACAGATTTACTACTTCCTTTCCAATTTGGATATCTTTTATTTTTCTTGGCTAATTGCTATGGGTAGGACTTTGAGTATAATGCTGAACAAAAGTGGCAAGAGAGGGCATCCTTGACTTGTTCCTGTTCTCAGAGAAAAGCCTTCAACTTTGCACTGTTGAGTATGATAGCTCTGGGTTTGTCATATATGTCTGTTTATTTTTTATTTTTTATTTTTTTTTTGCTTTTATAAGCCCAGGGTCCAAGGGCCATCTTTATTAGATCTGCCACAGGCTACAGTTTTGCAGAGCCTTGTTCCTGAGGTTTTCGGCAGCAGATGCCGCTTCTTTCGGCAGAGGGAGACATGAAATTGCTGCTGGCACAGCTCCTCCCCTGTGATCCTGAGGCTACTTTTTTTTTTTTTTTTTTTTTTGAGAGGGCATCTCTCATATTTATTGATCAAATGGTTGTTAACAACAATAAAATTCAGTATAGGGGGGTCAATGCTCAATGTACAATCATTAATCCATCTCAAGCCTAATTCTCGTCAGTCTCCAATCTTCTGAAGCATAACGAACAAGTTCTTACATGGTGAACGAATTCTTACAGAGTGAATAAATTCTTACATGGTGAACAGTACAAGGGCATTCATCACAGAAACTTTCGGTTTTGATCACGCATTATGAACTATAAACCATCAGGTCAAATATGAATATTCATTTGATTTTTGTACTTGATTTATATGTTGATCCCACATTTCTCCTATTATTATTATTATTTTTATTTTTAATAAAATGCTGAAGTGGTAGGTAGATGCAAGATAAAGGTAGAAAACATAGTTTAGTGCTGTAAGAAGGCAAATATAGATGATCAGATGATCAGGTGTGTGCCTATGGACTAAGTATTAATCCAGGCTAGACAAGGGCAGCAAGACATCCACGGATGCAGAAGATTTCTCTCAAAGCAGGGGGGGTGAGGTTCTGAGCCTCACCTCTGTTGATCCCCAAATTCTCACCTGATGGCCCCCCTGCGACTGTGCCTGTCTTAGGTTGTTCCTCCCTTGAGGAATCTTACCCGTCTCTGGCTAACCAGTCATCTTCCGGGGCCATACAGGGAAATGTAAAGTTGGTAAGTGAGAGAGAAGCCATATTGTTTGCAAAGGTTAGCTTTTTACTTCTTTGCAGATTTATGCCCTGTGGCTTCTATGCCCAGCACTTGTCTCGAGGTATCTTTACCACCTGGAGGAATTATGATACTCGGTAAATTCGATATGAGGCACGAATTCTATTTAAGGTTTGTAATTAGGAAGGAAGAAGAAAAGCTATAGATGTAGCATATGAAGGAAACTTGGGAGGATTGATTATTTCTTTGACATATCTTCTTGTATAGTACCTTAAGTATGTATAGGTTTTAAACTACTAACTAATTTGCACACACATATTAACATAATAGGAATACGGTGACATAAACAAAGCAAATCTATAATTACCAGCCATCTCCAGTGAAGCCAAGAAAACCATTTAGGCACCCTAGGCATTTGTGAAAATTTATCTATGATATGATGGATATTGTCCAACTGTACTTGAACCATCAGACAAATTAAAGCAGCCCATTTCTGGGATCTGTTCACATCCCATATGTTCTTTTAACCATAGATAGTCTATAGTCATGAGATTTTGGGGTGCTACAACTTGCACCCCTCCCAACTCCTGGTTGAGTTCCAACAGTACAGATCCAGTCAAATTCGTTGTCTCACTGTATGCACATGCCAGCCTAGACATCTCCCTCCTCCTTCTTATGGCAAGTCCAGGAGACGGTGGGCTGGATGCAGCCACAACCGCAGCATCGTCCGGATCCCTGTGGAGGCTTTTTGATGATCATCCCCTGGCACGAGTCCTCCAGAGAGTGCTGATGCCGGAAGCTCCTCCTCATATCGTATCTTAGTTCATTTTCTGGGTATCCAAGCTAGGCCTTGATCTTCTGCGTAGAAACAAACAGACCCTTTGCCCACACTTTGACATGCCCTCTATACCACTGTGCAGAACTCATTGGAGGTCAGCACACAGTAACTGCTTTCTTTTTTTTTTTTTAATTAAGAGAAAGGAATATTATCAGAAAAGAGTACCTCCATAGCTGATCATCTGACACCCTTTAAGTGATCAACATTAAGGATATTTAAAGCATGCGTTGATCTTTGATTTACCAATAGTTTTATCCTGTTAAGGAGTAATCCCCCTTTTCTTTCTTTCTTTCTTTTTTTTTTTAAAATTTTTAATCTACACTTACCTGAAGAATACTATGTTTACTATGCTCTCCCCTATATCAGGTCCCCCCTAACAACCACATTACGGTTACTGTCCATCAGCTTAGCAAAATGTGGTAGAGTCACTACTTGTCCTCTCTGTGTTGTGCAGCCCACCCTCCCCTTTCTCCCTCCCCCCCATGCATGCTAATCTTAATACCCTCCTTCTTCTTCCCCCCCCTTATCCCTCCCTGTCCACCCATCCTCCCCAGTTCCTTTCCCTTTGGTACCTGTTAGTCCATTTTTGGGTTCTGTAATTCTGCTGCTGTTTTGTTCCTTCAGTTTTTCCTTTGTTCCTATACTCCTCAGATGAGTGAAATCATTTGGTATTTCTCTTTCTCCGCTTGGCTTATTTCACTGAGCATAATACTCTCCAGCTCCATCCATGTTGCTGCAAATGGTTGGATTTTTCCACTTCTTATGGCTGAGTAGTATTCCATTGTGTATATGTACCACATCTTCTTTATCCATTCATCTACAGATGGACATTTAGGTTGCTTCCAATTCTTGGCTATTGTAAATAGTGCTGCGATAAACATAGGAGTGCATCTGTCTTTCTCAAACTTGATTGCTGCGTTCTTAGGGTAAATTCCTAGGAGTGGAATTCCTGGGTCAAATGGTAGGTCTGTTTTGAGCATTTTGATGCACCTCCATACTGCTTTCCACAATGGTTGAACTAATTTACATTCCCACCAGCAGTGTAGGAGGGTTCCCCTTTCTCCACAGCCTCGCCAACATTTGTTGTTGTTTGTCTTTTGGATGGCAGCTATCCTTACTGGTGTGAGGTGATACCTCATTGTAGTTTTAATTTGCATTTCTCTGATAATTAGCGATGTGGAGCATCTTTTCATGTGTCTCTTGGCCATCTGTATTTCTTTTTTGGAGAACTGTCTGTTCAGTTCCTCTGCCCATTTTTTAATTGGGTTATTTGTTTTTTGTTTGTTGAGGCGTGTGAGCTCTTTATATATTCTGGACGTCAAGCCTTTATCAGATCTGTCATTTTCAAATATATTCTCCCATACTGTAGGGTTCCTTTTTGTTCTATTGATGGTGTCTTTCGCTGTACAGAAGCTTTTCAGCTTAATGTAGTCCCACTTGCTCATTTTTGCTGTTGTTTTCCTTGCCCGGGGAGATATGTTCAAGAAGAGATCACTCATGTTTATATCTAAGAGGTTTTTGCCTATGTTTTTTTCCAAGAGTTTAATGGTTTCGTGACTTACATTCAGGTCTTTGATCCATTTTGAGTTTACCTTTGTATATGGGGTTAGACAATGGTCCAGTTTCATTCTCCAACATGTAGCTGTCCAGTTTTGCCAGCACCATCTGTTGAAGAGACTGTCATTTTGCCATTGTATGTCCATGGCTCCTTTATCAAATATTAATTGACCATATATGTTTGGGTTAATTTCTGGGGTCTCTAATCTGTTCCACTGGTCTGTGGCTCTGTTCTTGTGCCAGTACCAAATTGTCTTGATTACTATGGCTTTGTAATAGAGCTTGAAGTTGGGGAGTGAGATCCCCCCTACTTTATTCTTCTTTTTCAGGATTGCTTTGGCTATTCGGGGTCTTTGGTGTTTCCATATGAATTTTTGAATTATTTGTTCCAATTCATTGAAGAATGTTGCTGGTAATTTGAGAGGGATTGCATCAAATTTGTATATTGCTTTCGGCAGGATGGCCATTTTGACGATATTAATTCTTCCTAGCCATGAGCATGGGATGAGTTTCCATTTATTAGTGTCCCCTTTAATTTCTCTTAAGAGTGACTTGTAGTTTTCAGAGTATAAGTCTTTCACTTCCTTGGTTAGGTTTATTCCTAGGTATTTTATTCTTTTTGATGCAATGGTGAATGGAATTGTTTTCCTGATTTCTCTTTCTATTGATTCGTTGTTAGTGTATAGGAAAGCTACAGATTTCTGTGTGTTGATTTTGTATCCTGCCACTTTGCTGTATTCCGATATCAGTTCTAGTAGTTTTGGAGTGGAGTCTTTAGGGTTTTTTATGTACAGTATCATATCATCTGCAAATAGTGACAGTTTAACTTCTTCTTTACCAATCTGGATTCCTTGTATTTCTTTGTTTTGTCTGATTGCCGTGGCTAGGACCTCCAGTACTATGTTAAATAACAGTGGGGAGAGTGGGCATCCCTGTCTGGTTCCCGATCTCAGTGGAAATGCTTTCAGCTTCTCGCTGTTCAGTATAATGCTGGCTGTGGGTTTATCATATATGGCCTTTATTATGTTGAGTTACTTGCCCTCTATTCCCATTTTGCTGAGAGTTTTTATCATGAATGGATGTTGAATTTTGTCAAATGCTTTTTCAGCATCTATGGAGATGATCATGTGGTTTTTGTCTTTCTTTTTGTTGATGTGGTGGATGATGTTGATGGATTTTCGAATGTTGTACCATCCTTGCATCCCTGGGATGAACCCCACTTGGTCATGGTGTATGATCCTTTTGATATACTGTTGAATTCTGTTTGCTAATATTTTATTGAGTATTTTTGCATCTACATTCATCAGGGATATTGGTCTGTAATTTTCTTTTTTGGTGGGGTCTTTTCCTGGTTTTGGTATTAGGGTGATGTTGGCTTCATAGAATGAGTTTGGGAGTATTCCCTCTTCTTCTATTTTGTGGAACACTTTAAGGAGAATGGGTATTATGTCTTCTCTGTGTGTCTGATAAAATTCCGAGGTAAATCCGTCCGGCCCCGGGGTTTTGTTCTTGGGTAGTTTTTTGATTACTGTTTCAATTTCTTTGCTTGTAATTGGTTTGTTTAACTTTTGTGTTTCTTCCTTGGTCAGTCTTGGGAGGTTGTATTTTTCTAGGAAGTTGTCCATTTCTTCTAGGTTTTCCAGCTTGTTGGCATATAGGTTTTCATAGTAGTCTTTAATAATTCTTTGTATTTCTGTGGAGTCTGTCGTGATTTTTCCATTCTCATTTCTGATTATGTTGATTTGTGTTGACTCTCTTTTTCTCTTAATAAGTTGGGCTAGAGGCTTATCTATTTTGTTTATTTTCTCAAAGAACCAGCTCTTGGTTTCGTTGATTTTTGCTATTGTTTTATTCTTCTCAATTTTGTTTATTTCTTCTCTGATCTTTATTATGTCCCTCCTTCTGCTGACTTTAGGCCTCATTTGTTCTTCTTTTTCCAGTTTTAATAGTTGTGATGTTAGACTATTCATTTGGGATTGTTCTTCCTTCTTCAAGTGTGCCTGGATTGCTATATACTTTCCTCTTAAGACTGCTTTCGCTGCATCCCACAGAAGTTGGGGCTTAGTGTTGTTGTTGTCATTTGTTTCTATATATTCCTTGATCTCTATTTTGATTTGTTCATTGATCCATTGATTATTTAGTAGCATGTTGTTAAGCCTCCATGTGTTTGTGAGCCTTTTTGTTTTCTTTGTAGAATTTATTTCTACTTTCATACCTTTGTGGTCTGAAAAATTGGTTGGTAGAATTTCAATATTGTGGAATTTACTGAGGCTCTTTTTGTGAGCTAGTATGTGGTCTATTCTGGAGAATGTTCCATGTGCACTTGAGAAGAATGTATATCCTGTTGCTTTTGGATGTAAAGTTCTATAGATGTCTATTAGGTCCATCTGTTCTAGTGTGTTGTTCAGTGCCTGTGTGTCTTTACTTATTTTCTGCCCGGTGGATCTATCCTTTGGGGTGAGTGGTGTGTTGAAGTCTCCTACAATGAGTGCATTGCAGTCTATTTCCCTCTTTAGTTCTGTTAGTATTTGCTTCACATATGCTGGTGCTCCTGTATTGGGTGCATATATATTTAGAATGGTTATATCCTCTTGTTGGACTAAGCCCTTTATCATTATGTAGTGGCCTTCTTTATCTCTTGTTACTTTCTTTGTTTTGAAGTCTATTTTGTCTGATATTAGTACTGCAACCCCTGCTTTCTTCTCACTGTTGTTTGCCTGAAATATGTTTTTCCATCCCTTGACTTTTAGTCTATGCTTATCTTTGGGTTTAAGGTGAGTTTCTTGTAAGCAGCATATAGATGGGTCTTGCTTTTTTATCCATTCTATTACTCTATGTCTTTTGATTGGTGCATTAAGTCCATTTACATTTAGGGTGACTATTGAAAGATATGTACTTATTGCCATTGCAGGCTTTAGATTCGTGGTTACCAAAGGTTCAAGGTTAGCTTCTTTAGTATCTTACTGCCTAACTTAGCTCGCTTATTGAGCTGTTATATACACTGTCTGGAGAGTCTTTTCTTCTCTCCCTTCTTATTCCTCCTCCTCTCTTCTTCATATGTTGTGTGTTTTGTTCTGTGCTCTTTTTAGGGGTGCTCCCATCTAGAGCAGTCCCTGTAGGATGCCCTGTAGAGGTGGTTTGTGGGAAGCAAATTCCCTCAGCTTTTGCTTGTCTGGGAATTGTTTGATCCCACCATCATATTTAAATGATAGTCGTGCTGGATACAGTATCCTTGGTTCAAGGCCCTTCTGTTTCATTGCATTAAGTATATCATGCCATTCTCTTCTGGCCTGTAGGGTTTCTGTTGAGAAGTCTGATGTTAGCCTGATTGGTTTTCCTTTATAGGTGACCTTTTTCTCTCTAGCTGCCTTTAAAACTCTTTCCTTGTCCTTGATCCTTGCCATTTTAATTATTATGTGTCTTGGTGTTGTCCTCCTTGGATCCTTTCTGTTGGGGGTTCTGTATAATTCCATGGTCTGTTCGATTATTTCCTCCCCCAGTTTGGGGAAGTTTTCAGCAATTATTTCTTCAAAGACACTTTCTATCCCTTTTCCTCTTTCTTCCTCTTCTGGTATCCCTATAATACGAATGTTTTTCCTTTTATATTGGTCACATATTTCTCTTAGTGTTGTTTCATTCCTGGAGATCCTTTTATCTCTCTCTATGTCAGCTTCTATACGTTCCTGTTCTCTGGCTTCTATTCCTTCAATGGCCTCTTGCATCTTATCCATTCTGCTTATAAATCCTTCCAGGGATTGTTTCACTTCTGTGATCTCTTTCCTGACATCTGTGATCTCCTTCCGGACTTCATCCCACTGCTCTTGCATTTTTCTCTGCATCTCATCCCATTGCTCTTGCATTTTTTTCTGCATCTCTGTCAGCATGTTCATGATTTTTATTTTGAATTCTTTTTCAGGAAGACTAGTTAGGTCTGTCTCCTTCTCAGGTGTTGTCTCTGTGATCTTTGTCTGCCTGTAGTTTTGCCTTTTCATGGTGATAGAGATAGTTTGCAGAGCTGGTACAAGTGACCGCTGGAAGAGCTTCCCTTCTTGTTGTTTTGTAGCCTTTTCCTGGGAGAATAGCGACCTCTAGTGGCTTGTGCTGGGCAGCTGTGCGCAGACAGGGCTTCTGCTTCCTGCCCAGTTGCTTTGGGGTTTATCTCCGCTGTTGCTGTGGGCTTGGCCTGGCTGGGGCTGTTCCTCCAAAATGGTGGAGCCCCGTTGGAGGGGGAGCAGCCAGGAGACTATTTATCTCCGTAAGGGGCCTCTGTGCTCCCTGCTGCCCAGGGGGTTAGAGTACCCAGAGATCCCCAGATTCCCTGCTTCTGGTCTAAGTGACCTGTCCTGCCCCTTTAAGATTTCCAAAAAGCACTCTCCAAACCAAAACAACAGCAGCAACAATGAGAGAGGGAACAGAAACAAAGAGAAAAAAAAAAAGGAAAAAAAAGGAAAAAACAAGCGATTTTTTTTTTTTTTTTTTGTCCTCAGGTGCCGGTCCCAGGCACCCGCTCACTGGTCCTGCTGCCCTGTCTCCCTAGCACCAGGGTCCCTGTCCTTTCAAGGCTTCCAAAAAGCACCCACCCACCGGTCCCGCAGGGAAGGAACGCTCAATATTCTTTGTCCTCAGGCACTGGTCCCACGCACCCGCTCACCAGTCCCGCCGCCCTGCCTCCCTAGCACCGGGGTCCCTGTCCCTTCAAGGCTTCCAAAAAGCACTCGGCAAAAAGAGAGAAAAAAAAGGGGAAAAACGCGCGATTTCTTCCGTCCTCAGGTGCTGGTCTCAGGCACCCACCCACCGGTCCCACAGGGAAAAATGCGGGATATTCTTTGTCCTCAGGTGCCGGTCCCAGGCACCCGCTCACCAGTCCCGCCGCCCTGCCTCCCTAGCACCGGGGTCCCTGTCCCTTTTAGGCTTCCAAAAAGCACTCGCAGAAAAGAGAAAAAAAAAAGGGGAAAAACGCGCGATTTCCTCTGCCCTCAAGTGCCGGTCTCAGGCACCCGCCCACCGGTCCCGCAGGGAAAAACGGGGGATATTCTTTGTCCTCAGGCGCCGGTCCCAGCCACCCGCTCACCAGTCCCGCCACCGTGCCTCCCTAGCACTGGGGTCCCCGTCCCTTCAAGGCTTCCAAAAAGCGCTCGCCAAAAAGAGAAAAAAAAAAAAGGGGGAAAAACGCGCGACCTCCTCCGTCCTCAGGCACCGGTCTCAGGCACCCGCCCCCAGGTCTCGCAGGGAGAAACGCGGGATATTCTTTGTCCTCCGGCGCCGTTCCCAGGCACCTCCTCACCGGTCCCACCACCCTGCCTCCCCAGCAACGGGGGCCCGTCCCTCTAAGGCTTCCAAAAAGCGCTCGCCAAAAAAAAAAAAAAAAAAAAACCACTCCGGTTTCTCTCCACCCGCCGGGAGCCGGGGGGAGGGGCGCTCGGGTCCCGCCGGGCTGGGGCTTGTATCTTACCCCCTTCACAAGGCGCTGGGTTCTTGCAGGTGTGGATGTGGTCTGGATGTTGTCCTGTGTCCTGTGGTCTCTATTTTAGGAAGATTTTTCTTTGTTATATTTTCATAGCTCTATGTGTTTTTGGGAGGAGATTTCCACTGCTCTACTCACGCCGCCATCTTGGCTCCGCCCTGAGGCTGCTTTTTATATATGTCTGTTTTTATGTTTAGGTGTGTTCTCTTTATACCCACTTTGTTTCAAATTTTGATCATAAATGGATGTTGAATTTTGTCAAAAGTTTTTCTGCATCTATTGAGATGATCATATTTTTATCCTTCATTTTGTTACTGTGATGTGTCAAATTCATTAGTTGTGGATATTGAACTATCCTTGCATCCCCAGAGTAAATCCTACTTGATCATGACGCATGACCTTTTTATTGTATTGTTGAAATTCCACTTTCTGGTCCCAGCCTATATGTGACCTCCTGGAAATGACTTCCTTTTGCCTGGTCCTCCTTCCCATCAGGAACTGCTACCTCAGTGCCCTGTTTAGTGACTTAATGAAACTGGTTACAATTGGATCTTTTCTTGTTTGTTTATCTTTTTTCTCACTTTGTTAACTTTGGTCTTCCTTGCATGCTGAAGACTGGGCTTGCGTGATTGTACTCCCAGGGCCTGGCACAGCAGTGAGCATAGCACCAGTAATGAACATTATTTTGAATATTGTGATATAATGAATTATACAACATACATACTTGGTCATTCAGTAACCCAAATATATAATTGCTGGGTATATTTCTTCCTCTTACACACTTCCTGAAAACACTGCAGAGCCTTAAAGGAGAAGTGGGTGTCTTGTCATGTTAATGAGAGACTTTTGGACCCCATCTGATGGCAGAGGTCGGAGGTTGAATCAGCCAATGATAGAGTCAAACATGACTATACATTGAAGCCCTCAGCAACATCAGGGAGATGAGTATGTCTCTCTGTTGGAGAGAGCTTCCACTCTGTGGAGCCAACAAGATTCCATGTGTAACAGAGCTAGTCCCAAAGCCACACCCCAGCCTGTCCCTGAGACCATTCGTGTATGTGTGAGAAAAGTGGCCGGGGGGAGGAGTAAAATGGCCCTGGGAGTCCTTGGTTCAGGAGCCCAATGCACTGTAAATCCAAAACCTCTTGGTGAAGTCTTAGCAGGGACTAAGGTTAGATTGGGAGGATATGGAGATGCAGTGGCTGATGGTATTGAGGTGGAAGTTTGGATGAAAATTGGGTGTTTGAGCAGGTTTTGCTTGAGGTGGCTGCATCCCCTTTACCTGAAAGTATTATTGGGATGGATAATATGTGTGACTGGGTTTGGCTTCCCCTGCCTAATACAGTAAAACAGAAGGTATGTAAGCCCATCCTCAGGCCTGTTTAGTTGGACATTCTAAATGGGGAATGGCTGAAACTGTGCTTACCCACAGAGGCAGATAACTTGACAAACATATCACCGTTCTTAGGAGTGACATGCTGGAAGCTGGAGTGGTGGTATCCACAGATTTGCTGTACAGTAGTCCTGTGTGGCCTGTGCAAAGGTGGATGGGACATAGAGACTCTTCAAGCTTAGGTAATGTGGGTACTGCCCATAGTCCCAGCAGTTCCAGGCATGATATCAGCCATACAGAACGTACAGCAGGTTGAAGGAGGCTGGTACTCCTGGATGGACCTTGCAAATGCTCTCTTCTCTGTCTCAATTCCTGAAAAGAGCCAAGCCCAGTTTGCCTTCAGGTGGGAAGGACCCCACTTTGCCTCTGCTGTGCTAGGCGGGGATCTGAGCTCCCGGCTTATTGTCACTATGTGGTCAGGAAGGATTTGGACTCGGTGTAATGCTCGAGTGTAATAATACACGATGTTGGTGACATTATTAATACCAGAAACAGAGGAGCTGGCCAGGAATGATTTGAATGCAACAAGGACATATGTGACCAACCAGGGCTGGTTAATAAATCTAGCGAAGGTCCAAGGTCCTGCTCAGTGAAATTTGTAGGAATAATGCAGGCAGAAACCACCTGGGATATTCCACAAGTGTGACTATCAGTAAACTGCTGTCACTCTCCCACCAGGTCCAAACAAGAAGCCCAGCACTTTCTTGGTTTATTTGAATTTTGGAGGACTCGTATTCCACACCAGGAACCATTTGTAGCTCCTGTCTGAAAGACTCCATGAAAGAAAGCTGCATCTGAGTGGGGTCCTGAACAGAAGTGAGCCACATCAGAATTACACATGGCAGCTGTGTGCTTGACAGCATCCGGCTCTTGTGACCCCCACTCAGACATGATTTTGGAAGTGTCTGTCCCCCACACCCATGCAGACTGGAGCTTGTGGCAAAAAAAAGAAAATGAGCACCTCCCAGCTGTGACCCTTGGGATTTTGGACCAGAAAATTCCCCCATGCTGCTGCCTGGTACATACCACTTGAGAGACAATTATTAACATACTGTTGGGAATTAATCAAGACTGCCTCAGTGACCGAAGTACATAAAATAATTTTGAAACCTGAGACACCCATAATGTGTTGGGTGATGTCAGAGAAACACCCTAATAGGGAAGGCAGAGTCCGAAGGGTCCCCTAATCAAACAGATATGGTTCATGCAGGGGCAGGCTGCCCGGGGGGATACAAGGAGGCCTACACGAATCCGTGAGCAGGCAGCCTCATTTCCTCTGGGACCGATGCTGGAGCCCCTGGGGAGCTGCATGGACAGTGTCCTAGGAACAGCTCTCAGCTGAACGACAAAGAGCTGCTTGGTTACAGGTGGCAGTTCCAGGAGGCATAGACAGTATCCTGGTTGGGGAGCTGCTGCAGTAATACCAGAGGATGGCAAGGCTGGCCTGGAGGAAGGGAAACAAATGATTTCAATGGGCTGAATTCCATGCCCTTTTCTGGGCAGTGACAGCAGAATGGAGCAGTGAGGAAAGCCCCTCGTGCTGGGGTTCTTATGACTTGGGACTGCGGCCACTGGCCTGGCTGTGTGGTCAGGAAGATGGGAAATGGGAAACTGGACTATGAAAAGAATGCCCATGTGGGTGACGACCTTATGGATTTTGATTGCCCTGGGAATTTGAGGGGCACGTTAATGCAGGCCATGTTGGTTTGCATCAGAAGAAGCCTGCCAAGGAATGGGAGGTGATTCAAGCCACCAGGTGGGCCTGCTGGTGCTGTCGTTGGAGATGGCTGCCGGGGTCCATGGGAAACTGCAGCAGTGCACACAGGCTGAGTCTACACATGCTCCTCTTGCACCCTGTGAGGCACAGAATGCCAGCAAAACCTGTTCTGACTGTCAGCTAAAGAGACAGAGACTGCATTTGGCTGTGGGGAAAGTTCTCCAGTGGCTACGCCCTCCACATAGCTGGCCAGTGGGTTACATTGGATCAACACTAGTACCTCTTGGAGGCTGTACGTGGGTCGTTAGCAGAATAGACACTTCTTCTGGACTCCGCTTTGCATACCCAGTGGTAGATGCAAATGCTGAAGATACCATTTAAGGTTTGGAACTGAAGACTCTGTACCAGTTAGGACAACCAAGTTACATCTCTGACCAGCGGACACCCTTTACAGACCATGGTGTTCCACGGAGGGCCAAGAAACATCTCTTCAGACGGATGTACAGTGTTGCATGTCACTCTCAGAGCAATGGTTTAATAGAAAATTGGAGCGGGCTGTGGAAACATTGGCTGCCTAAAATGGGAGGTAAAGGCACGAGGGGCTGGCTTACATGCCTTCAAGAGTGGGTGCTCACACTCAGCATGAGGCAGGCAAGGGAGGGTAGATTCCTCTGCTTCTCCAGGGGATCTGGGAAAGGGGGTTTGGGAGAGGTTGCTAGGGCACTATTCCTTTCTTCCCCACATTATCACAACTGTGTTTTTTCCTAACCGATTCAGTGGTTCCAGGAACACAGCTGCTTCTGAGGGTGCCAGAAGCAGTGAACTTTACCAAGCAAGAGAATGTAACCACACCCTTCAATCTTTATGCCATAATTCCTAAGCGCCTGCTGAGGTGAATGGTGCCTTGACCCCAGGTATCGAGGTCAGAGCTGATAGCACAGCTGTGCTTCCCTGTGGTCGGAAAAGCCCCCTGGCTCTGCTTGTGGGTAACCCTACCTTCTGTGGGTGGGTGGGGCTGAGGGGAGGCACTTGTGAGACTGGTATTGCTGCCAGCCATCTGGACCAGCACAGAAAGCCAGACCTGATGTCCCCTCCACAGGTGGAAAAATCTGGGTAAAGATAAATGGCAAATGAAGAAAGGAAGAAATTACAGCTGTGGGGACAGGGATGAATAAGTCTGTTATGCCTTGAGAGAAATCCAACATTTTACTAATACCTCAATAGAACGTCAGACCAAGAAAACTGTACCTGTCAGTCAAAACACACCAGATGTCCCGAAGGGTGAAGCTCTGTGTTTGCCAAGGCCACCACTGTGTTTGCAGCCTGGCAAGGTTGAATGGCAGCCTGCACACGGAGTTGCATCACTCTGGGAGAAACTCTCGTCATGAGATAACATTGACAAACTGAACCAATATAAAATGCTTATAAGGAGTTTATAGGTCATGTGAGTTATCACTGTAAATCTGCCCCAAACCCACGCTGGCATCTCCAAATGTCTGGCCTATTTGCACTGGTACTATTGTTCTATCTGTTGTATGAATGCTGTTCCCCATGTAAGGGCTGCGACAGGCATGATCGCTTTGCTGTGAGGAATCCATGTTTGAGACCAAGGAGCGCGCTGCACAAAAATGCCCTCCTATTACTCTGCTGTGTTCTGCACATACTGCCATCTGCCCTGAATTCTCGCTTCCCTGGAATCATCCTCACCACTGCAACAACAGCGCAGAAGGTGTTTAGCTCCATCCTGCACCTGAGCTGAGAGGCAGGCGAGGAGGCAGAGGGAGCTGGCATTGCTGTGGGGCTGGGTAGCTGAGGACTGGTCCAGGGAGGGGGTGGCTCATCCTCTGAGGCCAGAAGGTCGGTCAGATTGAAAAGGAACAGCAGGGGCAGGGCCAGAGCCTGGAGGAGTCCCGTGTGACTGCTGCAGAGGGGGCTCGGGCAGTGACCACCTTCACCTGCACCTGTGCCTGCCAGCACACCTCTGGGCCCCATCATGTGGCCTGTCTGACAAGTTGTTTTCAGAGGCTTTTAAAGAAGGAAAGAAAATGCTGTTGTAATTCTCTTCCTGGTTTACTAAATAACCTGCATGTAAACCACAGAGCATAATAACAAAGCAAACCCATTTCTCCCTCTCCCTGAATTGGGTGGGGACTTGGCCCGGCCCCACTGCTGTGTAGTTACTGCTTGTCTTACAGCTCCCCCGATGCTCCGTGGGAGAGATGGACTTCAGTCTAGGCTGTTCCCTCTCTCCTGCCTGGCTTCTGGGAGGGTGTGTGGCTGCCCTCCTGATCACAGCTGGGTTGGGCTGGGGCTTCTGGATACAGGGACAGGGATGTCTGTCCCCAGTCCTGGCCACGACCCAGGCACAGCTCTCTTAACTTCACCTGCCAGGCCTGCACAGCCCTGAGGTGACCCAGCTTCCAGTTCCACTGACCAGCTTGAGGTTTCCGTATCGTATCTTCTTTTGCCCTCTACTTGCCTCCTGGAACAGCTCCACTTAAAACTTGAGGGTATCTGAAAATGCAGGGTTTAATCCATCCAGGTTATAGCAAAGGATCACTGGTATTTTGTGATTTTGTGTGTGTGTGTGTGTGTGTGTGTGTGTGTGTGTGTGTGTGAGAGAGAGAGAGAGAGCCGGGGGTGGCAGGGAGAGGGAGAGGAGAGCATAGCTAGCAGGAGAGCTATTTAACGGGTTTATCCAGTTTTCCCAGCATAATTTGTCAAAGATCCTATCCTTTCCCCATTCCTATTTACACTTGGTTCCTTAGTAGTTGATTGTGTATGTTTATTTCTGGGCTCTCTTGTGTTCCGTTGAGTTACATGTGCATCATTATGCCAGTACCATACTGATTTAATTACTGTGACTTGTAATATAGTTTGCAGCCAGGAAGTGTGATTCCCGCCATTTTGTTCTTTCTCAAGATTGGTTAGCTCTTTGTTGTTCCATATGAATCTTAGGTTTTTAAAAAATATTTTTGTAAAATAATCATTGTGGTATTTATGGGGACAACATTACATCTGCTGATCACTGTAGGTCAGATGCCCCAAAGCGCAAGTCACAAACATAAACAAACAAGAGGGGCTGCATAAAACTTAAAAGCTCTGTACTGCCAAAGAATTAATCAAATGGAAAGGCAACCTACAGATTGGGGGAAATTCTTGAAAATCGTGTATCTGATAAGGGGTTAATATTCAGAATATGTAGGTAATTTCTACAACTCAGGAGGGAAAATAATTGGAACTTGCATAGATACTTCTTTAAAGAAAGAGAAATGGGAAAGATTCACATGAAGAGGTGTTCAACATTACTAATAATCAGAGAAATGTAAATCAAAATCAAAATATAATTACTCCTCATTTAGAATGGCTATTATAAAAAGAAGTGTTGGCAAGGATGTAGAAAAATCGGAATCCTTGTACATCCTTGGGCTATGTCTGCATCTGTCTGTGTCTCAACAATTGATGTGGGAGATTCTTCCTCTGTCAGTAATTATTTGTAAATCCTGATTGCTGTGTGGGGTTCCATGGGGTGCAGAGAGCACTGTGTATAACCATTCCCTGTGCATGAGCATTTGGTTAGTTTCTCGAACAGTGATTTTGACTCAGGTTGTTGGGACCAAACAGGTGCACAATATTGGGGATATTTATATGCAGGGACCACCGTAGGTGTATATACAGCCTTAGTAGATCCTGGCTGTTTTCCAAAGAGGTTCTACCAATTTAAATTCTCACTAGCCCTACATGAATGATCTGATTGTTCTAGAACCTGGGGAGAATGTATTCCTGGTATTTTTTAATTCATCTCATCTGATTTCTGTCCTAAAACAGCTGATTGCAAGTTTTATTAGCGTTTCCCTGAAATTAAACAGTGTAAAGCTTTTAAAAAAAACTTTAGTTATTTGCTTATCCTCTTTTATCTAATGTCTTTTCTACCTTTGGCCGTATTTTTCTAGTGGGCTTTCAGCACTTTGTATTATTGGATGGTATATTTACATAATTTGGCTTGATGTCCTTTACCAGATGCAGGTAATCTGAGTCTCTCCCACCCAGGCTTTCCACTGCTCTATCTCACTGGTGAATTTTGATAAAAGCCAGCTCATAATATATCTTAATATGATCCAGGTTGTCATTTTCTTCTCTCTGTGTTTCTCTGAATGAGAAGGAAAATTTTTTTCTCCTCATTTTGAATGAAAGAGCTCTGCTGTGTTCCAAATTAAGGCTATGGTTTGTGTTTATGTTAGTACTTAAGTTAAGAAATTAAATTAAGAAGTGATTGATTCCAGCAAAGGCTGGATTCCTGAATGGCAAGACAGTTGAAGAACAAGTATCTCAACAAAAGTGCAGTGTCAGGACAGAGTGGAAGGAGAAGTGGGATATGATTGAAAGAGGAGCAGAGGGAATGAGGGGTAAGGAATTGATACCACAAGTGAAAATACACAGCACACTCCCCACTGATGAAGGACAGCAATCCACAGATGCAGTTTACATTCCCTAAGCACAATATTTACGCTCTAAACCATAGGGGGTTACAGTATGATCGAAAAACCAGAATTACATACAGACTGTAGGGAAATCAGAGGCGAAATAAGCAAGAAAAAGGCTGATAGATGATGTCTAAACATATATACACACGGCAAATAGATATCAACACAGCACCATTTTTAAAATGCTAAAAGAAATTTTCATGTCAAACCAGAATTCTACACCCATCAGCAGTATCAACCACAAAGATATTCTAAGAAAAAGTTAAAGTGAGACACTTCATAGTTGGTAGCCTTGAATTAGAAGAACTACTAGAGGGAGTTCTCAAGTTCAAAGGAAAGTAATCCCAAGTTGAAAACCGACAATGCAGGGATAAATGAAGAAGAAAGGACCAGGCAATTTATGAACAGAGGTGAATTTTCATCTATGAGTTCTAGAATGAACTCTTGTGGAGATTAAACTATGTAGAATTAAAATGCCTGATAACAGTAATAAAAGTCAGGAAGGTTAGGAGAATTGAAAGTGTTCTAAGGTATTAGTTGGCATTTGGGAAAGTGGTAAAGTAATAGACTGTCTTCATTTTTTTAAGTTTATTATTTTTATTTTGGTGTCGTTAATGTACAATTATTTGAACAACATGGTTACTAGACTCCCCCTGTCACCAAGTCCCCACCACATACCCCATGACAGTCACTGTCAATCCGCGTAGTAAGATGCCATAGAATCATTACTTGCCTTCTCTGTGTTATTCCCATGTACCCACCTTCCAACCCGCTACATTATCTTTGCTAATCATAATGCCCTTTTCCCCCTTATCCCTTCCCACCCATCCTCCCCTCCCACCCATCCTCCCCACTCCGTTTCCCTTTGGTAACTGTTAGTCCATTCTTGGGTTCTGTGAGTCTGCTGCTGTTTTGGTCCTTCAGTTTTAGCTTTGTTTTTATATTCCACAGATGAGTGAAATCATTTCACACTGTCTTTCTCCGCCTGGCTTATTTCACTGCCCATAATACCCTCTAGCTCCATCCATGTGGTTGCAAATGTTTGGATTTGTATGATATAATTTTTCATAGTATTTTATAAGAATGATTTGTATCTCTGTGTTGTCTGTAGTGATTTTTCCGTTCTTATTTTTGATTCTATTTATGTGTGTATACTCCTTTTTCTGATAAGTCTGACTAGGGGCTTATCTATTTTGTTCATTTTCTCAAAGAACCAGCTCCTGCTTTCACTGATTCTATTATTTTATTCTTGTCCGTTTCATTTAATTCTGCTCCAATTTTTATTATGTCCCTCCTTCTGCTGACTTTGGGCCTCATTTGTTTTTCTTTTTCTCTTTTTTTAGTTTCATTAATATGGGTTTAGACTGTTCATATGGAATTGTTCTTTCCTAAGGTAGGCCTGTATTGCAATATACTTCCCTGTTAGCATCGCCTTCGCTGCATCCCACAAATATTGCAGTGTTGAATTATTGTTGTCATTTGTCTCCCTATATTGCTTGATCTCTCTTTTTATTTGGTGTTTGATCCCTTGGTTATTTAGGAGCATGTTATTAAGTCTCCATGTGATGATAGGCTTTTTCATTTTCCTTGTGTATTTTATTTCTAGTTTCATAGCTTTGTGGTCTGAGAAGCTGGTTGGTACAATTTCCATCTTTTTAAATTTACTGAGGTTCTTTTTGTGGCCTAGTGTATGATCTATTCTTGAAAATGTTCCATGTGCAGTTGAAAAGAATGTGTGTCCTGCTGCTTTAGGGTAGAGAGTTCTGTAGGTGTCTGTAGGTCCATCTGTTCTAATGTGTTGTTCAGTGCCTCTGTGTCCTTATTTTCTGTCTGGTTGATCTGTCCTTTTCGAGTGGGTGGAGTGTTGACATCTACTAGAATGAATGCATTGCATTCTATTTCCCCTTTTAATTCTGTTAGTATTTGTTTCACATGTATGTAGGTGCTCCTGTGTTGGGTGCATAGATATTCATAATGGTTATATCCTCTTGTTGGATTGACCCCTTTATCATTATGTAATGTCCGTCTTTGTCTCTTGTGACCTTCTTTGCTTTAAAATCTATTTTGTTTGATACAAGTACTGCAACACCTCCTTTTTTTCTCCCTATTAGTTGCGTGAAATATCTTTTTCCATCCCTTAACTTTTCGTCTGTGTATGTCTTTGGGTTTGAAGTGAATCTCTTGTAGGCAGCATATAATTGGGTCTTGTTTTTTTATCCATTCAGTGACTCCCATGTCTTTTGATTGGTGCATTCAGACCATTTACATTAAGGTTGATTTATTGGTATGTATGTACTTATTGCCATTGCAGTCTTTAGATGTGTGGTTACCAAAGGTTCAAGGGTAATAACTTCCTTATTAACTAAGAGTCTAACTTAACTCACTTAGTATGCTATTCCCAACAGAATCTAAAGGGTTTTTTTTTCTCTTCTCCATTCTTTATATATTAGGTATTATATTCTGAACTCTTTGTCTGTCTCTTTTTATTACCTCTGGTGACAGTTATTTAATCTTGGGAACACTTCCATCTATAGCAATCCCTCCATAATATACTGTAGAGATGTTTTGTGAGAGGTAAATTCTCTCAGCTTTTGCTTATCTGGAAATTGTTTAATCCTGCCTTCAAATTTAAATGATAATCTTGGCAGTTAACATATTCTTGGTTCGAGGCCCTTCTGCTGAGAAGTCTGATGGTAGCCTTTGGTTTTTCCTTTGTATGTGATCCAATTTCTCTCTCTGGCTGCTTTTAATATTCTGTCTTTATCCTTAGTCTTTGCCATTTTAATTATTACATGTCTTGGTGTTGTCCTCTTTGGGTCCCTTGTGTTGGGAGATCTGTGAACTACCATTGCCTGAGAAACCATCCTCTCCATATTGAGGATGTTTTCAGCAATTACTTCTTCAAAGACACTTTCTGTCCCTTATTCTCTCTCCTTCCTCTTCTGGTACCCCTATAACACGAATATTGTTGTCTTTGGATTGGTCCCATATTTCTCTCAGTATTCTTTCATTCCTAGAGATCCATTTTTCTCTCTGTTCCTCACCTTCTTTGTATTCCTCTTCCCTAACTCCTATTTCATTTATCATCTCTTCCACTGTAGGTAACCTGATTTTAATACCTTCTGTTGTTATGTTCAGCAATTGGATCTCTCTCCTAAATTTGTTCCTGAGTTCTTGAATATTTTTGTGTACCTCCATGAGCATGTTTATGATTTTTATTTTGTAATCTCTTTCAGGAAGACTTATTAATTCAGTGTCACTCGATCCTTTCTCTGGCATTGACATTTGGCTTTGTTCCAGGTTCCTTTGACATTTCATATTAGTATGTGGCGTCCTCTAATGCCCTGCAGCTGCTCATCTGCTGGAGTGATGTCGAGCATCAAAGGGGAGTGGTGCTGGTGCCTGGGGGGAGGAAAGGGCTGGTTCCACTTCCTGGCTGCTGTGCCTTGCTCAACTACCAGAACCAGTGGCCGAACACACAGGTGTGAAGCCTCTATGCTTTGTGTTTGTAGATACTGTAGGTGGGGTTTCCCTCTGACTGGCCTGCTGGTTTGCAAGACAGGTGCAGGCTAGCTGGGAGGAAGACACAGCAGGCTGCATGTCACAGTGGGGGGCCTTGGAGCTGCATCCAGTAGGATGTAGCAGTGAAGATCATTTAAGTTCCCAACCTGCTGGGCAGAGTGCACCTGCACAATTTTGTCTACCTGTCCTTTGTCCTGAGCAGGAAGCTCTGTGCAATCCTTGCCGCTTTATCAGCCCTCTTGCTTTTAGGAAATCTTTCAGACTGCCCATCCAGATCAGCCGGATATGAATCCCTGTTTTCCACAAGCAACTGGACTCTCCATCTCTCCAGATATTCCACCCGTCTTAGCTTTCCAACCCCACTAATCACCAGAGCACCATGCAATGTAGGTTCGTGCTCCCAGACCAGATCTCCAGGGTGATGTCCAGCAGTCCCAGGCCTCCACTCCCTCCCTGGTCTGTGTCTCTTCCTCCCGCTGATGGGCTGGGGTGGGGGAAGGGTTGCGTCCCGCCCCATCATATCTTTAGTACATTACCCTGTTCCGTGAGGGCTGCTCTTACTCTCCAGATGTATTCAGTCTGGTGTGGCCATCTTTCCTGGTACTCTTTCATAATGAGTTATATTAATTATATTTTTGTATCATATGTGGTTTTAGGAGGAGATCTCTGTCTTGGCTGTCACACCGTATGTTTAATCCCTAGCTAGGCAATTTTTCAGGGATGAGGGAAGGAAGTTGCCCAGGGGGCTCCCCTGGGAGCATGCGCTGGAAACCTGCGGTGGCCAGCCACCCCTGCATCCTCACATGCCTCTGCTGGGCACCTTGGTGGCGGTGGTTCCATGCAGCACTGTACCGTGTCCGTATCCGTCCCCGTCCCGAGAAAGGCTGGGCCCGGTGAGGACAGCCCCACCTCTTCCTGGAACCCTGTGGCTACAACTCTGTGGCCGACAACACCCAGGCAGCAGGTGGCATCAACAGTGCGGGAGGCCACCTGCAGAAAGGGGAACATCCTCCACCTGGAGGGGCAGCTCGCCTCTGTCCAGCAGGCCCCAAGCAGAGGGGTTGACACATTACGAAGGTGGCCACATTGGCTGCAGCTAGGTGCTGGTCCTTGAGGATGCAGCGCAGTGTGGGGAGCTGCCCACGTCTGCTGACGGATTAGGTGCCACAGCACCTACCCCAACAGAGGCTCAGGATGAGCAGGAGAGGGAGGGGAGCAGGAAGCACACTAGGGTCCTGGGGCGCAGGGTGCCGCCTGCCCGAAGGGGAAGGTCTCGTCCACACGCAGCTAGGATACCAGCAGGGTCATGGGCCCGATGACAGCAGCTACAGGGCCACACAGGTGAACAGAAGAGGTAGGTTATCCCGGGTTCCCCCCATTATCCTGCTTCCACCCCAT
The DNA here is from genome assembly GCF_040802235.1 of Manis javanica. Classification (NCBI taxonomy): domain Eukaryota; kingdom Metazoa; phylum Chordata; class Mammalia; order Pholidota; family Manidae; genus Manis; species Manis javanica. The sequence continues at coordinate 81,517,637 of NC_133167.1, read as the reverse complement.
CCGCATTGTCCTCTGTCCTCTGGTCCCTGTGTGGAAGGTCCTGTCAGTCACCGATACCTGTTGTGTCCCTGTCATGGGAAAGCTCATGGGCATCACCTACTCACAAAGGAGGTGGCTGGGTCCCAGAGGGGGAGAGGAACCACCCTTCAGTCTGACACAACTCGTGGGCAGTGAACCTGGGGTCCCATTCCCACCCATCTTTAGTACACTCCCACACCCAACACGGCCCAGAGCTTCCCTGAGGCTGAGCAGCTGCCCACCCCTTGCTGATCATGCCAGCCCAGAAACTCACCTGGCCCTGGTCAGTAAGTTTAAACGTGCGACCTGGAGAACTACAGTCCCTTTCCCCCGGCCTCCTGGCCTGGGGGCTCCAGCTGGCAGGACAGGGCGTAGCTGCAGGACAGAGGGCCACCTGTGAGCCCCTGGAGCCACACATCAGGGGGCCCTTCTCCCAGAGCCTGCTGGCAGCTGCAGGCCTCACCTCTGCTCCTCATGCAGGGGCTCCCCAGCATGGAGAAAGGATACAAAGCGCTCCTCAGGCTCCAGGTCATACAGCACAGCCAGCTCCCTCTGCATCATGATCTCACTTTGGATGATAGCGACCTGGGGCAGAGCAAGGACAGGGTACAGAGAAGGAGGGGTGTGAGGAGTGGGGCCCTAGGATGGTCCCTGATCTTTGCTCACGGGAACCCGCCTTCCTTCCGATGTCATCCAGCCCTGCCAATTCCCATTGTTGTGTCTCCAGCTCCTTCTCCAGGAAGGGGGCCTTGATGCCACACCCCATCCCCCACCTGACAAAGCCTTGAGTGTCCTCAGCTCTGCATGTCTTAACTCTCTCAAGACTCATTAGGCCCAGGGGATGCGCTGGACAGGGTCCTGCCCAGGGGATCTTGACGGTCAGAAAGAAACCTACTTTTCAGAAAAGTGCATCAGAAACAGCCCCCAGATCCCAGAACAAGGCCAGAACATCCCCACCCTTTCTCAAGTTGAAGGACCACCAGGGCCCTGCAAGGGGCAGGCCTGCCCAGAAACAGCACCCGGCCCTGGCCTAGTCTCAGGCCTACCGAGAAGCGGGGACTGGACTGGGGAGCTGACGCCTCAGGCGGAAAGGCACTGCCAGTCCCTGATGTGCTTTCTACCCTGAAAGAGCAACATCCCTCCCCCTGGGCAGGGCCTGAGGGGGAGGCCAGTCCTGCTCAGAAGCTGGCCTCTGTAGCCCTCAGCCCCACCTGCCCTGGGGCCAGGACCAGGGCTTAAGTGGGTCCTTCTGGTGCTCCTCTCCAAGAAGCGCAGCTACTGGGGTGGAGGGGAGACTCTCACGAATGGGGGCCAGCCTGGTGCTGGAAGGTCCGGGCTCACTGGGGGCTCTCTCCTCTGTAAAGCTCACCATCCTGCCCCCGTGTGCCCCTCTGGGCTCACTCACGTCCTCATGGTGTTCCAGGAGTTTGTCTACAGGCACATCGTCCGGAAACATTCCGAGGAAGGGGACCATCTCCTGTGCCACCAGGGTGGGGAAGTGATGAGTCCCCGCCTGCCTCAGGATCACCCACAGCACCTCCCCTGAACCCCACACCTGCTGTCCCCAGCTCCCTTGGACCACCCTGTGCTGTGTTCCTCTTCTCCCTTCGCTCTGCGCTCCTCTTTCCAGGGCTTGCTTTTGGCCAGTCTCAGGACCTGTGGTCCCTGCACCTGTCCTCCATCTTCTCCCTGTACCCAGCTGCTCTCGCCCTCCTCCTGGTCACCCCAGTGCTGGCAGCTCAGGGCTGGTGGCACCAGGAGCAGGTGGAGCGTCACCCCCACTGCCCCAACCCTATCCGCGCCACTCTCAACCTCCTCTTCCTCTCCTGGGGTCCCATCCCACGTGGCCTCCCACAACCAGACCTTGGTTGATGGATGCCTTGCTTGAGTCCCCTGGCCCCTGTGCTGTCCCCACCTCCACCAGGTTCTCAGCCTAGAGTGACCCCAGCTCCAGCACACACAAACCCATTGGTGTCCTTGGGCCATGGCCCACCGCCCTGAGAGGGTCAGGGGAGATCCCTCTACCTCCCAGGGTGCCGTGAGGTCTCACTGTCATCTGGCTATCAACACGGCTCCCCTCACATGACCAGGTGGGGTGGGCAGAAAGTTGAAGCCCATCTTGTGCTGCCTTGACCCTGCTCACCAGGGAGGCCCAAACCCCAGGGTGAGAACAACCCTCCACGTCCAGATGAGGAGCCCGAGGCCACAGAGGGGGCGGTGACAGGCTGAGGGTATCCAGGGGAGAGGCTGAGCTTGCTCAGTGACAGGCCCCACCCCTGCTGCCGACCCCATGCCAGCGCCAGTCCTGTCTGGGGTCTGTCCTCTGGGTCCTCACTGGATGCCAGGCCCCCAGTCATGTGGAGCCAGGGAGGGAGACAGAAAAGGCCCTCGGGGGCCTGGGCAAATCTACCTCCCCCATCAGCTTCCCCTCTCACCCCGCAAACCTCGAGTCTGCCCCAAGGCTGGGCCACAGTGCGTCAGAGGTCTTGCCCCATGGACTGCCTCCCTTGCAGACCTCTATCCTCCACTTACCTCGAAGAGCTGCTTCCTATGAACCCACTTGTCCTCCGTTTGCAGGTTTTCATATAAAATCAAGCTGGTGCTAAGGGGAGGGGAAAGGAGGAGGGAGACATGTGGCCAGCAGGTGGAGAGTTTGGGGGCAGACCCCTTTTCCTGGAGATCCTAGAAAGTCCACTAGCCTGCATGAGGCTTTCCACCACGGCCCTGAGCCCTTGGGAATCTATGGCCTGCGGAGGGCACTCCCATGTTTCTGCCCTGGGCCTCCATTTCCCAGTTCTCCCAGGGCCGAATCTGCTTTGGGCCAGGTCGCCGTCCCTGGGGCAGAGACCACCTGCTGCAGAGCACATGCTCAAAATCTCCAATTAGCTTCAACCCACACCTGACATTGTAGGGAACTGATTCCTGCATGGGAACCCATGGCCTAACCCACAGGGGCTCAAGAGCCCGCCATCCCTGTCCTTAGGCTCTGCAGCCTCCCAGGGAAGTTCCAGCAGACTGAAGGGACACTGCCAGATGTAGGTGTGTCCCTGTCCACTCAGGGGCCCTGGTCCCAAGGACAGGACTACCCACCAGGCAATATGTCCCCAGGTGCTTTCCAGGCAACATACGGCAGGACTCTGCAGGGCCGAGAGAATGGCATGGAGGGCAGCATAGTTCTTGAGTGGCCGACACTCCTGGGAGGGAAGACAGAGCTGAGAGTGTGGCCTGCTTCTCTGCTGTGTCCCCCCATGAACTCCTGTTCTTGACACAGAAACCCAGAGAGCCCAGCACACCTGGTACCTGGTGAGCATCCCTCCTGGGTAGAGGACTGTAGCTCAACACAAGGAAGGGGCCGGGGGTGGCTGTCCCACCCCTGGGGCCTGCCAGTCCAGGTGTGCACTCCCCTGGCAGGAGGGGCCCAGGAACCATGCAGAGCAGACCGCAGCACCCATCCTGAGAGCTGGCCAAGGAGAGGAGCAGGTCCCAAGATGGCAGGATGGACCCAGGGGGCCGTCCCATGACATACCATGGCCACCTGGATCCAGAACTCCATGACTCGGGCCCTGTCCTGGGCCATCATGCTCGGGGTCCCGAGGCAGGTGGTGGTGACCAACTTAAGCAAGGTGTCAAATTCCCCGAGGAACCCATGCACGGTGGGAGCCAGGCGCTCAGTGTCCATCCTGACATACAGCCCCTGGGGATCACAAGGGAGGGTCATGGCAGCCTTGCCCCTGGTGCCCCTGTGCCCAGGCAGAGTCACCGGTCAGAGCTGGAGCCCAGGCAGCTGAGGATGTGCTGTGAGCCTTGTGGCCATCCGGGATTCAGACCCCGTCCACTGAGGTGCCCAGGACCGAATGCACAGGACCCCACAGTGGTGGGGAACAGAGGGGCTCTGCTCATAGGTAACCTCACTCACCTCCTCCCTGCCGCACAAGGCAGCTCACTCTACCCATCCTGGGGCATCTGCCTCCCATTCTGCTACCTCGTGGATCCCACTACCCACTCAGTCACAGTTTCCCCTGAAACAAGTCCACCCAGGGCCTTTGTTGGTGTCTGTGTCTCCCACACAGTCAGGTACATAGCAGGGGATTCTGACGTGTGGAGGCTGTGGAGGCCTGACGGGCCAATGATGACCCAAGAACCTAAGGACCTGGCATCATCTCCCTGAGCACCTCTCCCCTCCTCCCCTTCCCCTCCAAGCCAGGCCAGGCCCTGCCCACTTTCCCTCCACTCCACCTCATTGATCTGTAAAGATCCCTAAGTGCCAGCCCTACTGTCCTGTGCGTCAGTGAAGGTTTGGGGATAAGGAGAATCTCTCAGGGCACATGGTGAGTCCGTGGGGAAGCTGGGACGTGGGCCCAGATCACAGGAGTCCATGTCAGGGATGGCAGATCTGGGGCAGCACATGACACAGGGAAGGCCCACCCCTGACCCCCAGAGCCCGCTCCGCTCACCGCAAAGACAAGAGTCAGCTGCTCGGCCACCAGGCAGGGGCAAAATGCCAGGATGGCTGGCTCCTCCTTGCTCGTCACGTTCTGTGTGCTCACAACACCGGGGTGGGCAGGCTCCGGTCCTGGCTCTGGCTCTGCTAGGCCTGGTGCCATTCCTGCAGGTGTCACGGGCCCCGGGCCCAAGGGCTCATGGGGCTTCAGCTCAGGGCCTGGCACCAGGGCTGAGGCCACTGCTGGGATATCCCCTGGGTCTGCAGGGACTGAAGCAGGTGACGCCGGCTGTAGCTCCAACACAGGGGGCTCAGGGAGCTCCTGAATTGGCTCTAGCTGTAGCTGGTATGAGAGATACCGGTTGTGCCAATTCTGCTTCCTGCGACCTAGTGCTGGAGGAGGACACAGAGACAGGGTCACCCCGGGGCTGATTCCCCATGCCTTACCAAGGACAGAAAAGACCTCACGTCCTTGAAGTGAACCCCAGTCCAGGAAGCCTACCCTAGACGGTCCCCTGGCTGCAGCCCGTCACCTTTCAGCTTTGCCTCCAATTGCCTCAGGTTCTCCTTCTGGGCCAAGTGGTGGAGGATTTGGCCCCTCAGGGTGGATGAAGTCTGGCTTCCATGGAGGACACTGGGCACATGCTCGGGCTCCCAGGCGTGGTGCCTAGTCCGTCCTGTCCTTGGGCTGGGGGATGACCTTGGGGTGGCAGAGTGAGAAGCCTGTTCTTTCCAGCCACACTGCCCTCCCGGCACACCCTTGTGTGGGCCTGGCCGCTCTGCATTCCCCTGCCTGTCCAGGCGTCTGCCCCTCGCCCTTCCTGACCCTGTTTGTCTGTCCTGGGACCTCATCCTCTCCCTTACTCCCAGATAGGATGTCCCCAGTCATCAGCCCTCCCATTGGACCCCACCCACCACCAAACATGGGTTACCTGCTGGGTTCTGCTCTGCGCTCCCTGCCCCAAGCCCCAAACTCCGCCTCCCCCCATTCTGTGAGATGGGCAGCACACCCTCTGGGCCCAGTGAGAACTCATATTATCTGATCCTCCTCAGGCCCCTCGTCATGCCCCCTGTTCCTTGAAGAGGCCGTGAGGGCATCGCCCGTGATGCTCCCTGGCCGTGTCCTGCGGATGACGCCTGAAGTGACTGCCCGACTCCACCCGGGACGGGGTCTTAGTATTGTGTCTGCTTCCTTCACTCACTTATGCTGAGTGTCCCCAAAGGGCCTGCACAAAGTCTCTGTTGCCCCCAGAGGTCCATCATGTGACCTCAGTGAGTACAAGGACCGGGCCCAGCCCCAGGGATCTCATGCCTCCGTTGCAAAGGCTGCTTTCCATGTGCTTTTCCAAATTGAGGCCCCTGACACGTTTTTCATCGGGTACAGAGAAGTAATATCCCCAAAGTGGCCCAGCATGGACGGCAGGCCTTTCTGTAGCACCCAGTGCCAGGGGAGCGCCTGTAAGCCTCCTCCCGTATTCCCCATGGGCACCCTAACGGGCTGATCCCCAGCCACCCTGCCTATCACAGGAGCACACTGTGGCTCCTACACATGTGGGGACACTCAAGACACACAGCGGGCTGTGGGCAGAGACCCGACTGTGTCAAGGTGGGGGTGGATGCTCACCTGGGAAGCCGCTGGCTCTTGGCCGGCTGGTCAGCGTCCGTTGCAGGGAGTAGGGACAAAGAAGCGTTCAGGCTGAGAGATGCACCTGAAGACGACCTTCTTGCCCTGAACCGTCCCTGCTTCTCCTTCGCACCTGCCAACTGGTGAGCATCCTCGGGAGGGAGTGTGGACTCAGGAGTGCTCCGGCTGATGTTTCTAGCTGCCTCCACTCGTGAGGTGCACTTTCTCCCCTTCCTCATCACGCCTGTCTGGGGAGCCCTGCGCTGGGGGACCTTAGTCCCATGGGTAGTTGACTCATGTTCAGGCTGAGGGGGCAGCGAGGATATAGTCAGTGGGAAAACCAGGAACCACCAGGACGAGGGAGGTTTGCAACTCCCCCGAGCACCTCCAGCCCCCTGGGGTGCGAGCAAGGAGAGGGACGGGGTGCCCTCAGGGAATGAGGTTCCAGGCCCCCTGGAGTGGGACTGTCGGCCACTCTCGTGGGGAAGCCCTGGAAAGGCCCTGGCAGGTTGCCAGGTTTGGAATGGGTGGGTTCTGGGTGTAGACAACCTGCCCCAGGTCCAGGAGCTGGTGAATCTATCCACCAGGTCCTGCATGCTCTCCAGAGTGGAGCTGTGCAAAGCCAGATCCTAGTAGCTGGGTAGGAGGCACCCAAGGCTTCCTGGACCTCCCCGCAGGGGGCAATGTGGACCCCAAACCCTGCCCCCGAGATCAGGCACACAGGGCCATCTGCATAGACATCCAGTCCCTCGGGGAAGGAGAGGACACCCCCCGGGCTCAGGATCACCATGTGGGTGGAAGTACCTGGTCCCAATACTCACCTCCACATCCTGAATGATGAGACCAGAGCTGTAACACTCATCGTGCCAGGGGACCACCACCTCATAACATGCTACCACCCAGGAACGGTCCCCCTCCTCCCCAGCATTCAGTCCCACCCATGACCCACACCCACCGCGCACACACAGCAGGGTCCAGCGGGAAGGTCAGCCCGAGATGGGTCACCCTTGTGGTCTGGCCCTGCTGTGGCCCGCTCTGGGCCACCGTGTGTTACCTCGGGCCTCCTCAGGCAACACAGACAGAGGCGTTGCAGGTGGTCTCTGAGCCAACGCCCACAGCGAGCAGGAAGACTGTCCCTCTCCGCTTCCGTGACTCTCACACCCTCAGAAGGCTCCACACAACAAGACCACATGTTGCTCTGTCGAGCGTCTCTGGTCAAGTGAGCAGGACTGGGGTCTGCGACCAGAAACTGGGCGCCGGGTCACAATTCAGGTTCTGGGCGTGTCGTCAGTGACATCACTTCCTGAAGGGTCCATTTCTTGGGCCCCTCCCTGCATGCAGACACACTCCCATGCCCCTCTGGGCTGCTGACTGCCCACCCTCCTGTCCCTTCCCATGCGTGACTACACACATCCCCACCAGAGCCCTCCCCTCCACTCTTAGCCGTGTCACCAAGGTCCCAGCTCTGAGGAGACAAGAGCTAAGCTCAGGCATCTTTTTCTCACCAGTTCCCTGTCCTGCTGAGGCCACGGCACCTCCCAGGAGCTGCCCAACGTCCCAACCTGCACAGGCAGGGTCATGTTAGACATTCCTCCCTAGGGACGTTCTCAGGGATATATGGATGACACCTCCAGCTTCTGGGGGCTGGTGTCATGTGTGTCTGATGCAGAGACTCAGAGATGGAAGAGTGCCAACCAGGCTTGGCACGGAGCATGGAAGAGCACGCAACTCAGGCCCAGGTTTGGGCCTTGTGATCTTGGTCAAGTCACACCCCCTCTAGGCCATTTTCAGGTGTGCAGCTTGAAGGAGTAGCAATGAGATTAGATCCAGGTGGTGTCATCTACTGGCATCCACCTTCCAAAGGTCCAGGCTGCTCTCAGACTAGGTGCTTTTCAGACCAGTCAGTGAATGGATCAGAGTAGCACACTGGAAATGAAGTCTATGCTGCCTCTGAAATCTGAGATGGTCCACCAGGCTGCTGAACTCGTGTGTGTGTGTGAGGAGGGGCCAGATACAGCGCTTATTCTTCACCTTGGAAGGTAGAGCTTGGCGTGGCCACACGATAGACTTGTAAAAACTTCTCTAAGGCGAAAGGCCCCTGAATTTTTGTTGGGTTTATTTCCCGCCTCTGACATGTGTCTGTGCTATCAGTATGCCTACATGAGTTGTACTTCTCGATCACTGGGTCCAATCAGGATAATACCATCAATGGGATGGGCCAGTGTGACGTCTTCTGGAAGGAAAGGGAGATGAAGGTACCTTCTGACTAAATGACAACCTGAGTCTGGAGATTTGATATACCTCTGAGATAGTTTTCTCTCCTTTCCGACTGAAAGCTAACTGCTCTGCTGGTCTTTACTCACAGGAAGAGAACAAAGAGCATTTTCCTGATGAGTAGTTACACACTGGGTGCTTGGGGATCAAGTGATGAAGCCCCATGTGCAGCAGTAAGTGCAATTTGAGACACTGATTACATTGACAATCATGCCACTGTCATCTCCAAGATTCAAGCGTTTTCTGAATAGGCCAAATGAGTGACTTCAATAAGGGTATGTAGAAATGACCACCCCTACATCTTTCAAATCCTTGGTGGTGACACTGGTTTCTGTAACCTCTCCTAGAAGGCATTAGTGCTTTCAATGTATACTTTAGAGGGAGTTCTAGAGGCTTGTACTTGACCTGCCACACAGCATGACTTCCTTGCCGGTACAGGTACAGTCCCCTGTGGCTACCAATGAGGAAGCCGGGAGCTCTGTGTCCCTGACAGCTCAGCCCTGTGGGCTGTGACACTGGACACTGCGGGAACATGCTCGAGATGGGGGCATGCTGCTTCTGATACCAAACCAGGTCCTGTCCCTGAGGTCAAATCACAAAACACAATGACAAGGTTTTGGGGGAAGGAAAGAATAGTTTATTGACTTGCTAGCAAATGAGGGAGTGAAAGGCTCCTGCCTTAAAGAACCACCGTCCTCCTGACACGAGCGGTCAGGGCTTTTCGAGGGGAAATGGTGGGAGAGAGGCTTGGGTGTAGACATGATTTAAAATGGCAGTGACAGTTAAAACCACTACTTCATTTAAAATGTGATAATCCACTTCTATTTTCCAAGACGTCCTTCAAAACAGGCATGTTTTAAGTGCACATTACATACATAGGCGTGTTCGTCACTCCACCCAGAAAATAATTGCCCCATTTTTTGAAACTTGAAGCCCTTTTATACTAAGTTACACATTTCCATATTTGTTAGAAGCTTAGACATGGAAAAGTATTTCTTCATTGCAAAGAAAATCCATTACATTTTAGCAAACATCAGGACTGAATGATGGAAATGCAGGTGACCTGGAAATACAAGGACATCTCAAGGGGACAGAAGCTCCTTAGTGCCAGCTGATGCTGGCCATGAGAAATACCCTCCCACAATCCCCAGATTTAATTCTATCATGTGAAATCTCCCAGTTCTTAAATACATCTCAATTTTCAGAAAGTATTCAATCAAATCATGTACTTCTTCTGGCTAGGTATGCAAAGGCTGACAATTTGCATTTTCTGATTTGTAAAATCAAGTTATGCCCATTCCATTCAGTGAAGGCATGGCATTGACCCTGAAGCACAGGGTGGTTGAGTTATAGTAGAAGCAGCAGGTGCCAGGAGACATCCTGCTCTCCCAGCTTTTATTTTCCAGGCGCTGCAGCTCTTTGAGAAGGCTATGCCAAGGGTAAGGTGGGGGTATTAGGAGAGGCACGTGGCCTTTGATGATCAGAAGGGATTTCTAAACTCTCAAAGAGGAAGAGAGGTCTGGCATTCCATGAATAGTAAGGACCAGCAGCCTATGAACCCACGGCATCCTGGCAAAGTGGCCAGCATCTCACTGGGAGGGAGGATGGGTGCAGTAGACTTTGCATAGGGCTTTTTGTGAGGCTGGACATTAGGTTTATGGTTCCAACTCCAAAATACAGAACTTAGTACTTTAAGGGGCTCTGTATGCATAGAAAACAGAACCCTGTGATTCTCAGGTGAACTGAACACTGGCAAAGATCTTATATAGTCTGCACAACAGTTCTAGGCCTTTTCATGACCCATTGCAGGAAAGCATTTTCCACCACCTTTCATGAGTCGGCCCTTCATATCCAAAAGGAGTCCTGGGCACACAGTTTCACAGAAGTAAAAACAGATATGGATTTGATTTCATTTAATGAACACAAAGAAATGCACCCGCATTTGCAGAATAAATTTTATACAAATTCTAATGCATGCATAAAGTAAAATTCAGTTTGGGCATCCAGCAGATCTATATTTAAATCCAAATTAAATCCAAATGATTACATGTACCTTCATCTCTCTGAGCTTCATTTATAAAAGATGGATGAAAATGGTACCTACCTCATAAATAGTATTGAGAATTAAATGAGATAACATATTAACACACTTACTTAAATCCAAATTAAATCCAAATGATTACATGTACCTTCATCTCTCTGAGCTTCATTTATAAAAGATGGATGAAAATGGTACCTACCTCATAAATAGTATTGAGAATTAAATGAGATAACATATTAACACACTTAGTGTGGTGTCTGGAACACAGTGATTATTAAATAAATACCAGATGGATGAAAATGGTACCTACCTCATCAATAATATTGAGAATTAAATGAGATAACATATTAACACACAATGTGGTGTCTGGAACACAGTGATTATTAAATAAATACCAATCATAATTAGGATTCCAGATACCTTCGCAGATATCTTTGCAACAGAGCCAGGCGAGCCTCTGGTCTGGGGCAAGGTAGGCATTTGAGCAGGCCTTGAACGGAGCAGGATGTAGACAGAGGAGGTAGGAAGAGAGATGCGCATCAAAGGAACCATGGGTTGTTTTGCTGTGGACGGTGAGAGCTCTGGCTCCCACATGGCGCTGAGGACACCCACACCCCGACCTATGGTTCATAAGACATTTGGAGCCCTAATTTGTATTCTAGTCATATAATTTAAGACTGGGAAGACCACAAATGTTTTAGGGCATGAGCTGAACGCCTATAGTGGATACCTGGGAAGGATGGGGGCCGTTTAAGCAGCAGAAAACTGGAATTTAGGAAAGGGAACTGCAAGGGAATCTAAGAGTGTAGTCTTTGAATAGTGGTGAATTTTTACCAGTTGATTTATAAGGAAGATGCTTTCCTCTTGAAAATTCTGAAACATGTTTGCTGTACTTTACTTGGTAATGCTGGAGTCACTGGCTAGCTTTGCTGATAAACCTCCTGGAAGCTCTAACTCAATAAATTCATGATTCAGTCCTTCATACTCCAGAAGAGTCCCATGCGCACAAACCTAGAGAAGTGAAAAACAGGTAGCAGTGTAGCTGGGCAGCAGAACTGGGAACTGAGGTACAGTATTTATGACAACAATTCCTGGCAAACCATAATAAATCCATGTAGTTTTCTCCCCCGGACCCCAGTCTCGCCACCTTCCTTTTCTGTGCTAGCAACTCATGCTCTGCAACAGTGTTAATAAATTAATATTTCAGTGCTAATGACTTGAGGAAATTACATAACATACTGTGCTCTGATTTCTCTATCTTTACAGAAAAGATAAAAGATATGGCATGACATAGGTCTTTATGAGGATTAAATGTAAAAATGCATACAAATGCCTAGTATAAAGTTGGCTTATAATAGTAGACCTAAGTTTATTCTGTTAGCATTCTATTTTACTCCAAAAGTGTCTGATTATTTTTTTCTAGGACCAAGACTGAAGCATTTCCTTTGGAAAGCTCTGCTCATTCCAAAGATAATGTTTTCTTCAGCTACACGTAATCTGACTGGCCATAGGACTACTATTCATGCAACAGCCTATGCTTTGTTTATTTGTGCATTTTCCAGTCCAGATTTTAGGACAGTGTGATGACCATTTCTGGATCCCTTTGAGTTTGCATTTATTAAATTTCTAGAAAGGGGCAGATGCAGGGTTTAAGACTTGGTTGCTGCATTATACAAAGTTATCAAAAAGTAATCTTAATCTCTCACAGTGTTTCTGTTCTGTTTGGTAGCAAGAATGGGATTTCAAATCATGTTGGCAAGGATGTGGAAATCACATGAAAATTTGATATCCGCAAATGTGTGCATTTTCCTTAATAATACTCAACTTAATCCTCAGCGATCCATTTATTCATTCATTCATTCATTCCCTCTGTGTTTATTTTCTAAGAAATATTTATTCAGCATCTACTCTGTGCTATGCAGGGGCTAGGCAGGGGTGCAGGTGTGCAAGGTAAATATGGTCAGCTGCACCCTGTACTCTCAGAGCACCTAGACTAGCAAGGAAGACAGGGACAAAAATACAGATTCTTATAAATGTTATGGAGGGAAAATACTTGATTCATTTTCTGGCTAAAAGGAAGGCATTTCAGGCAAGTTTCCTAAAGAAAGTGGTATTTAATTTGAGACTAGCATGACACACTGGAGCTCGACAAGGAAGAGGGGATTGAGTGTTCCCTGCAGCTAACTTATTGAGGTGTGGATGAAAAAAGATTTATTTTTGTTGGTGTTAAATGTTTTAATATGCTACATGATTCCCGACTTATATTTCCTCTTCTCTTTCCTGCATTTCTTCATGTGGCCTGGCAGTTTTGGGATCCTATGTGGCAGTAACTGTCCCAGTTAGTGCCCTCTCCCCATACTCACCCCCTTTGCAATGTGCTTTTTGTAGCTCATTATCAAGAGAAAGGCCTATTTCCTGCCCCTTGAACCTGGGTTGGCCTTGTGTCTTGCACTGACCAATAGAATGAGATGCAAGTGACTTTGGACCAATTCTGAGCCCCAGACTCAAGAGGCTATGAGGGCTGGCTCTTCTCCAACCCTTGGGAGGCTGTGCATCATGTAAACCAACTTGAGCTAGCCAGTTGGCGAATGAGATGTGGAAGAAAGCCAACAGCCCTCAGCCAGCCAACCCCCAAACATATAAGAAAGCGCAGCATGACATAGCAGGAAAAACTAGTTAGCCCACAGCTGACTACAGATAGACGAGTGAGCTCAGCCCAAGACCAGAAGCACCACCAGCTGATCCATAGATTCGTGAACAAAACTAAAATGAGCGTCATTTTAAGTCACTGAGTTGGGGCGTCGTGTGAAATAAGTAACTGAGAAGTACCCTGGTCTATTTGAATTTTGCTGGCTTTCCCTCAAATAGAAATGCCTTGTTATTATGACCTTATGAGTAGAGCATGCTCACTCAGAAATGAACAGTCAAAACAAAACCGGAACATCCACCCTCCCATCTTTTGCCTCACCATCTCACTTTTCAAAGCATCGCTTCAACTGTCATGGTTGCGTCATTTAGGGCCTGTGTATTGCTAAGCACCACGAGGTCTCTTATATTTATTTTTACTATGCAACAGGAGCAAGAAGTCACTCTGGAAGAGTTCAGGCCTCTACTGTAGTTGGGGCTTCGCTGTAGAAGACTGACTAACTTCCTGCTCGGCTCCACATCAGCCCCAGGCAGCTGGGGGCTTCAGTGTCTGTGACCCTCCAGGCTGTCATTCTGTACCGTCAGCTCAGGCAGCAGAAGAGTTTTCCACATCTGCTCTCCTTCCCAGTCATAATTGGGTGCTTGCTTATTTCCTCAGGGAACACTGGCCAGATCCCAGATGCTAGGTTCTGCTTAGCATTTTACACACTAGAGTTGGACTCTCCCTTTCTGAATTCTAGTAGTGAACACATAACAGAATTCTCATTTGGACAGTCCTTAGAGAGTGATGCAAGCCATATCCCCAGTAGCCCCACTTTTATGTCTCTGTGGAAAACTAACTTGTGCCTGCTAGAATTTGCATTCATCAGAGAAATAGTTTTGTTTGTATTCCTCCTGATACTGGTGATACAGCTTTGAGAAACAACCAGAAAAGGAGAACTTGGAATGAGTTAACCATTTTAAATAACCAAAGTGTATCTTTATAGGGTTTGAATGTAAATAAATAGGGTATAAAATGTGGAAGGCTAATTTAAAAACTGATAGTAGGCCATGACTGTCACATTCCAAGGCAAAAAACTGGACTATGGAAGCAGAATTTGCAAAAAGGAAGGGATCAAAATGAATTTCTCGGTCCTTAACTGAACTCTCATCTCTAGTCTCAGAAAATGGTTACAAGCTAAGAGGCTAGACACCAGGTATTAAACTTTGTGATACAGTTTGTACATGTGTGTGTGTGTATGTGTGTGTTTGATGAACCTCCATCCATGACAGAGGAGGGATGAGAAGTGAGAAGCGTCTCCCCCAGTGGAAAATAGAGTGAGAGACGTTAGTGGGACCTGGAAATCTTACTATTTTAATCATAGGAGGCATATAGTAAAAAAACGTATCAGCAGTTAGGTAAATGACCTATGACCACAGAGCAGGAAGTTGCTTGGCAAGTTACTCCAGCCACTGATGATGGGTTAAAGATGTGGGCCAAGTGTGCCTCCTATGGGCCCAATTAGGCCATGGAGAGCAACCCTGGAGGTGGCTACGTCATGTGACTGTCCAGAGCGACAAGGACTCATGGTGCAAGGTCAGCGTGCACTACGGGATGCCCAGTAGACAAACAGTAAGGAGATCTGCAGATGGAGATCACGGGAGGCCTTCAGGGTCACGTGAAAGCAGCCCCAGAGTGAGAGGTGTTCACCTCTCTTTCAGTCTCTGCTAAATACCTGCTATAGCCAGAGAGCGAGATGCGAGTACATGCTAGTGCCAGTCAAGACCTTTCCCCTGCCCTTCATCCTACCTCTGCCCCTGTGGGGGCAAACACAGGAGGGACCTAATGGGCGGCCATCTCCTCTGTGTGCTAATTAGCAGGGCTAAATAGGCCAGGAGAGAAGTCTTTTCTTGAAATAAAGTTCCAATTGCAGTTAATGCAAGGAGCCAGGCATTTAAATTACTTCCAAAAGACATTCTGGGACTTCAAGAAACTGAAGGATTTTTAATTATCAAAATGCAAAGGAAAAGCTCTGGGACATGGCATAGGGTTCATCCAAAGGGCAAGAAAGAACTGCCCACCCCACCACCAGGTAGTTGAAACTGTTTGTGTGGAGCAAAGAATGAATGACTGTTTTCTGGTTGTTTCTAAGGTGTTCCATGTTCAGACTGTGTGTAAGGTCTTCCATGTTCAAATTAACAGCTAAATGAACAAGTTTAAGGAAAATAGGACCTTATATAATTACAAAATTTGCTGTAATATTATTGCAAATTATATTTACCCTGAATTATGAAATTTAAGTTTATCCCCTTTGTGGATCATCTTTGAGCCATTGAAAATTATGTGACCAAATTGAAGCTCATGAGAAATCAAATATGTTACATAGACTTTTGATAAATAGCAGATTCTATTGGATTTCACGTTCCTGATCCGTACTGCTGCATTTTCCCCATGATTTAATTAGGTTGGGGTTCCCTATTCCCACCTCCATGATCATGAATTCATTCATTTATTCAGCCATTCATTTATCCCCTTCTTTTATTTTTTTCAATATAAAGTACTAAACATTGAGCACGTGTCAGTGGGGGTGGCAGCTACTAATCACAAAGGTTAAAAATGTATTTACAATCTGTGACAAAAGCCCTGAACCAAGAAAAGTGACACCATACTATAGTCCCTGTGGACTCTGTTACATTACTTCCTGACAGCATGGGAACTGAGATGCCACGTGAATTAGGAGAAAGAGCGATTAAAGGAGAGGAGCAGGAGGTGCAGTGACCCTGTGACGCTAGCATGTGTGTGGAAGAGTGGCTGTGAAGAGGAGAGCAGGGTAGCATGGCTGGTGGGCAATGCTAGTGCCTGGCAAGGGCTGGCCGAGCTGGCCACATTGGTGATGCAGATCTGACCTAAAAAATGACAGGAAACCATTTATGGATTTTAAACTCAGGGTTTGTGTGAAGTGATTTACAAATTCAAGTAATGTATTATCATCTTAAACCAAGGGAAGCAGAATTACAAAGATAAATATGTGGCCCCAAATAACCCACCTCATAAATCCAACGTAAAAATGTTTTCTCTGTTCTCCATCCCATGAAATGTCTGTTTCTGTAACTAATGGAGAGATACTTATAACTGATTGTTTTGATATAGCTAAAAATTTATTCTAGGGAATCTGAGTGCTCAGTTGTCTTTTCCCCTAAAAAATAGCATTGATGGTGTCTGCCTTCAAGGAGCTTCTGTACCTCTGATGGGGATGGTTTTTTACAGCAAGAAGGCATTTTTGCGCCCTGATTCAGTAAGACAGAACACTAGACTGTGTTTCCGTAGTACACGGGACTTTTTTTGAAACTGCTTATTTTTTTTTCCTATTTTGTTTTTTCTAGCAAGATTGTTTGTTAAAGTTACAGGAGCAGTTGAGAATCAAGGGATTTGGTGACATTAACTGATATATATGTGTGTTTAAAGCCATGTATGGGTTTTAAGTTTGGGTCTTATTTGGTTTAGTTTGCGAAGTCTGATAACTTAATTCATATGCTATATATAACTATATGTGTGACACATGTACACTCACACACACACACACACACACAGTCCCTTAAACTTAATTTCTTCTAAACATGGGCATAGCACCTGAGATTATATCCTATACTATACTATAAAACTGTTGGAAAGAATACAACTGGTTAGTAATTTCATTCTTGTTGAAGAAATTCTAAATATCCAACTACTCTCTGAGTCTCTTGGGGAAAAATTATTAACCAGGAATAAGCAGTTCAGAAATGTAGAAGGTGACTTCATCTTACTTACTCCTCAATAGATTAATCCTGGTTAAGAACCATGATCACAATGCGCAGGCTCAAAATCTGACAGTAGTGTCAGCTCCTTGTGTCTTTCACGGCAGGGAACCTGGCCCCACCCTGTGCCCTCTGTGCCAGGAGTCCTCCCTGACATTGGTCCTAGTTGGCAGCTGTTGCCTTTCTTTGGAAAGGCCCTGCAGGTACGATGCACCAACAGTATTCACAAAGAATGCCTGTCTCGGTGAAAAGCCATAAAAGACATTATAAAGAAAAACGATCAGACTTCATGCTGGATATTTACAGGGACACGTTCTGGAATCTTTGTAAACCAACGAGGATCTATGTCAAATAATATTTGCACTGCCATCTACTGTCCCAGACAGGCACTGCAATTTCCTCTTTTTTTAAACATTAAAATCAACAGAAGTCTGTTCTGTATTTTGGAAACTTGGGAGGAGAAGTTTTTTTTTTTTTTTAAGAGAAATGTATAAATACCTCATCTTACACTGGCTTCATTCTTTAAAATGTGGTTTAAAACAATTCATTCAATAAGCACTTTGTGAATCCTTGCCAGGGATCAATTAATTATGTTACTCAGGAGAAATACAGTGTGGAATAAGATAGACAGGAAGCTTGTCCTCACCGAGCATACAGGTTAGTATAGGAGGAAAGGGAAGGAAGGGGGAAGGAATAAGTACACCAGAGAGAGTGGAGTGGCATGATTAAGCTCCTAGAATGAAAGAAGAGGTGTGGAACTTTCAGAGAACTCAATGCGCTATGGTGGGGGCAAGACTGGAGATGACCTGATTATGTAAGCTGAGCCATGTGTCCCACTGTGAGGAAGCAGTTTAGATTCTATGATATTATAAGAAGAGGAGATGAAAGATCAGATTCACCTTTTAATAGTAAAACCAACTAACATTTCTTGAGCTCTTATTACATGCACATCACTGAGGTGAAATCTACATTTATTATCTTATTTTATTCTTACAATAATTTTATGAGTGAGGCCAAAGGGTTAGAATGATGGACTGGATGGACCTGAGTCACATGGCCACTTCTGTAGCTGGAGTTCAGGCAGCCCCTGCATCAGAACCATAAAAACTGAGATTATTGATGATATTATCTCAAAAGAAAATTCAAACTACTGTGTCAGAAAAAAAAAAAAGAGTCAATGGATTCTGGACAGGTGAAAATGACAGATGACCATTATCCCCCAGCCCAATAAATTTAATTTTTTAAAATATAGTTTTGCTGTGTTTAACCATTTATTACCAAAACTTTTGCCAACAATTTCATAAAATTGTAGCAAATAGCAAACTTGAGTTGTGCATAATCCTACCAACATTGTTACAGAAAATGCACACAAAGCAGGCCAGAAAGGAGTTTTAAAAGTAGTGTGACCTTTTTCAACTAGTTCATGATCAATCAAAAATATTTTTGAAGTCATGGCAATTATCCCAACAGATTTCATTTGTGAATATTAAAAAATCAATGAATGAATCCTGGCGTTTGCTTCTAATTATAAGTGTTGAAAAAATGGCCTTAGAATGTGGATGTCTTCTCTCAGGTCTCATGGGCAGGTGATAGCTTTTCTTGGACATCGCTATGGAGATTTTTCTAGGGCAGCTATTTAAAATTGGTGGTTCCCAAATCTCCTGGCATTTCAAAGTTTTTCCCACATTTCATGGTATTTTCTTTGGTTTCAAGTTTTGTGTTTTAAATCACACTGGCAAATCGGTGGCAACATAGTCTGGCAAACATAGTCTGAAAGAACTAATATATACAAATTCTTATATCTGAAATATGCTGTGAAACAGCTAGTTAAAAATGGACAGTTTTACTGGGAACATCAATCACCGTTATCAAAATCTAGAAAAAGTTTTCAAATGTCATTCAAGAAGATCCAGGCAAATCTATTACTTTAACATGTTTGCAAACACCAGTATTAAACCACTCATCCACATGGAAAGATTTTTGTCTCTGAAGGGTGGGACTGCCAATATTTTTAAAAGTTATTTCTATTTTTAAACATACCCCAAGTGAAGTTGTGTCAGTTAGTGATGTTATAACTGTTATCATTTAGGCACTTAAAAACAAAATAATTTCTATGGCTGATATCAGGTAAGATTTTCAGATAACAATGGCTTAGACTCTACAATTTTAAATTCACCATCATGGAGATTGCAGGGTTATTGTTTCACCCAAAATGAAAACAATTAATTGAAATATAAGCAACCATATTTTATTAAGCCCATGGCATTTTTGTATGTAAAATGGTTCAGTACCAACATCCCAGGTGACAGCACATGAGCAACATGCAGATACATACAAAGGTTCTTGGCTGTTCACTCTAGTAATAAATGTTTGCTTCAGGTGACAGTATGAAACCACAGTAAGTTTGTATATTAACAATATTTTAATTTAAATATATATAAAACCTTTTGCAAAATCTGAGTGCCCATTACTATTGTTGGTCTAAAGTCATAGAGTTTATTTTGCACTTAACTTTATTTCTGTATCTTGTGTAGAAGGAGGAGTGAAAGAGAAACCAGGCCTGCTTTTAAAAACATTGTATTGTTGAAAATATCAAATACATACAAAAGTAAAGAAAAAAGTGTTATGATCTTTTAGGGACTCCATCAACCAAGTCCAAAAGTTTTCAAGTCATAGCTACCTACCCCTGCACTAGGATGTTTTAAAGCAAACTCTATACATTATATAACTGCATCCATGAGTTTTTAACATATATCTGTATATATATATGTATGTATATGTATATATGTAAATATAAACTACAATGCTATTATTACATCTGAAATTTAATAGTAATTTCTTAATATCATTAAATACATAGTCTCAACTTAAATTTTCTTGATAATGTTACAGATGCTTTCTATGGTTCATTGTTTGCTTTAGGATCTAAAAGTTCACCCATTGCATTTCTTTGAATTCCCTCTTAAATACATTTTATTCTGTAGTTTATCCCCTTGATTTTTTTTCAGTTTATTTGCTGAAAATACTAATTTTTCCTAAAAATCTTACCTGGAGTTTGCTTTTCTGCATTCATGTAGTGTCATTTAACATTCTTTTTGCCATTTCTGTTTTATAACCTGACACTTAAATGATAAAGTATTGATAAGACTCAGATTCAATTGTTCTTAAGTAAGATTTTTATGGAATATTCACTGCTACTAGTTTGAATATGGTTTCTTCAACATTTCAGTGGATAGAATTTAAACATGAATTTTTAAGAAAAAACATATCACATATTCATATTGATATTTCCAGTTCAAATTTAGGATAGCAGAGTTTGTAACTTAGTATCTTTGACTTTATATTTGTATCCAAGGATGCTGAAAAGCTAGGTTTCTAATGACTTTAGCATATTTATCTCCATTATCTGAACCAAAAAGAGTTAAAGATTTTTCAGTAGCTCTTTTAACCTTAGTATATATCACTCTAAATCTGTACAATCCAAGCATTGCCTTTCAAGGCATCCTGAAAGAATTCCTCTGTGTGATTATGCCACCAGCGTGGTATGTAGTAGGTTCATTTGTTTCATTTTATTTTGAGGTTTTAGGGAATGTTTTTGCTTTTACATAAATATGTAAAATGTTGACAATTTTCCTGTTATGGGTTGAATTTTGTCCCCTCCAAAAGAAGAACTAACCCCTAGTGCCTTAGAATGTGACCTTACTCGGAAACAGAGTTGTTGCAGACATAATTAGTTAAGTAGGATGATGTTATACTGGGGCAGGATGGGCCCTTAATCTAAAAGGACTCCTGTCCTTAGAAGGAGAGGAGAGAGACACACAGGGAAATGATGGCCAGGTGACATCAGAGGCTGAAATTGCTGGTGAGCACCAGAAGCTAGAAGAGGCAGAGGATTCTCCCCTAGTTTTCAGAGAAGTCTGGTTTCTATCGCTATGCCCTTCTTCCTTTCATCTTCCTCTACTTAAAAGTTACTATTCTAAAAATACCTTTAAGTTTATTCTTGATTTTTACTATGGAAGGTAATACTTTTATACCTCTTCCTCTATTGGATAAATGGTCATACACTATATATAATTTCTCCCTCTTCCTTTTTGTTAACAACATATCCTTGAGATCATTTCACACAGTCTATTAATGTATGGCTTCAGTTTTCTTTACACACAGTACTCCATTGTCTGTATGTACCACAGTTTCAGTCAGCTATGGATGGGCATTAGGGTTGTTTCCAGTTTTTGTTATTACAAATAGTGCTGCAAGAAAACCTCGTGTATATATTGATTTTTGTTTTTTGTTTGTGCCAACACATATTTTTAGCCCAGGACATACTGGGGTAACATCTGAGATGGCAGATTGCTGTGGCATGTGAGAAATAAATACATAATTTTTCTAGGTTGCTAAATTGCCTCCAAAGAATAATAACATTTTTCATTCCCCCAAAAATGTGTGAGAGAGACTATTTCCTACAGTCATTCCACCAGCATATGTGGTCAAAATTTTATCCTTGACTCAATTTGTTTGAGAAAAAATGGCCTCACTGTATAGTTTTAACTTATAAACTTATAAGTGTAAGCAATATTAGGCATCTTTTTATATCTTTAATCACTCCTGCAACTTTGACTTCATGAAAGCTACACTTATTAGAAATACATGCACTTATCTTACTACCCTGATGGACAGTGACTGCATTGGGGTATGGGTGGGGACTTGATAATATGGTTAATGTAGTAACCATGTCGTTTTTTCATGTGAAACCTTCATAAGAGTGTATATCAATAATACCTTAATAAAAAATAAAAAAAGAAATGCATGCAATTAGAAAATGGGAATTTCAGAAAAATGTAAATTTAATATTGTATTATAGTGATTTAAGTAATTTTCACAAATTACTTACTTATTTTTTTGGTTTGGGAAAAGAGCTGGTTCTATCTACTGTGCGTTATTACATTGGGCTTATGGAAATAACTTTCTACTTGATAAAGTCCAAGGCATGACTTTATTTTCCTCTGATTCTTTTTGTATTTGTTGTAAGCCTACAAACTTGTAACTACAATGCAGAAAACAGGTTAAAACAACATAAGATGACCTTACCAGAGATGTTTAAAGCAGCCAGCCCCATTTGTCCTTAGTAAATAAAAATGAATTTATGGAAACCTCAATGAAAATGTAGAAAATCAATTTTAAAAAGATGACTTTTTCTCAATAATCATGAAATGATTGTTTTCCTGAAAATGGATGCAATCAGTAACAAATGAATCACAGATGTGCTGTAAAAGAAGATACTACAATTTTAAAATTTATCTTTGCTTATAAAATAGAATTTGTGTCAAGGTTTGTGTTTCACTGTCTAAATATCCATGGAGAATGACTAGCCAGCAGACATCAGTGTACTAAAGTTCATGTAACTTATATACTTCATAAACTTGAAATATCTAAATTAGTATGCATTCTTTAAGAAGCTTCATTAAAGTTTTAAATTAATTTTCTTTTTGCTTACTTCCTTCAAACTTTTGGCTTTTATGAAATTGGTGTTAAAGTCAGTCTTTTAAGAATGCCCAGAAAGTTTAAAATAAGATATTATTTTCCTTAACACAAAGTAGAGCTCATTAAAATTATCCCAGAGGACATACCCTTAAAATAATCTATCAAAACATCTAAATAATTAAAAACATAACTAGGTAGTTTAATTCTAAGTGTATGTGGAGCATACAGGCAAATTATTTATTGCCTTTCTCTTCCCCACTCCTCAACTATATGAGCTGGTTTTAGGGAAAAGTTTTGAGACAACCATATTCCTTTCCCTAAGTGCTGGGGTGCGTCTTCACTGCATGATTTTAGCCCACATAATGTCGGATGATCTTATCTGGCATCCCTCTGCTTCTCCCACTCTTTCTGGTTCTCTTCTCCAACCTGCAAATGTAAAATCCTGCTCCTGAAATTATCACCAAGGGGTTAAAATCATAAGGGGTGAAGCATTAGGCATCATTTTACATTGTTAAAAGGACAGAGAAGTGAAAAATAATCCCTTAATGTTTTTTAATTACTTGGGTTTTTTTTTCATTTAGGGAATAAAAATCTCACTTATTATATATTATAAGTAATCTGATTTCACTTATATTTGGAGTCTAAGAAAACAAACAGAGATAGACCCACAAATATGGCCAACAGATTACTGGTTACCATAGGGAAATGTGTGACATAGATGAAGGGGAGAAAGAGGTACAAACTGCGAATTGTAAAGTCAGTCAGTCATAGGAATGCAAGTACGACACAGAGAATATAACCAGTAATATTGTAGTATCTTGCTAGGGTAATAGAGTAACTACACTTACTGTGGCAAGCATCTAGTAATGTATATAATTATCAAGTCACTATGTTGCATATCTGAAACAATATAATATTGTATATCACCTTTATTCCAGTACAAATATTATAAATATTCAAATAAACCCAAGCCACCTGCTTTAAACTGTAGTATTAGTTCACCATAGGTTAAATAAAAGAAACATAGTCTGCTATTCCATATTGAATGTCTAACCAATTCATTGTAGCCCAAATTCTATTGATAATGGGAACATTTTTAGCAGTTGATTTTGACAGACTTGATAATGTAAAAGTTTTTTCTAAAGTACACATTACAAAATGTTTAAATGGGTTAAAGAGGAAAGGTATGCAAAAATAAGGGTTCTATCTTACCCAAATATTCCTAAAAAATTATTCTTCTGGAAGCCAAAAAAGCTGTAGAGACCCCCAAGGCACATTCAGCATGGAGTTAATGAAACTGAAGAAGTGTCCATGTGGTCATACATTTCTGTAAGAATTTTTCACATTTTTTTTTGTGTGTGTGCAATTAGTTAGAACCTTATGTTAAGGGGATGAAGTAGTCATGCCTGCTAAAGGGAAAGAAGTCATGTGATTCCATTTGATTTGGATTAGGCAGAATATTGTATGTGTTTGTTCCTTTCATATATTAGTGGAGTTAATGCTGGCAGTCCAAAAACAGAAAAGGCTTCTGGGAAAATCCCTACAGCATCTGTGCTAGCTCATCTGGGGACATGAAGGTGAGAGCCACACATCATCTTACAACACGAGTATGTCCTATGGTACCCAGCCCTGGAAGTATGTGAGTGATGGAGAAGAAGCAAGGTTGGTCGGGAATGAGTGAGTCAGAGCCGCTACATTAAAGGTACACGTCTCTTCCTCCTTCTCCACTGGAAAACAATAATGTGAAATCATTGGCATATTAAGAAACTAGGTCATCTTGTATCTGATTCTGTACTTGTGATTTTAGATTCTTTATCTTAAAGAAGTTTCCCCAAAAGTGGATAATCTTCTATACCCACAAAACCTGGATCTAACCCTCAACAGAGTGCATGAACTTTCCCTTTTAGGGAACTACATGGCCAGCTGACACTGGAGAGGATGTGTGAGTCAGAGAACAAATCCACTGTTTCCTGACACCACATATTAGAGTACTGCTAGAGTCTGGACACATCACCACCTTCCCACAGACCTCTTGGTGTTGCTAAGGCATTTCATTAGCAGAATTCCCTCTTTCCAGGTGGTAGATTTCTAACCTGTGCAGGATGTCTGTCGCAGTGGAAATTTGCTGTGGGCAAACAATACGTTCTCATTCAAACGTGAGAGAATGATAACTTGGGGAATTTTCCAGAACGTACTGAACTACTAAAAACTAAAATCTATTCACAATATACTAGTGAAGTGCTTTCCTGTCTTTAGATCAGTCTTTTGGGATAATGCTGCCTTTTCTTTACTAGAAGGCAAAGTTCTGACATAACTAAGAATATGCTCTTTCTTAAGCTAGAAAGCCCTCTGAATCCTGAGGTCAGAACTCTGGTACCTAAACAGATGGTCTGCCATTTTCCTTATTCATTTCAAAATGTTAACATCTCAGGAGAGCAAATATAGTAGCTGGTCTTGGTTGAAGAATTAAAGGAGTATGCATGCTTAGCATATCTTTACATGGTTGTTAGACATATTTTCATAGACACTAGTCAGAGTAAATTAACATGGATTGACTTTATAAGAGATCATTTTTGACTGGCATTCTGGAACTGGGAAGAGTTTGTTCATCTCAAATGGATTATTATTTCCTCATAGAAGAAAAAATAAATTTATCGATATTTGGTCTGACCCTTTGGGTGACTAATTTCTTGCTTGTACACTAAGGGCAGTAGCAAACATTTTCTGAAATCAAGTTTGTTAAGAGTTTATTTAGACTGTTGTATAATAAAATGAGTATCTATCTGATTTTCCTTTAAAAAAAAGGCAGTAACCAATTAGCAAGAAAAAATAGCTTGTGCCTCCATCACCATACTGAATGCAGACAGCATCTGATCATGTCACCATTTCCGTATACGGTTATCCTTCTAGCTGATGGGAGGTCTCACTTCCCTAATAAGCCTTCTCCCACAACAGAGGCCATTAGTCTAGCCATAAGCAAAGTGAAAAACAGAAACAAGGAAATCCTTCTGAGTTCAGCTGAACATTGCCATTTTCTATTTTGTTTTTGCTACTCTTTGAATGCCCTCTTCAAGTTTGAATATCCTCGTCATTATTGGAAATTCAGATATTGCCTGAGTCCTTTCTTGCCGGCACCAGGCAAGCAGTGGATCTGATGAAGGCAAGGCTCTAGGTTGCAGAGAAAACAAGAACAAATAAGCCTGCCTTGGCTTAGTGTAAGTGAGTGAAACCTACAACCCTCTGTGTTAGCACTATGTCAGAGATCAGAGTACCACCCAGGAAACGTCATGTGTGGCACTAATGGAGTTATTTAGAAATTTGGAGTCTTTTCTTTGCCATAGCATTGCACGTAGGGGCATAGCACTCATGGTTCCAAATAAATAAGAGTGTCTGATTTCTTGAATCCATAAGAGACTACCTAGCAGTCTGTACATTTTCCATGAAATGTGTTAGGCCTGAGAGTGTTACAGCCTAATCTCAATCCAGCTCTGGATTCCTTACTAACGTGGCATCTGAGCTAAAATATCAAATATAAAAATAGCATTTGCTAAAAATACCACAGAATGTGATGTATTTGAGAAGAATTTGTTTGACTTTTGTGACTTGTTATACTTTATGTAACAGATAAGTGTACACTTTTCAGATCCATCACAGGTAATTTAGTTCAGGCTGAAATAGACAAGTCTCTTCTTGCAGTTTGAATATGAACTGCTATTGAAACTGAGACTACCAAAAAAAATGTTGAATTCCTAAAACAAATTGAGTAGCCATTTTAAGTACTGTACAACCCAGAAGGTTGTTTCTAAAAATAAGGTCTCACTGAATTCCCTGGAATACTGATTATCAAAGATCCCACTTTTAAGAAACTGCGAAGCTATTACCCAAAAGCTGCACGATTTTATATTCCCACCGACAGTGCACAAGAGTTCCGATTACTCTATATCCTCATCAACACTTATTATTTTGTTTTGTTGATATAGCCATCTTCATGGGTGTGATGTCGTATGTCACTGTAGTTTTGATTTCTATTTCCCTAATGACCAGTGATGTAGAGCATCTTTTTAGGTGTTTATTGGTCATTTGCATATCTTCTTTGGAGAAACATCTATGCAAGTCCTTTGCCCATTTTTTACTGCTTGTTTTGACTGAGAAACTTAAGTTTCTAAAATCCATTTAAAGTGGGGGCAAATCCACCTGAATGGAAGTTGGGTGTTTTATCCTTGCTGCACCTTGTATAAGTTACTTAACTTCTGTCATCATCTTCTTCTCTTTTCTCAGAAGCTTGGTTTTCCAATGTGCAATTAGTAGGCAGTTACACCAAACTTTATGAAATCTAAAACAACACGCATGAAAGGCTTAATTTTTTTGTTCACGGCTTCAAAATTTAGACCTTTTAACAGGAAGAAAGTATTTAAAAGCCTATGCCTCATTTTCAGCGAATGTAGTTCTGACTTTCACTCTATTTGAGCATTGGTTCCCAAAGTAGTTTTTTGCTTAGACGAACCTTTCTTCTCCAGGGCAGAGTCATTTAATAACTTTTTTTAGCATCTGCCTCCTCATTTCCAACAGTGACTCCACACTTTTATTATTTTATCCCATTTATTATGGATAGTAATTTTCTGAAGTGTGCCCTTTCCCCGTGTTCAGTTTGAAATTGTGCAAACCTGCCACATCTATGTCCCATTGTTAATATTACAAAACAAAGCCCTAAAATTAACAACAGAATACTTTGTATATGGGATTGAAATCACTTTCTGTATGTCACTTTCTGCTTAAAACTGACACAAATAAAAGTATTCACAAATGAAATGAAAGATTTTAGCGGCTTTATGATGGTTCATGAATATGAATTCTGCCCTTTCATTGTTATCACAGATACTGGTGTTTTGGGTCAAATAGACAACTTGTTCTTGCATAATCATCCCATATTTGAAGCTTATGTTTTGCATAAAGGAGTTGATTAAGTTTTACGGAATTTTGTAAAGTTTAGTTCTGCATCAGCTGAGCATGACTTAAAGAAGCAAATCTGTCAACAGCATTATAGGAGGTTAAAACACTGCACTTTACATTAAAAAGCCACAAAGGGAACTTATGTGTCAAAGGGTCTATAATGGGTGGCAAAAAGAAATAAAGATAAGCTAGTATACACATTTCTGTGCCTCATTTCCCTCAGCAGTAAACGGGAATAAAAATGTTAACTAACCATTGCTAGTGCTTTCTATGCACCAGGCATGACTCTCAGTGTTTTACATGCATTACTCCATATAACCCTCCCCGAAGCCAGTGACTATTTTATAATTTACCCAAGTTCACAGCCTTGTCTCTCTCTACTGCCTCTTCTTAAATGTACAACATCCTGTCTGCTCCTGGAGTTTAGTTCACACAGGCCACATCCTGGGGACTGTTTCTGTCAAAAGGCCTGTTTGGATCAAGTTATTCTCATTGCTACGTCTAGGCACATGGAATCATATACCCTCTGGCCTGAGACCTTGAAACGTAGTGAGGGTGTCTCAGTCCCATGTGCTACTAAGGACAATAAGGACGGTTAAGAGGATAGTCCTGAAAGCAGTGCCATGGACTTTAACTTATTTGAGAAGGAGAATGGATTGCAGGAGATTATCAGAGGGGCCAAAGTAGGGAGCCCAGCATAGCTGAATTATTTCAGATATAAAGAGATTACTGTGAGATTAAGGAAAAAAAAGGTTAAATCTGTATTATTACCAACAAAGAATCATGACATACCAACAAACCTGAAGCAAAAGAAAGAGTTCAAGAAAAAGAAAAATCAAAGTTAAGTACAAGTTCTTGAGTCTAGGGTCCCAGAAAAGCAGTTTTGGAGAAGGGAGACAGTTTGGAAGAGCCAAGGGTGCTATTGGCAGATATGGTATACATACACCATAAATGAAATGAAAGTGGTCACTTTATATAAACCAGAATATTTGATTAATCAGAGTATCCCATTCCCCAATATACTGAATAGCAAGCCAAAACAAAACAAACATGATTCTGTTTTCAGGGACAAATTGTTGATACTGCCAGTTTTCTGAAAAAATATATATAGTGCTTCCAAGATAAGAAATTATTTTAACTTTGTAAAATGTAAATACACCACGGCGGTGTAGTTTTAAACTAGTTTGAATTAGTTTCTATTAAATTCCACCATACCATTTCCAACATGATACAAAATGTGGGGTTTCTGAGATTGGAGCCTCTGAATTGCCATTTTCTTAATACCTTCCCCAGCAAAGATAATTTCACAAGGAGGCACTCAAAAAATGCTTTTGAATTGTATCATCCTTTTATGTTTTGTTTCAAATTCTTAAACCACTTCACCGTGTCCAATTTTTACTACCTATTCCATTACAATTGTCTTTTCGTATTTTCAAGCGCTTTTATTATTTCTCGCCTGTATCTCATTTCTCATTTCCTCCCAAACTTTGTTCCCTTGTGGATAAAGTATCTTTTTATTCCTTTGGCTCTTACTCCAGGCATTTCACTTTCTACTTCTAAAAGAAGTTTTTGTGCTTTTTTCAAGTGGATTATAGAATCTAACTGCCAACACCCTTCTATATTGAGTTACAACACAAAAGCAGCTGATGTAAAACAACCAAACTAATAAGCCATTCATTCATCATTCTATTGCAGCTTGGTAATCCCTACTTTCTTCAATTATAAATGATCTCATTACACTATAATGTCATTACAATATGTCTAGCTTGATCGTCATCAATCAGTATTTTAGAAGAAAAAAGCAATCTTGGACTCACCTACCTGAAATGAAGCTTCACAATCATACCATTAGAAAAATTAGAATGACAGGTTTCAGGGCAAGTCAAAAATATCTGTTGAAACAAAAAAGTTTCATATCCATTGATTGAGATATTTATTTTATCAAATTGAAATGCCTGCATTATTTATAATAGCAAAAACATGAAAAATGTTACTGACATGTCCTTCAAAAGGACAATGGCGTAACATATTATATGAAACACTGAATATATAAATGAACAATGGCCAGACCGTATGTGATGATAGAACTCTGACCCAACAACCAGTCCAGGAAGCCAAGCAGAAATCTCCACAGCAGGCAGCCCAGAATGAGCAGGACTTTGTGACTGCCAGCTTCCCTATTTTTTAGTGCCAGCTTCCAACTCAGGATCAACCAGAGAAAGCCAAATAAGCTCCCAAACCAAACACATAATGCCTCCAGTTAGCCTGCTTCCAGCTTCTCTATGTCCCCAGGCTCTAACCAGTACACCCCAGGTCTTTCTTTCTTTTCACTATAAAGTTTTCGCACTCTGTGCCTGTCTTTGAGCATCTACCAAATGCAAGCGATGGTAGTTAACTCCCTTGTCCTAGCAAGCTCAGAGTAAATAAATTGTTTGTTCTCATTTGGGTGGTCTTTGTTTGGTCCCACATATGGGCGATCTCCATTTAACAGAATAGCCTACATCTTTTAAAAAGAATCAGAAGACATATTTTTAGAGGACAAAGCAAGATACACTCAATAGGAACTCTGATACACTTTAGAACACAAGTTAGATCAGTATCTAGTAAAACTGAAGATGCACCTACTTACTCTATGACTAGATTAGTTCAGTCTTAGGCAAAAATACTAGAGATTTTTCTTGCACATAAACACTAGGTATAAAAATATCAATAGCCTATTTCTTTGTAATGCAAAGAAAGAAACAATTCAAATGATCATAATTGGATGATTAGATCAATAAACTGTATTACAGTCACACAAAGGAATCCTATGGAGCTTCAAAAATTGATAAACAAGAGCTGTATGCATTAACATCAGTGAATCTTGAGGAAACAAGGTAACTTAGAATACATGTAGAATTATACCATTTATATGCACATCAAGCCAGACAAAATTTTAAAACCTATGGTTTTAGTATACTATAAAAATAGTAAAAATATAAGGAAATATAAAGAAAAGCAAAGAAATACTTGAATTTAAGACAGTGAGGAAAGAGAAGTTTAATTTGGAAGAACATACATACAGCTTCAAGAATATTGATGATGTTCTATTTCTTAAGATTTTTTTTACCACTCTTTAAAATGGACATTTATACATTACCTATATTTTTGTATGCATGCTTTCTATCCTGCTAAAATATTTTTATTAAAAGCAAGTTACATATTCTGAAATTCCTAAGAAAAGGCACAGAACTTAGAATAGCTAAAATAATTTTGAAAAACAACAAAGTAGGAGAAATCACTCCCCAGATGTTAACATTTACTTAAGTATGTAATAAGGAGAGTGGGGTATTGGACATCTGTAGGCCAAAGAAAATGAGCCTTAGTCTAAATTCCACATCACACAAAATATTAACTCAAAATGAATCATGCACTTCAATGTAAAACATAAAATATAAAACTTAAAAAAAGCATAGGAGAAAATATTCCTTATCTAATTGCTAGACAGAATCCTATGACACCAAAAACATGTATGACCCATAAAAACAAGAACTGAAAAACTGTATTTCATCAAAATTTAAAACTTTTGCTCTGTAAGAGTCCCTATAAAAAGGATAAAAAGACAAATTTCAGACTGGGAATCATTTTGCAGTTCACATATCCAACACCAACAAGGGATTTGTATCTAGAATATATGAAGAACTCGCAAAACTCAACAGTTAAAACAAAAAAATCTAATTAGAAAATGGGTAAGACATAAAGAGACATTCCCACTGCATTAGTACCACTGCCATAAAGAAATATTGCAGATGGGGTATGACTTGAACAACAGAAAGTTATTTCCTCAGAGCTCCGGGGCCGAGCAGTCCCCGATCACAAAGTTAGCAGGCTTGGTTTCTTCTGAAGCCTCTCTCTTTGGCTCGCAGATGGCGGCTTTCTCACTGTCCTCACGTGATCTTTCCATTGTGTGCTCGCATCTCTGCATCTCTGTGTGTGCCCAAATTTCCCTTCTTATAAGGACACCAGTCTGAGTGGATTAGGGCCCACCCTAGAGGCTTTGTTTTCCCTTAATCATGTCTGTAAAGGCCCTATACAACAGTCACATTCTGAGGTGCTGGGGGCTAGGACTCAATATGTGAATTAGGAGGGGACATACTTCAGTCCATAAATAACGTATACAGATGGCAAATAAGCACATGAACAGAATTTCAACATCATTAGTTATTGGGTAAGTGCAAATGGAAATCATGATATACCACTGCACACGTATCATGATGTGGCACATTTAGTTAAAGGCTGTTATTTCCAATTTTTTATTATTTGGAATAATGCTATTGGAAATATCTTTGTATCTTGAGCTTTTTTCTTTTGAAATAATTTCCCACGTGGCATTTCTGGTCTAAGAGCAGTTTCTGTATAGTGGTTAAGAACATGCTTTGGTTTGCTCATGGGCGCTAGTGAAGTAGTAGTATTAGGGTTATAAAATATGAGTCAGTACAGCCCTTAGAATGTTAAGAAATGAAACTTTCATATTTCTTAACAGCGGTTGAGTGGGTGCTATCTTTTGGCTCTTTTTTTTTTTGCAGTCTTTCCTGCATTGAGCATCTTAGCCCTTGAATGAAAACATGAGAAGCAAAGTGAAAGAACCAGCTCAAGAAATGCCGCTTAGCGGGTATACTAGGATGTTTCAGTTTGAAAATAGGCTGAGCCATCTTAGACCATGTTTCTTGCCAAACAGCAATTAAATTTTATGCAAGTGTACTGCTGACTTTCCTGAATATTTTGAGACTTTTTAAACACTAATCCTACATAAAACTTAAGTAAAAAGATGTAGAAGTTGTTTCTAATGAACTAGAAAATTACTGCTTTTTAGTAAGTAGGGACTTTATATATGAAGACTTTACGTATGGAAGTATTTAACTTTGGATTTAGATTTTAAATTGTCTTTTTATTACGAAGACACATGGAGGATAGTAGTACCCGTTTTAGCCCACATGGGTTGTGTAGATATAAGTTATTTTGGCATCATTAGCCTTGCTTATGTTTTTCCATTTACCTTTTGCTGTTTAATATTGAATTCTAGGACTCTTTTAACCACTTTTTAAAAAATTTTTATTTATGTTTATTATAGTTAGAGTGAGTTGCATTGTGGGAAGAAATGACATTGAAATTCCATTTTCTGAATCCTCATTCTATTTGTAAGTGAAATTTTTTTTTTGAGGGGGCATCTCTCATATTTATTGATCAAATGGTTGTTAACAGCAATAAAATTCTGTGTAGGGGACTCAATGCACAATCATTAATCAACCCCAAGCCTAATTCTCAACAGTCTCCAATCTTCGGAAACATAACAAACAAGTTCTTACATGGTGAACAAGTTCTTACATAGTGAATAAGTTCTTACATGGAGAACAGTGCAAGGGCAGTCATATCACAGAAACTTACGGTTTTGATCATGCATCATGAACTATAAACAATCAAGTCAGATATGATTATTCATTTGATTTTTATACTTGATTTATATGTGAATCCCACATTTCCCCCTTTTTTATTTTTAATGAAATGCTGAAGTGGTAGGTAGAGGCAAGATAAAGGTAGAAAACATAATTTAGTGCTGTAAGAGGGCAAATGTAGATGATCAGGTGTGTGCCTATAGACTCAGTATTAATCCAAGCTAGACAAGGGCAACAAAACATCCATGGATGCAGAAGATTTCTCTCAAAACAGGAGGGGTGAGGGTCTAAGCCTCACCTCTGTCGATCCCCAATTTCTCACCTGATGTCCCCCCTGCGACTGTGCCTGTCTTAGGTTGTTCTCCCTTGAGGAATCTTACCCGTCTCTGGCTAACCAGCCGTCTTCTGGGGCCATACAGGGAAATGTAAAGCTGGTAAGTGAGAGAGAAGCCATATTGTTTGAAAAGGTTAGCTTTTTACTTCTTTGCATATTTATGCCCTGTGGCTTCTATGAAGAATTATGATACTTGGTAATTTTCGATATGAGGCATGAATTCTACTAAAGGGTTGTAATTAGGAAGGAAGAAGAGGAGCCCCTTCGCGAGGCGCTGGGTTCTCGCAGGTGTGGATGTAGTCTGGCTGTTGTCCTGTGTCTTCTGGTCTCTCTTAGGAGGAGTTGTCTTTCTTGTATTTTCAAAAATATATGTGGTTTTGGGAGGAGATTTCCGCTGCTCTACTCACGCCGCCATCTTGGCTCCTCCTCTCTTTCAACCACTTCTTGAAGTGTCATTTTAAATAGATTATTCGCATTTGTGAAGTTTCACTGTACATTTAATGACACACACACAAAAAGTGCATATTGAACTTGTTTTACTCTTCTAGTAGAAATCTTTTAATCAAAGTCGAGTCATTTTTGCAATATCAACTGGCCTCAGAATTTTTTTTTTTTTAGTAGTTGAAGGCTGTTGTCAAAGATTTTCTTCACCTTAGGTAGAGCACTAGACCACTTCAATTTCATGTTTCCTAATGTTGTCCATCATACTTCTAAGAGGGTTAGGCTCGCTTTGCAGGTCTTTCACAGTTTTATTTTTTACACAGCAGCAGCAGTCAAGCACTTCATAAAGGAAAGCCAGCACTACTAAAGAGATCACTGTAAATATAAATAAAAGCAGAATGACAAAGCAGGCAGTGTTCCAGTTATCATGGAAAGGGTAAATTTTTTGGACTTGAAAACCAAGATACTGATAAACAGATGTGGTAGTTTCATTCCAGAGGCTAGAGTTCAGGGAGGCCATTCTTTGAGATTCCATTTCTTGTATTGCTCTTCTGAATCTATGCAAAGTAGAAAATGAGTATATGTACCCAAGCTCTACAGATTTCTCAATTCAAATCACAGTACTAAGGTTTTTAGTAAGTTTGTATAGGCAATGTGAATCTTCCCTTTTCTCTGCTAGAATTAATGCTTGAATGTAATTTTGAATTTTTCTCTGTGCTAATATACCCTGTAAGCTGTACTATATATGTATATATTTTTATATATATTATTTGTTAGACAAATATATATGTTTAAGATTCATATACAGAAATTAACTGCTAAAATGGGAAAAAAGCAGGTCATTTGGTTTAAAATGTGACAACAACAGTGTGGTCAGTGAGCTGTTACCTACAAAAAGAATCATAGTTAAGCCCATGTTCTTCAGATTGCCCTTGGAAAAGCTTTTCTCATTACCATTGTGGACCCTTCTCACCTTGTTGGTTCAGTGTATTTCTGCCTCCTGTTTTTACTCCTTTAAACTTCGAGGACAGGTGACATGAATCAGGAAATACTGTTTCTGAAAAACAGTAGACAAAGAAAAGCCAAGTAATGACAAGGCTAATAAAAATGTAGGTTAAAGTTGCTTAAAGTTGGTTTCAGTTTTGGCAATATAGTGACAATTATGTATATTACTGTATACTCACCATGATTAAGTGTAGTTACCAACTAGTACAGTACAGTTATTTCAGTATTATTATAGTATATTCCTTGTGCTGTACTTTACATCCCTATGCCTAACTTATTTTATAACTGGAAGTTTGTACCTCTTGAGCCCCTTATTTAGCCCATGCCCCATCCTGCCCCCACTGGAAACCACCAGTTTATTCTGTTTCTGAGTCTATTTCTGTTTTTTTCATTTGTTTTGTTTTTCAGGTTCCACATATAAGTGAAATCATATGGTATTTGTCTTATTTTTGACATTTCACTTAGCACACTACCCTGTAGGTCCATTCATGTTGTTGTAAATGGCAAGAGTTCATTTCTTTTAATGGTTGAATAATAAATATTGTTTTATATATGGGCCATTTCTTCTTCATCTATCAATTGATAGAATTTTTAAGCTTATTTTTAAAAAGTAAGATATTCATATACTAAGAAAGTTTTGGAAGATGAATAAAAAGCATAATTCTGTTTCCTTAATTCAGTGACTATTGTCAGTTGTATGAAGAAAGAACTTTTCATGGTTTTTCTTTCCTGTGTAATTGTAAAATAGACATTCAATCTTGTAAACAAATGTTTATTGATTACCTACTGTGTACCACATACTTTTCTAAGTGCTGGAGATAACTTGTGTGAGAGTTTCATTTAAAGAAAACTTAAAGGTAGTGCAGAAATGTAAGTATAATGAACTCCCATATGCTCATAATACAGCTTCATTGATCACCTCATGGCCAGTTTATATCTCTACCCACTTGCTTCCACCCCATAGGTTATTTTTAAACTAATCCCAGACAGCAAATTACTTCATCTAGAAATAGTATATATATTTTAAAAGGTGAGGACTTAAAAAAAAATTAAAGTATCATTGATATACAATTTTATGATGGTTTCAAATATACAACACAGTGGTTCAACAGTCACCCATATTATCAAGTCCTCACCCCCTCCATTGTGGTCACTCACTGTCTGTCAATGTAATAAGATGTTATAGAGTCATTAATTGTGTTCTCCATGCTCTGCTGCCCCCCATGACCTACCTATATTGTGATTGTGAATTATAGTGACCCTTAGTCTCCTTCTCCCTCCCACCCACCTTCCCCAACCCTTTCCCTTTGATAACTACCAGTCCCTTATTGGTGTCTGTGAGTCTACTGCTATTTTGTTCCTTCTGTTTTGCTTTGTTGTTATACTTCACAAATGAGTGAAATCATTTGGTATTTGTCTTTTTCCATCTGGCATTTTTCACTGAGCATAATGCCCTCTAGATCCATCCATGTGGTGGCAAATGGGAGGATTTCTTTTCTTTTTATGGCTGAATAATATTCCATTGTGTATATATACCACATCTTTATCTATTCATCTATTGATGGACACAGGTTATTTCCATATCTTGGCTATTGCAAACAGTGTGGCGATAAACATAGGGGTGCATTTATCTTTTCAAATCAGGGATTTTATTTTCTTTCGGTAAGTAAATTCCTAGGAGTAGAATTACTGAGTCAAATGGTATTTCTATTTTTAGTTTCTGAGGAACCTTCATACTGCTTTCCACAACGGTTATACCAATTTACATTCCCACCAACAGTGTATGAGGGTTCCTATTTCTCCTTGTTAGCGCATTCTTACAGAAAGCTGGGTTGCTATGTTGCACAGCTCCAGGGAGTACCATTTGTATTGTTTTGGGTGCCATTGATGTAGAACATGGTGTCAGTAGTGCCCAGTTGTGTAATGTGGATATCGTGGCTGTCTTGATAGGAGACCTCCCAACCTCTGCATTGTTGCCACCTCTGATTCTAATCACCATGCGCATAAGTAGTCAAGTGCCCCATAGAAACTGACCCATATGGAGGCAAAGGCAAGTCCTTTTTGACCCAGCCTTCCTAATAGTATGGTGTGTGTGTCTGTGTGTGTGTGTGTCTGTCTGTCTGTCTGTGTGTGCGCGCACGCGTGCGCACAGACACAAATGCCTAAATATGTTCAGCTTTGGAACTCCTTTAAGATTTTTAGCATTACTACAATGCAGAAAAATCGGGGGTGGGAGGGGTTGGTCAGCACATTGTTAAATTATTTTTACCTCAGTGTGAATGAATGTCGGGTCCTTTTTGGAAAGCAGAACTAACAGAAGAGAGAGAGAAGAAGAATAGGGCCTTGAGGAAATAGGGGACAGTTCCATTTCCTGACTTGGAAAAGAGCAGGAAGAATTGCTTGAAGGTCTAATAATTTTACCTGGGCTAACCTAGGACCTCTCCAGCACTTTCTGCTAAGGCCTTTACGACTGATTCCTTCTTAAACTCTGGGATTGCTTTTGAAGTTTTCTCTTCTAAATCTGGTATTAGAAGTGACTACAGGGAGAACAATATAGGGAGAGAGGAGACAGTACAGTGAAGCAGTTTTCACATTGCGCCCCTTAAATTGGTTTAATCTGCCTTATTAATGTTAAAAATGTTTTTTCACTATTGATTTCAGCAATATTTCACTGTTGATTGTTATAGCAATTTTAAATAAAAATGAAAAACTTCATCCAGTAACCCTAATCTCCCTAACATATCAAACTTAATTTTTTTCCTCCTAGAAATTGCTGTATCAATCTTTTAACTCATACATAGTTGAAACTATACTGAAGTTACTACCTTGTATTTTAACTTATTATCACACTAGGCCTTTTAAAATTTGTATTGACTATTGAACTGGGGAGAAGTTATGAAGACTTAATGAAGGTAATTACTATTTCCAATGAGATTTTAGAATGATTAGAAAGTTGGCTTAAGGAACTTTATATTCTATTTATTTTTGAGATACAAGTGGACAACTTTAATATTTTTCAGGCCTCCTTGCCCCTAAAAAAAAAAAGAAAGAAAGAAAGAAAAAGAGAGGAGAGGGGGGAACAAGTATTTGAAGTTGTACCCATCAAGGAGCTGTTTTGTTAAAATTAATGTAGCGTATCCACACAATTGAATATCATACACAAATGAGGTAACTACAATGTGATATGGAGGGTTTTATGATATGCCCTTAAGTGAAAGAAGCAAGGTGCAGGATAGTCTGTATAGGAAAGGGGGAAATAACATATTTTTACTTTCTTATATCTGCACAAAAATCTCAGAAGGGGGAATTCAGGTAATAACAATAACTTGTGGGGTTGCTTGGAGAGTAGGGGCTCAGGAATGTGTGTGAGGTTTCTTAAGGTGTACCTTGTTCTTAAGGTGTACTCTGTTAGGTTTTGAATGATTTGAATATATTACTCAAAACCCAAACTAACATATTTCAAGAGTATTCTTTGTCTTTTAAAAGTCTGCACATCTATTGAATACATCTGTTGAGTCTTCTGGATCACTTCTAAAACAATGACGACTGGGCTTAGTAAACACTTGTCATTTTGGTGAGACTGTGTACCTTATCCACACACAAATATGTGTATAATAATTATGCTTGCCATAATGACGATGGATAGCAGTGTGTGCCACCTGCAAGGGCTTTGTAAGAAGTGTTGCTAGAAACATCTAAGCAGTTTAAGAAAAGTATGTACAGGTCAAGTTTATGTGGCAAATGATAACAGTTTGCCTCCTAGAAGTGTATTGATAACTAATGAGCAGCTTTAAACATTCACTCTTTAGTTAGCTTCTGGGCGTATCTGGAAAAGTTAACCCTCTAACATGGAGTCATTTTCCACCTTATATTTAATGTGGTTCTTTCAAAGTACAGTAGAGCTGTAGCAATTTTTTGTGTTAAATTTAGGGTAAAATCTAAATCTTTTGATGGATAAGACAGATATGCAGCAAGATACTTGCCTTTAGGATTTTCTCATATTCTGAGATTGTTTTTTAAATCAAAATGTAAATTTATATTAAATAATGTTATAAACATGTTTATGAAAAAATAGAAAATGATAAAAAGGTAGGATAGTCTGTGTGTTTTTTTAGATTCCCAACTCCTTAAAATTTACTACAAGAATGGCAAGTATTAAAGTAAATACTGTATTTATTTTTAGTTTAAGTTACTTTTGATCTATTCTCTTCACCTATTTTTTTTTCTCCCTCTCATTTTAAAAGGCCCTAGTGAAATATTTATGGGGCTAGGACTTGGAACTGTTCTGGAACCTTGAATCACCAGGTCGGAATAAAATTAAGCTATTGTTCTATTTATGGTAAAAGCCCTCGAATTGAATTCTCTAGTGCCTTTAAGCATATCACTTTGAAATACGGTCATTTCATCAAAATGGCCTTTAAATATAGAACAACTGGTTTAGCCCTGGGATTTTCTGAGATAAGCCATGCCTCCAGTCAGTTCGGTAAAGCAGTCGTGAGCCTCCATCTGTGCTAAGTGTAGTTATATTACTAGTAAAATGTAGGCTAATGATTATAGTGTTAAATTAATGTGGGTAGTAGGGGCTTCTGCTTACAATTTACCTGAAATTTGAGTTACAAATTAACTGTTCTATTTCAGACTTTTTTGGGGGTCTCATTCTTTGCAGAGTAAGCAGGAATATTTCTAGGTAATTAATCATCTTGTGCTGAATGTGGGGAGACCTGTATCATGTCACAGCAACCTTTGGGCTCTATAAGGGATACTTTGCTCATGTTGTCTGAATGTTGGCTAAGAAATGGAAGGAATAAAAATTATGAAAAAAAATCATTTAAAATTTAAATGGATTTATCAGTGAAGAAAAGGGCAAAAGTTGGATCTTTAGGTCATCATTTATAGGTAATATGCTGGAACTCTAGCATCTACTAAGTAATATTTTAATGCTTGAATGTTATAAAATTAGAAATTGGTCTGCAGTTAATAGTAATTTTTAGTAGACATGAAAGGTTACTTTCATGAAAATAATCTTAACTATCTTAACAGGTATCGTGCCCTCCTCTCTTAACCAATTTGTCTTAGGACATATTTTTCTTTTAAAATGTAGTTCTTCAGAAAAACATACTATGTATTTATTTTGAGGATCAGTTTAAGAATAACTAACATTGAAATAGTGTGATCAATATATATTTTTGTGGCATATAAAAAACAAGGTTATTAAGGTTTTCATTTAATAATAGCATAACTTGTATATTACAGTAATATAGACTTTAAAATTTCACAACAATGGATTATTTTAATTAAAATGTTAGAAATGATCTAAAGCTCTATAAATGATCTCTTTGGTTACAGGAAATGCAGCCTACATAGTGATACCTTTAGGTTTTTTATTTTTTATATAAAAAAATCACAATTGTGATAATTACTTGACATTCTCTGTGTCTACACCCAAAGTTAACTAAACGATTTTGATCTGTTTTCTCATATTTGTTAAAATGTAACAAACTTTTTTGTAAGCGCTTTTTTACCAACCAGTATAATTTGCACATATACTCAGAAAGCTTTAGACCAGGACTTGCTTTTAGTCTAGATTTTTCTTTAAGAAAAACCCTTTGTTAAGACAGACCAAACTGCTGAAATGAAATAGCTCAGAGAAAATGAAATTAGCAGGTAACCACTTAACAAATACTTGTGGTTTACTCTAAGGTCTGGGTATAGATCAGGTTCATAGAAAATGTCATGAATTTTCCATTAAGGCACAGGTGGTAAGAGTGCTTATTAAATGGCACAAGGCAGTCTTCATATTTTCATAATGAAACCCTACCAAGCTATGAAATGAGTACATTGCTATTTTGGTTCTTTAGTAGGAACAAAGCTTTCTGCTTGTTTTTTACAGTAAAATATTTTTATATTGCATCATAAGGATATATATTACTAAATGAAAAGGATCATATAAACCTACCTCTTGTCTGGAAGGATGCTGTTGAAGCGGTGGTATCATCTGTTTGTAATGCAGTCTAGTGAACAGCCAAGATGGAGCTGTGCGTCTATTGGTTGAACCACAATGCAGCTGACACTTTCCTGTACGTTCATTTGCAGTAAGTCCTGCCACCCTTAAGAGTAAATCATTCATAAACTTGAATAGGGCTGTCTGGGGTATCAGCTGTTCCCCCTTTGCTTGCCTCATTTTTTTTGTCCTTAAGCTAAATTCCTGCATAAGAATTTGTTAGTAACAAATTGGGAATTCCTTAGTGCTCATAAAATTTCAGATGCTTCAGTGAATATTTCAGTATCAGGGTTAGAAGATAATGTCGGGAGCGATAGTAACCTAGGAAACAAACAGTCTAGGTTTATCAGCTTCTATTTCCTCCAGGAAGTGTGCATAAAAAAATCTCATAAATGTTCTTTTCTTTCAATACTTGTGTTTTATATAAATCTTGCCCTCTGAAAGTGATTATTTCTATCTGGTGGCTTGATTTAGGAGAAATTCTGAGGGAAAAGAAATAAAGTTTTCAGCTCTACTAGTTGGGAGAAGGTTAGATTTGGTAGGCATACTACCTACATTAAAAAACAGTCTGAAATTTAAATGGTTAAGAGAATCTCCAGCTAGATTTTTGGAGATCGAGTGTTTTTATTTATGGTGTATTTAGATTTATGGTCCAAGCGTAGCAGAATCAAGGTTTTAAATTACAGAATGGTTACTGTAACAGCAGACTGGGTAAAACCTTGCTATGCAGACTTTCTGAAATTATAGATAAATCAACATATCTGTTTCAGGGGCTGTAAAAGGGGTACATGGAAATAGTGTTATTACCTTTATTCATTTATTTGGCTAGTATTTATTGAGTGTTTAGTATGCTTAGCATTGAGTAAAATGCTGGAGGACCCATGGTAAATAGAACTCTGTGGTACATGGTTGACCCATTGTGTAGTGTTTATCCTTAACATACTGTCATTTGTTTTTCATAGTTTGCCCAGTTAATTCTTTTTATAGTAGCATGGGGTAAATTCAGTATTTTACTAGAGTTAAACAGAACATTAAATGTGCATGTATGAATTTCTTTACTCTGACAAAGCCAGTTTCTGATGGAAAAATCTGTGTTAAATGCTAGTTAATGATTTTCTTTTAATTAAGGTATCATTGACATAGAATCTTATGAAGGTTTCACATGAGCAACATTGTGATTTCAATATTCACCCATATTATCAAGTCCCCCCCACCCCATTGCAGTCACTATCCTTCAGACTAATATGATGCTGTAGAGTTAATTATTCTTTTACAAGAATCATTACAAGGTAGTGTCACAAGGTTTGTAACTGGATTTGAATCTATACTCTGGCACTTAACCACCTGCAGTTTTCTTATATGTAAAAGAGGACAGCAATACCTCCTAAATAGGGTGTTTGGGAGGGACTAAATGGGAAAATCATTTAGCATGGTGCTTGCCAAATATTAAATGTTGAGTAAATGTTACTATTGTTGTAAGTGTCCTGAGCATCTTGGATAAATGGGCCATGAAGGTAGTATTTCATAATTGAAATGATATGAAAGCACATCTGTAAGGTATTTTTTTTTAAATTAAGGTATCATCAATATACAATCGTACAAAGGTTTCACATGAGCAACATTCACCCATGATGGTTTCAGCATTCACCCATACTATCAAGTCCCTCCTGCCCCCAAACCACCCCATTGCAATCACTATCCTTTGGCATAGTAAGATGCTATAGAGTCATTACTTGTCTTCTCAGTGCTATACTGCCTTCCCCTATATAGTGGCTGCTAATTATAGTGCCCCTTAATCTCCTCTCCCTCCCTCCCCAGCCACCCTCTCCAACCCTTTCCCTTTGGTAACCACTAGTCCCTTCACCTATAAGGTATTCATTCTTATTGTTATTTTGGAAACATACTAGAATTTAATGTGCCATTAAGTTTTTGTCAAAATTGTGAGTTATTTATTTAATTAAAAGTGTCATTGATATACAATCTTATGTTGGTTTCAAATATACAACATAGTGATTCGACAGTTACCCGTATTATTAAATCCTCACCCCTCTAGTGTGGTTACTGTCTCTTAACTTATTAAGATGTTACAGAATCATTGACTATATTCTCTCTGCTGTACTGCCATCCCCATGACTAACATATTGTGATTGTGAATTACTGTGCCCCTTTATCCCCTTCCCCCACCCCATCTTTCCCCTTGGTAACCACTAGTTCATTCCTGATGTCTTTGAGTCTACTGCTGTTTTGCTCCTTCTGTTTTGTTCTAACAAAGTTATTTTTAAAGGAAAACTGCTTATGAAGTCTCATTTTAATCTCAAAACATATTCATTAAAGCCTTTTCACTAATCTCGAAGGAGTATTGTATCACCATCTAGAAGCTCTTCTTTTGGATCTGTGACAGTTGTTATATTTGACTTGCATTGTTCTAATACATTATTTTGTTTATTGTTTCTAGTTGGTGTCAGAGATTGACTCCTTTTATTAACCTATTCCTTGGGGACCAGCCACATGGGAACTTTATATAATATCTGATTGGATGTGTTTCTGGTAGAATGTGTACTTCTGAATGTTTTTCTAGTATTTGTGATGAATTTTTTAACTGTTCCTGCTTATGACTAATTGAATGCATTTGTGACTCAATGGTAGCATTAGGATTTAGCAACAAAGTGATAGAAGTTCTGAAATAATCTTCTACACAGATTGTTCCATGTTTCGTGCTAGCATCCATGTTTATGCAGTGGCAGTGGCTCTAATTCTTTCCCCTAATTTATCTCTAAAGTTTACTTTAAAATACTTACGGTATCCTTTTTATTTATTCCCACTAATTAATTTCCATATATTTAAGTTGATAAGCAGAAATTGATGTAGTAGTTGATAACTTGTTAATCTCCTAGAAGTAGTCTACTTCTCTCTCTTTTTTTCTTTTTTAAACAAACTCTGGCAGTTTTATTAAAGAAAAATTTTGATGATTTACTTTTCACCAGTCTGTTCTGGCATTCTTCTAATGATACCAGAATCAGCTGGGTCAGCGATGGCCCGTGTGCATACTCTGGTATTTTCCACATGCTGTGCCAGTTCAACATTATGGCCACTGTAGTGATGGACACCAGTTTTGGCCCACATGGCATTGTACTCATGACTGGGCAGCTGTTGGTGAGGATGAACAATTTCGCTTTGCCTTGTCTGGTCATTTTCAGAATCTGCATGTATACCAACACGTACTTTGCACTTTCCATAATGAGCTGGAGCCTGGAATTGATCGACTGCAGCGATTTTTTTTTTTTTTTGTCTTTGCGCCCACCATCTTCCTGCCTTAGGTGGCGGGGGAGGGGGTGAGAAAGGAAGCTACTTACTTCTCATTTTAAATGTTAGAAAGGCTCTGTGGATTAGATTGAAATTTGTTTGTCCTTTTGTTTAAAAAGCCATGCTTCTAATTATGCAGGAAATCTCATCAGATTTAAGGGAAGAGTAGATAAAGGTACTTAGGTGTTTTAATGCTTTTGAACTGTTTATACTTTGTTCCTATCCTCAGTGAGAAAATTGATAGCTTATTATACAATCAAAGGTTTGGAGTTTTTTGCCAGAATTTTTCAGGATAGAATTCAGACTTTTGTAGGATAGATAGAAAACTGAGAATAGATATTTCACCAGAGTTAAAATAATCTTAGCTGCTTAAAAGTCATAATCAATCTGATATCAAAATATAATTGTTTTTTGAAACTTGTTTCCAGATCATAGCAATGGATCATCTAACTTGAAAGCCCTGTCAGGAAGCTCTGGATATAAATTTGGTGTTCTTGCTAAGATTGTGAATTACATGAAGGTGAGTACTTTTCTCAAACAATAAAACTCTAACTTTTTGGCAGAAGAAGGGATTGGGATTTACAGAAGTAAATTTGTGTGTACATATTAAAATTCATCAAATTATGTGCAATTTATTATATGCCTGTTATACCTCAGTGAAACTGTAAATCAAGCCCTGTACAGTCTATCAAATTAGCATCCAGAGAGTCACCTAAACCTATGTAATTTACATTAATTCAGGTACACAATTAAAACCCACCATTTCACTGTAAAATTGTGCCCAGGCAGTAGGTACACAGTATGCCGTTGTG
Source organism: Manis javanica (assembly GCF_040802235.1). Classification (NCBI taxonomy): domain Eukaryota; kingdom Metazoa; phylum Chordata; class Mammalia; order Pholidota; family Manidae; genus Manis; species Manis javanica. The sequence continues at coordinate 81,473,060 of NC_133167.1, read as the reverse complement.
GCTGTCTGTCTGTTGAGGGGGACTGACATTTAAATGTCATGTTTTTTGCTGCTTAGATAATACAGTCTTCACTCATCTAGATGACCCTTTGTTTATCTAGAAGAGTGATCTTAAAAGTTTTACTTGTGTCGTCTGAAGCAATTTTAAAAAATAGTGTACCTCTGCACATATTTAAATTGACAATACAATTTTCAGTAAAAGTTTAAATTAGTGACCAAGGATGGACTCTCTGGCATACTGTAATTCAGTAAAATACATTACTTTTAAATTTTTCTAATGAACTCTAAGCGCTATTATTAATTTAAAATACAAAAAAGCAAAGTTCAGTAGTTGGAAATTTTAATTATTCTCCCTTTGAATTTGTATGCCCATTCTGTTACTCCCACTGAATTTTTTTAAATTGAAGAATCATTGATATACAATCTTCTGTTGTTTCAAGTATACAGCATAGTGGTTCAACAGTTACCCATATTATTAAATCCTCACCCCAATTAGGAAGATATTACAGAATTATTTGCTGTATTCTCCATGCTGTGCTACTGTCCCCATGACCAGCTTACATTATGATTGAGATTTTTTGTGTCCTTTTATCCCCCTCACATTCTTCATCCCTGACCCACCCCAAACCCCTCCCCCATGGTAACTGCCAGTCACTGTTCAGTGCCTGTGAGTCTTCTTTATCCATTCATCTGTTGATGGACACTTTGGTTGCTTCCATATCTTGGCTATTGTAATAATGTGGCAGTGAACATATGGGTGCATGTGTCTTTTTGAATCAGGGATTGTTTTCTTTGGGAAAATTCCTAAAAGTGGCATTACTGGGTAATATGGAATTTCTATTTTTAGTTTTTTTGAGGAAACTCCGTACAGCCTTCTACAGTGGTTACACCAATTTACATTCTCACCAAAAGTGTGGGAGGGTTCCCTTTTGTCCTCATTCTTGTCAACTCTTATTTCTTTCAGATAGTATGCATTCTAACTGGTATGAGGCAATAATACCTCATTGTGGTTTTGATTTGCATTTCCCTGATGATTAGGGATGTGGAACGTCTTGTCATATGTTTCTTGGCCATCTGTTTCTCTTTGGAGAAATGTCTGTTCACATCCTCTGTCCATTTTTTAATCAAGTTATTTGTTTTTTGTTGTTGAGGCTTATGAGTTCTTTATGTATTTTGAATGTTAACCCCTTATTAGATAAATTATTTACGAATATATTCTCCCATACTATAGAATGCCTTTTTGTTCTGCTGATGGTGTCCTTTGCTGTACAGAATCTTTTTAGTTTGATGTAGTCCCACTTTCTCATTTTTTATTTTATTTACCTTGCCTGAGGAGATGTATCTAGGAAAAATTACTCATGCTTATGCTCAAGAGATTTTTACCTATGTTTTCTTCTAAGAGTTCTATGGTTTTATGTTTTACATTTAGTTCTTTGATCCATTTCGAGTTTACTTTTGTGCATGGGGTTAGACAATAATCCAGTTCCATTCTCTTGCATGTACTGTCCAGTTTTTCCAGCACCAGTTTTTGAAGAGGCTGTCTTTTCTCCCTTGTATGGTTTCTTTATTGTATATTAATTGGCTGTATATGTGTGGGTTTATATCTGGGCTCTCTATGCTGTTCCATTGATCTGTGGGTCTGTTCTTGTGCCAGTACCAAATTGTCTTGATTACTGTGGCTTTGTAGTAGACCTTCAAGTCAGGGAGCGTAATCCCCCCAGCTTTGTTCTTCTTTTTCATGATGGCTTTGGCTATTCAGGGTGTTTTGTCATGTCATATGAACTTTAGGATTATTTGCTCTAGCTCAGTGAAAACTGCTGTTGGAATTTTGATAGGGATTGCATTGAATCTGTAAGTCACTTTAGGCAGGACAATATTAATTATTCCTATCCATGAGCAAGTGATACCTTTTCATTTTTATATGTGTCATCTTTAATTTCTGTCATGAGTATCATACAGTTTTTAGAGTACAGGTCTTTCACTTCCTTGGTTAGCTTTATTCCTAGGTATTTTATTCTTTTTGCTGTAATTGTGAATGGAGTTGTTTCCCTGATTTCTTTTTCTGCTAATTTGTTGTTAGTATAAGAATGTAAGAAATTTCTCTGTATTATTTTTGTATTGTGCAACTTTGCTTAATCCAGTATTCCAGTAGATTTTTTGGTGGTGTCTTTAGGGTTTTCCATATATATATATATATATATATATATATATATATAGTGTGTCATCTGTAAATAGTGACCCTTAAACTTCTTCATTACCAATTTGGATGCCTTTTATCTCTATTTTGTCTGATTGCCATGGGTAGGGCCTCCACTTCTGTGTTGAATAAAAGTGATGGGAGTGGGCATCCTTGCCTTGTTCCTGCTTAGAGGAAAAGCTTTCAGCTTTTTGCCATTCAGTGTGGTGTTAGGTGTGGGTTTGTTGTATGTGGCCTTTCTTATGTTGAGGTATGTACCCTCTATACCCATTTTACTGAGAGTTTTTATCATGAATGGATGTTCAATTTTGTCAAATGCTTTTTCAGCATCTGTTGAGGTGATCATGTGGTTTTTATTCTTTTTGTTAACATTTAACAAAAGGTTTGATTGATTTATGAATATTGTACCATCCTTGCATCCCTAGAATAAATCCCGTTTGGTTGTGATGTATGGTCTTTTTGATGTAGTTTTAAACTTGGTTTGCTAATGTTTTGTTGAGGATTTTTGCATCTATGTTCATCAGGAATATTGGTCTGTAATTTTCATTTTTGGGGTATCTTTGCCTGGTTTTGGTATTAGAATGATGCTGGCCCCATAGAATGAGCTTGGAAGTATTCCCTCCTCTTCTTCCTTTTGTAGTACTTTAAGAAGGATTGTTTATAGCTATTTAAATATTTGGTTAGAATTCAGCTATGATGTCATCTGGTCATAGACTTTTATTTTTTGGGAGATTTTTGATTACCAGTTCAATTTCATTGCTGCTAATTGGTCTGTTCAGATTTTCTGTTTCTTCCTGTGTCAGTAGTGGAAGGTTGTATTTTTCTAGGAAGTTTTTCATTTCTTCTGGGTTGTCCAGTTTATTGGCATATAATTTTTCATAGTATTCTCTAATCTCTGTATTTCTGTGCTGTCCATTTTGATTATCCTTCCTTGTTTGTGATTTTATGTGTGCACATTCTCCTTTTTTTCTTGATAAGTCTGGCTAGGGGTTTGTCTATTTTGTTTATTTTCTCATAGAACCAGCTCTTGGTTTGGGGTTTTTTTTTTTTTCTATTGTGTAGTTCTTCTCTATTTTATTTATTTCTGCTCTGATCTTTATTATTCCCTTCTTCGACTAACTTTGGGTTTCATTTGTTCATCTTTTCCTAGTTTCTTTAATTGTGAGTTTAGACTGTTTATTTGGGATTGTTCTTGTTTTTTGAGGTAGGCCTATAAGGCTATATAGTTTCAGAATCACTTTTATGGTATCCCACAAACTTTGAAATGTTGAATTTTGTTTTCATTTGTCTCCATGTATTGCTTGATTTCTGTTTTAATTTTTTCACTGATCCACTGATTATTTAGAAGCATGTTGTTTAGCCTCCATATCTTGGTAGGCTTTTTGTTTTCTTTATGTAATTTATTTCCAGTTTCATACAATTTCAGTCATGTCAAATTTATTTTAGTTCTTTTTGTGACCTAGTATATGATCTATTCTGGAGAATGTTCCATTTGCATTCGAGAAAAACATGTATCCTGCTGCTTTTGGATGGAATGTTCTGTAGATGTCTGTTAAGTCCCTTTGATATAGTATGCTGTTCAGTGCCTTTCTGTCTGTTTGATCTATTGATGTGAATGGTGTGTTAAAGTCTCCTCAAATGAATATGTTATAATCTATTTTCCCCTTTAATTCTGTATTCTACATATGTAGGTGCTCTGATGTGGTGTGCATAGATATTTATAATGGTTATATCCTCTTGTTGGACTGACCCCTTTATCATTATGTAATGTCCTTCTGTGTCTCTCTTTACTTTCTTTGTTTTAAAATCAATTTTTTCTAATATAAGTACTGGTACTCCTGCCTTTTTTCTCCCTGATTTGCATGAAGTATCTTTTTCCATCCCTTCACTTTTATTCTGTGATTGTCTTTGGGTTTGAAGAGAGTCTTTTGTAGGCAGCATATTGATGGTGTAAGATAAATTCTAACCAAAATAAGCAGGTGAGGAGAGGCCACAAAGGGCTAGGCAGTTTATTTGAGCACAGTCCCGGGCGTGATTCACCAGTCTGAAACAGGCTGGAGAAGTTGCGTGCAACCAGACAGGTGGGGAGTTTTTAAAGAAGATAGGGGGAGGCAGAGCATAGATTTACAGCTGTGTGAGGATTGGCTAGCCTAAGGCACCTTTTTCAGATTGGGAGGGGGCAGCAGCCACGGAGTTTGTCATGTCATCAGTGTCCGACATGCTCACCCCTCCCTCCAGTGCCTCCAACCTTACAGATGGGTCTTGTTTTTTTGTCCATTCTGTAACTCTGTCTTTTGGTTGGTGCATTCTGTCCATTTACTTTTAAGGTAATTATTGATAGATATGTACTTACTGCCATTTTATTATATTCTGATTGTTTTTGTAGTTCCTCTCCATTCCTTTCTTCCTATCTTATACCCTTCTCTTGTTATTTGATGGTTTTCTTTAGTGTTGTTATTGGATTTCTCTTTCTTAATTTTTTGTGTATTTATTACAGGCTTTAGGTTTGTGGTTACCATAAGGTTCTTGGATAGCTTCAAAACTATGTAACAGTCTATGTTAAGCTGATGATTGCTCTCTTCCAGATAGAATGTAAAAGTACTTTTTTTAATTCTTCCTCCTCCACACTTTGTTTTTGATGTCATGATCTGCACTTTTTTTGTATCCCTTGACTGGTTTTAGGTATGGTTGTTTTTACTAGTTCTGTTTTGTTTTAATTTTGTACTTGCTTGGTAAGGAATTGGTCTACTACCTTTACTGTGGGTTTATTTTCACTGCTGAAGTCTATTTAAGCTTAAGAACATTTCCATTTGCAGAAGTCCCTTTAACATGTCCTGTAGTGCAGTTTTAGTGGTCATAAATTCCTTCAGTTTTTGTTCATCTGGGAAATGTTTGATTTCTCCTTCAAATTTGAAAGATAATTTTGCTTGGTAGAAGATTCTTGGTTGAAGGTCCTTTTCAATACATTAAATATTTCATGCCACTCCATTCTGGCCTATAAAGTTTCTGCTGAGAAGTCAACTGATAGTCTGATGGTGTTTCCCTTATAAGTAATCATTTTTCTCTCTCTGGCTGCTTTCTGTACCCTCTTTTTTGTCATTAATCTTTGTCACTTTAATTACTATATGGCTTGTTGTCTTCCTGTGATTCCTTCTGTCAGGGGCTCTTAGCATTCCTTCCCCATACTGGGGAAGTTTAAACAGTTACTTCCTCAAAGAGACTTTCTATCCCTTTGTCTCTCTTCTCCTTCTGGTACCCATATTATGTGAATATTGTTTCATTTGGATTGACCACACAGCAATCTTACCATTCTTTCATTCCTAGAGATCCTTTTTTCTCTCTGCTCTTCAGTTTTGTTGTGTTTCTGGTCTCTAATTTCCATCTTAATCATTGTCTCCTCTACTTGCAGCAATCTGTTACTCATTCCCTCCATTGCATATTTCATTTCAGTTCTGTGTTCTTCAGCTCTCAGTGGTCTTTTTCAGCTCTTCTCTATGTTGATGTCCTCCCTGAATCTGGAATACTTTTCTGCAGACCAGTGAGCATATTTACAACTGTTACTTTGAAATCTTTATCAAGAAGATTGGTAATCTCTTGTTTCATTTAGCCCTCTTTCTCGTGTCTTACCCTATAGTGTTGTTTGGAACATATTCCTCTGCCTTCTTATTTTGTCAGGATTTCTGTGTTTCTTCCTTTGTATTAGATGTATCTGCTATCCCTCCTGGTCTAGAGAGTAATGGCTTTCTGAACAAGGCATCCTGTGGTGCCCAGAAGCTCAAGACTCCTTACTCTCTACTGCCTGGTTCTCCTTTGTTGCCCCACAGTTGCTGTTGGTGGGCTGTGGGCATGGCCGCCTTTCTGCCTGTCTGCCAGCAGTGGTCTCTCTCAGCCCACCACCACTCATGGCAGGTTGCCTGGCTGGCCCTTTGTGAGCAGAGCAGTGGTGCTTCTGCTGGTACAGTTGTGGGTGGGGCTGTCCTCTGCCTGCCCTGCAGCGATGTGGCACTGCTGGGCTAATGGGGTGGGTGGCCTAGGTGCGAGGATATGGGAGTCTGGGCCCTCCTACTGAATTTTATCATAATATATATTTTTATGCTTGGAAATCTTACGGATCATCTACCAAACTTTGCTACGAAATTAGAAATTTTTTCTTGTGACTGTAAGACTCACATAATAAAAACATTTTCTGTTTGTGTTTTTGCAATTATTAACACACAGTTGATTGGCACAGAGTTGATTAGCGCAACTTACCTGTTACAATTTTGGTTAAAATTTACTTTGTATGTAACAGTGATTCAGCAGAAATCTGTTTTTTAATGAAATGTATGCAGCTGTCTCCTCCCTTTCTCCACTGGTTCCTGTATCTGGAGGTATATATTATTTATTGATAGAATGAAACAGGATTTGGCACCAATTTCTAGTCTTATTTTTAGATCTTGTGGGTTTAAGTGCTGAGAAATAAATGTTTGTATAAATAAAGTGTATTATAATGGATATTTTGTGATAGCGAAACCTTCCAAGTTACATGCCAGAAATCACTTAGGGATTTATCATCCAGCATTTATCATTTGACAATTCAATTACATCTGTCTTCATTTCTGTTGAAGCAAAATAATGGGAACCACATAACTTGCCATAGAATTTGTTACCTGGTCCTTAACCATTTACTTTCCTAGTTTCTAAAAAGTCCATCAAACGGGCTTTACCAACATGTAGCAAATGTCAAATTTGTCAGCTCCCCCTTCCTCCCCTTATAGGCACTTTCTTTAATCTGATGATATTCTCAAGGGTGGTTGGGAAAGTAAAAATACTACTAATTTCAGTATACGTTTGCCAGTATAATTTCTTTCATAAAATGTTGTTATCTCATGTGTATTACCATATTTTTTATCAAAACCTTCAGGATGAAGTATTACCTTATTTAATTTATAGAATGTATCTTCTTGTTAACAAAGCTAGTTTCCACTGTCAGATTGACCAGCTTGTTTTATCAAGTTTATATATCAAATTTGTTTTTTAAGTTCAAATAAATACGTTAATACATATTTTAAGTACTAGAAATTCCACTGAGAAATAAATTAGAATGCATACTAAAAGAAACTACTAAGGTAGTTGAAATTCAAATTACATGGATCAAATTTATTAATATATACATTTTTATAATTAAAAAATACATGGCTTATCATGTTATATTGTGTTAGATATTTACATATAAGCAAGGGATGTGCTGAAAGGTGTGTTACTCCTTTTCTCAGTGTATGTGTTTGTATCTTTTTGATGTCTGATTTTCAGCTTTTAGTTATAAATAAAAGGGAATAACTCAGAACTAAATTTTATTTTGGAGTAATTAATGAAATGATGCTATTGCTAAAAAATGAATTGGTCTTACAATTAGCTATGACTTATTTTCTGATAGGTAGAAATAGGAAATTATTTAAAAGATGCAGTGAGAATTGACTAATCAATAAAATTTTCATGATATGATTTGACAAAATAGGTTTTAACTGCCACTTTGAAGAATTCACACTCAGTCTAAAATAGTCTATATGCAGTTTTTGTGGGTTTTTTGGAGCATAACTTGAAAATTTGGTAGTCTTGGAAAATATTTGTTTTATTTAGAAGAACCCGCTCCCTTAAGTGATACTGCTTCAGCTCTTAAAATGTGCTTTTCCTTCACACTAACAAATGCTCAAGGAATGAGTATTGAGAATTGCTGAAGCAAATTACTTATACTTGGAAAAGATTCAGTTTTTTTTATTGTCTAAAATGTATGAGCCATTTATTTTTATTTTTATTTATTTATATTTTTTCATTTAAAAAATTTTGTTACCATTAATCTACAATTACATGAAGAACATTATGTTTACTAGGCTCCCCCATTCACCAAGTAACCCCCTCAGCCCATTACAGTCACTGTCCATCAGCATAGTAAGATGCTATAGAATCACTACTTGTCTTCACTGTGTTGCACAACCCTCCCCATGCCCCCCCTGCCACATGCTAATTGTAATACCCCCTTTCTTTTTCACCGTCCTTATACCTCCCTTCCCACCCATCCTCCCCAGTCCCTTTCCCTTTGGTAACTGTTATTCCATTCTTGGGTTCTGTGAATCTGCTGCTGTTTTGTTCCTTCAGTTTTTCTTTAATTTTATGCTCCACATATGAGTGAAATCATTTGATACTTGTCTTTCTCTGCCTGGCTTATTTCACTGAGCATAATACCCTCTAGCTCCATCCATGTTGTTGCAAATGGTAGGATTTGTTTTCTTCTTATGGCTGAATAATATTCCATTGTGTATATGTACCACATCTTCTTTATCCATTCATCTACTGATGGACACTTATGTTGCTTCCATTTCTTGGCTATTGTAAATAGTGCTGTGATAAACATAGGGGTGCGTCTGTCTTTTTCAAACTGGAGTGCTGCATTCTTAGGGTAAATTCCTGGAAGTGGAATTCCTGGGTCAAATGGTATGTCTTTATTGAGCTTTTTGAGGAACCTCCATACTGCTTTCCACAATGGTTGAACTAATTTACATTCCCACCAGCAGTGTAGGAGGGTTCCCCTTTCTCCACAGCCTTGCCAACATTTGTTGTTGTTTGTCTTTTGGATGGTGGCCATCCTTATTGCTGTGAGGTGGTATCTCATTGTGGTTTTAATTTGGATTTCTCTGATGAGTAGCGATATGGAGCATCTTTTCATGTGTCTGTTGGCCATCTGAATTTCTTCTTTGGAGAACTGTCTGTTCGGCTCCTCTGCCCATTTTTTAATTGGATTATTTGCTTTTTTGTTGAGGTGCATGAGCTCTTTATATATTTTGAATGTCAACCCTTTATCGGATCTGTCATTTATGAATATATTCTCCCATATTGTAGGGTACCTTTTTGTTCTATTGATGGTGTCCTTTGCTGTACAGAAGCTTTTCAGCTTGATATAGTCCCACTTGTTCATTTTTGTTTTTGTTTCCCTTGCCAGGGGAGATATGTTCATGACGAAGTCACTCATGTTTATGTCTGAGAGATTTTTGCCTGTGTTTTTTTCTAGGAGTTTTATGGCTTCATGACTTACATTCAGGTCTTTGATCCATTTCGAATTTACTTTTGTGTATGGGGTTAGACAGTGATCCAGTTTCATTCTCTTACATGTAGCTGTCCAGTTTTGCCAGCACCATCTGTTGAAGAGACTGTCATTTCACCATTGTATGTGCATGGCTCCTTTATCATATATTAATTGACCATAAATGCTTGGGTTAATATCTGGGGTCTCTATTCTGTTCCACTGGTCTGTGGCTCTGTTCTTGTGCCAGTACCAAATTGTCTTGATTACTGTGGCTTTGTAGTAGAGCTTGAAGTTGGGGAGCGAGATCCCGCCAACGTTATTCTTCCTTCTCAAGATTGCTTTGGCTATTCGTGGTCTTTTGTGTTTCCATATGAATTTCTAAACTATTTGTTCCAGTTTGTTGAAGAATGTTGTTGGTAATTTGATAGGGATTGCATCAAATCTGTATATTGCTTTGGGCAGGAAGGCCATTTTGATGATATTCATTCTTCCTAGCCAGGAGCATGGGATGAGTTTCCATTTGTTAGTGTCCTCTTTAATTTCTCTTAAGAGTGTCTTACAGTTTTCAGGGTATAGGTCTTTCACTTCCTTGGTAAGGTTTATTCCTAAGTATTTTATTCTTTTTGATGCTATTGTGAATGGAATTGTTTTCCTGATTTCTCTTTCTATTGCTTCATTGTTAGTGTATAGGAAAGCCACAGATTTCTGTGTGTTAATTTGGTATCCTGCAACTTTGCTGAATTCCAATATCAGTTCTAGTAGTTTTGGAGTGGAGTCTTTAGGGTTTTTTATGTACAGTACCATGTCATCTGCAAATAGTGACAGTTTAACTTCTTCTTTACCAATTTGGATTGGTTGTATTTCTTTGTTTTGTCTAATTGCCGTGGCTAGGACCTCCAGTACTATGTTGAATAACAGTGGGGAGAGTGGGCATCCCTGTCTTGTTCCTGATCTCAGAGGAAATGCCTTCAGCTTCTCACTGTTCAGTATGGTGTTGGCTGTGGGCTTATCATATATGGTCTTTATTATGTTGAGGTACTTTCCCTGTATACCCATTTTGCTGAGAGTTTTTATCATGAATGGATGTTGAATTTTGTTGAATGCTTTTTCAGCATCTATGGAGATGATCATGTGGTTTTTGTCCTTCTTTTTGTTGATGTGGTGGATGATGTTGATGGATTTTCGAATGTTGTACCATCCTTGCATCTCTGGGATGAGTCCCACTTGGTCATTGTGTAAGATCGTTTTGTTGTATTTTTGAATTCGGTTTGCTAATATTTTGTAGAGTATTTTTGCATCTATGTTCATCAGGGATATTGGTCTGTAATTTTCTTTTTTGGTGGGGTCTTTGCCTGGTTTTGGTATTAGGGTGATGTTGGCTTCATTGAATGAGTTTGGGAGTATTCCCTCCTCTTCTATTTTTTGGAAAACTTTAAGGAGAAATGCGTGTTATGTCTTCTCTGTATGTCTGATAAAATTCTGAGGTAAATCCATCTGGCCCTGGGGTTTTGTTCCTGGGTAGTTTTTTGATTACCGCTTCAATTTCTTTGCTGGTAGTTGGTTTCTTTAGGTTTTGTGTTTCTTCCTTGGTCAGTCTTAGAAGGTTGTATTTTTCTAGGAAGTTGTGCATTTCTTCTAGGTTTTCCAGCTTGTTAGCATATTGGTTTTCACAGTATTCTCTAATAATTCTTTGTATTTTTGTTGGGTCCATCGTGATTTTTCCTTCCTTGTTTCTGATTCTGTTGGTGTGTTGATTCTCTTTTTCTCTTAATAAGTTTGGCTAGAGGCTTATATATTTTGTTTGTTTTCTCAAAGAACCAGCTCTTGGTTTCATTGATTTTTTTCAATTGTTTTATTCTTCTCAATTTTATTTATTTCTTCTCTGATCTTTATTATGTCCCTCCTTCTGCTGACTTTAGGCCTCATTTGCTCTTCTTTTTTCCAGTTTCGATAATTATGATGTTAGACTATTCATTTGGGATTGTTCTTCCTTCTTTAAATATGCCTGGATTGCTATATACTGTCCTCTTAAAACTGCTTTTGCTGCGTCCCACAGAAGTTGGGGCTTTGTGTTATTGTTGTCATTTGTTTCCATATATTGCTGGATCTCCATTTTAATTTGGTCATTGATCCATTGATTATTTAAGAGCATGTTGTTAAGCCTCCATGTGTTTGTGAGCCTTTTTGCTTTCTTTGTACAATTTATTTCTAGTTTTATACCTTTGTGGTCTGAGAAGTTGGTTGGTAGAATTTCTTTCTTTTGGAATTTACTGAGGCTCTTTTTATGGCCTAGTATGTGGTCTATTCTGGAGAATGTTCCATGTGCAGTTGAGAAGAATGTGTATCCTGTTGCTTTTGGATGTAGAGTTCTATAGATGTCTATTAGGTCCATCTGTTCTAGCGTGTTGTTCAGTGCCTCTGTGTCCTTACTTACTTTCTGTCTGGTGGATCTGACCTTTGGGGTGAGTGGTGTGTTAAAGTCTCCCAAAATGAATGCATTGCATTCTATGTCCTCCTTTAATTCTGTTAGTATTTGTTTCACATATGTTGGTGCTCCTGTATTGGGTGCATATATGTTTATAATGATTATATCCTCTTGTTGGACTGAGCCCTTTATCATTATGTAATGTCCTTTTTTATCTCTTGTTACTTTCTTTATTTTGAGGTCTATTTTGTCCGATACTAGTATTGCAACACCTGCTTTTTTCTCCCTGTTGTTTGCATGAAATATCTTTTCCCAACCCTTGACTTTTAATCTGTGCATGTCTTTGGGTTTGAGGTGAGTCTCTTGTAAGCAGCATATACATGGGTCTTGCTTTTTTATCCATTCTATTACTCTGTGTCTTTTAATTGGTGCACTCAGTCCATTTACATTTAGGGTGATTATTGAAAGATATGTACTTATTGCCATTGCAGGTTTTAGATTTATGGTCACCAAAGGTTCAAGATTAGCTTGTTTACTACCTTCCTGTCTGACCTCACAGCTTATTGAGCTGTTATAAACACAGTCTGATGATGATTTCTTTCCCTTCTTTTTCCTCCTCCTCCATTCTTCATATGTTGGGTGTTTTGTTCTGTGCTCTTTTTAGGAGTGCTCCCATCTAGAGCAGTCCCTCTAAGATACCCTGTAGAGGTGGTTTGTGGGAGGCAAATTCCATCAACTTTTGCTTGTCTGGGAATTGTTTAATCCGTCCTTCATATTTAAATGATAACCATGCTGGATACAGTATCCTTGATTCAAGGCCCTTCTGTTTCATTGCATTAAATATATCATAGCATTCTCTTCTGGCCTGTAAGGTTTCTGTTGAGAAGTCTGATGATAGCCTGATTGGTTTTCCTTTGTAGGTGACCTTTTTTACTCCCTCTGGCTGCCTTTAATATCTGTCCCTGTCCTTGATCTTTGCCATTTTAATTATTATGTGTCTTGGTGTTGACCTCTTTGGATCCCATCTCATTCTGTGTACCTCTGTAGTCTGAGCAACTATTTCATCCCCCAGTTTGAGGACGTTCTCAGTAATTATTTCTTCAAAGACACTTTCTATCCCTTTCTCTCTCTTCTTCCTCTGGTACCCCTATAATGCGAATATTGTTCCTTTTGGATTGGTCACACAGTTCTCTTAATACTGTTTCATTCCTGGAGATCCTTTTATCTCTCTCTGCTTCAGCTTCTATGCGTTCCTGTTCTCTGGTTTCTATTCCATCAATGGCCTCTTGCATCTTATCCATTCTGCTTATAAATCCTTCCAGAGTTTGTTTCACTTCTGTAATCTCCTTCCTGACATCTGTGATCTCCCTCTGGACTTCATCCCTTAGCTCTTGCATATTTCTCTGCATCTCTGTCAGCATGTTTATGATTTTTATTTTGAATTCTTTTTCAGGGAGACTGGTTAGGTCTGCCTCTGCAGATCTTTTCTCAGGTGTAACTGTCTTGGTCTGGACCAGATTTTTTTGCCTTTTCATGGTGATTGCAGTGGCTGTAGGCAGGTTGTAGGTGTGTCAGCTGGGAGAAGAAAGTCCTTTCCTTCTTGCTGGATGCCTTGCCCTTCTCCACTGCCTGTGACGGCTACCTGCACTCCTGGAGCAGCCACCGGGTTATTCTTCTAAGCTGCTGTGGGCGGGGTGTCTGTCAGAGCAACGCTGAGCCCTGCGGGGAGTGGCAGGCACGCCAGGTGCACTCCTCTGTGCTAGCGGCGACCCTGCCAGGCAGCTGTGTGACAGCAGTGGCCTTTGGGTCTGGCCCGGGCGGCTGTGCATTGGGCTGGGGTTCCGGTCAGCTCCTGGGAGTGCGCCTGCTCCCTCTGGCTCCACTGCTGGTGCACGCGGGGCTTTTCTGCACAGGCTTCTACCAGGCTCTGACTTCACTGCCACTGATGCGCACAATCCATGCCCGGGCTGTTCGGTCACACTGCTGCGGGCTAGCCCTGTGGCACACGGATCTGCTCTCAGTTCTTTCTAGCACTTCCACCCCCGGTGCGCACTCCCACTCTCCTGCTACTGGGCCCGTGTGTTGGGGTCTGTGCCAGTTGGAGGAATGACTGGCAGGCTGCCTAGTCCTGTGAGGGGCTTCAGAGCTGCACTGCCTCTGTTTAGGGCGCCTAAGTTTCCCCGGTATTCCCAGCTGCTGGGACAACTTCGTCCAGTCATGGAGTCCCTGTCTCTTTAAGACTTGCAGAAAGCACTCGCTTTTCTTTTGTCTCAGGGGTGCCGGTTGCGGGGGCCTGCCCACAGGTTTTGCTTTTCCGTTTCTCTAATATCCAGCACCCCGTGCACCTTGTGTCTGCGTTCTGGGTGCGGATTTCTAGAGCTGGTTGTTTAGCAGTCCTGGGCTTTCACTCCCTCCCCGTTCTGACTCCTTTCTTTCCGCCGGGTTTTGGGGTGGGGGAGCATTCAGGTCCCACTTGGCCGCGGCTTGTATCTTACCCCCTTCGTGTGATGCTGAGTTCTCACAGACGTAGATGTATCCTGGCTGTTGTACTGCATCCACTGGTGTCTCTTTTAGGAATAGTTGTATTTATTGTATTTTCATAAATATATATGTTTTGGGGAGATTTCCTCTGAACTACTCATGCCGCCATCTTCCTGTGATCCTACGATTTCTTGATAGTATTTCACTGGAGAAATTTTTGGAGTTAGAATTTCCATTTAACATTAATCCTCACATTAATCTTTATACTATGCCATTGTTATTTTCTGTCCCTTTTGTGTTCTTTACGTGGATACTATTGTTTTAACCACTCAGCCTTTTCCTGTTTGCGTATCTTGTACATATATTAAAATGAAAATATCCCATTTTCACTTGTCATTTATATGCCCTTTGTTGACTTATGCTCTTCCCATCTGCATATTACTTGGGTAAGGACAAAATGAGTATTTTTCACTTTTCTCCCCTAGATTATGAAAGTGACCATATATGCTTGCTAGTAAAATCTCACACTCTAGAATTAAGTTCTGTAGATTCTATAATGCTACGTTTCTAGTTAATACTCCATTTCAGAGATGTACCTGATGAATGGGGTTTTAAGTGCTGTAGGAAAAATCCTTACACATACTACACATTGGATTTCTTTTATGTTAATGAAGCACCCATGTAAATCAGGGAGATACTGGGAAGATAAATTGATAAATTATTTTTGCATCTTTCAAGATATTTGTTGTTGCTGATTTATTTAATATGTGATGAAATAGATTACTAGATTTCCTAATATCAAACCATCCTTACACTCCTAGAATTACTTGAATAACCCTTCTTTGGTTTTATGTATTTCTGGGTTCTTTTTGCTAATGTATTTAAGGATTTTTGCTTTTGTATGCTCAGTTTTCTTTTTTTGTGTGTGTGTTCTCATTGATTGGTATCGGTAGATTCATAAAAAGGTAATTACAGTTTTCCTTCCTTCCTTCCCTACCTGCCCCCCCCCCTTTCCCTCCTTTTTCTGTCCTTTTTCGTGAGACTATTAGATTTCTTGAAGATTTGAAAGCATGTACCTGTATGTGTATTGCTTTTGACAATACTCTTAATGTCTCCTTTGGTTATGTCCCTTAAATTTTCTATCTTGTGAGTCAGTTTTACTAATGTGTGTTTTCACAAAACCGTCATTTTTTTTAACTGTCAAATTTATTAGTATATAATTTTGCAGAATATGGCCCTACCCTAGAACTCGTTTAAGTTTTTCTCCATTATCCTCCCTTATTGTTGCTAACTTTTTATATCTGGGATTTATCCCTTATTTTTTTGTTATGCTATTGGTTTATTTTACTTTTGTTGTGTTTTGTTTTAAAAGAAAATTGATCAAATCACCCTTTACATACTAGTTTTGACTTCTTATGAGCAGTGACTGAGCAAATATTAAAATCTCCTATTGCTTTTCCATACTTTTGTTAGTTTTGTTACTACTTCCTGTAGATACTGCTTTATATATTTTCCTGCAGAGTTTGTGGTTTATAGTAATAGTTTATATCTTAATAGTAATAGTTTAAAGACTGTACCCGTAATCATTATAAAGTTACCCCTCTTGGTTATAGTTAATGTGCTTTTTACTTGAAGTCTAGCTTTATCTCATATTAGCATCTTAACCCCTTTCCTTTTTAATTTTATCTGACTGATACATTTTTGCCCATTCTTTTGCTTTATAACTGTCATCTTTTGTTTTATGTATTTCCTTTGTAGGTGGCATATGATTGGTTTTAACTTTTAAACCAGTGCTGAGTATCATTTTGTATTTACTTTATTAAATATTCTCCCCATAATTGGGAAATTGTGTAGTTTTTTGGGGGGAGAGGTTCTCCTATATACAAAAAGTTGTTGTCCTTATATCTTTGGGGAATTTGCTTGAACTCATAGGTATCAATTTATCAACTTCATCTTCTTTTTTACTTCTTAGTTGATACTTTCTCAGATTTTTGTTCCAGTCTATTACTGTTATTCTTGAATCATTTATTTGACAAATATTTATTGATCACCTGTTACATGCCCCAATCATTTTGCTATATGTAATGGATATAGTAGCAAGAGAGTTTCTGCCTCCCTGGTAGAGTAGTCTCTGCTTTCATGATGCTGACTTTCTAAAGGACAAAATAGTCAATATACAAAATAAAAGTGATTACAGATTGTATCAAATGCTAGGAAAGAAAGACATGAGGTATGGAGTATAGTAGTAAGGCAATTGGAGGAGTGGAGTTGAGAGAAGAACTCTGTGGAGGAAGATGGGGGCTGAGACGGAGGCAGCCTTGCAGAGGGCCGGGAGAGCCGCCCTGTGTGTGAGGCCATGGCGAGAGCTGAGGCGGCAGAGAATCGCAAAGGCAAAGGCCTGGGGAAGAGTTTGATGTTTTCTATAGATTTACTCTTTTAATTAGATTCAGTGGACCCTTTTAATAAGAAATATTTTGTAACATCTTTGTAGATAATACACCTACCTTTATACATAATCTCTTAAAAAATCAGTATAACATCCTAACTATAATATAAAGGAGGAATAAAAGGAAATTAATTTATATTTAAAAATGTATTTTAATGTTTATACTTGTTCAGACACATTTATACTGTAAATAAAAGAGGTATTTGCATGCAGTTACCAGGAACGTGATGTATCTATCAGCTGTGATGCACTGGCAGCTGTATGCTAGAGTTGTTGTTTTCCATAAGTGGTGAAGAGGCCTTGGTAAAGTTCTGAGAAATGTGAAGTACAGTTTTACCCCACAGGAATCTCAGGGGTAAGACACTGTTCTTAGAGTTGAAATTATCAGTATTGCATGAACTACTAATTTAAAGGGTGATCCTACTCCGTTCTATATACATTATGCATTGTGTGTTCCTAGAAACTCAAGTGTATTGTAAACCAGATTGTAAAAAATACTTTGCTAAATATATGAAACAGTTGAGTTCTAGGCTCAGTTTATTATCATAAACAGGCATTTTTCATTCATCTGTGTACTTTCTAGGAAAGATGGCTGGAGGAAGAAGGGGTTTTCAGCCTTGGGAGCATTGACATTTAGAGTTGGACAATTTTTTTTTGGTGTCGGGATTGTCACTGTGTGTTGTAGATGGTTAGCAGCATCCCTGGCTTCTTTAGATGCCAGCAGTGTATCTTCCCCCACCAGGGTGACAACCAAAAATGTATCCAGACATTACCAAGCATTCCCAGGGAAGCAGATTTGTTCATGTTGGTGTTATATTAAAGGTACAGCTTATGCTTGTAAAACAGAAAAAAAGTGTGTGGTCTTCAAGCTTCTTTCCGTGTGTCCTTTCATTCAGCACATTCAGTGATAACAGGACAGCACAGTGAGGAAGGTTTCTGCCCTTGAGCTTGCAGGCTGAGGGGGACTGACGTGGTGACGTATGAGGTACAGCGTGTCACCTGTCATTGTGTTCAAACAGTACTGTAGGGACATGTGGTGGGGACAGTCACCCACAGGGACCTCAGGGGTGTGACACTGTTCTTTCAGTTGGAACTGTCAATATGACATAAAGCACTAATTTAAAAAAATGAAATTTTGTTAGTGATGTAAACTGTGTTTCCAGAGATGACCCGTTGAAAAGTGATGCACATCTTAACATTTGTCTTCCTGTCTGTTTTTTTTTCTGCATCTTGCTCCTCAAATTGCTCTCAACTGTTTTGAAGATTTTTGTTTTAGCTCACTAGGTGGCAGTGTTAGCCAGAGAGGAAATCTTGAGTGATGAAGCTTTCAGTCAGTGAAGTCACCCTTCGTTCCCTCTGTCATAGAAGCGAATGCCCTAAACTGACATATAGCTCATATAAGGAGAGTTAATTTTATAGTCATTTAAAAAATCAAATAGGTAAGCGAAGAGTAGTTAGACTGAGGCATGTGTCTTATTTCACAAAGACATTTATTTCCTTAGATCAGGATCTTACTCATTTAGAGGCAGTATAAATGCAGTGGTCAAGAGGATGGTGTGAGTGGGCAGGCAGTAGGTTTATGTCTTCTCTCCGTTCCTTACTAGTTTAGGCAAGATGCTTAACCCCTCTCCGAGATTCCTTTGCTATATATAGGAATAATGGTATCTGTGCCTCATTTTCTTTATGAGGTTTATGAGTTAATATAAATAAAAGTGCTCAGAGCTTGAAACACAGCCTCGTACATAGTAAGAGTAATTATAACAGTAATGATAGCTATTATTAGTAGCATTGAAAAATATAAAGTAGTAGTAAAATACTAAGTGTTTTAATTTAATCTTTCTTATCTGGCTACCTATTCACATTTACTCAGCTAGCTGGTTATTGACTGAGTGCTATATGCTATTATATTGTGTATAAATATATATGGACTTGCCTGATTATGTCCTCACTGTAGTGTTCTCTAAGTAGAATTGCTGGGTCAGAAGATAGGCCATAGTTAAACAATTTTCAACCCCTTATGTAATGCCCACTGTAAAGTTTGCAGCAGTTTGGGGAACCAGTTTACCTCCTCACAGCAGTACATGAGAAGGTCCATTTCTTTATCTTCACCAGTACTGGATGTTTTTAGTTGACTTTTCCAGTCTCATAGAAAATAAGGATCATCTTGATTTTAATTTGTATTTTCTTGCAATGACTTTATAAAATTAAAGAAAAACAGGTTATCTGTCTTTATACCTCTGTCAACTGATTTTTCCGTCCTAGCATACATTAAAAAGCAGTTAAATTGGGGACCCTGTAAGATCCTGCCTCTAAAAATAGGCCCTGCCCTCCAGTGTTCATCTTAAGTATTTATGCACCTGTAATGGATTTACACAGTAGATGTAATACTTAAATACTGCAAGAACGTTGAGCTAAGGAAAAGTAGGGATAAAAGTAGAAATGTTTTATTGAAAAAAAACAAAGATATTGAAGAGTGTTTATTCTGGGATTTCCCTCTGAGAACAGCCCAAGTGACGTTTCTTTTAGTAAAAGGAAATAGTTGAATTTTGTTTTCAATTCAATTCGTTTAATTCTGTTATGCCAAGAAAATTTATATTGCTATATAGTTTTTTTGGTAGTATGTTAATAAACATATTAGCTTTCCTGGCTATTGCTGTCTTTATTCTAGTAGGTATTACTGCCTCTGTGATTGTGTTTAGAATTGTGTATTGTAGAATAAAAATGAAAATTTTTCAGGCAAACCTGTTCCTTTCTCTCTGGGAATATGTATTGGTGTGTATTTTTTTGCAGACTTTCATGTTGCACTTACTATATATACACTTTCTGTTTTTAAAGAAATTTTTAGAATTTCAGTTTTTCTACATTACATGAATGAAATGACTATATCAGCCAATCCTTTTCTTAAGTGTATTATACTACCTTTATTAAAGGCATTATTAGCACCTAGAAATAAGAGATGATAGATGCTGGGCGATGGCTATAACTCTAACAGATATAAATAGTGCTTTTTTCCTGGCTGGCGTTATTCTCAGTGCTTTATGTGTGTTAACTCATTTAACCCCGACAACCCCAAGACAGGTATTATTATTATCCCCATTTTATAGGTCAGGAAGCTGAGGCAGAAAGGCTGAGTAACTTGCCCCATGTTACATCGTAACTGGGGTGACTGGGCTCACACCCAGGTTGTCTGGCTTAACATTGTCTGTACTTAACTTTGTTCTGCTAATTTTTCATTTCACAGCAAAGGTCTGGTCATGCCCAAAAAGTTAAATGACTTATTTGGGAAGTTAAGCAAAACCTCATTAGTGAGTCTCCTTACTGGTTTTCCTTCCCTGGCATACAGTTCCACAGTTTCTGTTACACAGTTTTCATTCTTAGCTCAAGTGGTACAGGGGTCTCTTCAATTGAAAGAGTCATATCTGAGTTTATAAATTCTAGTTTGTTTTCTTCTTTTCTGTTAAAAGACAGTAGATTTCTAAACCAGTTCCTGTTTTATTTACCCTTACAGTTTAGAGCATGCCTGACTTTCAGGATGCTTGGTGATCTTCTGCTAAAATGAATCATCTGCCTTCATATTTGATATCTCCTAATAATTTGCTGTTTTTAAAGAAAGAAAACAGAATGCTCAGATCTTGGCTTCTAAATACCCTTCTCCTTTAGTAGGACTTGAGAATCCTTGACAAAATGGTTGATTCCAGATTTGAGGAAATAACATGATGAGCCTGGAACATCTTTTGGTGCCAGGAAAGAAGAGACTGCTCAAAACAAAATCAAGAAACAAACAATGGAAAGGGAAACAAGTCAGAAAGACACAGGAACAGTCTGTAGGGGCTCTCAGTGACCCAAGTCAGGATGTTTGAAAGACAAAATAATGGTAGTAATGGATTATAATCTGTGAAAAAAAATCAGCATCCATGAGTCCATATGAAATTATAACTAAAAAATGGAATAAATAGATTAGGGAAAGAACAGCTCTTATAGTAGAATTCTAATTTACACTTATGGAAGGAATGATGGAAAAGAATTTGCCATTAGGCAGATGCACAAGTAATAATTGTTACAGGTAAGAGCTGTCAGTGGATGCTAAGTCAGTAAGCGACAGCATGAGAAGCAAGGTGTTTGCTTAGTCTCAGGTCACCCAATAAAATACTTATTAATTACAAAGGAAAAAACAATAGCTTCATGGTAGAGAGCTCCAGCAGATGGCAGCTTAGCCAATGATCAATGTGAACAGCCCCAGTAATAAGACATAGGAGCATCATGTACCCTTGAGCCTATGCACTGAGAAGACATGACATCATTTCTGTGTCATGTTAGGGACAGACACAGATTTCCTGTGATGCTCTTGCCCCAAATTCCCAACTGCAATTTAATCATGAGGAAATATCAAACAACCCCAAACAGAGGGCCATTCTGTAAAATAACTGACCAAAACTCTTTGGAAGTGTCATGGTCATGAGAGACCAAAGACTGAGTGCATTTAGAGGTTGGTGGGGACCACGGAGACACGATGACCAAATACAGTGTGGGGTCCTGGGCCAGGAGGAGGACGTTGGTGGCGAAACCAGTGAAATTCAAGTGAGGTCTGTAGGTCAGTTAATAGGCTTGTGTCAATGTTAATTAGTTTTAATAATTTCACTCATATTATATAAAGTTTTAACAATGGGGGAGCTGGGTAAGGTGTGTGATTTCACAACTTTTCTGTTAATTAAAATTATTTTAAAGTAACAGTTAAAAATTGTATGATAGATGATAAGTACCCTCACTGTGGTGAGCATTTCATAATGTAAACAATTATTGAATCACAGTGTTATATGCTGGAAGTTAATATATTGTGTATCAACTGTATTTTTAAAAAAACACATAAAAAGAGAACAGATACTCTGGGGTGCCTAGAGAGTAGTTGACAATGGTATGTCATACATCCAGTTACCCAGATTGCTGAGGGGTGCCTAGGTTCTGTGGTGACAGAGTGGGCAGCCTGAGGAAATGGAATTCCTTGTCCTCAGGGTGCTTATAGCCACCCAGGAGGCCGAAACATCCACACAAACAGTCGTCATCTGTTAGGTAATTTGTTTAAATGTATACAAATGAAAGTTCACTGAGCATATAGGAGAAAGAGCTCGTAATATATCTATGGAAATTCAAAAACTTTTATTTCGAAATGTTTTGGTTTTGAATAACTTTGTGCCCAGGTTGAATTCTTAATAGAAGATTGTCATCTTTTGCATTTGCTCACCATCAACAGAAAGCTTTTCAGTGTGTGGCAGAAAACAGATTTCCTAATTATCACGAGAGTCTCAACTCCCAACTGGACATCAGCTGCTTTTTGCAGTATGTATTGAAATAAGTCAGAAGGAAGAAAAGAGGGAACGGGACAGTATAACCTTTTACTTCATGTATAGCTTGTGAATGGACTGTTGCTGACAACTCACGTGACAGTGGCCTGGTCTGGAAGGAGGGGGCAGTGCCGGCTCTGCGCCGACTGGGCGTCTGGAGATCCTGTGCACGCTCACGTTGGTGAGGCTTATTGTGAACAGGAGGCCTAGACAAACAGCTTCAGAGCGCTCAGGGAGTTTTCCCTTGTGTGTTCCAGGGTGCATATGTCTAACCATTTGCTATCACAAGAAGTGTTCTTATGTTGAAAAGTAGATGTTGATAGTGAAGTGAAACCAGGTTATTTGAACCTGTCTTTAAGGGACAGAATTTAAGATGCAAACAAGGTCATTTTGGACATATCCCAATTGTGATCTCTCTTGATTGCAAAAATAGTGATATGGCAGAGGGGCCACGGATCTCTGAGGACAAGATGTAGACTGGATGAAAAGGCCCTTCTCCTTTGTGTTCTAGGAGGTGTGAGACTGTTTCTCAGTATTCTCTCCCTAGCTTTTATGTCCTTAGTCACCTATCTCCAGGTTATTTGATTTCAAAAGTCTCTTTGGCACATAAACTGTTACAGCTTCTTACTCCCATAATAAAACTTTGGTTCCCCATCTCCCTACCTGTTTCATTTTACTGATAGAATATTCCAAGTTCAAGGAAGGAATAGGAATTTTGGATTATTTCAGTGGAGAGAACTTTTGGGAATAAAAGGAGTGTCAGCTGTCTTTCTTCCCCCCAGAAAACCAGGGAGGCCCAGTCACAACCCTCTTCCCTTACTGTACTCTGGAACTGGAGCACAGGTCTGGTCCTCAGCGATGCACTCTGCATCCCCAGGCCCTTCTGTTACTCACTGCCCAGGATTTGACCGTTCCTGTCTTTGGCTCCCTTTGTTTGTATAATGAAATCTCAGATGTGCTCATTTAGACCAGAGATGAGACTGAAGCCTGGATTTCCATCACTGAGATGCTACAGTTTGTAAACCTATCTGGTAGAATAACTACTATCTTGTTGGCACAGAGTTTCAGAAACTGTGGAGGAGTGTCGTCGTGGATTCAATGGATGAGGAGATAATTGAAGAATATCTGAAGCGACAGGGTATTTCTTCCATGCAGGAATCTGGACCAAAGAAAGTGGTATGTAATCTCTAGAAAAAAACCTGTAACCCTCTGTTCTTTGAACTGTTCGCCTGCTTTCTGTTCTGTGCATTGGATAGCAGGTGTCAGTTTTTCCAGTGTTTTCTCAGTGTCCTGATCCAGTGATCTGGGTTAGGTGCAAGCCAGGTATTGTCTCCTCTGCTGAGGGCCAGAGGCTCTCTTTGCCCTCAGGCGCTGCTCCCAGGCAGGGGAGAGCTTTCCAGCCTCTGTGCTGGCAGTGCCTTCTCTGAAGCTCCAGCCATATGGAATTTCTCCTGGTGGCCCCATGTGCCCTCTCTGCTTCTAATAGGAGCCTCCTCCATCTTGGCCTGTGGGGCCCTAATTGTTCCCCCTTCTTCCTCCAGGAGCCCTGTGGTCTTGGTGCCTGGCTCTGCCTTAGGCCTGATGACAGTGAATTGTCCTTGTTGATTTTGAGATTTCTTGGGACCCAGATATTATTGTCTATAGCTCAGAGCGAGCTCAGAGGAGGGATTTGTAATTGAATGAAGACTTGTGAATTGCCTTGTATCAGCTAATCAACTATCTGTGTAGTCCAAGGACAAAGCCAGGATGAGGAACCATTTACCACACCCCAGACTGAGGCTGTCCTTCCTCTCTCCCGCCTTCCCCTTGTCCACCGTCAAGTTTTGTAGCTTGCTTTCTTTACGATTGCGTGTGTGTAAATGTTTTATTCAGTGCGCTTTTAGGACTCCTTAAAAGGGGAGATTGCTTGCAGTTATCTTCATGAAGTAGTATAATTACAGCACTTCATGAGCACTTCATGGCTTCCTATTATTGCTTAGTCTGTTGATTTTTTAAATTATGTGGTATTAATACTTGTAGTATACAGAAAAGAACAGAGAGTAATATTTAATAAATCTTCACGTGCCCATGTGTTTCCCAGTTTTGCCTTCTCTCTATATTTTGCCGTATTTATTTCAGATCTTTTTTTATTGGTAATGGTGGATATATTCTTAGACTTGATAATAGAGATGAAAAACAAAGAGCTTTTCTGCCTCTCTTTTTATCCACTTAGTGCCTAGAATAGTTGTGGTAGTTTTTGTGCCAGCCCATTTATTCTGGGTGTGGGGGTATGACTTCATCATAACAGAAAGCACTGGGTCCTTCGTGTCCGGGGAGTGTGCAGTGGGTCCTGGTGTGTGAGGCTGGGCTACAAAGCAGAAAAAGGGCCCAAACCCCTGTGTCTCTTGCTGCAGGTTTCTGGGTGTCTTTAGTAAATCCTCACTGCATTACCTGTCTGAGAAGTTGTTGTTTCTGTTTTTACCTTTTCCTGTAGCCTCCTATTCAGAGAAGGAAAAAGCCTACTTCACAGAAAAAGCGACGGTTTAAGACCCATAATGAACACGTGGCTGGCGTGCTGAAGGACTACTCTGACATTGCTCCTGGCAAATAGGGAGTAGTTGTCCGTGAGCAAAGAATCACAAATAACAAAGTCAAGATCTTTCTCATTGATGCTGGGCTCTGAAGACTGACTGTCTTCCCAGTCAGCTTCTCAGGACTGAGGAGAGGGGCAGCTCAGTTGACAGAACACATGCAGATTACCAAACTCAAAGCTTATTTTAGCTCAATAGGCCAATGAGATACATAAATATTCTCTGTTAACTTTCTGTTACTTTGGCCTGGAGGAAAGGCTCTTAGCATGGCATGCAGGTGTCTTTGCTGTTTGTCTCTACTTCTAAGTGGTTCCTGGTTCCATTTTTCCTCTTTTATTACTTTAGAGCAAGTTTTCAGATAGTCTTGGATGCAGTATTTGTTTATTCTGAAAGAACACATTTATAATAAAAGTCATTGTAGAAGGAGCTCTTAGACAATAGTGAATTCAGTTTGTCTGCTTCCTTCCGTTCTGGACCGTGGAGGTCGGCAGCTCCAGTCCTTAATCCCACAAGGTGTATGTTTGGGATGTTGCTGAAGACTGATCTGGGCCATGTTGCTGAGCATGTGATTTCACAATTGGAACATGGATGCACCTCCTGTTAGCAATTGAGGCGTTTAAGATAACACTACATGCGGTTCTTATTAATATTATCTTTTCCGAAGGATGTATCTATATTTAGCCTCTTGGATTTTTGCGAGTTACTGTTGCATGCCATCTCCAGCAAGCATGGGTGGAGTGTTCTTGCCTGCCTGAACATCAGCTCATCCATCCCCCAGCCCTCCCAGGGCCTGACCCTGAGCTTTTGCTGGTGGAGACTCCTGTTTCCCATCATGAGCTGTCATATAATGACAGCCATTATTAAATATGTGGGTTTTAAGAGTCATGGTGACTTGCAGGAAGGAAATCTCTGTGGTCCTTCTAGCCTTTTATAGCAGACTACCCATTTTCCTTGTCTGTGCTTGTTGGTGTGGGGGGGTTTCTTTGGGTTTCAGGACTATTGATCCTTATAGTCCTCATGTGGTAAATCGGAATTGTAGTAGATTACAGAAACAAGGTTTGGTGTTTTCAAAAAGGTGTGACAGTAACCCAAAGCAGCAAGTACTTTGTGCACATGACAAGGAGCGTTTTTGCTGTTTTGGTTATGTATCCTTTTTACTTACTTTTCATTCATTTATATTAATTATAGTGTCATTGCTTGCCTCTTTCTTACATCTGTGCTCCAAAACATGGCATGAGAAGATGTAAAACTGAGGCTCCCCACAGTAATTGAGGACAGAGGAAACACAATGTGTTTTGCTTTATATCAGAGTTTTGCTAGTAAGAAGGAGCTTTAGTGTCTTAAAGCACAAAACTAGCTTTCCTATAAAAAAAGATCTGGAGCTACCTCACTTCCAGGTATGTCTACTTTTTATGGTCTATACATATCTCCAGAATTTTTTTTTAACTTCCAGTTTTATGGAGATATATTTGACATATAGCACTGTATAAATTTAAAGTGTGCAGCATAACAACTTGACATATATATCATGAACTGAATCCTACAGTAAGTTAATATCCATTATCTCATACACATCAAAAATATATATTTTTTTCTTTGTGATGAGGATTTACTCTTAAGAACTTACTCTTAGAATTTACTCTTAAGAACTCTCATATCCACCACACAAGCAGTGTGAACTGTAACTATCATGTACGTTATGTCCCTAGTACTTATTACTGGAAGTTTGTACCTTTTGACCACCTTCATCCAATTTCCCTATCCCCTGCCTCTGGTAACCATAAATTTGGTATCTCTTCTCGGTTTTTTGTTTTGTTTTAAATTTTACACGTAAGTGAAATCACATAGTATTTTTCTTTATCTGACTTATTTCACTTAGCATAATGTCCTTCAAATGACAAGATTTCCTCTTTATTTATGGCTGAATAATAATCCATTGTGTGTATGTGTGTGTGTGTGTGTTACACACATGTACATACCACATCTGTATCTGTTCCCTTGTCAGCAGACACTTAGGTTGCTTCCACATCTTGGCAGTTGTAGATAATGCTGCTATGAACATGGGGGCACAGATATCCCTTCAACATAGTGTATTTGTTTCCCTAGGATATATTCCCAGAAGTAGAATAGCTGGATCATATTGAATTGCAGATCAAAACCAGTTCTTCTCTAAATGTTTTGAAGAAGCTCCATACTCTTTTCCATAGTGGCTGTAACCGATTTATAATCCTACCAGCAGTGCGCCAGGGGTCCCTTCTCTCCACATCCTTGCCAGCATTTCTTGTCCTTTTGATGATAGCTGTTCTAACAGGCTAGCATCAGAGTATCTCCTTGTGGTGAGTGATAACTCCTTGTGGTTTTGAATTTGCATTTTCCTAATGATTAGTGATGTCGAACGCCTTTTCATGTACCTGTTGGCCATTTGTATACCCTTTTGGAAAAATATCTATTCAGGTCCTTCACCTGTTTTTTAATTTGATGATGATGATGATGGTTTTGCTTTTGAGTTGTATGAGTTCTTTATATGTTTTGGGTATAAGCCCCCTATCAGCTATATGATTTGCAAATATTTTTTCCCATTCCTTAGGTTGTCTTTTTATTTTGTTTAGTGATTCTTTTGCTGGGAAGAAGCTTTTTAGTTTGTAGTTGCACTTGTCTATTTTTGATATTGTTGTTTGTGATTTTGGTGTCACAACCAAAAAATAATTGCCAAAACCTAAGTCAAGAGCTTTTTTCCTGTTTTCTTCTAGGAGTTTTATGGTTTCTTGTCTTACATTTAAGTCTTTAATCCATTTCACGTTAACTTTCGGGAGTGGTATAAGATAGGGTCTAGTTTCATTCTTTCACATGTGAGTATCCAGTTACTGAAGAGACTGTCTTTTTTCTATTCAGTATTCTTGGCTCCCTTGTCAAATATTAATTGACTATATATGCATGGGTTTATGTCTTGGCTCTTGATTCTGTTCCGTTGGTCTATGTATATGCCAGTACCATTCTGTTTTAATTACTATGCCTCTAATACATTTTGAACTTAGGAAGTGTGATGCCTTCTGCTTTATTCTTTCTTCTCAGGAATGCTTTGGCTATTTGCAGTTTTCTTTGCTTCCATATATATTTTAGGAGTGTTTTTTCTACTTCTGTAGAAGGTGCCACTGCAGTCTTGATAGGGATCACATTGAATCTAGATTGCTTTCGGTGGTATGTAAAATTGTAACTCTTATTTCTTCCAATCGACAAACATAGGATACCTTTCCATTTATTTGTGTTACCTTCAATTTCTTTCATTTTTGAGAACTAATGGAAACATATAAACTCGATATAAAGACACATAGGAACTAATAAATAGATACAGGAGACAGAAACATATCCAATAAGATACTTAAAAAGAAATCAACAACCAGACACAAACCAAATAAAACTGTGAAACACTGGAATCAAAGAGATAACCATAAAAGCAGCTGGTGGCTGGAGGGGTGGGGGGTGGTCAGAACACATTTGAAGGCAGGACAGACTGACGACCAGCTCAACAGCAGCAGACAGAGG